>NC_090930.1:1108428585-1109678585 GCF_040938575.1 Ambystoma mexicanum
AAGACATTAAAAATCTCAATGTTTAAGAGAAATGAGTGACCTACTTCTGAGTGTCACATAGGTTGCAATTGTTTAAATGTCATAGTTTTGAACTTAGAATCAGCATTCTAGCTGCATATGTAAAAATTGTATTGACTTAAACTGGGGAACAAAAAGTGACATTTTATCTGAAACCTGGCTTAAGGAACTGAATTCTGCCTGGCAACTACCCCCATCAGGAGTGAAACTTGAGTCACAGCTGTGTTCCCAGGCCTATCTGCCTTTTGCTGGCCACACTAAGGATATGCCATCTCTCTGATAATTGAATTAAGGGGAGCCCCCACAGAATACAGGAGCTCTGAACAAAGCCCTGTCCTGACTCAGGCAGATGGTTTATTGCAGATGTCGTAAAAGTAGCTTCCTCCTGAAGCAAAGGGGAGGGGCACTGCCTGTGAGAGCAAGCTGGCTTGGCAGAACTGGAAAAACCAGAAATTCAGCCTTGTGCTGGAGGAAAACCACACCCCTTTGGGGCCAGAACATAACTCTAAAAAGATGAATAACTCATAGTACGGACTTGTGAAAATTATTTAAATGATACCATAATTCTTGTGATTTTTCTGCCCACATTTTAAGAGGTTTTTAGAACCGGTGGTATGTTCAGGGGAGTTTTAGCGGAAAAGAGGATATTACTCAAAATGTGTGCATGTGAAAAATCTGACACTTCATCAACTAATGTCCATACTCCTTGCGCACATGTGTGTAAATTTGGGGTAATGTCCGGTATTGCAAACCAGTTAAAAAGTGCAAAATATTGCCATTTCTGAATGCAAGCTCCCAGGAAGAGCAGAGTTTGAACAGGAGATACCTCCTGTGATATGTGAGGGGTGCATATGATTTTAAAACAATATGTACCTCTGCAAATATGTATTTGGTTCAAATCTAGATGTGTGTGTAAGTTGACAGGAGGAGTGGACTTTCTGCAGGCTGTAAAATGACATCACTCTGACACAACTTAGCTCCCCCAATCAGGGGAGAAATGAAAGCTTGGCCAATGATAAGTGGAGAGGGGCTGGCTAGTGATGCTGCTCACACACACCCATTTTAAAAACACATAAAAGCAGAGAGACAGGACAGATAGGGACCTTCAAATCCATTTGCAGCTGGAAGCTCTGCCGGGAAAATCCATACTTTACCTCCATCAACTTCAGAGACCCAGACCAGACCAGCAGAGTAAAGCTGACCTGTTAGCAGACCCAGAGAGAGCTGAACCGGAGTGCAGTCCAAAACCTGACCAGATCCGTGGGAAGGCATATTTCTAAATATATTGTGAGTATATAGCAGAACTGTGCAGAACCAATCTCCTAGTTAAAATAATATAATTCTATCTATTTTAATCTAAGTAGAACTGCCTCCTAACTGTCACCTGTCATTTGTAAAGCTGTCACTTGTCATTTGCTAGTTGCAAGCTGCACTTGTCTTTGTGAACTTTAAAATTTCAATCTGAAAAACGACCTTTATTCAATCGCTCATATCTCCGCGGCCGTTTGTGCTAGAGACTTGCAGTAACTTTCATCTGGAAGCTGAGATCCTAGGCTTTCTTAGGACCCCAAAACAATAGTGATAGTCCTTGTAGTTCCTCTGTAATCGCGCTCGGCGCATTCGCAAATTTAGCCGCGATTTGACATTTTGCCGCGATTTGCAAATTTCTCCACGTGTAAAAATCTGCTGCTGCTTGCCTTCCATTTGCCAGAAATTCGTTTAACCTGCTAATTATCCCTGAATCATTGCTAGTGTGAGCCTGGACTAATATTTACTAGATACCACTCACCCTGAACCTCTAGAGGGAATTAAAAGCATTTTAGCATATTTTCACTCTATTGCCAGCACATATCAAAGCATTTGGGCCTGTGTTTTCAACGTCTGTAGTCTAAGTTGCTGGGTGAACTGAATTACATTTGATTGCATTTCTGAGAACTGTGTGCTTTCCTTCCATTTCCTTGCATCGCATAAAGGGGGGAGGGGATTGCCAGAGAAAAGTGATTACATTGTTTTGTTGAAATCATATTGAGTATTTTCTGTACTGCATTTCATTCCACATTGCATCCATTTGAAACCGTAAAAGTATTGTTGCTATCTATCCATTTCATGTCAACTCCTTAGTGATTATCAAGAAGTGTGCTAGTGCCAGATTCTCCGTTGTTAATCTTTATCATACCAGATTAAGTGTGATATCCAATTATTAATTTATTATAAAGCGTGATATAATATATATTGTTTAAGTTATCAAATAAACCTTTAAGCTTGCAAAACAGAACTACTTCTTGGCTCAGTGGGGTCAGGGGGATTCCAAGGGAGGGGTGTTATATAGGGGTAGTCATCCAGAACGCATGAACTGGACATAAAGATATATCAATAAGGGTTTTCATTCAGTATTCTAGACTAGGCGTTGACTTGGCTGTAGTGCTGAATTGAATCCTCTTACAGTGCAGCCAGCATGGAAATGTATAGGCAAAGCCAGTGTGAACATGTTTTATTACTGGCATATATTGTGTGCAATTACATCATGAAAATACATTGGGAAATGCTCCTGTGCACTGTTGGTGACTTGCATCTATTGCATTTTTGGACTGAAATGGCCCCACAAAACTATCTGCAAACTGGCTTTCTACCAGGTTTTTCTTAGAAAGTGTTCTGTAAGATGCATCACGTTAGCGCAATATTATTTTAAAACATTCTTGTGGGTAAAACCTCTCTGAATGTCCCTTGGTTGGTTTAAGTTCCCTCTGTACGCTCAGTTGCTCTGGCATATTTGTGGGAAATACGTATGCATTATATTTCAGCAGCATAAATAACGTGTTCCTAATCAGCTTCTCTTGGCTAGATAACTTCCAGCAACAAAGTCAATGGGCCTCATTACATGGAAGGCGGTAACCATGGCGCTATTAGCGCCATGGTTGCTGCCGGTAATTTACTGATCCCGCCATGGTGAATGGTGGAATTACCGCCCCATTCCAAGGTTGGCGGGGCCGTAACTCCCCATTCACCACTGGCCCTTCCCCATTCCCATTTGAGCCCCCATATGGCTGAATGGGGAAGGCGGCAATTACAGTACCGCAAATTGCAGTACCGTAATTGCCCCCAAGGTCTCTTTGCGGGTCTCATCCTTAACGGCTGGTAAAACCAGCCATTAAGGTAGGGACCACCAAAGGGTCCTTGTAGTAGGGCAGTAAGGGATTACCGGCACCGGTGCCCTTACCGGTGCCGATAATCCCTTACCGCCATCCGTGTAATGAGGCCCAATATGTTGCTGATCAACTACTCAACATGTTTCGGTTCTTAGCGGTTATCAATACTGAACCTTCCTTGGGAGAAACAACTTAACCAACTTTAATCACCCAATGTGAAATACATCCAAAAGCAAAAACATTGCAAGTGACATGCACTCCCACACCTAATTATACTGAAATATATAAAGAACAATCTTTCTTTCTTATTGAATAATTCTTCAGGCCGCTCTATTCTTCGTATCAGACCTGCGAGTATAGCAATTAAACTCGGTTTTGGAACCTCCGTCTATATGATGGATTCCTTTCATATCAGGCAGATTCCATGGCAATCCATCCCCTTTACAAATGCATGAAAATCTCATAAATGCTCTGAAGTTTAAAAATATGATGCAAGTGGCTATACCCTTATTCTTGAACTCCGGCTTAGACTATGAACCCCAAAGCGAGTTATTAAAAATATTTCACAATTTGCTACTTTTTTTGTCGTGCTCTTATATACATTTTAATATTGTGCGTTTCATCTTGTTTTGATGTTCCTGCCTCAGTCTGAACTTTCAGATTCCAGCCTTAGCCCCTCATCCTGAATTTGGAACATTACTTTGTGGGACTTGTGAACCATATAGCATGGACCTGTCATGTCGGGATGCAGCGTTTAGGTCTTTCTTCATCTGAGAAAATCATTTTGTACAAAGTGTATGCTGTTGCCCTACTTTCACTTACCATAGCTACATATATAAAGAAAGAATACAAAACAGTTTGCAGTCTGTTATCTCATAGGTTGCATTCATTGTCTTCATTTTCATATCATGTGTGTCCCGGGTGGGCCCCAATCATTCAGGAGAAGATTATTTTCTCAAAGCATTCATTGGCTGATCTGAAACGCCTCGGCCCAAGTCTGAATTATAAAATAAGCAGCACTGTCCTTATTTGCTCCATCTTCTGTGCCTATACTTATTTAGATGCAGAATATGGAGCAAATAAGCAAAGTGTCATTCCATCACGACATTACCCTTTTCTTATTTTACATGGAGTTCAGAATCAGGCCCTCAGCTGCTACACCCTTGTGGATACCATCCCACGCTCCCCTCTTTCATGCAGGTACGCTCCCAAGTGACTGACAGGGAAGGTACATTGGGTTGTGCTGCTGAGATCCGGCTCTGTTTGCTTGTGGTTTTGAAAACTCTTTGCTATCGTGCAGCATAGAGTCCATGCTACTTTGGAAAGCCGATCATAGTGTTGCTCTTTCACAATCACATTTGTTTTCATCGTCACAGTGGACAAATTGCATATTTTACAATGTGTCAGAACATAATGGGGAGCTCTCGGATGGGGATTTCCTGGTGAAGGGGTTGCCTTTACAGTTGCGGACTATAGAAATATTACAGTTTATAGAATCAGTTACGCACACCAAAGGTTAATACAAAAAAAAAACTTTTGGGAGCGCTGAGGACCATGCTACAGAAACATGGGAGGTGCTCAGCGACTCTGCCAAAAGAATGCAAAGCAGGCAAGCTCGAAAAGGCCCCCAGATTTTAATAGCAGCCCTGGACTTGCTGTGTGAAGCCCTAGCTACCACCGGCCAGGATCTTACAGCAGTGATCGAAGGGAGCGGTAACGGTCGGGAGCGGTGATCCTCTGCTGTTTGTTTTTATCTGCTTACCATTCCTTTACTTTTAATGACCATATTCACCATTCTATATAGAGGATTTGTCCATTCATGTCCCTGTGCAAGTGTAAAGTTTTAATAGGAGCCTTAGTTACTAGTCACTTAGACTATTCCTATGCCCCGGCCGCAACACCTTGGCACATGTTACACTCTGCTTCCCCCTACCCTCTCCCCTGCCAAGACCACTCTTCCACTACTTTGTTCGGTACACTTCTACCACTGTCTCACAGTGACCACAATGGCTGACGAATTCAGAAAGACGTTGTCGCCACCCACTCCTAACCAAGTACTGATCGTATGCTGATACTCTTCTCAGGGGACCGGCCAGTACATAGAGGGGATAGCAGTGATTCATTTGTGAGAAAATAAGTGCCAGGGCCCAAATAGTTTCTAGAACTCTTGTGACACTGCGTGCTAGCAGTTCCCCACCACTAGTGCCACCACCCACAGCTGCTCCCCACAGTGTCGACACAGATGGTGTCAATCTACAGCTCGCACCTGCTCATTGGGGTTGATGGATGCTCTGGCTGTCAGGACTTCATAATCAATATGAGTCTTGAGAAAATAAGTGCCAGGGGTCAGAAATAAGTGGCAGGGCAGAGCCCTGGCAAACACCCTCACAAATTAAGCACTGCCAAAATCAGTTGCGGAGCAGATCCAGCACGCTAAATGCTAAATGGTTCGAGGGACATGGGTATCGAGCGGAGAAGGCACGTCACAGAGAGCCTAAGAGGATTAGCACTGAAGGGTGTGCTCTCCATCCACTCCACCCTATCAGACCTGACCACAGAAGGTGTGGTGGACAGACGAGACTGTGTTTTAGAAAGTACAGAATCATGATTACATGCCTGGAACAAGAATAAAACAAGTGTGGCATTTGTCAGACATATTACATTTGCTACTAATGCATCAAAAGAAGGGAGCTGCCCCCCTAGACATCAACTCATATCGCTTGAAAGAGATCCTGGGAGGGCCTAAACAGTGCGTCATTCAGGTTTTAGCTACAAAAACGAAGTAACAGAACTGCCAGCACTAAATGAACTAAAGATCAGGACATTGGAGGGCGAGATGGATGAGGGTTAACTAGCCACTGCAGCAGTGCAATCTGGGAAACTGCCCAATGGTGCTTAGAAAACTCTGAAAAAACAGGTAGGGAATCCGGTGCATGCAGTATCTGTATAAGCTACGGCTGGAAATGGCTGCAAACAAGCTTGCCTTCCCCATGCTTCATAAAGGAAGAGGTTTCAGTTTTACCAGCTATGGAAAGAACCCCGGAAATGTTGCTGAGTGCACAAGGCTCCTAATTCCCCCACCCCTTTTGCAGAATGCTGGCTTCTGAGGCACACCCTGAAGGTGTAGTCTCTGCTCTGGAGAAAGCGTGAGGGAGGGGGTGTTAATTCCATTAGAGGATGCCAGAATTAAATCAATCACGGAAGAGTTATAGAACAGAATGCTATTTTAGCACTGAAGCAAGAATGGTGTCAGACCATACCTGAAACGTTCAAGAATGAGAGCAGCCAGGAGATCAATCACAGTGCACGACAACTCAGCACCAATTTAGACACCAAATCCACCAGTTTGCTCATCGCTGAAGTTGCATAGACCATCCGACCGCTGAAAACCAGCAATCCTACCATCAGCATCACAATAGCAGCATCACACAACTGCCGACACCAGCAGAACCTGTTATTCTGCTCCTAGGACACGTTGAGCGGATGCTCTAACCAAGACACTCCGGCCGATAGATCAGAAGATTACCAGCAGGGTTGGTGGGAGCCCAGTGACATACCCATAACAGTGGAAGGAAGACAGGCCAAGGCCTTGCTGGATAGTGGATTGCAGGTCATTGTCATCTACTAGACATACCACATGACTGTGCAAAGCATCCGCCACTGGAGCACTGGACAGGGCTAACCCTTCCGAGCATGGAAGACGACGTTTTTCAATACCACTGTTACATCAGTTAATCCAGAACACTTTCACACATGGGCAGCACCACTATAGAAATAAACCCCCTGTAGCAGTTAGCTGAAGTGAGCAATTATTTTAATATATCATAGTAGCCCTTATTTGAGACACGTGTTTCGGCATGTACTGTGCCTTTTTCAATCAGGGCAATACTAGGATCATGTAGATCTACCCTCATTAGTCGCATAGATGTCCAGGGTTAAATCCCTCCTGAAAACTCTCTCAATAGTCTCTCGAGTGTCTCAAATAAGGGCTACTATGATGTATTCAACTAACTACTACAGAAGGTTTATTTCTATAGTGGCGCTGTCCATGTGTGAATGTTTTCTATATTACTTGACTACAACGGAGCAGGGGAAAACCTCTGTACCTTCACGGGCATGCAACACATTCTCAACATTGGGCGAAAGCCACTCTAAGTTGATATCTCAAGACCCCACTAGCGCAACACTGTTATATCAGGATACAGGCCCAGCTACCGCAGGTTGTAGTGGGTGAGCAAATTGAAAGTCAAACCCTGGTGCTCATCTAATGCCCAAAATAGAGTACTCCAGCATTTCTGCTGTTGTGGGAACACATTTGTCCATACAGAATCAGCACTCCTATCAATATGGGACCACCTGAAAATAAATGCAGACAACAGCACACAATCTTCCCCCATACTATTGGATATCTGCGGCATTCAACACAATTAGCCATGCAACACTAATGAAAAGACTGGTCAAATGTGGCATAAAGGAATTCACACTAAGGTGGCTTAATTCATTCCTCACGAATGAAACCGAAAAAACCTACATATCAGCTTTCACCTCAAACACCAAAAACATCTCTGGAGTTCCACAGGGATCCAGCCTCTCCCCCCTGCTCTTCAACATCTACATGTCGCAGCTGATGAAAATCATTCGAACCCACGGACTAACCGGATACAACTACACAGATGACACACAACTGATTGTGAAGAGGATAACGACCCAACAACTGTCTCACAGACACCTACAACTGCATGACAACGAACAAACTCAAACTAAACCCGGCCAAAAGGGAAATAATGATCTCACCTACAGAAATCAAAACATCCAGCCAACAACTGGCCTGGCCGACTGGCATGGGAACACAACCAGAAACTTCCATCGTGGTAAATAACCTAGGAATACTCATGGACAATGGAATATGCCTGGAAGTGCTTCTATCTCCTAAAACTAATCAGGAGACTGCTCCCATAGATCTTGTTTCTACATAGAACCCTCACAATCATATCCTTGATACTAGCAAGAATTGACTACGCAAGCATCCTCTACCTGGGAATGCCAGAAAGACTCACCAAGAAACTCCAATGGGTCCAAAACACTGCAGCCAAGATTTCCCTAAGATTAAACAGAAGAGACCACATCACTCCAGCTTTGAGAAGCCTCCATTGGCTACCAGTAAACAAAAAAAGAAATTAGAACCATAGAAGACCACATCGCCTTCACAAAATGACTTGTTATTCAGCAGACAATGACAGCGCGAGTGGACAGCGGCATTAATAACACCGCACTGGGGAACAAAAGAAACACACTAAGAGACATGGCCACAGATAACAGCAGTGAAACCAAGGGGAACCAGAATACCCCACCACCCACATTCCCCACCCCCACAGTCATGCCCCACAACTAGAGAGATTGGTGAAGAGTAGCCAGCCCAATCAACAGACAGACCGAGGGAAAGACACCTCACACGCAATTCATGCACTCAGGAATGCAAAGACAAGTAAGGCATTAAATCAAGACATCACCCTAACAATTTCTCACCCACATAACTAGGGTCGCCAGGTAGATCACCACTTCCTCAAATGTATTATAATACAACTGTGCACACATTTAGCAGCCAACCACACAACAGGCCAAAAAGCAACTGCCCTGAATATTCGCTGCCGAGTAACTAGGAACACACTCGGTACAACCAACCCCTGCCCACAAACCCATAGGGGAAGTCAGCCCCCATGCTGGGAGAGGAGGCAGCGCTTGCAGACGGACCACAACCAAGAACGTGGGAAGGTACCATTGGGCGTAAACTAAAGAAGCACTTCAGAGGCACTGTCAAGCTAACCGATGTACTAACCAATTTCCCCTTCCTGCTCCTCAAACATAACCAACAACACTATACACAACTAGGGGCTAGCCACACTACACAGACACACAGAGAACGAATCTAATCCTCCAATTCAACCAACTCTTTGAAACTCTGAAAGTAACCTTAGAAGGAACATACCCTTGTACATAGTCCATAAACCCATTAACACTACACAAATGCACACCAACACAATACAATAAAACATCTAACAGTCATCCGCAACTCAGGACCCCCTTATGGATGAAACTAACCAGTGCGCATGACCGCAACCCCGCTCTAACCTCATATGTCCCACACCCCCAACACAAACGCTAGCACACATCTGAGGCACAGAGTCCAACTCATATGGTTACAACAAGCAGAGCCTCTCGAACCAACTCCCACATGCAAGACAACGCACACAGACACCAGTTTCACCTGGTTCTGAACCCATCCTATCATCCTATACTCACTAGCACACCCCACCCACTTCTCTTCCAGAGCCATGTGAGCGGCTGGAAACTGCCCTCGGTGGTAGTGGTGCGTGGCATAAATCAACATAACATAACATATATTTGAGGCCTTAGCATACCTTGCAACAAATTGCCTGGGCAACAGTATGCCAGAGCCCTGAACATGCACCCGTTATGTAAACATGCCTACCTAAAGAAAGACTTGGAATCTAAGATCTACCTGCCAGACCCATGAGGGATGGCACCACCATGTGTTTCAGGCAAATCACCATTCCAGCAACCCCAACCCAAATAGTGCCAGGGTGAGACCGCCAGGCAGAAAGTCACCAGACAACACATTTGGTGATGGAAATTCACTACCTGGATGTCGACTTGTCCACAGAACCTCAGTGAAAGTCATACCACAGAAATTGGAACACATCAGGGTCCCCATTTAAATGTCACTAACCACAACAGTGTCAGGACTTGGGATGACAGGACAGCACCATTTTATCTAACCAACAAAGTGGCACAAGCCCAAGTCGCCCAACAGACGATGCCTCCATTCGGCCCACAGAGACAGAACTTTGGGGTGTTCCCCCAATTGACAAGTTTCAGGCTGAGCTACTACAGAAAACGTCTTTTCCAACTGCAAATAGAACAATGGCAAAGCTCATCTGGTTGAACCTCATATCAGAGTGACTGTTTAGTTCCAGATGCCCGATAACCCTCTAAATTACTCTGATCTGGTATCAGCCAGGAATCCAAATGTCCTTACTCATCGCCTGTTATTGCGGCTCATAAATGGAATACTGATATTTGCATTGACAACCCCAAGTAACACTGCTGCACTGTACAGATCAGTACACCACCCCCTAAAAGTGGATTAAGCACTGGACTGCCTTGCCGGGAGGCAATGATTCACTGTTTGGGATCTGATGAGCAGGTGCTACCAGATGCCCATCTCGCCCTAAGATCAAGAGAAGATGCTTTTATTTGCCAACCAGGTCTGTATGAGTTTACTTGCATTTTGCCAGGGATTGCTGGTGCACTGGCAACAATCCCAGATCTGATGGAAAGAACAGTGGGTGACAAACTGGACAACATTGCATTTGGCCACCCTTTAAAGAGCACAACAAAAGACTCCTGATGATATTAGCTCACCTTAAACTGCAGGTGAAAGTGTCATGAGAAGTGTCAGTTCAGGACATTGTTTCTGCTAATGGCACGACAGAAGACCACAACCTCAACCCGCAAAGCTGAAGCATGCTACAGTTGGCCATGACTCCAGACACAGAGAACATCAAATCCTCCTTGGTTTCTGCAACTATTGAAAAAGAATTGTATCAGACATTTCCAAAATCAGCCAGCACCACACCGACCTTACCAAAAACTATACAACCACCAAGATGGGTGTGAACTGCCCTGACCAACGGAGGGCCTCTCCAAGATTTAAGACTCCTTCAGGGAGTGATGGACTGTCCTCTTCCAGCAAACTTTTGAACAAGTGATTTAAACACTTAAGAGTCCCTCCTATATTAGGCCAACCCACAGTAAACCTGCTTCCTGCATTGCAAGACCATTCTGACTCGGGATCTGTGTAATATCTGGAAAGCGATAGTGAGACAACATTTGCTTCTGCATCACAATTAAATTCTCTGGTGCACAAGTTAACCTGACGTTAAAGTGGGTAGTGACTGAAAAATTCCACAACCATCCTCTTAAATCCGTTAAAAACATGAAAAGACATCAACCTATGTAGGGGTATAAAATAATTATTTTGTTTTAGGTTTCTTTTTCTCTTTACCATGAACAATAATTTAAAAAAAAACAGTGACTAACATAAATTATTATGAAGCCTCAGCTTTTAGGGATGTTGGCATGATAAAAAAAAAAGTGTTGACTTTGCTGAAGAGGCCTTGGCAACACAAGACTGAGCAGGGCAAACACTGGTATTGTTGTGTGTGATAAAGGTGGAAAAGTACAAAATGCCATGCGTTGGAGAAAGGTGGCTTGTAGCCATCAAGGTTACCCCAGAGGCTGGATATTTCTAGAAGATTTGCAGAATGTGATCAGAGAAAATTACAGGTGTACTAAAAAGCAACGATGGACAAGCGGGAGTTTTTGCCCTGAAGGAAGGGACTGCACCTTCCCAGAACTGGTAGCCTCCTTCAAGGCCATGTGAGCACATAGTGATAGAAATCTCCTTCACCAGCTCTATAAACAGTATAAAAACTAGCATAAGGTATCTCTACTGCACACGGGTGCTGTAAACAGACATGATAACACTCATCAACTGTTGAAAATCAGTGATCCTGTACGTTGCTGTTCTGAGTCGCTTATCGATTGATGTGCTTCGCACTCTGAAGTAAACTGCACTGAGAATGGGCGCGTGTGGCTGGCTTGCAAACCCCCAGAGCAGACGTGTAGGAGAGGCGAGTGTTGGCGTGCTGCACCATGGTGGGAACTTCTCTGCGTTCTCCCTACCTGTTGCCTCACCCTGGCGCAGTGCAGGGCATTGCGGTGCAAACATCTGATAAACTGTTCGTCCTAGGGCCTTGACACATGGTTTTCAAGGTCGCATAGGGATCCTTGAGATTTGTTCCTCGTGTTGATGTTTTGCCAATTTAAGGTAATCGCCTCTTGTGTGAAGGAGCTGAAATCCAGGGGAAGGGGCGGGTGTCATTCCCAACAGTGTTAAAGAACTGCCACACCCATGGTTTTCTCTGGCACTTCCTGTACCTCATCTATCTTCTTGGTCCTCTTCAGTGTCTTTGGAGGTACTGCGCTTTTTGTGTGTGTAGGTCCTCCAGCTGGTGGTGGTGGCTCTTGGGGAGGAGGGATGGCAATAGTTAATGCCATTTTTAAGATAAATAGCAGCTTTGCTAATAGTCTTCCAAGTATGTGCTTTGTACTAGATTGTTAATGGACAATGAGTAAGTATAGGTGTAGGAGCTGTGCAAGGGTACATTTTGCGCTTGAAATTTCCTAGATCAATAGAAAAACAGTTCCGAACTGTCCTCGAAGCACGGACCCGATCACGAAGTGCGTGTGAGCGCATGGTCACGTGGCACTGTCCGGAAGTTCCGTGATGATGTCAGATGTTCGTGGACGTCGACGGAGGCAAAAACAGTGGAAAAGGTTGCAAAAAGTGTATAGAATTGTTAAAAACAATGCTAGACGATGGGGGGACATGGCACAGTTTTAAGGTGAAACTTTGTAAATTGGACAGAAATTTTGCTATATTGGGGTAAGTATGATATTAGTAAGTTGTAGGAAAATAGCATGCAATGGTAAAAACCCATGACATCACAGGACTGCATGCGGACATCTGGGCTGTTCGTGGACTTCGGGGATGAAAAACACCTGTTGTCTGGCTTCATATGGCCATATCCCATCCCCTCCTCATCACCCCTCACCTCTCCAGAGATTGTTTGATAAGTTTGAAAGTGCAATGTTGTGTTTTTCAATATGTTTTTACTGCGATGTTTGCAGACACTGGCAGCTGTCTGCGAATCCATTATGGCGGGCGTTTCCAAAAATCTACCACACTTCACGCTTTTCACCATCCAATCAGTGGGCGTGTCCGATGTCCGTGGACATCAGGTCGCCCTCTATGCCAATCGGATGCCTGTCCGCGGACCGAACCCAAACATCACTAATTGTTTACCTACTTTTAGACCGTTCTATAGAAAACTACTGGGCTTATTTTTGGGACCAAGCCACTGCTCCTGCTGTAAATTTGGTGAAAATCTGTCCAGCGGTTTGGGCTGTAGAGCAAGATTTTCCATTGTGTCTATGGAAAAAACAAAAAATGTGGGACCCCCATACAACTTTGCCGCCCCTTGATGAAATCTCACCAAACATGTCAGAAATATTTAGAGGGGGCCGTATACTTTTTTGGCAAAGTCTGGTAAGGATTCGTCCAGGGAGAACAAAGTTATAAATCGCACATAAGTTGCTCTTCCAATGAGTTGAGCAACTTAACCATAACTACAGGGCCACTACCGCAGGCCCTGTAATAAATATACATAACTACAGGGCTGCGGTCACGCCCCTGTAGTTATGGTTAAGTTGCTCAACTCATAGGAAGAGAACTTTTGGGCGGCTTATAACTTTGCTCCCTGTAGACGAATCTTCACCAAACATTGCAGAAATAATATATGGGCCGCTCTGAATTTATTTGGGAAGTTTGGTGAGGTTTCATCGAGGGGGGGCAAAGTTATAGGGGCATCCCAAAAATAAGTAAGGCCACTCCACCTTGTCAAAAGCTTTTTCAGCATCAAGGAAAGGCAGGCTGGCCGAGTACCATGGTATTTCTAGTTTTTCTAATAAGTGGATTACCATTCTTGTATTGTCCCACGTTTGTCTCCCTGAGATAAAGTCTGATTGATCCTGCCCTATGACCCCTGGTAGTACTCTCTTAACCCTTTCTGCTAGAATCCCTGCATACATTTTTGCATCCATATTTGGTAGCGCAATATGTCTATATGATCCATAGCTTGTGGGATCTTTATTTGATTTTTCGAACAGAACCACCTTCGCCTCCGTCATCGAATGGGTCACTCCTTCCCCGCTCCAGAAGATGTTGTATAATCTGGTAAGGAAGCGTTTGAGTTAATTACAGAATGTTTTATAGAAGATCCCCCGCATAGCCATCCAGGCCATGTGCCTTGTTATTAGGGAGGCTCTTTATCATCCTCTCCACCACATCCTCGGTAATTTCCCTTTCTAAGTTTTCCCTGTCTTCTCCAGTTACTTTGGGCAACTTCACCTATTCTAAGTATGCCTTTATCCTGAGGTCATCCGGGCGCTCAGAGGAGTAAAGCTGATAATAGTATGCTACAAAGCCCGGTACTAACCCCTCTGAATCTGTGACCATAGACCCATTTGGTTGCTTTATTTCCTCAACATGGCGCTGCCCTCTCTGTTGTTTCAGTAACCTTGCAAGCATTTTATCTGCCTTATTGGCCCCAACATAATAGCGCTGCTTAATGCTTAAGCGAGCGCTCTCAGCCCTAGTGGTCTTAAGCATCCTCAGCTGTCTTTGGGCTTTCACACTGTTCTAGTTCACCCTATCCTTAAGCTCTGCATGTTCTTTTTGGGCCTTTCTTTATTTGCCCTCCAAGTCTTTTTCTAATCTGTCTTTCTCTTTCCGTCTTTGAGCTTTTAGGGAAATTAACTCCACCCTCAGAACTGCCTTAAAGGCATCCCATACCGTGCCCAGGGGACCCCTTGTGGTTCGTTCAATACAAAATAGTCCGTAATTTTATCCCTCACTGTTTCTTGTAATAGATCATTCCTAAGAAGTCCTCCTGCCGGTCTCCAAGACCACAGAGGATTACTTGGTTTTAGTCCCTGAAGATGGATCTGTATCAGTGCATGGTCTGATAGGGAAATCGGATCTACCTCTATATCTGATAGCAGGGGTTCCCCAGACATAATCTATTCTGGAGAACGATCGGTGGACCGGGGAGAAACACGTGCACCCAGTTTCCTGCCCCTTTTTTGCACACCAGAAGTCTCTCATAGCCATTCCAGCTAGCCTGTCACACACTGCCTTACATGGGGATTGACCTTTGCTAATAACCCGGCCACTCCTATCCCTCTCCGAATCCCAAGCTATGTTAAAATCCCCTGTGAGGAGGATCTCCCCTTCAGCGAAGCTTTCTAATTTCCCCAATGTCTGATGTAAGAATGCATCCTGTCCCGTGTTGGGGGGTGTATATAGTGCCTATTATCATCACCCTCTTCTCCAACAGAACATGCAGAAAGATGAACCTCCCGTTCCGATCTGCTACTGTTTTGGTTACTTTTGCCCCCAAAGAGTCCTTTATGCCCACTAGTACCCCTGCCATTTTATTCCGGGCATTCGCCTGGTATATTTGTGCAAACTAGTGTATATGTAGCTTGTGTCCATCTCCTTTATTGATGTGTGTTTCCTGTAGTAATATCAAATCTATCCCGCCCCTTTTTTATCTGTGTTCCTAGCTTCTTCCTCTTTACCAGGGTATTCGGGCCCCATACATTATGTGAAAGAATTAGCAGCTAGCTCATCTTTACTATGTTGTTTTCTCCCCCAAAAACCTTTTATATCCCCTGTGGATTCCATACCCCTAGAGGTTCTTATAAACCTTCCGTGCGGTCCCCCTTGCCCCTTCTCTGTTGCTTCCCTCCCAACCGTTCCTCCCCTCCTTTCCCTCCGACCCTCTATCCGGTCTAGGTTTGGTATCCTAAGATACTCCCCAACAAATTTGGGAACCAGCCCACATTTCTACCCAGATCCCTAAGGTTGCACTAACCTTCTGAGATTCCAAGCGATGCCCCACACCCTTCCCTTACAGGCCAGCTTTTTCCTGCTAGATAGCATTCTCTGTTCCATTTCTCTCCAGCCATTCGTCTCCGCCTGTCCTTCACTGTCCTCCATACGTCTTGGGTGAATTATTGTATACTTTTTGTATGTCAAATCGGTATCATTTTTCATCCCCTCGTCTTCTTACATGGGGACCTTCTAGTTTATGTCCTCTCTTTCCTTGTGCGATAGACCACTCCGATGGCCTGCATCTCTGTTGTTGAGCACTGCGACTTTGATCCCCCAAGGTCCTCCTCCCCAGTCTCCACTTCCAGGAACGTCAGGCCTTCCGCGCAAGTGGTGGCTCTCTGCTGTCTCCCGTCCTAAGGGAATACCAAGCCAAAGGGGTAGGTCCATTTATAAGGGTTTTTTTTTCTCCACCAAAGTTCTCATTACCGGCCCCATAGCTCTTCTTTTCTGGAGTGTGGTAGCTGCCAAATCTGGAAGCAGGCTCACCTGCAAGTCGTTGACCGAGATCATGGTATGGCCCATGGCTTCCCTAAGGATTTTCTCTTTTTCTTCATAAGAGGCCAGCGCCGCTAGTACATCCCTTAGTCTGATTCCCTCGCTGCTCCTCTTGGGGCCCACCCTATGTATCCTGTTGATCCGGATCTCCTCTGGAGCGGTGCCTGCTAACAGGGTTGCGAAGTACTGCTGCACAGTTGTTTTTACGTTTGCCTCAGAGTTAGATTCTGCCAGGCCTTTGATTTTTATGTTGGACCATCTGGTTCGCCAGATCCTCAGCCTGAATTTCCAGATTATGCGTGTCAGAAGCAATTTGCTCTAACAACTCTGAATTCTGGCGCACCTCTTTGTCTACATCTGATAGCCTTGTTCTGTCAAGTCCACTCTATTTCCCAGGGAGTTGATTTATTTCCCAACTTCCTTCAAGGAGCTCTTCAACTCTTCCTTCAGATTTGCCATTTGCACCTGGAGTGATGCTATCATCCTCTCCTCCATGCACCTTAAACAGGCCTGCAAGTCTTCGTTACTGAGGATCATTTCTTCAGATGTCAGGGGGGCCTCATCTACCTTTTCTTGTTGTCCCGATTCAACAGAGGCTATCTCTATTCGGGACCATTGCCAGCCCCTCTCTAACTGGCCCCTCCTCACACTTTTCTTAATGGTCTGTGGCACTGGGGTCTGCTTCCCTTTTGTTCCAGGCATCTTAGTGTGCACTAAAGGTTTTATGGGTCTCCTTGTACTTGCCTGTTTACTTGCACCTTCACGTGGTCCTGCTAAACGGTATTTGCTTCTTCACCGTTGGTTTGGGCCACTCCTTTCGGAGTCCACCAGCAGCTGCAATTTGACACTACCACCTCCTTAGCGGCACCAAATCTGGCCTCTGAATCTCCCCTTCTTTGCTGGGGTCCCCGGCTTCACCCCTGATCCCTCTATTTACTTTACCAGCATTTTTAAGATGGCATTGGCTTGGGGGGGGGCCCTGGGTGAGGGAGCGCAGAGGGAGCAGGTCCCGCTTCTGGGACCATCATTATTTGCCTTTCTTTTTGCTGATAGTCCCGGAGGGGCCATGGCGTGTAATATTTTTCCCTCACCTTGGGGGAGGGGGCCGCTCGAATGCTTATTACTGGTGTGCTCTGTGCCGGGGGCACTTATCTGATCCAGTCTGCCTCTCCGGTCTAATGATGTGCACCCAGGTAGCTACGGTTGCCTCTACCTCCCCCTAATGAGGCGCGTCTGGCGTTTGGCGTGAGTTAGGCCAGAGCAAAGGCGGCTGGGGAAAAGAGGAGGTGAAAGAGACAGGAGATAGGAAAAGCACATCAGGAGGTTGTATGAGAGAAACTTCTGGAGGTGGTAGGACGAAGACTTCAGGAGGTGGCCATAGAGGAGAATAGAATGCAATAGAATGGAGATATTACAAAGTGGTTGGGAACCAGAGTGGGAGGCAAAGCATTCTCTATTGCTTGCCCGAAAACTCTGGAATACTCTGCCAATGGCACAGCAGTGCACAGTAGATTTTGAGCTGTTGAAATGCAGGTTATAAACCCACCTGTTTGCTTAAACTATCACCTCTCGTTCGGTATCTATTTTGTGTCATGATGCCTTTGGTGACAAGTGTGCATTACAATATTTGATTGATTGATTGAACCAGGATAAAAGTACAGAGGACTATTTAGGTGGTAGCCAGCGAGAGCAGGAAGGCTCAAGAATGCATTCTTAGCCCAAGTCAGGGGATAAGTATGAGATCCCGATCAGAAGAGGTTAAAACTCACAGGGGGGAGGAAACTTCACTTGACTTGGCATCAAGGAGATCAGGACAAGAGGAGGAATATACAGGCAGTGAAATGGCCAGAAATTAAGACACTCTGTGGATACTCTGGGAAGCAAACCCAACTGGATCTGTCATCAAGTGAAAGAGAAACGCCACTTGCATCTGCACCTTGTAGCATTGACAGACCTACAAGGAGATTGGAAATGGTTGTATCCCAGTATGAAAGAGAAATGTGGACAGTAGAAGCACACCCTATTATCAGAGATTTGCAGTAATCTGGAAAGTGTTTGGCTAGTAGGTTACTAATTGCAGAACAGATTAGAGGTGCAGAGGAGAGAGATGTAACCTTGACACCTAGGTTGACTAAATACAGAAAAGACAAACAAGTTCCCAAATCCCCCTGCACACTATCGTATGTCTGGAATACCAGACCAATAATTCATCGTATAAATTCACGATATTTCAAGTAAATAGTTATATCACATATGTTGGAAAGGAAACAATTTAGAAATAATGATCTTTCAGTCAATTTAGGTCACAAGAACCAATCTTCATTTTATTCATGATGATGTAGTCGATGAGGGCCCAATGCGTTTCGAGTGTTTGACACTCTTCATCAGGGGCAATTCAATATCTAGAAAAGGATGTCCGACTCCATTAGAAGAGTCACATCATGTTAAATACAGTAATGGATGGTGACATCAACACGCGCGTTGCGCGTGTGGCTTGTGTGCGCGGGAGTACGTGCGAATGTCCACGGTTAATTTATCTTGAAAAAAAGGTCATAACAAAAGAATTACAAGGTAGAAAAGCGAGATGTTAAGAATATGTTCGGTATAGTGCTGAATAGAGCAATATCCTTAGAGTAAAATCTAGTGTGCGTGACGGATAGTGTTTACATAATGACCTCATTACACTGGCAAGCGGGTGACGTCATATGTAAACAAAGAGTCACACGACAGTTCTAATCAAGGAAACTGGCTGTACGTTTCGAGTGAGTGGCTGAATAGAAGCAGAGACAAGCGTGTTGCTCCTGGTGTGGTGAAGTATGACGGCCGTATAAAATTAACAGGATTTATTAATGAATCTCCAAAAGTGGAGAACAAATATGATGGAAGGGAGTGAGCGGTCCAAAGTAGACCAAATAAATCTGGAGACAATTAGATCTCTTCAATAAAGCGGAGATGCATACTTTAGGACTGAGATGTCCAATGAGTCAATACCTTGGAGAATGAGTGAAAAAGCCGTGGTATACCTCTGATGTAAATGTATACCTTCTAAAATGATGGACAAATTAATATCACATCATAGTAATGTGGGTGCGAGTATCCCCACTCTTAACATATTATTTTATCAGACCCAAGAGTTTAATGGCCTTAAACATCTAAAACCAACTGGTATTAAAATAACTCATGTTCAATTAGTATAAAAGCAGAAGAGTACATTGTCAATCTAAACACTGCCCACACCTGGGGTTCACATTCTAATAAGGATGTATTGTCCCTAAGGGACCTCCTGTGGAAATGTTCATCACGTTGGAATTCGGTTAGTACAAAACGGCTGAAAATAGCGAAACACACTCATTTTTTACGTATTATTAGTACATTCCATACAAGATTCACACGAGGTGCAGAAACCACATATGGTAAAGGAGATTCATCTGTCCATCCTTGGGTTCACATTCTAGTGGCTGGTGGTCTAGAGTTAACAAATTCTAAAGTGGAAAACAACATACTCCTTTAGGACAGTGAGAAGAATGAAAAGAGTATCTATTCAATGGATATGTGTTTTCTTAGATGAAGGGTCCCAAATAGTAGTCTTCATTGAGGGACAGTGGGGACATAGCATCAAGTCTATGGATCCAAAAAAGCTCTCTTTGAGCGAGTAATTTAGGTAAGTCTCCATCCCTTGAAAGGGGATGTATCACTTCCAGTATGGCAAACCGCATTTGCGAGATATTATGGTTGTTGTCCCTGAAGTGGCGAAATACAGGTAATGTAAGACTTTTTGTTCTGATCTGTGACTTCTGTTCGGTCCACCTTTCTTTAGCACGTCTGCTTGTCTTGCCTACATAGTATTTACCACACAGGCATCTGATGGTGTAGATAACATTTTTAGATTCACAGGTGGCGTAGCTTTTCAGAGAGATCTTTTTACCATTCTTTGGTTGCCTGTTGTAGTCTCCCTTTATGATGTTAGAACAATGCCGACAATTTGAGCATGTGAAGGTCCCATTTTTTTGTTTCGTAAGTATCCTCTGAGTAGATTTTTTGGATCTTTCGGCTTAAAGAAACATTCTACAAATAATCAACTAATTCCAAGACACCGAAATGACCTTAACTATTGGTGGCAGTGTTACAGTATATTATGACTTCACATTATAGTTCAGTAGAGACAAATTCTTCACCCAATTTAATTGGTCATTAGATGGCTAGAACAGCTGAAAAAAGTACATCAGGAGGAGGAGCCTAATTGGTGACTATGTTGTGGATAGTGTGTCCAAACAGACAACACAAACTAAATCCAATCTCATCTATACATCAAGATATTGAGGACAAAGCTTCCAGATTAATAAGATTATCAACAAGAATTGGGATCTAATTAAAACAGACCCCAACTTAAATCGTCTATTTCCAGCCCCTCCAATGCTGACGTACAAAAGAGGGAGAAACTTTCGAGATACTCTTATCAAAGCCGGAAGATCCAAAAAATCCACTCAGAGGATACTTACGAAACAAAAAAATGGGACCTTCCCATGCTTAAATTGTCAGCATTGTTCTAACATCATAAAGGGAGACTACATCAGGCACCCAAATAATGGTAAAAAGTTCTCTCTGAAAAGCTATGCCACCTGTGAATCTAAAAATGTTATCTACACCATCAGATGTCCGTATGGTGAATACTATGTAGGCAAGACAAGCAGACATACTAAAGAAAGGTGGACTGAACAGAAGTCACAGATCAGAACAAAAAGTCTTACATCACCTGTATTTCGTCACTTCAGGGACAACAACCATAATATCTCGCAAATGCGGTTTGCCATACTGGAAGTGATACATCTCCTTTCAAGGGGTGGAGACTTACCTAAATTACTCGCTCAAAGAGAGATTTTTTTGGATCCATAGACTTGATGCTATGTCCCCACTGGGCCTCAATGAAGACTACTATTTGGGACCCTTCATCTAAGAAAACACATATCCATTGAATAGATAAACTCTTTTCGTTATTCTCACTGTCCTAAAGGAGTCTGTTGTTTTCCACTTTAGAATTTGTTAACTCTAGACCACCAGCCACTAGAATGTGAATCCAAGGATGGACAGATGAATCTCCTTTACCAGATGTGATTTCTGTACCTGTTGTGAAGCTTGTATGGAATGTACTAATAATACATAAAAAATTAAAGTGTGTTTCGCTATTTTCAGCCTTTTTGTACTAACCGAATTCCAACGTGATGAACATTTCCACGGGAGGTCCCTTAGGGACAATACATCCTTATTAGAATGTGAACCCCAGGTGTGGGCAGTGTTTAGAGTGACAATGTACTCTTCTGCTTTTTTACTAATTGAAGAGGAGTTATTTTAATACCCGTTGGTGTTAGATGTTTAAGGCCATTACACTCTTGGGTCTGATAAAATAATATGTTAAGAGTGGGGATACTCGCACCCACATTACTATGATGTGATATTAATTTGTCCATAATTTTAGAAGGTATACATTTACATCAGAGGAACACCACAGCTTTTTCACTCATTCTTTAAGGTATTGACTCATTGGACATCTCAGTCCTAAAGTATGCATCTCCGCTTTATTGAAGAGATATAGTTGTCTTCAGATTTATTTGGTCTACTTTGGACCGCTCACTCCCTTCCATCATATTTGTTCTCCACTTTTGGAGATTCATTAATAAACCCTGTTCATTTTATACGGCCGTCATACTTCACACCAGGAGCAACACGCTTGTCTCTGCTTCTATTCAGCCACTCACTCGAAAAGTACAGCCAGTTTCCTTGATTAGAACTGTCATGTGACGCTTTGTTTACATATGACGTCACCCGCTTGCCAGCGTAATGAGGTCCTTATGTAAACACTATCCGTCATGCACACTAGATTTTACTCTATGGATATTGCTCTATTCAGCACTATACCTAACATATTCTTAACATCTCCCTTTTCTCCCTTGTAATTCTTCAGTTATTACCTTTTTTCAAGATAAATTACCGTGGACATTCACACGTACTCCTGCGCACACACGCCACACGTGCAACGAGCGTGTTGACGTCACCATCCATTACTGTATTTAACATGATGCAATGCTTCTAATGGAGTCGGACATCCTCTTTGGGATCCTGATTCCATTCTGCAGCAACGCACTCTCGAGGTAAGAACTCTCCGCTCTTAAGGGCTATCCTTCTCAGGTCATACACCTGTTGCTATAATACTCACTTTTGAGTAGTTACTAGCTTACACTTGAATAATACTTTTCTCTCCAGATCCTGTTCTAGTTCAGATACTAGCTACTCCTGGCCCGCCATCTTGATCTGAGCCTTCTTTTTAAAGGATTTCCCGCACACTTTTGTACGTTATTGCCATTCTTCTTATTCGATTTTTAAAGGACTTTCAGCCTATTTAGTCACTGATGGCTATCCTCTTATTCTACACTCAGGAACCTGTTTGCATCATAGAGTGCTTTATCCGCCGCATGAAAAGGTCTCTCTACCCGGAGATAAATACAGCAGTCTGAACACAGAAGCATCCTGTACAAATATTTTAAAGAAAAAAGGCACAAGGTTAGACTACCTTAATTGCTACCGGTTTTTCTATTTTCTAATCTGACATGGACACACTATCCACAACATAGTCACCAATTAGGCACCTCCTCCTGATGTACTTTTTTCAGCCATTCTAGCCATCTAATGACCAATTAAATTGGGTGAAGAATTTGTCTCTACTGAACTATAATGTGAAGTCATAATATACTGTAACACGGCCACCAATAGATTAGGTTATTTCGGTGTCTTGGAATTAGTTGATTATTTGTAGAATGTTTCTTTAAGCTGTGATGATACAATGTAAAGTTTGATTTGTAATTATCTTGTCATTATCTTTTGATACTGAATGCAATTATTGTACATAATCCTTTTCTAGATATTGAATTGCCCCTGATGAAGAGTTTGAAACACTCGAAACGCGTTGGGCCCTCATCGACTACATCATCATGAATAAAATGAAGATTGGTTCTTGTGACCTAATTTGACTGAAAGATCATCATTTCTAAATTGTTTCCTTTCCAACATATGTGATATAACTATTTACTTGAAATATCGTGAATTTATAAGATAAATTATTGGTCTGGTATTCCAGACATACGATAGTGTGCAGGGGATGCGAGTTCCCAACTTGGGAACTTGTTTGTCTTTTCTGTATCCCAGTATCAACCATAAACAAGCCAGAGGACTGTCGGGGAGAGAACTCTACAGACTGTGACATACAGAGGTTCCCTGAAGACTTGTGAAAATTATAGAAGTACTTTAGGATGCAAACCTTTTTTGGTGAACCAAAACCTTTGGACTGCTGAAATGTTCTTCAGAGAGAGAGTCAGTCCCATGTTTGATTAGATTCCCACAGAGTAAGACATAAGAAGCCATCCTCAGAATTCAAGGAAGTGCATTTGTTTGCTGGGGATGGTTAATCGTTTCGAAGAAACATTTTTAAGGACTTTTGAGGCAAGCAGAAAAAGCCATCTAAAGACAACCATGGGAAAGGGGAATTGAGGTTGGAGTTCTATCCAAGTCACAGAATTGTTTGATTCTCTGTACAGACATAATTAAGAGTAAGAACACATCTTTCTATCAGGATGGGTCTAATATGTTGATCAGTGTCTGTTATATGACATCATCCACAAGCAAAGACAATGCCAGCAAGCACATCACCAGATCATCTGGAAGACTGCTTCCAGCAAAGTTCAAGATCTCTCAGAAGTAGGATTTTCCACATGGTTCAAGTTGTCTGAAAGGGTCACCCAAAATTCATTAGCCCAATAGTCCGGATTTCCCTGCCTCCCACGAAAATCTCCCTGTTCAATCCGTAGATCTTACAGGGAGAGGTGGCCCGTGAACAGACTCTGCAACAAGTCTCGCGGGTGCAGTGTGAAATGCCTGCGAGTGTAGTGTCCTGGGCAGTTCCAATACAGATTCCTGAATTTACATACTTTCATAGGACAACCTCTCCCTGGTTGTCATCAGGTGCATGGACTCTGTAACTACCATAAAAGGGTAAGACTCTGAACAGTGTGACACCTCGTCCGTTAGCCAATCACCATGGGAGAGTGTAAATCCAAGTTGTACAGAGAGGCCTAAAGTAGGTGAACACAAGTGAAAGAATGAAAAGCTCATTCACAGAATGCCTTTAAAATGTCTGTGTTCTGTGCCCGTCCATGAGCTGTGGTTCACAGTGGATAGGGCACAGACACCGGATACAGATACAAAATCCCGAAACAAATGTAGAAATCAAAACTACCCACATAGTGAAAGATTTGTATATGTTATGTACAATATCTCCTTCCTGTGAACTGGAAGCAAGGCAATGCGAGACTGAGGCAATTTATTCATTTTATTTATTGTGCATTTGTAAGGCGCTTATACATCAAGAAATTGTGTTTCAAAGCGCCCACAGGGCAAACGGAGAGGGACTATGGGAAAAAAGGCAAATAGAGTGAAACTGATGAACAAGAAAGACGGTTCAACTAGGCCTTGTGAGCTCCGGCTCAAGACGAAGAGGAGGGGGGAGTCTGTTCCAGAGGAGGGAGCCAGCCGAGGAGAGAGAGAGATCAGCAACAAGTTTGCTGCTTAGAGAAGTGCTTGACACGCATATAGTTGGAGCCGGAGGAGCGTAAAGATCTGGAGTGAGAGTATTTGGTGAGAGCAAGTTGCAGATAGCGTGATCTCTGGCCCCAAACAGCCTTATCGATGATGCAGAGGGATTTGAATTGGATCCTTGCAGCAACCGGGAACCAGTGGGAAGATTTTAGGGCTGTAGAGATACAGTCCCTGCACTTGAGGCCAATGATAAGTGTTGCAGCCCTATTCTGGATAAACTGGAAGGGGCGGAGAGAAGAAGAGGGTAGATTAAGGAAGAGGCTGTTGCAGTAGTCCAGCCTAGAGAGTACCAGAGCTCTAGAGACATTGAGCTTCTGGTGAAAAGCGAGTAAAGGTAAGATACCTCTGAAGAGGTGGAGTTGAAAATGGGCTTTCTCTGCAAAGTCCAGGATGTGAGGCGTCATCGAAGTTTGCTCCAAGGTTTCTGGCTTCAGATGAAGGAGAAGGGGGAGCCCATAGAGGGTGGCCAGAGTGAGGGGAGGAAAGAGGGAGCAGGAATCCCAATAGGAAGGATCACAGTCTTGCTGGAATTGAGGCAGAGGTCATTAGAGGCACACCAAGACTGCATAGCAGATAGGCAGTCAGGAATGGTAGAGGAAGTAGGGAGAGGATCAGAGGGAAGTTTGAAGAAGAGTTGGGTGTCATCTGCATAATACTGAAGTGAGGGGAGAAAGTGGGAATAAGGAGAGCAAGCGGAGCGAGATAGACAAAGAGCCAGGGTGAGAGGTTGGAATCCTGAGTAACGCCACAGGTGGAGATAGAGGTGGGAGAGGAGAAAGAGCCCAGGATAACCTGGGAGGGACGGTCAGTGAGGAAGGAGGTCAGTCAATCCAGTGCCTGCTCCGAGATATCAAGGGTATCATGGAGCCGTTTTATGAGGATGCAGTGGTTGACCGTATAATATGCAGAGGAGAGATCAAGTAGAATGAGAACAGCAGGAGTGTTAGAGTCAAGAGATGCAAGTAGTTCTTCGTGAGTGCTCAGAATAGCAGTTTCCATGCCTCTGGATGCTCATAATCCAGATTGATGGTCGTGAAGGCAGCCCACAAGCTCAGTATGTTGGGTCAGTTGGGGGAAGGCCATCTTCTCCAGGAGTTTCCCAAGGAAGGTAGTGATAGAGATGGGTGTGTACCGGACACAAGGGTTCGGCGGAAGACTTTTTCATAAGGGGACACACAAGAGAGTGCTTGAGGGAAGAGGGAAAAGACCCAATAGCAAGAGAGTGCTTGAGGGAAGAGGGAAAAGACCCAATAGCAAGAGAGTGCTTGAGGGAAGAGGGAAAAGACCCAATAGCAAGAGAGTGCTTGAGGGAAGAGGGAAAAGACCCAATAGCAAGAGAGTGCTTGAGGGAAGAGGGAAAAGACCCAATAGCAAGAGAGTGCTTGAGGGAAGAGGGAAAAGACCCAATAGCAAGAGAGTGATTGCAGAAATCAGCAAGTGCAGGGGCAAGGGAACCAATGTTGTCCTTAATAGTTCTGGAAGAACAGGGGGAGACCTGTTTGGGGGAGACCGTCATAGAGCTGACAACTCTAGTAAGCTCGTCCGATGTGATTGGAAAGAAGGAGGAGGGAAAGGCTGAGGGAGGATGGGTGGCCAGGGGTGGTATGGGAATGGGAAGATGGGAGGGAGAAGGGGAGGAAGAAAAAGTGCTCAGGATATCCTGAGTTTTTGCAGTGAAGTTAGTGGCCAATGCAGCGCAGAGGCCTTAGAGAGGAGAGGCATGGTGGAGACTGCAGAATAATTGTCTAGTTCCTTGCAGATTTTAAAGAGTTCAGTCGTGTTGTTGGATACTCCAGAGACACCCACCTGGATGTGGGCCCTCTTCTTGGAACAAATGGAGAGATGAACTTGCCTTTGGAGAAGGCGACAGGCCAGTTAGTCAGATGAGTTTGAGGTCTGCCACTTCTATTCCACAGCTATGCAGATGCGCTTCAGGGCTGCTAGATCAGAGTCGTACCAAGTGTTAGGCTGGTGGCATGTTTCAGGCGAATCCTCATGACTGGGGCAAGAATGTCTAGAGTGTTAGTGATGGCAAGATGGAGGTTTCTGAGAGCAGAGGTAGAGTTTGCTGAGGGGGGTGAAGGTGGATGTGAAGGCAGCAACTGACACTCGTTTCATCAGGTGGATGTCTGAACAAGGTTGGCATAGCTGGGGGAGTTGCGGTCAGAGGGCCGAGAGGACCCAAGTGAGAGGAGAGGAGGGAGTGGTCTGACCAGGGGAGCGTGGTGGCGAGTGGGAAGAAGAGCAAAAGATCAGTGTGGATAAAGGCATTGAGAGTATGTCCCGTCGAGTGGCTAGGACCAGCGTGGAGAATGGAGTGGGAGAGCAAGGTTTAGAAACCACGGAAGAAAGTGGACGCCATGATTGAGGAATCAAGGTGGATTTTGAAGTTACCCAGTAGAAGGAGTTTAGAGGAAGATGTCAGGAGAGAGGAGGAGAAATCTGCTCATTCTGAGAGGAACAAGGTTGTACAGCCAGGTGGCCTATAGATAGTGGCAGTGGTCAAGGAGGAAGTAGGAAAGATGACCAGCTTGCAGACCAGGCTGTCGAAGGAGGAGTATGGCTGGGTGGTTACGAGGGAACAAGGGACCCATCCAGGGAAGATCAGGGCAACCCCACAGCCTGAACAGTTAGGGCGGGGCTTAGCGATGATTTTGTAGCCATCAGGGAGGAGAGAGTCAAAAGCAGTGACTGAGCTGGCGTTGAACCATGTCTCGAGGTCAAGGTCTTCGAGGAGGCAGCAGATGCCAGCAGAATGATTGATAGTAGAGCGGGCATTAAGCGTGGCTAGATGAAGCAGGTCTCTGCCTTTAAAGGTTTTCCGATGAGGGGTACAGGGGCGTGGCATACCAATCGGAGGAGGAGGCAGAGAGAGAGAGGAAGGAGGAGTAACAGGCGCAGGAAGAAAGTTGTGGAGGGACGGCAAGTGCCAGTCAAAGAGGAGGAGGTTGGTTTGAGTACCCTGAGCCATGATAGTGCCATTGCAATAGACACCTGGATGAGGAGAAGCCCACCAAGAGTACTTCCCATCTAGTGCCACTATGAATGGGTGAGGATAAGAAAAGAAAGTGAGTAGAGATAAGATGAGGAGTCATAGGTCTGGGGAGGGGACAATAAAGAGGATATCAGTGACAATCTGTCTGGAAGTTGCACTGACGTAGGTGTCTGCAATGGGTAGACCAGGGTTAGTGGTCAGGAACTCTTTTTTTAAAAACTTTTTCCAGCCAGACTTCATGGGAGAAGGAGGATAGGTGATGGTAAAGTAATTAGAATAGATAGGAGAGATGGTGAGTGCCATAGGGATGGTGGGGAGATAAGGATGGGGGATAGAAGGAGGGGCTGCACGGCACGAACACAAGCGCACCGAGCAGCCTGGTAGCTGAAAAGAGAGCAAATAAATACAGTAGAAACACTTGGGTACAAAATAGCAAAAATACACCTAGTTTCAAAATTACCAAAAAGCACACAAAAGCAATGCAAAATGTGGGTATAGAGTAGTAAAAGCACATCTAGGCTCCAAATGACCGAAAAAGCACACAGATGCAGTCGGTAAAGGAGGCATAGGTTGGACAGTAGAGATTGTCTTAAGAAACAGCTAGGTTCAACATTAGTGAGTAGACATCAGGTAGCCCATAGGTAACTCACAGGTGCTCTTGGATGGGAGAGCAAAACTCCTGGTGATGCACCAGTACGTGGACTAGCCGGCTGCATGCTGGATAACTGTTCCATGAGGTGAGAGGTGGTGGAACATGAGGTGTTGCAGGGGAGGAGAAGGGAGGTCCTCTAAGCCTCCAGGCCCACACAGGCACAGACAGGCCTTAGTGGGGGCCTTAGCAGGGGCCGGCATTCGCCTGCTGGCTCCTGTGACTGGTCTTGAAGAGGTCCAGGCTGGCCAATCACAGATGCTGCTGGCTGGGCTGCCGATGCACTTGCTAAGTGCAGATGTTGTCGGCCATGTTGGAAAATGAAGGTCCAGGCAGGGAAAAGAAATCCAGGTATTGGCAAAATTCGACAAATGATTAGCAGGTCAATGAAGGATGATGCGATACTTGGCCACATGCTACTTTGAACATAGCTATGGAGGGTAGAGCGGTCTAGTCCAGGGAACTCCTGCAGATACCCTCAGAGTGAAGCATGCCTCTGACTGGCTAGCAGATAGGCGAAAAGAGCCTGGAGCCAAGAGCCTACTCTTTTGGCTGTTGCTGTCTTTTGAGAAAAACAAATTGTTGCTGTATTGAGAAATCCTCAATAAAATAAAATGACTATCAAATTACCCGGCACCAGCGCCATGCCCCCATATAAAGTGCCTCATTAGATGATTGTGTCTTTGTATGCATGTAAAGCTCAGCCTCTAAATATTCATGCACGATTGTGCATCTAATAATTCCGAACTATCCACTCACCAAATGAATCTGTTAGCTTCACATGCATACAAAAACACAATAATGTAATGAGGCACTTTAGATGGGGGCATGCCGCTGGTGCCGGGTTATTTAATAGAGTGACACATCACTGCAATACAAGAGATGTGAACTGGCAGATCACTAATTGGAACAGCACTAGGTTGGGTAATGTACTCATTGGGTGATACATAGTTTATTTTCACTAAATACATGATGGAAGACTCTGGTGCATGTATGATTTGTAGGAAACAGGCTTTGGACCGGTAGATGCACATAATTCGACTTGAATAGAACATCTGCACAAATTTATGATTTCTGTTCTCGTTCTCTCTTTGTCCATACTCTTGACACCATATTTTACTATGGGCAAGTACATGGAAACTTTTTACTTTCTCTTACATTGTTTAAATCTGTACTTGTTGTGACTCTCTCACGGATGAACGTGGATGGAACGGATGAAGTGGATGGAAGGATGAGTGGGTGAACGGATGGAAAGGATGGAACGGGTGAAGTGGATGGAACAGGTTGAAGTGCATGGAATGGGTTGAAGTGGATGGAACGGGGTGGAGTGGATGGAATGGGGTGGAGTGGATGGAACGGGATGAAGTGGATGGAAGGGGTGAAGTGGATGGAAGGGGTGGATGGATGGGGTAAAGTGGATGGATGGGGTGAAGTGTATATGAACGGATGAAGTGGATAAGAACGGATGAAGTGGATAAGAACGGATGAAGTGGATTGGATGAAGTGGGTGGAACGAAAAGTAGATCGAACGCATAGAAAGGAGGGAACGGATAGATAAAGTGGATAAAAGAATAAAATGGATGGATAAGGTGACCGAATTGAGCGTATCGAGTAGATGGAACAAAGGAGTGGACAAAACGAATGCAATGGAAGGAACGGATAGAGCGGACAGAACCGATTGAGTGAATAGAACGGATAGAGTGAATGAAATGGATCGAACAGATGCAACAGAGAGTTTGTTGGACTGAGTCTACTTGTAAGAACAAACTAACGGAATGGATGGAACAGACGGAGCGGATGGAGCAAATGAAAAAGATGGAAACGGAGTGGACATACTGGTTGGAATTAATGTGACAGATGGTATAGATGGAACAAAAGAAATAGATGGGACAAATGGAAGCTGGATCAGATCGAACAAATGGGAACGGAAGAAATGGAGGAAGTGGATAGAACGGATGAAGTGGATAGTACGGATGAAGTGGATAGAACGGATAAAGTGGATAGAACGGATAAAGTGGATAGAACAGAAAAAGTGGATAGAACGGATAAAGTGGATAGAACGGATAAAGTGGATAGAATGGATGAAATGCATGGAACGGATGCAGTGGATGGAATGGATGCACTAAAGAAAAAACGAACAGAATAGATGAAACATGTAGGGTGGACGGAACAGATGAAACTGATGGAGTGGATGGAAAAGATGGAATGGATGGCGTGGATGCAGAGGATGGAATAGAAGTAACCAATGGAGTGGATGGAACGGATGGAGTAGATGGAACGGATGGATAGACGGAACCAATGCAGTGGATAGAACGGATGGAGTAGATGGAACGGATGGAGTGGATGTAACGGAAGCATTGGATGGAACGGATGGAGTGGATGGAACGGATGGACTAGTTGGAACAGAAGGATTGGAAGGAACGGAACGAGTGGATGGAAGGGAAAGAGTGGATGGAAGGGAAAGAGTGGATGGAAGGGAAAGAGTGGATCAAACGGATGGAGTGGATGTGAACCAAAAGTAAGGATGGGAACGGAAGGAGTGGATGGGAACAGAAGGTGTGGATGGAACAGATGAGTAGATAGAACGGATGGAGTGGTTGGAACGGACGTGATGAATGAGTTGATTGAACAAATGAAAAGGATGAGTAGTTTTAACGAATGGAACAGATGGAATTGAGTTGGTGGAAGTGGATGGAACGGATGGAGTGGATGAAATGGATGGAGTGGAGGGAACAGATGGAGTGGACGGAGCAGATGGAGTGGATGGAACAGATGGAACGGACAGAGTGAATAGAACAAATGGAGTGGATAGAACAGATGGAATGGATGGAACAGGTAGAGTGGATGGGACAGGTAGAGCCAATGGAAGCAGGTAGAGTGGATGAAACAGATGGAGGGGATGGAACAGATGGAGTGGATGAAACACATGGAGCAGATGGAGTGGATGGAACGCTTGGAGTGGATGGAACAGATGGAGTGGATGGAACAGGTGGAATGGATGGAACAAATGGAATGAATGGAACAGATGGAATGGATGGAGTAGATGGAACAGTTGGAGTGGATGGAACGGATACAGCAGATGGAACGAATAGAGCGGATGAAGTCGTTGGTACAGATGTAGTTGACAGAACAGATGGAGCCGATGGAACAGATGAACAGAGGAACAGATGGAACAGATGGAATGGATGGAACAAATGGAGTGGATGGAGCAAACGAAGTGGATAGAACAGATGGAGTGGATGGAACCGATGGAGTGGATGGAACCGATGAAGTGGATGGAACAGATGGAGTGGACAGAGTGATTGGAACAAATGGAGTGAATAGAACAAATGCAGTGGATGGAACAAATTGAGTGGATGGAACGGACGGAGTGGATGGAACAGATAGAATAGATGGTACAGATGGAGTGCTCGATCTCAGACGCATAACTGATAAACACCATATTACACCACCACGCTTACTCTCTCCTATACACCAACACTCAACTAGAACACAGCGATACTATGACACATTCGGTAAAGCCGTTTTCATACTAACACCGCCACATTCTCCCCATCATCCTAACTAAACATCAGCTAGCACACCGCTAGCTTAAGTGTCTCCTCAGGCCTAACGTAGCCACAAATCAGTCTGGACGTCATCCCTCCAGAATGAACACATGTGCCTGACCTCCCAACCACTACACCTACCGCTAAGAAGCAGCTATCATGCAACTGCTACACCGACTGCACACATATCCGGTGCACACATGTATCTTATGACTCTTTCTCTCTCTACTGACTTACCGAGGGCGTTCAACCTATCAGCGTTTTGAGATCATACCAATGATACATAAGGTGCTTTCTAAATGACATGTAACATAACAAGTAACATTTAATATCACAGTACCAATGTAATTTTGCAATTATACTACATGTGTTCCAACAACAGCCTTGAGGACGACCATGGGGTCGAAACACGTGGCGGCTGTTTTCAACATCAGAATTAAATATATTTTTTAATATATCATATATTGAGAGATCTGTTTTTCTATATTGGACCTTGAGTGGAAGAACGTCAGAGGTTATAGGGCAATTATCAGCATTATTTGTTCTAGCTTGACTGTTTAAGGAAGTTTGGGGTTTTCCTTTTGCTGATTCTGCTGCAGATAACATATGAAATAGGACAGGTCATAGCACACCCTCCTTGGTTATACCCTAATCTATGTGTACTGTTTTCACCCAAAGTGCCCTGGAAGCCAGACCAGAGTGCCTTCTGTCCTGGAGAGGTATCCTTGTGGGCCCCGACAAATAATATGTAGACCCCTAGTGCCCAAATATTCCACCAGTGTCGTCCGGGGTCTGAAGGCTGCCTGTGAACACAGGAAAGCCAGACTGCTGTGTTTCACCCAGAAGAGGGGGGGCTACGCCCTGGTTTAGTGCTTCTAGGCACCCAGAGCTTGCCAGGTTCCAGCCAACCACAGAAATCTTCAAGTGGTACTGCAACCTCGACATCTGTCCACTTTTCCACTGCTAAGGAACTCCAGAGTTGCTGCCTGTAGAGGTGCTCGCCGGTAGGTTTCCAGCCACTCTGTATTGAAGAACAAGTCCTGAAGGTCCAGACTTGGTGGAGGCCTGCAAGGCAGTCCAGTGCTTGAGTACAACTTGCCACAAGTCATCCAGTCATCCGTGCTACGGCTGAAGCACCATAGAACCAAACAGGAGCAAACCATGAACCGAGGAAACATGATCTCTATTTCCATCACTACACCTGCTGTCACTGAAGGTCATCGACAGAAACCAAAGGACTCGCCCTCACCTCCCAAGCTTTGTCAAGGTGCACAGGGAGTTCCATCTTCATGGGACATCCACAGCCAGCACAGTAACCCAGCCAAGGAGACTACCGCGACAGAGCATCACTGCTGCCTTTCCAACACTACTTGGTTCCCTTCTCCTGCTCGACAGCAACAACCCAGTAACTTCTTCATCAAGAGGGAGTCCATCCTCGAGGGACACCATCGAGTAAAGCTGAGAGATTCCACCACTTTGTTAAGGTGGCCCAAAAGTCCCAGGTAAACCAAGAGGAAATAACGTCAATCCAAACCAGACTCAATGACGGAGTAGACAAAGTGCATGTCTAACCCAACTTGATTTGCATTAAAAAAAAGATGGGACAGCATACAAGCATTGAAATCTCGTCGCTCTCTGCATACTTATCGAAAACAGTTGCTATGGTACTACAAATGTGTCATCAATGATGTGAAAACATAATAGTTTAAGTTAGCGGGTCTGGCTACAAATAGATTCCATAAGTGTTAAACATTTTCATTGGGTTACACATATCGGATGACTGACTCCACATGGAACCACCCCTATATTGATTAAGGTTTACCTACATCATCTTCACAGCAAGGGTGATAATTGTTAGAGTAGAGTTTCCGGAGCACAAAGCGAGCCTTATTTATATGTATATATTCACCTAAACCTACTCCTTATTTAAAAAACTGTGTTAGCACATTACATATTATGTAGACATTCCTTTGTGGGGCTTGGGGATTCATTGTGCCAAAAACCAGCCTGCTTCACCTCCCTGTGAATCTCAGCCTTGGCTGCTCGTCCATTGCTAGCTACCCTTTGAGAGCCTTGGCAGGGGTGCCTCTGTGCCTCTAGCCCAACCTTAGTGGGTAGTATCACAGATAATCCCCCTCCAGTCTTTGCACTGGTGTCACAGCAGCAGGGTCACTGGTTTTGGGACTCAACGTTTACCTTGCGGATTCAAAATATCTGCACTAGAAAAGGTTGGAGTGTAGTATTGCAAGATTTACAAAAGTTGAAGGAGGCCGTTGTCCTCCAGATAAACTGGAATCCAAGGTGGGATTATGGTATAGGCCCATTGCTGAAACTATTTACAGCCAACGCTAAAAAAAGTGTGATTGAGTGAACAGCCATGAAATAATAGCTGGTATGAGTTCCTTACCCACATTCACACAGATGTTCTTTGCTTTAAAAAAAAAACAGCAATATATCTACATTGCTCCTTCACCTGTTGTGCTAAGAATATTTTTGTCACTTAGATCTAATATGTTGGAGGTTTTGAGCATTAGAGGGGCATGGCTGGGCATTCCTAAAGATAACGTACATGCCGACTTTGTTCCAATGGACAGCAAGACGAGACAATTCGCCATGTAACAACTCTGTGCCTGGCCATGCATAAACTGGACCTCAAATATTATAGCAAGCATGTAGATCATATCCATTCAATCAGAAATTATAATTTTTGGCGGAGGCTTGTATCCGGTTATAGTAGGGGACCGGTGGGTTGCGATAATATAGGTCTGGAAAGTTGGAGTTTTTAGGTTGGCTGAATGTGGTCTTATTAATTGAGTTCAGTACAAAAAAGAAGGTGGGTGAGGCGCGCACTCCCGGTCCTGGTCAATTGAACCTGTTGCAAAAAATATAATGAGTAGCTGGGTCAAATCCCAAAATGGACAAATATTCACAGGGTTAGATCCCTTCTGCTGCAAATCAGGTACTCAGTAATAACAGGGTTAGATCCCTTGCTGCAAATCAGGTACTCAGTAATAACAGGGTTAAATCCCTCAGCTGCAGTTCTGTGGTCTGTAGTTGTTCTCCTCCTAGCGCTTTCTTATCTCAAATAATCATCAGGGAGGCTGTTGAGCAGGTGTGTCTAATTAGACTCAAAGGATTCTGGTAGCTGTAGTGAAAACGTTTATTAATTGAGTTAGTTTGGTCGTGGAATTTTAATCAAGTAAATATGTATGGGATATATACTGTAAGGGTGTTAGTGTAGTGACTATCAAGTGATATATCTGTCTTTTAAATGCTTGTAATATGTATGTAATAATTGTTTTTAATTCAAGTGAATTAATTATTGTCTAGATGTAAATGGATTTTCTTTTTAATCGTTTTATTGTATCAAATGTTTGTGTCAAGTTTTTATAACTATATACACAATAATACAATGTAAAAAAGAAAAGATTTAGTGTTATATACTTAGAGACATCACTACAAACAATTAAACCGATTGCTAATAGTAAGCTAATCAGAATGAGCGTGGAAACTCTACAGAATGCTTGTGAAGTCAGAGATTTAGACTTTGAGGATATGTCTAGGGCAGAGCTGCTCGCTGCCCTAGTGGATTACCAGGCAGATTCTGATATGCCAGATGAAAGCGGGGAGGGTTCACATGGGGACCTTGCCCCTGAGGATACTACAGAGTCTACCAGTGGATCTGCCAACTCTCCTGCCATTCCCATTCAAAAACCCAGCACTGTTCAGGGGGATGCCCTGAATTGTGAACTACTCAAGTTGGAGCTGCAAAGAGAGGAGTTAGCCTTTCAGTATAAGAATCTAGAAACAGAATCTGAATTAAAGGCGGCAGAATTGGCACATCAAGTGATGCTTAAAGACAAAGACACTGAAAGTCAATGTATCCAGCTTGAGAAAACTAAATTAAAAAGGACAACTAGGCGTCAGGTCTCCTACCACCAAATTCATGAAAGATTTGGTGGGTGTGTATGTGGAGGGGTCCGATATTCCCTAATGCATAGAGGCACTTGAGATGGCCTGTGAGACCAATGATGTTGACAGAAAATAGTGGGCCAAGTGTTTACTGAGTTGAGCACCTCACTGTAGTTATGACTGTATTCTACAGTTGAGTGTGGAAGAAAGGTCAGTAGAGCGAACGAAAGCTGCTTTGATTGCTAGGTTTGGCAAGATACCTGCCCAGTACCTTACAGGACACGTAAGAAGAGAGAGAATGTCTTGGGTTGATCGGGTAAGTGCTGCATATATGAACATGATGGGGTGGTCTGATGGTTACAAGGTGAAAACTTTTGTTGATTTGTCCCACCTCTTGTTTTTTGAACATTTCTCTGAGGCTTGTTCACCAGAGCTGCACCAGCACATTTGCTGTCCAGAACATCTTAGACCCTTTTAAGTTAGCCAAGCTGTTCGACTAATGTGTTTCCCACAGGGTGGCCCAAAAGAATCCCAGTGGGAAGGATAAGGACAAGGACAAAGGAACCTCTCAGAAACCTAATGAGTCCAAAAAGCAGGCACATTGAAATAGACCTAAACATCCCTCCTCTATGGTCCACAAATCTAGTGGGAATACGTCCCATGGGGTGGGAGTAAGAGTAGTGGTTCCCTGTTATAAAGCATACCCCCAGTGATTCCTCACATCCCTGGTACATGCTGGGAATGTGGGATCCAGGACGGGTGCCCCAAGTGTAAAGGTAAGGCACTAGGTGCCCAGGCTGCCAGCCTGGCCTACTCTTGCATTAGACCCAAGGTGGAGGTCACTGTCCTAACCTCCGCTACAGGTGCTCCTGGGGCCTGGGACCAATACTCCTAAGTACTGGACACTATGCCACTGAACACCCAAATATTTGTTTAGAAGTGTCTCATTAAGGGCCAACCTTTCACTGGCTTGAGAGACAATGGGGCTAGCATGACAGTGGTATATATGGAACTGTTCAAGTCAGAGGACTATGAAGGTGCTCCTCTTCGAACCACCAGATTAGCTAGTGCACCCCCCGCCCTGAAATTTCCCCTGTAGCCCTAGTCCCCATACAAGTGAATAACAAGACAGCAAAGGTTCCTGTGATCGTACAAGGTCATGTGTCTGCCCAGATCTGCTGGGTAATGACCTAGCTGAGTTGGAGCTAGTTTCTGATGAGCCAGCCATGGCTGCTGCTGGAGTCACTAGGGGCCCGATTCTGAGCTTGTGCTAAATATAGTGTGGAAAGCCGACAGTTTCCAGCACCACCATTCTGAGGTGGGTGGAAATATTGGAGGGGAAATGTTCTTTCCTGCAGCAAAAGCTGCTTAAATCTATCTATAGGTAGAAACATGTGTACCAGTTGCACTGCAAGCATTTCCTAAAAAACTACCACGTTACTATTTTAAGAAAGTTTTATTAAGCGTTCATTAAACTAGAAAAGTGGTGCTGCAGTCTAGAAAATGCTATTTTTATAAAATGGAAAAGTGTGTAGCAGTGTGCCGTACTTTAACACCTCTTTTTGATGTGCTAAAGCACTGCTTTTGAAAGGAGAATCCCCTTGCAGTGCTTGCCCTGCATTTCTCATGGTTGCTAAGGCTGTTGTCAAGCAGTAAATCAGGCACAAGCTAAAGTCATGGCTTTGGTGCAAGACCGATACATTGTCACTTTATCAGAATATGTTGCTTTTAAGGAAAGTGTTCATACTTGATAGATGGCAATGGTCCCAACAAGAATCACATGGCAGTATTTCATAGACTACACTGTTATTGGCCGAGATTTGCAGTATTCGGCACATCCTGCAGCTGTGTGTTTTGATATTCTGTCCTCACAACCTGAACAATCTGTTTCCTGCCTTACGCCCTAATTCGTATCTTGGAACATTGTACTGTGGAACATGGGGTCCCGTGCACGCTGTGTTAAATAATGACTATTGTTTTAAAACCCAGATTTGTTTAGGCTCATGTTACTTTGCACAGTGCTAGTGTGACCTTCCATACAGAATAGTGAGAGTAAGGCTACAGCCATACTCTTTTCGCTCAAGATGTTTCCCTGACGATTTATATAGTGTAAGGTTAATTCATTATGAAACATTAGTTTATTGTGTTACGTGGTTTCTTTTCAAGGTATTGCAATAAACAAAGTATTATATAAGCACATGAAACCCAAACGAAAACCTTAATAAATATTTATACCAACTAAACCTGAGAAGATCTATGTTCATTTGCTTATATTGCTCACATCCTGGTTTCACAATTTAACCAAAGTATGTGATCCTGGGCGAATAAAGTAATCTCACTTTGTCTTATCTGGAGCCCCAGTACATAATTCGGTGCATAGCTTATGTTAATATTTCATGCCATTAGAAAAAAGAAAAAACCTCACTCATGGTTCAATGAGTAAAGATTTGCTCTATACAGAATAATAGTTTCATTCATGTATTCCACACCACAAAGTTTTTTGCCAGTTGGCTTACTTATGGCAACTTCTTGCAATGTCACTTCCTGGGGTCGCTCGAAGTATCACAGACTGATGATGCTCCTTGCAATGCCCTTTTCTGTGAAGTCACTTCTGTTGGTGTCCACGCATGTTAGGAGGTTTGCATGCACTTTGCTCAACAGTGCCAGGTCAGCACTCCAATATCGAAGTTTGCTGCATGCATAATGGTCCTACTGTTTTCTTCCGTTGTGCTGCATATGTGTTAAAGTGTCATCTGCCCACCAATGTTTGCCAAAAGAAGTGATGGGGTTGGGGGTCACGATTGATACCATATGTATGGAATCAATCACACTGCAGACTGCTTCTGATGCACTACCTCATCTAAAGTATTCTGTGAAATAATTTTGCAAAGTTGGCCACCGCAATGAGATTAGTAGTCTAAAACATCTGGAAAGCCGCAGGTTGCAGATCCCCGTTATACATGAAACAATCTCGCTATATAGCCTTCCAACATATTTCTAGGACTGGTATAACATTCTATAAATCCCCAGTCCTAGAATATGTGAGAAAAGTGGTGGATAGTGGAAGAAAAGAACACCTTTCTCACAGGCAATGTTAAATAGGTGCAATGTTTTTATATGCAAAAGCGACCGAGCATAGAGAATCAATCACAGGGAGTTGGGGGGGGAGAGGGCTGCTCATCTCCCTGGCTGCACCAAAATGCCAGTCTAGCAATATAAAAACACTTATCATGCTTACTATATCATAGATTCCCAGTAAACACATTGTAAAGAAATATTAAAGAAATAGTTAGACCGGCTGAATCCAAATGTCAGTCTATCTAGGTAATAACAACACTGACCATGCTTGCTTTAATATAAATACCCATTAAAAAATGTCCTGCTGCAGTATGAAATTGCTACACTGGCTCCACAAAAATGCCCTGATAGATACAGAATCTGCTTGCTTTATCATGGATGGTTGCCCCTTTAAAAATGTAGTAGCTCACTACACCCACTAAAATCAGCTACTTAACACTGAGCCCACACAAACACAAGAATACACCCATTCACAAACCATGTCCTTGCTCATTCACGCACATAACCAGCCACCCATACATCATACACTCACTCATATAAAACATAACATACCCTTGCATGTAGATGCAGACATACAGAACTTGAATTTTTTTCCAAACCTTCTCCAGACCCGAATCAGTATTCCCCCAGAGATGCCTCTGCTCCACTGCGACAGCCGTCTCCACCTCCCCTGACTCAGGACATGGGTAGAGGAGCACCCGAGCTGTGGGGGGTCACCGCTAAGCCAGTGACAACTTTTCTGAATACACACACAGTTACACTTTGTAGGTGTGTACAGATGACCCATACAGAACTCTGCCTGGTAGGCCCACAACTCCCAGACACAACTCTGGCCATGCTCAATACTGCATGTCTCCATCGAATTTATGTGTGCATTAAGTTATTCACATGTGTATACAGTTATGCAAAAAGTGAATCGAGAGTACTTTAGTAAAAGGCATAAATTACAAAAGCATAACTTACTAACTTTTTACAGTAGTATAGTTGAATTTGCTCCTGGAAAGGGTTTTGTGACTGGTCCAGGCAATCTTGGTCAGGGTCACAGATTGCATTTTTCTTACTTCGAGGTCAGAGATCCTCGTGATCATAGCTTGATTGCATTGTGATGTTGTATTATTGCATTGATTGTCTATTGTGCTGACTGTTTTGAGCGGTTATCACATTAGAAACCAGGGCTATGGTTTCTCCCTGCCTGCATGGAAAGATAAGCACTAAGCAAGTTCTAAAAACTTTCCAAATCCTGAGCTGTTGGTTTCAACTTATGAACATAAAACGTGCAACATTAAAAGACTCATATCAATGCTGGCCTTAAAAAATGAGTGAGTCAGAGGTAAAGGTTACTCTTTCTAGGCTGCAGATTCCCCTTTCTTCTTCCACTCTGAAACCACAAAGGGCGTGGCTCTGGCGCACAAAATAAATTCCCACAGTACTTATCCACTCGTCAGAGGCGTAGACAGGGTAGCGGTTGAGCGGGCAAGGCCCGCCCCCAATCTGTTAATTCCCACTCTGCAGCGCTGTGTGGGCATTTACAGATGTTAATGTCACTGTGGTAGGTCCAACTACATTAGCTTCAGGCCCCACGTGTTAGATAATCCTGGCTACGCCTCTTCATGTAGAAATGAACTACATCATCTTCATAAAATCATTTGCACGCGCAAAATGAAGTGGTTTCATGAATCTTTCAGAGATCACAGCATTCTGCCCTACCCACAAGTCAGGAATTGCGTGAATAATAACATTGAAAACGAGCAAACAAGACAGAGGTTAAGGTAACCCCAGCCCAGAACCCAGCCCAGTGAATGAGACACACATCCCTTGGTGCCCAGAGTCGGGCCTTCTACTAACAGAGTACAGGGGTGTGCAAGGGGCTATGCTCAGCAAAGTCTGAAGGAGAAGTTAAGATGCCTGGGTGTGGGATGTTGTCTTGCCTAATGGTTCCAAACTGGACTCTGGACAAAGCCACCAGGCATTCGGTTGATGAGATGCAAGGAACACTGGAGATCGCTGCACCTCCAAATGGCACATTTCCAAACGCAAGCAGCGGACTCAAACACGTGGTGTTCTTCGACAACCTCAAGTGGGCTTGACCTGACATTTGAGCGCTGTCTTGGTTGCGTTAGAAACGTCAAAATGCCCTCGAAAGCAGTCCTTGGTAATGAAGGCGGGACTGCAGCTATAATGACCATGTGTGCTTGCTGCGTACGCGCTTGCATGCCACACTGCTGGCTTCATTTCAGTTTTCGCCACTTCCCTTTTGCAGAACCATGATGAACCTAACAGGACTGACGCACACCCAGGTTATCACAAAGCATTTGCTCCCAATCCCCCAGCCCGCATCCCACTTCCCCCCACTGTATCCCTCTCTCCCTGTGTTTGTAGCCCCTATTTCACACCCTGCCATCTTCCCCTCACTCATTTCCTTTCTTCCAGCAGATTAAGGTCTGCATGCCTCTGCCAAGAGCACAGTGCCCCACTCCGCAGCCAAGACTAGATGCTCCAAAAGACTATGGTGATGATGTGTGCAATATGACATGATACGAGTCATTTATAACGGGCCTGTACGCAAGTGTTACTAGGCGCAACAAGAGAGTGGAGGGAAGACAGAGAGAGAACAAAACAAATGATCTTACTAGGCCTTGTGTCATTCTGAGCGTGCATGTGCAATAACGCAAAGTGCAAGGGGGGGAGGAGGAGGTGCCATGGAGAGGGAGGAGGATGGGGAAAGTGCAATCAGGGCAGCACAGCTCTGGGTAACTGGAAGGAGGCTCGGGCATGTAGGGTTATTAAAGCACATTAACTTAACTTTCCTGTGCCATTTGCAAAATCAATGGCTGATCATCAACAAAGATAAATGACTAATTGTCCACAAAGGAAAAACAGATCTTGAATGGAAAGATTTTCTTTACATCCATATCTACTGAGGAAAACAACAATGGGCAATACAAATGTGTGGTTCGAGCCTCCTATGCCAGCCTCTCATATGGGCGATTCACTGGATGCCACCTTGCTTGTAGACAAACATTTCATAAAAGTGTGAGCAGAAAATGCTTTTTCATATCTTTTTTCAGGTATTTTAACCCGGCTAATATTCCAATCCGGGAGTGCAAAAGTAAAGAGTAAAAGCAAAGTGGAAGCCGTGTATGCCTTACTTTTACACTCCAGGTATTTCACAGCATTTGGAAGCAGAGAAGGAGCACAAGTGGAATTAACATTTCTGCTGTGCATTCCTCTTTCGACTTAGAGGGGCAGATGCGTTTACGCCTGTATACAAAGTCTGTTTTTAGCACCTTCTAAAAGCAGGCAGATTCCATAGATGTCCATTGTAATAGAGTAATATGCAGGCAGCATTTACATTTTTTTTTTACTAAATGGAGGGCAAAAGGAAAGATAAAAGGCAATTTCATTTGCACACCATTTCATAGAAGTTGAAAATGACATGCAGGGGATCCATAAGCATGCAAGTGCTAAGGTTTGCAGTCCGCTTAATGCAATTAACACTTTTTACAAAATCCCCCTCAAAAGGGTTTCCAAGGCATGTATTCTGTGGCAGGTCCCTTCTTGTCTCTGTACTTCACACAATGGTTTACAAAGAACAATGGACACGAATATAGCATTTATGAAATAACACCTTGGCATGAGAATTACTGCCAAGTGTACACTTCATTTCCATTGAATGCTCTGCAGAACAGGGTCTAGAAACTGATGAGTCTTTAGCTGGTCTCTATTAGAATAAGTTCACACATGTTAAATATTTTATTTATTTGGAGCCAAATAATAGGTCAACACAAATATCTCTACCTTGCAGACGTTCGATTTCATGTCTGTGCCATTTCAACCTCTAAAATATCTTGTCTAAATGCCCAGGACATGCATTAAAAATGTGCTTTTAACAGAAAAAAAGCTGATCTCTTTCAGTATGTTAGAGACATATGTCTTTAGCAATTCAGTCTTAATACTGATTAGTCCTAGTAAAATTATGACGGAGAGTGAGGATTCTATTAATGACACAGAGGGCAGTATTACGCACATTGTTTTTCTTTATTTGTGTACACCAGCCCGATATTTAAAAGAAACTCCCGCTAACACAGTCCCCTTTTCCATAGTGTTCCACCACTTTATCACTTCCATTAATAGTATTAATTTCTACATTATCGTCTTCCTCCGTGGAAACAGAAAATCCTCTTTCCATGCAGCGACTGTCAATCGATCCATTAATTAAATTAATAAATGAATTGTTCTTTTATAACACGCTTAATACCAGAGACCAATCTCACCGGGATTTGAACATGTGTTGCACTGGGGTGTCTTGCTGCCAAGACAAACATGTTGCTGCATCCATTATCAACCCCTCCCATGCTCATGCAGGTGTTGTGCTGTGGCCATGGGATTTTAGGCACCACCGCGGCAGCTACCAGGGGTTCCCCTGATAACAGTGCACGCCTCCTGGACTGCTGAGGATTTAAGAAATGTGTCTGAAGATTTTCTGAATACTAGGATGGAGCCTGAAAAATGACTTGAGTTGAAAAGGTGTACCAGTTCTATAACCCATCCTGGACAGAAATGAACCAGTTAATAAGGATTATCATGCCCATGGAAGTGCACCAACATATAATCCAAAAAAAAGTGGTTGGTTCACCCAAGACACGGGGGCAGAGGTGGCCCAGGCAAGGGAAAACAGTGATAAAGTCTCCTGTGATGTGCTCCAGAAAAGAAGACTGGGCTGGAATAAATACAATAACAGAATAAGAGCGTGGCTCCAGCGGATTAGCTTTATCATTTGAAGGTTGTCTTGATTCAGCATTCCGGAATGAATAAAACGTTGAAACTGGCACAAGAAGCAATGGCATCAGCCTTTCTTCAGGGACTAATGCCGAAACTTCAGCAACCCTGAAGACTATTTGTGTGGGGTGGCAAACTAAGCCCCTCACAGAATGAGGGACGGTAGCGGATCATTGTGTTTCTTGTCAAGAAAGAAAATGAGAAATGACAGAGCATAAACGAATGACTCTTCAATTGCACCAAATAGAGGGGCAGAGCAAAGGAATGAACATGAGTGCAAATGTGAATACAACTGTGGGTGCTGGAGAAGAAGTGAATACCTGAGGGACAATGCGCAGGAGAGGCTGGCTTCCAGAGTGCAGTGGTGGTATCCCCAATCCCCCAGGAGTACAGGGCTTGCAGAATAGATTTGAGACAAGTAACATCCTCCACCTAGTGCAAGCAGGATGGGCATTCAGCGATTGAGTGCACATGCAGACCGGAGCTTCTTGCTGCATAACCCCTGCCACTCCCCGCCCCCCTTTTGAAAGGGGAAGGTGCAGAATTTTGATCCGCAGGTAAAGTAGGTGGTTAGGACAGCTAGGGGGAAAGTAACATTGTCAGCCAAACATTAATACCAATAGACCAAGAGGTTCCCATTAATTATTGTGAAATAGAAGGAAATGTACCTTGCTTAGTAGATACCGGAGAAAATTACCTCAGAGGAGTGTTTTTGGGATGATCCCAGTGAAAATGAGAGCAAGGTTTGGCTATGTTACAAACAGAATTACCACAATCCCAAAAATATGAAGAATTTAATTCAGATTGAATTACCTTGCGATCCCAGGTATCTGACAAAGTGTGGTCCCAACATGTAAACCCGGTGGAACTAATCAGAAATGCTGAACCAATTCGAATTCAGGTGAATCCAATTAAACACTTACCACAATAAATCACAATATCTCTTGAAACCAGAAGCAGATAAGGGCATATTTATAGTCAGTATTTATTGCAAAGTAGGAAGTCAGGTCACGGAAGCCGGCTCAAGGGATTAGTGTGATCTGGGCTAGGTAGCTGTGGGCTCGACTACAATGGCCTAGCAACCCCCCTTATGCCAACATGCTCCCCAACACTCCAATCTTAAATGCCCACAACTCCAAACCTGAGACGTAACACTGGAACCGTATACTATGACCACGCTTGCTCACTGTCAATCGACCAGATATGTACCACGCTTTAAGACCAGAGCATATATCATCCCAGAAATGAATACCCTGAAGACAAACTAGAGCCCAACAGCACCTATTATCTCCGCCACGTCTAAGTTTAAACTTTATATTCCCCTAAATAATCACTGTGCTATTACTCCAGGAGATGCCAACCGCTGTAATTCCTACCTATCCATGAACTACTGTGCATTACTACAATCCCCAAGCGTAATAGCTCCTTTGGCAGTCAAATATGATTGTGCCTGTTCTTGTTAACCTGTGTTAATTTTTACCTATCTGGGAATGAACACGAAGATCCACTATCGCAGAGCCTAATAGGACGTATGTTTCAAACATTATGATTGGGCCAGACCATGTCACCAGTCCGGAACACAAGGCGGTATCTGATCAAGTCAGGTACCCTGGCCTACCTAGGAATAATGCCATGAATTCCCTCACCCGAGGCGCTTTAGCAACTATGCTTTGTTGGACTTGTTCTTATGTCTTGAGAATATGCACTACGTCCTCCAACCAACCAGCTCTCTAGCACTCCTGCTCTCAGAAGGGACAACATTGATGCGACCTAATTCCACAACTCAAACCATAAACTTGTCAGGAATACCCATCCACCCACTATAAACAATGAGCAGAGACCCGAAAAATGGGCCCTTGGCACATAATCGTCCGGGGGGATAGCTCAGCGGCAACTTGCACGCCTTGGAAGCAAGACGACGCGAAGCAGCACAGGTTCGATCCCCGGGTCCGCGCTTAGAAACCTCTGGGTATTAAGCGCGTTATGAATAGGCAACTAAGACATATTCCCCTAACAGCGCCTCGATGCCCCCGGGCTGTGTGAGTGCTATAAAAATGCAAATTAAAATGCAAATTAAGGACCCTCTAACCGTGTAATCACAGCATACTATGCACTAGTTAGGGAATTTCTCTCGGAGATCCATTACCCCAAACCACCAGGACAGATACGGTCAGCTCAGCGGGATCTGGAAAGTAACCAGAAATAGGGTCTCTCACCCTTAAGCACAAACAGTCACTTATACCAATATGCTCACTCTCTCCTTTACTCAAACAAACAATAGAAAGCAGTTATACCCCTCGATCAATTCGGCCCAGCTGCACACATGCCTCCACTACCCCATGAACACCTCAACAGTCTTTAGAACGCAGTTTACCCCACAAAATAAATCGGCCTAGCTGCACACAATCACATACACAGGCTCAACCGCCGCCAGAATGCAGACTCGGAGGCCAACTACCTTGGTGCACACATTCCACTGATCTCTCACCACCACCGCACCACGCCTAGCATTACAATGCAGCTTCTAACCGTGCAAACTACACTGGCTGCACACATACTGAGTGCATCCAAGCACTATATATTACCCTACTCTCTCCACTGACCTGGACTAAGGTCCCCAAATGTGTTCAACCCACAGCGCTTTGAGATCATACTAATAGTATATAAGGTGCTATACAAATGTACAATAAAATCAACAAATTATTGTGCCACTTACAAGCCCATGGAACACTCTAATTTTATATGTGAAAAAGACTGGTAGGGACAATTTCTTTTGTTCAAGATTTGCAAACTGTGATTTCACCCATAACTGTGGTTTTACCTACATTCCAAGTGGTCCCAATCTAGCAAAAATGCTTTATTGCGTTCCACCCACAGCGATCCATTTTTCTGTTGTAGATTTGTGTTTTGCTTTCTTTTCTAGCCATATACATCCTGCCAGCTAATATTTGTTCACCTTTACATATTCTGCTTTACAATGTATATGGACTAGGCTTCCACAGGTGTACACAGAAAGCTCAACATCGTCAAAAAAAGACTTAGCTAACACAGTTTCCAAGTGGTTCAGCAATTGTCCGGTATGTGGACAACCTCCTGGTCGCACAGCATCATATGAGGCGTGTAAGCCATAGACTCTGATACTTCCAATAGCACTCACTCAAAAGGAGCATAAAACGTTATGTCAAAAGTTGCAATTGTGCAAATCTAACATGCGCTTCTTAGGCCACAACATCTCTTGAGGAACTAGGAGCCTGTTGAATTCCCACAAAGAACCCCATTTCAAAAACTGCCCAAGCACACAACTATTAACCAAATAAGATCCTTCCTGGGGACAACAGGATAGTGTCAGCAATTAATATTGGGTTTTGTTCCTATGGTGATCGCCCTACAGGTAATATCACATTTACACGCACTAGTACCCATGGAATGGACAATCATGAAGGGAAGCTTGTCTAGAGTTAAAAATGGGTCCTTGCCAGTGCCGCTGCCCTTGTTTTGCCCAATTTAAAAAAGCCATTTGTTTTGAATTGCCATGAAAAGGGGAGCTTCGGCCAAGCAGTTAACACAGAAACATGGTTATCGGCATCATTCTATTGCCTTATATAACAATGAATTGGACCAAGTTGCAGCTGGAATATCGCCTTGCTTGTGGTCTGTTTCAGCAGATGCCTTAGCTGTTAAGTCTTCAGAAAATGTGGTGTTCGACTTGTCCCTCATAATAGCAGTGCCACAAACAGTTACAGTTTTGTAATTGAAAGGAAAATTCGGAGCTTGCTTTATTGAACCCTCCAATCATAACCATACTTTGTTTAGCGCTAAATCCTTACTTGCCGATGCTGAGCCCTGCAGATGCCGAACTCCACTATTGCATCTTGGTGACAGTTGCCCTTATAAACATGAAAAGATCTGTTTGAGACACTCACAGATTCCTGAGGCATATGCCCGTCTTGTTTGAGGAATGAAAATGGGGAATTCAAATCTGGGACCGAGCATGAAGTGATTGAGAGCGCGCACATTCCTGATGTGTTATCTGCCCAAATTGTTCAAACCATTGCATTAACTACAGCATATACCCTAGCAAAGGAGAAGAGTACAATGGTGTATACAGGCTGCACATAGGTGTTTGGGGTGGTGAATGTTTACCGGTTGCTATGAAAGGAGAAGGGCATGCTTGAGAGCAGCCAGTATATCAATAAAAAATGCCCAATCTCACTTCAGGTGCTCTGCCCACCAAATTCCCAAAGACGAATTCACATGCGGGAAGACCGTCGCAGAAAGAGCAACAAAGGGGGCTGCCCTTTTCCATGTTCCCTGGTCTGAAAAACTATTTACTCAAACAGAGATGCAGCACCTTACACCTCATTAGTCAAGTCGTGATGAACTTGCTAAAATACAGGAAAACACTTCTGATGTTGAAAAGAATACTTTGAGCAAGGGAGGGTGCATACTGCACCCAGACAAGCTATGGCGTTACAAAAATGGTCTTTCACTGGTAACCCACCTACATTATTTGGGACATGTGCAACACAGGATTGCAAACAAAGGCAAAGGGGGCATGGGTTCCCTTTGCTAGAGTGCAATGTGATTTCATTTCATCCAAATGCCTAAAGTGATGGGGCGGGGGCAGAGGGGGGGGTTCTTGTTCTCGTGATTGTGGACATGTCCATGAATTGACATTCAGGCATTGGATAAAGCATTAATCAAAGATTGCATTCCATGCTTTAGAGTGCCAGTAAGCATTATTATCATCTGTGAAACACACTTCACAGGCAACAGAATTTAGGAGCTCGTCAGATGTTGAAAATTCAGCAGAAGCTCCCTTGCCCTCATCACTGTCAACAAGTGGAGCAGTAGAAACAAAATGATGGGGTTCGGACAAATAAAATCTCACAAATCTGCTCTAACACTGTGAGGAATTCGATCATCCGCGCGGTGGTTGTCCGCTCGCTTGGGCTTTTTTTGAAAGTTTAAAATGATGGTAGATCAACCTCTGGAAAATGTGTGGGGCTAATCACATATACCTGTGTACTCAGGGTGGACACAGCCTACAGGCACTGTCCCCTTTATATTTAGTTGGAATATGACAGCCACGAGTACATCAAGGCATCTCAGAAGAGGGGCAGGCAAAACCTTCCTCCTAACATGGCCAGCCTAATTAACTAACAAAGGCTCCATGGATCCGCCCTGTGGCAGCTTCACATACTAATCAGAGTTAATTTAAACAGGCCCACAGGGGCCTGGTCGCAGGACTAACAAAGGACAGAAAAAAAGCCCAACAACCTTTGATATGCACTGTGTCAACCTAAAGCCAGCTCTCGCCTCTCAGTATCAAGGGCAGTGACCTGTCATGTCTGGGACAGCTGTTTACAGTAGTCATCCCTGCAGGGGGAACCCAATCAGAAGGTACAAGTATGTAGATTGATGTAGACAGAAAGTCTGTTCTCGCTGCAGCTTCAAGGGATACTTGCCGCTTTAATCAGGAACCACAGAGAGCTCCATTAACTAGAGACCCTTTGATCCACAACATACAGGACAATGGGTGGGACTTAGTATTACATGTTTTCACACATTTATCTTTTAAAAAAATGTTTTTATTTTAGTTTATTCAACAAACATACAAAAGAGTATCAACAGTCTGCTTTGTGACATGTTTTGCTACATATACTTTCTGGTGGATGCTACATTCCATCATTCATATTAGTTCAGTCTCTTGGCAGCCTCCCCAGACGTTGTTTATACTAGTGCCTTAGCCACTGTCTTCTAGCATTCCATGTGTACCATTGGTTACAGTGATCGATGATGAAGTGCCATTCCTGACTCCCTTTCAGGGATTCCCAATGTGCCCAGTGTCGAACATCGTCTGTGTCATTGCGTTCCAAGCTTCTAAACCGTCCCTTCCCTTGGGTGTTCCCTTCTGCAGTGCCCTATGCCACACTGCAGTCTCAGCCAGTGACCAACATTTCCGGTCTGCCCACCAAGCTTCTATGCTGGGTCCCTCGGTTGATGTTCAGACCATCGCTATCCTTCCCTTTGCTAATAGACAAATCAAGTCTAATTTTTGAAAGGCTGCCAACCTGCTTCCTCCTCCTCGGGAACAGCACCAACAAGCAGAACTCTGGGGGCCATGCTTGCATCTGGATCCCCCCTCTCTTTACCTTTTCTGCACAGTTTCCCAAAAGCCTGCCATCAGTGGACATGTGCATCATGTCCGTGCCATCATGGGTGTATCTTGGGCAAGTCTGGTAGTTATTCTTGTAGATGCGAGACATCATATGTGGGGTGAGGTACGCCCTGTATGTCACACATGTTTGAGTATGTTTAAATCTAGCATTCCTACATACTCTCAGTGTACTGCAGTGCCCTCTGCGATTCAGTGGCTGTGAAGGCCCTTCACAAGTCTCGCTCCCACTTACTGCGCACAGCCAGTTCCCATGTGTCTAACTCTCCTAGTAGTATGTCATATTCTGGATACCACATGTCCCCCTTCTGATATATCATACAATGTGACAAGTGGGTGCTGGAGTCTACATCGCCTCTTGCTTCCGGCCATCTTTTGTTCATCCTACCACCCACACCCAAGTACATCAAGAATTGTCCCTTATGTAATCCATAGTCACTAACCAGGGTCGAGAATTCCAGCAGCTCAATTTCCCTCAATAGGTCACCCACTGTGGCGATACCTTTGCCCTCTCAGTGTTTTCTGAACTGTTTCACTGTGGCTAGTCCTTTCCCTACGATTCCTGCTATGGGTATATACTTGGAGTATGGGTCTGGGGTCACTGCAAGTTTCCAGGCCCTTTTCCACAAGTCTCTGCTGAGTTTCAACAACCCAGAGGGTCTCAGTACCTTCATTTCTTGCACCCAGGTTACCTCTTTCAGATAATGTTTCAGCATGGGCTGCAGGAGCTGGGTGTCTCGCGTGGCTTCATCTCCAAGCCAGTTTGCCACAACTGCAGCTGTCCAACCAAGTAGTATAGTTCAAAGTTGGGCACTCTCATCCCTCACCCACCATAGTCCCTCTGCAGTGTGCTGAGGGCAATTCTGTTCCTCCCCCCTCCCCACAGGAATTCTCTCATCATCCCGTCCAGCCGCCTAAAGAATCTTCTAGGTATGTTAAAGGGTACATTAGTGAAGTGGTACAGGAGGCACGGCAGTGACACCATCTTTAATAACGCTGCCCTACCCGGTACTCCCAGGGGTAGCCTCTTCCAGAATTTCAGTGTTCTTCACTCTCTCAGACCCCCTAGCGGGAATAGGCTAGAATTTTCCCTGTTTACTCCGATTCCTGAGAGCTTAGCAAACTGGTCTAGGACATCTGACAGATGCGGTAGATTATCCTAGGGTAATTGACGTAAAGTAGCAAGTTGTTTGCGTATAGGGAAATCAAGTGTACTGTCCTGTCCAGTCCAGTCCATTTCTATCCCCGCATTCACATACTCTGTAGGAAGGCCGCCAATGGCTCCAGCGTCAGGATATATAGGATTGGCGATAGTGTGCAGCCCTGTTTGGTGCCCTTCTGTACCTCCCATATTTGCTTCCCTGTTCTGACCCTCACCTTAGGCGCTGTATACATCAGCCTAACCCACCTCATGAAGGCGTCACCAACCCCAAACCTCTCCAGGGCCCTCATGAGCCTGTCCCACCAGACTGAGTCGAAGGCCTTAACTGCATCGAGGGAGGCTACTGCGCAGTCTTCCGTCCAAGTAGTTTGTGCTTTCAATTATCTCTGTAGATTCCAGGAGGTGTAGCGTCCCGGGACGTACCCAGTATGGTCCATGTGGATCAAGCTGCCTATCACCGTCCTGAGCCTATTTGCCAGTACAGACGCCAATAATTTGCGATCTTGCTTCATCATGGAGAGTAACCTGTAGGATCTTCAGTATTGCGGGGGCCTCCCTGGCTTAAGTATAGGTACAATGACAGTGTCCCTGAGACTGCTGGGCAGTGTTCCTGCCTTGTATGCTTCTGCGTAAACCTCTAATATTCTAGGCGCTAATGCGTCTGCGTAGGTCTTATAAAATTCACCTGGGAGAACATCCAGTCCCAGTGATTTGTGCGGTCAAGAGATCGGCTATCACTGCGTTGATTTCATCCAGAGTCAGTGGCACGTCCAGTGCAGCTGCTTTCTTCCTTTCGAACCGTGTGAAGTATATCTGGCTTAGAGCTTCTTCGATATCGGTGTCACCCACATCAGTGACCCTTGAGTATAGGGATTGGTAGAATCTGGCAAATGCACTACTAATTTCCCTTTGTGTTCTAACCACTGTCCTGTCTTCGTGTGTAATACTGTTAATCATGCCCCTGTGTTCCTTGTGCCTGCATAGCCATGCTAGCAATCTCCCCGTTTTGTCTCCTTACCCGTGCTGTTTCTGGGTGTACTTCATGTAGTTCAATCTTTCCCATTCCGCTATGCATTTTTGGCTCAGGTCTATCAGTCTTACCTTGCCTGCATTACTTCCTGCAAGTGCATTTTCTTTGTGTGCTGTCTCTCTCCATGCCTTCCAGGGTCCTATGTATATCAGCCCTCAGGCCACCCATTTTCCCTATTGCCGTGCTTTGAAGGCTTCCCATAGTGTCCCTGTTTTTGCTACGCTACCTGTGTTGGTGTCAAAGTATTCTGTTAGAGTGTCTGCAAGGTGGTTTATGAAGAAGTCGTCATGCAGGGCTTCAGCCCTCAATCTCCAGGTTGGTATCGGGGTCCTCTGCGTGCCAGCCGTCCTCTTAACTTGGTTGGCCTCCCTCCCCTACAACTCCAAAGAACTGTAACGCCTGTTTGTCTCTTTGTTTGTGCTCCTCCTTCTGTCCACCCCTTTATTCCAAGAATACCCCAACAAAACGTTACCAAACCAAACATTGACCCAGCAGTAATGTTCTCGCTCAGGACCAGCTGCTTCTCTCACTCCCCCCTCTCCTTCATTGGGCAACGTGCAGCAGCTTGATGCCTTCAAACTGGCATCTGAGGTTTCGACTGGGGTATTGCTGCCACTACCGAAGCAGCGGTCTTGCAGGGTACCTGCTGTTTCTGCTGTGTCCCAGGTTCTCATGCTCCCCCATTACTTCTCTTAATGTTTTGCGACCTCGTGGTCAATGCCATAACAGCTTTTAAAATCTGTTCCATGTTGTGCCCAGTGCGTTGTGCTATGGTGCATCTTTGTTCCTGTGTGGGAGTTGCGGTATTCCCTGCGTATCCATCCAGTACTGTGAATCTCCTGTGCTGTCGAAGAAGTGCGATCTACCGTTGTGTAGTATCTTCAGTTAAGCGGGATTTATCAGCATGAAGAGTAAGTTCGCCTCAATCGTTCCTTGGTTGGGCCAAACAGTGCTCTCCCTCTCTGAACCAGGGCATTATAATCCGGATATATAGCCCGTTTCTAGGATCCTCTTGTGATAGTTCCCCCTTTTCTGGAAAAAGTCAGTACCTTTTCCCTCTCCTTATAGTTCGGGATTTTGGCTATTATCGGTCTCGGGGGTGCTCCCGGCCAGGGTCTCTTTGCCAATGATCTGTGTGACCTCTCAACCGTGAATCCCTGAGATAGAGTGCCTGGGGTCACTTCTTGCAGGAGCATATTCTCTACATACTCAGTAGGGTCTCGTCCTTCTCCTTCAGGGAATCTGAGTATTCTTATGTTGTTCCTGCGGGCTCCCCCCCCTGCTTCCTCTGGGCAGTCTTCCAGAGCCTTCACCTTGTCTATTAGGTCTGCCACTTGGGTCGGAGTACTAGCTATGTTTGTTGCGTCGTTCTTTGGTGCCCAGGTGGTCTGCCAGTGCCCTTACATCTTGACGCAGGAGGCCCACGTCCACTATGACTGCATCGATTCTGTACTCTAGTGCTGTTTTAAGTGCTGCCATGACCGCCAAAATCAGTTGTTCTTCTTGTGTAGTCACCTGTTGTGTCATGGCATCCCATCTATTCTCCTTGGTGTCTCGCGTTACCATCTTCTTTTTGTTGTGCGTAGGCCTCCATGATGGTTTGCCAGCCTTTCCCTTTCCGGCCTTTCTCCGCCATCTAGGAGCGGCGCCTCACCGACTGTAGTAGGGCACTCCTTTCTGTGTTTTCCTTGCCTTCTATTCGTTCTTTGCAGTCCTTGGCTCTGCCTTCTTCTCCTAGTCAGCAGCCGCTCCGCATGTGGTCTGCCCGGCAGCCAGTGTCTCGGCCTCTTGAGTGCTCTCCACGTCACATTGCGCCAATCCTCCATTAGGCCCAGTCAGTGTTGTTCGTTCTCTCAGCTTCTGCTCACCAAGCCCCCCACTGCTCCTGCCCGCAGTGTGGCCCAGGTGTGTCGCCCGTGGCAGTGGGGACCTCCTGATGGGGCGATGCACCCTCAGTGGCTCACAATTCCAGTTGCTAGCAGCTCTCTGTTACGCTCACCTTAGCTCTGCAGTGGCACCTGGAAACCTCCTCCGCCAACTGCCTCTCCTGGACTGCGCTGGGGAGCTGGACTGCTTGGCGTGTATCTGGAAGGGAATGGACAGAGATGTAAGCGCGTGACGTTGTGTAGGAAGGAACACCACCCACCCAGTACCTCCCAACCTCTGTGGTCCTCTCTCACTTGTTTAGTAAAATAGGAAGCTCTCCATCCTGTTAGGTCTCAACAGGGGTGCTTTTGGATGCAGCCAGTTACGTCACTGACTGTTGGAATTCCGCCCAGACCCGCTGTGGAGTGAGTGTTCTTGTATAAGTGTTCTATTCGGTGAGCAGGCACACGTGACAATACTTCTTGTGAGAGTGCTCTGATTCTGTGATGCTTGGTGCTTTGTAATGTTCTAGCACTTCTGGAATGATGTTGCGCCTTTAGGCACTTGAGCAGTCCCTTATTGTCCTTTGTAGCACAATAAGCGCCTTAACAAAACGTGCACTAAGTCCTTGCTGGTTGGCTAACTAGGGCGCCTTGTTGTTCTTAAATGCCCTTATTGCTTGTTACCTCTACCGATGCAAGGTGAAGATTTGAGTCCACTGGAGCGCCGCAAGGCAGAACGTGCCTTGGCGCTGCAAGCTCTTTTTAATGTCTTTATGGTCTTTAGCCTTAACGGCGGCTCTGTAGCCCTTGTGTTCTTAATCGGGCTACGCCTTATGTAGATAGCGCCTTATGGTGTCTGGAGAGGCTCTAACACTAACCTCTTCTTTGTGTTTTCTTTCAGGAGGCCGCGGGGGAATCAGTTCGCTGGAGCGGAGGGGCGGCATCTGGTACGAGACTGCTGTGGAGATGCCGAGTGAAAACCTGGAGTCAGCTGCTGTCCGAGGCGAGGTCGCGTGAAGATGAAGACTCCGGAGTGCAGCCGTCGGGAAGAAGCGGATGCTGCAGGTGATGAGGCTTCCGGGAAGCCGCCGTCGTGAAGAAGCAAGCTGCAGATGGAAAACAGGTACGTGCTGCTCGGGTTCGTCGAGCCCATGATCAAAACGCCTTCGAACAGCTGTTATCTTCTTCCTTGCAGGAGCGATGCCGGAAGCGTCACGCTGCTAGTGCAGAACGACGCGAAGCAAGGATCGTGGCTTGGGTGGGGCCATTTATAGTAAGCCAGCCCCAGCCACACCCAAAAGACTGGCCTTCAACTAGGGGTGCCAGCAAAAGTGATGCCTCCATCTTGAAGGGGTGGAGGAGTTCTATTAACCCATAAGAGTTTGATCCCAGGCTCCTGTATTAACCCCTGAGTGTCTGGTTACTATTAACCCATGAGTGTCAGTTTACCCAAGTATCCTAGCATGCCGCCAATCATGCCATGCTTTTACCCACCTTGCCCCTGCTTGTAGCCTGGCCCAGGGCCTCTCATGGTGCTTTAGAAGCCTAGAACTGGGGCAGGAAACCAAGCCCATGGAATTAAGGTCCGTGGTCGTGACACTCATCTGTTTACCAGTCTACTTTGACGCTTTGCTTATATGCCCGCCAATGCTGCTGTGCCCATTAGCCATGTTGTTTGGGTTCCCCTTGGCCCTCCTTTGCCACTCCCAGGATCGCGGAGGTGCTGGGTTGTCTAGCTTTTCCTGCCCCTTCCGTACCTGTCAATTCTTGGGGCATACAGCGCTCTTGCTGCATTGTCTGTCTCTCCAGCCTCCCTTCCTCGAATTTAGGGCTTGGACAATCTTTTCAGTTACCGCTGTGGAGCCCGCTATGACAGTCCAGCCATCAATTGGCCCGCTCCTGTGCAGATGTCTTTGCAGTCCCCACTCTCCTTGCTCGGTCCGCCAGGCCCTCCCCTTTCCCCCCAGAACTGCTGTGGGTGTGGGGGGCAGGAGGAGAACAGAGAAGAGGCTGAGGCAAGTGGCCCCTAAACTGTGGTTGGTGCCTGAAGTTTGGGTCCTCTGCAACGCAGGCGCATCTGCTGCCAACTCCTGCTGTGTTCGCTCAGTCGGGCTACACTCCCCAGCAGGGTTCAGGGTGGTTTGTGCGCTCTGCTCTCTGTGCCAATCTTCGTTGCCCTGTCACCTGGTTACACATGTGGGATCGCTCGGTGCTGTGGTCGCCATTTTGGATGGACTCGTCATTGGTTTCTAGGGTCAGATTACGAGGCCGGCTTGCTTCAACTGCTTGTCCCTCCGATCTCGCTTGCCTCACGCTGCATTCTGCTATCGGTAGGTGTATTTTCTTTAATAAAACACTCTTCTGCTACGCCGGAGTTAGTATCTATTGCAGGATCTTGCGGGAGCACTTGAGAAGACCGGCTGATGGCTGCAAGCCACGCCCTCCCCTTTGCCTTTTCTGTTGCAAAGCACTCCGGTTATGACCTCATGCATATAGGAGATTGTTGGTGGGGACCCAGGATTGGTTCATTAAGGTAGGCGTAGCCTACACCAATCACTGTGACCCATTTGGCTTTAAAAGAGGGCAGAGTCCCTCTTTTGGGCAGATAATCTGAAGACTTTGCAAAGAGTAACAAGAACTAATTTTGGACCCTGGCTGAAGGTACAGTCTGCCCGAAAACTTCTGCCAGTGAAGGAAGGGCAGGGTTTCCAAAGAGCGAAGCAAGATCCCTCCCCTAAAGATATCCCAGGGAAGAGAGGGAGATACTGAATCCAGCCGCTCCAGAACCATTACCCAGCCAGCACCAGCATGCCCTGCTAGGCTCCGCAAGCAGGCTTTCTAGGTGGGAAGTGCCAGAGAGTGTCTGAACCAAACATAGGAGAAGACTGTTGCCTGCAACACTCTCCTGAGCTTTGGGCAGTCTGCCTTAAAGATGACACAAGCCCAGTGAATAAGCCAGGAGGCATGAATCGACAAGCATCAACCAGCGTCTGTCTAAAAGGACATTTTCGAGTCGCAACCGACTTCACTGCTGACTGTTGTCACGCCACAGTCGCTAATGTCATCCGAGACGCCTCAACCAGTGCTTCCGACCCGCCAACGAACACAGAGACAATGATTCCTGACCCCGAGTCAGTGTGTAGGCCCAGCCTGCAGCTGTCCATCCAGACTCGCTCACCAAACTGCCTGCCACCTGATACCCACAGCTGTCTCCCGTCTTGAACTCTGTCACAGGAACTGCAAAGCACCCTGAAACAGACTCGACCATGTCGAGCACAGATAACTTCTACAAGCACAAGGTACATAGTGGTTCTGTCCCCCTGGTCCTTCTCCATTTTATGACACATTGCTCCATTTGTGTTGAAACCAAGTATCCTTGAACCATTAAGATTACTTAACCGACTAACCTACTGTCGTTATCCAGAGTGTATCCCCTTTCCTTCTTTAAAACTGTCTGTCCTCTGCATTCCTTTATAGGGTGGGTTGTATTTTGTAGTGTGCTAGAACTGTCTGTTGTGATAATAGTAAAGTAGATATTTGTATACAACCTTGACTGGACAATCCCTTTTATGATTGGGTAATATGTGTACTTGCAGAGATAAGCCTGCCGTTCCGTCCACACTACCAGAATTGGACATGGAGCTTTATAATTTGCTTGTGTTTCCAATCTGTTTGGATCCCTTCTGGTGTACTAGAGGTGTGGGGTCGACTGATGGTTTAGAAACCGAAATTCCTCCCTGCACAACTGGTACCCAGAAGTTGATTCGTCGCAAACACTGCTTTCAAGTGGTGAGATACTTTTCTGCACGCTTTAATGAGTATGCAGGGCACAGAGGACAGGAAAAAGGTTTGAGCCCATGAGGTTCTTGCTGTCAGACCGATGCGCTCATCAGAGTCACCCCCCGCTTCCACCAAGTTTAGGAAACATGCACCTGCTAGATGTTGCAGTATTGCTAGAATCTGGCCAAAATTGTCAGGTCCATCTATTTGCAGGGCCAGCAGGATGTCAAATGAATTGCCACCCATTCAAGCCAAAGCCATTCACATAAGAATGGCCGACAGCCACGCTGGAAGGGCCCCCTTGAGGTCCTACTCATCAGCAACACAGAAGAAATGTGCAGCCTGGATTAACTCCAGCTTGTGTGGACAAGTAATGTTGTACCTGAAAGTTCTGGCTAGTGAGATAATGGTTTTGTTGCATGGTTTACGCCAAGGTGAGGTGGACAGTAATGGAAACCTGGCATCTATGTTAGGAGCAATCCAAGAGGAGGATTGAGCAGTTCAGACGGTGACCACAGAGCAAGTTAGAACTGGCCCTGGTGGAAAAAGAGGACCACAGTGGTGTGGCAGAGGACAATTAATGGAATTCCTTATGGGAATATGGAACCACTTATTACTTGGGAATTTTACCTAGAGCTAGTGAATGTAGGTTTGGCCATGCACCAACAAGTTGTAAAGCTCTACTAAACTGGGCTCCAAATGATTGGGAAAGGTTTTCTAGAACACGAAAGCAACACAAGAGCGAATCAATGGTTGAATGATGGTACAGTCAAAGTCAAAATGGGAATGTTTATGAGGCGTTCTTCCAGGGAGAGTCATTCTATCCTATGAAAACCAGTGATCAAGCAGAGACTAATAGCCCCAGGGTGTTTGCATGCCTGATAAGGAACAGACAGACTGAATGAAATGGAAGTGGTCATAAAGTTACACACTCTGTGCACAATGAGCTTGTAGGTGAGAGACTTTGCTTATCCTATGGGGAAATGTGTTGCCTAGATAAACTACCAGTTTCATTTGCACCTTGCTCCAATGTGTGCTTTATCTCCCAACACTAAAGAGTGAACATCTGAGAGGCTAGTATTATTAAAAGTCAAAAACAGTGTTCCAAAACACTAGGTAACGGAATGCAACCAGAAACATTGAGAGTACTCAATGCAATGTTAGGCTCAAGGCAATTCTTATCAATATTGAATTTTCAGGAGACATCAACATTTCAAAATGATTCTACAGAAGCTGCAATACATTTGACACAAAATAGGGAAATGCGGACGATTAAAGCAGAAAGAATAGGGATCTCAAAGGTCACATCTGGGAGGGCTTATTTCAGCAGCATCAGCCTGAAATATATATCATTGCCAGGTGCATGAAGAACGGTAAGGGCTGCTCTGCTGGAGAAGGTGACATGGCTGATAAGAGGGGCACTGCTATCAAAAGTCGATGCAAGCATGGGAGAGCTCCATGTGATCAGAGATTTAAGTAGCATCACACAGAAGGTGCTAACACATCTCATCTTTAACATCTCTTATGCAGGTCGAAGGTTTGAGAGGGACATCTCATTTAGTGAAATTTAACACTACCAACGACAAGCTGAAAACTATAAGAGATGACATTGCTCATTAGTCCTGGCCAGAAGAGCTAAATGAAGCTTCAAGAGAACCAGCTATTCTGAGGCACCTCAAAATCTGTGGCAGTTTTCCAGCTGGCAGTAGGCAGTCAAGACAGTGCAATGTTCTCTCAAAGTTTATAGGCCTGTCAGGGGAGTGCCGGCTCCAATATATTGCATAATACCTGCCTTATGGGGAGGCTGCAGATGGGACTGGGTGGTTCACTGTGATGTCTAGGAAGCCCAAATCCACAGGAAACCCAGTCGCTACCTTGTGAGCATTCCCAAACTGAAGCAGGATACTTGGATCAGACTGAATTAAATGGACTATGTGGCCGAACGAACTGCCACAACTTCAATGCATGGACAAAGCGAGGCCTGGACAGATATTGACTGTTTGAGAAAGAATGCGCAGGAAAGGGAGGCAAAAGGCTTCATCATGAATAGAAGCATATTGGCCATCGCCAAAATAACAGCTGTGCCTACCCTGTTGCAGAACAGGAATTATGATGCAAACTTTGTTTTAGCCACACAAACTGAAAAACAACCTCTATTGTCCCAAAGAACTCCAAATGCAAATACTTAGAAGATATGAAATACATTTAAACTTGTAATCCATAGTGCCATTTTGCTTTGAAAATGATTTAGAGTCACTGCCCCAGATAAAGAAGATTGAGGATGTATGGCAAATACCAAGTATTGCAAATGGCATTTGAAAATTAGAAAAATGCCTTAAAACTAGCATGTCACAGAGTTGCACTCTGCATCTTAAAGGACATACCATGTCATGTCCCCAAATGTTTAAATTAGCACCTCTGTTTATGTGAGCCGTACTCAGTGCAGTAATTATTAACAGCGTAACTCCCAATATTTACAGATAGTATAGTGAACTTACAACCATCGCAGAAAATAAGAGCGATAGAGGCAGATTATATTTGCAATCAAATAGTAATGAAATAATGTCAGACATTACCATAATAACACAATAACCGACCTGATTGAATACAACTTAGAACTTTACCAGGTAAGAAAGTAACTTGTTCTTTCGATGGGATGTTCCTCCGACGTATTCCACATCTTTGACAGTGATTACCACAGCTGTGATGCTTTGAAAACTTTTTGGCATAGGCATCCTGCGTCGATGATGTCAATACGCTCCCTCGAGGACCTCCTCCAACGCTCAGCGTCACCGGATGTTATATATAGGATGCACTACTCCCGTACCTCAGTTGTCGTTTTTTCCCCCAGAACGTGTGGCACCAATCTTCTGGCAGTAGTACTACAGAAAACTTTGCGGAAACGGAAGCTGCAATCACATTAGAAATTCTGTAGAGGGGCAGGTAGGGAGGGTACGATGTGGAATACGTTGGAGGAAAATCCCATCGAAAGAACGTTACCAGGTAAGAAAGTAACTTGTTCTTCGAGGGGATTGTGTCCTCCGACGTATTCCACATCTTTGACAGACTCCCAAAGCAGTACCAACATAACGAGGTGGGAAAAGAATTTGGAATACTTTAGAATGCCCAATCAAATTGCATAATAGAGGACTGCCTTGCCAAAGGCCAAATCTTGCCCATGGATAGAGTCCAGGGAATAATGTTTCACAAATGTATGGACAGAGGCCCATGTGGTTGCTTCGCAAATATTGCGAATCGGAACACCACTCTGTAATACAGTGGAGGCAGCCATACTCCTAGTACAGTGAGCCCGTAAGACTACTGGAGGGTCCTTTCCCACCAAACGATAACACTCCGAGATCGTCAAAATGATCCATCTAGACAAGGTCTGCTTGGAAACAGCCTGACCTAAACGCCTTCCAGCGTAATCAATAAAGAGCTAATCGTCCACTCTGACCCAGGACATCCGTGAGAGATAGAAACTCAAAGCTCTCCTTGGGTCCAACTTATGAAGCCTCTCCTCTTCCTTACCAGGATGTGGAGGAGGATAGAATGCCGGAAGAATTACCTTCTGGCTCAGATGGAATTCCGACACAACCTTGGAAGAAATGAAGGCCGTACCCTAAGGACAACCCTGTCCTTATGGAACACCGTGAAGGTTGGTTTGGCGGAAAGTGCCTGCAATTCACTCACTCTGCGGGCAGAAGTAACCGCAACTAAAAATACAGTTTCAAAGGACAATAGTCTCAATGGACAAGAATGTAAGGGCTCAAACGGAGCTCCCATTAGGAACTTCAAAACCAAGTTCAAATCCCATCCCGGCACCTGGAAAGGCGACGGTGGAAACACATGAGTTAGCCCTTTTAGAAACTGAGAAATCAAAGGGATTTTAAAATAAGAACATTGCTCAGATGAGCGCTTAAATATGGACAGCGCCACCAGGTAACCCTTAATGGTACCTACATGCAGGCCCCTGTGGGCTAAAGAAAGCAAAAAAGCCAAAACCAAAGGAATGGAACATTGGAAAGGATCCACATTCTGTACCGTGCACCAGTCGCAGAACTTCTTCCAACGGCTACGGTACAGGGATTTCGATGCGGGCCTTCTGGCCGAAAGCAACACCTCCATCACGTCTTCAGGGAGGTCCCAATCCCTACATCTCAGCCTTTCAGATACCAAGCACGAAGGCTGAGAGACTTGACCTCTGGATGGAGAACCCGACCCCCCTTCCCGTGAGAGCAGATCGCCTCGGTAGGGAAGACGAAGTGGAGGGCAGATGGACATGTCTAGAAGGTCTGGGTACCACGCTCTCCTGGCCCATGTCGGAGCAATGAGGATCATGTGGGAACTGAACCTCCGCAACACTTGAGGAATGACGGGGACTGGAGAAAACGTGTACAGCAGTGGGAATGACCAATCCACCACAAACGCGTCCCCTAAGGCTCCTCTTGGATGAAATTCCCGCGAGCAGAATCTCTTGCACTTCCGGTTGACAATGGTGGCAAAGAGATCCACTTGTGGGGTTCTCCAAAGGGCGCAGATCTCCAAAAGAACTTCCTGAGCCAGTTCCCACTCGTGAGAGACCGTGTTCTGCCTGCTCAGAGCGGCGGCCGCCGTATTTTCGTCTCCAGCCAGATGAACTGCGGAGATCGAAATTTCCTGCTGGATGGTCCAGAACCAGAGCTGCATTGCCTTTCTCACAGTGGGAGTGACCCTGCCACCCCCCCTTTTTGTTGAGGTAGTGCATGGCCACTGTATTGTCCATCATAATCCGGATATTCTTCCCCCGCACAGACAGCAGAAATGCCTTCAGGGCTAGCCTGACAGCCTGCAGCTCTAACAGATTGATGTGGAGTCTGGACTCCGACGGAGACCAACAACCACTGGCTGTCAGCTTGTTTGCATGAACTCCCCAACCCATGAGGGATGCGTCCGTCATGATTGCCACCTCCGGCCACGGTTGCCAAAACGGAGCCCCTTTGAACAGATTTCCTTCGACAGCCCACCACAGAAGGTCCTGGGTGACCGAGGGCGGAATCTGAACGGGATCCGACATCCTGCTGGAGAACTGTGACCACTGCATCTTGAGTGCCCACTGCAGGGATCTCAGCTGCAGCCTGGCATCTGGCACCAGTAAAATGCAGGATGCCATGAGGCTGAGCAAACTCAAGAACTTGAACGCCGGGAGACTCTGGGCACATTGAAATTTGCCCACCATCTGCAGAATGTGATGAGCCCTAGCCTGGGGAGGCAAACACTGCCCCAGGGATGCGTCTAGCACTGCTCCGATGTACTGGAGCCGCTGGGTAGGTGTCACATGAGACTTCTTGAAGTTGAGGGAGAAGCCCAGCTTGTGAAGGGAGTGGCAGGTGACGTACAGATGATCCAGGACTTTCTCGGGAGAGCGGGCCCTGATCAACCAATCGTCCAGCTAGGGGTAGATGTGAATCCCCCCCTTTCCTAAGATGCGCTGCCACCAGCACCATCAGCTTGGTGAAGACCCTCGTGGCAGAGGTCAATCCGAACGGCAGGACCCGAAACTGAAAATGCGAGTCGCCAGCCGCAAACCTCAGGTACTTCCTGTGCTTGGGATGAATCGGCACACACATGAAAGTAAGCATTCTTGAGGTCGAGAGACACCAACCAATCCTGAAGTTGAAGGGCCTGGAGGACTTGAGAAAGAGTAACCATCTTGAACTTGTCCTTCCTGAGGAGCTTGTTCAAACCACGCAAATCCACGATGGGTCTCAATCCTCTGTCTTTCTTTGGGATCACAAAATATGGGGAATACCATCCCTTGTTCCTCTCTGCTACAGGTACCAGTTCTATGGCACCTTTCTCTAGCAGGGATAGGATTTCCTGCACAAGGAGCGGATCCCGACTCTTCAAAAAGAGCTTCCCCGGTGGATTGTCACGAGGCCTCTGCCGGAAAGGAAGACAGTAGCCGTGGGCTATGATCTCCAGAACCCACACATCTGAAGTAATGGCGCGCCATTCTACAAGATGCTGCGCCAGCCTTCCCCCAACCGGCGAACCATGGGGCATGGCCTCATGACTGAGTGGAAGCAGCTGCGGCAGTGCCTGAGGGCAAAGAGGCAACTGCCAGAGCGGCTTTGGCACCTCGAGTACCTTGCTTTCCACCTCTGGTACTCCTACAGTGGCCCCTTTGACTGGCAGCTCCCCTCGATCTACCAAAGGAATAGTATCGAAAAGGAACTTCCCCTCCATTGCTGTCCCCTAGGCCAAAAGGCAGAGGTTGACGCACTCTAGCGCTCAAGGACTTTGCTGCAGCTTTGGAGGTCTGCAACCTCTCAAGGCTCTCGTCAGCATTGCTGCCAAAAAGATGGACACCATCACAGGGCATATTGCGAAGCAGGGACTGTACATCAGGAGCAAACCCCGACCTCTGCAACCACGCAAACCCGCTCATCACGGTACTCGCCGCCATGGACCAGCTGACACAGTCTGCCACGTCCAAACCTGACTGAACGGTTTCACACATGGCATCCTTGCCATCCTGAACGAGGGCAAGAAAACCATCCTGTTCCTCCCGTTCGGGAATATGTTCAGCCTCCAAAACGACACACAATTCCACACAGTGTGCATGAATCTTGCAAGGGCACAAACAGAGTTGGCAGTCTTTAAAGCCAAACCCCCAGAAGAAAATACCTTGTTCGCACAACCATCAAAGTGTTTGTCGTCCCTATCAGGAGGGATTGTAGGGTACGCAGCCTACTTAGCTGGGGTCGTAGCCGCCTGCACCACCAAACTCTCCGGAGTGGGGTGCGTAGACAAGTAGCAGGGGTCACCACTGGCTGGGCAGTATTTTTTTCAGCAACAACTTAGTCACTGGCGGGAGACTCTCCGGAGCAGTCCAAGCCTCTGCCAACCTTCTCTGTAAGGCCATATGAAATGGCAACACCAGCTCAGTGGGTGGACCTTGGTCCAAGATATCTGTCAGGTCATCCTGCAGAAAATCCACAGGTGGAGCAGACATCCCAGATACTCAGTCACCCTAGACATGAGGCGCCTGTACGAGGAGTCAGCATGTTTACCGGGCTCAGGTCTGCCAAACTCAACCTCCGGGGAAGTATCAAGACCACTTGCATCATGTAAAGATTGACGAAGGTCTTCCGATTGGCTATGACCCGACAACAGGTCATCAGGCACCTCAGGAGGCACAACCCCCTCCTCATCAGACCCTTCCTCTACCTCTGAAATGTACTCCAAGGGTTGGAACAAGTCCACCCTGGAAGGAGGAACAGAGTATGGGTCAAACATAGGCCGCACTTGCTGAGCACCTTCCTTGGAGCTTCCACAGCTCTCCGGGGCACTGCTGGCAAATTTTCCTCAAAAGGCATCGAGGGCGCCGATGGGAGTGGCGTCGACGTTGATTGAGGCGCTGACGACTTTGACAGCGGCTTCGAAGACGGAGCCCTGAGCGTGTCCTTCGACGGTCTCGGCATCGATGGCGTCAACGACTTTCTCGGATACGGAACCTCGAGCAAGTCCCTTGATGGACATGGCACAGATGGTTTCAATGCCTTCTTCGAAGGCCTCACAGGCTCCACTGGTCTCGACGGCGTCAAGGACCGGGATCTGGAGCGGGCACGGTGGCCATCATCCTTGTCCGATCATGACCTCGACGGTTCCCTATGATCACGTCCACCGCCGGAGCCCAAAGGCGTGCGAGCGGTGGCTCTAGAGCATTCCTTGCCGGCTTCTCTCGAAGGCGCACACGGAAAAATGCCCTCCAATTCAAAAATCGCCACCATCTGCTGGCGGAATTCATCCCATTCGGTTGACGACAAGTGTTTCGTGGGACAAGCCACCCGCCGTCTGACAGAGTCCTCTGACGAGGACTGGGAAGGCGACCGGTGACGGCGCTTCCGTGAATGCCTCGAAGAGGCAGAGGAATGGCGGGACCCACTTCTAGAACGAGACCCCCTGGACTTACGCCGACACGGAGTCTCGCCCCTCAAATCGTCAGTCAAAAGCCCAGCGGATTTCGACTTACGGGTTTGGAAACCCTACCTACCGACAGCTTCTTCTTCCACTCTCGCAAGGCTTTCAACGTCAAAGACTGGCATTCGTCACAGTCATCGGTGGCGTGGCTCTCGCCGAGGCACCAAAGGCAGACATCTTGCGGGTCCGTAAGAGACATCTTGGAACCGCAGTCCTGACACTTCTTGAAGGCTGACTTTGGGGTAGCAGAAGACGAAGACATCTTACTCGAGCAACAATCGAACAACCGATTCAACAAGAGAACCGAGGCGCGCTGAGATTTCGAAGCGAACATGTTCGGGGAAAAAACGGAACTGAGGCTATGGGCATCGTGCGTCCTATATATAACATCCGGTGACATCGACCGTCAGAGGAGGTCCTTGAGGGAGCGTATCGACGTCATCGACTCAGGACACCTACGCAGAATAAGTCTTCCGAAGCAACACAGCTGTGGTAATCACTGTCAAAGATGTGGAATACGTCGGAGAACACAATCCCCTCGAATGACTCAGTACAGGAAGGGATAGAAAATAAAGGCTCAGTCACAGGCCTGGAATATCAGGGTAAAGGAAATACATGAATCTAATGGGATAGAATAAAGAGAAATTAAAAATAAAGAACATTGTGCTAAAAAGAAAAGAGGGGATCTGTCGAAACAGACAGTATTGTATGTCCTCCCATAAGCACTTACTGTGCGTTCTGTAACGAGAAAAAGGCAGCACCACAGCCATAATTGGTTTATATGACGTAGCAGAGCCACAAGTAACCATTTCTGGTGGGCAGGAACTAGAAAGTCCTGAAGGTTGTACATCTGTGATGTTGGTCTCTGCCCGCAACACAAACACGCCCAGTGTTATTGTAACTTTCATTGTGTAAGGCCCTTTTTTTTAAAAAAACTCAAATTTTAGGGATTGGATGACTCCGCTGGTTTCTCTGTCAATTTCTCTAAAACTGTACAGAAAGAAAAAAAACGGACTCTCGTTGCTGCTGCTGTGGTAATCGTACTGGATTTATTGGGCTGGTTTCCACACACTTAAATCAACACTGATCCTGAACCTCATGTGCCAACTGGGAACAAATGCATCCCCAGTACCTCTGCACTTACGGTGCGTCTATCACGACTCTGTACAAGTCAGGGTCTCACCACATCTCTCCTGCAGCTACCCAAGGGAAAAGGAAGTCCAGTGGGAAGTATGTTATCCCGGCCCAAAGAAATGAGCCAAAAGCAACCCACAAGCTTGGATGTAGATATGGTGTGGGCGAAGCAAGATCACAGAAAGGAAAGGCCACAAGTAGTGTGAGCTTGCATTAAAAAAGGTGGGTGGGTGTTCAGTCAGGGAAGTGTGAGGTGCCAGAAGTAAGGCTCAGACACAAGGGTGTCGTGTTTTTGGGTATATACATGTATTGCTCAAGAAAGGAAGGGAAAAAGGCCTCTCCATCCCTAAATCCAAGAGAGTTTCCCTACCTCAAAAGAACTAGTCAAAATAGTCTGGATGTCCAAAAGTAAAAGTCTCTCCCAGTCTCGACCCCAAAACCTATTTCCGTCCCTCACTCTATAAAGTAACAAATGGTGCAAGGATGATCACACTCATAGAAACTAGTGTTCATCAAAGTAACAAAAAATGTTCACAGCCAATCAGTCTTCAAAAGGTTTTCAAAATAATATGGAAGAAATCATGTTCGAATATAAAGGGGGTTGTTCCTTTCCCCCAGACTTTAAAAGTAACAAATGTCTTGTTCTGTCTCTCATAAAACACCCGGGATCTTTCACAGATATTACAACCCGTTTCTCAGATTCACAATTCTCTTCCAATTTCAGGATTCTCAACCCATTTGTTTCAAAAGTCTCACATGGATGCGGGTCCCATACTTGCAGTATGCTGAAGCGCTTTGTATACTCCCCTGCCAAGCAATGACCCTTTCAGATCATCCGATCCTTCCCTTATGGTTGTGTTGCTTGGTTTACAACCCTGCCAATGAATGGTCTTTCCATAGGCTGTCTCGTTTTGTTTTACGGGGTCCCTGACCCTCTCATTCTTGATAACTTTAGCCCGAGCCTTCCACATATGTGCGGGTCCCAGACTCGCAGTGATGTCCCTTGTTCGTTTGGCTCACTTCTCTGCCAAAATGTCCATCTTTTATTTGTATAGTTCCCAGGGTCCCAAACCTTATCTTGCTTTGGCTTTCTAGCTCCTATCGGACCTCCAGCACTCTGAGCTTCTCGCGCACCTGACCATTACCATCCGGTCCACGTTTTCCAACTGGCATCGCTCCGGTGCGAGGCTCCTATGCTTCTTGGCTGCTTTCCTTGTTCGGTGACTTGCCTGCCAATCACTTCTTCTTTCTCTGAGAAAACACCTCTGAATTTCTAGGATTACATAATTCTATAGAAAACTGGATGGATGCGTTACGGCATGAAGTTAGAATCATGTATGTCTGGCCAAGGTATTATATTGTGGAAATTATTCTGTGGAACATACATAGTTTTGACATCCTGCCCTTCAGGGTTCACAGCATCCTCCTCCCATTCTCTGGTCTTTTGCTGCCTGTCGCCCATCCAAGACACTGTGGTCCTGGCCCCGCACTTGCAGTGCGCAAAGGCACGCATCCAATATATGTTTGGGGGACATGGAGCATAAGTGTCCTTTCATGGTGGTCACCCCATGCCTGCTTATTTTTTTGGGGTGGAAACGTGGTGTGCGATATTGTGACCAAGAAATATTAACCCAGCCCAAAGGTGTTTAATTGTTATTAGACAATACCTTATTATGCAGGCCCATGTGAAAATGAAACCAATTTTAATTTGAAGAAAAAAAAAAAACTTCAATGGGTTTTTGTGCAGTTTGAGAGAATCCGTGTTTTGTCAAAAGAAAATCCTAGCAATGAAGGACACTTGTTTGAGGTGGCAGCAGCATAATTTACTTTTGAAAGACACATATATTTGCCGGAATACCTTTGCTGTAAGTGCAAAAGCAGCCAAACTAACGAGGGAACCAAAGGAGACATATTGGACTATCTTTAAAACAGAAGGAATATGTACTCCTTTAAACGGTATACAATGATGATCATGCGTCATGCGTCCCAAACACATATGTCCCAGGCATACAATATATCAAGCATTCATGCACTGAAGCTTATGAAAACCCCAAATGATACTTCTATCAGAACCATATGAATTCTTTGTTATGCATTAAGACCTAAATTTCACCGTAATTGCTTCTTGCAAAGGGGTGTTGCCACAAGCGCACCTTCCAGGGGTCTGTAACCTTTGGCTCTCCACATCCTTTGAACTACAACTCCCAGTAGCCTTAGCCAGCATAATCAATGGTGAGTTGTAACCCAAATCTGGAGAGCCAAAGGTTGCAGATCCCTGGCAAACAACTGGTAATACAAGTAATCAGAGTAACAAATAAGAACTTTGGACACGGGTTAGATGGGTGGTGTGCGCACAACACGGGCTCTGTATGTGTGAGCTGGACACGGGTGCAGGAAACAGCAACACATCCGATAGGTGTTTATGCACATGCATGCAGGGTGACATGGCAGACTAAGATCCAATTAATAAACACAGTGAAGAGCTCTTCGTGGCAGGAATCGTACATTACCAGTTTTCACAAATGTAGAATAGAATGACAAAATTCACAGTACCACAAAGTGCTGCTCACCATAAAGCACAACCCAATGTTATTCTTTTCGAGTGGCCGACATTAGTACTGGTACTCCAGGAAGTCAAAACTCCATGTTGGCTGATGCACATAACTCTGGGTAAAGTTAAGTCCAATAACGCAGTCTCTGGAAGTGGGCCCCTTACTAAGTAGGAGTGCCCAATTTTGCCTCAGCTATTGCGCTGGCACCAATGGCCAACATGCTTAGCAATTCATACAACAATGGGATATTAATCATATTTCATGTATGGTGCAAGTCGTGTCCTAATGTGTGGTGGATGTCTTACTAAGCGCTTGGAGACAGGTTTATGTAATTCCTTAGCTGGTGAAGCCGTCTGAGGATTGTGATATCTACTGTTTTGCACCATAAATCATAACAACTATTGGCAATGCCAACATTTCTGTCTTTTGCGTAGGCATGGGAAAGGTTTTTGCCATGCACTGCCATAGCGGTATTAACTGCCCATTGATGGTAGCAGATGCAAAATGGTGCGAGTATCTGGGCAGATCATAGAAGTGCCTGACAAATGCCTAGTGCTTATTCAAAACCATTGGCTTTGCCAATGCTGGTTTTAAACAGGACTTCAGCGAAGGACAAGCATAGTGCTTATAAATAGAGTGGCTGAGGGCAGACCAGGGTGAGATTTTTATTACACCAGTAGCAAGTTTACAGTTCCAATTAAATAATGAACTCTCAGAAAGACTAATTTGAAAATAATACTGGCATGCACTTCGAGCACAACATTTTATGTTAAGGCTTGATAGGGATTAGCATGGCAATGGGCAGTCAATGAGTGGGTAAAAAACCAAACAACACCTACAAGTTTTGTGCCCCTCCTCATATGCCATTTCTCTCTAGCTGTACTCTAATGCAATAGTTTCGGCTTATATGTGGCACTTTAGCACCAACTAATAGCCAAAACTAAAAATACTATTTCTTTCATTGGTCGATTGAAGTCTGCCATTACTATCTGAACACAGGACTATTTCAAATACTTAGGTATTGAAGTGGGTGATACTTTGCCTACTGTTTACTTCTAGAGGTTGCTGAATGAAGTTCAAAAGGTGATTACAATAGGTGCTTAAGCCTTGGTTGACCTTGTTGTTAACAATAATTAGTCGTACAGCACTGCCCACAATGATAATGCTGTCTAGGCTTGTGTATGGTTTTCCAGGTCAGGTCATGTTAATTAGGAAGACGTTTTTCAAATAACTTGATAGATTACAACAGGGTTGTCCAACTCCAGGCCTTAAGGCCTGGAAACATGTCAGATTTTCAGGATACCCTTAATTACTATTCATGAGATAAATTTGCATACAATGATTCTAAACGTATGCAAATTTTTTCGCAAAGATATTAATGAGGGATAACCTGAAAACAAGTCATGATTTCCGACTCTCGATGCTTGGAGTTGAACAACCTTGGTCTACAACAATTTGTTGATATAGAATAATGAGACACCAACAGAAGCATTAATCTATGGGCAAAATGAGTCATGAGTTAAATGTTCACTCCGGATATCTGTGTTCATCCTGTAGTGAAACGTTTGGAATTTGACATGGACAGTTCACCCCTTCATGCATCCAAGATAGAATAATTGAGCACCATTCATTATTCCTGGTGGGATGGAAGCAGATGTTTGGACCCCTACTCACACTGAACAAAGTACGGAATGAGGTAAATGGGAGGAGAAAAGGTTAAGGGTCCATCTTGCTTCGAGTTCCCACAATCAGCAAACTATGTTTTTTGTGGATCTTTACCAGCAGTAGAATGTTTTATTTATTTTTCGCTTGTTAGGTGCTTGTACAGCAAGTAAATACTGTTTCAAAGCGCCCACAGGGCAAAGGGAGGGAACAAGGGAATGAAACACTTTAAACAACGCAAAAATATTAAAAACCGCAGAGGGAAAACGGATGAATCAACTATGCTTTGAGTGTATTCAGAACGTGCAAGTGCAGCAAGGAAGAGGGTAGAGGGGGTAAGTGCTGGAGTTTCTGTGCTCGTGGGTGAGCCACAGTTGAAGTGCATGGTATGGTGAGTGCTACATGGCCTGGAGCCACGTTGTGTGTAAGTACAAGCCTCCAGGGCGGAGGGTGCGCCAAGGCAAGTGCTGGGGGTAGACAGGAGCTAGAGCGATTGGGTGTGGGAGGTCAGGGGCCAGGCGGATGCCTAAGAGCGCAGGCACCAATCACAGCAAATGTGAGATTAGCAGATGAGAGAAGGGAAGGAGGAGGTAAAGAGGAAAGTCTTGAGGAAATTCCGGAATTCAAGAAAGTCCTGCTCAAGGTGCAGAGGGAGGCAGAGCCGATAGTTTGTTACTGAATTGGGTTCCTGTATCTTTATAAGTGATTCATCAACCTGATCAGTCTATAAGTGGAAGGTCAAAACATCCTCACATATTCTGTCCTAACAGCAGCTAGAGCTACAAAATAGGTTGTATGGACATGGGCGTGTATTCTCGTTAGGGAGAAAACCAGCAATCTCAAATTGGAACGGATCCATTTTAGGTGTCCCTACCTTGCATACACTGCAAAGAGAAACGTACTTGAAAGAAATCCCTCTCCGACACACTAGCTAGACTATACAAATATTTTTAGAACAGCTTATTAAGAATATTCCATGCATCACAGGTTGCGACAAATTGGCATCTCTAAAAACATACTGCTATTTGTCAAACCCATCAATTAACCAAACAAAAAAGGTAACACTACTAAATTTATAGCATTGTGAGTGTTCTCAGATTAACATCCAAGAGCTGTGCAATGGAGCTAGGCTGTGACTCCCTTGTTTGCAGACTGGCTAGAGGATTTCGTACATAATGAAAGGCAGAATGTGAACCAAGTTTAAAGTGCACAGCGAGATCAAGGAGACAATCTATACAATTTGGACCCACTTTCGAAGCTCCATTAACGTTTCCATTTAATCTTTGCCACCATGATGGACATTGGGGCTGACAATGATAAGCCAGTCCATGCATTCAATTCGCCATTACCTAGCAGCCACTCTGGGCCAAGTACATGCATGCATTGGTGTAGGCCTCAGGGTTGCACTAATATAATGTTCTCGAGTTTAAATAATAAAATGTCTTATTTTAAATAATACGCGGCATATTTCTGCGATACCCTTTTTTTGCAACCAATCATAATATTGTAGCCATGTAGAAGAAAACTCTTTGCATGAAGATTAAGAACTTTAATAAGCCCCTCTGCTCCAAGCCGCCATACTGTCCTCTGCCACCGTTTTCTATTTAAGTACTTTAGCTGTGTCTTTTCCTGTTGATATTTACCCTCAATTCGTTTGTTTTTTGTTGGGCTCCAGGCCTCTCTGGCGATGCCAGCCTTTTATAATAATAATGGAAAAAGTACAGTTAAGAATGCGGACAAATGTTAAATACAAAGAGGCACAGAAGCATTATAGGAAATGTCAATTAAAGATTAAGTGCATTATCTACTGATTGACACTGGCAGGAAATGATGTGTTTAATGCATTGGCCAGATCCCGGAATGTTTGATATGTCTGATGAAGCGGTTATTCTAAATGCTCCGTTGCCAGACACCCTAAAGGTAGAATTGACAGATATAGACCGTCATAAGCCCCGCCATGTTTTAGTCTCAGAGTAACTTCTCTTAGAGGTGCTGCCTCTTCAACGCCTTAAACTAAAAGACATTAAGTCCCTGGAGTCACGTGCAAACATACCTCCTACAGAATCCCACTGATAACCCCAAGCTCTCCATGATGCTCCACTGCAGGCCCTCATGTTCCCAAATCCATGCGGCTCCATGCAAGCAGCCGAACTGCAGCAGCTGAACCTAGCAATGGAACTAGCTAGAAGTTGTGTAGGGTAATCACTCGCAGTAATCAATCACCTATAGAAGACCAGAATGTTACGCATCAAGTTCCCTGTATTCTATAGTGTTGGCTTACAATGCAAAACAGACGAATCATTAACTGTGAGCATAACAGTTGCAGGAGTTCAAGAGAAATCTTCATGCGGACTTCGGCCCAGGAAAGAGGTTCGAGTGGCAGAGGGAGGGAGACAAACCCTTCACCACATCCTCTTCTCCTTCGCTTGATGTCTGAGGTCCGAGTTAAGAGAGAACACGCAGGTGTCTGCAGGCTGGAGACGAAACAAAATGCTGGACGTATTTTCCGTGAAGAAAGCATGCCTACAAGATGTAAATACCTGCGGCACATTTGTACATTTTAGAAATCCTCGGGGAACACAGAGTGTGCGCAGGCTGGTAATTATGATCGTGCCCACACTGCGGCTATTGATGGATTTTCAACGTCAGTGACTTATGAATAAGGACTGTATTGCAAGAGACACAGATGCAATAAAAATGAATACCAAAATAAATTTTAAAAAGGGCGGCGTCCCGTTGCCACTCCGCGGGCCAGCGAGCAGACTCCTGGCATGGAACAAATAGGCACTTGTCCTCAGTCTTGGAAAGGCCTGGCATCCTCAGTGCCAAAAGCCCAGTCTTTGTGCTTTCTCGCGTGTCCAGTCCATCACGGAAACGAGCAGGCCATTTTAGGTTGTTGGTGGGCTATGTTTTTTCTTCTTTCCTCGACAAGACTTGCAGACGCAGCAAATGATGCACGGGGAGGCCAGAAGCAGCAAAGGCGAGGTCACCAGCGCAAGGATGCCTAACCCCACCAGAATCCCCACAACCTGCGAAGGAAACAAGAAAAGAGATTGAGCAAACAAGTCAGGACATGTCATCCTTCATGCACACAACAGAGTGATTTCCCCCAACTAGAGGGACATGGTGCCTGGTGTATATCCACCAGCTTAATGAGTGTATATGAATGCAAAGTTACAGTGGGACCCTACTTGGCAGAGCTAAATGTGATACAACTAACACCTGGGCCAGAATACAACTACATACTTGGCTTATATACACAGAAGGGTTCGGTGCTGCAAACAAGGCGCCTCTTGCACCTTCTTGGTGCCTCTTAAACTCAAGTTACATGTCTCAGCTTCAGCTCCCGGTTAAAAGCACATACCTATAGCTTCATAGACTAAAGGAGAGGTCATTATCGTTTGATAATGACCGGCCCACCGAGGGGCAGAAGACGAAGTCAGGATATTATTCCAAATGATAATGGGCCCCTCAGAGGCCTGTAAGACTATTAGCACATAGTGCCAATAACAACATATATAGTACTATACTATATAGAATACTAGGAATGCAGTCAATTGCAGCTGTATTGACTGCATTCCGAGTATTCTGATTGGCTGAGAGGAGTGTCGCGGCTGGGGCATCAACAGAGGACTCAAAACCAAGATGTTTGTTTCAACGTTTTTTATTTTTGGACAAGAGTAAAAAAGGGATTAGGGTTAACTAAGGTTATGGTTTGGGCCTTGCAACATAACTAATCAGGCTTCTTACGATCATGGTCCAGAGTCATTCCCCTCTCTGTTATATTTCCACCCCTATGCTTGGGGGGGGTGGGTGGAGAAATCGCTCGCAATCTTTAGCGTTTTAAGTGCCTCACAATATTTCAGGGCTCAAATCAAGGTCTTCCTTATTCTCTGCAGAGAACGTCAGGATGTCGCTCCTCTGCCTTGTTTGGGGGAATCTGTGACCATCATCCTTGGTGCCTGGGGTAATCTGGACATGGGTCAGGTGCTAGACTCTACTGTCGAACACCTCAGGTTTTAAGGTGTAACCTCTTCTGTACGTCTTTAATGTCTGTCGTGTGATTCTCCAACTTCAGAACCTCACCAAGAGTGTGGGCTTTAATCAATCAGCCCTTCTCTTCCCCATCCTCGCTTCTTTCTACTCACCTTGATCTTGCTCTTGCTGCCTTCCTCGAATTTTCAACCCATTCAAAAATCCTTCTCGCCATTTCTCTTCACCTTTTTTACACTCCCATACTCAGTACACTGTTAAATCACCCCATCTCTAGTCTTAACTCTTCTCAATAAACCACCTTAGCCCATCCACCAGTTTAATCTCTCTTCCCTCCTCCTCTTAAATGCTCTGCTGGTCTCAACTCGCTCCAGTCCCTTCCTCCTCAAAATTCCCCTTCACTTCCACTCTCCTATCTACACTTTTCTTCCTCAACTCTCTGCCACACACTACTCCTCACGCAGACTAATTACGCCCAACTCCCACACTCAATAATTCCTGCCCCCTTCGACCTTTTCAAAGGACAGCCCATGGGACACTTAATTTGATTTTTCAATGTGGTTGAATTGGGTCAGCGATCGCTGTGATTGGCGCTTATACCAGGGAACTACAAATCATGTGTGGGTGATATGCTAGCACAGCCAGACTTGGTGCCACGTATAGGGTCATTTTAAGGGCGGACACCTTAGGCAGTGCCATGCTTAAGTTTGGGGTGAAGAGTGTGATGTAAACAGATCACAATGTACTGTGATGTGAGAGAAGGCTCCTGCAGTTTTCACTGGGGTAAGCCATGCCTGGTTCCAGGAGCTTAGGCGAAACCAACATTCTGGGAGGGCAAGGGATACCCCAGGGATGTTGGTACAATCGCACCTAATTTGCCTCAGATCTGAATGTTACAGACTTCAGGCCCTGAAACAAGTACATGTTCACATTTATTTCAATACCAGCTCATGCCAAGTTTAGAAACATGGTTATGCTAATAGAGTTTGTCGGTTTGCATAATGTGCAAATGCGCAAAGATGGTTTTAAACAAACGTTGCATGGTTTCTGTTGGTATTTGTTTACTCAAGGTAGCACACAAGAACCGTGTTGCAAGTCCATCACCTGTGGGGCATTACCGCCATTCCCATTCGTGCAGAAAATGCCAGATTATGCATGGTATTCATTATTACTTTTAGTTCGCCGTACGCATCACATTGCCAAATTAATAAAGGCCACCCACCTTTCCAGACAGTCATCCACGAAAAGCATTATCCCTAGGGGAGATATAAGCCTCTGCCTCTTCCTGTGACTTCGCCCTTAACAAGCACTGATGATACCAGGCAAGGAGCGGAGGGAGGGTCGTATGGAACGTGACGAGTTGCGAGTACTGAGAGTAATGATTACTATCATGCATGATCTGGCATTACTTACCATTTCCCCTTCCTAGTCACCTTCTATACTTAATGAAGATATAGCAAGCATTGAAATGATCAGCCGGAATGGTGCATTTAACACTAGTACCCAGTTCAACTAAACGTTAGTGATATAACCCAAACACCAGTCGTTCGACGGGGCGTAATCTGACGGATGTTAGCCCCCTCGAGTCAGTGGATAGAAAACTCATCCCACCGCAGTATTAATGACTTATAAAGAAGCTAAGAGAGACCCATAAAGCTGCTGGCAGATTCCCCGAGTGGGCATTTTGTGGCCATTAAACCTTTTCTAGCAGAACTTCTTGGCAATTCCATGGGCGTCAGAGTGAATTCAAAATGGTGCCAAAATGTCAACACATCTAGGTTACCGGCCGCAGGAGTAAATCCTTCTCTTTGCCCTGACCCACAGTGATTTATAGTATTTAAAGATCAGATTAGTCTTTAGAACTAGATAAGAAGGTGGCGCAACTTTACACCTGCCATATTCATATTAGGGGAAAACCCAGAAGTCCCATCACCCATAGCAGGATTAAACTATTATGCTGGACAAAACAGAAAAAGCAAACCTGTCACCATAAGGCGCCCAGTTTACCATGTGTGGGACTAAGGAGATTGCTATTAATATACTGCACTGGAGCAAACGAAAGCATGTCAACAATGTCAATGGGCCCATAGGGGGTAGTTGTAGTAGGTCTAGTATTACTAAAATACTGCTGCATGGGGAATCCTGCAGTGCAATCCTGGAACCAGCGATGCGCAAGGGCTCTGTCTTTTTCATCTCGTAGGATGGGTTAAAACAAGCGCCTGGAGGTGCGCTTCAGATCTGCAAGTGTGGACAGCAACACCCAAGAGTGGTGCCTAGAAGATGAGGTAAATAAATTGACATCCGATACTGGAGAATGGAATAGTTCCCTCTGGCCACACAGTGGGAGAGGAAACATCCCAGGGTGTGCGCGTATGTGCTCATAGTTCTCTATTCAATTCCCGAGCAAGCCCACAGGACTTCTTATTTGAAGTCATACTCATTCAATTATAAACCACCAGAAAGGCGGGTGTTCTTGGAGAGCAGGGAGATTCCATCGGAGATGGAAAAGTTCCATGAACTGGGCTACTTAAACTGGAGACAGAGTTTGTAAATCCTGGATTTTTCATCCAGACCATACACTATGGTGATCTTTTCAAGATAATATGCGGACTGAACAGAAATCCATTAGCAAGCATAGATGCATACTGTTGTATTTGCTAAGTCACAAGCAAATCTCCTTGTGCCATGGATGGTAAACCAATATGGGTGATGACAGAATTCCAAAGATGAGGGAGAAGCTTTTCCTTGTGGTCAGTTATTAAACCAGATCACACCAATTGTTGTAGCTCAAACGTCAAACCTTTTCAGGTTAGTATGTAAAAAACTGTCAAGAACGCCTGCTATTACGCCTAGTCTTTCAGATTAGACTCTAATGCCCAATAGACAGGCAGGTTTGTAAGCATTTGGCATGTACTTCTTTATTCATTATTATTAAAAGCTTTATATGGTTAAAAAATACATTCAACCTTTTGCCATTTCTCATCAAGCATAAAAAAAGAAAAAGATATGTCTTTATACTATCATATTGTCAGATCTACTTTCTGGTAACTCACACAGCCAAGCCACCAGGCATAGGAGACGAACTCTGGGTCTCCTGTGTCTGCTAAGGTGGACTTGGCAACCAGATAGTCCGAGATGGCCATGTTTAAAGATCCTACAATAGGGGGCGCTGTTGCCCACAGGAGAAGATGGCCGCTCCTGTGTGAGCTCCGGAGAGAACCAGGGCCGCTCTGCAAATATCACCGTTAAACGGATCCGGTTTTACAAATCCGATGCATGAAATGAGTGGCAACGACTGGTCAACACGACCGTGAAATCTGAGCAACAGTGGTGGCTGGACTTCGAAAATACAGCGGCACGAAGATTGCGCGGGCCTCTGGGTCGAGCCGGCGCTGAGAGGGGGGAGGAGCTCGGCGTGCGGAGGGCACAATCCGCGCTCTGATCCCAACATCCAGGCCCGCTCCGGGCGCTCCGCTCCACTCCGGGCGCTCCGCGCCGGGCGCCTACTGGATCTCCCTCCTCGCGGTCCGTCGCTGCCACCCCCCGCCCACTTGCCCCGCCGAAAGCTGCTGAACTGAGGTACTCCGACCATCCGAACTACGATAACGGGGCTGCGGACACTGCCCTCACGCGCCGGCCAAAATAACACGGATAAGCGGGGCGGCTGGGGAAAGGCGCTGGAGCGGCTCGCAGTGAGGGCCTCTATATCGGACAGCCGGGGGGTGGCGCGGAGCCCCCGCGAGGGCGGTTCCTGCTATCCGCTGGGGAACGCGGCCCCCCCCCCGAGATACTTCGCGCTTGGGCCTAAAGGCCGCGTAGGCCTCTCGCGGAGGCTCTGGTGCTGGCCCACCACGATAACTACCTGTTGGACGAGGTTTGGCGGTCGGGTCAGAGCTGCCTGACTAACGCGGGCCGAGGGGGTTAGGCCAGGAGGGCAGCGCACATATCACGACGGCACACGCCATTGTCACTGTGGGCCACCCAGAGAGGACAGAGCGCTACACGACCCAGGCAGACCGCGGGATAATGCCCAAGAATCACGGACCCAAGAAGAACAAGGGGACGATCGACAAATTCACCACATCTACCCGGAGGAACTCGGCAGCCGAGATGGAGGAACCAACGACCCAGATGGAGCAGTGGAGCCCACCGTCCACTCTGATGGCCCCCCAGGCGGTCTTCCTCGCTATGCAGCAATTGGTTCTCAGCTCTGAACGACAAATTGGATGGGATTACAGCTGATGTGGCCTCCATTAAGTCGAAAATGGACAAAACAACGGCACGTATTACGGAGGCGGAAACTAGAATTTCGGGCACGGAGGACGCACTCGAGGCCCTGAAAAGTACGGTATCCACGTTGGCGATTGAGCTGGGAACGGTCAAGAATAAGTGCGAGGACTTGGAGGCGAGGTCACGGCGAAACAATGTTCGCATTTTGGGGGTACCTGAGGAGGCGATGAAGGGCTCCATGGAGAAGGGTGTGGAGGCCCTCCTTCGTACGGTGCTGGGGGACCCCGGGTGGTCACCCATGTTCATTATCGAGCGAGCTCACAGATCCATGGCCCCGAAGCCGGGAGCATACCCTAGACCGATAATTGCACGCGTGTTGAACTACAGAGACAGGGATCTGATATTACGCACGGCGAGGGAAAAGCAGGAGCTACGATGGGAGACCAGCGTGATACGGATCTACCCCGACTTCACACTTGCAGTGCAGCAGGAGAGGAAACAATTTACTGGTGTCAAGAAACTGCTCAGCGACCGACAAGTCCAATACGCCATGCTTTATCCGGCTAGACTCAAGATTCAGTACAAAAACAAAATCCACTTCTTTACCTTCCCTGAGGAAGCCGCCAATTTTGTTGAGACACATATTCCCGCAATGCCAGGGAGCTCTGAAGCCAACAGTCAAGATTGACTGGTATGAAGGTACTTCGTTTGAATGTCACTCGCTTTATGTGTTTACTTCCCCGTAGGGGACTACAATGGCTGAGGGTGGGCAGAATTTTATTTGTATGATGAGCCTTGCCGAAAACATTTCCCGTGGCCTACCACATGTGAGAGAGCAACGCCGGAACCGGCTACTCGTATGTAAAGAATCTAAGAGCATTGCCCTGGTCATCTCCACAGGCCCCCCTGTAGCAGGTGCATATGCAGAAAATTGGTGGGGGGGAGTGGGATCCGATAAGCACAGTAGATGTTCGGGGTACTGTGAGGGTGGGGGTAGGAGGGGAGTTTGAGCTGTTGGGAAAGAGTTATGTTACGCATTGGGGGAAAGTAAAAAGCACACAGTTAAGGTACGTTAGCAAATGTCGAAATATTGTGAAACAATTTGTTGCAGACGCAAACCCGCAAACACCTTACAGGGATGGCTGACACAAACACCGACAATATTACGATAATGAGTTGGAATGTTCGAGGCCTGGGCTCTAGGGTTAAGAAGCGGAAAATCACAGCATATATCAACAGACATAACCCACAGATTCTTTTCCTACAAGAAACACACTTTGGACCACAACACGGGGAACAGTTGGTCCCAAATTGGGGTACTCACCAATATTTCACGACCTACTCGAAGAAGGCTAGAGGTACGGCAATTTTGGTGCACAGGACCCTCCGATTTACCTGCAATGAGGTGGACTGCGACGTCGGGGGCAGATATGTCCTGGTCCACGGCACTCTACGGGACAAAGAGGTAGTCCTCCTAAACGTATATGGTCCCAATGTGGATGACCCGGCATTTTACTCCGAGGTCTTTGGGAAACTGGCACATTACCCTACTGCTCACCTGATTTGTGGGGGGGACTTTAATACCATTCTTGACGTGGGCATAGACCGCACCTCGACACAAACGAGGACACTGTCTAGAGCCGCTCAGGCAATTATCGCTCATATGGCTGATCTTGGACTGAAGGATGTATGGAGGACACTACATCCCACCGAGAGGAGATACACGTATTTCTCCACTGTACATGATATGCACTCCGGGATAGACATGTGGCTGACTGATAGCGCGGTGTTAGCCTGGGTGGCCGACACTCGGATGCTACCCAGGACTTACTCTGACCACTCCCCCATCCTGATGGAGCTCCGCATACCCGACGAGGCAAAGTGCAGGCCGCCATGGAGGTTCAAGCCAGCCGCATTGCGCGATCTGGTCTATAAGAACGCAATAGACCAACATATACTTGAGTTTTTTGAATTTAATGAGAACTCTGTGCCCTCCCTTGCGACATTGTGGCAGACCTTCAAAGTGTTTATAAGAGGTGTATCCATATCTAAGGAGAGTGGCATCCTCAAAGATATCAGAAACAGGCTGCAACGGCTCGAGACGCAAATAACAGTGTCACAATCCCAATATGAGCTTAATCCATCGCCACAACTCACGTTGGATATAAAAAATAAGATGGAGGAATACACTGAAGCAGCGGACCAAGAGATCCGCTACTTCGACAGACCAGCGGCAGCACGCCGCTACGGTGAAAGTGAACGCCCGGGGAGGTTGTTAGCCAGGGCTGTCAGGGGAGAGAGGGGGTCAACGGATATCCCATGCATACTCACACAAGACGGCTGGGTCACCACAGATCAGGCCAAGATCCGCAACACTTTCTATACATTCTATGCAGAACTTTATTCGCCCCAATCCAATGCCACAGAGGCGGAGATTGATCAATATCTCACCCGCATCCCGACAACACTTCTGGCTGACAGTACAAGAGATGCACTGGAGGCACCGATAACTGAGGCAGAAATCATTGAGGCAATTGACGCTCTCCCTAATGGGAAGGCCCCGGGCACCGATGGCCTCAGTGCAGAATTCTACAAAGAGTTTAAGAATCATCTAGCCCCCAGATTGCTAGCTATGTGGACCGAAGCGCTGGAAAGGGGAGAGCTCCCTGAGACTACAAGGGAGGCAGTGATAACGTTACTGCTTAAGGCAGGAAAACCCCCGGAAGACTGTGGCTCATATAGACCTCTATCGTTAATCAATACGGACGCAAAACTATTAGCCAAAATACTTGCCACAAGGTTAACACCTTGGATGCCATACATGGTCCACGAGGATCAGGCTGGATTCATCCCCGGCAGGTCCACAGCCTCTAACATCAGAAGATGCCACGAGGTCATAACCACGGCACCACCGGACCAGCAGGCGATAGCTGTATCATTAGACATGCGTAAAGCTTTTGATACGGTGTCCTGGCCATTCCTGTTCGGGGTGCTACGCAACTACGGGTTCGGGCCGAAATTCATGAAATGGATAAAGCTATTATACTCGTCCCCTCAGGCCAGAATTAGAGTCAACGGTTCACTAACAGAAAAACTTGAATTGCGGGGGGGCACTAGACAGGGTTGCCCACTATCGCCATTACTGTTTGCATTAATAATTGAGCCTTTAGCGGATATTCTGAGGCTCCACTCCGGCGCATGCGGGCTAAAAATGGGCGCCACACTACACATCATAAACCTATACGCAGACGATATCTTGCTGTATCTGAGGGAACCAGACAGAACATTGGGGAGGGTCCTGCCCATGGTGGAACAATTTGGTAGAATCTCGGGCCTACGACTCAATCCCAACAAATCAGAAGTGTTCCCAATTACTGAGGCCACTGTCAAACCCCAAGACCTGTATGGCCTACAGTGGTGCCCGACGCATATACGGTACTTGGGAGCGTGTATAGCCAGGACGGCACAGTTGCCGCGGGCACTGAATTATAACCAGCTGGGGGATTCATTGTGCCTGAAACTGAAACGCTGGGGGGCTCTCCCTATTTCCATGATGGGTAGGATCGCCCTAGTGAAAATTATAATTCTCCCAAAGCTATTCTACTTATTCAGTACGGTGCCGGTCTGGCCAGGTCGGGCTCTGTTTACTAAGATCACGGGAGCGTGTGCTTCATTTGTCTGGGGCGGTCACCCTAGGGTGGGCTAGAGGGTACTGACCAATGAATACTCCAAAGGCGGTTTGATGGCACCAGACTTTGAACTCTACTATCTGACTGCACAGGCACAATATGCTTCCCTTTGGGCTACAACATTTATTAATCCGGCGGGTCCTACACCAACTCAACCTGAGAAAGAGGCCATGTTAGCGCTCCACCAACTCACGAGGTCCACCTGCAAACACTATAACTCACTGAAACCGTCAAAAGTGACGATCACGGCATGGGCCAAAATAGTTGAGATATACGGCACTAACAAGATATATCACCCGAGTATGCCGCTTTGGGGTACCCCGCAGGCTACTTTTAACCTAGAGGGAGAAGCAGCCCACCAATGGACATCTAGGGGCATAGCACAATGGGGTCAACTTTTTACCGACGGGCACTTCATTCAATGGGAAGATATCAGGGACGTAGTGGGGAATACACCTGGGACCAGACATCAGTACATCCGTATGCAGGCAGCCTCCCAGAATATGTACCCAACCTTTCCCAACGAACCTCCACTTAACATGGCACTGGGATACGTGTTCGCAGGGGGATCTCAGAGGATAACGGCATCGGGTATGTACAGAATTATACTCCAGACACGCCCTTCGGAGCAACGTACAGCTAAGGCCAAATGGGAACAAGACCTGGGGGAGGAGATGGGAGATGTTGAATGGTCCCAACACTGTGCACTTGTTAAACAGATCTCCTGCAACTCCAAATACAGATTGATTCATTATAAAATACTACAAAGAACACACTACACCCCAATGAAACTCAAACACATATACCCGGCAATGACAGGGAAATGCCCGAGATGCCACGCCGACAACGCAGACATTTACCACATGTTATGGGCCTGTGTTAAACTGCGGGGATACTGGGAGGAAGTATGCCGGGTACTAGATGAGATGGCGGACCACCCCATTGAGTGGACTCCACGAATGTGCCTGCTGGGGACTTGTGAGAAAATGAACCCGATATGGCGGAAATTACTGAACTTAAGTTTACTATTGGCCAAGAGAGCGGTTTTGCTCAAGTGGAAAAGTGCAAATCCCCCAACTAAAGCTGATTGGATCAGGGACATGGCGTGGGCAAACGATATGGAGGAATTGTATATAGACACGGTGCTTCCCAGCTCAAGGCCCAAGAATATATGGGACAGATACAAGGCATACTTGGCGGGGAGGTTCGAGCAACTTAGCCCCGATCACGAATAGAAACTGTTATTGTAACTGTGCATTTTGTGTATGTGTCAATGATATAGCTAAGCAACTGTACTGACTGTGTGCAACAAAAAATAAAAGTTAAAAAAAAAAAAAAGATCCTACAATAATCAGGACCTTAAATGGCTATCTTTTCCACTAGCCAGAGGAGGGCCTAGTTATGCAACTAGACTACCAAACCAGTGAAGACGGGGCACTTAGAGACCCGTCAAAGACATGGTTATTTGTATGTGTATTCTCTGGTATACAATGTGGTGGAGGCTTGAATCTGTGCCACAATTCCTGGAGGCTGAATACGCTTGCTTACCAGAACTGGCAAATAGGTTTTCTATACGTCTCCACCCATTTGCATGGGATCCATGACCGAGCATGTGTCTGTCAGTACATCCCCTCGAGGCTAAGACCAGGTGTCCTACAAAAGAGACATACTCCCAAATGCTGCAATTGAAAGGAGAAACGCAAGCTCTTCAAAACCGGGCCAATCCCCCAGGAAAAAAAAGGAAATTCAGCTTGGAAAACTCACCATAGAACCAAAACCTTCTGATCTGGGATTTGCGAACACTTGGTTGCGACCCAGATTCCACCCTCCTTTGATGATCCACTGAAGAAACCCATCTTTGGCTGTAGCATTTTTAGACCAGATTCTTCCATTTTTCGGTGCTCTAATAACTGGTGTCACCATTCTAAACCCCTCAGTGAATTCATTCATCAATCTCGGGAGGATGACGTGGGGCGTTGGCCCCACCGCGGTATTGAATGCATGCCTTCGGTAACAGAAACCATGTTGCACTTGAGCTATCTGCCTGGTTTCCTAAATACTAAATAGTTTGGTCTGGGTGTTGCACACTATGAGAACCAGCTCCTTTGCCACATTGAGGGCTTGAATCCTCCCCCATATGTGTGTGAGCAGGGGTTTTGCTAGGTCTGGAAAAGACCCGGGGCTACGCTGATGTCAGAGCTGTCAGGACTGGGGGCTAGCTAGTCTTTTGGCTGTAGCTCCTGAGATTCTATCCAGAGCTACAACCAAAAGAACAGGGACTATAGCCCCCTTAGCCCCCCCCCCCCCAGCAACGCCCCTGTGTGCGAGTGTCGAATGCTATAACCACTGGGTTAACTGATATAATCTGTAAAAAGGGAAGACCCACAACCTTTGGAGAAGATGGTAGTCGGAGAAGAACGGGAACTATTGAGGCAAACCTTAGGAAGGCCATGAAGCCATGATCATTTTATGAAGACTGGCTCTTGATAATCTCATCCAGTTTCTGGTGTGAATGAGATCCTAACCTGTTGCAGGGTTTCCAATCATAATGGATGTGCCTATGTGCCAATTCAAACACTTCAGTTTTCTGATCCACTAATAAAGCCATGTTCCATGTGTCCCCCAGAATTCTTACTTAAAGGGCACACCCCGGTAACTACTCAGGTTGCTTCTGAGATCAAGAGATGGCAGTGATGGGTCATCACCAACATTTCCATGTGGAAAGACACACATTGCGAGGATCCAGAGAGCATGTGAAGATCAGGACATAAGCCATCAAATTATCACATTAAGGGCTGGCTTAGCCCTGAAGAGTGTTTCCAGTCTGTTGAAGCAAAAGGGAACGATACAATTCAGGTTTAGCACAATGGGACAGTTTAACCATCCTCCACAAGACCACAACAACGTTCTCTGCTGATGGATTCTGTCTGAGTACATATCACAGGGAAGTAGTCTAGCCACTTTCTCTGCATAGAACCATTGTGGTGACTTCTATCTACCGGCACTGAGCTTCTACTTGATTTCAATACGCAGTACAATTTCACTACCGTACAGGTGCAATATATATCCTTCTGAACAGAGGGGTTTCCACCTCAGTGATGTGTAGCAGTGTATGAAACCAGCTCAATCCAACAAGCCCTGCTGTAGCACGCTCTGTTATAAATTGGTGATCCGCATAGTGCTTCTTGGATATAAACCTGTACACAGCGCTGCACTATGCCGAGCCACAACAGCATCATCCCATTCCCGTGGCAGCCTTCCATCTGATTGACTGTCTTTGGAGCTGTGCACCACAATTTGCCTGATTTAAAGGAGGAAATGGAGTGAAAGCTAAGGAAATCACAACCCTTTGCCAACCCTCCAAAGTTAGGGCAACGTAGTCTCTACAATATCTTGAGGCACAGTACCCCATCATATAAGTTTACTGCCCGATTGGCGGCTCAAACTCACTGCAGCAAACATTCAAGTCTGATTCTTTCTTCTGTGAGCTACCCTGCTATTGTTTGCCATTTCTACCATAGGTCATGGACTCCTCAGTGATTTTCAGCCCAATATGGACCAGAGCGATGACTGTAACAGGTGTTTGTGACTCGCCTGTGACAGTGTGATTAATCCAAATTAATAAAGCAGACATCTGGGAGGGAACAAGTTACTTACCTGTAACTGTTGTTCTCCAGCGTGGGTCTGGCATGGATTCACATGCTCATGAATATTCCCCGTCGTCAGGCTGGGAATCCTCGGTAAAGAAAAAACCAGTATCAGTTTTGTTTCTGATCTGTCTTTCGTAGTAATAACCAATCACTGATCTCTGCGTCATACTGACCACAGCCAATGACTGCCTTCTACCTAAGCCCCGCCTCTGGCAGCCATCTTCAGATTTGGAAGCACGTGAAGTGGCAGTATGACCAAGTGAAGAGCCCCAGAGGGGTAGGCGGGAGGGTTTGCATGTGAATCCATGCCAGACCCATGCTGGAGAACAACAGTTACAGGTAAGTAACTTGTTCCTTCTCCAGCATGGGGTCTGGCATGGATTCACATGCTCATGAATAAAGAATACACAGCAGTACACACATGCACAACCACGGGAGGTGGCAAAGGCTCAACATTAAGCATTACATCAAACTCAACATTAAGCATCTTACCTCCTCACCAGGCTCACCTCAGGCGAACAGGTTGCGCAGCACTGCTTGGCCGACCCTGGACTCCTCCCTGGAATCCCGGTCGACGCAGTAGAATTTCGTGAAGGTGTGCGTCGACCTCCACGTAGCAGCCCTGCATATGTCCAGCAGGGGCACACCAGATAGGAACGCCGTGGTAGCTGCGATCGCTCTGGTGGAATGGGCTCTCGGACGGCCAGGCAGCGGTCGGTTTGCCAACCGGTGACAGTACATGATACAGCCGGAGAGCCATCTGGAAATGGAAGCCTTCGAGAGAGCCTTCCCCTGATTGACAGGTCCAAAGTTCACAAAGAGTTGTGACGTCTTCCGAAAACACTTCGTGCGGTCCACGTAGAACTTTAGCACTCTAGCCACATCCAGCGAGTGCAAAGTCCTCTCAGCCGGCGACGAAGGCGACGGGAAGAACACAGGCAACACCAAGGGTTCGTTGAGATGGAAGTCTGACGGTACCTTGGGCATGAAGGAGGGGTGCGTCCTGAGCACTACCCTCGTGTCGTGAAAAGTCAAGTACGGGGCCTTGCAGGAAAGGGCCTGGATCTCTCCCACTCGTCGTGCGGAGGTGATGGCCACAAGAAACGCTGTTTTCCACGACAGAAATTTCAACGGAGCTGAGTGCAGAGGCTCGAACGGAGGTCCCATGAGCTTGGTCAGTACCACGTTGAGCTCCCACGCCGGGGCCGGAGCTTTCACCGGCGGGAACGATCTGAACAGTCCCTTCATGTACTCTTTCACCAGACAATGAGACCACAAGGACGTCCGCCCCGTGGTTCTGGTGTATCGGGAGATCGCAGCAAGATGAATCTTGATGGACGCGTGTGCCAGTCCAGCATTGGCCAGCGTCAGCAGGTACGGCAGTACTTGGGGGGCCGTAACCCGTAGAGGGTTAATCTTCTGTGCGTGGCACCAGACAGAGAACCTCTTCCATTTGTGTCCGTAGCATTTAAGAGTCGAGGACGCCCTGGCCTTTGCAAGAACCTCTCTGCAGTCGGCCGGTATGTCGTATCCTCCAAACTCTAGCGCTGCAGGAGCCAGGCCTGCAAGTTCAGCGATTTCGGGTCGTGGTGGAGGATGGCGCCTCCTTCTCTGGAGAGTAGATCCGCGTCCACCGGCAGCTTGATTGGCGGGGACGCTGACAAGTCCAGAAGGTCCGGGAACCATATCTGCCTCGGCCACGCAGGTGCGACGAGGATCATCCTGCACCGTGACCTCTTGAGCTGGTTGACGAGCCGGATTAGCAGTGGCAAAGGAGGGAACGCGTAGAGGAACAGGCCCTCCCAGGGGAACGAGAAAGCATCGCCCATGCTCCTCGCCTGGGGAAACCTGCTGGCGAACCTCCGGCACTTGGAGTTCGTCGCCGTCGCGAACAGGTCGATCTGGGGTGTGCCCCACCGTCGGAAGAGGCGATTCACTAGATCCTGCCGTAGTTCCCACTCATGGCACGAGCGCAGCTCCCTGCTGAGTGAGTCGGCGATGGTGTTTTTTATCCCTGCCAGATGAAACGGCACCAGAAATATCCTTTGGGCGATGGCCCAATGCCACAGGTCCTGCGCCTCCTTGGACAGTGCTGGGGACCTGGTTCCGCCCTGTTTCCTGATGTAAAACATGGTGGTGGTGTTGTCGGTGAAGATCCTCACCACCTTGCCCTTGAGGGACGGAAGGAAGGACCCGAGGGCCCAAAACACTGCACGGAGCTCCAGGACGTTGATATGTAGGGATTTCTCCGTCGGGAGCCAAAGGCCTCTTGCGTGCAGATTTTCGGTGTGCGCTCCCCACCCTTCCAGGGAGGCATCCGTGGTCACTGTCTCCTGGTGGGCTGGGGTCTGGAAGTCCAAGCCCGCCGTCAGATGCGCGCGGGTGCCCCACCACCGGATCGCTCGTCGGAAACTCTCGTCGAGTGTGATCCTTTCCTCGAAGCTGCCCGTCGTTCGGATCCAGCGCGCGTCCAGGAACTCCTGCAACGGGCGCATCCGGAGCCTGCACATGGGAATGAGGTAGATGCAGGAAGACATCATTCCGAGGAGGGACTTGATGGACCTCACCTTGGCCGCGTCGGCCACCAACATCCGCTGCACCTTGCCCAGGATGGTCCTCGTCCTCTCCTCCGACGGGGAGGCCAGAAGGGACACTGTGTTGAGCCTCGCTCCCAGAAACAGAGCGTCTTGCGCGGGTACCAGGTGGGATTTGGCGTAGTTCACGGAGAATCCCAGGTCCGTGAGAAGTTGGACGGTCTTTGCCGTGTGAACCACGGCGAGCTCCCTCGTCTTGGCTCGGATGAGCCAGTCGTCCAGGTAGGGGTAGACGTGGACCCCCTCGCGGCGCAGCTGCGCCGCCACCGGTGCGAGGCACTTGGTGAATACCCTGGGTGCCGACCGTAGTCCGAAGGGGAGGGCCTTGAACTGGTAATGACGCCCTTGGACCACAAACCTGAGGAATTTTCGGTGCCCCTTTAGGATGGGAATATGGAAGTAGGCATCCTCCAAATCCAACAACGACAGGAAGTCTCCTTCCTCCAGCTGACCCAGGACGTGCTGGAGGGTGACCATCCGGAACTTCTGCGCCTTGATGAACTTGTTCAGACGTCGCAGGTCCAGGATGGGGCGCCATCCCCCCGTCTTCTTCTTCACGAGGAAGTATCTCGAGTAAACTCCGGAGCCCCGAAGCCTCTTTGGGACGAGTTTGATGGCGCCCTTCCTGAGCATCGCTTTTACCTCCAGGAGAAGTTGAGGGACGTGAAGTTCTTTCCTGGCCACGGGGGGGACGCGCGGGCACCTTCTCTGGAACTCGAGCGCGTGGCCCCGGCCCAAGGCGTCCAGCACCCAACGGTCGGTGGAGATGGACTCCCACACGCTGACGAAGCTCGCCAGCTGGCCTCCCACCGGGGTGCTTCGGTGGGGGCCCGACCCCACGGCCGGTTCAATCCTGCTTCGACGAGGCTTTGCCACCTTGACCTCCTTGGCCACGACGGCGGGGTCCGCCAGACTTGCCTCGTCCTCTGTAGGCCTCCTGAGACGACGAGCGGGCCGCTTGACGGTAGGAGGAGAAACCGCCGCGGGAATCTTTGGAGGCGCCCTTGCCTCCGCTGCTCCGAAAGGGCGTCCGTCGTTGTTGCAGAACTCCCAGGGCCCGGGCCGTCTCAGTGTCCGCTTTAATGGCCTGAAGGGAATCGTCCACTGTTTTCCCAAACAGGTTGTTCCCATCGAAGGGCATGTCCACGACTCTGGTCTGAACGTCTTGAGCCATCCACGCCGCCTAAGGCAAACGCCGTTGCTCAACTGGCGGAACCCGGTGTCGGCGATGTCCGTCGCAACGGTAATGGCGTGGTCCGAAGCCACCTCACCTTCCTGCAGGATCTCCAGGGCCTCTGTCCTCTTGTCGTCCGGCAGGAAGTCCAGCAGGGGAGCCAGTTTGTACCAGAGCTCCCTGTCGTAGCGGGCCACGATAGCCAAGGCGTTGGCCGCTTTAATCGTCGTCGCTGCCGACGAGATGACTCTGCGTCCCATAGCGTCCAATTTCTTTCCCTCACCGTCCGGTGGGGAAGTCGATGTGGAGGCCGCACCCCCCCCGCTTTCTTCCTGGCCGCCGCGGAGACGACGGAGTCCGGGGTAGGCTGCGCCCGGAGGCACAGGGGGGCCGTGTCCGGGACCCGGTACTTCTTCTCGTACCGGTCTCTTCTAGCTGGCGTCGTGGAAGGGTTCTTGAGGAGGGTGAGGCCCTCATCCCAAATGTCGTCCAATAGAGGCACCGAGAGGACCGTCTTCCTCTTGGCCTCGCGCCGCTGATAAAGGAAACCTTCCTTCTTCTTCTCCTCAGGGCAGAGTTGGAAAAGCTCGGATGCCCTGGTGATCATGGAGTGGAACGATCCAATCTCGTCGGGCGGAGAAGCCCTAGTGGGAGGCGACGACGGTACATCCTCGTCGTATACCTCGTCGTCCGTACCCGTCGCTGCCGTATCAGTCCCCGTATCATCCCCTCGGGTGGACGGGGAGGAGGGCTGGACGGGGCGCGACGGCTGAAAAGGAGGTGGAGGGTGGATCCTTCTTTTCTTAGTAGGGGGAACACCAGAAGGTCCCGGTTCTGGGTGCCCCGACGGGAGAGGATCCTCCGTCGGCAACGGTAGTCTCGTCCTTATCTCTGAGCATAAGGACTGTATAGCCAACAAAATGGCTGCCGAGTTGTCTTGCGGTGCTGGCAGAGGGGAATCCGACGGGCGATCAGGGGCCCCGTCGGTACCCTCGACGATGTCGTCGTCACCTGCGTCGGGATTCATCCCGACGGGCCGGTCTTCTTCCACGCCGAGGCCGCTGCTTAAGACCTCGACCAGTTCCTCCTCCGAGGTTGAAGCCGAATCTACGACGACGCCCTGCCCCCCCTTTCTCTTCCCCTCGGGGGATTTCACGGGGGTCCTATCGATGGGCACAAAAGAGGACTCCCTCCGAGGTGGCAGGGAGACTCTGAGCCCCGAGGTCGCCACCACTGGTGTAGCCTGCACAGGCTGAGCCAGGGCCGCCGCGACAGTTTCGATAGAGGGCTTGGCCGGATGGATTAAGGCCTTCACCACCTTAGGTGCGCTCACCGCCTTATCCTTGAGGGGGGGGGAGACACCGCCTCGCTCCCCCTCCGCCTTCGAGCTCGACCGGGGCCTCTCGAGGAGCTTCGCCGGGTGCTCGGCCTTCCTCTTACCCGACCCAGAGCGTTGGCTCGTGGTTGATGGTGCCGGGGAGGGTGCGCCCTGCCTGGCGCCCGTAGAGCCCGACCGTTCGGCGCTCCCGGTGCCAGCGGACTCGCGGTGCTTGGCCTTATGTTGGACCCCCGTCGCCGGGGCGTCCTCAAAGGTCTTAGAAGACCGCTCGGATTTCTTCTTCTTCTTCTCGCCGGACGGGCTCTTCCCTTCTAGCCAGTTGGCGAGACGTTGATGGCGGTCCTTCATGGTCCGCTCCGACATGCTGCCGCAAAACGCACAGTCCTTCTCCACGTGCGTCTTGTCCTCATGTAGGCAGTAGAGACAAAAAGAGTGTTCGTCCTCCTTGAAGACGTTCTGCAGCTGGCATCCAGGGCAGACCCTGAACAGCTTTCCGGGCGTCGAGCTTCCCTTCTCCTGGGCCATGACCGGGCCTGAGAAACTTCTGGAGTCCTCCAAAAGCGTAGCTCGACGAAATCTTCACCCTTGAGGGGCGCAGACGAATCCGACACGAGTCCCCGTTGATCGGATAGAGAGTCGGTGGAGCTTGAGGCTCTTTTGACCAAAAAAACGAAGTTTTTGAGAAAAAACGTGAAAAAAATAGCACTAACGCTCGAGAGCAATAGCACGAGGATCCCAACACATGAACGTGCGGTAAAAATCTGAATATGGCTGCCAGAGGCGGGGCTTAGGTAGAGGGCAGTCATTGGCTGTGGTCAGTATGACGCAGAGATCAGTGATTGGTTATTACTACGAAAGACAGATCAGAAACGAAACTGATACTGGTTTTTTCTTTACCGAGGATTCCCAGCCTGACGACGGGGAATATTCATGAGCATGTGAATCCATGCCAGACCCCATGCTGGAGAAATGTAATTATTTGCTGACTGCATAAGTGCACCAGGTCCCCTGAACACGAACACACTGACACAGGAAATAAGATACCCCTGTAAGGTTGGCTAGAGAGGCGGGTTTAGGCAATTACATTATAAAAACTGGATGCCACAGTGTTAACTCGAAGCTGCTGGTATTTCTCAGAAGAAGATATCGATCGGCACTTAACTTGGAAATCAATATAAATGGCCACGATATTCCCAGAACTTGGCAACTATGCCCGCAACTACTCGGTTTATAGAAATGTTCCCCACCCAGAACAGACAGAGGTAAAAATAAAGTAGTTAACCTCTGAGTAAGTCCTTAAATACAATGTAAAGCACCTACAAAACAGCGGCAGATAGATAATTACTAACAAGCAAGTAATGTACTAATCCTATAGGGAGGCGATGGGTAAGCCATGTGCCCACCATTGTTCTATCTCCACTCCTTCTGCGGGACTTGTGCACTGGAGCATACCCTGATGCTTCACATGGGTGCTGGCAGCCCAGCAGGCTTTGCAATTAAGGGGGGGGTGGGGTGGATGGGAGAGACTGGATCCATTTCCCAGAGACTTTCAGAGCACGTAGCAGCATATCTGCCTAGTCTCTGGGTTTATCCCGAAGATTCCAGGCTTTTACGCACTTCTCTGGGTCTCTGGGGAAGAGTGTGGAGTCTCTGGGATTTCCAGCAATCCAAGGAAATTCCCCATGCCTTGATGTGATTGGCTACAAACAGACCGCTCTTGCCAATCACATTGAGGTGTGCGGGGAAACTAAGGATTGTGCACAAATCCCTGCACTGAATCATGTCATTTGACATCGGGCTGTGCCGTTTAATTTTTTTAAGTGGACGCGTCGGATGGGCAGACTCTTGGAGAAGGGGGCAGGACATCAGTGACAACATTCTCTGGGTTTTGCATTTAGAAATGCAGGCAGGTCTGCTTAGCAGTGGTGCTCCTGTGCTGTTAAACTATTTCCACTGCACCTGCTTACAGTAAAGTTTTCCACAGAAAATAGGAGACAAATGTTTACGCTAGCCCACAACAGCGTGGCCAACAAACATGGGCCAGCCGCCATCCAGCCCCTGATAAAAGCTTTCAACAGTGCATACTACAACAGGGGGGAGAGGAGGAAGAGAAGGAGAAGGGGGGAATCCAAATGTCCACAACAGTGCAACCTCTTGATCATGAGCTACAAATTATGTCTCAGAGGCTGGCAACTGCATGGCCCCAGTAATCTTGGGGGCAGTCTCAGACAGAAAACACAGGAAGAGGCATGCGGGTAGCGTGGCCTATCTCGCTCTCCTAGGGATTAAGGGGAAATGCAAGAATTTTCTTGGATAACTGTTTGACAAGGTGGACTGCCTTTGTTAAGTAAGGAATGTGACAAGGAAAGGGGAACAGGAGCTAATGACCAGCATTTGGTTGACTGGATGTAGATTTAATCGTTTGTAGCCAGAATGCATCATCGTGAAGTTACATAGTGGGCAGATACATTTGCAAAGATAATGCAGGTCTAACAGCCCGATTCCTGTGCCAAATTCCACAGATCTATAATGAACTCTATAGTAACCGGTAGGGCAGCAGATGCTGCACTTCAAAGGTCACACAATCCGATCTAAACCCTAAGAGCCACTGCTTCTACGCATATGATACGGAGGGATAAATCAGATCTCAGTTGCCCACACTCAAGAAAGTGGCACTAATCCATTAATAAATTCCACTCTCTCGATCCACGCTACCCCATCCTCCGTATCGCAAATGTCTCCTCATTTCCCGAAGAACCCACATCACACAAGGCCTCCTATGCGCTCTCCTGACCCAGAACAAGAGGGAGACGCTGCCAGTGCACTTGCCTGCTTTGAATGAGAGACCTGGAGCCACGTCTGTATACACTCTCCTCAAAAGGTTTGTAAATCGGCAATGCACCAGTTTAGGATGAGCAGGGTTGAAGCCACGTTATACACATCTCCAGTGCTTTAAGTTGGATAAAAAATAAATGGGGGATGCCTAAATCATCCAAAAACAATCGTTCTTTGGAGGCATAACCTCAGAAGAGTCTGGCATGGCACGAACGCGTAATTAAGGAGCCTTTGTAAGAGAGAGAGAGAGAGAGAGAATGGCTGAAGGAGAACGAGAGAGAGAGGGGGGAGAGCATGGCTGAACGAGAGAGAGAAGAGTGAGAGAGAAAAGAGAGAGAGAACCCTCTCCCTGCACTCTTTTCTACTTGGTTTGTTCAATGCTTCAAACACCTTTCGGGCCTATAGGCCATTTTAAATGCTTTTGGATTAGACTGCTGCCTTTATCTGGTCTCCTCATGGCAGGTTCAGCTGTAGCTTCATGGTCACATAAGGATAAACTGAGAAGATAGTACCAGCGAAACATTCCAAAATCCAATATTCTTGGAGGAAAATCTAGGGGTCCGATTAGCAGGACTAAGTTCTCACTCCAGTGAGACAAAGGTAATCATTGTGATAATGTACCATGCTCAGCCCTTAAGGCGTTTGCGGGTATGAATCAGGTGGCCAAGCCCCACCACCTGGTATGTGATGTGGGATCCAGGGGTGACAAGGAGAGGATTCCCTTGTTTGGCCCAAAAAATTGGGGGCCTGGTGTAGGGGACGAAAACATGGCCTATGCTACCACTGCTGCCCCTTTAAAGAATCACACTTGGGTCCTTATGAAGAAATTTGAAGGCCCGGTTATGTAGGACCTGAGGTATTCAGCCCATTTGGATGCCCAGATCAAGTATACCAAGGTAAAATCTGCTTTGGACAAACTTGCCACTTATGCATTGGACGAGCGCCAGATCAAACATTGGTCCTGCCGTCTTTGCTTGTGATGTTTAGTGTCTGCATCAAATCGGCCAGGACTGAATCAGTGAGATCGAAGAAGAGGGACCAACCTTTTAAAAGACACAGTCCTAAAGGAAAGAGAAGTTGCAAATGTTAGCATGGGTACACCTGAACAGAGAACACTTGGGCAAACCAACTAAGAAAGAAGACTACACTCAGCTGAAAGCCCTTCCCATAAACCCACCACAGAGCGAGCAATGGGACTGCTATAAAAGCCTGTTCAAGGAACAGTCTGGTGTGAAAGTTGGGAGTAGCGGAGCAGCAAGATTTTGAGCACAGGGAGATGATGGTGGAAGAGAATTTGGTGGAGCGGGAGGAGTTGTTGCAGCAGGAGGAGTTGTTGGTGATGGTGACTCCAGGGACAGATCTGGACCACCAATATCAAAACTAGAAGCATTGCTGTATGACAATAAACTGAGCGACACCAGGGAGAGAACCAGACATGAAATAATGGTATCACAAACCTTTTGCCTCTGGAAGAACGGATTTGTTAACTGGGCCTATCAAGGGCTTTCAATCCAGCAGAATTGTAAGCAAGGAAGGTGAAATACAGAGAGGCGACAAGATGAACTCCATTAGCCCTGGACATGAGGTTAGACATCCTGGTGGAACTGGATGATAATATATTGTGGAACACACTACAATGTAGAAGAAACCAAGGACAGATAAGAACAAAGGCATCCCGACTAAAGAGGTACTTTACTGGATTGGTGTCAAACGGAGGAAGAGATTGAATTAGTTAAGTAGATTGAGCATGTAAAAGTGATTTATTTCGAGCTTCTGCTCACTAATACAATCTTACAACAAAATATATTACAGTACAATGATTTACACATTTGTAATGTGCAAAACTAACAAATACTCCGTGCACAAACAACGAGAAAAAACAACTCCCACCCTTAATAAAGTGCTGAAAAGGGGAAACAAATGCTTTGTGTTGGATTCAATTTGGAATCAAAATTAGTCCCATTCACTTAAAATGCGAATTTTTAAAAACCTGTTTCCTGTGGTGCGTTGCTATACATAAATATTTTTTTTATTTCAGATTAAGTTAGATATTTTGAAGACTAGTGCTGAGGTACACCCACATATGGATGAAGATTTTGAATGGTTATTTGAAACCCAACCCATAGCTGTGGACTCTTCGTCCATTCGATCAAAATCCAATTCTTCGACTCTCATTGGTGTCTGTGGTGGCGTTTTCCCAGTGCCTTTATGACTGTATTCAAATCCAAAAGCACTATTGCTCGGGAAGTAAATCCCACAATACCACAAAGTCTAATTCCCAAGTCTACTGTTCCAAGGACCCAAACAGGAAGAAAAAAATCCCAAAGTGAAAGCAGAATCCACCAGAGGCAGAGAAACAGGAGGCAGATTAACACCCAGAACCTACTTAAATCAAAGCCGTTACATGCATCATGATTGGGCAGATATCTCTTTGGTCTCTTCTTTCTTCAAGGTTTTCAAATGTATCTGAATTTGATGTTCAAATAATGCCTTGGTCTTGCTGCACAGCTGCTGCCTTTGATCATTGACATGGATGTTTGACTTAAACCATTCTTCCTTCATTGTCCTCTTTTTTGGTGTCTCTCTTTTAATGCCTCGCTTAAACCTGGCCAATTTCCCAGATATCTTTAAAAAGTCTACTATTAATCCCCTTCTTAAGAAACCCAATATTGATTCCTTTGATCATTCTCATGTTTGCTGAACTTCCCTTTCCCTTTGCCTTACTTGCATACAAAAATCTCTTCTTTCCTAGACACTTCTCATTATTCTCCTTTTCAGTCTTGCTTCTATACTGGATATTGTACCAAGACCACTTTTCTCACAATCTCTGATTCAATTCACCAGGCACGGCATCCTAATGTCTCATTGATACAGATTTTGTTAGATCTCATTGCTGCATTCAACACTAGGGATCACTCCCATTTTGCTCCAATGCTCGTCTTCTCTTGGGGCTTCTGGTTCAGTCTTCGACTGGTTTTCATCTCAAGAACTGCCCTTTTACTGTACCTTAAAAGGTTCTATGTCATCATCTTTTTCACTTCCTTTTTGAGTTACTCAATGCTCTCTATTGGGTAAACCTTTTACCATTTCACACCATTCTGATAGCTTCTTTTAATTATGCATGTTAGGTTTCAAGCACATTCATATGCTGATGACACCCAGAACACTTACACTCCCTCTTTCACTGTGGCTCATATCAGCGGTGTTCTTCTTGCCAATCTATTCATTCTTGGGTGGCTTCTCATTTTCTTCTTCTTAATCCTAAAAAGAATGACATTTTGTTTTTCCCTGCTTCTCCTGTGATTCATTCCCCTTTATTAATGTATGTTCCTCTCTTACAATTACCACTTATTAAGGGTGCCCGTATCCATGGTTTTATTTTTAATGCTAATCTTCTGTGTTAAGATCAAATTATTTCTGCTGTGTGTACTTGTTTGTTTCAACTTTTTAATAATTCACTAAATCCAACATCATCTTACTTTTGCCTATACTGAATTAACTTTTGCAAAATATGGGCTCCATCTTCGCTCATCCCGCATTTTTTTTAAATGTGTTTTTTGCCAAAGGTTTTTGGCCAAATAAAATCAATATTTTTGTTATATTTGGGGTGTCCCTCCCAAACCCATCCTCCCCTATGTATTCCCTATTCCCCACCCCCTACTCCTTAGATGCCCTTACCCCTCCCCCCTATTGTTCAATGATTTTTTTCGCCTAACATTTTTCAGCAAAAAATGTATTGGAAAAAAAAAATCTGCAGACTGAATGAATGCTGTACCCAAACTATGGTTCTTTAAACTCTGTTGAGCTGCCTACTTATACCCTACTTTCATTTCATCTAATATTGCATTCTCTTTAGACTTCAATTTCCTGCAAGACTCACTCCATAATTGGCCGAGCTATGCTAATATTATCAAATGTATTCATGCTCTTGCACCGGACCATCTCTAATCTAATTCCATTGCATCACTATGTGCCCCTTCTCCTTTTTTGTTCCTTCAGGACCTTGCTACAAAGTGTTTAAAGCCCTTCTACTGGACATACGTTCATGCCCTATGTTGATTTTGTCAAGAAACTCTTAAAACATCTGTTAGGCCAGTGGTCTTCAAATTGGGGTTCTGCCCCCACTTAGGAGGGCTCAAAGGATGTTCAGAGAGGGCCCCAGATTCTTTAAAGAGGGAATACAATGACTGTTTTTAATATAAGAAAGGATTAAGGTGACTGCTTTTAATAGAACATATAAGCAGTAGGAAATATGCTTATATTTTAAAGAGTGTGGCTCCGGTGCACATCCTTTGGGCCCCTTAGGGGGAGGGGCAACACATAGGTGATGGTACCAGAAACAATATTTTTATTCAAGGGGGGGGGCTCAGTAGGAAAACGTTTGAATACCACTGTATGACACTGTACGTTCCTCATGACAATGTCAGTTTAACGTTTAAATACGTTTTTCTTCATAATTCATCCCATCCTTTTTTATTTGGATTATTTGTGTGTATGTCTCATTGTCACAATTTTTTATTAATTGTACGGATTATTGTATACTGTACAGCTCTTTGGATAAGTCAGCTACATATGTTCTCCTCAAAGAACATGATGGTGATACAACCAATAGGGAGAAAACAGGGCTGCCACTACTTGCAGCCAGAGTACAGGCCAGTGCAGTCCAATTAGCGGTCCAAGCTCAAGCCAGAAGATGAGCCGACAATACCCATCGGTAGGTGTGCCCAGAGTCAAAAACTATGCAATATGTGCAAAATGGCGAAAAGGGGGTAGAAACAAGGAAAGGTGAGGATTATGGGAGCCAGGGCAGAACAGTGGACAGGAAGAAGAGAACAAAGTCTGTTCAACAGCACGCCACACACGGCAGGACAACGGCAAAATGCAGCGCAAAAGGTTCACCCAGAAGTAAATAAATGGAAAACTGCATGGAAAGTGCTAGGTATATTGATGAATGTAGTTTGTCCTTACTTGTAACTACGGTGCAATGCCGAACCTAGGCCTCGGCCCAATCTGCAGTTGTGTCTTCCGTAAGGAAAGCGCTGCAGGGCATAAGGGGTCCACCACATCCCATTATAGGGTACCTGACAGACCTGCATTTGCATCCCAAGTCATGAACATATTCCGCAACATGAGGTGTTGATGGGGGGTTGGGGGGGGGGGGGGGAGGCGGGAATAGATCATCAGATTCTGGGCGATCTACATCCAAATCTCAACTTCAGAATTGTCGATTCCATGTGAGAAGATTAGCCTGTTCTGGGACCACTGTACCCAGCTTGCTATCAGTTGCTCTGTGTGCTCAGCAACAACCTGGGGGCGAGCGTGACAGCATCTCGGCCAGTAATGCAAAATAGAAGACAGGTCTGAGAAAACATCGGACGATACATATGAGACTGGGACAATAAGCAGGTTGACACCCAACCCCTCCTGAAGGGAAGAAAAGCCCATCAAAACGCATACATTTGTGACAGTGCATTTTAAAGGTTTGCATAGAATACATTCAATGAAGGTGAAGTAGCCCAATAGTTAACTATCTCAGACAAATACGCCAGATGTCCAATTGAAAGGGCCACATCTCTTGAAGTGGCCTGGAAGAGGTTTCTGCTGGTTGAGCTGTAGTCCACAGTTTACTAGACAATCTGGACCTTTATAGAAGAACCAGTGCTCGAGTCCCCACTAACCTGCCTGATACAGTTGCTTAGAAACCTTACGCCCCATAGGAATTTAATATGGTTTGCATTGGTTTCTGTAGAACATTTTCTAGCGCTCAGCTAATTACACCAGAAGGTCCTGGCAATACAGGAGGTGAATCAACTACTTTGCTTTGCATACAGTACACGTGTTTATAGGCAGATCATTGACCAAGGAGTGGAAAAATGTCCTTCAGTTCCTGGGTACAAATGAGGAAGAGAGCCTACATTATGATGAAGAGGTGGGAGGTATTTACTGGGAGCTTGTTGCTGATAAAACCAACGTGCAGGGTTATCTCTATTCACGGGGAGGTTCGGGAGTAATGGGGGTGAACCCCCCCCCCCACTTAGTAAAAACGGAAAGAGGGTGGGGGCTGAAGAAATGTCATTATTTCTATTTTTGCAGACCACGTAAAATCAGGCGAAAAAAAAAAAATCAGTATTTTGGATAGGCGACCTACAAAAATCGAAATAATGACATAGAACCGTCGAGAAGGCCATAGTACAGAAACTCAAGGTCTTCAAGAAGCATACAGCTCACAGCTTTTTTCAGGGGTTTGCAGCCAAATCTTTCCTGTGAATGAGGAAAAAGAAACCTGGCATCCATGTAAGAGGGGCGCGATTCTGGAAGCAATGCTGACAAGGGCAGTTTAGAAATAGTCCCGATTTAAAGAGGTATATTTGGGGATGAGAATTACAAAAGGAAGACATCTGGACTTTCTTTTGTTCCATTTATGAGAAGACACTCAAGACCTTAAGAAGCCTACATACAATAAGTACGGCTAAGTGTCTGGCCACTGAAATAACAATGTGGCTAGCTTCTTTCACATTTAGCACAGTATTCATGTTGCTGTGACGAGGCACTTGTGTGCAGGACGACAGACGTCCTATGGCTCTTTTATACACACATCGTATCCTGGATGAAGGACATTAGGCCAGGTGCCTTCCAATTGTCATTTCTGTCTTTATAAGCAGATTCTTCTCAGAAACAAATATTTTATATGTGGAAATTAAAATATGCACCCTCATTGTGCACAGAGTAGCATTAATCAGCAAGGCGCAACCAGAATAGGACTGCTTTAACACGACACACATTGCCAGAGCGGCTGATTCGCCTGAAGTCATTGCTGCTCTGGAAGGGTCATGCTTCGCTTTCCTCTACAGAGGAGAGGCTAAAACAGAGGGCAAAATTGAACCACACTTACCCACTATAGTATCAACACTGAAGAAAACTGGGAATTAAGTTTAAAAGCTGGCAAGAGTGTTCATGTTTTCCTGAATTTACAGAAACCCAACTCATTGGACGAGTGTTCTATAATCTTGGAGTTAGTAGTGAGTAGCAGTAAACTAGTGTCAAGCCCCAGAAATGTGGCTTGCTAGAAAGCAGAGTTCTTTGTCAAATATACATTTATGTGTTTGGCATGCAGTCTTTACCGATACCCAAGGTAAAGTCATCAGCAACATTTCTGCAAAAAGACAGACATGGGTTTTCAAAGAAACGTATTTATTTATTTGGTGAAATTCCATACTTCACCACATCCAATCCATCCGTCTCTAGATGCTTACCCGTTATATACATATCCAGTAAAAAGGCACATGTTTATGGTTGCCCAGGGACTGGATGAAGTTAAATTCTAGTGCTTTGCCAACTGCACCGAAAAGTATGTTACCCCCCTTGTAACCAAGAAGACATTGCAGACAAAGCCAAGCACAGATTATGTAGAGGAATGTACTCGTTTACTATTGTGTCTTCCACTCAAATAGCTTGTGGCGGCTTAAGGCATTTAAACCACAATCAGAGAATCTTCACCCAGATTCAGCTTCTGAAGATGATTTAGCGATTTTCGGATCTGTGAGGAGATTGTACATCCTCAAATTTGTATTCATATTTCTTTATTTGCTATGAACAAAATAAGACATCCAACAGAACAACCTTTCAGTGTCCACAAAGTCCAAAGCAGGAAGCGGGGTAATCCAGTTACTGAATGCCTTAGAAGCGTCATGTGATCCGAGTGATGCAAACCTTCTGGTATGGAGCGAGTGACAACATGCAATTAAGGAGGAAGTGTTAACAGAAATGCTATATGGTACATTCTGAGTTTTTCATTCTGTGCCAGTCCCCACCAGAGTGGTATAACACCTCTAGCATGTCAGGAAATGGGTGTATTGGGGTATCCAGACTGCAGTCTGTGAGAGAGAACAAAAAGGGCAACGGAGGAGAGGAAGAGTGCAAAGGGAGTAAGTGAAACTACACAGTAAATTACCAGAGAGGCAGCCAATGCCCAGGAATATTCAATAGCGTGCAGTCATTTACTGTAAGGCCTGTGAATCCTTAATTAAATAACATCCCAGTGATTTATAAATCAGGCAGACATATGCCGTCTGCGCCTTCGTGATGTAAGCAAATCTTAGCTTGTGAGGGAACAGACTTAGAAGATTGGCGAGCCAAAACAGGGATGATGCAAGAGTTCAACCGATCCAAAAAAGGATCATCATCAGGTGTGTGCTACGTCATGAGATGGTTTATCCGTCAGAAAGGTTTGAAAAGGAGCTTGCTCCAAATGGGATGGTGGAGACATAAAACGATTGCTGAAATAAGTAAACTGGCCAATTGTAGGTTTTGATGGCATTTAATGTTAATTACCCAGCCATTTTCAATTAATCTAGATTAAGCATGGGGCAAGATCTGCATCCACACACCTGTGAAACGTTTAGTGTGATGTAATATGCAAAATCAGTAGCACACAACTCCTTAGTTAGACAAACGTTAGCCAACTAATAGGTGGAAACAAAAATAGACTAATTAGCCTTCAGCATCTTTTGAATTGTACTGACAAATAATTTAGGAATGAACATAATAAAACCAAAATCAACACTAAATAAATAACATACACGAAAAATAGTTCTTCATCTGGCTGTTCTGTGCACCAGCTGTACCCTCCGTGCATACTCCATAGAAAGTACAAACAACAATAATAATGGACAAGTAAAAAGCAAGCTCATTTTTTAAGTCAAAAGCATCACCATGAGCGTGACTTATCACTGTTTGCTTGATTTGTCTTACCTGCGTTCTGTTCCACATAACGGAGGCACGGGAATGCCCAAGTTTGTTCCTACACGGGCCCTTATCATAATGTCGAAGGAAAATATCATTCTGAAATGTGAAGAAGAATCAGGGCGTCAGTAAATTACATCTCTATCCGTCCACTGGTCATACAAAGTGAACAACGGGCAATGCAACCCTGCCTTGCTGACCCTCTCGGATATCCTCACTCCCCTTCCCCTCTGTCCCATCAACAGTTTCCCATTGTGCTAATGGCCCCAGGTCCCATCAAGAATAGGATTAATACCATTGGTCAGTACACTACAACCTTTGGCGCTCCACCTGGTTTAGACAAATTCCTGTGATGCTTCGCTATTGACTATGCTGGTTAGGGCTGATGGGATTTGCAGTTAAACATCTGGAGAGTCAAATGTTGCAGACCTCTTTCAATAGGTCGCATTACATTTTACACCACTGCCTTCAGCTGTGCTTGACTGATTAGGCCACCTTCTCTAATTACTTTTATGTGTCCCCCACAAATTTATGCTCCTCCTTCATTTAGAGGTCCAACCTTACAGTAAAACAACAATTATCTATGTTGTTTCATTGTGCTCCCTGGCGAAAATCTAAGACACTAACTGACCTTTTCACAGTCTCCCCTGATTTTACTTGAGCACTCTGAAGAGCCTGAAGGTGGTGTTAAACCCTAGACAAGAACCTTGAATACATATGCATCACCAATACTTTTTATAATTGAGACAAGACTATTAATCTTATGTCTACATTGTGATGGTGTGAAACCCCAGGCTTTTTTATTTTCACAAAACAAAAACATAGCGGTAATTTGGTTTCTAAAAGGGAGTCTGCTAATCAGGATCCCCACCCCCTTTCATAAGACCAACAAGTTCCCTAGCTGCAACCATAATGGCAACTGCAGCACCTGCTCTTCAAAGGAACAGGGCATGCTCAAAGGTCACCTGTGCATTCCGAACAGCTGCTGTGACCCAAAGTCAGTGCAGCCAGAGATGGCATTTTAACTTCTGTACCTGTGATTCAAAGTGTTATAATTGTTGTGGTCCGGTGTCAGGTTAGTCTCTAAAAATAAATTTTACCTGGATATGGTATGGTGACTCATAAGAGCACACAATTAGTAAAGTGACACCAATTCTGTATCACACAAGTGTAAGCCCTATGAGCTGTGAAATACCTGAGGGTATCTCACCTATCAAGAGTCCCTTATTCAGGTGGCCAAGAAAGGGAGGACCTTCTCTTATTTTGACCCAAAAGGCAGACAAGCAGGAAAAGATCACCTGTGTAGGGGCGCACAGGGTTATGCTCAGGAGAATGCCCAAAGAGAGACGAGGTATCTTGTCAGAGAAAGAGAGGAAGGAGAGGTATCTGAGGTTTTCATGTGCTGTATTGCATCTGCTTCCCTTCCTCCCATTAGAACACTTTCCTGCCCCGATCCAATATCCCCTCTGTACGTAATCAATCCTCTAAGGTCCCAAACCCAAACGGTTACACCCAAAAAGCATAACTCCCAGAATCATTGTTTCACCCATCTCCATTCGAATACTCCCCATCCTTCTTCCCGACCCTCCGATTATCATTTTTCGCATTCCCAACCTTCTTTGACAACTCATTACAGTTCCCACAAACCCCTCTGTTCTGTTCTAAATCCCGGTCATTGTCGTACATTTTGCAAATCTCCCCTATCATGTCCCAAGGATACTGTGACACTCCAACCTCTCCCATTTCCAATGTAAAGCCTATCATTTCTGATACCCACACTTTTTCCCGATATTGAAAACCACAGACTAGTAATACACCTGTTTACGTGACATGTCCCGATGCAAGGACCAGGCAAAATCGGGTGTGCATGATTCAAGTTAGGCAATTAACTTGAATCATGCACACCCGACGACCTTTCCTTTTCCCCACAAGGATAAATGGTGGAGCGAGAGAGCACATTGCGAGCACGGCAGACAGCACGACGAGACGGCTATCCAAGGGTGGCAGTTCAAGAGAAAGAGAAAGGTGGCAGGAAGTGAGACGGTGGCGAGGAGAGAAGTGATCTTGCCCTTTTCGTCCCTGACTAGCAGAACCTCCGTAGAAGAGAACCTAAGACCCCAGACAACAGCACAAGTGTCTTGTAGCAGATGTCAATGGTACACAGAGCCTGTCGACGTTGATAAGCGGGCCCAAGGGAAACTCATGCTACCATGGTACCAGCCTTGACTCCAATGAAGCAGAAAGCCAAGCGGTTCATCACAGCCGGTGAGTTGAGGGGAGAACCGATAAAAGCCGGGCTGTGTTGAATGAGGAACGCAAAGTGGCAAGTTTGAACTGCATTGAACTATGAAAAGAACTGTAAAAGAATTGAGGGGAGACCAGCTGCAGAGGGAACCGGCACCACATGGGCGTTGCTCTGAGACACTCTGGTCGATCCCCGTTTGAAGAAACCTACAGAAACCATTAGGCTGCAGCAGAGCTGCCAGAAGAGGTTAAAGTAGTCATACTAGCGGTCTAGTAAAATCTCTGTACAATCAAAAGTCTTTGATCCACAAATTTGAGAAACAGGGAAGTGAATCCTGCATGGTGAAAATAAAAGGGGAAGTGAATCCGTAAACTTTACAAGTGAATGTGAAGTTGGCAATAGTGAACCCAGAAAAGGGGTTAAAAAAAAGGGGGTAAAGTCTAAAGGCCCGAGAAACTGTGTCGACAAAGCAAGGAATGTCCACTATGAACGGTTTGAAAAGATATTGAGATGCTAAGGAGGGGACATCAGAAGTACACTGTCCCACTTGCCAAAGAAGGGCCAGCCCAGAAGAGGGGGACCTAGGGGTGAGTAGTTATCACCCTGATCAAGTGAACCCGAGAAAAGGAGGTTCACAGCAAACTGCTGAGCAGACTTTTGTGAGAACCATAATAGGAAGACTTGTTGAAAGCCATAAGGAACCCGGCAGAGGGAGGCCAGCAGTCAAGATGGGTCTGAGCCCGACGGAGGGAGATCCAGGGGTGAACTCATCACCCAAAATCCATAAAAATGAGGAACTGTTTTTGAAGGGTCAGCCCCAGAAGAAGGAGACCCAAGGGAGAAACCTTCACCCAATGTGAACTGCAAGAAGAGCTTTTGTGTTTGTTTTGTAAATACCTCATGCCCTCAAAGGCAAGAGACTTTCAAGAAGAAACTAGACTTGGCCATTGAAGGTCCACATTGCTGCCATTGGAACTGTTCCTCGTGCTGGGAAAGCTCGAGTGTGTGCTGTGCTCCAAGCTCCCATCTGACCCGTGCTTCAAACGTGGGGAAGGGAGTTCCAAGCTACCGCATCCTGACATATTATTTACGAACACTTCTTTCTTTTCTTAAAAACTATCCCACACCTGTTTTGTATTAGTTGTGAGGTTTGGCAATAGGTTTCTTAGTATAGGCCTTTATTATTTGACATGATGCCACAAGGACTGCCTTTATTTTTCATTTGATGGTGAACACTTGTTCTCATCTTAGATTTAGCTTCAGATTAGGCGTTTTTCCCCCCTGCATACAGTTAAATGAACACCCTTGAACTATGATCACTTGTGTCTGTCTTACTGTTGTCACCACCAGTTCTTCAAAGAGCTCATAACAGCAAAGTGAGGGGAATGTGTATTCATGGCAGCCTGGCTGCCTCTATTCCAGCAAGTGAGACACTTGGCATGATGCAATTTTCCTTTGACTCCCTGGGAAGAAGGTTAAAACCTCCCCCTCAGGCACAGGAGCTCCCACCATGAGATCTCTTGGGAAATGTGCTTCAAAGCGCTTCATAGGTGTACGCACTTTAAGGCCTGCCTTGCACCAGGGTGCTGCACACCAAAGGGCCTCTGAAGTCCACAGGCATGGGAAGGGACAGAGTGAGAGTAGCGGGAGAAGAAAAGGTAGACATGAGACAGGGTTCCACCATCTTACTTTTCTGTTGGGGCTCTTTTCTTTCCTTTCCCCTCCATTACATGCAGGACAAGGTACTGTGGGGTATGGTGTAATAAGGTACGGGTCACTTGAATATTTTCCTCTGATGAGCAAAATATTTTACAAATAAATTTATCACAGTATTTGCTTTGACAGGTAGACTTACTCGGATATCAAACCAAAAATAGGCTTTTTATTTAACAGCCTATGAAAGGCTCAATAACATCGAAGACTGATTACACAGTTGAACATTTAAACACTACTTTTCTTATAAAGGTTCCTTTGGGTGTCAGGGCTGGCTCTTGACTTTGACTGAAGCATGCGTTGTCTTGTTTGGGAAGGTTTTCAGTTCTGATTTATGTTTTCAAACTCACTTACCCAGGATCTATCATTCTAGAAATTATAACATTGCAGTTAATTCAGGGTCTTAAGATTCGGTTACCTAGCATGCAATGGTTTTAGATAAAGGACAATACTGGGTTTTAAGAGTCCATATCTGACTGACATGCAGAGTTGCTAGACACATTGATTTGCTGGAGTGTAAGACTCTCTCACAACATTCAGCATCTTTAGAAAAATAATACTTCTGGACTTTAGAACTCTTTCCAATTATAGAGTATTTTAGCCAAATAACAGTTCAATCCACCCTGGGCTTCAGACTCCTCTTTCAGCTTTTAGTGGATTTAGACAAATGGCAGTCCTAGCTTTCAAGGCTCCACTCCCATCATGAGGTGTTCTGGACTAATGATACTGCAATCCATTACACTTTTCACAGCTCTCTTTCCCACCATACCCCGCTTTCTAACTCTTTGCTGGATTCTCTGGGTGAAGTTGCTTCGAGTCTCTCTCTGCTGCCCTGATGGGCAGCTTTACTCCTTGTCCCTTGGAGACACTCTGGTCCACTTTGGCTCTTCAAGCCTTCTCACAATCTCCCCATATGCCTTTGTGTTTGAGATTGCTGGCTCATCTTGCTCTCTGGTTCTGAAGACCAGTGGGGTTCAATCACCTCTACTCCTGGCTTTCTCTCTTCCATTCACAGCGGATAGGTCTTTCACCTCCAGCTTGCTTGGCTCTGGCTCCCATGTGTAATGCCATTTTTAGTCCGGTTACCCAAGTTTCCAACCAACAGCATACTTCAGGTCATTCTGTGCTCTGATGGGCTTGTTTTCTCATCCTCACTGGATCTTACAGCCTGGGCTTTCGACATGAGGAATGCTCTCTTCCTTAGGCTTTGCTTCTTGGACCTTTCCTGTGCTGGCAGCTAGCAATCTGGCTTTGCATGGTCCCACCACTGCTGTTGCTGACCCCGCTTTTCCTCTTTCGGACATCCTTCTCACAATAGGTGGATAAAGACAATGCACCCTACTGCACACTACCTTTTAGATTTTCTGAGCTGCATCCCTAGAGTTAAGTCAATTTTGAAGTAATGGAGCGAGAGGGCATGGTCGCCCTTTCTGCTTACTATCGGTGAGAATAGTTTTTGAGAAGTCCTTAGTCTAAAGTGTCACCATTCCCATGATATATCAGTTAATCTCCACGCTTTACCCATGCAGTAGATGAGTCTGCTAAACAGTCAAATTACCCTTTTTGAATGATTATTTATATCTTGTTTCCAGGAGCCCCCTGCCTCATTTGGGCAAAATGGCAATTTTAAATGGGGACAGATTACACACTTTTCTGGTACTGGGAAATTTGGCTCTGACAAACTGGGGTAAAATGTTCTCTTTTGCTGTTCAGTCATTGCTAATGTGGTGGAAAAACATCAATGGACCGAGCGACATGTGCAATGTGCGCAAGGTGCATCTGCAAAAGCCCCCTGCCCCTGTAAAAAAACACTCACATGCATTTCCGTAGCAACATGAACATCTCTTGTCTTGGGCAATGCTCTAATTTTCAGGATTCAAAATCTAAGAGGCAGTTGTGATAAGGAGATATGGGGCATACGTGGGGGATTTTTGTTTGCATTATTCTAGACATTTACAACTACATAACGCAATAACGGATTCTAAAACACATTTGGACAAACTCTTTTGAAACCGGTTTCATACATCCTACACATAAGCAGCGTGCCCGCTACTTTTACTCCTTCAAAACAGGCAAATACTTCGGACAACAACAAAAAGAGGGAGTGAAGATACACTCCACCCGACCCCCTCCTCAAATAAATATGGGAGGATGGACACATGGAAGCCTGGCCCCCAGCTTCCACAGTGCAGCTCCACGGATGTGTTTGGATTGGTGGTTCCGGGAGAGTGGTGCCACAGGAAGGAGTTCTAATATTACTACTTTCTGATCTGACGAGCAACATCAAGGTAAAATGCATGTTTTAATCTGCATGAATTACTAGATGCAAGGAAATAAGATTACAAAAACATGTGATTCAGAATTGAAATATATTTAACCTTTCCTAAAAAAAATGACTTGCATTGTTAAAGGGAATTACTTTTTTACTCGCAACATTCCATTCACTTCCAAATTCAAACATTGGGAGTGAAATAGCAACTTCAAAACCTTATATGGAGCCATGGACTCACATGTACATTTGACCAAAAACAAAATAGATATTTTGCAGACTACATCATACGATTATTTCAAGAGCACTCACTCTGCAAGCATGGTGTCTGTGGTTGCCTTCTCCCCTTGCTCCACCATGATTTACAGGACACAAGCACTCCACAGCTTTATCAGAACTCCTTCACCAAGTGTAAACTGTGAGCACACCAGTAGATGAATACAATATTTCTATTGCTATTTGGTACTATTTGTAGAGCGTGCATATAACACAAACAAGGCTTCTTGGTGCTAGTAGAGCGTAAGGAGAGAGCGTGCATCGAGACCTGTGGATAAGTTGAAAGCTTTCTTGATAAGCAAGGTCTTCAGTTAACTCCTAAAGGTGGGAGATGCAGAGTAATCAGTGTGAATGTCAAATGGGAGAGTGTTACAGAGAGAGGGGGACTGCACTGAGAAGGAGAACCCTTCTTTGTGAGAGCAGTAGAGTCTATGAACAGCGGGAAGCATCTGCGAAGACTAGCAAAGAGACCTAGCAGGAGAGCGGAAGCAAATTTATTTTTGCAAGGAAACAAGGTCGGCTGCCAGTGTTACAGCAAAAAACAGTAAATGAGAATTTGAATTAAACATCAACACCGCCCGGGTTTCAAATCTGGTAACCCGGGGTGCAGAGAGCGTTGTGTTTTGATTGAATGGTTGTGACGCTGAACGGCACCTCGTTCATTCATTCAAAATAATGTACCAAGATGGCTGCCACAGAGATGGAAGACAGAGCTCCATACAGAACCCCTCTTTCATTGCCAAGGAGGCCACAAGGGAACGGGAGCTGAAGCAGCAGCAGCAGCAGCAGCAGCGGACCCGATGCCCCCGCAATCGGGTAAGCGAGGATGATGGGGGGTGGGGTCCGGGTTGAAAAATAAGGTACGGTGATGGAAGATGGCAGGGGGGGGAAGCGGCCAACGTGCAGCACAGAGCTCAGGTTTAGATGGGCTGGTTCAGCCCGCATTCCAAGCAACCTGATTGGTTGCTGCCCTGTGCCGGTTGCTAATTGAATATTTTGCTGGATGAAGAGCCAGTGGATTTTGGTTGGAAAGTGAGAGGTATGGGAGGATTGATGAATCGCAAAGGTGACAGCCACAGCCAGGATTTGAAGTATTACCAGGCACTGGAGATGAGACGAATGAAGACCAATGTAGAGAGTTCTAGTAGCTCATGCTTGGCTGGACAAAGACCGAAGAGCAAGATATTCTGCCAGAGAGAGAAGGGAAACGGAAAATCTGTCAGAGTGGAGGCAAATAGCACCAGCATAACAAAGAGTTTTGGTGGATTTAGTGGAGGTCCTTTAGCAGGGAGACCAGTGACATGCAGGGACCTACGCAGGGATGGCCTGACGGTGGCTGTGCACATTATTGCAATAGGCAGATCCCACCCAATGAGGATAGAATGTTCTGTTTAAAACGTGAAACGAAAGGATAAACATTAGTATGTGTCCTCTTCCACTTTATTGCCTGCATTATTGGCTGAGAACCCAGGCAATATTAGTTGTTATAAGCCCGGGAGCCGATTTATGAGCAGCATTGAAGCAGGCGTGCATAAGAGGGGCTCAGCACTCATAGCTTTCAGTATTTCCCTGGGGGACTGGGCAATAATGCCAGAAGCACCTGGCCGCTTGGCAAGGTGTTACTGGATGCCCATGAAATGGTGCACAAACAGATAAAAGCTGAACTGAACGCCCTCTCAATATGGCTGCTATGGAACGTATGAGCGACTGCAATTCAGCAATTATTTTGATGCCACTTGGAGGTGGCATGGGGCAGGTGAAGTCGGAGTTGGTGGTGGCAGACGAGAAAACGTGAGCTTGTGAGGGGCTTAAAATGGGGGTTAAAAGGTAGAGAGCAGGCCTGCAGAGCAGGGTGGTATGCTCAGCAGCACTAGCCAGCAAAGCATAATTTAGCAGGGGAAAATCAGAAATGCTCTCGGCCATCTCCTTATTTTCTCAATTGCAAATTGTCGACAGTCGAGCCCAATGTATGTCACTGCTTGTTTTTCAAGGTCTATATATTTTAAAGCTGATCCAATTCCAGATTAGAGCAGACTATTATATTTATGTAATGTACATCCCACTGTTGTGGCCTACACGTGTTGGAGCCAAAGAATTCAAGGCTGGAACCAAGCCATAGCAAAATAAGGGGGGGGAGATCTGGCTGTCTCCAAGAGCCAACCCGAACGAGTCAGCAAAAGAACTGACACAACCTCACAACATGTAACCCATATCTGGTGACCTGCCTCTCATCCAGCACAACACCAAATTACTATGTAAGGCATCCTGCATCACCACCTTCCAAAACACAGAACGCACACCTTGTGTGGAGGCATCCTTACTATCCAGAACAAAAAAAGACTTACTTGCTTCCCAAATTTAGCAGCTATAACAGATGGAGATACAATTATTTGTCCAGGATTGCACACTTGTGTGAAGTCGTGAGGCCAAGATTTCAGCCAAGTCTGCACTTTAGATACTTTATCACTGTGAAGAAGATCTTTGAGATGGGGAGGGGGAGTAGGGAGCAGGGGATGCGGGAGTGGTGAACATCTAGGGGGTGACCCTGGGTGACTCCGATATAGTGGATGATGGGCCTGTGGGTGGTATGGCGAGAATCCTGTGTCCACCCCAACTTAATCCACGTCACAGGGCAGGGAAGAGTACTATGCAGTTCCTCCACCCTCCCTTCACTCCTCTCCCTTCCTCAGCAGAACGGACCCTATCAAATCCAGGCTCTAGATACAACATCACCCTTTCATTAACATCTATCAACAAGCCAAACCAATCTGTAAAGAGACAGCCCATTTAATGTTAGACTTTCTGTCCCTGTGAAGCAGAGGCGTTGCTAGGTGGGGTGAGGGGGTTTGGGGGGGGGTTGGGGGGGCTATGGCCCCGGGTCTTTTGGTTGTAGCCTCAGATAGAAGCTCAGGGATTACAACTAAAAAGGCTAGCTAGCCCCAAGTCCCGCCAGTCCCAAAATTAGCATAGCCCCAGATCTTTTCCAGACCTAGCAACATCCCTGATGGGAAGCCAGAACATCAGGGAACCAGTGAAATGATGCTTTTCCCATTTCCAAAGGAAAGTGCATTTCAGTCAACCCTGACACAGAAGAAATCCTAAACACTATCCTGTCAGCAGTACTGAGCTTTGCAATTAAAGGAGCCTGCAGCAAGAAAGCCTATTTCCCTCAACATGGAAAATAAACATTGGATTAAACATCATAGAAACCCTCAATGCAACGGCCCTTGCCCAACAGAGGAACAAGTTACTTATCCCTGGTAACGTTCTTTCGATTAGATGTTTCTCCCACGTATTCCTCATTTTATGATAATATATCTCCAGCTTCAGGATTTTTTTTTTCGACAGGGGGCGCTGCGTACCTTCTCGTCGAGTCGATGTACCTCGAGGGCCTCCTTTCCACTGTCGACGTCATCATCAGTATAAGTAGCGCATGCAGCGCCTGTTGGCTTCAGTTCTGTTTTTCCCCTACCTGGAGAGGAATTACCTGGCGTACCATAGACCGTAGGCTCAAAGAAAGTGTAGTGTAAGAACACTCACATTGTATGGCGGGGTAGGCTGGGAGGGGCGATGAGGAATACGTGGGGGAAACATCCAATTGAAAGAACGTTACTAGTGGTAAGTAACTTGTTCTTTGAATAGATTGGGTCCTCCCACGTATTCCTCATCTTATGATAGACTCCCAAAGCAGTAATAATTTGGTGGCGAGTACAAATTAACTATTTTTCTAATCATGTACTGAATGAAGGACCGCTTTTGCAAATTGTCCTCCCTGACTGTAAGATTAATCCAGACAGTAATGTCTCACAAAAGTGTGGACACACGACCAAGTGGGCGCTGAACAAATGTCTTTGATTGGGACACTTCTTTAAAGAGCAGCAGAGGTTGCCATGCCCCTTGTGGAATGTGCTCTTAGACCTTCCAGCTGGTCCTTGCCTGCTAATCTGTAGCATTCACCAATAGCCAGGAGGATCCATCTGGATATGGTTTGTTTAGTAACCGCTAGACCCAATTTGGGGCCAGTATAACCAAACATAATTGGTACTTTTGGCGAAATTTAGCCATTATGGATATGTAAAAACTGAGAGCCCTTTTTGGATCCAGTCTACGTAAACTTTCTTCCTATTTTCCTGGATGGAGAGGTGGATACACAGTTGGTAAAGTCATTTTTTGGTACAAGTGGAAGTCGAAGACTACCTTATGTAAGAAAGAAGGTTTCACCTTGAGAATTACCTTGTCTTTATGGAAAACTATAGGAGGAGGTTTACAGGAAAGGGCCTGCAACTTGTTTACCCTTCAGGCTCACGTTATTGCAATAAGCAAAACAGTTTTTAATGTCAAAATTCTTAATGGGCACGAGTGTAAAGGGTCTAAAGGAATGCATGTTAAAAATCTGAACAGCAGATTGAGATCCCATACAGGGACATTGAATGGAACTAATGGAAATACATTAGTGAGACCTTTCATGAATCGAATAATCAGAGGGATCTTAAAAAGTAATCCTCCTCTGAAGAGCGCTTGAAGATGGATAGCTCCGCCAGGTAACCTTTAATTGTTCCAATATGGAGCCCCAGAGTAGCCAGATGTAACAAAAAAGAAAGCACTACAGGTGTGTCAAATAGAAAGGGATCCACATTCTTATCCCTGCACCAGCTGCTGAACTTGTTCCGACTACAGTGGTAGAAAGATTTTGTTGCTGGCCTTCTGGCTGAAAGCAAAATCTCCATTACGTCATCCGGGAGATCCTAGACTTGTATCTCAGCCTATCAGAAACCATGCGTGAAGGCTGAAAGTTTTGACCTCCGGATGGAGAACTCAAGCTTTCTCTTGCGAGAAAAGATCCTCTATTTGTTGAAGAAGCATTGGAGGGCAGAAGGACATGTCCAGAAGGTAAGGGGTACCCACCCTCCTGGCCCAATCCATACCAATCAAGATCATGGATTTGCCAAACTTTCTCATCCTCCTGATCAGGAGAGGAATGACAGGGACTGGAGGTAATGCATACAGGGGTGGAAATTCCCAGTCCACCACAAACATGTTTCCTAGAGCTCCTCTTGGGGGAAATTCCCTGGAGCAGAACAGTTTGCATTTCCGGTTGACACTGGTCACAAACAGATCCACTTGAGGGGTTGCCCAAAGGAAGATCTGTTGAAGGACTTCTTGAGCTAGTTCCCACTCGTGGGAGACTGTGCTCTGCCTGCACACAGCATCCATTGCTGTGTTCTCCTCTCCGGCTAGGTGAAATGCTGATAGGGAGATTCCTTCTTGAATTGCCCAGAACCAGAGCTGCATTGCCTCTCTGCACAGTGGTAGTGACCCTACACCTCCTCGCTTGTTGAGGTAGTACATGGCCACTCTGTTGTCCATCATTATCAGGACATTCTTTCCCCATAAAGAGGGCAGAGAGGCCTTCAGCACTAGTCCGATTACCCTCAGATCCAAAAGGCTGATGTGTAGTTTGGTGTCCGATTAAGACCAATGACTGCCGATTGTCAGATTGTTGGTGTGGGCTCCCACCAAGTGAATGAGGCGTCCATCACTACTGTTATCACCTTCTATGGCTGCCAAAAGGATTCTCCCTTGAGAATGTTGTCCTTGCAAGCCCACCGCAGAAGGTCCTGAGAAACTCAGCTCAGAACTTTCAGGTGGTCTGACATTGTGCCTGAAAACTGGGACCATCAAGTCATGGGAGCCCATTGGAGGTATCTCATTCACAGGCAAGCCTTTGGCAGGAGGAAAATACAGGATGCCTTGAGACCGAGCAACCTCAGAAAATCGAAGGCCGGAAGATGCTGGGCACTCTGGAATCTGGAAACCATCTGCAGAACGTGTTGAGTTCTCATATCGGGTGGAAAACCTTTCCCAGAGGAAGCATCCAGGACTGCACCAATAAATTGGAGTCTTTGAGCTGGTATCATGTGGGACTTCCTGTAATTGAAGGAGAAGCCCAGTCTGTAAGCGCGTGGCAGGTTATGCAGAGCTGTTCCAGGGCTTGTTTGGGTGAACAAGGGCTGATCAGCCAATCGTCTACTTACGGGTAGACATGAATCCCCCAGCTCCTGAGACTCGCTGCCACCACTGCCATTAACTTATTGAACACCCTTGGGGCGGAGGTCAGCCCGAATGGCAGAACTCGAATCTGATAATGAGAACCACCAACCGCGAACCTCAGGTACTTTCTGTGCTTGGGATGGATAGGCACATGAAAGTAAGCAGCCTGAAGGTCCAACAATACCATCCACTCTGGTGTTCGAGAGCTCGAAGTATTTGGGAACGAGTAACCATCTTGAACTTGTCCAAGTTAAGTCCAAGATGTGTTTCAATCCTCCCTTCTTTTTGGGAATCAGAAAGTATGGGGAATACCAAACCTTGTTCCTTTCCGCTACAGGTACATGTACTATTGCACCTTTCTCTAGCAGGGTCAAAGTTTCCTGCACGGGGAACAGATCCGTCATTTTGAAAGAGTTGTTTCCCGGTGGATGATCTTGAGGCCTCTTTTCGAAAGGAAGGCATTAACCTTGGGCTACAGTTTCCAGTGTCCAAGCATCTGAAGTAATTCCTCACCATTCGTTCAGATGCCGAGTAATTCTGCCTTCTACTGGGGGTGTGAGAGTCAAGGCCTCAGTAGTTTTGAGGCAGCTGAAGCGGCGGCAGATGGTAAAACTGCTGTTGCTTGGGTTGGCTTAGCACCTCTCCCTCGTCCACCATGAGGGAATCTTCTTTGACCGGCTTGTCCTCTTCCTCTTCCAATTGAGGAGTAGAATCGAAAGGACTTTCTCCTCCACGAAGATGAGCCAGAGTAGGGGTATTGAGGCTATCTAATGGCAGCGCCAAGGGATTTATCTGCCGTCTGAGTTCTGCAGCTTTTCTAAACTCTCAAACAGCCTCGAGCCATCAAAAAGCATGTTGAGTAGTCTAGCTTGCACATCTGGTGCAAACCTGGACTTCAACCACACAAATCTGCCTAACACTGTGCTAGCATGAATCTGCTGATGCTGTCTGCAGTATCCAGATCTGACAGGAGACATTCACCCAATGCTTCCTTACCATCCTTGATTGCCAGGAAGCCGTCTCTTTCCTCTCCTTCTGGGATGTGGTGAGCCATCATAGCTATGCAGTTCCACAGGGTAAACGTGAACCTTGACAAGGTACCAGTCACATTAGTTGATTTTGCTACCATACTGTCAGCAGTAAAAAAAACTATTATTTTTGCAAAATTTGTATTCACTGCAGCCACAGCTTCTGGGTCTCTCAGTTTGCCAAGACCCTTTTTGTAATGCAGTGTGAAATGGCAAAATTGGATCTTTCTGGGGACCTTGGTCCATGATTTCTGTCATGTCAACGTGTTCAAAAGTAGGGGTAGGCCTGCTCCAGCCTAGAAATTCTATAACCGTACTCATTAGTATTCTATATGAGGAGTCAGCATGTTCAGTTGGATCTGGTTTGCCAAACTAACTCGGGAGAGGTATCTAACCCAATGGCTGACTGAAGGTTGTTATACAAGTCCTTTAATCTGGATTCATCAGAGATTAGCTCTTCTGGCACATTAAGGGTGCCGAATTGTAACCCAAATGGTCTAGTGCCATCATCAGAAGGTTGTTGTTCTTCATAAATGGCTTTATAAATAGCTGATAAAGACATAAAAAGGCTTTTTTAGGCAAGGGTTTAAAAACCTTTTCCTGGACAACCACTGGCTTTGACAATTTCGTGGTAATTGTCGACAATGGCTTCGAAGTCGGGATCGCCTTAGTCGGCGTCGACTTCGATACTGGTGTTGACGGCTCAGGTGCCAACGGTGTCAGCGAAGGCATCGACGGTGTCTACTTCTTATGTTTCTTTGACGGAACCCTTGATGGGCTGGATTCCTGACTCGTCGAAGCCCTGGACGATTTCTCATCAGATCGAGATCTTTCTCGATGTAGAACCGGCTTAAGACTTGGTTTATAAGATTTTATCCTCGACTTCTCTTTGTCGTCTTTATGCAGATCGACAGGGGCATGGGCTTTCTGCTTGTCCTTCGAGGGGGTCTAGGCCACATTCTCGAAGATCTTGAGCATCTCATTACGAAACGCATCCCACTTTGCTGGGGAGTCCGATCTAATTGTATACTGGATTATCTCAGCCGAGGAATCCCTGGAGGTCGAAGGTGACCTATGCTGCCGTTTCTTGGCCTTCTTCGAGGAAGACGATGAAGAATGCCGTGATCCACTTCTGCATCAAGACCATTTTTGATTTTTTACGTTGAGAAGAATCCCTCCACTCATCAGTCTTTCTTGAACTCTTCCAAGAAGACTTAGAAGGCAACCTCCCCACCGCCAATTTACCTTACTCTCCCAGAGAGCATTTTCGGTCATCGCCCGACAGGAGCCACAGTCAGAAGTACGGTGGCCGGTACCAAGACAGCACAGACATATGCGGTGGGGGTCGGTGATCAACATCTTCGATCCACAGTCTTGGCACTTCTTGAAGCCCGTTTTCGGCATCGATGGAGCCGACAAACACATTTTCGGATGAAAATATCATTGAATTCACAGAAGATCTGAAGCGCACCATATTTCTCTCAAAGCGTTAGCTCGGAAAAACGGAACTGAAGCTAATGGGCGCTGCCAGCGCTACTTATACTGATGATGATGTCGACATTCGAACAGAGGCCCTCGAGGGACATCGACTCGACGAGACGGCAGACAGCGCCCTATGTCCAAAAAAAAAAATGTTTCGAAGCAGCTGAAGCTGGAGATATAGTATCATAAGATGAGGAATATGTGGGAGGACACAATCCATTCAAAGGCACTTTACTTAGGCAACAAGCCCTGAACCGTCGAGCCATTACCACGTCAGGTAATGCCTCTGGTGCCCTTAGTTACAGGCGTGAGCATAGCAAGGGCCTTAACAAAGGCCCCGGGAGCATTACGGTAATGGCCCACTGGCGAGGAGCTTATTGCCATTATTACCCTGGGCCGTTAGACATGGTACTAATGGTCTTTTTTTTCAGTTGCAAGACGCGTTGCTTTTCACAGTTGGAAAAAAAGGGAAATAAATGGCAACAGTGAACTGGGAAACGTAGTCAGATTTCCCTTTCCGTGTTGCCCATAGTAAACAAAGAAAATGGCCACCATGGAAAGGGAGAAGGGACTACATGTAGTCCCTTCTCCCTTTGCATGGTGGCCTGAAGAGAGAAAAAAAAGGAAGACCAGAGTGAGGGACACGCCGCAACGTGTGTGGGCTTACCGGTAAGGTAAGGCTCGCAAACCACTAATCAATGCGCTCGTTTCAATTTTTATTCGGCGCACCGGGTACTAATTTACTTTACTTCCTACTTCCTGCAATGCTTACATAGCAGTAGCAAGCAAACATCACACACATGCAAACACATACACGAACACACCAGAATTTCCCATGGCTCTAACTATAGGGCTTCTCTCGGCAGATTCATGTCATGTACTGCTTCTGACAAGGCAAGAAGGGAGCTGGTGGCAAGTTTAAAAAAGCCTTCCCTCTGCTTACCTTGGTTTAAAAGACCCAGGGAGACAGAGACCCACTCCATTTCGTCTTCACGCTAGAGACACACCTTCTGGGTAGAGGAGCAGAATCTAAGATGGCGGATCAACTCTTCAAAGATTTAATCTACCCCAAACATCATATGCGATGAGCGTGATCTGCAGGTCTGAATTCCGGCCAGGCCATCTCAGCATGTCATCTTTCCGAGGTCGATAAATGAGTGCCAATTTCGGTTGGGTGATATTGTATGTAAATATGTGCTGTGTAAAGCGCTTTGGATTAAGGTGCTATATAAATAACACATCATTATCATCATTATCATCCTAAAGATCATTGACCATGCAGCCTACACCCAGGTCCAATAGCTTGAAGCTAACCACATTTTGGGCACCCATCAATCAGGCTTCCGCTCAAGGCATGGCACGGAAACCGCCCTGCTCGATCTTAAAAATCAACTAGACGGCATCAAAGACAGATAAACTGGCCATGTTCCTCATGCTGGATCTCTCAGCCACGTTTGACGTCAATCGTCAGATGCTCTGCGATCACCTCAACAGAAAACTTCTCTTCTGCAGCCACTGACTGGATCAGATCTAATCATGCCGGCTCACAAGCACCAGTCACCTACCGAATCCACCAAGATTCTTGCCCATCTCCAATGATGTATAATAATTATACAAAACCCCTTTTTGATCACCTGGATGTCCTCAGATTCTCCTACACGAACTACGCCAATGACCCCCAAATCCTCCTCCCCCTTTCAGGCTCCTACTGCCAAGACACTGCAACCATCAATTCAGTCTTCACCATCGTCCAAAACTAGAAGGCAACTCATTTGCTATGCTTAAACAATGACAAAACTGAGATTCTCATTGTTGGCTCCCCACCAGTCTCTGCAAACTGGATATGGCCTATAAATCCTTCAACATCGACAGCAACCTGATCCACATATCACCTGCTGCCAACATCGGGGTTTCTATCTGGACATTTCACTCACTCTCTCGCATCAATTTAACGCCATTTCCTCCGCTGCCGCCCACACTCTCCATACCCAATCGCCTCACAATTGCCAGAGCCATCACTGGGGCCAAATTGCACTATTGTAATACCCTCTTTGCTGGCACCTCAGAACGCAACCTGAAAAAACCACAGACTATCCAAAATAATGCCCTGCAGGCTGACCTGGACATTACCAAACACGCCCACGTCTCAGAAGCCAGAAAAGACACCTACTAGCTACCGATCCAAGAGCGAATCAACTTCAAGATCCTCTTCATCGTTCACACGTGCCTCTCCAAAACAGCACCGGCTTACCTTCCACAGCGCATGGAAAAAGACATCCCTGTTTGCCCACTAAGATCCTCAAACGATCACTTTCTCAAAGTGCCCAGCTTCAGTCGCCAGAGGTGGCTCTAGAGTCCCGGTTTTCGCCGCCAAGCTTTGAAACAATAACCCCAGGTTCTTTGGAATGGAACCCTTCTATTGGACCTTAAGAGAAATTTGAAAACCTGGCTCTTCACCTTCGCCATGTCACTGCATCACTGTTGAACCTCATTAACCTATGCATCCTGCTCTTCCCGTTTACCCTTAACTGCACACCCCTTCCCCTTTTCCTAATGTAACTAGCGCCTAGATACCTGCGGGATCAGTGAGCTGCAACATATACAAAAATAAATAAGGGGTAAGGAGACCATAGAGAGATGTTTTAAGGCAAATCAAGAGGAGTGGGCAAAAATTGGAATATGAAAGTGAGAACCTAGCCAGTTAGATTAGAAGGTTTTTCAGAGCACAAGCTTGGTCCAAAGAGGACTTTTGGGTTCTTACTGATCTGAAGGAGTTAATCCGATGGTGGGAGAAGGAATGAGCCTAGGGCATAGCATCAAACAGAAGGACAAACGCAAAAGTAGTGAGGTGTGCTATGGGTTAGGATTCAGGACGCCAAGGCAGACAGTTGGAGCTCCCACTAAAAGCCATTCTTGTGATAACTCAAGGAGGGGCGTGGAGAGGGGCTACCACCCCAATAAGAGGTCAATAGGAGAAAGACTTGAGAAGAGCAGAGGAGAAGACACCCTAGAGGACAAACCAAAGAGAAATTGGTCGCGAGAAGAGCAGAGGAGACGGGTGCCAGAACTCCTTAAAATTGAGACTGCCTTCGAGCAGCAGAATCACCCTGAAAAAATCCAGAAAAGAGTGCAGGGAACCCTTAAACCCAAACAGATTCCAGAAGTTATGCCCCTTGCAGAGAGTGGGAATATAGGGTGAAGGAAACCCGTTTACAGATTTCCGATTCCCTAAGTTATGAGAAGAGTCATTGAGTTCCAGTTACATTCACACTACTACGTTTTGTTATGCCCATCTTTTGTCATGTTCCCAAAATGACTTAGTTTGAATAGCATTTCTGCCTTGCCCTGTTTACTGAACCATGTCACCTCTGGCAACACCACATATCTTCTCAGTGCTGTCTGATATACGTGCTCGTTATTGTATGGCTATAACATTTACAATAAAAACCTTTTATAGTGTGTACTTGAAAGTACACAAATCCCATTATGTGCGAAAATGACAAGTATACAAATCCGTATATTAAACAAAAAGACTAATATTTTAAACTCTGTTTCCCGTTCCCTGAACAGAAGCATAAAAGTAACAGAGCCAAAAGTAATGTCACCTAACAAGAGTTTGTGATAGGGTTGGTTGCATGCTTGCAGTTATTGTTTGACACACAACTACAGCTTATTATTTATGATGTGACGAAAATGTGAAGTTCAACAAAAAAGCAAATATTTTTGCTGAGCTTTTCAAACCAGCAAACATCATGGAAATAAACTAAACCTTTTACAAAGTGGGGTTATGGTGTATCTTAGTTTAGTGGGGTTCAAATAAGGCACAGCTAGGGTAGTTGGGTGGAGGAATGGATGGGATTTGAATACATCCATTTCTGAATACCTAACTTTCAAAACTTTTTCTAGGGCGTGTCAGAGAATGACCCATTCCCCATTTACTACTGCGTCTGCTGCCTTGCATATACAGTGATTCTCATTTCAACACTTTAGGGCATTGTCACAACATTTTTAAAAGGGTGAAACAGTAACATGCTCTGACATACAGAGATTACACATAGTTCAGTCTAGTGCCACGTTTTGCTCATTTCGGTTTAAATAATTAGAAACAGAAACAACATTTCTGGTAGTGTCCGTCATGTTCTGTCTGGATTACATTCGTAGGAAATTCTAAATTACTCCAGCAATGCATGCTATTAGGCATTCAAGATGTGTTTTTGTACTGTGACGAGCAATGCAACGTTCAGAAAAACCGAGAATGCGTCACAGCAAACGCCCTTTGTGTGCTGTGACATATTACCAATTGCAGTAAAATGGACTTAAATTTGAACTGAGTTTTGGTCAGCACTTACATTTTTTAGGCAGCCTCCAATCAGAAGTTCCAAATCATGGGAATATTAAGCAACTGTAACATTTCTAATTGGCCCAATTACAGTGCTATATGCCTATGATGCATTGTATAAATGTATGTGAATTGAAATGGGAGCCTGTTTTGTAGCCTGGTGGGCACAGATGTAGTCCAGACACAGACCAGCTGCGAGCCACTTAGAAAGAAGGCTAGGAATGTTTTATTATACAGTTGCAGTAAAGTTGCAGTTACGCTGAGGATTTACACAAGACACCACCCACCGAGCAGCCTCTGGAACTCTAGAACTGACCCATTTAGAACACTCACAGGCAAACACTCATCAGCATTCTCCTGAGCTGTCAATCAATCCATGCACTAACATTCAATCAGCATGGCCAGCAGGACAGTTAAATATCTATATTCCACATCTTCCCTCTTACAAAACAAGACACCCATTCAGTTGAATCATATACCCTTTCCTTTCCAAAACAAACATCCATACAGAACATAGAGTGGGCATGTTCCAGTACACCAAACTGGCGCTGGGTGGATAGCAAGGGCGGGGGAACGACAGGTTGTCAAACTCCTGGACTAGGTTGCACCCCCATTTATGGGTGTTGAGCCTGGCCAGTCAATCCAGACCCCCCACGTCCAACAATCAACCAATCTGCCAAGTGAAGGTGCAACGCCTCCAGTGCAACAAAGTGTGTCATGTGGAACATCACTTTCCACTATCCCTCAAACAAACACGCGCAAACATCCTCTCCCCAAGGATCGCAGTGGTAAACCAATCAACACTGATACTCTATTATAAAAAGGAACATGTCCCATCCAACTATACTCTCAAACTGAAAGCGCACTCCTCGCGTGTTACACTTGCTCCATTTTATGAACACTATATGACTACTCACTCCTTATCACATCTGAATACAATATCTCTCATAGATCACACACTCCATCACTACATTTGCGCATATAAACAAACTTTGACCGCGAAATGACAGCAATATGCGGTACCTCCTTGAGCGGTACACTATCATCTCTACATTTTGAATTTAAATAATCTATACTTAACGATAATGGATCCAACAACAAAATCTTATATAGCCTCTTTTAGCTGCAGCTATAATAGTCACTTATCTGTAATATTTATAGTCCGGACTGTGCATGTTTTTCTCAAAAACTCATTCTTCTCTTCCTCTAGGCACTTGGCGCATGTGCTGTAAACCCACTTTTTTGTAAACAATACTGATGTGTTAAACCCAACACAAACCTACCCTGTAAAACATTTATTTTTTTTACTTGTAATGCTGTCTAAGCACATTTCCTAAATATACTACTTTGGCGTATACAATATTTGGCATTTGATAAATCTAATATCGGACCACACTTTCTAGAGGTCAGTTCCCTAGATCTATATATCTTTGCTGAAACAGGACTAATCCCAAACTCTTGCTAATAACCTGTACCACCCAAACCTATGCATTCCGCAAAACAATGGAGTGCATTAAATATTACTTTAAAATCCAAAATGTTCTTATTTGTAACCTACTTTTTAAAGGCTACAACACTTAACACACATTCATTGCAACTAGACATTGGCCTTGGGACAACTATGCCAACTTTACAATTTCAAAATCAACATCCTTCAATCTGTTAACATGGAGCAGCATACACATGCATACTGTAGCCCTGCATTCCTAACAAACATCTAAAGCAAATAACATTTTACCATACATAGGTAGTTAAGGTGAGTCAGACTCCCATAGGATCCTCTTAAAATTCTATTGTTAATAACTTTTGATTCGAGTAACGGATCCTGCCATAATTCTGAAAGTGATTAGGGACTCGGGGAAGGGAGGGGCCCAGACTGCTACGTTTCATAAAGATTCGTTAAAAAATTAAAATGTTATTAAGACGACAAAATAAATCTTTAGCAAAATGTGTGGCCTACTTCCCAGTCCTTTTCTCATAGACAAACAAGATCACATTTTGGCAAAGCGCACAGCCCAAACCGCTGGACGGATTTGGACCAGGTCCGAAACAACTTGGGTACAAAGCGTTCAAAAGAGTGCTTTTTGTGGTTTGGGGTTATTCCGTGCAGTTATTTAAATATTTGACGCAGAAGGGGGTGCCCCCTTCTCAAAAATCAATAGCTATATCTCGGGGATTTTCCAAAAACTGGGTGTTTTGAGAAATTAAACAGCTGCCATCTTATTTTTCTACTCGATGTGAGAGATAGCCAAGCTTATAGCCGAGGTTATGGGAAAATGAAATGTGGGAAAAAAAAACGTTTTCAGGTCATAAAATATGCAAATGCTGTTAGGCTAGTGTTGGGGGAAGGGTCACTAGAGGACAGCAAGTGAAATCTGAGAGTTGGAGGGGGTCTAGGGACTGAGTTTGCAACATAAAGCTTTCTGTAGCCTCGGCTATAGCCACAAATGGCCACAAATAGCCGTCATCTCAAAGCAAACTGCATCACAGAAACAGTGTGTGTTGTGGGCAGAAGTGTAGAGGGCAGGGGAGGTGAGGACGGCATCTCAGGAGTGTGCGGAGCTGGCGCAGATGAGAGGGGCACTTGGTGAGGGCCGGGGGGGCATGTTTTGGTGGATAACCATGGCTATGTAGGACTACAGATAGACGAGGGTATGTGTAGTTATGCACCCGTGTTTATATATTGTTTTCTTTGTTTTTAAAGATATTTTTACAGCTATAGTCATGTCAGGGGTGAAAAACACTGGCCAAAGTAAGTGATCGAAAAGCCATATAGGTCTCTCATCTATGTAGTAACCAGGACAGACCCTGCTTAGCTTCAAAGTGAGGAAGGGGCCAGCCTCCTCGGGCTATATTGCTTAATAAATGAGCAGAAGTTACAAGACCACATGGCTTGAGGGGGCTGGCCCTTTCCTTACTTTGAAGCTCAGCAGGGTCAGTCCTGCTTTGAAGCTAAGCAGGGTCAGTCCCGGTTAATGCATGGATGAGCGACCGAATGAGCATCTGCATTCTTTTTTTTTAAAACCGTGCTGCTGTCAGTCCTTGAAAGTTTTGCACTCCGAGAACCCATTTTTGCCTTTTGCTGAATTGCATTCTGGTATTTGTAGTCTCCCAGTCAAGAACAATGCCACAATTGTACACTTCTTAGCCTAACATAGTTCTTTAATGATTTTTATGTTTGAATGAGATCATTGTATGCATACTTTTCAAGATATCTTGATAAAGCAGAGTATTGTTGAAAGCCAGACATGGGGCGCAATGAGGGGAAATGATGAGAGGAAAAGTAAGTGATTTGAATTTGCCCACGATCTGGTTAGAGAGTTTTCAATCCTGGACATTGGTACAGTTATTTTTCCCTGATTGCGGCTGGTTTTCAGGGAACTAAAGGACACATGTGGGTGGACAGCCTAACTTTTTTTCAGAGGGTGGAAGCAACCCATTGGGTCTTTTTGAGGTTAGTAAGCTTGCTAAAGTATTTGGCTACCAGGCTTTTACTAAGGTTGCCATCTACCGAGTGCAGACGCTTAATCACAAGAACACTAGCACTGGTTTCATATTGGGATTTACTTTTCCAGGGAATATTTAACAGATTGCTGGGTTTAAAAGGTGAGTACCTTTTATACTTTGCCAGTATAGTTATTGGAACATTTCCTCTCAGGTAATTTTTCTGGTGTTCATTACTTATTTTTGTTTATTTTTTTATTTATTTATTTATTTTTTAAGAGTCCAATGCTATTTTGTCTTGTGCACTTACTTCGAAGGAGAAGGTCTAATGAACTACATTTGTGTATTTCACTTTAAGATATATGTTCACTTACTGTGTATATATTCATGGGTGGCAGCTTTTGATTTTCGCTATGGGGACAAAAGTGCCTGGGTATATGTTATTTGTGAAGCCGGGATTTATTTTTACCCTTTCAGCGCTGCTTTAATGCGGTTAGTTGGGGTCCAGCGATGCATCACAACAGTCACCAAGAGACCAGCCATAAAACAAGGGGCTTGTAGCACACTGCTTAACCAATGTGTGTGATCCTCTGCAAATAATGGAATCTCGCTGTGAATTGCCTTAAAGCATTGTGAGTTCTCAAAGCTTGCAATCTTTTATACATAATTAAAAAAATATTTTTACAGTTTGTTTCCCATCCATCCAGTAACCGGGACAGACCCTGCTTAGCTTCAAAGCGAGGAAGGGGCCAGCGCCCTTAGGCCATGGTGCCTAATAAATGAGCCCACATTACAAAACCACTTGGAGCAAAATGGCCCGAGGGGGCCGGATCCTTCCTCGCTTTGAAGCTAAGCAGGGTCATCCCAGTTACTGCATGGATGGGAGACAGTACACTGTCCCGAATGCTGTGAGTTTTCATAGTTTTAAATATCTCAAAACACACAACATCCGCATTATTATTTTTGAAACTGCGTTACTGTCAGTCCTTGGAAGTTTTGCACTCAGAATTCTTTTTTGCATTTTGCTGAACTGCATTTTGGTATTTGTAGTCTCCCAGTGAAGATGGAGGGAACAATGGCACAATTGTACACTTTCTGCCTAACATAGTTTAATAAGGATTTATATATTTGAGTGATGATGAGAGGGCAAGTAAGTCACAAGTATTTGCCCACAGTGTGGCAAGAGAGTTTGCAATCGTGGACACCGGCGCAGTTATTTTCCCCTCATTATGCCTGCTTTTCAGGGCATAAGTAAAGGACACATGTGGCAGGACAGCATAACCTTTTTCTTCCAGAGGCCGGAGGCAACCACTTGGGTTTTTTGAGGTTGGCAAGCTTGCTCAAGTATTTGGCTACCAGCATCTTACTCAGGTTGTCATGTTCCCAGTGCAGACACTTACTCACAAGACCACAAGCACTGGTTTTGAATTTGGATTTTGTTTTCCAGGGAATATTTCACAACAGATTGCTGGGTTTAAAGGTGAGCACTTTTTATACTTTGCCAGCATATTTATTGGAACATTTCCTCAAGTTTTTTTTTTTTTCTGGTGGTCATTACTTTAAAAGTCTAATGCTATTTTGTCTTGCGCACTTTCTTTTAAAGGATCAACTGAACAACATTTGTATATTTCATTTATAAAATATATGTTCACTTACTGTGCATATTCATGGGTGCCAGCTTTTGATTTTCGCTTTAAGAAATGGGAGTCACAATTCCATACTAAATGGCATTATGGGGGACATCAATGGGAACATGCCCAGTTAAGCTGGTCATGATTTCCTACATCCACTGAATGTCAAATGTTTTGTTGCGTTAAATCTGCTCAACTTAACTACACTTTAAAGTTTTTTCACAGCATTTCAAGGATTTTGTTATACCGTATTTTTTTTATGTGCCACTAGCCATGGTCTTCAGCCATGTCCAGTGCATACAGCCGAATGTTCCCTCAATATCTTTCTTTTGGCCCCACTGTATTTTGCTGAGCCTACCATACATGTCTTTTGAGCCCACTAGCCAGGGCCTTCAGCCCTGGCCGTGCCCACTCTAGCATTTAAAACACTAGCTTTCTTTCCCACTCACTAGCCAAGGTCTTTGCCCATGACCGCTGGCCTCGGCCTACGGTTGCTACCTTAACACCACTCGCTCAATTGCCAGCCACCCTACCACCGCACTCTACAAACCCATTCACCAAACCCCCACCCACCTTACCGGCACCCCACACCCAACCATTCTCTCTACCCCCAAATGTAAACCCCACCCACTCTACCTCCACTCTCTCCACAATTCCTTCACTCTTTCTACTCCCACCCACCCTACCTCCACTCTCTCTACCCCTACCCATTGACCCTACCTCCACTATGTAAATACCATCCCCGACCCACCCTAATCCACCCTTTCCCAAACTACTCATCCCTACCCCCATTTGGTCTACCCTGTACACCCACCCAACCCCCACTTGCTCTACCCCCAACTGCTCTACCTCCACTCTCCACCCACCCGACCACCACTCTGTACCCCCACCTAACCCCACACCACCAACCCTGCTCCCATGCACTCTACATATACCCACCCTACCCACACTCTCTACCCCAAACCAGTCTACTCCCACTCACTCCTTCCCCACCCACCACCAACCTTACCCACACTCTACCTCCACCCTACCCCCACTCTCTCCAACCCCACCCACCATACCATACTCTTTCCTCAACCACTCACCCTTACGCCACTCTACCCACACTCGCTCGACCCCTATTCACCCACCCTGACACATTTCTAACCAAATGATCCTACCTCCACTCTCTCTACCCCGACCCAATCCCCCCTCTCTACACTCACTCTCTACCCCACCCTGTCCACCCCACCCATCCTACTGACACTCTATCCCACGCACCCTACCACCATACACTACCCCTTCGGTTATAGGTCAAAGTATCGACTCAAAAGGGTTGAATGACAAAAGGGTTGAGTCAATTCGACCAGAAAAAAAAAGGATCGATTTTTTTTTTTTGGGGGGGGGGGGTCCCCACCCCTTCCCACTTTAGCTCCACTATCTCTAGCATACCTCCACTCTCTACTCCCACCTACCCTATCCCTACTCTCTACCAGAATCTACCCACCCTACTCCACACTCACTCTCTGCCCCACCAACCCTACCTCCACTCTCTCTACCCCCCACCCACCGTACCTCCATTATCTCTTACCCCCACCAAACTCCATTCCCTCTATTGCCAACCATCCTGTTAGGAAAGATTTCCATTTCATGTGTAATTTTCTCTCCAGTTATGTACCCCCCAACTTTTTGCTGCTGTTGCCAGTGGAGCACAGTCTTCAACTGCACTGCCCTGGGCTTTTCGCTCACTTTATTATGGGGAAACTGACATGCCCTTAAAGACAGTCAGTACTGGGAGACTATTTTCCTTAGTCCTTTTCAATGTTGCAACTTTTCTGCAACATGTTGCAAGTGCACAATGTACCTTACATTACAGTGCACTTGGGTCTTCCTGTAATTTCTAAAGGCTCGAGACACCATCGAAGGAATTTTTAGGAGAAGTGTGGATGTGCCCTGGACAGGGCTGCTGGCAGCTTATTTCATATATTTTTAACCCTTTCCTGCCAAGTAAACCGTGTTTACCGCGTTTGGCACAGAAAGGTGGCCTGGCTCCAAAATGGCCACGCCACGAGGTTCTTTGTCCTGTCCTTTGGCCATCTTGCCCCTTCACCTGCCCCAGGTCGAGCCGATCCGCGCCAGTCATTATTTGGGTATGCATTCTCCCGCGAAACGCCAACCTTTGGCAGGCTTCTGTATGTCTTGTGTGTGTGTGTGTGCCCCAGGATGTGGGCTTGACTGTCTAGTTGCAATCCACATCCCGTGTGCCAGAGAGTCTGGTGTGCTTTGAATGACTGGGACCACCATGGTCCGTGATTGGTCCACGTATGGTGTGCCTGTATGTGAGCAGATCTCCCATTGGGTCCTCTTCGTTTTGGCGTGAAGGAAATTCTGGATAAGAGAAGGCTCCAAACAACCATACCACATCGATCTCTGGAGTTCTCACTAAACAAAGGATAGGATCCAAGTATCCTGAAACCAAAAAGCTGAGTTGAGGAACTGCTGGTGACCCGCTGGAAGGTTTGGCACCCTGAGCCTGCTGTTGTCCCGCTGGACCCCTCTGCATCTGATCGAACTAGAAGGTCTTCGAAGGCGATTCGACCCATTGGAATCATGGGACTAACTATTCTCGGCTCCTTCATCAAACCCTGCAAGTAAGCCTTCTAGGAAGCGTCCCTGGGTCAACCAGTGGGCTGACCAGCTTGCACAGGACCTTTGCTCTGACACCATCGCCGTTTTCAGGAGACCCTTGAAACTTGGTACATCGCAAGCTATGTGTTCACGGCACTCTCACACCGAATTTCATACGCTTGGCGTTCTCAGGTCTGAAGTAAAGAGAGAGCGCCCGAAATGGAGTACACACGCTTACCGTGTTGCCCATCCGTGGTGACTAACTTCGCAGGTGCCTTGCTGCTGTGCCCCGCTGTGCCCTGAAGCCTGTTGCAGTGAAACTGGCCTGATCCATCCACCAGGAGTGGACAAATCGACACGGTCCCGTTTGGGAATCATCGCTGTAATTTCGCCACTGAAAGCCGCAGAGCCGCACAATTGCCGCATTTGAACCTGCAACCGAAGTGGACTCGACTGCCGAAGTTTGGTCGAGAGTGCGCCAGGGGTCATTGAGTAATTGCAACCCTTACCGGTGGCCCGTAGTGCCTCCATCCATTTTTACGCACAGTGGCCTCTCAGGGCCCCTCTCCTTTCCACAGATAGCTTGAGCTATCGAACTATTCCGAATTCCTGGAACCTATTCTGCCCTCTCGGGGAGACGCTCCACGAATAGTGGGAAGTGGGAACTTATTCTGCATCACCTCATCCACCTTCCTGAGCTGCTACAGACCCTACAAGAGACCCTGTTTTTGCCCATCTGCACTACTGCGTGTGCCAGCAATGCAAGTACATTTGAGCAAAAGACTAGCCTCTTCTTAGTGACTGGACTGCCTCTCAGTTAGGATTGTGATTACTGCAGAACTGCCTAAAGACTCTTTGCACTACCTGCTTCCTTCTATTTCTAGGTTGTGAGGCCATTTCGTGCATTAACCCTTTAGACCACTTGCTCTTGTATGTATGTATGTATTTTAGTAGGATTGTGTTGGTTTATAAGTGTTACTGTTAATAACTATTGTGTTGAAACTCAAAGGCCTTGAATAAATGTATTTGTATTTTTAATATATATACACCCGACTGGGAGTGATTTGTAAGTGTACTTCACTCTGTGTGCTCATTGAGGTCTTTCAGTCACCCTCACCCTTCCCGAGACCTAGTCTTGACTGCTGCCAATGCTACCTTGATTGGTCTGGCTTGTCCAGAAGGTTACCATGTTCCAATAAACTAGGCTGGCCTTCTGAACCTCTGCCCATCAGTTCTGAGTTCTGAAATCCATCTTAACACACCCCACCTCCCTTCCCTGTACTCCTAACTCCTCTCTCTACCCCTACACATCGACCCTACCTCCACTCTCTAAAAAACATACCTCCAATGAACCCAACTCAAAACACCCATCCCCACTCTCTACCCCCACTCTCGCTACCCACTCCACCCAACCAACCAACCCCCACTTGCTCTACCCCAACTATTCTACCTCCACTCTGTACCCCATCTACCCACTGTGATCCCCACTCCCTCTACCCCACCCACCCCTCAATGTCTACACCAAACCGTCCTACCGCCACTCTCTACACCCCCATCCACCAACCCTACCCACAATCTACCGAAACCCATTGCATCCACGCTCTACCCATCCCACCCTAGCTGCACTCCCTCTACCCCAATCACCCTACCTACCCTCACCCACCCTACCTGCACTCTCCCGAACCTCATCCAACCTGCCCCACTCTCTCTACCCATTTTGCTCTACAACCCACCCCTCTACCCTTTTATTTCGTACCCTCTCACTCGCAACCTTTCCCGCCCATAGTTCCTCTTGCTCATCACTGACGGCACCGTCTCTGAATCGTTTCCTCCCTTGCTCTATTCTCCTTCCTCCTCATTCTCTTGCACACCTGCGCCCTTATCGCATCCTCCTTTGAAACTTTGCACTCTTCTCCTTGCACCCTGGTATCTGTGAGTACAAATGTAAAGAACAGCAGTAAACGCCCAAACGATTGACTGTGCTAATGCTTGTTCTACTGAAAATGAGACTCCATGATTTTCATCAGCAATTCTGAAACAGGTTTTCATATTAGTGTGAAATGATCAGGTTCACATACTCCACACTACGTATCGTGCATTCTTACTCACCTTGTAGTTTGTTCTATTGCTTTGTAGGACATCACTAAGATCTCACATGTCATACAGTGTTTGTACACTGTCACTCAAAGAAACAGCATACTTTCACACACACTCACACCTAACACCATACTGTAAATATACCTCAAACTTTCAGCAAAATAAATCTAACAGGTCATTCTTTTTGATCAGTGAAGGTAAGCACCTTTGTATCCTTCCACAAGAAGAGAGATTGCCCTTCCCATAAGCTAGGAATGGACTGCACTTCAAATGCGAGAAACAGGGAGGGGGATAGAAGGCATCTAGGACGCATGATGAAATAAGTGGTATGGTTTTTTGGAAGCCAGGGAACTAATAGTGCGCCCTAATGTGTTACATCACACTTTGACCTTTGCACTTTAACAATTAAGCGCTCTTGTTCAGCTCTACTATTTTCCAAAGCGTCACTTACATCAAGATTTTGCAGACAGTACCAGCAGAAGGTGTGTTTGCAGTTCTTGCACATCATTTGGGCACAGCCTTCGTTTCGCTCAATGAAGATTTGACAAACCGGACACTGTTTAATAGGAGCCTCTGTGTCTTGGCTGATGAGAACACTAGAAAGGTAAACATAAAATGTAAGATTTCAAAAATCTTCAAATTAAACATTTTCTAATCTGCAATCAGCATCTCCTGTGGATATATCAAATATTTCTCTAAAAGGTCAGATAACGTCTAATTCTTGGATCCAGAGCTTAATGAAAAGAACACTGAGTTGCAAGTGCTATCACACTCCCTCCCCCATTGCAACATTTGTTTTATTATCTCATTTATGCAGTCGGAAAACTTAAATTTCTAGTGGGAATGGAGGAGCCAGATATTTCAATACATTCTTTTGTGACATGAGCATTGTTCTTGCAGAAGTTCGAGGATCAGATAAGCAGAACTGGGGTGACCTAGTTAGAGATATCAAAATTAATGAGTGCAAGAACTTGGCCCTAGCCGCCTTTTCCATAGTTTGTGCTTTGACAATGAACATTCTACTGGGGTACGCAGAGAGTTTGCAAATGAGTAAACTATGTGAGGGACTGATGGTGACAACAAGTAAGACAGACACAAGTGATCACAGTTCAAGGGTGTTTATTGAACAATGAAATGCTGTATGCAGGTTGGAAAAACGCCTAATTTAAACCTAAATCTAAGATGAGAGCAAACGTCAACCATCAAATGAAAATAAGGCAGTCCTAGTAGTGTTGTGTCAAAACAAAAGGGCCTATACTAAGAAACGTATTGCCAAACCTCTCAACTAATAGAAAAAGGGGTATGGGAAAGTTGCCAAGAAAAGAAAGTGTTCTCAAATAATACGTCAGGATGCAGTAGCCTTGGTCTCCTCTTCCCCACATTTTGGACACAGGGTAAGATGGGAGCTTGAAGCACAGTACAGTCTCAGGCTTCTCCAGCATTAGACGACAGTTCCAATGGCAGCTCTCAGGATGCACTCTCTGGCTTTTCTAGCACGAGATGATAGTTCAGCTTTTAACCCTTGAACTTTCAATTATCAGGGCATTTGATGGCCAAGTCTCATTTCACTTGAAAGTCTCTTGCCTTTGAGGACTCAACGTGTTCAAACTACAAAAGAAAAGGTCCTTTAACAAATGAGTTATTTTCCAATGCTCCCTGGGTGATGGGCGAGCGGGCTTATTTAAAAAAAAAATGTATTTGCATTTTATGTTTTTAAAGAAAAAAACCTTTTTGCAAAATAGCAGAGACAATTAAAAGCATATTTCAGGTTAAAAGCAATGTAAACTCCTCTTCCACATTTAAGTCTAAAGAAAATCAATGAGGGACAACAGTTTGATATTCATTCAGTCCACTTTTGCAGCGGGTCCTCTAATACATTCCAATAGAATCTAAACATCGCTATGATCAATGGCATTCAAGTGCCACCTGTCATAAGACACCACCAATCTTCACTGGTCAGTGTTCGAAAATTATCAAAAAATCATCCAAATACTCATCTCGGGCCTATGTTAGAGGAGGGACATGCAGAGTTCGAAGGACTATCTCCTAGACATGGGGGCTACCTGTCCCACTGTGCACTGCAGACCCTTCAGGGGATCATTCTGGAAGCCCCCTTTGAAGTATCTGGCCTTAAACTCTGGCCCAGCAGCTCCCTGAAGAGGGAAAGACTGGCTTCACCTACGGAACTCTTGGCAGTTCAAAGCCTTGACAGCAGGGCCTATTGCTGTATTCCGGGTCCCTCACTAGCCCACCTCATAGTGCTTATTACAAAATGGAGCACACAGCGGGATACCAAAACATCACAAAGGGCCGTCTGACCCATGAGCAAGTCTTCTATCATCATCAAACATTCCTGGAGCCACTTGGAAATCTCTTGGCTCCTTTGGTCGGCTTAAGAATCCCATGCACAAAAAGACTTTTGTGCAGTGGAGGTCGCTCAGTTGTTGGACCTAGACGACAACTGGAAGCCCCTTCCCCTCAATCTTGCATCATCCCCTCAATCTTGCATCTCCAGCGAATCCAGTCACATTACCGCCAGACACACCCACAAGCTCACAGCCGAGCTGCTGACCCCATCCATCATAGCCTCCCTCAAATCAGCACCAACCAACTCTCCCCTGAGGCCATCCTTGTATCCTACAACTGTGCTCTGCTCCCTGCACTTGATGAACATGCACCTTTCAAAAAGACCTCCTGTAAAAAAAATGTAAAAAACATAATTGGTACACCGATGACCTTGCCTCTCTCCGGAATAAGAAACGCTCCTTTGAACATCACTGGAGAAAAAACCCTACTCCCGCCAACAAAGCTACTTTCCAGTGCTCAGCCAACATCTATAAACTAGCCATGATTGACACCAAAGCCAACATCTTCAACACCAGAATCTCAAATGCTAGTTCCGACACCAAAGAAATCTTTGAAATTCTTAGGGAGCTTGAATCACCAGAACCACCCTTGGACAACTTCCCGGAAGATAAAGCCTGATGCACCCTCATCCAATCCTCCCTGGACACTAAAACCTGGATGCTAAGGGATAAAGCTATTCTTAAAAAATCCCTTCTACCACCTATGCCACCCGCACTCCCAGCCAGCACCTTTTCATCTACCACCCCACTCCCCTTTCTTCAATTCTCCACTGTCTCCCCTCCAGAAGTCCTCACTACCATTCAGCACCTAAAAGCATCTAATTGTGCAGGAGATACCTGCCCAGCGCACATTGTCCAAAACTGAGCTCATGATCTTCGGCACGTCCCACGCCAGAAGAAAACTCAGCCCAGCATATTCCACATTTAACATCAAAGAAACACCAATTCTGGTGTCAGAAAAAGTCAAAACGCTAGGAATCTACATGCAGGCATCGCTGGGAGCTGAAGCCTAGGTAGCCTACTTAAAAAGAAATTGTCATTATTACCAGAAACGTTTGAGGAAAATCAAACCCCTACTAAACAAGCAAATAGCACAACTATAGCTAGGGCCACTATACAATCACGGTTGGATTATGGAAATGCTCTACTGCTGGGCGCCAGCAATAAATGCCTTAAACAGTGCCAGGTGATTCAGAACAACGCGGTAAGAACTATAATCGGCAAAACAAAAAGAGAACACATCAAAGGAGAAAGGAGTGACCTACACTGGCTAGCCATAGATGAACGAATCACATTCAGATCTTTGACCTTGGTTCACCGCTATAAATCATAGAACAGAGGCTGTTGCTGTGCCGTGGGTTTTTAGAACGGAAGGGGATTAGTATTATTCCACAACCTCCCCATGCCAACCCAATATTATTGCAATGAATGCCTTGATGTGTGTCACATCTAATGCACTTGACAGAACAAGTGGGACACCAAAAATGAAAAAATATAGTAGAACAACAGACAGCAGACAGAGGTCTCAATTGAAGTAAAACAGTTCTGTATTTGGTTGCACAAGCAGATTGTGAAAGTCGCTGTTTGTCTGGTGGTCATCACCCCAGACATGTAAAGTTTACAACCAATATCCGTGATATAAATCAAAACATAAAAAGTAATAATAATAAACAACCAGTAATGTTGTAATCATTGAAAACATAAAAGAGAAATGAAAACAACACACACCTTATACATTCCTGTTCATTAGTCACAAGAGATGTGGGTTTGAATCCAAGTGGTGGTGTCGGGTAAACAGAAAAGACATGCAGACAAGAAAGAGGAATGATAGGCAGAAGTGAAGGAAAAGAAACATACAATGACAATAGCAGCGAAAGTGGGACAGTGTTGTGCCTGTCCCGACACAAAATTAAGAACAAATCAATAAAGTCAACAGGATTTATGCTGCTATGGTTGGGAAGTAACTCCTTGTTGCTCCCAATTAAAAGTCTGAAATAGAGAATGGAAACAAAAATTCCTGGTATTTCTTCTCGGGTGTATCGTCGTTTTCCGAGGTAAAGGTTTGCCAACGCAGTGGGGGATCCCAGTTCTGAGAAAGTGTCAATGTGTGGGTGAATGGAGTGGCACCTACACACCCCTCACAGTTCTTGCGTTTCGGCGGTTACAGACCAAAAGGAAAGTAAAGAGAAATAAAGTATTCCGCCTTCATCAGGGCAGTGATGATCAAATTCAGCCAAACAGAAAGAAAGAAAAACCTTGTGAAGAAAGAAGGTTTATAAAAATGAGATGCAGAGAGCAATAATTGCCACTTATGTTGGTTGTCCAAGAGGTAAGTCAAGGTTAGTTGTGAAATTATTGGTGAAATAAAACAGGAAGAGAGGAAAGAGATCTCCACTAGAATTACTTATTCAGTGTATTAGTTGTCCAGAGCTTTCTACTGTGGCTGCCTAGTCAATAGTGAAAGGGATAGAAAAGGAGTGTGCTTGTTCTATCCAAATAGTCCCATTTTCCGGTGTTCAAACATATCGCGTCTCCCCAGCTACCGTTCACCATGTTGCCATTGTGGGTGTAAAGGGGTGATAGGGTGACTGGAAGGAGTGTGGTCTCTGTACCTTAGTGGCCACGGGAAAAGGTGCCAGTGGACAAATAAAGTTGAGTAGCCTTGAGTAACCTGCCCCCTCTCTGTAGGTAGATGTGGTAGGGGGAGGGGGAGGATTTCCGGCAGTGGCACATGTCGTAGGCTCCACTTTGCGCTTGAGTGGGCGGCTGTGTGCGTGAGCTGGCAAGACATAAGGTAGACAAATGTGTCAGTGTTCATAAAATGGATGCAGGGGAGACCAAGGTGTATATAGAGGGGGGTGCTGCCCGTGGTATGCGTGTGTGGTGCTTACCTGCGCTTCTGGGTAGCCCGTTATGGATGCAGCTGGATAGCTGGACAGATTTAAATGATGTCCGGAGAATGTCCGGAGACGTTGGATAAGTACACAGAAACAGTTCCCAGCCGTGGGGTTTCTGTCATCAGAGCTTTGCTTGGGCGGTATCTGGGGTCGGCCTCAACTCGGACGTGGCCGTGTGTAGGACTAAATCCTGGTCGTCACAAAAATGGGAGGAAAGAGTGGAGAGAGGGTCGGGAGAGAGGGGAAGGGGGAGGGAAAAGTGGTAGAAAGAGATGGGGGAGAGGGGAAAGGGGAGACTACGTTAATGAAGAATGCGGGGTGTAGAGGAGGCATGCCCTGCCATAAGGAAAATTACACTAACCTGTGCTGTGTGACTGCTCGCGTGTGGAGAGGCGCTCTGCTCACTGTACACGGGTGCCGGGCGGCGACTGTCCGTAGAAGGCAGCCGCCGGCTCGGGTATCTGAGCATAGTTGGAGGCGGGGCCCAAATTCTTGCTGGGCACCCATTGGATGGTGTCGACAAGCCTGCGGCGTCACCTCAACCTGTCAAAATCCGCTCACAGTGCTGAGTCAAGCCGTGGCGGGAGCGTGGTATGGTTTCTAGGTAACCCGTGATGTGGGTCCTGAGGGAGGAGGGCGTGGCCGAACTCGGCTGCGGGAGCTGGAGAGTCAGTAGCTCACGGCTGGAGGGGGATGAGCACTGGCTTATACCCATGTGTCAGTGCGGTGGCATGTACGGGCTGCATCCACAATGAATGTGCATTACTTGAAACGCTGGTATGTGAAACAGATCAATGTAAGAGTAAATGAATATGCATATGCAGAAACACTCAATCGAGAGAAAGTGGGTGGGTGGCGTGGCCCGCGCATCGATTGGTGCTCTTGACATGCTGTGTCAGACAGAACCAGTGTCGAGGTTCCTTCTTATTTCGGCTCAAAGGCAGCGGGTCCTGACCTGCCGTGAGGGCAGGGTAAGGTAACGACTTATCTAATGGCCTGTTTAAAGGGGGGGGATATGTCTCAGAGTAGCCCGCAGGTAAGGAGTGCAGCGGTGCATAAGCTCATTGTGGAAAGCAGGGTAACATAGTGCTTGGAAGCAAGTCACTAGAGCAGATGGTTGTGTGGATTAAAATGACACGGGGAGCTCCAGTGAAGTGTTAAAACTGGGGGTTATGTAGATCGTTAAGGCCATGTTGAAAGGTATCCAATCTATGAATCCATCTGCTTTCTAGATTGAGGAGCCTGGTCTGAACATTAGGGGCAGACTCAACTTTCTCCAGCACCCACCATAGAAGGTCATCAGGTGTGTGGCGGTTCTCTATGTAGTGTGCTACCATCGGCGATGTCATGTGTTTGCAGCGGATCCTGGATCGGTGTTCGGAGATTCGAGTTCCCACCTTGCGCATTGTCCGACCTACATACCGGTAACCGCATGGACACTGAATACAATAGATCACCTGATTGCTTTTGCAGTTTGTATGGTATTTCAGAGTCCATAGTCTTTCATCGATGTGGAAAGACTTCATTTTCTTGGTAAGTTTGCATACTGAACATGACCCGCAGGGGTAGTGTCCAGTTGTTTTGCGTAAGTTCCATAGTCCAGTAGCGGGAGTATCTCGTATGTACATAGAGTGTACTAGATGTTCTCTAATGTTCCTGCCTCTCTTGAAAGCGAATCTCAGAGGTGGTTCCCGTGGTAGTTGTAAACTTACTATCGGACAATACTTTTGGATCGTCTTCTCGACTTGGAATGAATTGGGACCATGTGTGGTGACGCATGTGATCCTGTCTCGGGCCTCCTGGTCCCGTGATGGTTCAGGTTTCAGGAGGTTATCCCGGTTAGTGAATCTTGCCCTTTTCTGGGCAATAGAAACAAGTTTCTTGGGATAACCTCTCCACTTAAGTCTATCTGCCAGTAGATCTGAATTAGCGAAGAAATCTGGCAATGATGTGCAATTCCTTCTGATTCGCAGGAATTGCCCATACGGAAGGTTCTGTTGAACATGATTCGGGTGATCACTTTTGAAGTGCAGGAGGGTATTACGATCTGTGGGTTTTCTGTATAAATTGCATGAAAGTTTGTCTTCTGTACATGATATTTGTAAATCCAGAAAGTGGATGGTCTTGTGGTCATACTCCATCGTGAATTGGATGTTGTCATCACAGGTATTGAGCCAGAGTAGGAAATTCTCAAGAGATGTTTCATTCCCCGACCACAGGAAGATAATATCGTCGATATACCTATGCCAATTCTGTATATGTGCTAGCCATGGGTTGGCTTGGTTGTACACATATTTGTCTTCGAAAGTGGCCATGAATAGGATGGCCAGACTCGGGGCGAAGGTAGCCCCCATCGCAGTGCCTTTAATTTGTAAAAATAACTGTTTATTAAAGGTGAAGAAGTTCTTGCATAAAGCCAGTGTAATGAGTTCTATGATGAATTCCGGTGGAACTCTAGACTGTGTGCTATTGCAGGTGAGGTGTTCATAAACAGTCTATGGCTGCTTCTTGAGAGATGGAAGTGTAAAGTGATTTAATGTCCATAGTTACTAAGTATTGAGATGCAGGATCAAATGGGAGACCTTCAAAGATCTGGATTGTATGAGTTGTATCACGTAAATATGCTTTGGTCTTGGTGCTTATGGGTTTCAGAAACCAATCGATGAATCTACAGATAGGTTCTAATATCGACCCGCATCCCGCCACAATGGGTCGCCCAGGTGGATTCTGGGTGTTTTTGTGAATTTTGGGGAGGACGTACAAACATGGAGTACGTTCTTGGGAGGATGTTAGGAAGGGCGCTTCTTTAGCTGAGATGCAATCTCGGTCAGAAGCAAATGCCACCATTTCTGCAATCTCCGCTTTAATTTCTCTGGTGGGATCTTTTTTAAGTGGACGATAGCTGGTCTGTTCCCTTAATAGGTCCATACCCATTGAGGAGTATTGTTCATTGGTCATCAGGACAATGCCGCCCCCTTATCTGCTCGTTTGATCACGATGTCTCGATTCTTAGCCAGTTGCTTCAAGGCTGTTCTTTCTTTCTTAGTCAAATTCTGACATGTAGAGTTGTTCTTCTTGCTCATTCTCTTAATGTCCCTTAGGACGCATTTCTCGAAGGTGATCAGGCCCTGTGGTGTCTGGCTCTCAGAGGGCGTAAAGGTGGAGGGTGGGTGAAGACATGTGTCGTCTTCTTCTATGTCATCGTGTTCTTTGAGGAAAACACAGAGTCTCAGGGTTCTAAAGAAACACCTCATTTCCACCTCTGTCTTGTACCAATCAGTGTTGGCAATTGGTACAAAAGATAAGCCCTTCGATAGAACTGAGCTTTGTCCCGGTGTTCGATCAATTTCAGCCAAATAAAAAATGGGTAGCACATTGTCATGCGGAGCTACCGCTGGCGTCTCCGTTGTCTGGGGCGTCTGCGTTGACCATGGTATGGCATGTTCCAAGGCATGGGGTATATTGGTGGTCCCCATCCTCCTCCTTGGTCTCCTCTCCCTAAAATATTGTGGGGGTGGGGGAGCTGGAAACTGTTGGCCAAATTGTGGTGGATAGTTATAGTTGGATCCACTACCTGAGGAACTACTGCGAGATCCTGAAAAGGTAACTCACCTTCTCCCGCCTCGCCCTATAGTGTTAGGTGTGCCGCCTTGTTGTTTGTGTGAGTTAATATAGTCAGCAGATGTGTAAGGATAAATAACTTCTGTGTTGAAGTCTTTAATATCTGTTTGGAGTTTATTGGTTTTTCTTGCAATGGTATTGGTTTTGAAAATCTCAAATTGTTTATTGAGTTACTTCAGTTGTTCCTGGGCAAACTCCTCTGCAGAATCCTTACTGCTACCATCTACATTACCCCGGAACCACCCTATGGATCCAATCCTTCCTAGCCGGCAGATCCACTAGGGTCTTTGCAATGCCCCAATATATCTCAAGAAACAATTCAAGAGATACGAACCAAGTCGAAATCTCAGATCCACGAATAAAGGCATATTACAGGCCTCGCTATCTAAAAAAAACAAGCGGCCTAGGCAGGGCGTTCTCAACTAAAGCAATAGCAAAATGGTACAAACTACCTGAGACCTTAAGAACTGAAATAAATCTGCTATGCTTTAAAAAACAAAACTGAAAACCCTGTCATTCAAATAAAACACCACTAAATCATACACCTGAACATATGAACCTTATACACATAATTGTTGTCCTGTCACTATGTCCCTGTCTATATGGAATGCGCTCTGATGCCTGCAGGTTGCAGCGCTATACAAATACATAAATAAATAAAAATAAAAAATGTGTTTAGAATCCCTGGCCCCTACCATAGCTACCTTCATCAATGCTTCCTTTAAGTCCAATTCCATTCCCACTGCCATCAAAGCGGCATGGGTCACGCCTCTCCTGAAGGAACACACTCTAGGTCCCACCATCCCTTCCAACTACCACCCCATCACCACCGTGCCATACCTCCTCGAGATCCTGGACTGCACAACCTACTCGCAATTGCAACTATATCTTGAAAGCTATAATCTACCAGGAACCCACCAATCAAGCTTCGCATCTAGCCACAGCACCGAATCTGCTCCTAATGTGATCCAGCTCGATCACATTGGGGATAGAGAGCTCGCCATCCTCCTACTGCTAGACCTCTGCAGCTTTAGACCTGGTGGATCACAAACTCCTCTGCAAAATCCTTACTGCTACCATCTACATTACCCCGGAACCACCCTATGGATCCAATCCTTCCTAGCCGGCAGATCCACTAGGGTCTTTGCAGGCTAGGAACCTATTGACCCCATACACGTCTCCTATGGTGTCCCACAGGGTTCCTGCCTCTCTCCCACCCTCTATAACATGTACACCAAACCCCTTTTTGACCACCTAGAAAACCTTAACATCCCATATACCAACTTCACCGACGACACGCAGGTCCTCCTCAAATTCACTGGTGACCATGACTCAGACTCTGCCAACATCAATCACGTCTTCAGTATCATACAGGCTTGGATGGCCACCCATCATCTCTGCCTGAACGACGCAAAAACAGAGCTCCTTATTGTGGGCTCCCCACATCATCTAAAACTCCAAAGTCCCGCCTACTCTTCCTTCTGCATAGAGGGTAATACCATCCCTGTATCCGCCAATGTTGAAACACTAGGCGTCCACCGGGAGGCTGAACTAAATATGCAAAAACATGTCAAAGCTATCACCTCCTCTGCAGCCTACTCTACCAAACTTATTAACCTTTCTAGAAAATAACTTGCTTCCAATAACTCAAGCTAGAGCCATTACAGGTAGCAAACTTGACTACTGCAATGCTATCCTAGCATGGACCTTCACTAAAAAAAACTCCAGCTGCTCCAAAATAACGCCCTCAGAGCATGTTCTGACCACATCTCTCACATCAGATGGGAGGCACACTGGCTTCCCATCAAAGCCTGGATAGAATTCAAACTTCTCGCCATCGCCTATCGCTGCCTACACATTACTGCCCCCTCTTACCTTACCAGCCGTATCAGCAGGAAACACAACATGTGCAATCTGCGCTCTTCTCCCACATCAGCCTTGAACATGCCTAGATTTGCTAGAAAGAGAGCTGGGGGCTCCAGCTTCATCACCATCGCCCCCACCCTATGGAACGCCCTTCCTCAGCAGATTCAAGATGAAACTACCCATACACTCTTCCGTAAGAAAGAAAAAACCTCATTGTTCAACAAATATCTCTAACATTCTGGCCCGACCTGCTTACTCTCAACTTGACTCACTATCTTGATGTAACGTAACTACCTTCACTGTATGACTTGCATCCTAACATGAAATGCAACCACCCTATTCTGTATGACTCACGCTCTTGTTGTAATGCAACCTTACTGTTCCCATCGATTCCTAATTATGTACCTCTAGCACTGTGATACCTCCGGGTTTGGGCGCTACCAACAAATACAATAAATACATTGGCAATCTTTTGAGACCTGCAGGAGAACGACTAGACAATATGAGAAAATAATAATCAATGCATGAGGAGCATGATTGAGTTTGCTCAAAGCAAATCCTACATTTTCCACTCTCATAAGATGCATAGCAAAAAGAGAGCAACTATGGCCAGAGTCACCTCCCACATCTATACCACCAACTGGTGATTAAAATTAAAACACATATGACAGCTTGAATGTAGAAATGGCAGCCATGTCCTCCATGTAGCGAAACACTACTGTTCCTTAGAATCCTGCAATTAAGCATGTTTGCAGCAAGGCATTTCTTTTATCTGCAAACAATGGATGTGCAGCTGTTGTCCTCCTCTGACCGGAGCCCATATGTTGTAGTCTATTCAAGTGAACGAGAGACAATATCTGTGCATAGCTGAGGAGGAGCATTTTGAGGGATCCTTTACTTGAGGAGATTGTAGTCCACTGAGGGAGACTAGGAATAGTTTATAATTCTTTCTGCTGTGGGTGTGTGGTCGGATCTGACTTGGGAAGCATTGCATTGTCCTCTCTCATCTGAGCCAGTCATGAATAATCACAGATGCGCAAGGACATGAGCCCGAGGATTCTCTGGAACCATAAAATAATTATTTGTACTCACTAAAAAGTGGGCAGGTTACAGCCATCTATAGAGGAGGAACATATTGTCAATTAGGCCTGACTAATCCAGAATATGAGCGTACAGATAATGCTGGCTTCTAACTAGATGCTGGGTAAGGCTTGCACTGTTTGTCAAGTAACGGTGAGGAATCTCCCAGGGACGCAAATATACTGCTACTGCCTTGACAAACACCCCCCTCAGTGGCCACATTCAGAGTGGCATGGGTGTCTAGAGCCCCCAGTATCAATCAGAGAAATGCCCCCTGTTCTTTATGCCTATGTATTGTAAGCATGATTACTGTATATCCAATGACAAAATGCCATTTCTGGGTTGCACGGTCACCAAGAATTGAGCTAAGGTAACCATCCTGTTGCTGCTCAGCATAAGGAATATATTAGGACTATAGAGGCTCAGACCACATCTTGGCCCTACTGTACTTTTCGGTCACATGAAGTAGGAGGAGTAGAAATCAGAACCAAAGTACGCTTCTCATACAACACTTGAGGCACAGATGTCAATGCTTTTGCCTTTCCAGGAACATATCTCTGTTCATTTCAAAACAATGCCAGTGAAGCACATCCCCCAAAGGTCATCTGATGAAAAGCGCCTGTTGTGCATAGATGGAGATGGGGTTGCATCACAAGGTCAAGTGCTAATGAAACAGAAAGTAAACCCCAGAGGATACCGGAGGTGTTGGGCTTCAGGAGAAAACAGGCAACCAAAAGACATTGAATAGGTTTGAATTTCTGACGGCAAGCAATACAGCAATCATGCATGATAATGGTGATATTGGGGGGTGACGAGTCTCTGGAGGATCTTACTCAGAATCAGAAGAAGTGGTTGTTCCGAGGGGCAATGATCGGTAAGAAAATTGTTTTGCGGAACTGGAAGTCGGTATTGACTCTGAATATTGAGACATGGTTGACTGAAATGCATGACTTGGCGGCTATGGAGAGGACACTTTACAGAAGGGAAGGGAAATTGGTTTTATTTAAGAAAATTTGGGGTAAATTTCTTCAGCTATACTAGACTTGGTGTTGTACTTATGTAAATAGGGGCTGGGGGAGGTGACTGGGGATGTGGTGAATTATGCTGGGGGCTATGTGTGGTTATATGCTTCAATGTAATTAGTTGTTTTAAAAAAATGTGTTTTGATGGTTTCAAGTACTTTAAATGTCTTATGGAGTGTATTGTAATGTATGCGATTTTATAGTTTTTTAAATAAAGTTTAAAAAAAAACGCATGATAACAATAGTGAATTCCACTGAATTCACACTCTGTAGCGACTGCACTGACCACCACACATGCCTCAAACGCCGAGCACTAGTGAGCAGTGACACGTGCAGAGCACATCTCCAGCATCATGCTCCACACACACACAACCAGCAGTTACACCAGAACAAAGTGAACACCAACTCTCACAAGTAGACCTAGGTTGCACTCTGCTGGACATCTATCGCCCACACCACATGAGGGATGCAGGGAAGCAAGCATCAGAGCCCTGGCCATCACTAACATCAGTCACTGCATGCACAGCTAATCACACAGCCTACCTCAGCACAATCTAGCCACAGCACTAGTTCAGGGCATGACTCTGTCCCCACCTTTATCCAACCACTGGAAGGAACTATATAGACAACAATTTGCTGCCCCGCCCCGCAGCCCCCAATAAGCTGACGTGTAACCACCTTAACATTGGATCTTTGTGTACAGAGCAGATCTCCCTACAACCCAGACTTGGTCTCCTAGGGACACATTTGGATTTGCCCCTGCTGCCCCCTATCAACGCAAGGAGGTACCTGTAGCACATGGGAGGGAGGCAAATGACAGGAAACTCACAAGGCAACTTACAAAGTCGGGGAACTTACAAATGAATCCCACCTCACTGGGCGTCATCAGGGGCCACCCATGCACTGCTCGTATAGAAAAGGGCGTTTTGAGTTTATCAAGACATCTCTAGGGCCAGCTCAAAGGCCTAGGACCCCAGTTCAATCCCTGTGGTGTGCCGGTGCCCTTTCTGTTTGATGCAGCCTTCTGAGCCGTGACTCTCGTGGCTTTGACCATCATGTCAGGTCTAAAGTGTTCAGAAACAAACATAAGGCCGCATATCAGAGCATAGCACACAAATAATGACACTCTAGACATTGCTGTTTTTCAAAAGAGCAGGCATGAATAATTCAGCAGGTGCTCATAGTGGAAATGGGTTCCAAACAAGGCAGGGCTGAACATTGTCAGATAAACGGGAGCGCAATTTGATAGTGGAGGAACGGAGCAGTTAAGTGTTAAAGGTTGTGTTTTGTCCCTCTGTACCTCAGACTGTTGGTCTCCAGGACAGACCCCTACTCACTTTTGCTGCCAATCAGAAGAGGAGCAGTCCACGAAAATGAAATGAGGGGCAGTCTGAAGAATGGTTTGTGTGGGGTTGTGCAGTGGGTGCGGGGTGGCAGTGAGTTGAGGAGAAGTGTGTTGTTAGTCGGGGTAGAAATGTAAGTGTTTGCCACCAAACGAGATTAAGAGACATTCGACATTGCCATTTCTGCTAGGAGTGGCAACTATCCTATGCAGAGGTTTGCAGGTAAGAGAAGCAAAGAAAAGCTTTCATCTTGGCTGAGGCATTGGGTCTCTGGGCACTAGTCTGCCTTAATTCAAACGCCACATGAAATAGCCTATTAGCAGATGCGATTATCAGAGCTAAGGTCAGACTGGTCTCTGTCCACAAGGAGGACATACACTTTGATGGCTGTAAGGAAACATGTTTTGTTTAGCATCAGTCATGATGGTCACTCCCACACAGCCACCCATTAACTGCACAAACACAACCAACTTGCGCAACACTCCATGAACCGCAACACAGAACATGTACAACCAATCACACACCAGCACAACCGCTAAGCAATACATAGAACCCTCTGCCAACCTCAATGCTATACAGATCAACCTGTGCAATTCAACCACCTCACAACTAAAAAAAAACTGCAGTACAGAATTGTTACAAAGCAAGCCATACTACACCCCACGAAATGTCAAGTGACTAGGGCATCAAACCACACTACCACAGCCTATTGATGATCACATTCACACTAACACAGACACCCATGCATCACAAACGACCTCAAAGATGCACCTGCAATAAGCGAATGGAACATGCACATCAGACCTTAAGGTGTAAGGGATTGGCATAGCTGCTACTCCCCAGGCACAATCTACTCTGATGACAATCTACCCCCAGCAACAACAAAAAAAACCTCAACTCGGTCACAGCCAATAGTGCAAAGAAGGACTGTAATTGGCAACACTGCACTTGACAGATTTGCATCATATAATATAGCTGGCCAGATAGCAGCACATGAATATATACATTTCAGCATGATGGTGAATCAAGATATCATTTAAGGATGAATTACGGTTGCATTGCAAACACAGTATCAAGGATATCTCGGTATGATGGTGAATTGAGACACAATGTATTTGTTAATAAAAATGTATATATTTATAATTGACAAATGTGTCAACAGGACAAGTGTTTCTAATCACTTCCTGTTTATTTTGTTTTTGTTCTCTTTCTTTTTTGACCCATTGTTTGTTTTTGCTGCTAGGATTGTGATTCTGTTTCATGACGTCTCATCTTTGCACGTTAATGTATGATATGACCAATTACGTTTTTGGACTCATGTCCGACCGAATATTATGTTAATGTATATCTTCTTCTGTGGAACTATATTTTTCTGTCAGGTTGTTCTTGATCCATCCTCCTTGATCGGACACAAAATGTGTGTTTGTAAACCAGGCCCAGCCTTGAAAAGGACCAAATCGGTCGAAACACGTGTTGGCACAGCTTTTGGGCCTCTCAATGTCTTATGAATAAATAGTTTCCATGGGTGCTATATTGTGGCTACAAGTTTCTATAACATTCGTCTTTCAGGACTGTGCGTTCTTTATGGATCAATAATTTGTCACATGAATATATAGTACAGTCATATGTTACTAGATGTGATCGACATTTAATCTGAGCAGTGTGTAAAAGGCGAAACTCCAGTTCCAGGGCCTACAGTATTGATTACTCGTAGCCCACGCAGGCGATTACACTCTTGAATGACAGCAGGGAGAAACAATTCAAGTTGCACGCTACTAGCCAACCTTAAAAAAAAGTCTCTTGTCACCCCTTCTTACTCACCACAAGTGGAATATCACGAGCCGATGGCTAGTGGAGTGTGAAAATGCTGCACCTTGGTCACAGCTTTCATGTTCGTCGCAAACCACTGCGATTAAGCTATGCAGCATGTTTGTCCAAAAGACAGCACGCCCTCTGCAGTGTGCTATACAAGTTTCACAATCACACACAATAAAACTCTGCATCCAAACCATAGCAACCTCTTGGCACACCCCTGAAATAACTTGTAATAACAGGTTTAATTCAGTCGAGCACACAGAGGAACATGCTAAAAATCACTAGAAAAAGCAGACAGCTGGGGCGCAATAAAAGGCTTATCAAGCTCCTTTAACATAGTTTAAGCTCACCTTACTCACAGTATCTGCCCCAATGAGTGATCACCTGCTTTTGCAGTGATCCACACTGGAATGCAGGCCCTAGATTTATTTTCTGCTGCGGCAGATTATGTTCCTAAGTATCAAATGCTGCAGACACAAGCAATAACAGAAACAATAGGACTGACTTTTCATGCGTTAATGTTAAAGGATATTTATACCGCGCACTATAACCACGGGAGTGGTCCCCTGGCGCATCTGAAAGAAAAGGGGGAATAGGTTAGGGACGTGTTAGTAGGACAAGGTTTGGAGAGGAGCAAGGGAGCTGTGATGTACTGCTGGCAGCTTCAGTTCGGTTAACACCGTTCTCTGAGCTTTTTGGTGTGGTATCCTGTCTGAGTCCGTCGTGTGCTGTTGTGTGAAGGTCTGTGTGGTGTGTTTGTTGTTGCAGTGTGGTGAAGTGCGTGCGGGTTGCTGTGGTTTAAAAGGAGTGGTTGTGTTTAGAGTGTTGAGAGGTGTGTGATGTATGTCCAGCTACGCCCATCATATACCCAGGGGCACACATCTGTATGTATTCATTGTCATCATGTCAGCAAAATGCTGCTCCAAATGCCATTAGGAAACCTGGACAAAATGAAACCAGAGTTCAATAACTTTGACAAACCAGTGATATAGAGAGCTCATACAGAGGGACAGTAAAATAACATTTTGGAAGGTCTGATGGATTTAAGTGCGTTTCCAACCACCACGCTACATAGGAATTTATACTCTCACATAAAAAGGTAGCCATCACAATCGAAAAACACCATCACCTTAGGGGAAAATAATTTACTATATTTTAGACACAGTCGGGCTTAGACTTAATGGATCCTGTTGAGCACAACAACAATGTATGCAGGGATCCTATTTTCTCCCTTATTATACATCCTCTCATACATTCATTTGTGGTAATGGTCATTCATAACACACTGACATTCCTTAGACCCAACCGAGCACTAGCTTTACATAAATGCATGCTTCCCTCTCACGCCAAGTCAACGCCATTTCTTCTTCAGAAGCCCACACTTCACTCATTAATGCCTGTAGGCCCCTCATGTCGACCGACAGCTCCCTCGCCATCACTCGTGCCGTTATAGGCTCTGGACTCGACAGCTGTAATGCCTGTTTCCTGGCACGACGAAGAAAAATATTCACAAACTGCAAGTGATTCAAAATAATGCTCTTTGTTCAGCATTAAACATTCCTAAACGCGAGCACATCTCCCTTGCCAGAAGGAAGGCCCATTGGCTCCCGAAACAGGAAAGAATTGTTTTCAAGACTGTCAATCGCCCACAGGTGCCTCTCTAAATCGCCCCTCCCTATCTCGTCCAGAAATTCAAGAGAGCTCTTCTACAAGACTGACCAGAAAAGCTTATGCTAACATGCTCACCTAAACCAACTTCAGACTGGAAAGAGCAGGTGGCTCAAGATTCCCAGTCATACGGGTTCCATAGAGCCTGAGAGACATATTTGAGGAGAATTACCTCCCCCCTATGTGCTAGTGTCAAGCAAGATATGGACAGATGGGGGAGAATGCAACTTTCCTGGATGGCTAGGTTGAATAGTATCAACATTACCATACTCCCTACATTTTTATTTCTATTCCAAATGTTGCCCACAATACTGCCTCATCCATTTATGTTAAGAGTAAAAAAGGCAAGAGGAACCAGACCCAAGATTGCTTACAGCACCCTCAGGGAAGGAAGGAAGGAAGGAAGGAAGGAAGGAAGGAAGGAAGGAAGGAAGGAAGGAAGGAAGGAAGGAAGGAAGGAAGGAAGGAAGGAAGGAAGGAAGGAAGGAAGGAAGGAAGGAAGGAAGGAAGGAAGGAAGGAAGGAAGGAAGGAAGGAAGGAAGGAAGGAAGGAAGGAAGGAAGGAAGGAAGGAAGGAAGGAAGGAAGGAAGGGTTTCCTCGACTGCCTGTTATACTATAAGGCAGCACAATTAAGGGTGCTGGTGGACCATATAGACTCACAAATCTCGAAGCAATGGGTGGCGCTGGAGAATGTGATTTTTGCCCAGGTATCATTAAGTGATTGGATTTGGGTCCTGGCGAGTAGAATTCCCAGGAGTGTTAATGAGCACCCTGTCCTGCCGGTTATGTGGTCCATAGGGACAGAGGGGAGTTTTGTGCGATGGGTCACAACCTGGCCCTCACCCCTGAGTTGCATCTGGGCTCTGCCGTAGCGTGACCTTATTGAGGAGCTGCTCCACTTTCAGTTGTAGTACGAGGCTGGTTTGGAGAAGGCGGGGCAGGTGTGGGAGAGTGGTATGTTATTGTCCCCAGAGAGGTTGGGGCAATGTTTACAAATTAGGACACTTCCAATTTTTAGATACCTCCAGCTGAAGGGGGCGCTCTCCAATTCAAGGTGGGGAGAACCTCTGCAGGGGACCGACATCCTTCGAGACAACCCTGATACAGAAGAGGGAGTTAAATGGACTCATAGCTAGTTTATACAGGGAGTTGCTCAAGGCAGAACAAATTACAGCTAGGACATAATCGGAAAGAGATCATGATATCGACATTCCCAGTGAACTTTGGGTGAAGATTTGTCACAGGGTTTCAGAATCCATAATCTCTCTATAATAGAGAATTTAATCAGTAAAGATGCTACATAGGTGGTACAACTCCCCAAGCAAATGGGCGAGAATGAACCTGGGAGTAAACGCAAACTGCTGGAAATGGGGACTGAAGTAAGGGGATATTGGCACATGTGGTGCGAATGTAACCACGTGCAGAATTATTGGCTAGATGTTATGCAATGAATAAGTAAATTAGACGGGGTGTCTAGGACACATTCACCATCATTGATCATTCTGGAGGGGGTGTGATGAGGATGGGGAAAACAACCTGAACCACATGTCACATGTTCTATTGATAGCAGCCAGGAGCTGTGTGGTGCAATTATGCAAGAGAGTTAGGGTGCCTATTAAAAGTGTCACCAGAGAGCACGGGGCATGTATAGTATGGAACACTTGTTGAGAGAAGAAGAGCGTCTCTGCGTTCCCTTTTGGAGGGTCTCAGAACGTTAGTGATGATAACGTTTTGTTTATCCATGACCAGGGCTTTGATGACAGTATCCTCAGGTATTGGCACGTTAGGTTTTTCATATGTACAGTCCTTAGGTTAGCCATTCCACAATTCAAGGACGTGTGTCGATCAGCCAAGCATCCATTCGCAGGAGCAATGACAGGCTCAGGTTGAGCGAAGCTGTGAGTCTGTAGTGTTTTATTAGCTGAAGAGGGGAACAAAGATGGTGCTTCTTTCCGGGGAAGTTGCGACTCGGGACTAATCCCTGCACTCAGGGCCCTCGAGGGAAATGCATAATTTTCAGATTCCTTTAGAGACAAGTCTGTCTGTGTGGGACAGTTCTCTTTACTAATGGACAGCAGACTCACAGGTGCGACATTGGTTGCTTGCACGTTTTTCTCAAAGAAAAAAGCGTGATATTGTTCTGCAGAGATGTCTAGAGACACTAACCATGCATCAAAATCCTCCCAAGTGTCGCAGTGGTTCAGTTCAAATGTAGTGCTGAAAAGTGCGGATTCTGGTTCCAGGCCTCCCAGTAGATTAGCTTAGCTCCCAGTAGATATGCCTGTTAATTATGACATGTTGTATACATATGTATGCCTCTATACTGTTCGTTCTCTCATCCTTTAACACTGAGGAAACTGTTACGACATTTGCTCTGTAATCCCTGTAACTAAGCTGTACGTATTCTTTTCACTTGCGCCCTGATACACTTGGGTCCGGCGCGCACAATAAATAAACAAACAGACATAAACAAGCTAAGTGCAATATGCTGGATGTACAGCTCAAAGTGCAGGTTTTGGTTCCACAACATTCATTAGGCCAGTGCATGGCACTTTGTTGAATGTAGTATTGAAAGGTACAGACTCTGGTTCCAAATTTTGTTCCTGAGTAGTATAGCGCATTGAAGGAGATGTAATTTCATTTATGGTAAGACAAATTTAAGTCTGCTTGGGAGAAATAATATTCAATTGCCAGAATTTCCAATCCTGAACTGTCAAACAAGTCCACCCTATACTGACCACAGACGCACGGCCTCTTCCCACTTCTAGAGAAGGATCAGACCGGAGGACAGTGAATCGCAGATGAAATTGAACTTTTCAGTTTTCCTTGTCCAGCCCGTGAGCCCATCCACACATCAAAACTCCGACTGGTTAAAGATGGGGAGAGGGCTTAGCGGCAAAGCTGGGAAGGTTGCAGAAGAGCAGATTTATTCAGAAAAAGCAGCCGGGTGCGGCCAGCCATGGGGGAGAGGGTGTGTGGAACGCTTCGCTTTCTCCCTTTGCCGTACCACCTTGACACAGGACATTCACAATGAACAACCAAAGACAAATGGTACACATTCTGCTGACATCATACTTTTTAACACCAGAGCCCTTTTCATTTTTTTTCCTAATATGATGGCTTTGGCCGACTTCAGGCGGACCTAATAAACTGTCACAATCAACAACACTTCTAGTCCTTCCCAGACAATGGAGCACCCCGCCCTACAGATAAGCCGTGCACAAGCCGGGTTTACCCCTAAAAATAGGCAGATCCTATCAACAGAAAAATAGGATTAAGAAATACTCCCAACAAAAAATAGGAAACCGTCACATGGCACCCTGCTTACACCCACACAGCTACATGAATAGGCGCAGGTTAGTGTTACCAGAAAAGCGGTGCCAGAGGAAGGAGCTCTCGGCCTGATCGGAAGAGGAACTTTAAGAGGTTTTTTTTTTAATCTGCATGAATTACTAGGTGCAAAAAAGCATGGATTAAAACAAAAAAAGTTTTAAAAGGTACAATAATTTCCTTGCCTAAATAATAGTCGTATAGGGCATAGAAATGATGAGTATTAATCCTTAAAAAACAAATGTTCTTCCAACTTCATACAACACTTCAAACTCTTACCTGAAGCCCCGGAAGCATGGATTGTTGTTTACAAGTGTGCATCTCACCCATGACTGGCACCAGGGAGCCAAAAAGCACACATTTTCCACCTCGTGCAGACTCCAGTGAACGGTGCAGACTGCTTAGCTACTAAACAGAGGTTTCTTGAGACAATCGAAAATCATTTTCTGAAGATTCATGCCACAGGCAACGTGGACAAGTAACCTCATTGAAACTTCTTCCAGCATTAAACTGGAAAGGGATGCTCTAATGACCATTGCAATACTTAGGTTTCTTTCACAGAAGTAAGTGGAGGGGGAATATCCGGCATTTCAACCACGAGACGTAATCAGGACTTCTATGGATTTTTCATGGATTAACCTTTGGGGAAAAAAGATAAAGCCAATCACTGCATTTCTGTTCAATGTGTCTTGTATGAAGTAGAGTTGCTGAGCTTTCTTCAATTGACTCATACTTGAAGGATGAACATTTAAGTGTTGCCTCGGATGGTAGGATGGGTATGTTAAACTGTGCCGGTGAGAACATTAATGTTTCTCCACTTCCATTCCCAAATCTCTCCATTGTGGAATTCCGCAACCTATTTCATTTCCTCTGATATGGTACATTTGGCAACTGATCCAGCCTCCTGCAGCAAGTGTGCTTATTCTAGACAGTTGTCATGACAATGAATGTCCACCTTAAAGCAAAGCTGCATTTCTGTAATGTCAACCCCTTCCATAGAGTAACCCTGGCAGTGCTGTGTGGTGGCTCCTCTGTACTTGCATGTGGTGGGGAAGAAGCACTGCAAGCATCCTGATCAACAAACTCTTCACTGTGGCAGGAGCGTCCCTTCTCCTGGGGTTTTCTTTCCCATCTGCTAATCACTGCCCAGACAATCATTTCTTATTGATTTTCTTATAAGGATCTTATAAAATCTTACATGAATTCTACTTGAAACGTATAAAATGTTATACGAATTCAACAAGAATTTCGGTGTCATAAGTTCTTAGAAAGTTCTTAATATTGTTCCAAAATGTGCTTATAAGCTACTCATAAGAATCTTATAAGGCGTTTTTTTATATGGGTGGATGTGAGGAAACTGCACAAAATGTTACATTCACGCATGCACACTATACAAATGTGTGCAAATGAAAATGCACAGCTAGCGTTTGTTAGCACATCCTTTTTATGCATGCACATTGAACCGATACATGTTTACTTAAAAAAGTGCACCTAGCATTCAGTGAAAAGGTGATGAGTAAAAATACTGAATATGATCCTATCATAAGTTTAAATGTACATCACCATTTTCAGGAAAATGGGGTTGGATTTTTTTTTATACTCTAAGAGGAAAAATATAATGAATAAATACTTCGCATGATTGACTTATTATACTGTAATCTTGCCATTGGAATGATTTCCTTAAAATGTAATGCATGATAATCTTGGATTTCCTTCAAAGGCCCAGAGCAATTGGAAACTGCATTGACGTTTTGTAATTGAATTTTTCTTTGACTGTTTTTATTGTAGTCAGTTATTTTACCAGATTAATTGGATGATACTTCACACAATTTATCATATAGTTAAATAGGCCATACGTCTTTGAAATGTTCCTTAGCTACGTGCAAGTCTTAGCACAGCCACCAAATATTGTTTCCAATTCGTTAGTGTCCGCCCTCGATTTCCTACCACTTAAATAGTGATAGAGTACTTGTGATAGAGCACGTACACACCTATAAATTGTGCTATGCTCACATCTGCCTGATTTACTACACTTGCCCTCCATTTAGCTTAGTGAGAATCACAAACAAAAACTCAGAGAAAATGAAATGACTTTACTGTCGCCAGCCAGAAAGCTGGTTTTAAAATATTTAGGTGAACATTTTTCAGATTAAATTCAAATCTATTTTTCAGGTACTTGAGACCTAAGTTAATTGAATGCTTCAGGGATCTCTGCGCAACTTGCAGTCACAGGTTTGATCCTGCTTTCCTCAAATTAGCTTTTCTTCCTTGTAAGATCAATCGAGGCCCTCATTACAACACAGGTGGATTTCTTTGGCAGATTCCTATTGGCTGTAAATACCTTTCTGCCAGGGGTAAACCGAAGGCTGAGCCAAACTGCATAAATATGGTCATAACAGCAGCAACATGTGTTTCAATGAAATACCTATGGCAGTACTGCAGTGAATTCTCATGGATTGTAAACCTATTCTCACACCTTTCACCTTCATCTTGATAGTGCTAATGTACCATTCCGATATTGCACAATTCTTTTTTATATGTGCCCCTTTTATGAATTAGGTAAATCTGGTGAGGAGGTGGTCATCAGTGATGTCCAACTTTCCACCCACTTCCAAAATCCTTATTAAAAAAGTTTTCTCTGTGTTGAAGGAAGGCACTTGTGTTGTCCTTATGTACAAGATTAAAAAGCAAAAAAAGCTTTAAATATTATGGGGAGATATTACAATTTTTCCCACCACACCCGGTGTTCAGGTAAATATTGGCAAATTTTCAAGGTGATTTTGCACCTTGTAATAAAGCAGAGTTTAACGATGGTGGAATTTCTTTAGAGAACAGGCAGCTCTTGCAAAATACCACCTGTGTATTGTGAAGGCATCATGAAGCAAGACAGACAACGTATTCAATATTTAAACAAAACACTTGGTGTGAGGCCTAACTTGACCTATGCTAAGGTGGGATTTCCCTACCTAAATAAAACTAAGGACAGTGAGTCAACTGAAGAATCTGTGTGTCCAAAGCCTAAACTTGCCCTCGCAGCTCATCTATACAATGTGTAGGGATGTCAGCAATCAAAAGAAAGTGTCCAACATAATGCGCAGGGCCTCTCCCACCTCACAGCTTTCCTTCAGCTCCCTTCCCCAAGAATAAAGCAGTTCCAGCCAAAATGTCTCGGATTTACCTCGCGAGTTCAGGATGATACATCAGGGTTCCCCCTTCCGCAAGTTCCAAGTAATACAGTTCCAAGCACCACAAAACCTTGAGACTCCAGTCTCAAGTCTCAGGGTTCCCTTCTCCAAGACTTAGTCTCAGCAGCACAAAAGTATCCCTTATTCTTTTAGAGTTCTCTGCCACTCTTGTACCTTCTTTTTATGGTGGGTTTTTCATGCGCAAATTTTGACTGTTGAAATAATCTTCAAAGCTTTATTAAATTCTTCTCCCAATGTAATATTCTGCTAAATGTATTTTTCACGTAGTCTGGTATTCAATATGCCTTTCTCTGTTTCGATATTTAAAGTATCATTCACTTTAGGATACAGCACATATTGGTTTTACTTGGATGTAAAGTATCATTCATTTTAGTATGCAGCACCTAATGGTTTTACATGAATTTGAAGTTCCGTTTGACCTCTAAACCTAGTATGTAACAGTTCTGGTTTTTTGTGAGGTTTTCACTCAGTTCGGTATTCAAGAAACATGATTTATATTCAGAACACCTTTCATTCAACCCCTGGTGTAATATTTCCTTAGGTCATTTCAAATGGAATGTACAATCTTTGGAGACTTTCAAAAACGTGTCTTCTCCCACACGCGACCACTCTGATGCAAAGTATTCCTCGAACAACCAAGTTTAAAAGCCAGTAACCGGATTTCTCAATGGCTAGAAACTCGCTGGTTGCGTTCAAAGACTTCACAGCAGCATGGATTGTACAGCCTTCTGCTCCTCAAATTAGGGGTTCCACTCCTGCCCCTCAGCCTCCCATGTGTCAATGTCCCAACACAGGGAAACAAGCATCTGGAACGCATATAAAAAGGGACAGCCTCCCCACAAGACTCCCTTCTTAACATTCGATTTGCTCCATAGAGCCCCAGCTCCCACGCCACGCTTGCATCGGCCTGCCTGCTGCACCTGTTGCTCCTCCACGCACAGGTTTCTCCGCTGTCTCTCATGCTGCTGGGCTAGTCTCCTTTTATACAACTGCAGCCTCTTAAGAGGCTGCAGGTGTGGAAGTCCAATCAGCCCTGCCTGACCAGAATCAACGGGACTATACCTGACCTTTACAGTTCTTAGCAGGCATCTACCTCGTCCCAGTATCAGAGTGGTAAAAGAGTGTGGTCTTCATTGTTCTTAGTTGCCTCTTCTCTGTAACAGTACTGTCAAGTGTCAAATGGGGAGCAATGAGGGGAACTAGCTTAAAACAGCCCATGAAGATGGGGGAAGGGTTGGGTGGGTCAGTAATAGTAAAAGGGCGATACCATATCACCCCAGACGGCACCCCACTTCCAGTCCCAAAAGACCCTCCACCCCGGTGATCCTCCCTCGCTGCTCCACCCCCAGGGTCAGGATCCAAGAGTGATGGCCTTTCCCTGGCCACCTGCACAGAGGATCTAAGAGGTTTAGGCGCGAGAATACCATCAGGTTTCTCACAGTATGAATAGTGGCCTACAATTCCCGGTGGTTTATAGTGATTTTTTTTAAAAAAAAGTTTTGAATAACAAAACATTCGAAAACTAAGTTTCAACAAAAAAAAAACCTTTGACAAGCTATCTTTAACATGCAAAAAATGCATTTCTTTCTAAACCAATCCATCAACAATAGACATGGACTTGTTTCAATTGAAATGCACTTTCACATGTTAAAACTAGCATTTTTTTTTTTTTTTTTTTTTTTTTTTTTAATAAAACTACAGTTCGATAATTAAATCGAACTTTTGTTATAATTGACCTTTCCCGCATCTCATCCGTCCTCTCCAGTGTTTAATCACAGTATGTTCTTTGTGCTGGTGCTAAGTTTGGATCACTGTTAATTAAGGATTTTCTTTTCCTTATCACAAGTTGTATTACAGAGAATCATGGTTAAATAGTCAATTATCCTGCATGATAGTTTAATATTATGGCCGGCGCTTACATATGACCACCAATCATTCATGTCATAGTTCTGAGGTTTGAAGCTAATTAGGTGTAGGGTCCGCTGTGTGATTGTGCCTGTGCAATCAAGTATCAAATGCTTGAGGGACTCTATTTCGCTCGCATCACAGAATCGACATTTGTTGTCTGCGGTGTCTTTCTTTTTTCGTATCCATAGCATTTCTAGCATTTAAATGCTTTTTTTGTAACTTTAAAACGTTACATGGAGCTGTCCAGTGCTGTAATTTCATCACTGGCCAGCCCCTTGTAATGTTTTAAAGTTTTGTGTATATTGGTTCCCCCCCCCAGCCTCCTCCGACCCCCACGCCACCCCCATCCTCCAACTCTTACCCTAGCCCCAACCCTAACCTTAACCCTAACATTAACCCTAATTTAACCCCTAAACTAACCCAAGCCCCAACCCTAACCCTATTTTAGATAATTTTTCATTTAGATCTATTTCAATATAATAGATTTTTTTTTCAAAAAAATGACTATTCGAAAAAATGACTTTTCTACAAAACGTATTCTCAAGATTTGTATTCGAAACTGTGTTTCGAAAAAATGACTGGATACCTTCCCAGTACTATGGATAGTGCTGTCTATGTAAGTGATGTAATTTCCACTTTCCCTCGGAGGACAATGCGAGACTAATCGACTAAATTCTTTGTTTAGCAACTCTCAATTCCAGTAAAATCAATGGAGATCTTTTGGCTTTCAATAAAAGTAACCGTTTGTTTTGTTATTAAAACAGTCGGCTACAATTTTCCTATACAATAGACAGCGTTACATATGTAAGGGATGCCATTTCTTCATCCTGCCACAGGATGAGTAGCTTACTGAATTCTATTAGTTAAGCAATAATCGCTGTGCGATTTTGGATTCTTGTTGAATCAATAAAGATCCTATGGCTTTCAATAAAGAGTAACCATAATTTGTATCCCAAATTGTAATCTGTACTCGTAATTAAAGTAATTACGGTCCCGACAGTAGGAAGAGTGAACTACAATTCCCAATATTATGAAAATGGTTACTTTTGTAAGTGATGCCATTTCTGCTTCTCCGTGTGAATATATGAGAATATATTGAGCACACAGGTTGTAAGTGGGTTGCTAATGGGTGTACTATAGTATTGGAAGGAGTTACTGCGTAATAGAACTTCAAGGCATACTACTGCGTTCTAAAGCTAGAATTCTCTTCCCCTCCCCCCCAGTATGATTTGGTAATGTTAGCACATAGTATATTGGTAGACGGGGGCGTGGCAGCTCAGACCAAAAAATTTACCACATGGAAAGCTCACGCTTGTGCCTCCTCAGAAGAGGGAGGCCACCATTTTACCTGCCGGGAATCAGGTAAGTGTGCCCTCTGCACTCCCTTTCCCATCCTTCCTCCCCAAACCTAATTTCCATGTTCCCCACTGTGCCTCACCCACTCCCCACTTACTTTGCACTCCTCTGTCCCAAGCTGGTGCCAGGAACACTGAGTGTTCCTGGCACATCTCTGTCGTGGCAATGGCAACCATGGAAAGGAAGAAGGGACTGCGTGTAGCTCCCTTCTCTCTAGTCCATAGCGCCCAGCTTTGATTTTAGTTTTTATTCAAGTTGAGAAATGGCAAACACGCCGTTTCTCAACTTGAAAATAAAAACAGTTAGGATCCAGGTACAACGTGCCAGGATGCTAATAGCAATGCATGCCTCTGCGCGGGGGCTTTAGTGGGGATGGTAATGCCCTGATTCTAAGGTTTATCTGGCCTGGTAAAGTCCCTGCCCATCAGGGTTAATTTCTTAAGTAATTAAGGTTTTCACAATTTGTTTCCTTTGGATTTTAGTAAGATCATGTAATCGGATACTGTAAACACAAAGAGATGAGTACCCTTTTGACAATATACTTCCAAGATTATAGAAACTTCTAGCTCAAGTTACTTTTGGGTAAAACCTATTATATTATGATACACCTGATCCGAAACCTCAGTATCTCATTACAGAAATTACAATATGCAAGAAGCAAACTCCAGATAAAAAATACATTTGTAAAATAAAGAAACAAATGTATTAAGGAAAGAAAAGTGTATTTGACATATGTAGGCATCCATTTCCTCACCTCAATGAGCTTTGGTGCAAACGTAGTATTGCTAAAAAAAGAAATGGACCAATTGTCATATATCATCATATGGTCCCCACAGCCTATAATATTCTTCAGAAAGAAGATTGACTTTTATGGGCCTATATGTTCCTATCCCTGAAGAATTTCCAGGCAATTATAGCAACAACAGGACAGAAACATGCACATCACTCAGTCTGTATACATAACCAACTGAGTTAATGGGCCTCATTACAAATCAGGCGGTCCGGAAATAACGGTGGCGGTAAAACCGCCGCCACCGTTGTTTCCGGACCGCCTGATCCCGACTCCTGCAGGCGGGAGGTGATGTTCCCGCCAGTTCTGACCTGGCGGGTTTAACACCGCCCGCCTGCAGGCGGATGAGGAAACACCGGCAGCATTACGAGATGCGGCCGGTGTTTCCATGATCCCCATTCCCATTGAGTCCTATAGGACTCAATGGGAATGGGGATTAACACCATTCCGCCTCCGTGATTCCCGGAAAAAACGGGGTTGTAATGCCCTGGTAATTCCGGGAATCACGGAGGCGGAATGGTAATACGAGTCCGGCGGTAACCAGGTGGCTTTACCGCCTCGGTTACCGCCGGACTCGTAATGAGGCCCAATGTATTGTGGTCTAGAAGATATTTATTAAGCAATGTGAAATGTGGACTATTCAAGACATATCAGTGTGAAATGATAGGGATCAACCTTTTTTTATAATAGTGTTTAGGGTTTTGTATTTATATGCCGTATGACACATATGTATGGGTAACGATGTATCCGGGACAGTGCACTTTTAGGAGGCATTGACAGGGTCACTGATGAATTTATTTATACATGTTTGTATTGTTAGAATTTTATACTAGTAATGTAATATTTCATATGAATTGTGTAAATTAATATTGAACTTATTGTGGACATTGACATTTATTGAGGGCGCTATATATCAAGGTGCAATTCTATGTATATTTTGTATACATATGAGTGCTGGTTATAGGCTGTGTGTGAAATGGATTGATGGTATAAACTCCACAGTTATTATTAATACTATCCATTTTATGTTTCATGGTTTTAAGATATTTTACTAAGAAAAGCAATTTTAAGCATAGCAACAATAATGCCGTGTTACTGGGAATTAACATAATCACAGTATTCACTTTAATACAATTAATGGCAGCATCCCAGACCCAAATTGTGAAATGTTTTAGTATACTAGGAGGTATTCAAGGAAGCACTTACCATTAGTAATAGCAGAATGTTTTATACAGTCCTTACTACCACCGTTTGTAGCCATTCAATAGATGCTACTATCATTCAATGTCATGATACGCCAATTATAGACCTCAAAAGGATGGAAGGCTGAGTCCACTTTTTTGCGTTTCAAACATGTGACCCACAGATTGAACACAGATCTCAGCAGTAAGCACCAAACTCAGTGAGGTAGGATAAAGTGCTGGCCGACTGACAGTGGAGAGATTGCGTTTGCTTGCCTGCTGCACTATGGGAGGAATGAGGTTTCAACACAAACATATCCATTGTGTTTCTCTGGGAACGAGGGGATATTTATGCAAAAACAAACTCCCTGGCATACATAGCATGATCTCCTTACCCATTCTCTGTTGGCACAACAATGGGTAGAGTTTCTTGGCATGAGCGCTCTGGGTGCCAAACAGCCTTGCACATGGAACAAAAGGTCATTTGGCATGTCTGGCAGTTTACTTGCACAGGCTGTCCAGAGGTGCTTGGTTCGATTTCGCAAACGGACTGGCAGTCAGCTGAAGGGCACCATGTTCTGTGTGGATCCAAGTGCACTTCTGAAATGCAAACACACAAGCACTTTGTAATTTGTTTCCACGAAACCTTAACATTCATATGCATGTTCAGTCCCTTAAAACTGATCTTTGTGCAAGTATTTGAGATGTTAAAAGCCCAATTGAGCCCTTTGGTCATTCCTCTTAGAATCACCTATGAACTGCCACCCAGCAGAAGCACTGGAGGCAAAACCATAACCACTTAATAAAACAAGCATTGGCAATGCCAACAGTTTGGGCTTATGTGTAGGCATGGGAAGGGCAGTTGCCAAGCACTGCCTTAATGGTATTAATCGGCCATTGATGGTAGCAGGTGCAAAATGTCGTGAGTACTTGTGCATCTAATAGCAGTGCCCGGCAAATGGCTAATACTTATTCACAAGCCAAAACTGTTGGCTTTGCCATTGCTTGTTTTTATTACACGACTTCACTGGGCAAGAAGTCACAACTCACTTGCTTTTAACTGGCTTAATTTGATTAGAATGCTGCTGTCCTCATAATATGTTCAGTAGGTTTCTACGTTTGGCAACCTGCCTCTCCTTGTGATACGAACCTGGCAAACGTGTTACAAGAACAATGGCGTTTTGGACAAATTGAAAGCAGGAATTACATACAAAGCACAAGCAGGTATTCATATGAATAATTACGATTCAACATACATTAAGATACATTCACACGCCTTGATAAAGCACAGCGTGCGAAACATGTGTCTGCAATTAAAACAGTTTTCTGTTTGATTATCACTGAAGTAAAATTGAATTTGAAGGAAAACAAAACCTAAGCTAACATGATTCGTGCTGAAACCCACAATTATACAGCAGCATCCATCACTTTAAAGCACCTGGCACAAAAGTGCTGTGATTTGCTTTTCCTGAAATTCAACTGCTCAGCGAAGCAACTACTTGGGTGTTCGCTACCCTTAATGCAGACCCCATCTACACTAAGTGATCGAGTACCCAAGTTCCACGAACACAGATGCTCAGCGTTTTGTCCGAAGAGGTGTGAACCTCGGATCATCGATGATCAATGTCTGAGGAAGAGCACAGGTGAGTGGTAGCGAGAAGGTGGTTGCACTAGATCATTGAAAATCTAGGCAGTCTCTCAGACTGCACCACCTTCAAAGTAAAGAAATTCATTCAACTTCTATCTGTGTGCAAGGTTTTACCTCATGGATCTCTTCAAATAGAGTCACAAAACATATTTTCTTTCTACTTTTCTCAGCCTTTTAATGCTTCTGGTGATGGTTGGAGAACCGAAATGCGTTAGGCATCAGCACAACCATCATTGGGCTTGGTGAGACAATGATTCTTGGAGTCTGTGAACAGTTATTTTTCGGTAAGGAATTATGCCTGAGATTTTGAACTGAATGATTCACCATTGTTTTGGTGTTACTAGCCCTAGAGATAGAAAAAGGCAAATACTCCCCCAAAATAAAAATAGGGAGTAAAAATACTCCCAACAAAAAATAGGAAACTAACAGTTAGGACCTTGAGCCCCTGCTTTCACCCACACAGCTCCATGGATAGGTTTGGACCAGTAGTGCTTGTAGTACCCGAGGAAGAAACTACTATTCTCAGCCTTCTATCTTTTAATGTGCTTGAATAACAAGGTGCAAAGAAATAATTATTACAAAAACATTTCCGTTTTCCAGTTAAAACATTTTTACTCTTTTTGAATATTCCCATTTGGAAACTGCAGCCGACACTATCAGTAGGTTCATGGTGGACACATCTTCCCTGCTAACAGTTCTCAAGCCGTGTAGTAACTAAATAGTCAACTCCGATTATACGGGTAGATAACGGCATGGGTCTAGCAAGGTGCTTCATCGAAAAGCTGCAGGATGGAAAAGGGTTAGGTCATCCGGATGTGGGAATCTGTCAGATTTTTCTTCTATGCTTTTAGTAACGTGTTTTAAAGTGGAGGGTTTTCGGGTCCCTGCTGAAGATATTGAAGGACCGACCACTCCGGATCTCCGTGGAGTGGGAGAGGTGTAACAAGGAATTGATATTTCAAGTCTCATCTCTTCTTTGTTCTGCAGGTCCCTTAAGCCCCAGAGGTGAAGAGATGGTATTTTATTTTATGGTATGTTGGCGTGCTAAGATGCAGGGCCTGGCATGGAAGGCGAGCTGTTTTGCACATGCGTCTTTGGGAGCCCAGTGTAGAGCGACGTGACTGGACTGATGCAGTTATTTTGCTGGTTTCTGAGATTAGTCGAGTTGCCCTGTGAGTAATCGCTTCGAACAGTCCCAGTCAGTGTGTCACGAAGCCTGTCAAGGGGGCATTCCCATAGTCATGTCTTGACAAGCTACATGCTGGAAGCACCGATTGCAGGTCCTGTGCTGAAATAAACAGCTCAAAGCTTCCCAGAAGGCATAGTTAAAAATTCAGCCGCTGTCAAAACATTTGGCTGCGACTACCACACATACTATTCCGGATCGGTCAGGCTGTTTGGGATGATGGCGAGTAGGAATTCTGTCTTGACGAATTTAGTTTCAAGTAATTCAGCAACATCCAAATCTAGATCTGTACTACAGTAGACAGCGTTGCGAACAACATTTTGTTCTGCTGTGATTTTAAGGTACAATTGTATGTCTTCTGTGCACCAATAAAGGTCTAACCCCATGTTTCTAGCCTGCTTCCATGGGAGATGCAAGCAGCTATTGGTCCTTGCAGTACTTCAAGAGCTTGGGACTGGGAAAGACGCTAAGTGCTCCCTGACTGAATATTCTCGCAAGTAGAAGTTAGATTCGTTTGAAACACTGCATGGATACGGCCGAAAATGTCCTCATAGAACTGAGGCGAGCACTGTGGTTGAATAGAGCAGAAAGGTCGAGAACGATGGGCAAGGAGGCATTTACTTGTCAAGTATGCGCAATGCATTGTCTCAAACCTGTAACAGCAGCAGTTTCCGGATGCAAGATTGGAATCTTACTATTAAATTATTCTGGATGCGCTTGTTAAGCTGTGCAGCAACCATCACAATGTGGATGGAAGAGAATACTCAACGTACCGGAAAATGTGGGTTAGCAAGCTTTATTCATTCGAATACGACCTCTGATGAAATATGGTTGCATCTGAAAAGATGCCACACTAGATTCTGTTTACGAACTAGGAATGGGGGTCGAACGCTGGGCGATTTTGGGATCCATCTGCCTTTTCTAACATCACTCCAAATTTGTGCCTAGGAGATTAGTCCCATCCCTTGGATTGGTTTTAGGGTACACAGTTGGATGAACACCTATAGGAATTAGGGGCTCTATCCAAAACCTAAAAGGAATAGAACTGTCCAATTGCGTCAGAATCGATGGGCACCCAAAAGCTATTTTTCCAAGCACAGAGTATTTATAGTGCCACAGCAACCTTTCATGGCTTTTCCTTGCTTGATCTACTGGGCTCAAATATTATATCCCTCTGTGCTGCAGTTCATGTTCCGGGCATCTGGAAATATATAGACCACAAAACGCCTACTAGGCAATACCTTGTGACTCCGCTTTGCCCCAAGGCCAGAGTCTGTAAGCTTTGGCTCTCCAGATGTTTTGGACTACTACTACCATCAGCCCTAGACAAAGAGCCAGCCTTAGGGCAGGGCGGGCCGGGCAGCCACCCAGGGCACCCTGCCATTACACCGCCCCCCCATCCCACAGCAGCTCGGGGAGCCTGTCAAGGTCTCCCCCCCCCCAAGCTGGCGTGGTGGGAGAAGGCGCAGCAGGTGCCCAAATGAAATTAAATGCACTCTGCATTTTGGAGCGGAGCACATTTAACAACATTAGGGCGCTTCCGGTGCCTTTTAAAAAATGTGGTGCTCCCCCTAACGCCCTGCCACATGACTACGGTTAATCAGGAGGAGGAGATGGCAGCAAATAAAAAAATTGGCGGCCTGGGGCGATGCTGCTTCTAAGGCTGGCCGTGCCTAGACAGCATCTTCAATGGTGAGGGACTTTGAGCCCTTCCTGGTAATAATACTCACAACAGGCTGGGGATGGTGCGTGGTGTCTTTCATTCAAGGAAATGTGTTTGACAAGGACATCATTGTTCTTATGATCTCAATTCAATGTCTAGCAGGTCTCAGGTTTTAGTTATTTATTTATTTCTACTGCGCTGTAGTCCACAGGCATCAGCGTGCCACATGTACACGCAGAATCACATTATACAAACAAGTCACGGGACAACATGAATCTATAGATTTTCAGGCAGGTTTTGGCTTAGATTAAGGGAGCTATCTAAACAAGTGGGTCTTGATTTTCTTTCGGAAGGTAATGCATGAGAGCTCCAGTCTTATTTGTGGTGGGAGGTTATTCCATAAGGTCGCAGCTTTTAGGTTAGGTCTTCTCCCATGGATGTCTCTAATGTCCAGCAAGTCTCTCAGTTTAGGTCTTTTTCACACACAGACCTCTCAGAGTTAAAAGCTGCTTTGGTTAATACGCCCATGTATATCCTCTCTCTTGCTCGACTTCTGTTGCTTAGTCCTGTAATCAAGTAGAATGATGCTCAAGCCTCTGCTTGAGTAGTGCCTCCATTTTCATAGTCCTACCTCCAATCCTCATTGATTCCCTGACTCCCCAACACTACTCTTCTATGAGGCATTGGGCAGAATTCCCAGGGCGCTCACATTCAATGGCTGGCATCTCCCTGTGTCCCTTCCCTAGCCAGTCTCTTAGGTAAGTGTCTGCAGGCCACTCAAGCTGGCGTCCCTATGGGAAGCAGTCCAGACCTGTACTAAGGGAAAAGGCAGGTATATCACTGCTATGTCCCCAGAGCTTCCATCGCCTCCACAGTGCTTCCCATGTCTCCAAGTAAGATCTGCGTCAAGTTGGCAAGACCTGCCTGCGCACTGTACTGTCTCGGCTGGTGCTGCCGAAATAGTGCCCCACCATGTTGGTGTCAGTCATTGTGGGCCGGTTCCCCTACATCGCCGTAGAGCCGAGTCGGGCGTGTGACTTGCCCTTCGGCATCCAGGTTGTCTGTCACCATGGTTTGCAGGACCGTCAATGCTGCCAGTCCCCCGGTCCCTGCGAGGGTTGTGTGGGATTCCCTGGGCCTCACAGGGACTAAAGGAGTTTTAGTCTAAAACATTTGAGAAGTCGCAGGTTGCAGACCTCTGACCCAAGGGACCCCCCAAACCATTACCAGCATGAACTTCTCCACCCTACTTTTCAGAAACACTTTGCAGACTGATATTATTCTAACCCACCAGTCAAGAGTCATCCTCTTTAACTTTAGCCCACTACAGTCTCTGGTCTGATTGACTTCACATGAGCACTGTCTTGCACTTACCAGACCCTGTTAGAGGCTCTGGTTATACCTCTCTTTCTCATTGGTCCATGGCTCCCATCAACCTCTGGACTATAACCACCAGCATGCTTGAAATCAGTTCTCTTCAAGATATTCTGACCCTTTACAGGACCTGAGTGTTAGCCACAATTAAGCTCTTAGCAATGTTTATCAAGGACTGGGCTGTACTAATACACAGTCGGTTTTTCTAGCTACTTCCTGCCTTCACTCCACCTACACCAAGGTCTCCAACTTCCTTTCTTAATTCCCTCACGGTCTGTCTCCTTTTGATTCCTTTTATACTGTTGTAGCCCTTGCAAGTGTCGTACAAATGTCTGGGTTAGGCTAGCTTGTTTCCCGATCATCCCAGAGACATACGATTGATTGAGGGCACATCTCCTTACCAGGTGTGTTCTCTTGTTCATTTAGGCCTTTACTTTATGGTCTCACTGATGATCTGATTAGCTAGGAGCATGCCAGGAGAGAGCTTAAGGGCAGTGGCTGTTCTTTTGAAGTTAGGCAACCCTGCAGATGGTTCTCCTTCTTCCCCAATATGGATTGAAGACACTTGTGAGTTGACAAATCTCTACCTGGTGACAAGCAGGAAATTAATTTGTGAACCAAAGCCTGGGCAGGTTTGCGAGTCACTTGCCTCCGGTATGGTTTGCTCTAAGAGCAAGCTGGCACATGGTGTGTGTGTTTGTTTTTTTTTTTTTTCTCTCTCTCTCTCTCTCTCGCTCTCGTAATTGTGGAAGGCTGAGAGACTTTCAGGGTTTTACTCTATGTGCCTCAGGGGGAGGGGGAGGGAGGATTGTATTACGAAGTGGGTGGTTTGCCCTGGTCCTGGAAAGGTAACTTCACAACACAACAGTTTTTACCAGGAAATGAAAGTCAGTGATGGGGCAGAAACTATTAGGATGCCCAGTATCTGTTGGGCGAGTTTTTAATAGAGGCATCATCTGACCAATCTTCTGGATACATGGAATAGACCTTGTATCAGCAACGCCTTTATGATCCTGAGCACGGGAGGAATCTGGATTCTGAAACAGTTCCTTTCTTGTGAGGCAGATCCTGGATTATTCCACCCCCCGCCCCCCTCCTCCGTCCCCAATAACTTGTGAGTTTCAGAAATCCCATTATTTAAAGCAAGCCATCCACCATAAAAGGCATGCAATTAAAATGCATCAAGAGAAAATCTACCTCGTTCAAATTTCAACCGCTGGTACAACTTCGACTGGTCAACAGTTATTAACGAGGCAATCTGAAAAATAAAACCAAAGTGTTACCAGACGTATTCCCCAGGAATATGTTTGCTAATAAAGAATGCAACATTTGAAGAAAGCTGGCGGCAGTGTCATTCTTTCTGCACACCCTACCGATGTACCACAGGATGAAATGTATTCCCTGCAGTTCTTGGGCAGGGGGGTTTGAAGAGCAACATGAGCTCCAATATAAATGCAAAATACATATTATGAAATCATGCATTGTCAACTGATAACTAGAAAGCGCTCGAATGGTGTATACCCAAGTTATTCGGAAAACTTGACAGGTGGTGTGGGTGTGGTTCTACCACAGCATCTACCCAGCTTTCTAGATTCCAGGCAAAGAGGCCAAATTGAGGGATACATTTTTGATCTCCCAAAAGCAAGGTGCGATACTCGATAGTTCTGATTAATCTTTGTCACTTGTACCTAAGCTAGGCCTCAGACATCAAGCAGCTGGCTTACATGATAATGTCACATTCAGGGGACAGCCAGAGTTAGGTTTCCCGGTTTCCCTCCAAGTAACAGATGGTGGGGGTGCAGTATAGGTGAGCGCAGGAAACTATGGAATAATAAAACCCTTTTTAAAATAATTCAGAAAATGTCAGGACCTAGAAAAATAAATTGGCAGCGCTGCCTCCTGTACAGATGAAAACCATAAGAGGAAAGTGATCAACGATGTAGCCCAATAATAGAAAAGTGTAGCAATGGAAGGAAGCCTTCAGAGGGTTTGGGTAACTCAATTAAGTACGGAAAAGCTTATATGAATGTTACAGCTCCCTGAAAGGCAGGAGACCCCACCCTAGTAGAAGCACCAAACCTCAAACCATTTGACACATGAAATGGTGCGTATGGGAAAGGAGCAGCCCTTATGCAACAGACAACAAAGGAAACCTACATGGCAGCATTTGGATCAAAGGCACCGACGAGCATGGGGCAACATTATTCTGTGGTGGAAAAAGAAATGTAGTGTGCCCCTGGGCAGTAAACCATTTACAGAAATACCTATGGGGAAGGTGGTTTAAGTTGTGGACAGATCGCAAGCTGTTAGTGAATATATTGGGCCCCAGGAGCAAAGGAACTCAAACACCAAGGCTAGCGAGACTAGCATAAAAACAAACAAGAGTATAACTTTCAGCTAGAGCATATACATGCATGGGAAAATAGACAAGCGGACTGTATCGTGACTAACACTCAAGAGAAGAAGGAGGAGGAGGAACAGATCTTTAAAAAGAATGCGTTGTAGCATCCATCACAGAGAATGGCATAGTGAATCAGGAAATGATGACAATATAATGAAGACATTCGAATACACCAGGAGAGGGTGGCCAGGAGAAAAAATGCAAGTACCAGAAGTGCAAAGCTATAGGAAAATAGAAACTGAACTAAACGAAGTTCTAATAAGAGGGAATGTGGTGATACATCCACCAAGCTTCAGGAGCAAGATAATACAGCTGGGTCATGAAGGGCACAGAAATAACGCTCACCAAACGAATCATAAGGGACATTATTGGTGGCCCTAATTGAACACAGAGACTGAAAGAACTCAGAGTAACTGCACACTTTTCAAGGAAGGAGACAAACAAATGGTGACCAGAGTAGCACTGTTGGGAATAGTAGACTGGCCCAAGACGTATGGGATCAACTAGGAGTAGATTTCGTAGGACCAATAACCTTCCAGCTGAGCGAATGTATGCTACAGTTACAGTGGACTATGCATCTGAATGGCCGGAACGATAACATGTTTTGTAAAGGTGGAAAAACAAGGAAAGGTGCGCACTCCAATTCTCTGCATGACCTTCCAGGCCACTGGTGTACTCCTCCGACCGGTTTCTGTGCCAATACACGTCATCAGGGAGGCTGGGTGGACTTGCAGCTCACCGCAGGTGCAGGTGATAAAAATCTGCTGCAAGGGCTACTGGTAGATGTAGTCATCTGGTCAGCAGAGAAAACGCTCACGCCCAATCCCACAGTGGAGAAAGGGGGGTGGGGGGAGTGTAGCCTCAAGTGAGGCACTCCAAAGCCGGGCATATATAACCCTGGTGCGGCACCTTGTCAGGCCCTGAGGATTCCACCCCTCAAGGTCCTGCGAAAAATTGAAAAACAAGGAAAGGTGCGCACTCCAATTCTCTGCATGACCTTCCAGGCCACTGGTGTACTCCTCCGACCGGTTTATGTGCCAATACACGTCATCAGGGAGGCTGGGTGGAATTGCAGCTCGTTTTGTCTGCTCCCTGATGACGTGTATTGGTACAGAAACCGGTCGGAGGAGTACACCGGTGGCCTGGAAGGTCATGCAGAGAATTGGAGTGCGCACCTTTCCTTGTTTTTACATGTTTTGTAAAGGTGTTCAGGAGAGAAGGATACTCAAAGAAGATGGTCAATGACAATGGAGTCCAGTTTGACTCCGAAGAGATGAAACAGTGCTGAGGAAGAACAATGGAAACCATAAGAAATCCACATTGTATCAGCCACAAAGGAATGGACAGGTAAAAAGATTGAATCATTACTAGAAAGGATCGTAGAGGCAACATACAGAAGCAGGTTAGATTGTCAAAATGAAGTGAGCAAAAGCATAGCAGCACATAGGATGACCCTGAATAGTATCACAGGCATTTCTTAGTTTTACTTGATGAACAAAAGACTAGCGAACACGAGACTACCACTGTAGTGGATAAAAAAGAAATTAAAGGCGGATGGAGAAAAAACTAAGAGGCAGAAGTAAGAGTGAAAAACTCAGAGTAAGAGAAAAAGAGGCGCATGATGCGAGAAAAGCAGTCAAAAGACAAGACATCAGGCAAAGAGATTGGGCCAAGATCACATTGCTTCTATCCAAGCAAGCAAGATATACAAATATTACATCCAGACTGCAGATGCAGAAAAAAAGGAACAGAGATAGAATTGCACTATGCAGTCAAAAGGAGAAATTCTGAAGAGCCCAAAGTAAACGGAAGTAATCGAGAAGAGGGCCAGCCAGGAGCAGGAACCGAGAAATGATAAAAAACAACCAGACACACTCTGGAATCAGGAAAAGAACAGCCCTCCTTGCAATTGGAACCTAAGGATTACATTACAGAGATGGAGCGGCAAGGAGAAAGAACACTACAGAAGACCAGAAGAGGGCGAAGAAACCAGGTCCCCAAGAACCAGTGGTGTGAGAAAACCACATGGTAGGTATAAAGACTACGCAATGGACTAATTTATTGTTGTACAAAAGGGGATAATGTAGTGATGCGGACTAGCCACGTCACCACGCAGGACATCAGTGCTCCCTGTCATCATGCTGGAGGGGGATGACAGAGAGAGCAGAGTGCAGAGACACAGAAAGCCAGGAGAACAGAGCTCCATATGCCACTCCTTGACATAGCGCATGCCTGTGCACTAGTCTTGAAAAGATTTAAATAAGCATGTCAGCCTGAGGTAAGGCTTAACTAAAAGTGCCTATGCTAGAACATCCATCTGGTATTTGCGTCCTTGTTAAGTGAGACATCCACAACCAGCCATGGAGCTTCCAGAGGATTTACTTTATTGGATGATATAGAGATAAGGTTATTCGGGTTGACGAGAACATTCACTCACATTGAAAGTGGTGTGTAAACTATGCGTACATGAAAAGGACAGCCTATAAAAGATGTACATTGCAATTGAGTTACATTGAGGTATTAATTGTACTAAATCTGCACCCTTTCAATTCTGCAGGATTACTCTTGCCTCAGTTATCAGCTGTGATGTATGCGTGACATCATTAAGGTGGATTCTCTTGGCGTAAATTGTGGACTAGCCGGTTTGCATTTCACACCAAAACTAATATATTTACCATCTGTCTCCCCAAACGCCATCTATTGTTTCCAAGGCGCCCCTAACCCGTAGGCCTCAGGGCACTGACAAGACAAACAGCACAACGGAACAGATAGCGGGGTGTATTAGGCAAGCTAAGCATGAACTCTCTCATACAATAAAGAGACTGCAAAAGCTGTGACAGGTTTATGTCATATTTCGTGCAAACTACTCGACAGCCTTATAAAGTGAGCGCCACGGTTACTTGCAGCAGCAGCAGCTTAGTCTGCACCAGGCAAGCCTGCAAATCAACATAAGAATAAGCAACCTCTCTTCTCGTGCCCCACGCTGCACCGTCGCAAACAGAGGACAGTTTAAGTGGGCACGGGCGGGCAAGTCGCTCTAGGTAGACCAGTGGACAGACTGACATTAACCTGACAAGCAAGCATGCAGTACACATTTTCAACACGTTATTAATGTATGGAAAAATGTACAAAGAAGATTAAAGAAAACTTTTTTTTTGGTTTGGGATAATACAATAAACATCAACATATTTATTCAACGTTCTTAACACCTTTTAATGCACAATAAAAGATGCAAACGGGCATACAGATGTGATCAGAAGTGTTGGAGAACTCGAGGATCCAGGCCTTAAATTTAGTGAGCCAAAGTCATCTAGGAATTAAAGGAAAATGGCAGATTTAATATCAATCTCCATTGTGCAATTTATTAGCTCAAATCTTTAACAAATTGATGCAGACTTTGAGGCAACGGTCCATCTTGCCTGTGCTGATTTTCGAGCATTGCAGCAAACCGATTTTATTTTGCTGGCACAGCAAGCATGAGCACCCTTTCAACACCCTTCCCAACTCGCAGTTCTTTGGGTACCAGACAATTGGTCTGTACCGCACGTTCCTGCCTCACATGCCAAGTTTTGCCCATTTGAACTGTTCGTAGGGACATCTTCACACCTGTGCAGAAATGTGACGTATCCAACATTGAGCCACCCAGTTTGTCTATTTGTGGTCACACATGCACAACAATAGAACTAGACAAGCTGTCATTTTGGAGAAGTCAGGTGGCGAGGCATAAATATGGCCACAAATAATGTATTAGGTTATTTTTTATCAAGAAGGCAGTACCTTCAAGGAGAACGCAATGGCGAAATCAGGGCAGCTTGCCTTCGATTTCGCCAAAGTAATTGTGTATGGCTTTGGAGCAGAAGATGACTAACCCGTATTCAGAACTCTTCCTCTACATAATCTGAGGTAGGACTGGGTAGCGAAGCATCGTAGGCCTCAACCTCTAAAATAAGCTGGCATTCTTAACAGGGTACACTTGCTATGACATTTAGAAAAAGCTAATTGTACATTGTGTCCTGTTAGAAAAGCAGGACCAAAATACCCATCAGATCACCCACCACTGCACGCTGGCAAGAGACCACAGATGCTCAACAGAAATCCTTCGGCAAAAAAAGACAGCAAAAGAAGAATCAGAAAAATATTCCCTTTGTCTCAAGGTCTTCGACCACAGCAAAAATTACTGATGCACTTGAAGACCCTTAATGACCCATTCAAATTTACAAGATGGCTTAAACGGCAATTCCTTCCCACAACACTGGTCTTCACTTAGTGGAGCCCTAAAACCCTATGTTATGCGTTATGCGCTGGGTCTACCTGTGACCATGTAGCCAATCATCCTCTCTTTTCAGCAGCTGTCCTTAGTGGCCCCACTGACACACCCTTCCTTTCATAGTGCACATTAGTGAGTAGTTTTGCATATCTAGCACGGTAAAAATCACCAATAAAAAAAAATATATATATATATATTAAATAATTCCTGACACCAAGTTAGATTTCTAGGTAGACGTGTTGTCATTTGCTCTGCTGCTGTTGGAAGTGGATGTTCTCCTCTTGACCCCGCCCCGGTGTGAATATGAAGAGGCAGAATTACAAGCTCAACTGGCAAAAGTAGAGGTTTTAGTAAGGGCCTGCCACGCTTTGGAAACGGAGCAAATGCTTTGTTATATGACAACCTTGGGCAATGCACGGTGCGTGATAACAGATTACCTATATTCTGTATGCCACAGAGCAAGAGGTCTAGGTAGCCAAGCATCCTGCAATTCTGCTCTACTTACTGGCACTCTTACAGCCAGAAAGATTGTTTATACGGATTCTTAAACGTTGCTAACTGGCATTATAATGTCCAGAATGCTACTATTAATGTACTGTATTTAGGATGGTCCAATGAAATAAATCAACAAAGCACACATTTACTTTTTGAAAGAGCATATAAATGTCACATACCAGCGAGATGTACATTTAGGTCAGGCTCAATTTTTACATGGAGTGCACTGCTGCCAGTATGGCGCTGTGTAAGGCTTCTACCTTGAATGATGGTTACCTGTGCCGGCAATAGTGGCACTAGAATTAGTAGATAAACACTGCATACCATGCTTTAGTACTTTCCAGAAAGCTAGATTGAATCGCAGAAGAGCATGCCATGAATTCTAATTTGAACAGAAGAGGCTGCGCAGGTGCTTCTTAGGGCTGTTGGATTTCTGGATTTAGTGGAGTGGGTTTGACGTGACTTCACCCCTCGAGTGCTAACGACGAGTATGCTCGTCCTTTTTGCATAGACTTGATTAAAGCTCAAAGGCTGGCATCCTGGGCAGCATTGTAAGGCCTTGAGAGGGGGAAACCTTGGATACTCTACAAAAAAGAAACTGATGCAACCCCCTACAGGAAGCTTTGTAACAATGGAAAAATGCAGGCTCATGTAGTCAAAAAGCTATGGAAGAAATTACCTCAGAGGAAAGACCAACTTTGGAAATTCCGGTCAACTCCTAAAAAAGAAAATCATGTGTAACAGGAGCTCTGTCCACACGAACTTGAACAGTGTTGACTTAAAGTCTCCTGTAATTGTAAGCAATTTATTTTAGTTTATATTATTATACTATTAGGGTGCCATCAAGCTACAACTACATGGACACAATGTTTTACTTTACGAACCTTTTAGTTTGCCAACAGGTGTCTAACTCATACTGCCTTATCTTTAGCAGAGGAAGACAAATCTCTATGAGCATGGGTGTAATTTTAGAGGGGGGGGCGTTTGTTCCCCCAACGGTTGTACCTCTCATTTGGAAGGGGCCCCTTTCATTTAGATGTCATGCCCCCCCGCCCAAACCCCCATCATTTTCACCAAAGGTTCGCCACTGGTTATGAGATATACTTGGGGATGACCAAAGGAAGCCAAAGCTCATCGAGCATTTCTCATAGGTCTTAACTTCATCTTAAGAACCTTAAACATCCTTCCCAAATTTCGGAAAATTGCTATACTCTCGCCATCACTTCACAAACACCTATTTCCAGAAAACCCAGTTTAATCAAGTCACATACCCGTGTTTCTGTGCTAAGCCAGTGCGTTGATTTCCAAATTCATTGCAATGCTTTTTTAGTCCCATCGTGGCTCTCGAGGTGCACTGCCGGTCATTTTCAGGTAGATTCTGTAGGGACCTCATGCTGTTGAATATAGCATTATCTCTCAAGACCTCTATCCTTTGACCTATCCCCAATGCCATTACATAGGCTAGCTCTCCCTCCCTCCGGGGCTTTTTTTCAGAACAATCCACAGATATACAAGTCAGAGTGGCATTTCTCCCCCAATACCTACAGCTATTACCCTTCTCCAGCAGCCTCTGGTGGTATAGGCATGCAAGACACCAGTGTAGCCTTAGAACAATTCTCTGTTGAATATACACTAGGTCTAGACTCACGCCTGCCTCTAGTAACCCCTCCAGCCCAAGGTGTCTCAGACACATATCTTCCATCATGTTGACCTGTAGCTTATCTTTGTTTATTTTTTTATTTTTTAGACATTCAGTCCCAAAGTCTATGATCAAAATAAAATGTATGGTGCTGATAATGTTGCCCTCTGGGTGTCCCAGCATGGGCCTCATAATATGCATAAAAGTCTCTGTGTTGTTTGCCATTTCCAGGACATGCAGCTGCCAAGCCCTTTTCATTAATTAATTTGTATTGGGCCAGCAAACTTTTTGGCATTCCGTATCTAGGACGTACCGAGTAAAATGGAAGTAACTTGCACTTTTTTCCTCTAAACTACCAACTCCAAAGCGCCAGTCTCCTGACCAATTTAGGGGTGGAACTGGCAAGTCCAACAATAGATGTCTGCATATTGGCGAGTTCAGCAGGTGTGGCTATGCAACTTTGAACATATCTTATAGAACATGGTTCTTGGGCAGGTCAGACATTTTGGGGTTTTGACCTTTCGCAGGCACTTCGGTTTAGCTTAGGCCTTCTTGTAATGTCCACTTCTAGGGCACTCTTCTGCCTATTCAGGTTGTATTGCAGCAAATTGGCTGTACAGAAACAAGATCCCTAACTACTTTAGTTCCTTTGTTACTAAACGTAACGGAAAATGCATATTCTTCTCTATTAATCATCTCAGTCAGCATCACACACTACTTGCAGCAATGTATCTGTAACCCTCCACCATTGTGGAGCAAACTGTCAAGATCTGAGTCTACCTCCCCTTTCTCCTCACCTGACTCTCCTGAGGTGGATCTTTGACAGTCGGTTTCGGTCTTCTGGGGTTTCTTTTTAATCCTTGCACCATTGCCCTTGGGTGCTCGAACCTTCTTTTCGTGTAGGTAAGGTCTGGCCCCTCCGGAGGCCACCTTGACAGAGGCAAAGACCTGTCCTAGGGGAACCCCAGGGGGCCAGCCTCCAATCTAGGGAAAAAGCACGAAGGCAGAAAAAACCCTAGTTCATAGATGGTCTTGATGATGAGTCAAAGAGATGGCACAGATGTTCTGCAACTCGTGTCGTGGGATCCAGAGATGTGAAAATACAATCCAAGGGTAAAACTAGATAAACTTCGCGGAGGCGAGCGAAGCAGTAGCACAGAAATGACTGAGGATACAGAATCAAGTAAGAAGGGTGCTGCCGAGCTGGCAGCGGACGAAAGACAGCAGAAAAGAAGTAGCGGAACACGGTGCGGAGAAGTGGCACCGCGTTCAAAAGGTAGGAAGTCGAACCAAACTGCTGGGTTGGAAGTCGAGCGGATAGGAAGGCGCTCTAAGCAAACAAAAGTAGTGTTGACTGTACAGAGCGACAGCGACAAGTTAGAATAGGGTGAAAGTAGACTGGGAAACAAGGAAGGCAAAAGTAAGAAGACGGTGACACAGAAAAAGGATAGATAGGTAAAAGAGGAAAGGAAACGAGCGTAGTTCAGGCTCGCTACGGGAGGGCTGTAGAAGGAGCAGAAATCACGGAACGTAGAAACGAGATTTAACAGCACTCGGAGCGTTGAATGAAACAGCAACAGATACAATGCGCCGAGCAGGGGGGCGGAGCCTGCCTTTAAAGGCACCGCGCCATGTTGGATGAGGACTAGAAAGATCCTCGGGGTCGGAACTTGCAGCGACTCCAGCATTTCCAATCCTGGTTCCTGACAGTATACCTCCTTCCTCTCGGGGGACCCCCAGGCTTGCCCGGGTGGAGACAATGGAACTTCCTGAGAAGTCTGGGTGCGTGGATGTGGCTAACTGGTTCCCAGGACCTTTCTTCCACTGGATAGCCCTTCCAGTGTACCAGGTATTGGAGTCTGCCCTTGCGGTATCTGGAATCTACCAGGTATGCCACTTCGTATTCCTCCGGAATACATCGTACTTGGGCGCGACCCTTGTGGATGGGTCTAAGGAACGGGTCTTCCTTATACTCCTTAAGCAAGGATACGTGAAAAACTGGACAAACTCTCTTGAGGTAGTCCGGATGTCTGAGCCTGTAGGCTACCGGATTGATTTGTTGAAGGATAGAAAATGGCCCAAGAAATCGAGGGGAAACTTCCCAGCATGAACCCATCTAGGTAGGAATCTGGTTGACAACCAGACCAGTTGTCCCACACCCCAGTTGGGATTAGATCCCCGGTTCTTATCTGCCCATCTCTTTTGAGTCTGTAGACTGGCCTGGTGTGCCTTCTTGGCAAGACCATGTACTTCATGTAATTCCTGCAAGATACCATCCAAAGCAGGGATCCTTGTGGCTGGAGAACTAAGACCCGGTAGATGCTGAGGATGATACCCATATGTGCTCAAAAAAGGGCTCATTTGGATAGTGGTATGCAGAGTGTTATTGTATGCAAACTCTGCTTGCGAGAGGAAATGGTACCACCTCTCCTGCTGTGGACTGCAGAAACACCTCAAGTATTGTTCCAGACTGGCATTCAGCCTTTCTGTCTGCCCGTTACTCTGAGGGTGGTAACCCGAGGAAAGAGCGCGGTGGATTCCCAAAGTCTGACAAAGTGAAGTCCAGAATTTGGACGTAAACTGAGGTCCCCTGTCTGATACTATAGTCCGGGGTAATCCATGCAGTCGGACTATGTCTCGAAGAAAGACCTCAGCGGTCTCAGAAGCGGATGGTATCTGCCTGAATGCAGAAAAGTGGGCCAGCTTGCTGAAGGAGTCTATTGTGACCATGATTACTGTCATGTCGTTAGAAGGAGGGAGATCGACAATGAAGTCTGTAGACACGTGTTCCCATGGTGGTGATGGTAAGGAATGCTGCTGCAAGAGACCGAGTGGTTTGCCAGTTCGGTATTTATTAGAAGCACAAATAGAGCATGAAGTGACATACTGGTGCACATCCTTTCTTACCCTTGGCCACCAGAAACCTTGTTGCAGCAATTCATAGGTCTTTCGGATTCCGGGATGTCCTGTCAAGGGTGAATCATAACACCAGGAAAGGATGAGTTTCTGGAGACTTTTAGTGGGAATGAAAAGTGCGTCTTCATGGTAGTACAAACCATCACTACCTAGGCGGACCGAAGAAGGAAGTTCTGTGCAAGCCTGATATTGAGGTATCAGGTTTTGGAGGAAGGAGACAGTAGTTGCTAAAACCTTAAGATTGGGGAAAATACGGTCATGTCCTTCGTAATTCCCTGAGCTGTCCCCGATGCTTCGTCACAAGGCATCCGCCTTCTTATTTTCAGAGCCGGGAATGTAGGTTATCACAAAATCGAATTGCAAAAAAAAATAAGCCCACTGGGTATGTCGGGCATTGGTACACTCCATTTGTTGGAGAACCCGAAGGTTACGATGGTCAGTTCTGATCACAAAACAATGGGCAGCGCCCTGTAGGAGATGTCGCCATTCTTGACAGGCTAATTTGTTGGCCAACAGCTCTCTTTCCAGGACAGTGTAATTGCGTTCACTGCTGGTGAGGGTCTTAGAAAAGTATGCCACTGGGTGTTCGTAATCATCCGCTGCCTTCTGCAATAGGATGGCACCTATCGCTCCTATCGACGCATCAGTCTCCAGAATGAAAGGTTTAGTCTGGTCTGGTTGTACCAGAACGGGAGCAGAAGAAAAACACTCATTAAGGGTTAGAATAGCCCTCTGTTGTTCCTCTCCGAAGGCAAACTTGACACCCTTCTTTAGCAGGGAGGTAAGAGGAAGCACTAGGTTGGAGAAGTTGGGAATGAACCTCCTGTAAAAATTGGCTAACCCTAAGAAGCTTTGTAGCTCCTTGACAGTGTTGGGTTCTCTCCATTCCCTGATGGCCTTAACCTTAACTGGATCCATCTCTATGTCCCTTCCTGACAAAAGGAATCCTAGGTAGGATACTGAGGTGGTTTCGAATTGGCACTTCTCCGGTTTAACTAATAGCTAATGATCTTGAAGACGTTGCAGTACTCTCTTAACCAGTACCCTATGCTCGGGCAATGTCTGGGAGAATACCAGGATGTCGTCCAAGTACACTACACCAGATACGAACAACATGTCCGCGAATACCTTGTCCATGTATCTTTGAAAAATGGCTGGGGCATTGACAAGGCCAAACGGCATCACCCTGTATTCGAAAAGTCCAAATGGGGTGCGGAACACCGTCTTCCATTCGTCCCCTCTTCTTATCCTTAGGAGGTGGTAAGCGCCCCTTAAGTCCAGTTTGGTGAAGTAAATAGCCCCCTGTACTGCCTCCAGAATATCTCGGATCAAAGGCATGGGATACCTGTCCCGAATCGTCACCTTGTTCAAACCTCTATAGTCTATGCATGGACGTAATTCTGCACTATCCTTCTTCGGAATAAAGAATAAGGAGGCACCACAAGCGGATCTGGACTCCTGGATACGCCCATTTTGAAGATTGGAGTCTAGGTAATTCCGTAGAGCTTTCCTTTCAGGGAGAGACAAGGGATACATCCGTCCAAACGGAACTACAGCATCCGGAAGTAAGTCGATACCACAGTCTTCTGCCCTGTGAGGAGGTAACTCAAGTGGTTGGATGTCTAAAAACACCTCCGAATACTCTTGGTAATGTGTTGGAATCAAAGCGATGATAGCCGGACTTAGAGCAGGACCCGACCTCCCTCCATGGTGAGTTAAGCCGATAGACTGGTTCATACAAGTGGACTTACAAAAGTGCGAATTAAAACTCACTCTATTGGCCTTCCAGTTGATCTGAGGATTGTGTCGTCTTAACCAAGGGATACCAATGACCAATGGAAAGTGCGCAGCTCGGATCTGATCGAACACCAAGTATTCAGAATGGTGACTCAATTCCATCTTCAAGGGTATAGTCTCTTTAGTAATAGGTCCGGAGGACAAAGGCCTCCCATCCACACCTTCTACAGGTATGGGAGTTGTCTTTGGTCTAGTGGACACCTGATGTTCCTTAGCCCAGTTGGAGTCCATAAAGTTTCCGGCTGCTCCGCAATCTAACATAGCAAGAACTTCGGTGGGACTCGAGTCGGATAGCCACAATTTGACTCGGAACACCATCAGACTGTTCTCCTCGGGGTTATTCATGGTTCTTGAGTAGTTGCAAGGGTACTTGGCAATTCCCCCGAGACTTTCCTTGCGGCAGATCGGGGGCTGTAGTTTTCCTTCCGCCTAGGAGGAACTTCCGGACAGTTTCTTAGTAAATGTTTAGAGGATCCGCAGTACATGCACAATCCGGCTTCTCTTCTTCGTTTGCGTTCCTCAGGTGTGAGAGGCCCTCGGGTGGCACCTATTTGCATAGGTTCTTCAGGAGTGAGGTTTGACCTGGATGTGGGAGAAGGAGCAGGTAGACCGACGGTTTGAGGGGTGCCTCTGATTCGTCTTCTTTCTTGTCGCCGTTCTGATTGACGGAATTCGATCTGTAGAGATAGAGTCATCAATCCTTGGCAGGACACAGGTCGAGCTACACGAGCTAACTCATCCTTGATTTCATCGTGTAGCCCTCTTCTGAATATAGTTTGTTGAGCAGAGTCCGGGCAATCTGCCTTAGCCGCCAATCTCTGGAAGCGGGATATGTCGGTTTGGACGTCTGTGTTCCCTTGTGTGACATCCAATATAGCTTCCAGTGCAGAGTAGAATACTTCTGGTCTGTCAAACTTATCCTTAAAGGCTTCCACAAAACGGTCATAATCGTTCAGGGAGGGGTCATTTCTGGCTACCAGGGGGGTGGCCCAAGCCAGTGCGTTGCCAATGAGATTGGCAATAATAAATCCGACTCTGGACTTGGCGGATTCATAGGCATGGGTGCGAAAGGCAAAATAAACATTGCAGGCGTCTAGGAAGTCCTTTAATCCCCCCGGGTGACCATCGTACTTGCCAAAAGAAAGGGGCATAGCGGGTAGATCCCCGCAGTCATCACGGTGTAAGACCACCTGTTGTCTGAGGGCGATATTCTCAGTTCTCAGCGCTTGGACTTCTGCAGTTAGGTTCTGCATAGCTGCCACTAGTTCTTGGTATTGTTCCAAGGAGGTCATGGTATTGCACTGGCGTTGTATTCTGTCAAGATCTGAGTCTACCTCCCCTTTCTCCTCACCTGACTCTCCTGAGGTGGATCCTTGACGGTCGGTTTCGGTCTTCTGGGGTTTCTTTTTAATCCTTGCACCCTTGCCCTTGGGTGCTCGAACCTTCTTTTCGTGTAGGTAAGGTCTGGCCCCTCCGGAGGCCACCTTGACAGAGGCAAAGACCTGTCCTAGGGGAACCCCAGGGGCCAGCCTCCAATCTAGGGAAAAAGCACGAAGGCAGAAAAAACCCTAGTTCATAGATGGTCTTGATGATGAGTCAAAGAGATGGCACAGATGTTCTGCAACTCTTGTCGTGGGATCCAGAGATGTGAAAATACAATCCAAGGGTAAAACTAGATAAACTTCGCAGAGGCGAGCGAAGCAGTAGCACAGAAATGACTGAGGATACAGAATCAAGTAAGAAGGGTGCTGCCGAGCTGGCAGCGGACGAAAGACAGCAGAAAAGAAGTAGCGGAACACGGTGCGGAGAAGTGGCACCGCGTTCAAAAGGTAGGAAGTCGAACCAAACTGCTGGGTTGGAAGTCGAGCGGATAGGAAGGCGCTCTAAGCAAACGAAAGTAGTGTTGACTGTACAGAGCGACAGCGACAAGTTAGAATAGGGTGAAAGTAGACTGGGAAACAAGGAAGGCAAAAGTAAGAAGACGGTAACAGAAAAAGGATAGATGGATAAAAGAGGAAAGGAAACGAGCGTAGTTCAGGCTCGCTACGGGAGGGCTGTAGAAGGAGCAGAAATCACGGAACGTAGAAACGAGTAAGCAGCACTCGAAGCGTTGAATGAAACAGCAACAGATACAACGCGCCGAGCAGGGGGGCGGAGCCTGCCTTTAAAAGGCACCGTGCCATGTTGGATGAGGACTAGAAAGATCCTCGGGGTCGGAACTTCCAGCGACTCCAGCATTTCCAATCCTGGTTCCTGACACAAACACTCTTGTTGGATTTATAATAGATAATCTGCAAACAGTAGAAATGTTTTTTCACCTACCCTATATGGATTCCTTGGATGCCCTTTGGTCCCCCCTTATGGACACCACCAGCGTCTCCAAAGCAATGTAAAAAAGCATGGGCGACAGTGGACATGCTTGTTTTGTGTCTTTGCCAACAGAATCCAGTTGCAATACAAACCTTGTGTTGACCTCTGTTGCTGTGCCTTCGTATAGTATGCACAATAACGGCAGAATCCACCCCGCCAATCCATTCTTTTCAGCACCTCAAACATGTAGTCCCACTGGACATTGTCGAATGCCGAGCATTGTTTATGAGACCTCCTGGTGGTGGCATTTCCTTTCCTTTTTCTTAAGAAACTCACCCGATTTTGGTGAATCAAACTGATGATGAATTGAACTGCACTCTGTGCCCAATTCTTCACAAGTCATTTTGTTTCCAGGTTGAACCACAAGGAGGGTTGGTAGATGCAGCATTTGAGTGGGTCTCTTCTAGATGTATGTAATACAATTGTCTGGGTCCCATTTTATGAGGAAACAATTGGTTTTCTAGTCTTCATTTTACATTTCTGCCAGTGTTGGCATTAGCAGCTCAATATTGTGCTTGTAGAATGAGGCAATGTGCTATGTTTGAGTGATTTCATAACTGTTATTTTGGTGCCCTCCCTTGATAGCTAAATCGACTTTGTGCATGTAACCAGTGTGAAATGCCTATTGCATAATTCAGGAAGAGAAAAGTGGCAGCAGAGCACCACACTGTGTTATGTTAATATTATTTTACTCTGCATGAAATCTCCACCATAGTAGCTTGAGAGCACCTAGGCTTCATTGTGGTGTACTGTTCCCTGCCATGGATATCCAGACGTTAGTCTGCTGGAAGACATAACATGAGTGAGGCGAAGAAAAGAGGATGGGAAAGCAGGAAACAGATGCTACAAACACAGAAAGGAAGGAGGGCTGCAGCAGGGTAAGAACGTTTTTTGATAGTGTGTCAGTCCTGTAAGGTGGACCATGGTTTTGCGAAAGGGAAGAGGTGGTAATGTGCTAAAGTGTTGTGATGTTTCAGTTGCATTTCCCAGGCAGATTTGGAGAATTGTAAGTTAGTGCACAATGCAATGGTGGATTCATGAGGGGCTTAACAGTGTGCTTGGGCAATCCTGGATGTTTGGTGGCTTATTCTCCTGAATATCTCTCTACTTTGTACCCCAGGTCAAACTCTAGAATTTTTATTCTATGACTGCCAGGGGTGGCACAGTCGAGGATAGACTGTAGAAAGGTGAAGGTTGTTGGTAACAGAATGTACGGAAATAGAGTATGCAAACTCAACAGGCCTGGCACCTTGATGTCAAAAAAGTTATTAAGGGTTTGTTCCATGTCATACTAGACTTTATTTTGGTACACAGCGAGACTGGGTGGTGGCTTACTTGGAAAGAGGCTATACTTAGCCTTCTATGTTAAAAAGATATAACCTGAACTCCCTATGCAGGTTGTGGTCTGTAGTCCATGTGAAAGGCTGAGGCAGATGTGTGACTAAAAAGGGTAGGTAGGGAGAGAGGGACCAGATGTCTGACCTTCTATATGTAGCTACAGATGGGCACCTTTCACTCATGTTACTACGCTCTGACACGGACTATGACACGTCCTGCACAGCACTTTATGCCACAGTAAGGATATCTTAGAGGACTGAGGAGCAGGGAGGTAAGCTTTCAGGTCACAATGCAAAAAACCAGAGCACCAGTGCAGCCAAAGATCAGCACTGAGATGCTCTTCAGTTAGCCAGCCAAAGTGGAGAGAACGGGTGTGAAACAGAGGTGAATATGCCCTAAAATTGAATCACAAGCAATAGAAATGGTGATTTGTGAAGCTTTTACACCTTTAAATCCTTCAAAAACAGCATTCGGGAGGGGTTGTATGTCATAAATACATATATGCCATGTGCGCAACTCCCTGAAAATTAGCAGAAATTGCCATTTCTTTTTCTTTCCCCAGGTTATGCTAATCACAAAGATGTTATACTGCAACAAGTCACCACCACAGTAGTCACAGAGCAACCTAGGCTTGTGCTTTTATGCAAACTGTTGAAGGACATGAACACAGTCTTTGGCTCAGCAATGGTCAGACTTTCAAGCCTTCCACAGTGCCAGGGTGACATTATGAGCCTGGTCATTTGAAACCATGCCCAAGAAACACAGAGTCTGTCCACTTCCTCTCCCAAGTCACATATGGCCAGGCGTATAGATGGGGAACAGAGACGTCATTTGGGGGTTGTTAGGAGTAGCAACTGTGACTCCTGAGGTCTCCCTTGGTACCATTATATTAAAAAAAAATATATATATATATAAGGGATACATTACTCACCGTAATCGTATTTCTGATGCTTGTATCTGCTTAGATTCACATGCTGTGCATAGGCCGACATCTAGTGGAAGCTGCGGAGTATTACAGTTTGTTTTACGAAACTCAAAAATGGGCGTCGACACAGGGCGTGTCAGTAATACTATCCCTTGTGTGACGTCCACTGTACCCAAGATCCCTCACACGTCTAGGATCCTCAGATTGTATTTTTTCTGACATGAGGTAGCATGAAGAGTAGCGCAAGTACAGATAATCCAAGCAGATAGACAGAAAGGTAAGACTACAAGCAATCATGCGCCTTCTCTCAGAGGGGAGGAAGGGTGGGTCGCATGTGAATCTAAGCAGATACAAGCATCACAAATACGATTACGGTGAGTAATGTATCCCTTCTGAGGCTTGTGGAATCTGCTTAGATCACATGCTGTGCATAGATTAGCGAGCAGTACCTGAAGAAGGAGGTGGGATGTGAGAAGGGTCATGAGCAAATAAGTTTCTTTGAACCGCTTGTCCCACTTGTGTATCTGCCTTGGAATGGGTGTCAATGCAGTAATGCTGAGTAAAAGTGTGAATAGAGCTCCAAGTAGCTGCTTTGCAAATGGTGTCTAGGGGTACATTTGCAATGAAAGCCAGAGTGGCCCCAATGCCTCTAGTAGAGTGGGCTCTTGGCGTGAAAGGCAGAGTTCTTTCAGAGAGTGAGTAACACAGCTGGATACAGTTAATAATCCACTTCGAGATGGCACCTTTAGAGACGCGATCCCCCTCTCTGCCTGTAGCTATGGAGACAAACAGTTGATCTGTTTTTCTTAGTGGTCTGGTTTTATTTACATAGTAGAGGACCGCCCTACGCACATTTAGGGTGTGTAGTTTCAGCTCAGCCGAGCTTTGCGGGTCCTGGAAGAAAGCCGGAAGCTCGATGGACTGGTTTACATGGAATTTTGATATAAATTTAGGTGAGAACCTAGGGTGTGTGCGTAAAACCAGTTTGTCTTTATGGACAGTAAAGAAGGGATCCTGCACTGACAGAGCCTGAATTTCACTGACCCTTCTTATAGAAGTAATAGCTACTAAGAAGGCCGTTTTATAAGTCAGGTGTTTGAGACTGCTTTTATGCATGGGTTCGAAAGGGGGGCCCATGAGCTTGGCTAGCACCACATTAAGGTCCCACCCTGGTGGTGGGTTTGAAATAGGAGGGTGAAGTCTCTTTACTCCTTCCATGAAGGCTTTAACTACTGGTACTTTCCACCACGAAACCTTGCTATGGGAAGTGGTGTAAGCCGACAGGGCTGCCAGGTGTACTTTCAGTGAGTTAAAAACCAATCCTGCATCTAGCAGGTGGAGCATGTATGTAACAATAGTGGAAAGAGTGCAATCAACCGGGTTGATTTGTCTACTCTGGCACCAGATAACGAACCTCTTACACTTGTCAAAGTAACAGTGCCTTGTGTTTGGTTTCCTAGATTCCTTTAGGATGTCCATACACCTCTGTGGCAAATTGAGATCTCCAAACTCTATAACCTCAGGAGCCATGCTGCCAGGTTCATTGAGTTGGGTTGCTGGTACACTGTTTGACCTTGGTGCTCGGACAGTAGGTTGTACCAGGCTGGAAGTTTGATGGGCTCGCACACCGCCATCCTGCGTAGGTGTGGGAACCACAGTTGTCTTGCCCACATGGGAGCAACTAGGACAAGCGTCATCGACTCTCTGTTCATCTTGTTCACCTCTTTCCTGACGAGATGAGTTGGTGGAAAAGCGTACGCAAACATCCCTGACCAGTTCATCCACAGGGCGTTCCCCTGGGAGTCTGGTTGTGGGAACCTGGATGCAAATCCTGGGCATTGTCTGTTTTCGCTTGTGGCAAATAAGTCTATAGTGGGGAAACCCCACTGAGAGAAGATCTTCTACGACCTCTCTGTGTAGATCCCGTTCGTGTTCCTCTGGGAGAGAGTCTCTGCTCAGAGCATCCGCTAGGGAATTGAGCTCCCCTGGAACATGTTGTGATGACAGGAAGATGTTCCGTCTGAGTGCCCATATCCAGATTTTCTGGGCAAGCTTGGACAGATTTGGCGAGCGAGTCCCACCTTGCTTGTTCAGGTAGAACATGGCTGTTGTGCTGTCCGTCGGGATTTGCACTGACAGGTTTAGTAGGTGGGGCTCGAACGCCTGAAGCGCTCTGAACATTGCCAGAAGCTCTAGCAGGTTGATGTGGTTCTTGGCCACTGAGTGAGACCAGAGACCCTGAGCTGTGTGGTGGAGATGGTGAGCTCCCCACCCCGTCAGACATGCATCTGTAGTGACTACTGCCTGTACTTCGGGATCGTAAAAGGGTTTCCCCTGTGCGAGATTCTCTCTTGTCCACCAGTGAAGGCTTTGTACCAGTGTTGGCGAAACGACCACTAGATCGTCCCACTGACCACTTGCCTGAGACCACTGTTTCGCCAACCATTCCTGCATGGGACGCATGCGCAGGCACGCGTGGGGGACCAGGTAAATACATGACGCCATCATGCCCAGTAAACGCATTGCTTTGCGTACCGTTATTTGTTGACCGGACTGATAATGCGGAATTTGCAGTAGTATATTCCGAATTCTTTCTTCTGAAGGAAAGGTCAACCCCTCTTGAGTATCTAGGATTGCTCCTAGGAATTGTTTGGAGGTGCTTGGCACCAGGCTTGACTTTTTCTCGTTGATTGAGAAGCCCAACTCGTGGAGGAGGTCGATAGTCCTTTAAATGTTTGTCCTGCAAATTCCTGGGGTTTCCCCCGTTATGAGCCAGTCGTCCAGATAAGGGTACACTGGGATTGCCTCCCTGTGTAGGTGTGCAGCCGCCACCACTAGTACCTTGGTGAATATCGTTGGTGCCGAAGCTATCCCGAAGGGCAGTACCTTGAATTGGTAGTGTCGACTGTCCACCTTGAAGCGCAAATACTTTCTGTGCGCTGGGAACATGGAAATATGAAAATAAGCATCTTTCATGTCCAAGGTTGCCATGTAATCCCCTTTTTTTAGGAGGGGGATTACCTCTTGTAGCGTGGTCATACAAAACTTTTGGGGCTTGACGTAGTTGTTGGCAGGCCGCAAGTCCAATACTGGGCGCATTGTCAAATCTTTCTTTGGCACAAGGAAGTAAGTTGAATAAATACCCTTGTTTACCTGGTGTCCCGGGACGAGTTCTATCGCGTCCTTTTCTAGCAGAACGGCGATCTCCTCGAGGAGAATCTTCTGATGTTCTAAAGAGTGTACTCTTTGTCGTGGAGGATGGTTCCGGGGACGCTGCAGTAGCTCTATACAATATCCTGTGGATACTGTTGACAGCACCCATCTGTCTGATGTGATCCCTTCCCAAGCCTGGGTGAAGTTGGAAATGCGTCCCCCTACTGGGGTTGCGTGAGAAGGGACCCTGAACTGAGCGTCACTGCTTTGGTGGAGGCGTGCCGCCTCCCTTGCTGGGGCTGCCTCTGCCTTTACCACGACCTCTCCTATTACCCCTGCCGTAACCCTGGGTAGACTGTTGGTTGTTGTTCCACTGTGTACCCTGCCCCTGGGAATAGTTAGATCCTCTCTGGGAATTTTGGGCGCGTGGGCGACGAAAATTACTATTCCCTCTCTGGTTAGGGGGTTTATTGGTTAACTGGCCAAGGGACTTGAGTGTTTCGTATTCGTCCTTGGCTTTCTTCAGTGCGTCTTCGACCGCCTTACCAAACAGATCGGTTTCCACCGGTTTGTCCAACAATGATGCCTGGGTTTCTGCCTTAAAACCAGACTGCCGTAACCACGCATGTCTTTTGATAACAGTGCCTTCTGCTATCAATCCGCCTGCGTTGTCCGCGGCGTCAAAGGTTGCTTTCAAAATGCAACCAGACACAGCTGTACCCTCTGCGGAAATCTGAGCTAACTGGCCCTTTAAAGGTTCAGGAGCAGAGGCTATGAGTGCCGCGACTTCTTCCCACGGATGGCAGTTGTAGCTGGCCAACAGAGTGGTGGAGTTTGCAATCCTTGCTTGATAGGCGGACGTTGAGGCTACTTTCCTGCCAAAACCGTATATTTTTTTGCTCTCCTTGTCGGGAGGAGCTTCGGACGATGACAAGGGTGTTCCAGCCCTCTTCGAGTGTTGGTGACAACTAGGGAGTCTGGCTTCAGATGTCCTCTTATATAGAGAGGGTCAGACTGGGCCGCCCTGAAAAGCTTTTCAACCCTGGGATTGACTGCTCTGGTGAGGTTCGGGTTCACCAGGGACGGGTCTATTCTTCGCTGAATGGACTTAAGGATAGGGATGGTCTGGGCAACAGGCCTCCTTTCTCCCACTAACTCTTGTGCGAAGTCCCTCTCCTCCTGGACACCGTGGGTGTCAATATGGAAATGTTCTGCTGCGCGTGCGAGAACCTCGTTTAGGAGGGGTTGGTTATCGACCGGGGAGTCGGTAACCGGGGCTTCGTTCTCTACCGGGGAATCTACTCTGTATGTTTCCGGGTCTTCCTCTTCCTCTTCCTGGTCCTCATCATCCCCATAGTAGCCTGTCCCGGTTTGCTCTTCTACCATGCCAAATTCTTGGTCCTCACCAAAGGAAGCCTCTCCTTGATACAGTGAGTATGGTCTTGAGTATGGTTGTACCTCGAAGGGGTCTGACCTCATTGGTGTTTCAAACCGGGGATTTTTACTCTGGGGGATAGGATCATTAGAGCCTGAGGGTGTCGCCCCTTGTGGATCATACGAGAGGAAATGTTCTGAATTTTTATCATAAAAATCAGCCAAAGAAGACATCCTTGACATGACCCTATCTATGTCTTCACTCGACCATTTTCTGGAACTAGGAATGAATCTCTCAGCAAGTCTATGGGATTTATCTTGAGTAGATTTGCTAGTTTTAGACATATCAGCAGACCTGGTCTTGTCTGTCTGTTTAGGGGGAGTGGTGTGTTTCACAGGTGTGGAAGAGTGCAAAGGCTGCTTCTTCTGCTGTTTTCCCCCCTCCCCGTGAGTGGAAAAATGTTTTCCCTGTCCTTTAGTGGCTCCGGAGGTTTTCGACGCCTGGCGTCGAGGATCGGGGGTGGGGTCCCTGTCCTTCGAGCGTGGGGCCTTGCTGATTTTGAATGCAGGCTCCGACTCCTGGAGCGCGGCCTGGGGGTGGAAGTCGTCTTAGTCTTCCGATGATCGAACTTCTGTTAGCCTAGGGAGCGAGGCACTCTTGGCAAGAGTGGATGATTGCCTGGAGTCATGCGGCGATCTTGATCGAGAGCGCCCAGAGGACACCGAATCGGACCGTTCGGTTTGTGCCTCTTTCCGAGAACTCGACGTCGTCGAGTCTCGGTTGGACTTAGTGTGTTTAGTGTGTGTAGTGTGTGAAGCGCTTGTGTCGCCGGGGGTCTTCCCCATAGCCGCCCTGCCGGACGACCTTCCGAGGTCGGGGACCTGCGCTCGGCTGTCTTTCGACGCCGTAATGCCCTTGCCGTCCGAAAGTACGGCGTTGCTGCCGTTGCTGAAGGCGCCCTCCACTGCCATGGCCGCCTGCCTGGCGTGGTGGGCCCAACGCTTCGTCGAACGGTCCTTAAGTGTCTTAGGTTTAAACCTACAACACGCCCTGCAGTTCGCTTCGGGGTGGTCCCTCGGCAAGCAGAGATTGCACGTGGCGTGCCTGTCGACCCAAGGGTATTTGCGATTGCACTTGGGGCAGAATTGAAAAGGGGTACCCTCCATACGCACCTTGAGGCAGCGGGCTGTTAAGTGTAGGAAATGTATAAGGTGTACCTATATACCAAGAGTGTAGAGTATGTACAACCCCCCACTCTCCCTACTTGCAGGGCCGAGGCCAGAGGCCTTCCAAGGCCCGGGACGAGGCCAGAGGCCTTCCGAGGCCCAAATCCATCGTGCAGCAGCCGACGGTTGATTTCTTCTCCAGCCGGCGTCGAGTGTCGAAGTTCGACGTTGGGGTGGGGAAGGATGTCAATAGATTAATATTTTAAATATTTTAGCAAAAGTATGGCTAAGGCCAGGGGACTCTGCAAAATGCTTCAGACCAGTATGGCGGAAAAAAACAATCTGAGGATCCTAGACGCGTGAGGGATCTTGGGTACAGTGGACGTCACACTAGGGATAGTATTACTGGCACGCCCTGTGTCGACGCCCATTTTCGAGTTTCAAAAAACAAACTGTAATACTCTGCAGCTTCCACTAGATGTAGGCCTATGCACAGCATGTGATCTAAGCAGATTCCACAAGCCTCAGAAATATATATATGTATATATATATATATATATATATATATATATATATATATATATATATATATATATATATATATATATATATATATATATATATATATATATATATATATATATATGGGATACATTACTCACCGTAATCGTATTTCTGATGCTTGTATCTGCTTAGATTCACATGCTGTGCATAGGCCGACATCTAGTGGAAGCTGCGGAGTATTACAGTTTGTTTTTCGAAAGTCGAAAATGGGCGTCGACACAGGCGTGCCAGTAATACTATCCCTAGTGTGACGTCCACTGTACCCAAGATCCCTCACGCGTGTAGGATCCTCAGATTGTATTTTTTCTGACATGAGGAAGCATGAGGAGTAGCGTGAGTACAGATAATCCAAGCAGATAAACAGAAAGGTAAGACTACAAGCAATCATGCGCCTTCTCTCGGAGGGGAGGAAGGGTGGGTCGCATGTGAATCTAAGCAGATACAAGCATCAGAAATACGATTACGGTGAGTAATGTATCCCTTCTGAGGCTTGTGGAATTTGCTTAGATCACATGCTGTGCATAGATTAGCGAGCAGTACCAGAAGAAGGAGGTGGGATGTGAGAAGGGTCATGAGCAAACAGGTGTCTTAGAACCGCTTGTCCCACTTGTGTATCTGTCTTGGAATGAGTGTCAATGCAGTAATGCTGAGTAAAAGTGTGAATAGAGCTCCAAGTAGCCGCTTTGCAAATGGTGTCGAGGGGAACATTTGCAATGAAAGCCAGAGTGGCACCAATGCCTCTAGTAGAGTGGGCCCTTGGCGTAAAAGGCAGAGTCTTTTCAGAAAGAGAGTAACACAGCTGTATACAGTTGATAATCCACTTCGAGATAGCGCCTTTAGAGACGCGATCCCCCTCTCCGCCTGTAGCTACGGAGACAAACAGTTGATCTGTTTTCCTTAGCGGTCTGGTTTTATTTACATAGTATAGGACCGCCCTACGCACATCTAGGGTGTGTAGTTTCACCTCAGCCGAGCTTTGTGGGTTTTGGAAGAAAGCCGGAAGCTCGATGGACTGGTTTACATGGAACTTGGATATGAATTTAGGTGAGAACCTAGGGTGTGTGCGTAAAACCAGTTTGTCCTTGTGGATAGTAAAGAAAGGATCTTGCACTGACAGAGCCTGAATTTCACTGACCCTTCTTATGGAGGTAATGGCTACTAAGAAGGCCGTTTTATAAGTCAGGTGTTTGAGACTACTTTTATGCATGGGTTCGAATGGGGGTCCCATGAGCTTAGCTAGCACCACGTTGAGGTCCCATCCTGGCGGTGGGTTCGAAATAGGAGGGTGAAGTCTCTTTACTCCTTCCATGAAGGCTTTAACCACTGGCACTTTCCACCACGAGACCTTGTTATGGGATGTGGTGTAAGCCGAGAGGGCTGCCAGGTGTACTTTCAGTGAGTTAAAAACCAACCCTGCATCCAGCAGGTGGAGCATGTATGTCACAACGTTGGAAGGAGTGCAATCAACCGGGTTGATTAGTTTATTCTGGCACCAGATAACGAATCTTTTCCACTTATCAAAGTAACAGTGCCTTGTGTTTGGTTTCCTGGACTCCTTTAGAATGTCCATACACCTCTGTGGTAATTTGAGATGTCCAAACTCTATGACTTCAGGAGCCATGCTGCTAGGTTCATAGAGTTGGGTTCCTGATGCACTGTTTGACCCTGTTGCTGGGACAGTAGGTTGTACCAGGCTGGGAGTCTGATGGGTTCGCACACCGCCATCCTGCGTAGGTGTGGAAACCATGGTTGTCTCGCCCACATGGGAGCAACTAGGATGAGCGTCATCGATTCCTTGTTCATCTTGTACACCACCTTCCTGATGAGAGGAGTTGGTGGAAAAGCGTACGCAAACATCCCTGACCAGTTCATCCACAGGGCATTCCCTTGGGAGTCCGGTTGGGGGAACCTGGATGCAAATCCTGGGCATTGTTTGTTTTCGCTTGTGGCGAATAGGTCTATTGTGGGGAAACCCCACTGAGAGAAGAGATCTTCTACCACGTCTCTGTGAAGGACCCATTCGTGTTCTTCTGGGAGGGAGTCTCTGCTTAGAGCATCTGCTAGGGAATTGAGCTCCCCTGGAACATGTTGCGATGACAGGAAGATGTTCCGTCTGAGTGCCCATATCCAGATTTTCTGGGCAAGCTTGGACAGATTTGGTGAACGAGTCCCCCCTTGCTTGTTCAGATAGAACATGGCTGTCGTGCTGTCCGTCCTGATCTGCACCGACAAGTTCAGTAGATGGGGCTCGAACGCCTTTAGCGCTCGGAATACTGCCAGAAGCTCTAGCAGATTGATGTGGTTCTTGGCTACTGAGTGAGACCAGAGACCATGAGCTGTGTGGTGGAGATGGTGAGCTCCCCACCCAGTCAGGCATGCATCTGTAGTCACCACGGCTTGTACTTCGGGATCGTAAAAGGGTTTCCCCTTTGCGAGATTCTCTCTTGTCCACCAGTGTAGGCTCTGTACGAGTGTTGGCGAAACGACCACTAGATCGTCCCAATGACCACTTGCCTGAGACCACTGTTTCGCCAACCATTCCTGCATGGGACGCATGCGCAGACGCGCGTGGGGGACCAGGTAAATGCATGACGCCATCATGCCCAGTAACCGCATAGCTTTGCGTACTGTTATCTGTTGACCTGACTGATAATGCGGAATTTGCAGAAGTATATTCCGAATTCTCTCTTCCGAAGGGAAGGTCAATCCTTTCTGAGTATCTAGGATAGCTCCTAGAAATTGTTTTGAGGTGCTTGGCACCAGACTTGACTTTTTCTCGTTGATAGAGAAGCCCAATTCGTGGAGGAGGTCGATAGTCCTCTGAATGTTTGACCTGCAAATTCCTGGGGTCTCCCCCGTTATGAGCCAGTCGTCCAGATAAGGGTACACCGGGATTGCTTCCCTGCGTAGGTGTGCAGCCGCCACCGCCAGTACCTTGGTGAATACCCTTGGTGCAGAAGCTATCCCGAAGGGCAGTACCTTGAATTGGTAGTGGCGACTGTCTACCTTGAAGCGTAAGTACTTTCTGTGCGCTGGGAGCATGGAAATATGAAATTAAGCATCTTTCATATCCAAGGTTGCCATGTAATCCCCCTTTTTTAGGAGGGGGATTACCTCTTGTAGCGTGGTCATACGGAATTTTTGGGGCTTGACATACTTGTTGGCAGGCCGCAAGTCCAATACTGGGCGCATTGTCAAATCTTTCTTTGGCACAAGGAAGTAGGTTGAATAGATACCCTTGTTTACCTGGTGTCCTGGGACGAGTTCTATCGCGTCCTTTTCTAGCAGAATGGCGATCTCCTCGAGAAGGATCCTTTGATGCTCTAGGGAGTGCACTCTTTGTCGTGGAGGATGGTTCCGGGGACGCTGCAGTAGTTCTATACAATATCCTGCGGATACTGTTGACAGCACCCATCTGTCTGAGGTGATCCCTTCCCAAGCCTGGGTGAAGGTGGAAATGCGTCCCCCTACTGGGGTTGCGTGGCAAGGGACCCTGAACTGAGCGTCACTGTTTTGGTGGAGGCGTGCCACCTCCCTTGTTGGGGCTGCCTCTGCCTCTTCCACGACCTCTCTTGTTACCCCTGCCGTAACTCTGGGTAGACTGCTGGTTGTTATTCCATTGTGTACCCTGTCCCTGGGCATAGTTGCCTCTTTGTGAATTTTGTCCGCGTGGGCGACGAAAATTACTGTTCCCCCTCTGGTTAGGGGGTTTGTTGGTAAGCTGGCCAAGGGATTTGAGAGTCTCATATTCATCTTTGGCATTTTTAAGTGCGTCTTCGACCGCTTTCCCAAACAATAGGTCGGGTTCCACTGGCTTGTCTATTAAAGAAGCCTGGGTTTCTGTCTTGAATCCCGACTGCCGTAACCACGCATGTCTTTTGATAACAGTACCTTCTGCTATCAGTCTCCCTGCGTTGTCAGCGGCGTCGAAAGTTGCTTTTAAAATGCAACCAGACACGGCTCTCCCTTCTGCTGAGATCCGAGCCAGCTGGCCCTTTAATGGTTCTGGAGCAGAGGCAATGAGCGCCGCGACCTCTTCCCATTGATGGCAATTGTAACTAGCCAACAGGGTGGTGGAATTCGCAATCCTTGCTTGGTAGGCGGACGTTGAGGCTACCTTCCTGCCAAACCCGTAAAGTTTTTTGCTCTCCTTGTCGGGAGGAGCTTCTGATGAAGATAAGGGCGTGCCAGCCCTTTTTCTAGTGTTGGTAACCACTAGGGAATCTGGTTTAAGATGTCCCCTTATATACAGAGGGTCAGACTGGGCTGCCCGGAAAATCTTTTCAATTCTGGGGTTGACAGCTCTGGTGAGGTTCGGATTCACCAGGGAAGGATCTATTCTTCGTTGGATGGATTTGAGGATAGGGATGGTCTGAGCGACTGGTCTTCTCTCTCCTACAAACTCCTCCGCGAAGTCCCTTTCCTCCTGTACACCGTGGGTGTCGATGTGGAAGTGTTCCGCTGCTCGAGCGAGAACCTCGTTAAGGAGGGGCTGGTTATCAACTGGAGAGTCAGTAACTGGGGCTTCGCTTTGTACTGGGGAATCTACTCTGTAAATTTCCTGCTCATCTTCTCCCTCCTCCAGGTCCTCATCCTCCGCGTAGTAATCTGTCCCGGTTTGTTCTTCCATCATGTCAAACTCCTGGTCCTCTTCAGGGAAAACTTGTCCCTGGTAACTGGGGAGTGGAGTAGAATATGGAGTGGAGTAAGGCTGAACCTCGAGGGGTTCAGGTCTTTCGACCCGGGGCTTTTTACTTAGCGGGATGGGATCGGAGGAGCCTGAGGGTGTGGCCCCTTGAGGGTTATATGACAGAAAGTGTTCTGGGTTCTTATCATAAAAATCAGCTAAGGAAGACATCCTAGACATAACCCTGTCTATGTCTTCACTGGACCATTCCCTGGAACAGGGTATTACTTTAGCAGGTGATTTATGGGACTTTTCAAGGGTAGACTTGTGTTTGCTTGTCTGCTTAGGCTTTACAGGGGTGGAAGGCTGTGCTTTCCGCTGTTTCCCCCCTTCCCCGTGCGTGGAAAAATGTTTTCCCTGTCCCTTGGGGGCCCCAGAAACTTTCGACGCCTGGCGTCGAGGGTCTGGAAAGGTATCTGGGCGTGGGGCCTCACTGGTGTTAACCGCGGTCTCGGTATCTTGGAGCGCGGCCTGGGGGTGGAAGTCGTCTTCGTCTCCCGACGATCGAACTTCCGTTAGTATGTGTAGCGAGGCACTCTTGGCAAGAGTGGATGATTGCCTTGCGTCGTGAGGCGATCTCGATCGAGAGCGCCCAGAGGACACCGAGTCGGACCGTTCTTTTTGTGCCTCTTTCCGGGAAGTCGACGTCGTCGAGGTCCGGTTGGTCTTAGTGTGTTTAGTGTGTGTTAGGTGTGTAGCGCTTGCGTCGCCGGGGGTCTTCCCCATAGCCGCCCTGCCGGACGACCTTCCGAGGTCGGGGACCTGCGCTCGTCGGCTGTCTTTCGACGCCGTAATGCCCTCGCCGTCCGAAAGTACGGCGTCGCTGCCATCGCTGAAGGCGCCCTCCGCTGCCATGGCCTCCTGCCTGGCGTGGTGGGCCCAACGCTTTGTCGAACGGTCCTTAAGTGTCTTAGGTTTAAACCTACTACACGCTCTGCAGTTCGCTTCGGGGTGATCCCTCGGCAAGCAGAGATTGCACGTGGCGTGCCTGTCGACCCAAGGGTATTTGCGATTGCACTTGGGGCAGAATTGAAAAGGGGTACCCTCCATACGCACCTTAAGGCAGCGGGCTGCTAAGTGTAGGAATATATATAAATGTAACTATATATCAAGAGTGAAGAGTATGTACCACCCCCCACTCTCCCTACTTGTAAGGGCCGAGGCCAGCGGCCTACTAGGCCCGGGCCGAGGCCAGCGGCCTACCGAGGCCCAGATCCGTCGTGCAGCAGTCGACGGTCGATGACTTCTCCAGCCGTCGTCGAGGTTGAGGGTCGACGTTGGGGTGGGGAAGGGAATGAATAAGAGTTAAAATTATATAAGAGTTAAAATTATAATAACAGCAAAAGTATGGCTAAGGCCAGGGAACTCCGCAAGATGCTTCCGACCAGTATGGCGGAAAAAAACAATCTGAGGATCCTACACGCGTGAGGGATCTTGGGTACAGTGGACGTCACACTAGGGATAGTATTACTGGCACGCCTGTGTCGACGCCCATTTTCGACTTTCGAAAAACAAACTGTAATACTCCGCAGCTTCCACTAGATGTCGGCCTATGCACAGCATGTGATCTAAGCAGATTCCACAAGCCTCAGAAATATATATATATATATTAGAGGAGTGGACGTACATATCCGCAGGGGATTCTACCCCCTACCTCCCCTGTATTGGAGCCATGACACCATGCCCTGTCTAACCCCAGCTACTGTACCAATAGTACAGCGAGCATATGGAAGACGGTATCCATTAAGACGACCATATCGAATGTACCCTCGAGTTAATGACAGCCTGCTTGAGGAACTCCCTGAAGCTAAGAAAATGAACTGATGACATCATTAGAAAGTGCACACCGTCATAAGATACTGAATGAAGACGATGTATGGATCCTAGAGGAGAATGACGAAGTAAACGTTACATAGGGGTTTCTAAGGCAATAGCGTGTTCTTGCCTAAACAATGCTTAGTTATCTTTACTATTTACTTTGTTGCTTGTAGTTTTGCTCACTGTGAGACGAAGGTTGGAGGACCAGGCCTCCTCCATATTGACCAATGAGTGTGATCCATTCACAAGACAGACTATGTTTTGATGTGTTCCACGAAGAGGGGAATCGCCCAGTGCCCGAGTCTTGGATGCAAACCTGCCAAGTTATATTCCTAGCCCAACTCTACAGGAATTTCCCACTTCAGCTAGCACACCATCCACCCCCCATCAGCCAACTTCTATGGACAAGCCCAGCCCACCATCGTTATTTATAATGTTCCCATCTGTAGTAGACCTCCCTTAAATCCAGTATCTTTTCATTGACCCCATTCCTCATTTATAATTGCCCTCCTATCCTCAACCTCTCCCAAAGCTCCATCATTGCATACAAATCACATTTAGGGAGTGTTAACAACAAGCAATTTTTTCTGAGTGCATTAATGTTATGATGATAAGGATGTATTCTTGATAAAGCGCTTTCGCCAAAGCACGTGACAAACATATTTACATACAATATCAAACAACTGAAGTTTGTACTCCATTAGACACCTCGGAAAGATGAGAGTCTGAGTTGGCCTTGCGAGGATTCGAACCTGTGACCTGCAGATCACACACGGATCGCAGCAGCAGGCGCTCAACCCGCTGAGCCATCTTACTGGCTATCTTACTGGCTAGTAATGATGGCATCAGATTCTCTTTTGGATTTTTCTGGAGACTATTTCACGCTCACCCACCCTGCGACAGTGGGCATTAGTTGCTACTTAAGCCAGCGGCCAATTATTTCATGGTTTGCAGCATATATTTGGAGGCCTACTGCGTCAGCAATTTTGAGTGGGCACCACTCCCCACGGACCCTTGCACCTGCATCGAGCTCTGCTGGGATGTGTCTTGCATATAGTGCATAGTCACATCATTGCACTCTGGAACTCTGTCTATTTTTATGCTCTAGCCTTACCAATTGCAAGTACTTGTAAAACACCGACAGTGACTCATTGTTCACTGTAAAATGGCTTACTTATAACCAAATGATTCTATTTCCTTCCCTGCCCTTCCCAACCCTATTGTGGGTGTCTTGAAGTGTCTTATTTGCAATATGTTTGAACAAAACACCAATACATATGGTTCAGGACAGCTGAAATGTGAAGGTTAGGAAAATATCTTGGCGTATGCTTTTTCCTGATGCTGAAGGGGTGCAGCAAGATTTCATGAGGATGGGTTGTATGGAGGAAGACCGCCCTTTCGGCTGTTCGACTCCTAGTAAGCTTTCAGTTCCATCTGCATTTGCATTTGCTTTGGGCAGGTTACAGTTCTTTTTCTGTGAGGCATTTGCCATTGGCATTGCCATCACAGCACGCCTATCATCCATCCCCAGGGGCTAGACCGGGAAAAACAAGTGGAAGGTTTTGCGGCAGAGACTTGTGACACCACCTTCTACAGTGCTTCAGTGAGAGTGGGTAAAGATCTCCGCAGAACAAGGGAACACACTGCACCTGGGTACCTGGCAGGTCTACTACAGTCAGCAATGAGGCCATGAACCCACCATTAGACTCATGAGAACGTACACTTGTGCGAATTATCTACACTAAATGTCTCTACACGGTTTTCATTAAAACAAAGATCTATACTTCCAGTAGAAGGTCTCTAAAACTCATAACAATGCTCACACACATTTAGGTGGCATTTACTTACACATACTTCTTATCTTACAAAGATAGCAAGTAAGCATTAGAAACAGTAAATAAACTGTAGGCAACGGCCACTATAACTAAGAGCATGCATGACTACAAACCTAGCATTTCTACTCTCTTCCCATCTACTTCTACAGCCAATCATCAATGTGCCAAGTCTTCTGAAATATACCATGGTTAAACTGTACTCGCATTAGTGCAGTTTAGAAAGGTAGCTATGTATTGCTATTCCAGAAGTTGAATAATTATCAAAACTAATGAACACATAATAAATGAATAATCAAGCTGCCCGATTGGATTTAGTATTGCTCATAATGTCATCCGTGTAGTTATGTGTACACATCAGGATATCTACAGCTAAGCAATTTGTAGTCAAAGGTTTACATCATTTCCAATGGTGGGACTAGTCTAGCCCTGTGGAACCTCATATGGAATGCCCTTCTTTTTAGCAAGCTATGGTGCTGTATACTGAACAGGAAGGACTACCTCCAGGCTATGATTATACTGCGGATGCTGCAATGGGGCAGATTTGTTAAAAGAGCATTACGGGTTCGTTCAGTCAAAAGCCGCTGATTTTAACAGTGCAAGGCCCCCCCAGCATCGCCAATATCTAAATCCAGTCACAGGTCATCCAAAATGTATTAAGACAGACTCCAGTCCTCGATTCGGATGTAAGCCTGCTCAATTGAGAATATTGCTGGATTCAATGCACACTGCCCGTTCTAATCTGACGAATATGGCAGGCGCTACCTGCGTCAGCAGGGTCTAATGAAGGCATAGCAGTTTTAAATTAATTGAGTTAATCCCTGTACTTGAAGGCCAGGTTAACATGTATTCATGATTAGGGGGATAGAAGAGCTTGAAAAGACTCTGCGCACGCCGGTGGCATAGTCCCTTGAGTAGCTGCTCGAAAAATGCTTTTGTCAGGCTCCCGTATGGATTGTTAGTCCTTGCAATTGCTTATGGCATTTGATTGAAGGGATTGATTCTGGCCATTGGTTGGTGGAATTGGTTAAGGCATGTGACTGGGTATTGGGTCTGTGGATTTGTCAAATTGTTTTAGAGAGGAAGGTAGATACGAGATTGCCTAATGTCTCTGTGGCAACAGCTGCATTTTATGTTGTGATATCCACGTTTCTCTGTTGATTCGGTAATCCTGCATGCATCAGTCCCAAGGCATGCATGTTGCAGGTGTTGAGAATTCAAGGGAATGCTTGCAGTTTTTGTATAGATGCTAAAAATGGAGGGTTGCTAGCATTTCAGTGATAAAAAAACCTTTATAATACGCCCAAATGATTATGCAGTAACATGCCATCTTTAAAATAAAATGCAAGATGGACCCATACAAACTTTTTCAAACCATAAAAAATGTGCAAACCTTTCCTCTTTCTCCCCATTACCTCCTCGCAGACCCTTCACTAGATTCAAGTTGCCAACCCCTCTCTGTGTCAGGTTCGGGAACTTTGTCAGGAAACCCTTTAGCGCAGGGCGGTAAGAAGAGAGCGAGGTTATTGAATAGAGTCTGAAGTGAGAATCTGAAGTCAACTTGCTGAGATTCTATATGGATTGCACATAGTGGTGATTTGTTTCCGGTGCTTAATTTGTAAAAAATAAAAATAAAAAAAATGGCGAGTCTCACATTTTTTCTAGCCCGTCTGTACCATGATGCGGGTGGGTGAGAGGCAATATGCCGCCTACTGCTGCCCCCATCCAGTTGTGCTCACCGCATTGCCCATTTTTTTGAAAATGCAGCTGCAACTCACAATGGCTCAGAGGGAGTGATGGGCGAAGCACCAATTGAAGATGTGGTATTGTCATATACCAATCCACATACCCTAAAATAACATAAGGCATATCCTGTTCATCATTTCGTCGGATTCGATATGTGGCACATGGAACGTTTGACTGTCAAATCACCCAAAATAGGGTGAAAGTGCTTCCTGCCTACGATAAATTGATGGACAATTGCAGACAAAATCGTCACTGAACTCATGAATTTGCCTACTAAACACCACAACGAGAGGCTTCTATATGTCTGCTCTCAGCAGAGGCATTCCTCCTTACTAGTCGCTTTTTGTGGCCTTCCCCCTGCGGTGCTGCTTCTGCCTGGTGACTGTGCTGTTGTGCACTCTGTGTAGCATGGACGTCTGCTCTGCTAAAAGCGCTGGTGACTGGGCGGCACCAACCACCATCCCGTGCTTTCGTGTGTTTAAGGCTCAATAAATTTGCGGCACGGTACTTACTGGCTCACCCCATATTGGCTGTGTTCCAGAAGGGCAAGAGCAGTGCTCAGCTTATCAAGGTCATGTATGTACCCACTGAGGACCCCTGTCTGTAGAAGCACTGCTGCACAAGAGACATAGGTGTCATGTGCCCACCATAACGCTGTCACTGGCAAATATGCATGCCCACTGTCACACTGGGCTAATTCACGGCCCCAGTGCCACGACTGCTTGGCTGCTATCCACAGTCAGACCCTGGCCACCCACCCTGCTGTAACAGGATGCTTTTATTGTAGCGAAGTGACACAAATATCATGCAGGCGGATGGGAGTAGTGTGCAGGCTTGGCATGCAAGAGGGTCCACCACCCACAGTCACCTTCCAGCTCATCATCATTCATGAAAATTGCAAAGCAGCGCTGGCATGGCTTAGCAGGTTTATGAACAAGGAGCTGGCCGAGATGCTGAGGGGCATGGCCTATGCACATTGTTGTTGCTCGTTGTGCCGGTTCAAATAATAAAGTTGCCAAAACACAATATCATAGTCAAACTGAGTCTAAGACAATACGGGCTAGTGCTCCGAAATAGGTTCGGGGGCCCTCCTTGGCAAACACCCACACAAATGAACCACCGTTTCCACTCAAAGTAACTTACAGGTGTAAGTTTGCAATAGGTCTACATGCAAGCAGGTATACCTACCTCTCAATTTCCTTTTACAGTCCTGCTCGTTCTCTTCGTTCTGAATCCCTCATTCTTTTTTCTGTTCGCTGTGCTCCTTGTGCCTCTTCGCAGTTCTGTTCCTTTGCCCTTTTGGCCCCTAAGAATTGGAATTATCGACCTCTTTCTTGTGTTCTACATCATCTTTTTCACCTTTCAGGACTAGACTTCAAACCTAGCGTCTAACTTTGTAATCTGTTGGTTCCATTTTCCTTTTATCTGCTGCTACTGTGATTGTACTGTTGGTTCTTTTGTACAGCTCTTAGGTGTTAAGCGCTACAGAAATGCAATAAAAATACTATGATTAAGGATGATGCATGTTTTGTAGCTTTACACATGCCAAGTGCATGCAAATTCAGAGCTCTGAATGATTCCAATAACAAAACGATTGGCAAATTAAGGTTTCTCTGCATCCGAATACTCTTGGTCAGGCGTGCAACGGCCCGCTTTCTGGTCCTGGCTTCCATACAGGATGAATGCAAGCCATCAGGAACTATGCACGTTAGATATGTGCTGCTTAGTCAGTGGCCAGCATGCAGAGGTGAATGCGAAGTGGTTAATTTAAAAGATAAAAGGACTTCTGCTAGAGCAGTGCCAGTTCTCCAAGACTACTTAAGTGGTTGGAGGAAGTCGCAGAAGCCTCTGCTGCCAAGGGGCAGAGTGGAGCAGGAGTAAGTGGGTCCGCGTAAGACGGCACCAATAAAGAGCGGAATCTACACTGTTAAGTTTCTTTTAACAGCGGATACTCACTCCACTCTGTATGTCCCAGATTGTCTTTAAAATGTTGAAGGTGTCTTACTTGTATAGCATATCAGCACTCTGCGGTAATAACCAGGACGCTAGGCAATTCGTTACAGCACATATTTTAAATCGACTTTCAGGAAAATTCGACAAAATGTGCTTGAACTGTAAAACGAAGCACACGTTTCCAAGTGGTTTTCCTCTGAGCACTCCAACATCCTTATAACCTCTTGTGTGCAAGCTCGCAACTGAAGAGAGGCAACACAAGTGCAATAAATGAACCATTTGTTTGGATAGTATCAGGGTGGTGACAAGTTTTTAAGATAGTATGGCTTTGAACGGACTCGCGTGGTAAAGTGCTTCCTCCTTCCTGCCATAGATATGTTGAATCTGCAGCACCTTGCTTATCCTATGAATTAAGCATAAAGGTAACGGAATGTCCTTGTGGAAATGTGTTTAGCGCAGAACATTTCATCATCAAATGTTCAAATCAGGCATTTGCATACGGAATATTGAAATGCCTGCACAGCTGTTTCCCTGTGGGGATTGAAAACCGTTGATTGCTGTATTCCAGGGGGAACAAATAAACTGTGAAAGTACTGCAGTTTGTTTAGTGTAATCTGAGTTGTTCCCATCTGGTGAAACTGCACGTTCCGTTCCGTAGACATTCCAAAGTATCCGGAGGCCTGGGGACGAGTTCTTAGTAAAAGCCACGTATTGTAGGTGGTAACAATACACACCCGTGTTCTTGCACGTGAACAGGTAATGCCTGCACATCAGAGGTAAGTAACTGCACTGGTGGGATGGCAAGCACAGTCAGGTCAGTTGTCCCTCTGGGTGGCTTTCTTTCAGGAGAAAGGGTATATTTGATGTTATTGTCATGGATTCTGTTCGCATTTGCAAACTACACAGACACTGTATAATTATGCACACTATTGCAATCAAGCATGAATAGGTTCTCAAATTGTCTAATTTAAGTCATCTACTCCTTTCCACCACAGAGGCAATGTGGGCCCCAAAACCCCTTCCTAATAGCAGCCAATAAGAGCTGCAACTGGGGTCCCGGAAAGCAAACGGATGATGGACAGTTGTAGTGGTGAGCGTCTGAGTGATGAGGTCATGAGTAGCTCACTGTTGGAATGTAGTGGGCTCTACTGTCAGACAGTTCAACGAGTGGCGGTTGGAAGTGTGTAGGACTTGAGAAGAGGTCACTAGCATGAGTGGTGGTGCCAGTGCGCCAGAGAAGGTCTCTGCAGAAGACCTCTAACTTTTACCTAGAGTGGACCCTGTACAGGAACAATAAAGGTGATCAAACAGCTTGTACTGGTGGAATCATCTAAATTGCTACCGTTGGGTGTTGACCTAGTTGAGTGTACTGTAAAGACATCTCAGGAGGAAGAGGACTCCAAAATAATACGGGAAGAAGCAACTGCCGACTTGCTTGGCAGAGGTACAGAAGGTAGAGACCAGCCCACACACACAAAATGAAAAACCGCGAAGACTAAAACCAACAGAAGCAGATGGCCAGAGAAAGAGAACTGTCATTCCCGATTACAGTGGACGGTGCTCTTGAGGGTCAGGGTCGCTTGTTTCGAAAGGAGTAAAATAGATCTATTGTGGAAGATGACAAGTGGAATTGGCTGGCTGAGGCGTTAGCCGCAAAAAAATACCGGATCACAACTGATCGAGCAGAGCAAACGCAAAGATCTAGTTGTGGGTAGTTGGAACACAAGAGGTTTTAAGCACCTGTTTGGTAACGGAGATATCATTTTTGACTCCTATGAAATGATTTTCCTGCAAGAAACGTGGCGGAGGCAGGTGCCGATCTTAGAGGACCACACTACCTATCTAAACCCGGAAGTGAAAGGTTTGAAAGGGAGGCCAATGTCTGGCCTACTAACATCTGTAAAACGTGATGCCAATTTAAGGGTACTGTCTACAGAAAGTCCTAGCCCTTACATTCAATTATTAATAATGAAGATGGGAGAGGATGGAGCTGCAAGTTAACAAGTGTGGATTGTGTTCAACCTGTATTGGAACACTGCAGCCCCAGAGACTGCACAATTTTCCCGCACAATAATGGACCTTATTGATAGATCAAGGGAGCAATGGTTGGACCCTTTCATAATATTATGCAGCAATCTTAATATTCATTGCTTCAACCAAAGTTCTCTCTTACTAAATAGTAAGATTACTTCAGCAAATAGTGCAGAAAAAAGGGGCCAGGCTTGGCTTGATGAACTATCTTCAAGAAACATTGATATTATTAATGGGCATATCAAGGGCGACATACCTGCAGATAATATTTGGAAAAGGGGAGCTGAAAGCAAGATTCTTGACTACTTCTTTACATCACTTAATATGTGTACCCAAGTGAAGACCCTGGAGGTTTTGGATACCAGACTGAGTGACCATAACATATTAAAACTAACCTGTAATGCCCTGAAAAAAATGGAGATCTTCCCCGCTAAGTTGAAGGTGGCACTGCGAAGAATCTGGTTGATTATCTAACCAGAAAGGATAAAACTGTTGACTGACATGTTTTTGGATCAACACAAAGGGGTCACGGAGAACAATGTAGAACAGACCTTTGACTACTCCAAGAGGTTGGTGGACTTTTTAAATCTAGGTAGATAGGCCTCAAAAGTACCTTCTTTCAGCATATATTCGATTAAGTGTTTGAAAGAAGAAAAAAGATTAAGTCGAATTTGAGATATTATTAAAAGAAGGGGGACCCAGAATGGCTTTACGTAAAAAGGTTAAAACAATGTTGTTGCAATTGGGAGTAATCACGAAAACACTGGATGTTGCAGCAAGATTTTGAAAGCATGCTGAAAAGCACTGCGTCTGAAAATACGAGGGAGATTTGGCAAACTATCAATTCTTTGAACGCTCCGCAGGAAGCACTGTCGACTAACATTTTCACCTAGCGCTTGGGTCAAGCATTTCTCTTTGTTACTTGAAACAACAGAACCAGTTATCTCAAACGACGAGTCCATCCAATGTGATGCATGCACCTTTTGTACGGACAGAGAAGGCATTCTCGACTTGATAAATAAGGCTAGTAATTCAAGGGCCCCTGGCCCGGATGGAATGATCAATGTCATGCTGGCTGGAAAAAGATCCAGAGCTATGGGCCACCTTCCTGTGGTAATTGGTTCATCATGTAAAAAGACCAGAAGAGTTCCTATTTCATGGAAATCCTCAGTGGTGGTTCCAATTTTCAAAAATGAGGTATTAAAGGCTCTTTCGAAGTCGAGTACAAAAACGAACAACTTTGATAAGAGGCAGTCTGGCTTCGTAAAAGAGTGGGTACAGCCTTAAACGTCTTTATGATTAACATCCTGAAAGCTAGAACCAAAGAGAAAATAGATGTTAAAATCTATCTGGCATTCATCGATTTAGCTCAAGCTTTTGACAAGAGTCACTGCGGCAAGCTTTGGGCTAAGCTAAAAGGATGGAATGCCCCAACAACATCATAGAAGCAATAAAAGAACTGTATTCCGGAACATCATTTAAGATTAGACTGGACAGGAGTGGCAACCTCTCTATGGTAATCCTTACAGGTAAGGGATTAAAACAAGGTTGCTTCCTGGCTCCAGCTCTTTTCAACTTGTTCATTTTGAATTTATGGAAACCTTTAGAAAATGCAAGAAGCTTCCATCCGAACCTTGCTGGCGAAGCCTTGGATAGACTGCTGTATGCGGACGATTTGGTGTTAATAGACCAAACCCCAATCGGTCTGCAAAGACAACTAAACGTACAACAAGAGTATGTTGTGGCTAAAGGCCTGGAAATCAATGCAAAAAAGTCAAGAATAATGATATTGAAACCTACGTGTACCACCAAAAATAGAAATCATCCGGTTGTTGAATAGTGAAAAACTAATCAAAGCCAACTCGCTTATCTACTTGGGAGTGTGTTTAAATGTCAGTATAAAGGATGCCACAATAGAGGCTATGCTATGAAGCAAGGCCAAAACCCTAGCTGCTCAAGCGCGGATCCTTCTAAAAAGATACTGTGGTTTCTTTATGGTTCCAATCAGGCCTCCAGATAAGGTGCATACTAGGCCTTTTTACACATTAAAATATTGTAAATACCAAAGCTTTATTATTTTCCTGTGTACATTTACACACAGGTTTAGAGCAGAGGGCAGTGCAAAGGTCAGGTAACTTGACAGAAACCAAAAGGCTTCTTTTGATTTTTATCTACATAGATGTAATTGCAAGCCACCTCTGAAACTGAATGTGTTTCTCTGAAGCCTTTCAAAAAAAGAAACTGCACACTGTGATAAAATGAATGGTTTCATTCCATTCAGCTTCAATACTGTGCATATTTTCCTAGAATCTTAGGATTGTATTGTTAATAAAATGGAAAACTAAGTTGCAATTGAGAATTAATATTTTGTAACAAATTATGCTTTTTTTTTTCTACCCCAGTGAAAGCAAACCATTATTGCACAATTGTGTTTTTCAGAGCTCCGGTGCTGTGTGCATAATCATGCGGAGGCAGATCATTTGTACACTTATAATTTAATTTACACTCTAATTATAAAAACAGTGAGTAAAGTGCATAATCTAGTTTACATTCATTCAACCTTGCAGTCAATGGGGTACATTACTATAAATGGTCAGTGGCAGCAGAGTTTTCGCTCAAGGGTGAGTGATTGTCATTAGACCAATCACAGGTGTTCGAACCTCTCAAATCTTCAAGATTACAATTAAAACATCCAAAACCTGCCTGACTCTCCAGGAAGTGCAAGCGCTGTTCAAAAACAAACAAATGAAAGTCCCATTTGTAATTGAAATAGAAACTCAGCAAAACCTGTCCCTGTGATAATCCAGATAGGTATTTAACTTCATGTAGTGCTTCATAAATGGTTCGTCCAACATCTAGGTATTGTGGTCATTATACCTCAGTCGATACTCAGTTAACCAACCTCTGAAGGATGTTAGCCAACAAGATAGCTCAGCCGGTTGAGCATTCATTGCTGCAATCTGCATGATCTGTAGGTTGCAGGCTCGAATCCCAGCAAGTCCAACTCAGCCTTTCATCCTTTCAAGGTCAATAAAGGAATACCGACTTTGGTTTGGTGATAAATATGTTCTATGTACAGCGCTTGGCCAAAAGCGCAATATGAATAACCATTTGACCATTAGATTAGATGTAGAATTTAGCATGGGGTCATTGCCTCTTTGCACTGTTGTATCATAACATTGGCATACCATTGGGTAGTAATAGATCCAGAAAATGAGGACTCATTAAACCTCAAATGACTATTCTGCTATCGAACCTCAAAACACACAATACAATTCATGTTTGCTTTACTATGTAATTGGATAGGTTTTTGTGATTTCAACATTTAAATATATACAGGGGAGATCAAATGGCCAGACATTAGAGAAATAGTGAAAGGTGTATTCTGTCACAATGCAGAAAGCTGCCGTACAATAATGATTTCCATACAGTTTGTGCATGCGTCGGCTGGATGTCGCATACGTTTTACTCTCTTGCAAAGGAGAAAAGTCATTTTTACTCTTAAAATCACATTTACTCTCAAAGTTTAAAAACAGGGAGTGAAATACTCCCACCTCAAAATCTTATCTGGAGCACTGGTTGCGCCTATTAGGCCTCCGAGGCACCTCAGCGAAAACCCTGATAACAGAGCTGTTCAAGCCCCTCCCGGACCTGGAAGACCCCGGGAAGGAGTCTCCAGGCCGGGGCGCCCTGAAAGATAAGGAACTTACTGGGCGTTTCTTCTTTTCGTCGATGAAAAGCAGAAAATGAGGTGGAGGAACGTGCTGAAAGACCTCCTCCCCCCAAAGAAGATGCTGGAGTGCCTGGACGGAGAGGAAGTCGCAGTAGAAACATGAATCCAACGATGGTCCGGGTGCAGACACTCCAAGCAGAGAGAATAGGGATTCGCCCTAGCAAAGCGCTGTTCGCATGAAGAACACGCGCTCCGGCATAGACGTAGGACTAATCGACCGCAGAACCGGAGCAGGAAAGAAGGACAATGGGAACAAGGAAAAGATTTCCTGGTGATGAAAGTTTGTCCATCCCCGACCGCGCAGAGAAAAGAACTGAAGGGCGATGTGCAGGGCAGAGCTCAGGAGGGCGAGGTTACAGCCATGTGTGGTACCCCATGTAACAATAGAAGGACAACAAATTTAATTTTTGATGCTTTTTGACAAAAGTGCTCCGGTCCCGTCACGAAGGACGGAATGTCCCACAAGTATGGAGGAAAGGGGACGGGACGTAGGAGTATCGTTCAGCTCTACCCATGGGTGAATCTGATCCATCACTCCTGGACCTAGGCAGTTCTCTGAAGGAATATTGCTGGATTCCTCAAGGGTTACAGATGTACCCCTAACACTAAGTGCTCTAGGAGACTGGAGCCATGCAAAGGACAGGCATCTGTTCATCTGACATTATGAGCATTATGAAATACATTTGGGAAGGAAAACAGCCACAAATTCCGAGGAGACTCATGCTCTGAGGACAGGCGGTGGGAGGACTGGCAGCACCCGATGTTGCCAGGTACGTCCTAGCTGCGCAGCTCTAGCTTGCGTTCGCCTGGTCACCACCACTCCGAAACCCCACTGGCTGGAGCTGGAGGAGGCTTGGAGTCCAGGTCCGATAAACTCACTGCCACACATGAAATGTCCCAGCGACCGTGCAGGCATGGGGCCTCTGTCGGCGACCGAAAACACGGTGGCGAGCTGGGGGAGGGCGGCGCGACTGTGGAAAATCCGTAGTATAACAGGCCCACTCACCCCGGTCTGGATGAACCCAGAATTTTTGCCGGGCAACAACCCCAAGAACTTCCGGAGGTGGAAAGAAGGAGGATTGGAGAAGGTGCAAGACTTTTTTGAAGAGGCAAACCCCCTGGACTTCGAGGCTTGCAAAGTGAAATTCAAAGTTTCGGAAACTGAGAGGTTCAGATATACGCAGCTAAGGCACTGGCTCTCAAGCAGGGTCATACAAAATTTTGGGAGCAGAGACCTTACAGCCGTGGAGCAAACCCTCACAGGGACACCCCCAAAGGGCAGAATATCAACCCTCTACAAGATTCTCGACAGAACTGACCCCACCCGCAAGGAGCCATACATGCACAAATGGGAGAAAGACATTGGGAGGCCCACTGAACCAGAGGAGTGGGAACCACATCTGGACAAGAGCACATAGAAGCTCTAAATGCATATCCAACAAGGAGGGGGGATTCAAGTTATGATACAGGTGGTATCGAACCCCAGAGACGCTCAATAAATGCAACCCTGCAATTCCCCCTACGTGCTGGAGAGGATGCCCAGACAAAGGCACACTATACCATCTGTTATGGACATGCCCCAAGGCCACCCAATTTTGGAAAGCTGTGTTAGATCAAGTCAACACGATCACGGGCCTGACAATCCCATGGGATCCGGGTATTGTCCTGCTGCGAGCGAGCGGCAAGGGCCAATTCCCCCTGTCAGGTCACAGAGCAGAACTTTGCGCCCACCTGTTGACGGCTGCTAAAATCTTGGTAGCAAGGCTTTGGAAAAACCCAGAGGGACCGGCAGTCCAAATGCGGTGGGCTAAATGTTGGGACATAATAGCAGCCGAAAAAATAACAGGCCTCCGGTTTGGAAACAGACACATTTTTCCAGACTTGGGCCCCATTCCTGGACTACACACAGAAATACCCAGGCCTGGCCCGACAGCCTCCCTCTCTATGATGGATGGACAAACAAGACTGAAGGGGAGGGTGGAATAGCAGGACAGAGGTATCGACCTGGGGAGATCCTCTCCCGCTCGCAAGAGCATACACGAACTCCCCCCCCCCCAATACAAACTTGAAGCATGAACAGCCTTCCCTGGGCTCTTACCCCAACTGTATATTCTATCTGTTCACTCCCCCCCGCCCTTCCTCCTCTGCCTTCCCCATTGACACTTTTCTGACCTGTTGTTGTTTATGTTTATTATCACCTGTATTAACAAGCATCGTAGCGCTGTTCGCAGCGCTTGCAACTTAATGCCACAATGTCTAACTCGCTTGTATAAAATCAATAAAAAGATGTTTGGGAAAAAACAAAAAAAAAACAAATGAAAGTTACATTGGTACCTGAAATAGAAATTCAGCAAAACCTGTCCCTGTGATAATCGAGATAGGTATTTAACTTTATGTAGCGGTTCATGAATGGTTTGTCCAACATCTTGCTACTGTGATTATTATACCTGAGTTGATACTCAGTTAACTGACCTCTGAAGGATGTTAGCCAATAAGATAGCTCAGCCGGTTGAGCACTTGTTGCAAACTGTGCGTGATCTGTAGGTTGCAGGTTTGAATCCCGGCAAGTCCAACTCAGCCTTTCATCCTTTTAAGGTCGATAAAGGAGTACCGACTTTGGTTTGGTGATAATTGTGATAAATATGTTCTATGTACAGCGCTTTGCCAAAAGCGCTATATAAATAACCGTTTGACCATTAGATTAGATATAGAATTCAGCATGGATTCCTTGCCTCTCTGCACTGTTGTATCATTAAATTGGCATACCATTTGGTAGTAATGGCTCCAGGGAATGAGGACTTTCATTAAACATCAAAAGACAATTCTGCTATCGAACCTCAAAACACACAATAAAATTCATATTTGCTTTGCCATGTAATTGGCTAAGTTTTTGTGATTTCAACATTTAAATACAGGAGAGATCAAATGGCCAGACCTTAGAGAAATAATGAAAGTTGTATTCCGTCACAATGCAGAAAGCGGTCGCATACTAATGATTTCCATAGAGATTTTGTACACGTCGGGCTGGATGTCGCAAACATTTTACTCTCTTGCAAAGGAGAAAAGTCATTTTTACTCTCTTAAAATCACATTTACTCTCAAAGTTTAAAAATAGGGAGTAAAATACTCCCACCTCAAAATCTTATCTGGAGCACTGGTTCATATATAATCATTTTATTGGTTGAAGGTAGTACCTATATTGACCTACGGGGCAGAGGCATTCTTTGCACTACCGGCGGAGGTTTGACTGGTTTTGGAAGGCCTATTTTGGAAAAGAGTGCTGGATCTACCAAGGGGAACCAATTCAAGCTATGAGAATGGAACGTGGCTTTACTTCTATGTATGCGATGGTGGTTTGGAAGTCATTGGCCTTATATCGCAAATGTATACTCCCAAATCTACAGCTGGACTTTAAAGCACTGCAAGAAGCAATGAACAAAAACTTGGAAGGAACACTTAACGAATGGAGTTCTGCTTGGCAGTTTTATCAAACTTGGGAACCTGTGGAGAAATTTTGGTTACAAATCCTGCATGAGTCAAACTTAAAATTGTGGGACCAGGATTGGATTGAGAAACAGCAGGAAAGGCAGATCTTTAAACCATATGGGAAAGCTTTCCCAGAAGCTCGTAGTCTTAACACATTGCCTAAATACCTGGTAAAAGTCCCAAGTAGGTATCATCGTGCACAGATTTTGTGATTTCATTTGAATTTATTTCCAACAGGAGAAATATTGGGAGTAAGGCAAACGACAAGAGAGACTTCTTTGCTCTGCAGATTGTGTATGTGTAATGGCTCGATAGAATGCCTTCTGCATTTAGTATTGTTCTGCCCTGCACTAACAGACCCGAGGACCAAAATATTGGGCAAATCTGCTAACAAACAACCGCCGGTATCATCTGATGAATGGTGGTATATGCCGATACAGGGCGATCGAGTTTCCCTGACTTTTGGCATTGACTACTTTTTTTAAGGAAATGTTTATACTGCGACAGATCCTGAACTTTAAAGACGGTTTGATTTACTGAGGTTCCGTTGTTGTAATTCATGATGCTGTTGATTTTTTCTTCTATGATGTGATTAGGTATGGAAGGTTTATTAGCTTTTGGCTTTTGTACAAAATGGTGAAAGGTTTTCTTTTTTAAGCCAAACGCTAATAAAATAAAAAAATAAAGGTGATCACATACTCACTTGCCTGCGTCATCTTGTTCTCTGTGAGGTTCCTGCTCAAGAGGTCCATCGCAGCCCACAGGGGGCCACGACAACAGTCTTTGCCGTTTTAATCAAACACGTTTGACAAACATCCCTGGTTACTTTGAAACCAATGCTTCCATTCACCAGGGGCGCAATGGGCATATAGTGGGCCTATTCATTCTCTAGCTGCTTCCATGCAGGAGAGGCGCAAACCCTTTCCTATTTACTGCTGATGAAGCTTGGCCGGCCACTGCACCGAAGCTGCCAGCTCGAGGCTGAAACAGACTCTGTCTCAGCACTGTTGCTGGACGTAGACCTTGGAACGAGAACTTTGTTGGCCTCTTGATTTAGAATCGCTCTGTAAAGAGAGCACCCAGCATGTCAATAAATATAGTTCTCAGACCATAAGAGAGACCCTAGTTGCCTATCCAGGGATATGAATGCAGTTTGGAGTGGTTATGGTTTGCACAAGGAGTTAGAAACTGTTCTTTTGTATGGGGCACTTTGTTGATCTTATGTAATGCATAGTGCAGCTGGTAGCTTGGTCCAATTATATTTATCCCATGTGCATGAAAATGCACTATTAGCAACATTTTAGTCCCAAAAATGTGCCTCATGGTACTTTTCAGTTTACGGCAAAAGGTAAGGAAAAGCCATTCACATTTGTGCACCCGGGCCCATTTGTTTTGTCCCAGTCTGACCCAGTAGCAATCCATTGATGTTCCAGCCTTCTTCCCCTGATGTCCAGCTGCAGTTCAGAGCCTGCTGCACACTGCTTGAACTGCCCGTGTGTTAGATCTGAAGCCACATTGTTCATCTTCCCTTCCAATACCACAAACGTGGACTCTTCATGGAGCTCAAAGGCCCAATTGTGTCTTCCGCATACCATGAAAGGAACGGTTGTAGAAATGCTGCCCCAACTTGTAACACACCTCATCCCGATCGATATGCTACTCAATGTTAGGTCCCAATTTTAAAGTTGAGTGGCACTGATGCACCCACCATCTTGGCAGCTCGGTGGAAGCAGACGCTCTGTGTCCACCCTATTCCCATCTGCATGGTGTCAAAGGTGTTTGATGTGGGATAAAATCATACATGTATTCATGATAACTTCCCCGAGAGCCATCCCATCTCATTTCACAAGCTGTCTGAACTCGACATCACATAAGTGACAGTGCCCAAAAAAACTTGTGCCCTACCCGGTTTTGCTTCCAGTTGTCCCATTTTAACGCCCAACCATGATCTTGCTATTTTGTGCCCAATTTAATCTCATACCCTATCGTCTGCCTGCTCCCAAGCATCCCAGTGTAATTTGTACTCTATTGTGTGTTGTCCTGGGTGTTTCAATGCAGTTCATTCCATACTGTGATTTGCTCCTCTTTCCCGCGTTTTCCCACTCTGACTCAAGACCAGTCACTGCACACTGTTTGTGGCCAGAGATACCACACCACACTAGTGCCTCAAGATGTCTTCTTGCAATTACCCAACCCAAAGGGCTTTACTACCAAGACATCATTCTTTGGGCACCCCTACAGAAACGTCCCCACGGCCCCATCAGATGGATGAGCCTAGTCTCCCTTTGGGATCTCCACTAACCTTCCTGCACCAACACAGTACTGCTACGTTCAAACCCTCCATATGCATGCCGACTAACCTGCTCACACACAGCAATGGAATACTCCTCTCAACAAACATCAGAACACTACACCTCACCAACCCACTAACACATTACAGTCCCGACTAGCCACCCTAGAAAAACGGGCATACAAAAATCCCCTCTCGACACAAATACCTCAATACACCCGCCCCCGGATCCCCTCCCCTCTGCCTCCTCGACACTCGGGTTGCTTCCAATTTCCACACATCACACAACAGTAAAGCTACGTTGCATTTCCATGAGAGCATCAAGCGACAAAGAAAAGGTCAGCAAAACATGTAATAAAACCCAATAACATAACATGATGACTTCAGCATTTGTGGTCCAATAGTGCCATTTCCCATGACATTACAAGGCATGTCAAAGAAGGGCAGATTTCTGCGTTATAAATAGAAATGTCATCTACAATAATGTATCAGCAGCTTTGTGTGGCAAAACTAAATACCTGACTTATTTAGCAAAATATACAGACTCGCCCTACTCTTTGTGAATACAAAACCTGTTGAGCTCTTGGGAAAGTCCTATGACACACAACTGCAATGTGCATATGTATACAGGAGACTTAATACAATCTAAGATGACTCACAGATTATTATACATCCCAACCTCTCACACAGGAAACTGTGATGCACTGGATATAGTCTATCACCCATTGTTTTGTTAAATCAATACACATTGAAAAAAGTGCTTCAAATGGCCTGTTTTTACCATTTCCATACGACATTTCTTAAGGAGTCTTTCAGATGCTCAACCCATGTGGACTTTAGTCCAATTATTGTGCTATTCTTAAGTGGGGTTATTTTTTATTTTTAGCTCAAGGGGGTGGTGCAAGCCACCTGCATGAGAAAAAAGAACATTAGTATAGAAAGTATTGGAGGAGCCTGCATTTACCTGGCTTTTCTGGAGGGCTACACCTCTACTCCAGCAGCATGACCACTGGCACAAAATCAGCTTTCTGAAAGGCAATGGCTGCGGTACAGCCAATAAGCAGCGCCTAGTGTAATAAAAAAATCTTAATCACGTGTCTTCAGCTACTTAATTTATATCAAAGCCTCCATTCACATGGTCCACACGAGCTGTGTGATTGCTTTTTCAATTTAAAATAATCATCAGTGGTACCTTGGAAAATAGCAATAAATCATATACAATAAGTGAAGTAGCCCGCAAAATGAGCGCTGAAAATTTACTCTATGGGGAAACATATTCGAAGTAGTCTTTGCTGTTCTACAGCAAGTGTTACAGTGTAACAATAACAGATAGATGAAAAAGCGCAACATTGTTCAAATGGACCCGTGTTTAATTTCAAACAGGAGGTAAGCTCAGCTGACCAATGGCAGAGTTCCAGTCATTCATATATTGTTACTTTGTTTGCTGTAGAGCGACAAAGACGAATTCCAGAATGGAACCCATAAGGATTCCGTTTGAGTGACCATGTTGACATTTTGAGGGCCACTTAACATATGCTACTTTTCTACACGAGGGCACTAATGGTTAAGACTCATGATAGCACTCATTTAAAGTATGCAGCTTATCATTTTCATTATTTACACTGAAAAGAAAAATACTATTAGCTAAAAGTATACGGAATTGAATATTTAGGGAGTCATTAGTTCAGCATTTTTTATTTTTTATTCGTGAATACCAGCGTAGGCAAAATACCACCACCGCTGGCAGTATTCCTGAAAATCCACCTGATTCAGATTTCCACTAGGCACAGAGGAAATGTAGTAGTATTCCAGAAATATCAGTGGTGGTAGTCCAGAAATACCACTTGCTTCATTGTTTTGATTTTAATATTGATTTCAAATATCATAATGATGGTGGAAATGTATAATGTACATTAATGGTTAATACTACTCCACATTTTTAAAGTGCACAACATTGTACCTTCAGATTAATACATTAACGTCAGAACAGAGCATTAAGACACCACCTTTTCACCCCTTGCAATGGGCCACTGTATGGAAGTTTTCACTGTATTGAAGGGACGCTGCTTGTGCTTCCCTTCTGTACAGTCAAAAAGGACATATTTTTGGGGACAAGTTACAAATTTACTTCCACCTCTAGAGTAGAGGAGAAAAATGACAGGTTTCCATTTAGAAACTGGAACTCTTGTAGATATTCCATAGGAAAACCTCTGGAGGCATTTCCCTACTCAACTCTGATTTCTGCTGGTGGTGTAAAACATTGTTTTTGGCAAAGACCGTAGTTTTTACCATTACCACCCGACACATAGTGCCCCCTGAGAATGTTGTTGAATTCCGATTAGTTGGTCAGGTAATCAGCAAAAGCCGAATAACAAAGCCCAAATGTAGTTTGATAAATCATGTTCTAAACTTGAAAAATACACTTTAGGATCATACCGCTGCTCTCAAGCCCTTTGCTCCTCTACTTCTAACTCCCTCAGGGTCAGTCGTTTTTTAAAGAAACAAGCTGGGGGTAGATCTCGGTCTTCGGCTGGGGCCTCCCTTTGGAACAGCCTCCCTGCCACCTTGAAACTTGAGGAGAACCATCTCCGGTTCCAGAAGCACCTCAAGACCTTCCTCTTCGCTTCTGCCTTTGCCCTTCTTCTCCCCGGCTGATCTGTTTTTCTCTCTCTTTCTCGGCACCGTGCACCTGGCCACCCTCTGTCATTCGGGCCAAGGTACCTGCTCACCCTGCCTCCCTCCTGCACTACCTCCGGGCCACCCCTTGCACTGGGATCTGTATCTGTACCCATACAGTCCCCCATTTTTGTTCTGCACTTATCAGATAAACCCTATCTGGCCAATCATGCACTTGCCACTTGCTGGGTGCACTACCACTCTTCACTGCCTTTATTTATTTAGTGTACTTATGTATTCTGTTCTCTCCTCTGCTCCGCACTTTCCACTTTCTCACCCTTCCACGTACTTTGCCCCTTTTCCATGCACTTGCGCGTTCTGAATGTCACTGGGCCAAGTAAGATTGTTGTTTTTGTTTCTCCCTTGTTCCCCTCCCTTTGTTTGTTCGCACTCTGTAGTACTTGTGGATGAGCGCAATATAAATGAAATATCATATCATAAGACAGCTCAATTTTAAATGTGTTCATGTATGTCTGTATGTGCCATAATTCTGATCAAAATTTAAGTGTGAAGCTGAAATGTGCCTGAGGTTACTTGTGGTCTTGTACCGAAGGGGTGTGGCCTAGCAGTTCTGATTTTCATATGGTCCTTCCCCCATCTGTAATAAAGTGTCAGGCTGAAAAGCAAAGGTCTGGGGGATGCGCAGAGCAATGGTGACAATTCATTCCAAACCTTTCAGGTGATCATTGTTCCATCTTTATTTTCATCAACACAAAAAACCTATTTACAGCACACAACAGAAACAAATTAAACAAGGACTAGATATTACAAAAGCATATTTCATAAAAGTCAGTGCCCCTCAAAGTGGCAGTTCTTACAAGTACAAAATGACAGGATTGAATGTACAAAACTGATATTGCAATTGCCACTGAAAACTACAATGGCCACAGTGACCTCTGACCTCGCGAGTTACAAGGTGGAAAGTGAGTTTTTTGCCCTCAAATCATTGAATGGTAAGCGTCCGTCTGGCGAAAGAGGTAATCGCAAAGTGGAAAGATCCAGGCAGGACGGCTTCTAATGCACACAGAGCTGACTCTAGCATCAGGAGTGGAGGGAACGGCACCCCACCCCACCACTAAGGCTATTGGTTGCACCCAAAATCCTCTTCCCAATACAGCACTTTATATGCATAGTGACCAGTGCAGTATCCAGCATTGCAAGTGGGGGTCGAGGGGAAGGGAATTTAAACACGAAAAGAGTCCTGCTACTTCGCCCCCCAAATGCAGTGCACGCAATTCCATATGGTCTCATTCGCACCCACAAATCCCCCACATCTGCCCCAATGTACCTTTTTGGTAAACATTAGTGGCAGATGGCATTTTGAAACAACAAAAAAAAAGAAAACTGCAAATCATTACAGATGCAGGGAACTCATCTAATGGACCCTGTCCAGGCGTTCTGGGGCAAAATACATACAAACCTCCTAATTTGCATATGTATTGCACCAACATAAGTGACTTCACAGAAAAGGACATTGCATCAGTCTTTGATACTTGGAGGCAGCATGGAAGTGACTTTAGAATAAGTTGCCATAAGTAAGCCAAGTGGCAAACAACTTTGTGGTTCAAAATACCTAAATTGCGCGATTATTATATATGGAGCAACTCTATAGTCAGGCTTTTTTTAAATAACAGCATGATCTATTAACATATGCTCTGAAGTAAAATACTTAGAGTAAAACACGCACAGAGATGCAGATCTGCCCAGGATCACACACTTTGGTTAAATGGTGGAACTGGGATTTGGACAATTAAAGCAACTGACCACATCTTCACAGGTTTAGTTGATATAGATATTTATTAAGGTTTCCCTTTGCATTTCATGTGCTTAAATAATACTTTATTTGTAGCAATGCCTTGGAAGCAAAGCACATTACATAATAAACTATCCTTTCATAATTAGCTTTACATTATATACATCATCATAAAAATATGTTGAGCAATAAGGGTATGGCTTTATTTTAATTCTCCCCATCCTGCATGCAAAGTCATAATAACATCATGCAGGTTAATGTGAGCCTAACAAATCCCCCTTGGGTAAATTCATAGTCATTATTTCACTTGGGTATTAAGCGCGTTAAACAAAGAAAACAAAATCAATAAATAAAAGCATGCAACATTATGCACCCTTCTCACTGCTGATCACTTCCTCCCATGTACATTTCTAAATGGACAAAAGTCCCTGCTAATAGTCCTCCCTCCCCCCAATCATTGCCTAATGGCTCACATTGAAATGCTCCGATGACACGGAGCAACGTGAGCCCCTCTGCTGCTGCCCGGAGCTCCTTGGCAGTGGGACACCTCTCCTGTTCAGAAAGGGTAAGGTGTCCTGCTGCCAGGACAATGAGCGTGCTGAGCAGGAATTGGTCTGCACACATTGTGCTCCCAGCGGGACACCCTCATTGAGGTGGTGAACGGGTGTGGTGTCCCGCTGACAAAAGTCCCAGTCAGGCTCTCAAAAGAGCATGTGCGGAGGCAGCTTGCCCCCCCAATCCCCTGCACCTTGCTTGGTACGCCAGTGATTGTGACCCAGGTCCCTTTAGCGAACAGGTGTCGGAATACAATTCGCATTATGAATGCAAATGCCAGGATCAAGGGTTGCTGTTTCCGCTATTACAAGTCTTCATGCCTACCTTTGCTTGCTGTCGTTCACAATGTGATACACAAGCAAACGCTGTTTTAGTAATGTTTCTGTCGCGTTCCTCATTCGGACGAGCCCCCTGGATATGCACAAGTGTAATGCATTCCGAACAGAACAAAGGATCAGAGAGATTGCAGCACTGCCATCAGGCCAGTGTACACACCTAGTTAGGGGGTGTGGCCTACAGACACACCCCCTAACAAGAGCTCCCCTCCCCCTCGATTAAGGGTAGGGGGCGGCTGGTAAAAGTTGGAGCTGGGGCACAATGGCGCCCAGCCCCTCCATTTAAACAAAAGAAGGGGCGGGGCGCACCAAAAGGTGCGACACCAGTGTGCCCCAGCTCGCAAGAAGCTGTCCGCCCTTTCATTCAAGGAGCCCGCTTTAAACCACAGTCTCCTTGAATGAAAGGTTTGCCTGCTGCTGGTGTCTCTGTACTTGAAACAGGAGGAGGGCTGGAGGTCCCAGTCTCTCCTTTTGTTCTCGAGTAACTAGTCGTCACCCAGCATCATTTGCTCTTGCAAAGGAGAAAAGTCATTTTTACTCTCTTGAAATCACATTTAATCTCAAGTTTAAAAATAGAGAGTAAAATACACCTCTTCAAAATCTTATCTGGAGCACTGATTACGCCTATGGATTACACGGCCCCACACCCAAACCCTATACAGCCATTCCTCTTGCTTCTATCAATAGTGTCTTTTCTTTTTCACCTTTCCAAGCACGGAGCAGAATTCTAGTCCTGAAGCCAACTAGTAAAATGAAAAAAACTCAACCTGCCAACAGAGCACTGCCCAGGTTCAGAACTAAAAGGAATAGGTCAACACACACCCTTGCTCTAGACGAAAATGCCAATCTTGCTTCAGACCCACAAAGAAAAACGATTGGCGTTACCTGACTTATCACGGAGTTCTTAAGCCACTGACATGTGTTTAATGTGGTGTATTTTCATTGGGCGAGTCACTAGAAAGCACCAAAAATGCCTCAAAACCCAAACCTGATCGGTAAAGGGGTAAAGATAAGCAGTCGGGAGAAAGTAAAAGGACACGGTCACTGGTGTAAAACCCCATTATAAAAAATCAGAAGCAATAAACAAAGAACAGTCACACTAAAGACATTCACGAACGGGGAGCAATTAAACGGCATGGAACCCATCGACACCTAAAATAAAGCCCATCTACCAGCGCGGCCCATGCACGACTTCTCCACAGTGTTGGACCTTGTTTAACGATTAAGTGATGTATGAGGGCCCACATGTGAATGCATTAAATCAGCCAGGATATGAATAGTCTCGCTCCATTCCACAACCAAAATGAATCAGCTGACAGGGCATCTTTTGTTGCTACTGTAGTGGTGTCCCACATGTCCCCACTTCTGTTTGTGCCTCCATGACCAGTAATTGACCCGTATTGCCTGCTTTTCCAGATTTATAGAGATAATAACCAAAGCCTTCTGTAGAATGAAGGGTGACTGTTGCCAAATGGGCAAAATCTCAGGCTGCATGAACCTTTGCATCCTGCACGACTTGGGAAACACATTGCTCAAGACTACAAAACACCAATAACAAATGGTCAGATAGTTAGCCCACTCCTAGGACACATAACAGAGCTTAGAAAATCACAGTTGTGTGGATTACTGTAAAATTGGCCTTGCAGAGCTACCCAAGAACCAGATGCAAAAATAACAGCATATGAACTGGAATTCTACCAGAAAAGACAGCTCCCCATTGGCTCCGGGGGAACTGTGGTCAAGGTCAAGACAGTGTGCACCATGCACAAGGCCTACTTGTGCAATTGTGCCACACCTACACAATCGCCCCGTACCCATCCTATTACTACCCCATCAGAAACCTGCAATTTGGCTATACAGGTGTGGGAGCCTCCATGGTTGAGGGAAAGCAGCTGGAGATGCTAGCAAGAAAAGGAGAGGAAGCAGAGCCGCCGGCTTGTCAGGAAGCACCCGAGGAGCGAGTGGGGCTTGCAGAGACAGGCCAGCCAGCCTGTGAAGCCAACTGGAAGCAGAGTAGCCGAATGCCGAGTACCAGTGAGTGCAAGGGAAGGGCACTCAGAGCAGGGACTCTCCTAGGGGGCTACGGATACGCACCAAAGTGCTAATGCAATCCAGGAAGGTCAAGTTGATATGGATTTGTGTTGAACTTTGAAAGACTGAAACCAGTACAAGGTGTTATGTTATAGTCTTATAAGGGAAGGGCAGTGTGAGACTTGATGAACTGCAAATACTGTCTTGAGGACGGAACCTCAAGACCCCTTTTTGTTTGAACTGTGTTGCCTTGAACTTGGTGAAGGGAATCGCGAGGATTATGTGGAACTATATTGCCCTGAACTTGGGAAGACTTTTGTGGAACTGTCTTGAACTTGGGGAAGGGGAGCTGAAGAGGAAGCTAAGACCTGGAAGAAGATCAGAACTTTGTGTTGATCACCATTTGTTTTATTATTGACATCCCCACACATAATTTAGCTTTAGTTGTGAGGACAAGGATAGATTTTGGACACAAACATTTCAGTTGAACTCTTTGACTCAGACTTTCCTTAGTTTCGTTCAGGTGGGGAAATCCCACCTTACCATAGGGCAAGTTAGGCCTTCTACCATCCTGACATTTGATTTAATAAACCATTTCATTTTGAACTTTGAATACTTTGTCTGTGTCTTACTTCATGATGCCTTCACGCCACCCTTACTCTTATATAGCCTGCGTTCCACCAAACCACTAACCAGGCCCAGGAAGGGTGGGTCTCCAGCCAATACAGCATAAGGCTGCCCAAATCCACACAGCTGCAGCTTATCCTGGGGAGTTCACCCATGGAAGCAAATGAAGGACTATAAAAACATCTCTCAGGCTCAGTTTGCAGGAGCTGGAGAAGCAGGAAAGCCAGCAGTGAGAACAAAGTGACCCTTTGAGGAGAGCGTTGGAAGTGCAGAGTGTGGAGGCCGGTGGTGGCGTACTCCCAGTCTAAAGTTGTAGCCACGCTCGTCTCCATTTTTTTAAAACACCCCCTCTCCTTGTTTTCAACATTCATTTTAACACCCCTTATTCCCGAAATCAAGGAGTCCATAAAAGAATTACAAGACCCTGATGCTTGAAACTTTCTAACCTGCACAAGACAACCAGACATCTGTGTATTGCCCTACTTGTCTTCACGTCACAGAATTGTTTTACACAAGCATCTTCGAAATAAAATGCATAAGAGGGTGTGCATTATTACCTCACTGTTTTCATGTCAACATAGACACACTGCAGATTAGCTAGAAGAAAATAAATCAGACTTAAGTGGGGCAGGCATATACAAAGAATGCTTTGGGCTGCTAATGGCTCCGTCCCAGTGACTTGTTAGGGAAAGGGGCCCTTAACATTCTGCATTTCACACTTATGACTGCCCTAGTCCAGCAATAAAAGATAAGACTTGAAAGAAATAGACTTTGAGGAACCCGATGGTGTTCTCACTGCTTTATCCCCAGTTATCCTCTTCTCAGGTAGCCAGGGAAAGGCCATCGCTTTTGGATCCCGACTCTGAGGCAGGATATGAGAGGAAGGATTACCTGGGTGGAAGAGACGTGTGGAGATGATGTCCTTAGGTGAGAAATGGCATCACCACCATTTCACTTTCACAAGGAACATTCCATCCCTCAAGCCTTTTTAGGCTTTTGTCTGCCCTTTCCTTGTGCTTTCTCTAAAACATTCCCCAAAATCCGCCAGTATGCTACTGGGACGAAGAAGAGGAAAGCTCGAATAACACATCCTCATGTTACTAAAGCAGACACAAATCAATCCCAGCAAAGTACTGGTGCGAGGTGTAGGACAATACGATTGAAGCAGGACTACTGCTTTAATGATCCAGCAGTCTAGTCCTTTTCCTAATAAGTATGGAGGTGGGAACTTTAAAAGCTGGAATCCCGAAGCAAATGGAGTCAGCTGTGGGAGAACACACACACAAACTGCTGGGTGCCAGCAGATCTCTCCGGTGTAGCGGTGTGACAGCAGGAGCACTCAAGACCCGTGGGAAGGGGCAGAGTTTATGCAGCAGGAAGCGGAGGTACAGGATATTGGACGCCAGGGGCATGCCATAAGCAGGAGGCTGACGGGACAGAATGAAACAGTTGTGTGAGTCCTGCGATGCAGAAGAAGCACTTCTGGGTGTGCGGGAGCCAAGGAAGACTGCAGGGAGAATTCTGCGAGGGACCACACGGGAAGAAAGAAACCCAAAGCAGTGGAGCATCATGAAAGTAGCCGTAAGTCCGACCGGTGAGTGAAACCAGAAGGGGGAATACAGGGCTAGCAAATGGTCATAGAAGAACAAGTTACTTACCCCTGGTAACATTCTTTCGATTGGCTGTTCCTCCCACGTATTCCTTATTTTATGATAAATATCTCTCCAACTTTGCTGCTTTGGAATTGTTTTTTGGCAGAGGTCGCTGTATGCAGTGTTGTTGAGTCGATGTCCCTCGAGGGCCTCCATTCAACTGTTGACGTCATCATCAGTATAAATAGTGCATGCAGCGCCTCTTGGTTTCAGTTCTGTTTTTCCCCTTCTGAAGAGGAATTACCAGGCGGACCCAAGACTGTATGCTCACAGAAAGCGTAGAGTGTAATAACACGTAAATAGTACGGTGGGGAAGGCTGGGAGGGGCGATGATTAATACATGGGAGGAACATCCAATTGAAAGTACATTACCAGAGGTAAGTAACTTGTTATTCGAATGGATTATGTCCTCCCATGTATTCCTCATTTTATGTTAGACTCCCAAAGCAGTACTAATTTGGAGGTGGGAGTACCAATTAAATTTATATCTAATCATGGACCTAATGGAGGACGGCTTTTGCAAAAGGTCCTCCCCGACTGGAAGATGAATCCAGACAGTAGTGTTTTACGAATGTATGGATAGACGACCAGGTTGCCGCTGAACAAATCTCATTGACTGTGACACCTCTTTGAAGACCAGCAGGGGTTGCCATGCCCCTTGTGGAATGAGCCCTTAGGACTTCCCGCGGGTCTGTTCCCGCTAATCTGTAGCATTCGCCAATAGCCAGGATGATCCATCTGGATATTGTTTGTTTAGTAACCACAAGGCCCAATTTGGGACCAGTATAGCCAATAAAAAGTTGGTCATCTTAGCGAAATGTAGCCATTCTGGATATATAAAAACTGAGCCCTTTTTGGGTTCCGTCTATTTAGCCTCTCCTCCTCCTTTCCTGAAAGTTGGAGACTACCTTCGGTAAAAAGAGAAGGCTTTACACTAAGTGTAACTTTGTCTTTATGGAATACCGTAAGAGGAGGTTTGCAAGAAAGAGCCTGCAACTCACTTACCCTGCGGGCTGATTTTATTGCGATAAGCAAAACGTTTCATGTCAAGAGCCTTAAAGGGCATGAGTGTAAAGGCTCAAAGGGAATAAATGTCAAAAACTTTAAGATTGAGGTCCCATGCAGGTACCTTGAATGGAACTAGTGGGTATACATTAGTAAGGGCTTTCAAGAATTGGACTATCAGAGGGATCTTAAAATATGAATCCTCCTCTGAGGAGAGCTTAAAAATGGAAAGCGCTGCTTGGTAACCCTTTATGGTTCCAATCTGGATCCCCAGATTTTCTAAATAAATGTAACAGAAAGGAAAGTACCATAGGTGTGTAACAAAGAAATGGATCCACATTCTTATCCCTGCACCAGTTGCTGAAATTATTCCAACAACAATGGTACAAGGATTTAGTTGCTGGCCTGCTGGCCGAAAGCAAAACCTCCATTACGTCATCCAGGAGGTCCCAATCCTTGTATCCCAGCCTTTTAGAAACCATGTGTGAAGGCTGAGCGTCTTGACCTCTGGGTGGAGAACCCACTTTTCTCTTGCGAGAGAAGATACCCCCTTTGTAGAAGACGTGTTGGAGGGCAGATGGACATGTCCAGAAGGTCTGGGTACCACAGCCTCCTGGCCCAATTCAGAGCAATTAGGATCATGGATTTCCCGAACTTTCTCAACCTCCTGATCACACAAGGAATGACAGGGACTGGCGGAAACGCATATAGCAGTGGAAATTGCCAGTCCACCACAAACACGTCTCCTAGAGCTCCTCTTGGGGAAATTCCCTAGAGCAGTACTGTTCCCACTTCCGGTTGACACTGGTCACAAACAGATCCACTTGAGTGGTTCCCCAAGGGGTGAAGATCTCTTGAAGGACTTCCTGAGCTAGTTCCTACTCATGGGAGACTGTGCTCTGTCTGCGCAGAGCGTCTGCCGCCGTGTTCTGCTCTCTGGCTAGGTGAACTGCCGACAGAGATTCCTTCTTCTATTACCCAGAACCAGAGCTGCATTGCCTCTCTGCACAGTAGTAGTGACCCCTACACCCCCTCTCTCATTGAGGTAGTACATGGCCACTGTGATGGCCATCATTTTCAGGACATTCTTTCCTCATACAGAGGGCAGAAAGGCTTTCAGCGCTAGTCTGATCGCCATCAGCTCTGAAAGGTTGATATGTAGTTTGGACTCAGATGGAGACCAATGTCTGCTGATTTTCAGATCATTAGTGTGGGGTCCTCACCCCGTGATTGAGGTGTCCATCACTACAGTTATATTCGTCCATGGTTAAAAAATGATATTCTCTTGAGAATGTGGTCTTTGCAAGCCCACCACAGAAGGTCCTGAGCAACTGTGCCCGGAATTTGCAGGTAGTCCGATATCTTGCCTGAGAACTGGGACCACTGAGTCCTGAGAACCTATTGCAGAGATCTCATTCTCAGGCGTGCCTCCGGCACCAGGAAAATGCAGGATGCCATGAGAATGAGCAACCTCAGAAGAACGAAGGCCAGAAGATGCTGGGCAATCTGGAATTTGGTAACAGTCTGCAGAATGTGTTGAGCACTCACCTCGGGTGGCGCGGCTTTTCCCGAGGAAGTATCCAGGACTGCTCCAATAAATTGGAGTCTTTGGGATTGTATCATGGGGAACTTCTTGTAATTGAGGGAGAAGCCCAGTCTGTGGAGAGAGTCGCAGGTTACGCCGAGATGTTCCCGGGCTTGTTTGTGTGAACGAGCCCTGATCAGCCAATCGTCAAGGTAGGGGTAGACGTGAACCCCCCCTCTCCTGAGATTCGCTGCCACCGCCACCATCAACTTGATAAAAACCCTTGGGGCGGAGGTCAGCCCGAAGGGCAGAACTCGAAACTGATAATGAGAACCACAAACCTCAGTTACTTTCTGTGCTTGTGATGGATTGGCACATGAAAGTAAGCATCCAGAAGGTCCAATGATACCAACCAGTCTTGGAGTTGGAGAACTTGAAGGATCTGAGAAAGGGTAACCATCTTGAACTTGTCCTTCCTGAGGAACTTGTTCAAGTTTCTTCAGTCCAAGATGGGTCTCAATCCCCCCTCCTTTTTGGGGATTAGAAAATACAGGGATTACCAACCCTTGTTCCTCTCCGTTACAGGTATTGCACCTTTCTCTAGCAGAGCAGGGTCAAGGTTTTGTGCACAAGGAGCGGATCTGGAATTTTGACAGTTGTATCCGAGTGGATGATCCGAGGCCTTTCTTTGAAAAGGAAGGCAGTAACCTTGGTCCACAGTTTCCAATGCCCAAGCATCTGAAGTAATGCCCCGCAATTCGTTCAGATACTGCGAAAGTCTGCATCCCACCAGGGTCTTGTGGGTCAAGGCCTCAGAGTGTTTTAGAGGCAGCTGAAGGTAAAGTTGCTGCTCCTGCTTGGGCTGACTTGGCACCTCTCTCATATCCACCACGAGAGAATCTTCTCTGATCCTTTGACGGCTTGTCCTCTTCCACTTCCAATTGAGAAGTAGAATAGAAAGGAATTACCCCTCCAAGAAGATGAGCCTGAATAGGGGTGTTGAGGTTGTCTAATGGTGGTGCTAAGGGACTTAGCCAATGCCTTTGAAGTCTGCAGCTTCTCCAAATTCTCATCCGCCTGGCTGCCAAACAACCTCGAGCTGTGAAAGGGCATGTTGACTAGTCTTGCCTGCACATCTAGTGCAAACCCAGACTTCCTCAACCACGTAAAACAGCTTAATAATGTGCTAGCAGCCAAGCATCTGCTAATGCTGTCTGCAGTACCCAAACCAGACTGCAGCCATTCACTCATTACCTCCTTACCATCCTTAATGATTGCTAGGAAGCCGTCTCTTCGCCTTCCGGGATGTGATCAGCCGCCATAGCAACACAGTCCCACAGGGTAAATGTAAATCTAGACAATGTGCATGTCACATTAGAAGATTTCAAAGCCATACTACCCGCATTGAAGACTTTTTGTGCCCAGGCATCTACTCTCTTGTCATCCCTGTCAGGAGGGATGGATGGGTAAAATGACTTGTCTGGTAAATCTAGACAATGTACATATCACATTAGAAGATTTCAAAGCCATACTACCTGCATTGAAGACTTTTCGTGCCCAGGCATCCACTCTCTTGTCATCCCTGTCAGGAGGGATGGATGGGTAAAATGACTTGTCTGGTAAATCTAGACAATGTACATATCACATTAGAAGATTTCAAAGCCATACTACCTGCATTGAAGACTTTTCGTGCCCAGGCATCCACTCTCTTGTCATCCCTGTCAGGAGTGATGGATGGGTAAGCTGACTGTCTGGTAGAGGTAGGCGCCTGAACCACCAAGATTTCAGGTGTGGGATGCTTGGTAAGATATTCCAAGTCACTGCTGGAAGGTTTGTACTGCCTTGCAAAGTTTTTATTTACTGCAGCCTCAGTTTCCAGGGTCTCCCAATTAGCTGAGACTTTTTTTCTGTAGTGCCATGTGGAAGGGTATAATTGGGACTTTCTGAAGACCCTGGTCACAGATGTCAGTCATATCATCTTGCTCAAACGATCGGGTAGGCCTACTCCATACCATAAATTAAATAACCTTACCTAGCAGTTTTCTGTATGATGAGTCAGCATGCTCAGAGGGGTCAGGCCTGCCAAACTAATTCTGGTGAGGTATCCAAGCCACTAGCTGACTGGAGATTATCATACAAATCGCTTATCCTGGCTTCGTAAGATAGAAGTTCCTCTGGCACATTGGGGGTGCCAAACTGTAGACCAAAAGGTGGTGTATTGTCATCAGAGGGTTGGTCTTCCTCAGAAATGGCTGACATGGACTTAAAATATTATTTTTTATGTAAAGGCTTGTAAACCTTGTCTTGTACTGTCAACGGCTTCAACAATGTCGAAGTAGCCGGTGAAGGAATCAAAGACTGCTTTGAAACTGGTGCCGTTTTAGTCGTTGACGACCGCGATTTTGTTGTCGACAACTCAGACGCTGATGGGGTCGGCAAAGACGTCAAAGTTTGACGCATTATGCTTCTTCGACCGAACCACAGTTGGACTTGGTTCATGACTGGTCGAAGCTCTCGCCAATTTTTCGTGGGATCAAGAATGTTCTCCATGTGACGCCGGCTTTAAGCTCGGCTTCGAAGATTTAGTCTTTGACTTCCCCTTGTCATCCTTATGCGGAGCGACTGGGGCATGTTACTTTTGCTTTTCATTTGAGGGTGGAGGGGGTCGAGGCCGCATTCTCAAATATTCGCATCATCTCACTACAAAATGCGTCCCACTTAGCAGGGGAATCGGATTTCGTAGGACACCTGATTACCTCTAATGAGGAATCGCTGGAGGTCGAAGGTGACCTATGGCATCTCTACTTAGCCTTCTTAGAGGAAGAAGACGAAGAGTGGCACGAATGACCCCTCGATCGGGACCTTTTTGAATGTTTGCGTCGGGAAGAATTCCTCAACTCATCAGTATTTTACTCACTCTTCGAAGGTGACTTTGATGCCAACCTCCCCACCGTAGGTTAAACATTTTCCACCTGCAGTCCTGGCATTTTTTTAAACCCAACTTGGGCGTTGATGGAGTCGAAGAAGAAGACATTTTCTTAACAGACATCTTTCACTGAAGCGCACTGTAACTCACTCGAAGCGTTAGCTTGGAAAAACAGAACTGTAGCCGCTGCATGCGCTATTTATACTGAGGATGACATCGACCCGAAGCCCTCGATGGACATCGACTCAACGACACTGCATACAGCGCCCTCTGTCGAAAAAAGAATCTGAAGCAGCAAAGCTGGGGAAATATTGATCATAAAATGAGAAATACGTGGGAGGACACAATCCAAATGGAAACAAGATATTGGACATTGACATAAATGGAAAACACACATTATGTGAACTATCAAGTTTTAAGCAATGGCATTTTGAATACCGAACTAAATGAAAGCAAGTTAAAGCAGATAAGGCATTTTGAATACCGAATGACATGAAAGCAAGTTTGTGAACTGTACTGAAACATTGAACTGAATTAACTGAAAACAAGTGCTAGCCAAGAGAGCACAAAGAGTTGTATGTCTGATATGTGAAATCCAGCATTAGTCAAAGCCAATAAAAGTAAAGGAACTGTATGCTATAAAGAAACTAGCATTGGCAAGAGCCAAGGGAACACAAGAAAGTATAACAAGTGCATGGTGGCCAACCAAGCCACTCTACAGTGTCAGGAGAGTAACACATGTGAATGATGCAAGCATCACTGCTAAGGAGAAGCAGTGGACTGGTGTTAATAGAAAAGCTGTTGAGGGGTGTACCGGTTGCGTGGCCTGTAATGGGTGGACTGTGTGGTCTGACAACTGTGCCTGGACCGGATGCCCTGAATGGACAAGCCATTGAAAATGACTATAAAGAAGCTTCAGTTGTGCAATTAACTGTTGGTGATTTTGATACCAAATGTCATTTTGAAAGCTGAAAGATTTGAACTCTTTGGGAAGGAAATCTTCTTTACTGTTTTGTTAAAAAGCTGGAAGATTTGAACTCTTGGTGCAGGGAGCCCCAGTGCTTTATGAACTACTTTGAACTTTGAACATGGGGAAGGGGAGCAGAGTACAAGCCATGAGCTTGAAGAAGCTCTGATCTTTATTTTAAACACTATTCATTTTGGTGCTGACATTCCTACACACCACATTATATGCAGTTAGTTGTGAGGGCAAGTATAGGTTACCATCTTTCGACATATGAAGATGGTATTTCACTCTGTTAACTGCTAGGCCCCAACTGTTGGGATTACTGTGTTTTAGGTTTAAACACAGACAGATGTTCTACATTGGACTTCCCAAAGAAGGCTATATTTAGTTTTCTTTAGGTCGGGAAATCCCACCTTAGAATAGGGCAAGTTAGGCATTACTCCACCCTGCCCTTTTCAGTAAAACTTTGTTGAAAGAACATGAACCGGTTGTCTGTGTCTGACTCATGAAGTCTTCACAATGCAAAAAAACCAATCCTTTATCAGGATTTCAGAGGCAAACCTCAGTGTTTCACACTTCAAAAAGCACCCTTTTCCTCTTTTTCATGAAGGAGGAATGTGTGCCACACAATAGTTTAAGTGCCACCACCGGGTGGTGGAGCTTTGAACAGGGGCAAAAGGTTCAAGTTACAAGCTACTAGCCAGGCATAAAAAGTCAGTTGCCACCTCAATTCTACACATTAACATAGCACTGAATGTTTTACTCGCCAAGAGTCAACTATCTCTAGCCAATGGCTAGTGGGGAGTGCACCTTTTGAGCCCTGCTTTGAAGGAGGAGATTAGAGGTCAATGAAGAGTGACTATGGCAGAACATCAGAGTATGCTGTAAGACTGTTTTGAAGGCGGTGATTGGAGATGGAAGGAGTAGTTTGGAGACATTATTAAAGGAGCGGTAGAGAGGAATTAAAAAAGTAGGATGACAGAACACTGCTGGAGACAAGAGGTGGAACCTGGGAAGAGGTGGGGCAAGAGGAGGTGGTGGAAATGTGTAAGGGGTGGAGGTGAAATCCTTGAGAAAGGTACTCCCCAGTGTAAGAAGGTGGCTATAAGGATCACTGTAGGGGTTGCAGACCCAGGACACAAGACCCTCCTGAGTCAAGCCAGGAGACCTATCCGGGCCTGGAGTTTGGGTGAAAACCATAATCCAAAGGGGTGGATCCCAAGGTGGGAGGAGGAACTAGACCGAGGCATAGCAGCAAAGAGGGTTAGACTGGACCCTTATTGTAGTGTAGGAAAAGAGGGACCAGATGCGATAGTGCTCCAAATCGGACCTACCCACGAACACTGCCAGTCAAATTGGACTGTGAAAAAGATCGGCCTACTCCTGGTAAGGGAAGATGGCCCAAAGAAGAAGAACTGTGGGAGAATATACTAAACCTTCCTCCAAAAAACATCTTTCTGTCCATGGCTTTTTTTAGAGCCATACTCTGAGACATCCTGGCACAAAGTTACCAGCAGCTACCAACCAACATAGACCTTGGGTTGTCCCAATTATATGGCATCTCTAACAAGGTTTAAGATGTCTGCTGTGATCTCTCTCTGGCAGATTTAAGGTGTCTGCTGTGATCTCTCTGGTAGATTTCAAATAACCGCATCCACAAATCAGAAATCCAAAGCAGTGGTCTGGAAGGCCACCATTACCAGGACAGATCAGGCACAGATAAGTAGGAAACAATGGTTACAAGGTGATGGCTTAGGCCCCATGCCTTTGTTTGTATAGTCTATTGCAGGAGAGTCGAACATAAGTCCCACAGGCCTGATCGGACCCCTGAAGCTCTTTCCTCCAGCACTCTACAAAGTTAGTGCACAGAAAATAAATGGATAGGTTACTGTGAAGAATCCCGTGGATCACTGTTCCCCAGCCTAAGATCTCCTCCCACGTGGCCAAGGGACAGCAACCGCTACCTGATGCTGACCCTAGGGGGTGGTATTATGAGGGAGGATCACATGGGAGGAGATGGCTGCCGGGGAGATGTGGTTACCTCATCAGGAGAGACGCACTATACTTCCCATTCAAATGAATAAGAGCCTATAATTCTTAAATTCCTGATGGCTTGTCGTCATTTAAAAATCCCTCTCATTGTAAGAACCAAAAACCCATTCTTGTACAACCATTCAAGAAGAACACCATCTACACTTCATGTACACATAATACTCACTTAACATCTGCTGTCTATGATGTTTTTGATTCAGAGATCCAAACCAATACAACTTTAAAAGATCTAAAAGTTCATATGGACTACAACTCCCACAAAGTCTCAAGTACTGAGACGAGGAAGAGGAAGGAGTTAATGGGGAATGAAGGAAACCCCAAGCCAAATGTGCAGACTATTTGTCATAATGGAAATCAGCTGAACAGGACATTTAAACCTGGGGAATACCTTCCATTGACAGTTGAAGATGAGAGATGCAGAGTAGGCGGGCGGGAAGCAGAACTGAAGGCACTAGCAGACCCACATCAATGGACCGTGCTAAGACGCAGGCTCTTCCAAGCAACCAACTGCGAACCTGACTTAGAATAGAGGTCGGAGACCGGAAGAAGCAAAACAGGTGCTGCGAGAGGACCGCTGAAGGACTGGCAACAGCAGCAAGGTTGTTGGGGATGCGGTCTCCCAGAACAGCAGCAGTGATGTTGGTGTGGGAACGCAGAGCCACAGAAGGAACTAAATGAGGGTATGCAGAGCAGTGGAAGCTTTCCCAGAGTGAAAGCATTGTTGCATCAATGGGCCACAAGTCAGAAACACCATCAAACACCAGTGAGTCCGCCCATAGGTGTTGGGGACCCCAAGCATAATGACAGACTTGGCCAAGAGGCTGACAACAGTCGGCAGATGCTCCTCATATGCAGCAAAGTGGTTTAGATCCTTTTTGGGTCCAAGGATGGCTGCAGTGACAAAGGGAAACTTCTTTTGCCTTAAAACCTTGCTACCCTATGGCGTCCCGCAGGGTTCATGTTTGCCCCCACTGCTTTTCAATATCTTCTCAAAACATTTGCAAGACATGCCACAAACATTGGGTGACCGTTTTACTAACTAGGCCGACAACACCCCATTGGTATTTGAATTGTCAGAAATATATGAAAATGATGCGGAAAGAGTAAATGAGGTGTTTATCTCCATCCAAAAATGGATGGCGACAAACTCTCTCGCACTCAATGAAGCTAAAACCGAACTCTTGATACTCGGCACACCCCAGAAAATGAAAAAACTGAACGACCAATACAGAAAATGTTAAATTATTAACAGCTGCATTGAAGTCTCGGATCATGTTAAAACGCTGGGAATCTTTATGGATTTGCACCTCTCCTTCAAGAGACATGCGTCATACTTGAAGGCAACCTGTGTGTTCCAATCAAATCTGATATGGCAAATTCGACCATAACTAACAGAGCAAAACTTTGCTTCGATTGCGGGGGCCATAATTAATTAAAAACTAGACTATTGCAATGCTCTCTTGATGGGCACGGCCAAGAGCAATATTATAAAAATGCAAACTATACAAAATGGAGTGGTCAGGGCAGTTTATCCACTGAGCCGACATGAAAAAATCTCAGCAACCAGGAGAAAACTTAATTGGCTTCCAGCCCAACATAGGATCAAATTCAAGTGTACCGTCAGTCTATTAATGCCTAGCTGGTACCGACCCAACTATCTCGTCAAAAAAATATTGAAGACACGTTTTAGAAGAGACCTCACTTCAAACGACAACCATGACTTCTATCAACCACGACAAAATCTTAAAAGAGTGGGTGACACAAACTTTGCCTTTTGGGCACCACGGTCTGGAACTCTACATCCCCTCTGGTAAAGAATAGTGTGTCCCTTACTCTTTTCAAGAAGCAATTTAAGACACACGTGTTTGACGATGGAGAAAACTAGAAACATGTGAACATTTCTACATCCCACATTCCCGCTGTAGTACCAGCCTATTTGTTCTTTGTCGTTTGTCTCTGTGAGCGCTCTGAGGCCTATCGGTGATTTTGCACTATACAAAAAACAAGATAGATAGATAGATAGATAGATAGATAGATAGATAGATAGATAGATAGATAGATAGATAGATAGATAGATAGATAGATAGATAGATACGCATATGGACAATTAAAAACCTGTTTTGAATACCACCCGAGTAAATTGGAAAGACCAGATTTACACAGGCGCTCAAATAAGAGAAGTCAATATGGGGAAAGTTGGAGTAAATATCATCATCAACACATCAACAATAATGAAGAAGTTGAAAGGCAATATATGTACAAGCCTGCATATGTCAGATGCCAATTTGGGGAAAATTGGAACAGAGTATTGCCACAAGCAAATAAATAGCAGTGATAAAGTTAACCAACAGAACGTGCGCAAGTCTCCATATATGAGATGTCAATATGAGGAAAGTTGGAACAAGTAGTACCTAAAAGCAGAAGAAACAGTGAAGGAGTACAACTGTGTTATACTGAAAGAGAACAAGTCCTGGTGAAAGACACATCAGGCAGCAGACCTTTGGGAGAAAGATACCTGGGGGACTATATGAGGGGATCTACAACACACAGGGGGTGGGGGGTTTCCTGGCAGGGGAGTATACCAGATAATCCATTTTAAAATATAAGAAAGAAAATTGTAAAACGTCCGGGTGGAGGAAGTACATCAGGCAGTGAGAACCTTTGGGAGAAAAGATACCAGGCAGGAGAGTATACCAGGGGATCTACACAACACAGAAGGATTCCTGGCAGGGAAGTATACCAGGGGACCATCCTCAATAAAGTTGTGTGAAAGAAACAGTTCTATTACTCTTGGGAAATCCTTGTTTGAAAAAACATGTTTCGTCAAATAAGTGTTACTTATGTCATTCTTAAGAAAGTGACATGTGAATATTCTTTTAAATCCTTTTTTTTTGTTGCCATCCTGAAGAAGGTGGTATGTGAAAGACATTTCTACAGCTCTTAAAGAATCATTATTTGAAAAGGACACTATTCACTATTCTACCTGAAATAGTCGGTTCGATTTGATAATGTCACCTGGAAAATGTCACCAGGTAGCGACTTCATCACCCCTAAAATACTGTCCCCAAATATTCAAGGAGCAGTATCATTTTATATTAACAACTCCTATCCTAGAATATTTGGGGAAAGCGTTTCATTTTACTCAGGGTGCATTTTCCGGGAAATATCACCTCCTGGCTGCCATTTCCCAGGCGACTATCACTGGACACCAAATAGTCCAGCGGAAGGGAACCACCTCCTGAATTCAAGGATTGTTTATTGGATGTTCTCATTTGGTTTTGACACACTTGTTGCTAAATCAAAATCAGAGAAACATACCATACCCCTTTAATTATTCATTTCTAGTGTGAGGGTCAGATATGTTGTGGACACAAGGACAGTTTGCATAATTTTGACAAGACACAGACTGATGTTTAGTTTTAGTTTCCTAGGCAGCGAAACTCTTTAGGATAGCAACAGGAACGACTTTATCCAACCCCTATAATGTAATAAAGATGTCTGATGTTGAAAACATTACAACTTTGTGTCCGGCTCTCATTTCTAACCCCTTAAATTACTCTGCAGCAATTGCAGCAGTTTCTGTAACTTCAGAGAAAGATGCTGTCACCAGTAACTGGTTCACTGCAAATTGTATAGTAGCATAACTGAAATGCTCAACAGTCTAAATGGATAGAACTTTAAAGCAAGGTAAATACCACAGTGATGACCGAGAACGCAACTATCAAAATAAATACATAGGTATAAACAGTCACCTTATCTTGAAACAGCCATGGCCTTTAAAGCAAAAGCTGAATCATATTCATTTTCACAGGCACCACCCTAAGACTTTTTTGACGTTTCTAAATCTAGAAGGCAATTATGGGCTTATGAAGGGACAGAAAATGCTCTAAAAAATATATCACAAGTGCTTGGTGCATGCCATAGAAGGAGGCCATGCATGAAACCTGTTCAATATCTGCAACACAAATGAATCTACGAACATCACTAAACTACCAGTTCCTTCGGGAATCTATTGCAACATTGCTGATGTGGTGTTTCCTCACAACCTTGCTTAAAAAATAAAAAAATGCTTAACAAGGCTACCTTGCACGTAAACCTTGAATCTTAAACGTAACCCCTTGACACTAAATTGAAGCTGTAGTTTGTAATACAGCTCTTGGAAACGCAAACCCTTCCATACGTTAAGGTGGTGTATGACCTCCTGACGTTTTCCGCGGGGTGGAAGCGGCAACAGTGTAATGCACTGCATTCTAGTGTAATAATACAGATGTTTCTCTGCATGCATCCATTGTTTAACGGGGGCGCACCATTAGCCGATGGATGCCTCTGATTGGCTACTGGGAAATGATCCTGTATTCTGTTGGTAATCTGGAATCTGAAATATTTCCTGTGTAGTCCCACAGTCGTCTTTTTTTTATCCTACAGCTTTTGTTAACCCTTTCTCAATAGGGAAAACCGAACTGAAACCTATGGCTTCAGGCTCACTCTCTTCTTTGCACTAGTTTGAGGTAAAGCGTCTATGCCTCATCCCATTGAAAATCTCCCAGCCACCAGGGTGTTTTATTATGATTTTTCATTTTCAGAGATCCAATGTTGCTGCACACGAGAGGTGCACTTGATTTCCAAACAAGTGGCCTGTCTAGAATGGATTTTGACACCCATTGGACTATTGGACTTAGATGCTTCATTAAAACGAAGGGTCTCGGCTCCAGTCAAGCTTATAGTGAAACTAAGTATATGCTAGCCCTTTGCACCATCTCAGTTGAGAATAAAACAGAACATGGCCATTTTAGAGTTTAAACCATAAATTCATCAGTTCACAGACAACCAGAGTTGCCACAACCTACTGCAAAGTTAAGATAACGTGATGAGAAGAACAGTACACCACCTCGCCAGATCAAATGATGGTTCGCTCCTATGCGGAATTCCCAGAAAGGGGCAGCACATGTACAGAAGAATAAGGTACTTACCAACTGGTAACCTTTTTTCGACTGGATGTTCCTCCAACGTATTCCACAGCTTTGACATGTAATGTCCACACCTGTGCACTTCGGAAACATTTTCGGCAGAGGGCGTCCTGCATCAATGGCGTTGGGTCAATGCCCCTCGAAGGCCTCCGTCGAGGGCGACTTCACAGGATATTATAAATAGGACGCACGGTGCCCGTAGCCCCATTTTAAGGTTCTTCCCCCAGAACATGTGGCACCAGTCTCATGCCTGCTTGACTGCACTTAGCCTTGTGGAAACGGAAACTGCAATCGCATAGGAAATTCTCCTGAGGGGTAGGCTGGGAGGGCGATGTGGAATACGTTGGAGGAACATCCAGTCGAAAGAACGTTACCAGTTGGTAAGTAACTTGGTCTTCGAATGGAATGTGTCCTCCAACGTATTCCACATCTTTGACAGCCTCCCAAAGCAGTACCAGTAAATGGAGGAGGGAAAAGAATTTAGAGTACCTAATTAGATTGCAGAATAAAGAACCACCTTCCCCAAAGGCCATATATCCTGATTGTATTTGGTGAATAATGTTTTACAAAGGAGTGGATGGAAGCCCATGTAGCGGCATCACAAATATTCCTAATAGGAAGACCCCGCTGGAGGGCGGTGGAAGTAGCCACGCTCCTAGTGGAATGAGCTCTCAGCCCTTCAGGAGGGTCCTTACCTGCCAATCGGTAACACTCCGTAATGGTAAGGATAATCGACCTGGACAAGGTCTGTTTGGAAACAGCCTGGCCCAAATAGTGTCCGGCATATCCTACAAAGAGTTGATCGTCCACTCTGACCCTGGACATCCTAGAAATGTAAAAGCTCAGAGCTCTCCTAAGATCCAACCGATGGAGTTGCTCCTCTTCCTTACCAGGATGAGGAGGATAGTAGAAAGATGGAAGAACTACCTTTTGACTCAAATGGTATTCAGAAACTACCTTAGGTAGAAAGGAGAACGTACTCGCAGTACAACCCTGTCCTTGTGAAACACAGTAAAGGGTGGCTTAGCTGAAAGTGCCTGCAATTCACTCAATCTGTGAGCTGAAGTAACTGCAACCAAGAACACAGTCTTGAAGGACAGTAATCTCAAAGGACAAGATTGCAAAGGTTCAAAAAGAGCACCCATGAGAAATTTAAAAACCAAATTCAACTCCCAAACCGGCACCTGGAAAGGGATGGCGGGAACACATTAGTCAGTCCTTTAAGAAACTGAGAAATCAAAGGAATCTTAAAGTAACAATATTCTTCAGACGAGCGCTTAAAGATAGACAGCGCCGCCAGCTAACCTTTAATGGTACCCACTTGAAGGTCCCCGTGGGCCAAAGAAAGTAAGAAAGACAAAACCATAGGAATGGAACACTGAAAAGGTTCAACATTATGATCTCTGCACCAGTCGCAGAACTTGCACCAACGGCAACGGTACAGGGATTTTGTTGCAGGCTGCCTGGCCGAAAGCAACACCTCCATCACGTCATCTGGGAGGTCCCAATCCTTATACCTCAACTTTTCAGACACCAAGCGTGAAGGTTGAGAGTCCTGACCTCTGGATGGAGAACCTGACACCCCCCCCCCACACACCTTGCACGCGCGAGAGCAGATCCTCTCGGTAGTGAAGACGGCGTGGAGGACAAATTGACATTTCTGGAACGTCCGGGTACCACGCTCTCCTGGCCCAATCCGGAGCATTGAGGATCATGTGGGTACCGAACCTCCGTAACCACCGCAACACTTGAGGAATGTCAGGGACTGTAGAAAACGTATACAGCAGTGGGAATGACCAATCCACCACAAACGCGTCTCCTAAGGCTCCTCTTGGAGGAAATTCCCTTGAGCAGAATCTCTAGCACTTCCAGTTGACACTGGTGGCGAAGAGATCCACTTGTGGGGTTCTTCAAAGGGCGAAGATCTCCTGAAGGGCTTCCTGAGCCAACTCCTACTCATGGGAGACTGTGCTCTGCCTGCTCAGAGCGTCCGCCGCTGCATTTTCGTCTCCGGCTAGATGAACTGCCGAAATTGAAACTTCCTGCTGGATGGCACAATACCAGAGCTGCATTGCCTCTCTGCACAATGCAAGTGACACTACCCCCCCTTTTTTGTTGAGGTAATGCATGGCCACCATGTTGTCCGTCATGATCAGGACACTCTTCCCCCGTACAGAGGGCAGAAAAGCCTTCAGGGCTAGCCTGATGGCCCTCAGCTCTAACAGATTGATGTGGAGTCTGGACTCTGACGGAGACCAGTGACCACTGGCGATCAAGTCATTGGCATGAGCGTCCCATTCTGTGAGGGAAGTATCAGTCACTACCATCTCCTCCGGCCACGGTTGCCAAAACTGTTCCCCCTTCATCAGGTTCCCTTCGTTGGCCCACCACACAAGATCCCGGGAGACCGAGAGTGGAATATGAACGGGATCCAACATCTTGCCGGAGAACTGTGACCACTGCATTTTGAGAGCCCACTGCAGGGATCTCATCCGCAGCCGGGCCTCTGGCACCAGAAAAATTCAGGAGGCCATGAGGCCGAGCAACCTTAAGATTTTGAAAGCCGGGAGACTCTGGGCATGTTGAAACTTGTCCACCATCTGCATAATGTGATGAGCCCTTACCTTGTGAGGCGAACACTTCCCCAAGGACATGTCTAAAAGTGCCCTGATGAACTGGAGCTGTTGGGAAGGTTTCAGATGCGACTTCTTGAAATTCAGGGAGAAGCCCAGCCTGTGGAGGGTGCGGCAGGTGACATTGAGATGATCCAACGCCAGCTCGAGAGAGCGCGCCCAGATCAGCCAGTTCTCCAGGTAGGGGTAGACGTGAATCCCCCCTTGCCTGAGGTACGCTGCCACCACCAACATTAGCTTGGTGAAGACCCGCAGGTGCGCAGGTCAATGCGAACGGCAGGACCCGAAACTGAAAGTGCGAGTTGCAAGCAGCAAACCTCAGGTACTTCCTCTGCGCGAGATGAATCGGCACATGAAAGTAAGCATCCTTGACGTCCAGCGACACCAACCAATCCTGAAGTTGAAGAGCCTAGAGGACTTGAGAAAGAGTGACCATCTTGAACTTGTCCTTCCTGAGAAGTTTGTTCAACCAACTCAAGTCCATGATGGGTCTCAATCCCCCATCCTTCTTTGGGATCAAAAAATAAGGGGAATATCATCCCTTGTTACTCTCCGCTGCAGTCATGAGTTCTATAGCGCCTTTCTCCAGCGGGCTCAAGATTTCCTGCGCAAGGAGTGGATCCAGAAGCTTCTAAAGAGAGTTTCCCTGGTGGATTGTTGTGAGGCAGCTGAAGGAAGGGAAGGCAGTAGCCGTGGGCAATGGTCTCCAGAACCCACGCATCTGAAGTAATGGCACGCCATTCTTCGAGATGCTGAGACAGTCTGCCCCCAACTGGCAAACCATGGGACATGGCCTCATGACTGCTTGGAAGCGGCTGCGGCAGTGCCTGAAGGCAAAGAGGCAGCTGCCTGAGCAGCTTTGGCACCATGATTTCCCCTGACCACCACGGATACTTTTTCATTGGCCCCTTTGACTGGCAGCCCCTCTCGTTCTACAAAAAGAGGAGTATTAATGAAAGGAACCTCCCCTCCACTGCTGTCCCCTATGACAAAACAGCAGAGGTTGACGCATCGCAGGGCTTAAAGATTTCACTGCAGCTTTTGAGGTCTGCAACCTCTTAAGGCTCTCGTCAACCTTGCTGCCAAACAAATGTGCTCAATCAAAAGGCATGTTGAGAAGACAGGCCTGCACATCCAGATCAAACCCCAACTTCTGCAACCACGCAAACCTGCGTATAACTGTGCTCGCAGCCATGGATCGGCTAACACTGTCGGCCGTATCCAAACCCTTCTGAAGGGCTTCGCACATGGCATCCTATCCATCCTGCATGAGAGCAAGGAACCCATCCCCTTCTTCCCCCTCGGGAACATGCTCAGCCGCCAAGGAAACAGTTCCAGAGAGTGTGTGAAAACCTTGCCAAGGCACATGTGGAGTTGGCCGATTTCAGGGCCATGCTCCCAGCAGAAAATACCTTCCGGGCCCAACCGTCGAAGCGCTTGTCCCTATCCGGAGAGATGGTAGGGTACGCCGCCTGCCTTGAGGTGGCCGTAGCCGCCTGAACCACCAAACTCTCTGGAGTGCGGTGAGTAGATAAATAGCTGGGGTCGCTAACGGAAGGGCGGTATTTCTTGGTCAAAGACTTATTAACAGCCGGAAGAGATTCCGGGGACTGCCAAGCAGCTGCCACCCTTTTCTGCAAGGTAAGATGAAATGGCAAAACAGGGTCAGAGGACAGAACTTGATCTAAAATGTCTGTTAAATCGTGTTCAGGAGGACTGGACCGGCCCAGATACTCTGAGACCCTCCTGCCATGTGCCAAAGGCTCAGGCCTACCGAATTCCGCCACTGGAGAAGTGTCCAACCCACTCGCATCTTGGAGGGTCTGCCGCAACTCCTCCAACTGATTGTCTCCAGAAAAAAGTGGATCATCATCAAGTCACCAGGTTCCTCAACCTCAGACCTTTCCTCCTCTTCATAGATATCATCCAGAGGGAGTTGAAACCCAGGTCTGGGGATAGAAGAGGGCTGGAGGCCAAAACCGGCCTCACAGACTTCGACGTAGCCTTCCTTGGAGGATCCACAATATCCAAGTACTCCAATGGCAATTCTCGAGAAAGAATCCCAGAAGGCGCCGATAGCGCCGAAGGCTTTGACGTCGAGAGCGTCAACAACTTTGTCGTGATCACAGAAGGCTTCGGCGTCGATGTCGACACAGGTGTCGTCGGTGCCGTGGGCGGATACCAAGGCGTTGATGTCCGAATCGGACAGACACGACGCCAAACGAGTCGATGCCGGCCCCAAACCCTCAATAGGTTGCTGCGGTCTCTCTGGAGACGAGGACCGAGACCTAGAGACACGTCTCTTCCAACTCTTCGAATCCTTGTCCGAACGGGATCTCGACAGCTCCCGATGCGAGTCGCGTCGTGTACCCGAGCCCGAAGGCGTGCGAGCCACGATACGAGACCAATAATGGCCGGCTTTGTCAGAAGGTGCGACCGGACCCGTGCCCTGCGATTGAAAAATCGCCAACATGGATTGTTTAAAAGCCGCCCATTCCTCCGGAGTTGAGGACTTCGTAGGGCATGTAACCTTCCTCGAGGCACCATCCTCCGAGGAGGATGGGGAAGGCGACTGGTGACGGTGCTTCCTAAAGTGCCAGGACGAGGAGGATGAGTGGCGGAAACCACTCCGGGAACGCGATCACCGGGACTCCTTCCGACGCGGAGAGTCGCCCCTCGAGTCGTCTGTGGAAACCCCCTTGGACTTGGAAGTCCGGGACTTAACATGCTTAGAGCCCCTACCTACCTGGAGCTTCCCCTTCCGCAAGGCCTTGGCAGTCAGCGACTGGCATTTCGAGCAGTCGTCGGTGTCGTGCAACTCGCCCAGGCACCACAAACAAATGCGGTGGGGGTCGGTGAGCGACATCTTCGACTTGCTGTCCCGGCAGGTCTTGAAGCCAGACCGCGGACTCGGAGGGGTTGAAGAGAAAGACATCGTAATGATGAACACACGAGGTGCGCCGCATCTCACGAAGTTAACATGTTCGCGGAAAAACTGAACTGAGGCTAGGGGCGCCATGTGTCCTATTTATAACATCCTGTGACGTCACCCTCGATGGAGACCTTCGAGGCACATTGAACCGACGCCATCGACGCAGGACGCCCTCTGCCGAAAAAAGTTTCCGAAGTGCACAGCTGTGGGCATCACATGTCAAAGATGTGGAATACGTTGGAGGCCACAATCCATCTGAAAACACTATTTTATTCACATCTACACAGTAGCACGTGTAGCAGTCTGATACACATCAATGCTGTATATGTTTGCATGTTTTAATGTATCTCAACAAGCTCTTTCAATTTTTGATTTATACTTTAGTAAATGGAATTGTTGTGATGTTTTGGGGCGTGTACAATCATTAAGATGCCAACAGTGCTTTAAGTAGGATAAGAAATCCAAGGGGTGCCCTAACAAGTCATGAAACAATACTTAGGGTGGGACAGAAAAAGTGTCCGTCAGGGCCCAAGAATCCCAAGAAACTAAGGAATCGTTCAAAGACCTAGGACCCATGCAAGTAAAGGAAAGGCCTAGCTGACACGGTCGAGTTTTGGTACATGAGGGGGAGTAATTATTCAATACACCCTTCACTGTAAGGAATTCAAATAGGAAATCAAATCAAAGCAGGTTCCATGAACGTTCCAATCCCTCCCTTATTAAAAGAAAATTCATGATTTGTTTACATTAACTTTATTAACCCCCTCTACAACAAGACTTCAATATAACATGTTGCAAAACTCAAAATATGTATTCTCTACATTACCCTTTACCTTCCCTTTAGTCTTAGAGGGCAATTTAGTTTATTATGTCTAACTGATGCTGAAATTCTAGATCTGGCTGATGGGGCCATCTACAGCAGAAAGGCAGATGTGTAACTTGTTGTCCTTTCATTTAAATTTAGCGTGCTAGAAAATCCGGTCCATATTGGGGAGCCTCAGCAGAGCCCCGATGGAAAGGCAATTTTTGGAGACTGAGCGCTGATCACTGGCTATCTCAAAAGTCCAGGAGGTGAATCGAATATACTGTGCTTTCTCCATTTGCGTTACCCTTTTCTTGTGTAATTTCCCTTGATTTTGTATTGCTCATCCCGGATTCCTGCTTGAAGTACACATGTGTTCATCCTGGGGCTGTTGTCTGTGTTCTCCAATAAGATGAACAGGTGCGTGGTATTCTCCAGTTTGATGCATAGGATCCCTGAAAAAACCTTCAGTGACTGACTTGCTCCAGCATGATAACCACACAACTTCACCATCTCTGCATGGTGGCCAACACCCCCGTTTCCCGAACAGTAACAGTATTCATTACCAACATTCTAAATCCTGATGTATTTGCTCTATGAAGTAGCTGTAAGCAAGGCGAGAAAAGCGCTTTACAAAACACAAATAGGAACCCTCGAGGCATCATGTCAGTATGTGACGAAATACCTTCATGAGTGAGAAACCCTTACTTCAATATGTACACAAATGCAAGAAGACCGTTTTGTTTTTTCAGCACCTGGGGCATTCAAGCATCAGTACCCCAGTATAAAAATCAAAGAGCGGGAGCAAGCCAAAACAAAATCACGCATTCTTTTTTTGTATAACGTACAACACATTGTCCCGGGAGGATAGCTCAGCGGCAACGCGCTCGCCTTGGAAACAAGACGACACAAAGCAAAACAGGTTTGATCCCCGGGTCCGAGATTGGAAACCTCTGGGTATTAAGCGCGTTATAAATACGGAACTAAAACATATTCCGGTATCAGCGCCTCGATGCGCCCGGGCCGTGTGAGCGCTTTAAAAATGCAATAATAAATAAACACAGTGCCTCAATATGGCAGATCGACATAGCCTTCCTATTCCTTGCATACATGCGTAAACAGAGGACGATTTAACAGCTGTTGCTAAAATCTTACATTCTTCGCCTGCTGTTCTACTTTGCAGAAATAAAGCATGACCAAAAATGGGTTCGGTCTTAAAGAACGGGTTTCACTGCCTGTACAGCAATACACAGTGATTTCAAAATACGGTTACTGCGGAAACAGTTCCAGGGGATAACAATCACAGCTGCGGGGCATTAGCTTGAAAGCAGAATGGTGGAAGCCAGTGGCGTGATAATGAGCCGACACTCGACATGGGTCTGCACCGACCGCTCCGGGCCATCCGCATTCATCCGGTTCCGAGGACCCGGCATTCCATCGTGGGTTAAATCATTCATTTATAGTCCCCCGGGGGCACGTTCTAGACTCACGATTCCAACACTAGTGCAGGATGGAAAATAAGACGAGGAAGGCTACCACGAAAATGCCGCCTTCATTTCTGCCTTTACGTCACTGTTCCTCTGATGTGAAGTAAAGAGGCCGTGCCGAGGGCAACCGTCCGGCATGATTGATTGCCAGGCTGTGTTTTAATTACACTTTGAAAGGGTAAAAAACGAATCATATGGATGTTCACGTTGCATTATTTAGAACCAACAAGAAGCATGAATAAACCAAACGGATGCTGTAACACATACGCAGACAGGTGTGTACCCACTGGTGTGTACATCTCCCTCACGCCAGGCCTGAGACAGCCCCCAAGGGAACCTCCCACCCACCAGGCCAGCTGGAGAGGGCGGAGCTCTGCAGCAGCACAATAAAAAAGCTGTTAGCAGGAGATGGGCTATGCCCCGAGTTCTTTTCTTACCTTACTTCGTCGGACTGCTTCGTTAGAGACAAGACACCAAGGTACATGTTTAAGAGGACCCCGCGACTTATAAATGTTTTTAAAAAATACATTTATTAACCTTGCTACCCCAAATCTCCTAAATTTCCTCTGGCGCAAGTGAGTGAGGTTATCATCTCATTAGGACTTTAGTGATTAGAAAAAAAAGGAAAATGTAATACAATGGTTTAATGATACAGAGTACAGACACTGAAAAATACGGAAGCTAAACATACATGAAATATAAAAAAAATGTCAGATATAATCAGGCCCACATAACCTATGACAATGATTCAGCTGGCGCGAGTCCTTACTAACGGGATCTGCCCAGTCAGCACACCCTTCCTTAGTTGGGGCGGCGGGGTTGGGGGGGGGGGGGTGGTGACAGGGAGACCCATATCGTGGAATTAAAGGAATGGACCCCTGCCCTACACCTGGCACCAAACACTGCAGCGCAAAGGCCAGAGAATGGCCTAACTGGATGGACCCACTCACTCACCTACCTCACGCCAGGATACACAACCCATTTCCTATTTTCTATCCCATCCTTGCACTATCCTGCTTCACTAATACCATTCACTATATACAAATAACTTCAAACACCTATACTTACACTCTATCCAACTATACACACACACACACACGCAGGTAAATATATGAAAAAAAAACAAATAAACATATAGAGCAGTATTTTACACAGGGGTTACTGCTGCGTAAGACCTTAACACCATCCCACAATCATGATATGATATGGCTTTTATAACGCACCTATAACACAAGTGTTTCAAAGCGCGAATTCAGAACAGGATGGCAAACACTACAAACTCTACAAGTTTTTTCTATCCCTAAAATGCCAATAATAGGACTACTCAGGACCCCAAACCACCTCGTCATCGCCAACTAATCACTCTTCAAACTACTTCCACACTTAAACTACACACACGAGCCATAGCAGAGCGGATTTATTCCTGCTACCGCCTCCCAAACCAGAGGAATGTTGGGGAGCAAGTAAGAGCTCATCGCACAGTCTGCGAAATCTTTAGCCCCATCACATGTTGTACCTGGCCAAGGGCTCTCCCGGTACCCCAGCACCAATATCCAACAGATTTTGAGTTGTTCCAATACATCCAGATGTTAATACCACAAAGCACACAGAACCATACCGGCCCTCTGCACTCCGGTCCCCACCGCCCACTCTCATCAATGCCACATGTTTCACACCTTCCTCTCTGTATAACCCCCCCTGCCCCTTCTTTTTTGGGGCACTCCATGCGCTACCACAAGTTTGACAGAAGTGCTATCCAACTCCACTTCGTTACCGCAGGACTTACTACTGCACTTAGACAAGGGAGGTATTCGTCAAGTGCTGGCTGAAAAGATAATACTGTTATTGATAAACTTGAAGCAATGCAGGATTAGATGGGACATGGGTAGGGATTGTCCCACTGAGTGGGCACTGTAAGGAAGAAGCGGGGGAAGACACCGAGCTGTCGCGGTGGAGGCGGAACATGCAGGTTTGACAGGGGTACAAGTCAAAGTGCTGTGGTTTGAACTCTGAAGGTCCACCATGAAGGGGAAGAGTGCGAAGTGATTGCAGATTTTATTTCTTTGGTTGTGCATTTTCAGTAACGGCTTTAAATCAACAGCAACACTATACAATATGTGTTGAATGAAAAACAAACAGTAAATCACACGTCGAAATAAATGTCAGTTCTTCGTGAGCCTTTTTTGCAGCTGCTGAAACATGTTACTTTTTAGAGCGAGTATTTAATTGATGCAATCTTTTACTGTCAACCTACTCTGCGCTTGCAAAACGTCTCCATTTTGATAAACACAAACAGCCCATGAAAATACATGTTTACTTAAACGAGTTTGGCCCGTTTACCCTTCATGGTTTATACACCCGTCTGCATATTTCTATTGACGCACCAGGATCTCCCCCTAGTATTGCTTTCTGGAGAAACTATTGAGACGCAGGCAATGAGCAGAATATCTTCTTTTGCCCCAATGTAAAGAAAACTAAATTATCATGTAATAGAATATCAATTACAAAAGCTAATTGGGTTTCATGAAGATGCAATACAACCTCACGGTCTGGAAGCCCATGGGTCCAAGGACACAGATGTTGCGATCCCACTGGGGGACTGATTTTGACCCAGGAGGGTATGCGTTGTTGCTCTGGGGCTAGGCCACGCCCCCTTTTCCTACAAACGCTCCAGCCCAATCCACTAGGGATGCATGCCCACGGGTGAAAGGGCACGGGTGTTGCACTCCCGCTGGGGGTGATTGATTTTGACCCAGGAGTGTCTCGGTTGTTGCTGTGGGGCTAGGCCACGTCCCCTTCTCCTACAATCGCTCCAGCCCAACCCGCTAGGGTTGAAGCTCGCGGGTCCAATGATGCGGTTGTTGCGCTCCCACTGGCTGTTCAGCGCCCGCAGAGGTGAGGGCTGCTGCTCCTACGAACCGCTCCCGACACCAGTCTGTGAGGTGCCACACCGAACTTTTTGCCAAGGTGAGGAAACTGTATTTTGGTCCTTGGCAACTAGTGAATTGTGATATGTGACCCGCTCGCCTTGGCAACAAAACTCTCTTGCCCGTTTAACTTTATCCCGTAACCTGTGGGAAATTTGTAGTCAAGAGTTAACATGGAGGTCCCTGGACCCACCAAAACAGAAAAAACTAACTGTGCATCGCAAATTGCCAGCACCTGACCCAGATTCAGCCTTAACACTACGTAACCTCAAAGTGATGCCAAACACGATCACACGGATGAGGCATACATGCTAATTAACGAAATCTCCCAATTTTTAGGGGGCAGCCAGGGCGTTATGGAGAGCCATGGGTCCGAAGGCACTGATATCACAGGTAACAGCAGAAAATGCTGAGGTCGCCCTATCTGCCCCTAACAGCGATCATAAGGGGCTTGTTAACTCCTTACTGATAGGATTAGTTGAGAACTCTGACATTTCTGCCAAGAACGATTTGGCTAGCAGAACTGGCAGAAGGTTGCCCGAGGCTCAAATTGCTCCACCGTTGTGTCCCTCACCAGGCATATTCCAAGCAAGGGCAATGCTGGGAGCCAAGAGTCATCTGTTTCAGATTTCAGAACTGCCACTCCTAATTGTATTGCTACCAAGCCACAGGGGTCACAAGGGGCCTGCTCAGACATTGGCAGTGGCATTGACTTTGGTCCCGATTTGGCCTTAAATAACTCTGGCACAGCTGAATCCAACGCAGATCACACTCCCATACTGGGTACTTCATCAAAGGCCCCGCGAGGGGGGGGTGGATGCTGCTGTTCAAATCCCACTCCCCAAGCGCTGGAAGTGATCTCAATAAGGAGGAGGAGGTTACAGAAACATTACCCTGGTTGCGGGATAACTCTCCGTGTTCTCCAGTCCTTCCCAGAATCCCTCCAACCTCTCTTATCCACCAAGACGAGGGAAAATCCCCCAGGACATCAGTATGTAAGTGTAAGCTTGTGCTAGCCAAACCTTCAGCCGTAAAAAAACTGCTTTTGCTACTTCTCGCCAACCAAAACAAAAGAGTTGCAGTAGAGATGCACCAACCTACAACAGAGGCAGACACAGGGGGCCCCCTTGTCCCAATTATCACGGAAGGAATCCCACTGTAATTTGGCATCCAACCCCACATTGCTCAATCTGTACGGAGGAAATCCAAATATGCATGCCCAAGGGCTACATTCACTTCCTAATTTAGGGCCATGCGTTGCAATTTGAAACACCCAGAATATCATCCCTCGGCCTGCCTTTGTGGGCGCAGGTGGGCAGGCCAACCAGGGGCCCACAACTCTGTAAGATTATTCAATCGAGAAGCCAGTACACTTATCCAAGGTACAAGTTCCAGGGCCCGTAGATTGCAACCTGGACATGGTGACCCTAGGGCCAACATGCGATTGGGTCCACAGGGGGGTTTGGTATTTAACCACAGACCTCCTAAAATCTCTCCCAACTATATAGAAACTAGGGAATCGCTTTAAGTGCATTCATTGGTTCAGAGAGGTGTGTGGGTGTTTGTCTCTAAACAAAGAGGAAATTACAAACTCCACTAGATTACGTTACAATGTGTAATGTAACTATGATTACATTAGAATCGAACTAAGGGACCAAACAGTGGCTGATCGTATAGTTGTCATCTCTCGGCGAAGCCGCTTATCACCTCCCAGCTCTATTGAAATAAGTGCCCACCCCGACTCCACTACTTCTCACCCTCTGCAACCTAGGCCCCAACAGCCCTTGCTATCAGGAGCCAATGCATACCCATTGGGGAAAAGGCCCCGGGGTTTCACCACGGGGAGATGTTGAGTTTGTTCAATTGGCTACCATAAGGACTGGCACACTAAAATAGCACCTAGCGCTTAGCTATTGTCCCCTCTCTTGGGGAGGACAGTTTGAAACTTGAATTGTTTTGATTATCAAGGAGTATTGCATTATGTGCTATGCGACCTATTGTTCTTTGATGGCCTCACGGACGAATAACGTCAAAATGATGATCATGAAAGTGGATGAAGACTGTTCATTATTTCAGGTGGGAAAAAGAATAAGTAAGAACACTTTTCACAGCCAGGGGCATTTTGTAAGAAAACATCCAGAACAAAAGGTGGCAATGTCCTCATGCACGCTTCCCAGTTGCAACAATGCTCATTCAGGCACCCAACTGAGCTCCTAGTGTCACAACACTATGCTCCTGCAACCAATAAACGGAGCCCTTGAAGGCGGAGTACTAAGTTCCTGCCAGCACCCAATGGAACTCCTGCAGGCAGTCTAATGAACTTCTATATAAACTCACTGACCACCTACAGGGACCCCACTAAAGCTCAGAAGTCACTCATGGGAACTCCTGCAAGTTACCCATTAAGCTCCTCTAGTCATACAACTTTCCTTATGCAGGTGCACCCGTTTACTTCCTCTAGGAATCAAACTGAGCAAGCATCCAATTGGGCTTCTTAAGGCTTCCAATGGAACTGACATTTACAGTAACAGCATAGAATTTCTGTAGGAGTCCCACTTTCAGGCGCACATTTTAATTCCTGCAAGTAAAAGAGTATCACTTTGTTCCAGCAGCCACCCAACTGAGCTTGTGTGGGCACCCCACTGAGCTTCTACAAGCACCCAATCCAATGTAGATTTGACAAGAATGCAACAGAACTTCACCAACCAGCCAAATGTGTGACTGCGGGCATCCCATTCAGCTACTGCACAGGTACCTCTGTGAACCCCCCAGTCACCCTACTTAGCAGTCCAAGCACTGTTAAAAACAATGGGGTGGAGGGTGAGTAGTGTGAGTGGATAGTGAGACAGACCAAGCGCAAAAGTGAGATAGTAAGAGTGCTGGACTGGGAACCAAACAAATCCCTGGTAAAAAATAAAAATAAAAAGGGAATAATACCTCTGCCACATTACTGAAAGAGAGGACAAAGAGGGCCAGAGACTCTGCTCGAGACAGGTTAGATGGTAAGGGCAACGTCTCAAAATATTAGAAAAGAAAATGCTGAAAAATGGGCCTTTTACAGCATAATTTAACAGATAGACTGGCTACAAAAGTCAAACGGTCCAACAAGCATTTCTAAAATATACTTTAGGATCAGCCACAGTACTCAGAAGGAATGTTTCTCCCGACCAGCAGGCCATTATGCGGCTTTAAATAATTGTGTGCCCGATACAAACTACTAGATTACAGCAAGGAAAATCATGTGCCATGAAATAATGCCCTGTTCATGTTCTAGGTGGTACTTCACTTTTCCATGAAGGAAGCTATAGCAGTATTGATGTTATTGTATATCAGTGGCCTATCAATCATTGTATGGAAGACTTCTTCCAAAACACAGCAGAGAGTTGTTTCAGTACTGAAGTGTTTTGCTGCCAACCGCTTTAAGGTTCTGCTAAAATATTCTGGCGCATACAGTCCAGGAATGCTCAAGGGTGTTACTCAGTGTACCAGCGTGTCTGGGGTGGTTTAACCAGGTCAGGTTGCTCACTGCGCTCAGGGGCATCTCAGGGCACCAGCGTGGTTCTGAAGGTGCTAGGACTGCTGCAAGCCATTCACTACTCACAGGCTCATGTCTCAATTTAGAAAGTGGAGTGGCTTATGAGGTTACTGATACTACCATGATAACCAAGAATGAACAGTACTCATTGCAATGCCAGTGACCCACAGACGCCGCAGCACGTGGAGCAACATTGCCATACCAGTAATGGCCCCGCGTGCAGAGTACAATCATTATCCCGGCAATCCACATTGCTCTTTCATTATGTAATCCCCAAAGTCACCGCAGCGTGTACAGAAGCAGTCATCTAAACAGTCCCACATCAAGTTCAGCATACTTGCTATTCCTTGTAATCCACATATGCCCACAGCATATAAACGCAGGACCATCACCACTCTCTATAATGCATATGGCCATAAAGCATGTGGCACACTTTGGCTCCTTACACCTCTTGCCTCCAAGTGATTACTGCACATCCTTGATGTTACCATTTCTTTTCTCCAATTAGCTTTTTTAAATTTAAATCTCTCTTGCTTTTGCTGTTATGGGGAGCTCCTCAACCCCCATACTTTCACTTCTTTCCCTCTCAAATTAACCTTTCCTCTTGTAACTCATGCATTTTTAGGTGGAAGCAATTTTGAAATTGATTACAAAATTCATTTTTGTGATCAGGGAGATTTTATCCCATTAAGTAACGTTTTGGCCAAAATACTTGCATACTCCGTCCAGCAGCAACATGCTAACCTGCATTCTGCACTTCCCTTTCTCTGTAGCTCCTACTGCCTCCCTCATAAGTGCAGCAGTCGTTTTACTTTTCACCTGCAGCCAGCCCCTCTCCTGCATGCTCTGCCTATTCCTGCAGTTCCAGTCTCCTCCCATTGGTAACAAATGTGCCCTTGTGTCCGCGTGCAAAGTTACCACCATGTCCAAGATGCAGTATATATATATATATATATATATATGGGATACATTACTCACCGTAATCGTATTTCTGATGCTTGTATCTGCTTAGATTCACATGCTGTGCATAGGCCGGCATCTAGTGGAAGCTGCGGAGTATTACAGTTTGTTTTTCGAAACTCGAAAATGGGCGTCGACACAGGCGTGCCAGTAATACTATCCCTAGTGTGACGTCCACTGTACCCAAGATCCCTCACGCGTCTAGGATCCTCAGATTGTTTTTTTCCGCCATACTGGTCGGAAGCATCTTGCGGAGTCCCCTGGCCTTAGCCATACTTTTGCTAATTATTGAAGTTTAAAATTATTTATTGACATCCTTCCCCACCCCAACGTCGACCCTCGAAACTCGACGACGGCTGGAGAAGACATCGACCGTCGGCTGCTGCACGACGGATCTGGGCCTCGGAAGGCCGCTGGCCTCGGCCCGGGCCTAGTAGGCCGCTGGCCTCGGCCCTGCAAGTAGGGAGAGTGGGGGGTGGTACATACTCTTCACTCTTGGTATATAGGTACACCTTATATATTTCCTACACTTACCAGCCCGCTGCCTCAAGGTGCGTATGGAGGGTACCCCTTTCCAATTCTGATAGTATGAGGGCCCATGCGAGCAAAGGCAGGCACCTGCTGTCTGTAGGGTCATTTAATCTAGTTCGGGGGAAGTTTCCTTCCCCAAATCCAAATCAGGCATGCACTTTTTTTTTTTATTTAACAAAGTTCTTCTCACGAAACTGAGACGTGCCACTTTATCGGTGCAGATTCCCTACAGCCTTGCTTCCCCTTTTGGGACAAGAAAAATAGGTTTGCACATAAGGTCTCTTTATTAATGAAATCGAAATAAACAAATAAATTTAAATATAAACAGAATATTAGCTTTACCGTGCTCTATAAAAACCCAATGCCAATGGTTACTACAATTTAGAACGATCAGTACACTCGTCAATTTAATTGTCAAAGATGCACTGAACTTTGAATGTAGACTTTTTACAGCATACACATCACCATGTTTACATTTGGTTTACCCTAAACGCACATTCACTATGTTAATTAATTCAGAACATCCCCGACTTTCTAAGTCTCTCTACTTCTCTTTTAACTCTTTTAAACACCATTCCCTTAGTCAATAGACAGGATAAACAATTGTCCAGGTTGGCTAGAAATGTACTGCCCGTACCTGTGGGTGGTAACTGGGACAAAATGACAGCTGATCACAGAGGAGTATTTGACAAGCCACCTACTCCCCTTCATACTAATACTAGACCAGCAGTGTCTCCAATCAGAAAGGTAAAGCAGACAGCCCGATGGGTATACCCACTTGCAAAGACTCCAAAACAATCAACGTTCTAGAAAAATATACATAAACCATCAAACATTCAAACAAATAACTAAAACGCTTACAAAAGCCCTTCCCCCTGTGCAGAGAAGACAGAAACTGCAGAATTGGTCAAGAATAGCCCTCTGGGTACTTGAGCATGGCTTGGTAGGGCAATCAATTGTAGAAATGTCACTGCTCAAAGGATACGTCTTTCAAGACAAAGCCAGAGAAGGGGGTTTAAAAGTCACTATGGTCCCAAAACCTGTGAGCTCAATAGCATTAATCAAGGCTTCGAAGAGCTTCCTGAGGCAGTGATTCATGGTTGGGTTGGCGAGCTGATCAACAGGGTCCAACATCCTGTGTGATCCAAGCATCAATAGAATGTGCAACGAAGAAGCTTGGAACAGGCAAGATATGTCCAGGTCGGTGTCCTTCAAAAGTGGTTCAATATGGGAATAGGGCCCAGAGCTGATCTTGGACTTCTGGGAAACCCAATCCAGAGTCTCCAAGAGCAAGTACCTTGGGTTGCACTCCAACACCAGGGAGCTTGGCTGACACTTACAGGAGACCCTCCAGTGAAGACGGCCCTGGTGCCAGTGCAGCCAGCAACGAGGCCTTGGTCCAACAGCAGTCACATTGTTCCCTGGTGATGGCTAGGGAACAGAGCTTTCCTCTGCCTTGGATTCTTTCAATCTTCACCAGTAACATCTGAAAATTGGTTTAGACCAGTCTCTCTTCCAGAGCTGGCCAGCTCCTAATCTATCGGGTAGTCTTGGTTGAGTGGCAGATTTACGGTCCAAACAGATGGGCCGGTCACCCAACCCTTTTTTCTTGGACCCTGCAATGTGATTGGTGAGCTGGTGAAAGTGAACCCAAATTTACAGGGGTGCACCTTAAATACAGGGGACCCATAATCATCATAAGCCAGAATAAAATGCACCCATGTAGGGAATTAGAAGCCACAAGTCTGCCTTGCAGGTGATAACAAGACTTAATCTTTACAGGTCATGAGGATTAGGGAAATGGCAGAGGACTCTGCCATTCCAAGCCAGCATTCTGTCGTCGTCCTTTGCTGACTCCCAGGTCCTGAATACTGATGCTGTGCCTGGTGCTTAAATACTCTTGACTTGGTCACTGGATACCAGCAGAACTCCTCCAAACTTGTCTTTCCTGCCATAAACGAGATTCTTGCAGTGTCTCCAGTGTTGCATGGCCAGGTTCCCTACTTAGCATATGCTGTATTAGCAGGAATACTTTTTTGCTCTTGTTTAGCATAATTTACTATGTTATAAACATTCATACATAATCTCCCTGCCATTCTCTCAAAATTAACTCCTTAAAATGATGTATTATCTGGTCCAGTATTTCTCCTTTAAAAAAAACACTTGTTTTTCTAATACTCTGTCGTGCTGAATCAGTTGCTCATCCACTTTGTTCTATTTACAAGCATTATCCTCAGTGATGCAACACCGCACACAAGCTCTACGATCTATTCTTAGCGCAAGCACATTCCTTTTTGGCAGAGAGCCTGCTCTTTACCGTGTGCTTTAAGCAAAGCTAACTTAAAATGTAACAGTTTTACAAATATATATAACATCTACATAGTTGTTTGCACTTAGATTTCTTTCCTAACAATCTTTATTTAGTGACTGCCACGCCTGTGTGTGATTATTTTTGCATAAAAAAAGCTTTCTCAGTGCTTAGAAGTCTTGCCTCATTGTAAAGTGCTTGAGGGGTGCAGGAAAGCACTAGCCAAATGTGCTAGCTCCTCCCCAACACTGGTTTCAGCCTTCCCCTGCGTGTGGTGATATATTAGGAAAAAACATCTACCCAAGTTCAGATTTCTACTGGAAATTTCAGAAGACTATTTCATCTGCTGAAGGATTTCTATGTTTTGTCCTGTCGTTGCTGCATTTTGAGGAGCAGATCTGGCAATGCTGGCTGGATTGAGTGTCCTAGGCGGAGTTTTTGGCTACTGGTCGGCCTTCCAACGTCACCTCCATACTACTGTTTGCTCCACGTGTGTGCTGGGACAGACCTTCCGTGCTGGGTCTGTCTCCAAGCAGCTTTACTGCCAGCCTCCCACCGCACCTCAGTGGTCGTCACCCCTTTGTGCTGGTCACTGCCATTGCCTCAAAGGTGCTGAAGCGCCAATACCCCATCTCATCTGTTTTTCAGGGCAATAGTGGATGCCCCCCACCATAGTCTCCGATGGGAACCATTTTCTGTGGCTGCAGTACCCTCTTTTGTCCTATAAGCTGCTGGAGACCCTGGTTTGCTGGATTCCAACGCTTCTTCAGAGTCTTTCTCGCTGTTAATTTGCTGTCTAGCCAGGGGAGCTCTCTTCCAGGAAGGCTGTTTTTTTCGTTTCCGTCATTGGGTCGTGATTGGCCCTGGGTTCCAGTCCTTGGGAATGTATCTGCTAAACCACACCTGCAAAGGAGACCTTGTACCTAAAGGGGTTGTGTAGCCTTTTTGGAAACGAAATTCTAGTAACACAAGAGTACGGACCGCGGGACCGTAGGGTGGTGGGTTGCTCATGATACTTACCCTCAAGGCCTCCCCATGGTGGAGACAATTTGCTGAAGGATCTCATACACTTTTTTTCTATTGTAGTGCTTCCTACGGTGCTGCATCATCTTCTACATCGACTGGATCTCGTGCAAACCTCTGGAGCTCTTCATTGGGACCTCTTCTGGTCCCACCCGGGGTTGCTGCGAGCAAAATCCACACCTGTGGGATAGAAGTAGGACTTACCTGCCTTATGCCCATACAGCTGGATTGTCTTTTGCGTTTGACCCATCGATTTTTATTACTCACCTGAAACTCTGCAAAGTGACTTTGGGGCACATTTATCTGCTCCTGGAATTTTTTCCTGCATCCAGTTTTGGTCCAGGGAGTTTTAAGCCAAAGACTGAAATTTTAGCTTGCACCATTGCTAGACCTATTGTGACCTTGTAAGTGTTGACATTGGGAACCTGTAAAGAATGTTTTATCTGTATGCCTTAATGTCTGCTTCCCTTCTCTTCCCACCCCTTGTCTTTATATGTCACGTGAGTACCACCAGGACGTGAACCTACAATACATTATAGAAGTGGGATGTCTGCCTTTATGACATTTACTGATTTTATAATAGACTGTGTACATTTGCACAGTGTCTTTTGCTTAATAAAGAACTTATTTAACTGATAGATGATTTTATATGTGTAATCAAATCAAAGTTGTATGTTTTTCAGCATACTAGTGTGTTGTATGATCTATGGAGAGGTGTGTGGACTAACACTATCTTTGTGTAAGCTTACTTCCCCCTCCATAGACTTAAGCATGAATGCCCGGTCACATTATCAATTTAGAAGAGGGCTGGCTAACCTTTTGGTCTCGGAGCACCCCACACATGTCCCCTAAAAACGAGGCCCTTGCTACTGAGCTTTTGGGTGATTTTTAAAATAAGAGAATACATTTGCTGACAGTAGCATCCATCTGAAAGGCACGTTGACAAGTGATTCAATAGGTCACCCAGTGGAGGGGGGTGCTTAAGGGTACATAATATATACATGCATTTCTGAATCCGAGGGGAAGGGCCGGTTCATATTAATACATCATAAAAGGGGTGGATAATGGGCACAAGGAGTGTTGAGATTTGGGTTATGTTTTAAGCAAGAAGTGTTTCCTGGTTGAAAAAGTGGGAAGACTGTGCATGCTTTCTAGAGTGATGCCACGATAACCAAAAACTGAAAGGCTGGGATGGTCTTTCACAACACCAAGCCAGTCAAATGTTGAGAAGAAAAATACCGTCTATTTGTGTGTTTACAGAAGTGGATGGAAAGTTTGGACGACCACTTAGCAAGCCAAAAGTGCTCAGCGACGTTGGCGCCCGACTTTGACATCTGTGTTCAACTTGGAGGATTCGGGGGTTACGATCCCAGCAAAGGAGGGGGGCACTTCATCGGACTGAGGTCGATAACCTGAATACTGTGAAACATGGGCTGGCAGTAACAACTGATTGTAGCCAGCAGTCAACTGGGACAAGGCACCTACTTCGTCCACTATTGAAGGCCTCTTTGTATGCGCGCATTGTATCTAAATCCTTTTCGATTTTATTTGTATGCGATTTGGAAATGTCAAGACCACTTCCTCCCACATGTTGTACAAACGTTTCTGGTAAATGGCAAATGTATGAACACCATCAGAGGGCGGGGGGGGGACTTCGGGAGTTCCAGCTGCACTGCGTTACAGAAGCAAAAACAAGACCTTTCAAGCACTTCTTGCTTTCGACGGCGGACGCGGTTACTTCATAATCCTCTGAAGTAATTCATATAAATACGCGAAGCTATTCCAGGGAATTTGCATTAGCCATAGACCACCAACATGCATGGATTAAACGGTATTGATCCCATGGCTATAGGGCTCAGACTGCAACCTCAATGACACAATTCTCAAGGTAAATGTGTCAATGTATCTAGTCTGCTTTATTGCACCGATTTTGACAAAGATGTCTAACACATAAAAGGACCAGGAGCCCATGCAGGTAAGGCAACTTTCTGCCTAACACCTTTTGCAGACGATTTCCCACACTGCGAGCATACGTTCACTTAGTTGCGGTCCAACAGACAGCATCATTGCTCTGGAGCACTCGGCACCCCCACAGGAACACTAGACACTGCTCTCCTTTATGACAGGGCTGTAGACTGACTGCATAGGAAAAGGGGGCCGACTGACCGCTTCATAAGAAGTGGAAGACAGAAGTAAAGGTATGAAGGGGTAAATGTGACAAAGGGAACGTATGGTGAAGTGAATGCAGAAAAAGTAAAGACCTACATCCATTCACCCCAGTCAGTACGGGAGAAAAGGCGTCGTGCGAGAAGAGGAGCCATCAGGAAAGTGAGGCAAAGGCCTCAAGTCTCCTGTGGGCCTCCTGGTCTGAGAAGCCCGACACCAGAAGAGCGGAGCACCACACTGAATGTATCATTTCCTGCCCGCCCCATGTAAGAATATGGGTTCAGGGAGGTGGGCCGGTTGTGTCCCTCAACCAGGTTAGGACAATCAGGAAAGGTGCACCCTAACTGGAATCAATCTGCCCACCTGATGGTTTTACTGGGCAGCTTCCACACATACAGCAAATCGCAGGAAGGCAGTAAGGGCTGGTGGGTACTGTTGGAAGAGAGGTTGTCTATCCCGCCTCTCTCACCACTCCTGCATAATGGATCTCACTTGCGCTGAAGGTGGGAGATGCCCCCCCTTCTACCCAACTGTAATCTGTGTTAATCACCTATTTACTATCAAAGAAATCATGCAATTAGGCCTTACTAACGTGCAAAGACTCCATTTTAGGAAGCTCGCCAGATGCCATCTTTTACTATGCCCAAAAATGGTCTCTAAAAGCTTGTCTCTCCCTCCGTCCTGCGCCTCACACCACCAGCCCAGGCCCCCCACCCCATTGCCTCCTGCTAGCTTTGCATAAACTCTGTTCTCAGAGAAGTCTAGCTATTCATTGTTGCGACCTTCAGTGCCGTCCCAGAGCATATGAGCTCACTGCACTGTGTGAGACCCGAACAGGCCCCCCACCTGAGAGCCCATCCATCGCCACTAACCTACCCGTGTCCCTATTGACCCCCACCGTGCTAAACTGTAAACTACCAGGTCTATGACCCTCTGCTCTTTGATACAGATACACATCTAACCCTCTGTATAGTGGCCAAACAAAGGCACCCCCCACCCCCGAGGGCCTAGACCCCAAACACTAATTTATTCTTTCTAATCCCAACACTTGTCTAATCGCATCATGAGGCATCAGGTTGATCAAAAACCACCCAGGTGGGTACCTCGGTCAGAGATTCTGGGTTTATGGGTACCGGGGTGCAGAGGGTACAAGGCCTGCCTATAACTTGTCTATGAACTCTGGGAAGCACCCATATTCTTACCTGACTTTACGAGTGTCATTTGTCTCATGCTCTCAAATGCTGTTATTGCAAGATCAGTTAGTCAGGGAAAGTGTCATTTTTGCTGGCCTGACCACCTCACAAAGATGAGCCCAATGGACCCACGTGCTGCAGGAGTGACGCCTAAGCACCCACAAATCCCATGTGGTCGACACTTATGAATTACAGCACAGACGACTCAACACAATTGTGTTGCAGAATTGTGCATTTGTAATGTGATGTCACTCATGACGCTTGGTACCTTTTTTAATGTGCTGCCCGTGTAATGTTTGGCAGAGCCCTCTCCGGGCAGCAGAGTTCTCTGTGTGCACAATTTACCTTATATAAACTTTGTTCAACTTGCAATCTATCTGCTGGTCTCATTCCCTACTTGGGTGTGTCCATTATTCAGATTTTTGGATGTTGTGTCAGGGAGTGGGCTGCCTTCATTACACGTGGCATATCGCTCATGCACCATACCTCTTACCAGTTAGAGATAGGCTGGGAGTGGGCTCGCATGGTCACCCCGCCGTCTGTTCTCACCAGATTCCTGCAGACAGAGGGGCATAGGGCAGCACAAGCACAGCAGCAGGCTTTATTTAAGAAGGACCGGTTTCCGGGTGCGCTGCCACAATGAGAGGACCTCCTGAAAGACTGGTGGCAGTACTCACCACTACTCCAGGCCTCAGAATAAGGTGACGGGCCCAAACAAAGAAAACTTGCTCCACACAAGGGGCCAGCGTGATGGGTGAGGGGCAAATCAAAATCTGAGAAGGCCAATAAGTACAAGATTGAGTTCCCATGCCCCGAACAAAACCTGGCAAGAGGGGGTCGAAGTACAAGACGTCAAAGTGTAGCCCTTCAGAAGTCCAGGTGAAGAGAATCTGCGCCCACACAAGATGAGCCCCCGTAACATATAGACAAAGCCTTTATGTTTACATTTTAAAAGGGATCCCTCATTCTTCAGGGAGGGCCCCCAGGGTGAACGACAGGCCTTAATGTAGAGTCTGGAAGTTAGGGTTTAGGCCAAGCGACACAATCAGGAAAAGTGCTTAGGTCACGATTGATAATTGACATGTCAGGTGGTGTGTGTTTGCGCATCACTGTAATATTATGAAGAAGTGAAAAAGCTCTTGCGCGGGATCCTCATCTCAGATTGTTCATGTATTTTTCCTGTTCCCTGACGGACTGGATCATTTTGTTTCTGAAGACCACACCGTGGCATTCCAGCATAACACACGCAAGGACTAAAACATTAAGACTGGCAGGAGGCGTGCTGGAAACAGAAGCAGGCACTGCCATCGAGGGAAGAGGGATTGGCGCCACCAACCACCAGGCAAGTCTGGAAGAGGGATGGGGCTGTAAATAGACAGGGTCGGGTAGAGGGCCAGCGAGGGAATGGGAGTGTTTAAATACATAAGGGAGGGGATAGGTGCAGTGAAGCAGCTTAGGAGTGAACAAAAGAATGGGGGAGTCCCGAGCGAAATACCAACAAAGTCATGCTGACGGCTGGTAAGACAGATGGAACAGACTGCGCCATCTTGACTGTTCTGCAAAATGCTGCTACAATACTGCGAGAATTGGGTTTTGACAGTTTAACCAACAAAGGATGAACTGAGCACCCTGTAGCATTAAAAGACCAGCATTAATCCCATGCAGCTTTTTGCTAGTGGTATGTAGACCAAGATCCCTACATACCTTGCCAAGCTGCAGGAAAAGGTCATGAGTGGCCTACTCACAGCATTGCAAGGGGCAGAGCAAACAAGATCGAGTTAAGGAGCGGTCAGTGGGAGCTTGTAGTCTCCCCCAACTAATTGAGACTATCCTCTAGAACTGCCCTCTTGATTTAGAAATGCTCGGAAAATGGTCTAGCCACTTTCCCAAGTAAGGAGCTACTGGGCTTTCACTCATCCCTTCATCTGGAGTTCAGTCTGCACTGCACCTTGCATGTGCTCCATATACAGGGCCACCCTATATGGTAGTGAGCTATTGTCTGAAGGTTCTGTGGGCTCTAGAAAAGATGCTTGTGTACTGTGTCCCCTGTCCAGATCCCTTAGCTGGAAGGAGGTCCCAGGGAGGTACGGGCTAGTGTAGTCAGCAAAGGATGAGAAGGACCCAGCAAGGATCAAGATGTTCTTCCTGAAACCAAATTCCCTAGTTTATTCCACAGTTTATACATATACTGATCACGTTCCTTCAACCAGTGACTGAATCCTTTTCTAAGACACTGCAAGTCGACAGACCTGCTGGTTCCCGGCTTGTGAGCTCTAGAAGTGTAAGTCATCCCCAACTCTTATTGCCACACTCCCCCAAACCTCATTTGCTACATGAGAAGTTCGTTGACATCTACCCAATCCCAACATCTCTGCTGAGCTGACATGGAGCTAACCAGCACATAACCACCATACGAGTGATTGTCGGAGGCCCGGTGCTTGTTCCCTCTCCGGACAGCATGGAGCTAATGCAGCCCAGCCGTCCGGTGAGTATTACCATCAAAAGAAAAAGATAGCACGCTCACTGATATTTTGCCCTACAAGCTAAGTGGGCTTGGGGCTTGTAGGGCAATGCCATTAGGAATGCACTCTCAGGATGTCATGGTATAGTAGAGGCTGAGGCTTATGTTAGCTTCCATCAAGGCCACACCATTCTGGTGTGCATCGTAGCAATACTTTTTAGGTGCAAGAAAGAACAATGTTAAATTACACTTCCTCTGATGGTGCAGTTATTTCCTATAAAGTTGCATCGCCTAGTTCTCTAGGTGAGAGAATCCGCTGTGGCCCTCGACACGTAGTTGTACTTCAGACAGACACACCTGACTCCATCTTACCAGGAAGGGTGCAGCAGGGAGGCGACACACCTTAGGTGCCGCTCACCTGCTATTCTGTCTTTGCATGCATCTGCCACAGAAGGCTGACACTTTGACACCTTTCCCCAAGGCAGTGTTGCATTCTTCTGGCCGACCTAGTCAGCAGGGAATGCTTAAATACCAGACAGAGCACTTTAAATACCAAACGTTGACACACAGGCAGCCAATGAAGAGATTTACAAAAATCAGAACTGTGAGAAGATTTAGACCACTGTGACGAATCAAGGGAATTCGTCCCTTCTCCCCAAGGGGAAGCCCCTCCCCTGTGAGGCTAGGAAGGTGAGCCTGCTCCGCAATATCCTCAAGAAAGTGGGACCTCGCCAGGAGAGACTCTCCCCTCTGGAGTAAAGGACTCCGGTTCCCATGAGGCACTCCCTCAAGATATACATACTATGGATTACATCGGATGTTTCAAAATGACAAGAAACCCCAAAGTATCAGAACTGAGAAGAAGAAACTTCAAATGGATATTGTTATTTTATGGAAAATGTTAGGAACTCATGGTGGCAACAGTAAAGACAGACACAAGTGATCACAGTTCAGGGGTGTTTATTAAACTGTATATGCAGGTTGGAAAAACACCTAATCTAAACCTAAATCTAAGATGGGGGCAAGCTACAATCATCAAATAAATAATAAGGCAGTCCTAGTGGCATCTTGTAAAAATAAGAGCTTATACTAAGCAAAACCGATTGCCAATCCTTATGCTAAATACAAACAGTGTGGGATAAGATTCACAGGAAAGAAAGAAGTGTTCACAAATAATAAGTATGGATGCAGTAGTCCGTGTCTCCTTTTCCCATGTTTTGAGCACGAGACAAGGTGCGACTCCTGAGCACAGCACACGCTCGAGCTTCCCCAGCACGAGATAACAGTTCCGCTCTCAATTATCAGAGCCTTCGGTGGTTAAGTCTCTTTTCTACAAAAAAGACTCTTGCCTCAGAGGATCTGATGTGTTCCAAAATAATAAACAAAAGGTTCCTTTCTGCTTGCACGTAAGGTGATGCCTTTTCACCCCTGGATACACCTCTTCCGGGCGCAGATCCCTAGACAGTTCCTAGCAATATCAGGCCCTTCAGTATTCAAGCTTCTGTTTCCGAGGGACTGATGGGCTCCAAAGGATTAAACAAAAAGTTAACAAAAAGTCCAAAGTTCTTCTCTACTGGTTTTTGGGTGATTACTCTTCACCCCTGGGTCCCCCTCTTCAGGGCTCAGACCCTTCTCGATTGTTAGCCTCCCTCTGCTGGGTTCACTATGGCTTTCAACACAATCTTCTCTTGTGCTATTCACAAATCTTAATGTCTTTTTTAAACAGTTCACTGTGGACAACCCTCTGCCCTGTTCACTCTTGTCAAAACACTTTTAATCAGGACTTCAGACTTTGCCCCCTTTTATCGGCATCCCTCATTCGGGTTCACTTTTGCCAACTTCATGATGTGGGATTCGCTTCCCTTAGCTTCACAAATCTTGTTGGTCAAAGGCTTTCCACTGTACATAGGACTTTACTATACCCCTGTATGACCACTTTCACCCCATTCTCGCTTTTCTCCCAAGGCCTTCTGATAACAGTAGTTAACAGGGTAATCGCCCAGAGTTTCCAGAGTGAACACCCACGTGGTGCTCGACTCTTATGCTGGCTTTCTCCTTGCATATCAACAGTTCTTTGTACTTTCTTTAATCAGCCGCTTGCTACTTTCGTTCAACAGTTTGGTTTCTTATAAGCTCTCCCCTTGACTCACCGGCTGTGATGAAACACTTGGCTTTTCTTGTCTCTGGAGTCAAGGCCAGTACCATGTGGCCAAGCAACTCTCCCCAGCCTGGCTGTCAGCAGAGGAGGAACCTGTGTACTGTTGACATCTGCCGAAACACAGGTCGGCTATTGTTCACAGTCTTAGGATTCCTTCTGCTAAGGTTTTACAGTCCTGGCTCAGAAAGGGCAAGGTTGCTTCTCTCCTGGTCACCCTCTTGGTTTGCGCTGTCTTTCTCCTCCTCTTGAACTCCTGTGCTGAGTTAGCTCTCTCATCATGCGGTCTGCCTTGCTCGTATTGTGCTCTCGTGCTCCACCTTTTATCCCTGTGGGGAAGTGAAAAGGCTGATGTGTGTAATTCTGGTCAATTGCCTGACTTTGCATGACCCTGACGTTGGGACATTACCAGGTAAATGACTTTGGTGTTTGTCCGTTGTCTTTTGTGCCAGGAGAAAGTGTTTGTGTCGGAAAAGGGGGCGGGGGTACAGTTCCTAAGTATTCTTCGTTGTAGGACAGGGAGCAGGTGTTATAAGAAGGAGGAATTGTATTCTTCATCCTAGCGGGGTAGGTGATTGTGGAAGGGTAAGTTTGGTAGGGTTTGTGAAATAAATAGGGGGGGGGGATTATGAAAACAGTAGTGTTTTGTCCATGCTGACTGGGAGTTCAGAAAATAGCCAGAGGGACATGGTAAAGAATGACCGGGAGTAATCGGGCAGGACACAGGAAAATAGAGATTCTGAGAGAGATAATTTCTGGGTGCAAAAGGGTTTGGGATCCCAGGGGACTGATTATATATGGAGGGGTCATTGGATATGGGCAGGAGAGATTCAATGGGAGGAAGAGAGGCAGATGTCATACAGCCTACAAAGGCCTCAGGGATCGCTTCCTCCTCTCCTTCCACAGTATAATACAGCATCTTACCTGGGGTATTTCCAGAGCACAACCCCAGGTTCCTCCATCCAGGTGATCCTCCCTCACTCGTCCACCCCTGGGGCCTGAAAGCGTCGCCCCTTCATAGGCCAGCTAAATAAGGGATTCCCAAGGTCTGCTTGGGAGAATACCCTCAGGTTTCTCACAAAAAGCATCATGTTCCCTTAATTCAGACAGCCGCATTCTCTGGGACGAGGACGATAAAATGTGTAAGTCCAGAAGAAGGAGAACGAGAAGAGACAATAGAGAGAAACTATCACATACGCAAGCTAGGGGAGTCCCATCCTGTGTTACACCTGGAGACGACGGGAACCAGGAAGCATGCACATTTCAAACTCTCTGGAGACTGCAGAATGTAACGCCAGACTTGCAGCGACCCGCAGCACGAGAACCCGAAAAAGTATTAGCCCAGGAAGAGGTGGTAGCGAGACCACGTAGGTGGACAGCTGGTCCATATAACATCACCGGTACCACCGGCAGGAGAAGGTCATTTTTTGTGCAGGCGAGCAGCCCAACATTGTAATGAAATGGAAGAGCAAGAGCAGACAGATGCCAGAGAAGAGAAGATGTTGGTGGCTCAAGAGCAGAGAGAGCTTCTGAGGAAGAAGGCTTCCAAATACGTTCCCCTTCCAGAACAAAGGTAACGGGAATAGCGGGAAGCCCGCGAGGATTTAAAGGAATCTATGTATCACACAGTTTACTCATCACAGTAGAAGTTCTGTTGTGAATCATGAGGATGGACAGTGTGAGAGAAAACCAAGGCATAAAAATACCCTGAGTAAAGGGGGGGGGGGGGGGGGCGATAACTCATCATCTTGTACAAGACAAAGATAATAATAGAAAGAAAGGAAGAGATGAATCAGAAATCAGAGGAACTAGGCAATTGAGCCAGACACAAAGCCACATTGACCAAACTAAGTGGAACTGTTATTATCTAATAGAGAACAAATATCAAAGTAAGATTGCCTGCCAATAATACACTGAGGACCAGGCCATGAACCTGGAGCTAATAAGGGAACCCCACAAGGAAACTAGAGAGACCAGGGAAAACTCATAACCCAATTGAGGAACTTCAGAGACTGATCAGAGAGGTCACGAGAGACGATTTGCGGATTGGATATTAAAGATTGGCACTAGAGGTACCCTCAGGAGAAGGGTAGTGACCTCAGTTTTCGTAAAAGGTGACGTCAATTTTGAGACAGCAGACATTTCTTTGGGACACTCACGACTGACAAACGAGCAATTTAGTTAGTAACATAGTTTGGCACCTTAGTTAAGATCACCCATTGTGATAGGGAAAGTTGAAAGCATTACTTTAACAAAATATTGTTCATCACGCCATTTGAGAGCCTGTGTCCTTCTCCTGACTTGCCACACAATCCAAAGGCCAACGCTTAAGCTGTCATCCGAGGATCCCTCCATAAAGAACACTAGCAAAGTCCAGCTTAGTATTTAGGCCCCTCTACCACCACAAAACGTTTTAAACAAGCAAGAAATGTGAGTATTTGGGGTGCTTTTTGCAGCCGAGCCCACATCACATGGTGGCTTCGTTTGAGCTCTGTGAAGTGTGGGAGCTTTCCATTAAATATATCCAGGCCTGACAGTTTGTACAGGCGCCTCTACACTTGCCTGTGTGCCTGAAGCCGGCTGAAGTGTGACCTATTTGCCATTAAAACTGTTTTGGTGTCCCTACTGGGCATAGGTGGAGGCTGGCAGCTGGGCCTCAGCACGGCCTGACAGAGGAGCCATGACAGTGCGGTGCAGAGGGGCCGATACTAGGAGCTCTGCCGGTTTGAGCACCGTTTATCAGGAGGTGCAAGGGAGACGTGTCCCCCACGGTGAAACTGGGAACATGGGAGGCATCAGCTCTGGCCCAGGGAGCGAGAGTCCTACCCACCCTGCACCCCCCACCCCTCTCCAGCGTGAGTAACCTCCTGGCTGAAGCACTGTGATGGAATGTGGCCACCAGATTCAGCGGCATCCTATGGGTCTGACCAGCACCGACAGGATTGAAGATGAGGTGTGTTATGCTGGGAGACGGTGGAGTACTCGTTCTGTTGCAACTCACGTTGGCCTCTTGGCCTGGGTGGCCGATGCCCAGCATTTTAGGATCTCTGTGTCCGAGTGCGGCGCTGTGTGGATTCTGATACCCCAGGGGTGTTTCCTTGCTGATCTCCCTCTGCACTCTGTGTTGGGCCCCTTCCAGTTTGGTTTCTTTTCTTGCTGATGATCATATGAATGTATCCCTGGGGCTGCTGTGCTACTGGCTCACCGTTACTAGACTGTGATCCCTGCTTGCGCCCTATAATCAGGGGCTCGGCCTGTGGAGATAATGACTGCGCCTATTGCCCCAGGGGGGTCGCTTCCTGGCTGCCATGCTGGGTGCGGGATGTGCATTGGCACTGGGGGGCTGTCTCATGGGTACATTCCTTAGCACACTTGGAGACAAGTGCAGAGACTCATATCTGCGAGACTGACTGTGTACAGTGGAGATACGTCCTTCGGGCCTGCTGATCTGTGTTGATCCTAGTACCTTAGCTGCCTCTGAATGGGCTGGCCCATCACTGGGTCTGCCCAGGGATGACGAAAGGAGCTAGCAGTAAGAAGAACGGGAGCATGGACTGGTTTGCACGGTCCACACCTAGGCCGTCTGGCAGTACTACTGCCTTGGAGCATACACGAATTACCTCCCCAGCCTCTGCACCCACCGCTCCGCTGCATATGCATGAAATCCTGGAGACCACGCAGCATGGCTTTGCCTCGGTGAACAAAAAATTTGACGATATTCAGACCAATGTCGCTACCCTTCGTACCCAACTGAAGAAGGAGACAGCGCAGATCACAGTGGTGGAAGACCGGATTAGCTCAACTAAGGATGATGTATCAGCACTACAATCTACAGTTGCAATGTTATCAGAAGACGTAATGGTGATGTAAGCAAAGTGTGATGACAGAGTCTAGATCTGGCAGGAATAACATTCACATAATAGAGGTGCCCGAGGACGCACTGCATGGAGACTTGGAGGTGGCTCTTGGGGAAATGCTCTGAAACTTACTAGACAACCCACCAATATCGCTGCACTTCACGGTGGGGGCCAAGCCTGGGGACTATCCTCGACCTATCGTAGAACGCATTATGAATTATTGCGACCGTGACCTAATTCTTCCCTGAGCAAGAGAAAAAAAAAAAAAAAGACCTTTGACTGGACTCCAAGTCGATCCATACTTATCTAGATTCTATGGTGGCCATCCAGCCGAAGCAACACGTTCCTAGGGGTTAAGAGAATGATCCATGAAAGAAATGTGCCATGTGCTACGCATTTTCGGGCCTGATTTAAAATTCAGTTCAATGATCGGTCATATTTGTTCACTCTGCCAGATGAAGCTGTATCCTTCATTTAATGAAAAGGTCCCTCGTGGGTTGTGTTGGTGGGAGCAGTGGGAGCACTTCGGATCAATGCTGAGATATGCATAATATCACTGTATACTAATCATTGTATGAGTTCAGGGGAATATTTTAAAAGATGGGCCTGGATCTACATCCACATCCTAGAACTAGATTTTCTTAGTTGATGCATTGGCTTCCACACTGCGCGGCAGCAGCTGTCCCCTATGCAAGTGCTACTGGTTTTGTGTTTTGTTGAGTTGGGAAAGGGGGTATACACACTGCCAATGTTTGCGCGCCTGTGGTGGTGGGTGGGGAGGGGGCAGACATTGGGGCCATTGAAAATGCACTGTGTGGAAGACGCTGGGCAGATGAGCCTATGGCAGTGCTCAGCAGGTTAAAACAACCTGTGTGCCTTCTTAGTTGAAATGTTCACGGTTTGGGTAACCAGATTAAAGCCCGTAAAATTGCATCATAGGTTAATAGAAAGGAGCAAAGGTTTTATTTTTGCAAGAAACATGCACTTGGGAGACAGGCTGTGTCCTTTGCACCAGATTGGGGTCCTCAACGCTATTACACAACCTACTATTCGCATTCTAGAGGGGTAATAACTGATTCACCTTTCCCTACAGTTCATACATTTGGATAGCAAGGTCGATGAAAGGGGCCTAAGTATTAGTGCATGGTGTATTGCAGCGGTAAGAGGTATTACTGGTTGATCTATATGGCCCCAATGTAGATGACCCTGACTTCTACAATGGGGTATTTCAATGTTGTGCTGCATATCCTATGGCGGAAATACTCTGTGGTGGTGATCTCAACACAATACTAGATTCCATGCTTTACCGTATGGGTACCTCTGCGATGGCACCCACCAAAGCTGCACTGACAATCTGTTTGCATTGAGCATTCTAGATGTCGGGCACACGTTGCATTGTACTGGTAGGGAGTATTAATTATATTCGTCAGTGCACGATATGCACTCCCACCTAGAATATTGGCTGGTTTCTAGCTCTCTTTTCAATAGGGAGGAACACAGAGATCCTACCTCGTACGTTGTCAGATCATGCTCCTATAGACCTGTCGGTGGGATTGCTGTCAGGGGATGGTTCCCGGCCACAGTGGCGCTTTAAACCAGTAGAGCTGCTGAATGCAGCTTTCTCACAGAACCTACATGAGCAAGACTCCTAGTATTTTGAAACTAATGTGGGGACAGAAATGGCTCTCCACTCAAGAAAAAAATCAACCTTAAATCTGCCTCCCTCATCCACAAATGTTTAAATAACAAAGCCCCCAGCTACCTTTCTGAACGCTTCAATAGAAAAAATCCCTCTAGACTTAAACAAGGACAGTCAGCCCTAACTGCCTCCTAGTGCCCAGATTTAAACTTAGCACTATCGGAGGATCCAGCTTCCGAGTCAAGGCAGCACAGTTATGGAACGCCCTACCCCTCGCACTTAGATCCGACCAAACGTTCAACAACTGCAGAAAGAATACCATAAAATGGCTCACCGAGAATGCGACATAAATGGCATTCTACCTCTCGCACCTCCACCTGTACTCCACCTGACTTGCTATTTTGTTTCGCCATAGATTTGACTGTTAGGTGGCGCTCTATCTGCACTTGTACTTGTCTCACCTGTAGAGTCAAGAAATTGTCTGCTCTGTAACTTGCTTGCTCTGTAAATTGTAACGTCTGTAACCAAGCTGTAAACCTCCTTGTCTCTGGCGCCCTGCTACCTCAGGGTCCGGTGCGCACAACAAATAAACAAACAAACAAACAAGACTCGTAGCAACTCTGGCAGGCGTTTTATGGTATTTATGGCTATATCGACCAAATTCTGAGTCCTCTGGAACATTTGGGGTGAATTGGACTCCAGGGAGGCCAAGCTTTCAGCATTACAGCAGCAGTTTGTGCTTGACCCCTCACCTGGATCGAGATACGCGATTAAGACTGAATTGGATGCCTTTAGATAGGCTTGCCAGGAGATATGGCCTGGTCAGAGACTCTTTCATGCTTAATCAAAGGGGAGTATGGAAACCTGCACATACCGTTCATTTGACGTCTGGATGGTACCACAGCACACACTGGCGAGGAGATAACTGATATTTTTTTGGGGGGTTTTATTCCACCCTCTGGGTCTCCACAAACACAATGGGAGTGCCAACCCCCTTGAAACGAAATAATATTTGCATGAGATTATGACCACTCTGCTGTCTGGCGAAGCAAGGGAGGATCTTGAATTACCAGTGATGATTAGGGTTATATCTAATATTACCGTTTTGAAAATATTGAGTTGCTTAAATAGTGGTGCATTATAACGGTTTCAGGATAAAAGAATGTCAAATGTGAACATCTCGAAATTAAAACATCCACCACTCATCAATTTTAAGATGTTTATTTTCCGAAGTCTGTGAATGTAAGAAAAGGTCGAGTTTGTGTACTTAAAACTACGCAGTTCAACCGAAGAGAAAGGCATGTCTAAATGTTTACGAGTCAGCTGGCAGAGGCGAGAAATCAGGAAAGGTTGACAACCACGAGACGGGCACCCGTGGGAGTATAAAATGAACATTTGTAAGTTCATTTTCACACAAAATACCGTTCAACTTAATTATTAGAAATAGATATTGCTGTTCGTTATGCCTCGACACCACGGAGTATATTTAAAATCTCGACAAGCGCATAATATTTGCAGTGGCGTTTTGAAACACCTTCAGCGCAAGCAAGGTTCAATACTAACATACTACACGATTAGCGGTTTCTTTATTCAAGTTTAAATGCATGCACCAACCATCTTTGCCAAGGTGCTCGCCAGTGCTTCTAAACATGAACCCTCCAAAGAAGTCACAGCATTGCATTCTTTTTTTCCATGAACCTCCAGCTAAAGTAAAGATCCAGTGTGCGCTCTACTGTTTTGTTTGCGATCTAGTTCCTCTGTTAAATGACTGTAAAACGTTTTCTTTTCAACGTACTTACAAAATGAAAAGAGCCTATTAATTGCTAAATGTTTACTTTCCGACATTTGATTTCTACATTATCGATGACATTTATTTTAAAACGTTAATAAAGAAAATCGGTATGATTTCAACGGTTTTTATTGACTCATTTTTTTCCCACCAACGTTATCACTGGTTACCGACAGTAGAGGAAATGAAGGCAGCCATAATGGATCTGCCAAATGGTAAGGTGCCAGGATCCAATGGATTCTGTGCAGAATTCTATAAGGAATTCAAAGACACTCTTGCCCCTTATCTGCTAAAATTGTGGAAGGAAGCATTGCTGAAGAGAGTATTGCCAGATACGGTCTGCGAAGTGATTATTATTTCATTGCTTAAACCAGAAAAAGTGGCTGAGGACTGTGGGTCCTATAGACCACTGTCCCTTATAAATACTGATGCCAAATTACATGCCACGGTCCTTGTGACTACACTCTCTCTCTGGCCGCTAAACAGTGTTAAATTTAAGTAGAGTCTACGATGTGATGGCACTAACACGTCCAATCGGCGAGAAACAGCTGTGTCGTTGGCCATGCAGAAAGCTTTTGACACAGTGTCACGGCCGTTTCTTTATCAGGTCTTATCCAATTATGGATTTGGGCCCCAGTTCATTTCATGCGTCAAACTTCTTTACACGCAACCATATGCCTGTGTGCGCATGAGTGGGAGGTTATTGCCAATACAGAAATTGGAAGGTGGCACCAGACAGGGCTGCCCCCTCTCGCCTTCACTTTTTGCTTTGATCCATGAGCCCCTGGATAAGGATAAGGGATACACACATTAGAGCGTATATATGGCGAGGAGGGAGACCAGAAGTCATATCACTGTGTGCAGATGATATTCTCCTGTATATTCACGACCGGAAATCAATCTGTCTAAAATGATTGAGGTAGTCAGGGACTTTGGTAGGTATTCTAATTTACACTTAAATGTTAAGTCCGAAATATTCCCTCTCACTGATGACACACTGGAGGTGACAGACACCTGCGTTCTTAAATGGTCCAAGCACAGTTCTTTTTGCTATCTGGGCATGTTAGTAACTAGATCCACTGACCAGACGATGGCCCTCAGCTACACCCCGTACTCAACTGTGTCATCCAAGTTTCAGAAATGGGATCACATCCCGATGTTGTTAGCCGGGAAGTGGTCACATTTCAAAATGATAATCTTACCTAAATTGTACATATTCCAGAACATCCTGTTGTGGCCAAGGTAAGCTTTTTTTCTGATCTACCTAGTGCATGCTCCTCGTTCCTGTGGGGCAACGGTCAAGTTCCTATGAAGTGGGCCATATGCTGTTGGGAGGGGTGTGGGGGGATTAGTGGCTCCTGACTGGTAGTTGTACTATTTGATGGCACAAATACATTTTGAGACCTGTTGGGCGGGTGCTTTATCGGGCTCTCCACACATTTAACTAGAGCAGTTACAGATGGGCTCCACACCCTTGTTGTCGCTGCTTGCTGGTGGATCCAGTGGGGGCCACGTGGGTAGCCTCGAGGCATAAAGATAGGCTGGGTATTTTGGACATTTCGGCTCCTTACGACAAGCAGTTTCTACTATGGGGACTGTTGGTAGTGTCACCCACGAAAGACAAACATTGAAAGAACTTGGTGCAGTGCTCAGATTCTTACTCTAGGAGATTTATATGTTGATGAACAGTTTGTAGAATGGGATACTATTATGACCCACATAGGAGATAATCATTTACAGTTGCTGAATTACCTTTGCATGAGAGCTGCCTTCAGTGTACACTGGTCGTTGTTTCCAATGGAACCTCCTCAGCATGCTTGTTTGAAATACATACAGATAAACCCAGGTACTAAGAAAAGTGTCTACACTGTATGCACTGGTGCAGGTTATGGAATCACCGGCAGATCCGAAGGTTAGGGAAAAGTGCAGTGCAGATCTGCAGTTAGACTTCAGTGACTCACAATGGCAGAAAATATGCAGCTTGACTAAGGGGGTCACTCTTTACTCAAAGGTTTGCCACAAGATGCTTAATAGGATCAACAGATTTAACTTGCAGAGTGCCAAGAACTGCCCCAGATCTCAAGACGACAATGCCATTTTGTTGCATATGATCTGGGGATGTCCTAAATTGAGCAGACAATGGGCCTTGATTTGTCAAACACTATCTGACTTACTGGGCCAACAACTGATCCTCGAGGTGCAAGACTGTTTATTGGAACTCACAGGGATGACGAAACTCGGAAACTATTAAGCGCTGTGACTGAATTGTTAACTCATTTTAGTTCTTTGTAACATATTTGTAAAAATCTAATCGTCTTCAGTTGAAGAATTGTGTTCACTAGGACTGGGGCAATCGTGCTTAATCATTTTCTTTTTATCAATTTTATTGACATGATCTTTAAATCGTCTAATTCCTTTTTCTTTTCTTTTTAATGTATCTATGGGTTATTTTGATTTTGTAATGAAATAATTGTTGAAAGGTTGTTGATATTGTTTTTTTTTGTTCTTCAACCAAATCAATAAAACGTTTTTTAAGCGTTTTTTTAACCTGGGACTATAGCTTGCTAAGAGAGCAATCATGCTGAGATGGTCCTGGAGCGAGCCACCTATTCACAATTACTGGTTGCATGAAGTCATGTGGGCAAATGACACGGAGGAACTGTATCCGTCACATTTCCATCAATATGCCGCCCTAAAAATGTATGGCAGGACTTATGAGAACTGCTACACCTTCAAACTGATGTAATCATATACACCAGAGTTGCTTTGTGTATTGGGCAAGGAGATGTAATAGCGTGTTTTTCTTTTTGGCGTCTTTCTGTTTGAACTGTAACCACCTTGCTGTCGAATCACCAATTGTTTAATAAATAATAGCGTTGTTTTAAATAATAAAGAAATACGAGGGTTCAATAAAGAATGCATGTGCTAAAATAAGCTGTGTCAGAAACCTCCCCCAATTTTAAAATCCACCCACAAAATCAGATTACAAAGCAAATTGCAAGTTCTTAACCCTTCTAACATAAGAGGTGGAGAAGCCAAAAGCCACTGGAGCAGGGGAGGGGGGTGGAATAAAGAAAAAGGATAGTTGAGAAGGTGTGTACGGCCCCAAAAGTATCACTTCAGTTTTGGAGGCGTTCAACTTGAGACTTTTGACCCCCATCCAAACCTCCACTGAAATCAGACAAGACACAAGTTCTTGAAAATAACAGATGAGCAGGACACAAATAGAGTATCGAGAGTGGCATTGCAAATATGAACAATTCAAAAGATCAAAGAGATGCTGAAATTAAACATTAAATCAAAGTAGAAAGGGGGGATTGCCTGGGGCACCCCATAATTCATTGGCATTGGACGTTGAAATGCAAGACCCTAATTTAACTGCTTGAAAGTGGACCATAAGAAAACAACGGAACCAGCATGGGGATGACAGCTCCAGCAGAGTACATTCCAGTTGAGCAGCATATCAGGCATGTCAGTGATGTCAAGCTTAGCAGTATCGCCTCCAGCTGCCCGAACAATTCTGGCTCATCGCAATACTGGGATCCATCGTAATTGGTGCTCTTTCACTACTTCATGGGTGAGAAGTCAGAGTACTTTCAGTGTCCATATATAGAAACACTTGGCCATTCTACAGATGTCTATTAAACTATTCAAATAACCTTCCTTCTTCCAAATACTCTCCCTCACCTCGCCTGCACAGATTGCTATGGCACTGTATTTGTGTCTGAATGGAGGTTTCTTATGGCCCCAAATGCCTTTGATACATCTGGAACATTGATATATTAACTTCCTTGAGTCCTGCTGTGAATAAGGTCAGGGGCAGGCCTGGCCCCATGGGTGAACATCCTTCCATGGGAATATGGGAAATACACAAAGAAAACCGGGAAGGCAGCACAGGCGGTGGTCCAGCAAGAGTCCCAGTCCAATGGTGGTGGCTAGGTACTTCCGAACTGCAGATTTTATGATACTGTGGTGCCTACCAACCTGGTGAGGGGCATCATTGGGCATCCATCCAAAGATACAACCCCATTCAGGGGGCAGCAAAATGTACCTTGGATGTAGGCTGACTGACGATAACGGTTATGAAGATTAGCGAGTAGCAACAAGCAAAGAAATGATGGAATACTCTCAAGCACTGTCACACAAGTCGCAATCAACCAAGGTTCCACCGGTCTTCAAGAGTCACTGTGCAATGGGCTCCAACACAAGCTATCCCCGAGCGTCAAAGTGCAGCATTTGTGCATCACAGCGTTTCCTCACCCCATATCATTCACTCTGCATAGCAATAGAAATGTGGTGAAGGACCGCAAGTTGCATGGCACAGGGAAGCCGCTACGAAACCTCCTCCCCTCCATGTTGAGCCATCTGACTAGTCATGTTCTGAGGTAGGAAGCCTGTGCCATCAACCATGGTGAGGCTATAGTCATCGTCTGGCAGAGCGGAGCCATCAGTGCCACTTATCGTTAACTGTGCCTCCAACTTGGGTTCAGTCTTAAACAATTGCCAGCGAAACAGCAGTCCTCACTTGAGAAGACGTCACCACTGTTCGCTATGAAGCGTACCACCTCCCTTTAAAGGATACAGGTCGGCTTAGGAAAACACCAGAAAGAGCAACCTAATGCTGCTCACTTATTGCAGCCCTGTCCTCCACTTCTGGGCAACCTAGGGGCCACCATTGTGAGGCTCAAATCCAAAGGTCACTGAATGGGAAGCACTCTGGGTCACAATCCAAGGGTGCAGAGTGTTCTTCTGAACCTTGTTCTGGTGCCACACAACGCCCCAAACCCTTGGACTGTGACCCTAGGCCAGGATGTGCTTTTCTGTTGTTGCAGCTGCTTTCGTTTGGGTGATTTGGAGCTCTGTTGAGTTATCTGTCATAGAGCAGACAGCGGTACAGAATTAAGCACGTTCGGCCCCAATCTCACTTTAATCCAGCAGGCCATTCCACTGCCAGGACAGAGTGAAACGCACTGTACTTTTTTGCAAGAAATCTTTCTTTGCAGTGGCCTTCACAAAAAACTGAACCAGCATCCAACACAAATGTAATTTGGTCAATACAGATTCTCAGGAGCTATTCCAATCAATAGAGCACAGTCCTTCAGTCCTGCCAAATCCACCACCCACTCTCCCACTAACAGACTGAACCTGCTCTTCTTCTTTCATTGTAAGCCTTGGAAGGAGTCACAGTTTGAGCTCTGCAGCTCAGGGAACTTGGAGCAGAGGTTTCCACAATGCAGCCGAATGGAAGGAATCCAACCAGAACAGGCTAATCTGCTTCTATGCTGGGAGCATCAAGTCTCACTTAGGACCACAATCTCCACGGTCTTTCATAACAAGCGAGTAAAGAGGGTCTGGGGCTGCCAATAATGCTTGCAGAAGCACATGTGGCTTTAAACAGTCAAATAAACCAGGATGCGAGACCATTCGTGCGACATAGTCAGCAGAGCTTGCGCCGCCTGCTCATACACTATAGTATGGTCTAAATCACCATTCTGTCACAGTGTTTCAGCAAGGCTTTTCCAGAGAACTTCCAGCAAATATTCTTACACTGCCATAATCATCTTCTGATCCTCCAGCTTCTCGCATTACAGGGCCAGCTGCTCTGCCAGGAGCTGCTGCAATAAGTCCAGGCAGGTGGGTGCATGCAGCTAAGGGAAAACGAGGCCCTGCACTTCTATGGGACGGTATGACGGCAAATATCAGGAGCTCTTTCCACTCTGGTAACTCCTTGTTCAGTGTCAGGCCTCTGTTACAAGGACAAGGGTGCTGGTTGTCTCCTGGGGCACGCAAGGCAGGTCTTGGGATCAGTTCTCACCTGCCCAGGCTGACACAGTTTGCTGTTCCCACTATGAGAATGAGTAGCTTGCTGCAAAATACCTAAATCACAGACTCTGCAGGTGAACCTTTCTGGGATGTCGTATCTTGTTTCTCTGGTAGTACTCCTGCCTTCCATAGTTAAGTTCCGGGTCTGCCCCAACCCGCAGATTGGGTAATCGCAGCCCAATGCAAGATTTCACCATGATTTGTGAATCCTTTGCCCTGTAGTAGACTGGAAGGGACATACAAGATCTATGCTTAACCCAATGGTCAGGTTGAGTGGATCCCACAGGGTGCTAGTACCAACATAGCTATTGTGTTCTTGGTCCTAGAAGTCCTCTCACACTGCATCATGCCCTTAGTGGAGCATCTCCTTCTCAGAAACAGGGAAATGTCCATTTGGCAGGCATCCCCTGAAACCACAGTTTGAGGCTTTTATTTGGCCATGTTTCTTCACCTGCCAAGACTCTGATGGTCACACACTTGCAGAACTTGTTGGCGACCTGTGCCCATGTTTACACACATACGCATAGGGCACATCATTTTCTGTACAGTTCCACTTATGTTTGCCAAGGTTAGCACGCAATGGGCACTGGATATCTTCATTAGCAAAGTAACCCCGGCTCCCAGTGGCCAACTAAGTGTGAACTGCAAGGTAACTATTACTTTGTCTGAAGCTGGTTGTTAAATCCCTTAGGCTGCTTCAATTTCTGATGTGAGACCCCCCCATAACCTCCCACACACCTGCCCCCAAAGTAATGGGGTCACCTTCCAGTCAGGCTTCAAAGAGCCCAGATATTTCAGGAGTAAATTATAACCATGGTCGATTAAGTTGTACAATTGGCAACAAAAAGTCTGGGTTTATACAAAATTAAACTCTGCATTTTAAACCGAAGAGAAATTACATAAACAGCACAATGATAATTGCTTCCCTCAAATGGTTTATCAGATTGTTGGCATTCCCCAAAAGAGATGATCCCTTCAGAAATACTTGATACTCATATATGTTCTTACCCCAACCGAACAATCTTCTCAGGAAGGACACCAAAGTGCTGTGGAGAAGAGCAGCTCAACAGGAGCCCCTTTGTCTCCTCAGGAACTGAACATGATCAAATAGTGTGATCCACCGGGGGCCGGGGTGGGGAGCTGACCATGCTTTGCGCTGTGCAGTAATAATATGCAAAGTTATTGCAAGATAGAGGTTTGTTCACTCCAAAGGTAGGTGTCGTCTTTAGTGTTCCACAAATACTGCAGCGAAAAAGCGTACAATGAGAGTTGTACACCTTGCACAGAACATGTTAAATCGTTACATACGTTTTTTTGCTGGCATGAGTTTCGCGCTTTCCCAAGACTTTGGCTCTTTTAAAACATGTTTGGTTTGCCAAAGTGATAACTGGGCGAATGTGGAAGGGACGTTTGAGAGCGTTCTACATCTTAGTGTTAAACCATAGCATGCCATTTTCCAATGAAAAGGAGTGGATACGTTGTTATCGCTATGCACCTCATAAAGGCATGAGCAGAGTGAAAAGGTCACAGTTTGGACCCCTCTCAGAGAAGAAAGCTATTGTTTGCTGGGATGTCACAACCTTAACTGCGCATGCTCAAGCCTTTCCTCCAACTTCGAAGATTGGATGCCATGGGATGAAGAAAGACTATTCAAGCAGACAGACGCAGTATTTCCTTATCATCGTTACAGGGATAAAACGTGGCATGGTTTGGTTAATAAGTGGGGTTAGAAAACAAAGGCAAGATACAGACGGTTGGGCTTAGCAACCATCATTGGTTGAGCGCCAAGGCGTTATAGGAGGGGGCATTATGGGGGCCTGAGCTACAGCTGTACAGTACTGAATGCACCCGGGAACATGTTTATCACTGGATGATGGGTAGCTAGGTGAACCAGACACAGGGAGGCTTTTTAAAACTAAAAGCAATACACAGTTTCGAGTGGAGACTGTACACAACATGATCAACAGTTGTCTGCTTGCATGGTCCGATAAGCAGTGCTTAACTTGTGGGGGTGTTTGCCAGGGCTGAGCCCTGGCACTTATTACTGACTCAGACTCACTTTATTAAGTGGCAATAGTCAGTGCATCCATCAACCACAATGCGCATGCGTGAGCTGCAGTGCAACCGCAAATATGTCCACTGTGTGGGGAGCAGCTATGGGTGGTGGCAGAAGTGGTGGGGCACTGCCCACCCGCAGTGTCACAGGAGTGCTAAATATTTGTACCATGGCACTTATTTATTTAACACATTAAGCACTGCCGATGAAGTGTCTTTTCCATTATTTTCCATTATCCCATACAATCGTAGCACACACAGTGGTACGTTATTTATCTGTAGCCCACACCCAGTGCTTTAAATGGGATATGAAATTGAGAGGGGGGGGCTGATGGCTGTGCTGAAGTGTGGCGTAACTGATTGGCAGTTGGCTTAGGCAAGAGCACCCTGCCCCAAACAATACATCGTGAGTACCTGCAAACATGTATTTTGGGTAATTCAGCAGCGTCTCAGGTGGACATCATATCTGCATACTGCAAATAAAACTCCCTCTGACTGACTCGGGATTTAAGCAATTCAATCAGATTAAATAACCTTCATTATGAAAATAAATGGTCCAGGGCCAGTGTGCTTAATCGTTATAAAGTGGCCATGTAGGAGTTCAATTCCTCTGCCACCCGCCCCCATCCCCCCAACATCCCCCACGCTTTTACCCGAGCAATCTTGCCCCTCCTGATTATTGATCTGGCTTTTGCCACAGGGGTGGAGGCGAGGGAGGCGGCAATATAAACGCGCTTTAGCAACGGTGCAATCTCGGGGCTGCTTTCCGATCTCCAACGGAAGGGTTGCCCCATTTCCCCCGCTTTTCACCCGCGGCTAGTTTGTGCAGCACGTGACTCGGGCATACCATGCGATTTAAATTAGTTGCTGCTGGTAGGATGCACCAACATTCTTTGGATTAAAAAAAATGTAAAGATTTTGCTAGGAAAGAAGAGGTTATAACAATGTAAATGTGAAGTTTAAATGTTTCCCATTAGCAGGACAGCAGTTGAAGTGATTTCAACCAGTGGAGCCGGTTAATGATGCAGACAGTGTTTTGAAAACAATTTGCTGCCTAAAAGTACAGTTGTATTTTAACATGGCTGAAAAGTGATACAAAAAGGTGCTTCAAGAAAATGGGGGTAGTTTTAATTAGTAGCAAGAAACGACTAGGACCATTTAAATTATCTAAAGTACGGCTAAAAAGTCAATTGTCGTATTTTCATTGATGAATTCTCAGTTTCAAAATGGATGCACAGCCTACGCCCTCGACCCCAGAAAACATACACTCTTGAGATAATGCGTATTGCGGCATGATTAGCCTTCAATAGTCAGGTGCTGGGTGCCCTATTTTGGCAGGACCTTTCCTACAAGTATTTCTTTGCTACCGTGCATCACCTGTGCGTGCAAACACTCCAGAGTTAGAATCCGGACGAGCGCTTACTTGTAGGACTATGAGGGATTTTTTTATGGAAACTTTGACAAAGCCCCCTGCATGGCCCTTGTTGAAGGGTGCCCAAAGAGGACGGAAGCCGCCACCCACTATGTGATGCTGAGCCTTGGGGAGTTATGGGGAGGATAACCTGGCTCAGGTCTTTCGGTTGTAGCCTCGGATTGAAGCTCAGGGGGTACAACCAAAAGGCTAGCTAGCCCCGAGTCCCAACAGTACCAACATTAGCGTAGCCCCAGATCTTTTACAAACCTAGCAACAATTCTGATCCTGGCCTAATCCCCCATTCCCCAGTCAGCTAGCATTGGCTCATCATATTAGGCCCCCGTCCCTTTAAAAGAAGATCCAAGCAGGGGTAGCGCATGTAAACTAGGGCCCCAACACCACCCCCACCCCCCCATGGTAAGCCCTTGCACAAAACACCCATATAGTTGTCATGGAGCCCCATCTTCCGCAAGCTATTTTGGAATGTGTGGCATTCCTAAAGCTGCACTGGGTAATAATGGGACTGCTAGAAAATAATAGTTTGCACAGTTTACCAATGACTAGAGCTTTCCAAATACTAACGTTTAGGAAACACATGTCTTCTCTGGAAATGTTGTTTCCCAAATTCACACTGCGTGTGCAGACAACTGCGTACCAAGAAATATGGATCCAAATAACTTGCATCTGCAGCAGAGTACTGCTGAGAAAACGGTCTCAGAACTGCAGGACAGCAGCCCCACTCCTAGCAACTGCAGACTGGCGCTGCAAGCTATTGGCCAGCATTGATCAATTCTTAGGCCAAGTCTCTTTCAAGTGAGGGGCGGAGCCATGGCTGAGGTGGGAGAACTGCAATGAAACCCTGCTTTATCGATCAGATAAAACACATTATACAGACCAACATCTGTGTGCGCTTAGGCCTAGACAGGCCCCAGGCGGGACCAACCGACGAAATAGCATGCCAACATTGTGAAAGCAGTGTGGGTGTTTTGAGGCAGAGAAGGCGCTTAGGCGAGAGTTGAAGGTGGAAGGAGGAGGTTGAAGTGGAGCAGGAGGCAGCAGATACAAGGTTAGAAGAAGAGAGAGGGAACTGAGGCAGGGCACACTGAGGAGGCTGTAAGGAGGTACAATCTAGGGAGGAGAGGAGATCAAAAGGAGGAAGAGGAGGGAGGATGTAGAGACTATTTAGGAGGCGGTTCATGGAGATATCAGTAGGGAAGACAAGAAGGGTATTGTGCAGGTTGTTCGAGGAAACATCAGGAGGAAGGAGGTGGAGGGTACTGATGCAGTGGTTAGAAAAGACATCAAGATGGTTCAGCTGGAGAAATGGAAGAGGAGGGGAAGAGAAGAAATAGAGGGGAGGTTGGAGGAGTTGAGAAGGAACAGGCACACTACAAGCCTGAGAGGGGCCAGTTAAAGAAGGGTGAAGATATGAGCACATGGTGAAGCATTGAGGAGGTGTACCTAAAGAGGTGCAGGAGAAAGACAGTGGCAGGGACAGAAAGCGCTGGAAAGGTCCCCTTCAGCACAAGACCTTTGAGACTTGTTGATGAGGTAGACATGGATGGGTTGTTGGAAAGTAGAACTAGGACCCCAAGAAAGGAAGGTTGAGAAGGTACTCTGACCTAACATTCAGCTGGCCAGACTCCTAGTGGAAGCTCTAGGGCGTATCCAGATATTGCTTGGCCATTATCCAGGTCTAACGTGCAAGTACATGGCCCCCACCCACTCCGAGACGCAGGCGCAGGATCTCCCCACGAGTCCAGGTCAAGAAGCAGAGGACCTGAATCTACAGAAGCAGGAACCAAGAATGAAGTATGGGGACACGCAAACCCCCAGGACTATGAGTGAATGAGAAGTGAGGATAACACCGGGGAAAGGATCCCTGCTGCATTGAGGAAGTACGAAACCTAGAGACTTTGTTAAACAGAGACTTTTGTTGTTTGAAACTCAAGGCGAAGACCACCTCCTTGTTGAGTTCCATTGTTCTCTGGTTGTCCCACTTGTTTAACAACTTCTAATATATGTATAGGTTTTAAACCCAAAAATGAAGTGTCATACTTATATTGATCATACATTGCTTTACATCAGGAATCACAGGCTGAAACATGGCAGTGTAACATGTATTGTAGCAACAGGTTTAATGATGTTCTTTGGGCACTAGAATCATGGAAGGGGACCATTGCTGGCATAAACTGTTGAGACCGGTCTCATGATATTCCTTTGACAAAACTAGGATCATGGGGGACCATTATTGACAGAGTGAGGAGACATACCTTCTAATTCTCCTTGGTTACCAGCAGTATGCAAGGGGGTAGCAATGCCATACATTGCGCTGACAAGCCTGATAATTTCCTTGGAGGACTAGCATCAGGAAACAAGAGCTACTGCTGTTATATATATGGCAGTAACAGGTCTCATGATTTTTGTGGAACCAACCTGCATTTAAACGTGCTTTACAGTGGCAGTACGGTGAGCTTTGCGATAGGACCTCATGGTGAAAATGTGCATGAAAATGTATTGCAAAACGATCCCATGACTTGTTGGCACCTGGTTTCTATTGGGGTATTTCACCTGTTTTTCCGACACAGCAGATTATACATTGTAGAGCTTTTTACCCAATTTTCCATACATTTGCACAGTAAACTACTCAATTTCTGCCCATTATTTAAAAACTGTTGACAAGGGTGAACAAACCTTGCGAAACACTCAAGTTGGTTTGCGCTCATTTGCTTAAGCCAATTCAGGGAAAAAGTATAAACCCACATCATTGCAAAATTCACTAGCCTCCATTGGTTTCTGTAGGTCTATTTGCTGGTAACAGTTTTGACAGAGGGCTGAGGCTAAGGTCGCCATGGAGTTCTGTCCCCAGCAAAGCTCAGAGGAACTGCAGTGAAAACATGTGCACTTATGAACTGCCATTCCTCGAAATTGATTAGCTGAGGTACCCTTAAATGCTCCAGTGCGTGCTAATTTGCTTTTTTGCCACTGTCTGCTAAATGTTAATAGAAAATAATGTTGCCACTGTTAAAAATGGATGCACGTTTGAACCACAATATCACGTTTATTGATGGTGCGACCAGCCTGGAATGCTGACCTGTGGGGTACACAGCCTTGAATTCCAAAATAATAAATGCATAATTCATTGATCTGTGCAGAAGCCATAAAACGACGGGCATCCAATGAGAACTGTCAACCTTCTTCTTTCCCATCACATGGTAAAGTCACAAGGAGGCGATTCCATTTTTAACACATAGTACATTTGGAACTTCAGTACAAGTATGGTGTTAACAATAAGTATTTGGAAAAAAGAAAACTACCACCCAATTGTTAATTGAGATCAAGTGGAAATGTACTGCATTGGCTACCGTAAACAGTAGTGAAGGGATTCAATCTGTGTGGCATAATAGGTGTTTTTTTTTTTAATTGCACCTATCTGGCCATCATCACCATACTCCTAATGAGGTCCACAGGCATCAAACATGACCCACATGCAGCAGTACCTCTGTTTCTTGCAGGATGCCACGATTTGGGCACACAGTGTCTGGACACGTAATCGGCGAGCCGAAGCCTTCTCGAATCGCCAATTGCACATACTCTTTTAGGCACTGAAAGTAAAAAAAGAACCCAGTCATTACTCAGATTTACGAAGAAAAGTTCAGATTGCAGGCGGTTTAACAGTCTCAGTTAACGGTGTCCAGAGCCGCATCGCTTTGCTTCTGTAACTTGGCACCCTGCTACTGCGGTACTTCGAGGGCATAAAATACAATTCAGAGCAGAGCTTTCTCAAAGACTTACTGCAATCTGCAAACCAGTGCGGCAAAAGGCCATCATGGAGAAATGCTTTCATTTTCCAAGGACTAACACAAGTTGCACCATTAAGCAGTATCCATTGAATTCATCGTTGTTTAGGGCATAGTCGCGTCACTTAAAGCATCTCGATATTTTAGGCAAAGCTATCAATTAACTAGATCTGATAAACCTGCATTTCTTTGAACCTGTAGTAGAAAGAGCCATGTTGTCATGCTAGACAATTTATCTGAGTTCAGAGAATGAAGGGAAACTGAATTACTTAGGCCTCAGATGGCAAACAAAATATAGGGGCAAGAGAAATGTTAAATGCATGCATTTAATTTTTTGTTTCGGGGTGCTTCAGGGTGAGGGCAAAATAATTCAGCAGCAGTAGCAGATAATGACTGTTGGAGACTGAGTCAAGAGAAGTGTGAGGGGTCAGTAATGCGAGGCAGACAACTGCTTGCAGTCTTCTCAGTAGTTGGCATTTTATTTTAACAAAGAAATGCAAACAAAACTCAGCTAAACCTACTCTACCAGGGAATTCCCTACCTAGTCAAGAATCTAAGGGAATATCTGCTAGCATACATAAACTGGCCCTCACACTAAACAGAACCATCAGATCTAAACAAACAACATAGATACAAGATTACCAAATAACCATTGTCTTGGATGACTTACACTTGTCCTGGGTAGATCATGTTCCCCCAGAAATGTCCAAAGTCAATTTCTCCCAAAGGAAAGAGAAAGTCTTAAAATCAGTTCATGAAAAGTTCCAATGGAACAAAAAAGTTCACTCAAACAAAAATCCACTGGTAACAGTTCCTTCCTTGTTTGATGAAGATTCCCTTTCCAAGTTGCACAAAGAAAACCTCACCAATGGTATTCATGGATAACCTCCTTCCAGGAAAGAATGGATAGAGTTCAGAACAAAGGTACCACACTCCTGCTTAATAACAACTCCTCTTCTTGTGTTCTCTGCAGCGTCTTGAATATAATTTGTCAGGATGCTTCATAGGGATTGCTCTCTTCTTAGCAACTCCCTTCTGCCAATGATCCTGTAAGAGCAGACTCCTTTGCCCCATAGACCACTATTGCATCAACTACATCTAAATAATGTTGTGACAAAATGATAGACAACCACAGTTCTACTGCTTCAACTTGATACTTGTAAAGTAGTAGGCAACTTAAGACTCTACAACCTCTTCTTTAAGATGAGAAAGGGCAGCCTCTTTGCCTTTCCTATAAGACTTGCAGCTAGCACACAATCTGTCTTGGCTTCCAGACTGCTTCTCTCTCTCTCAACTTTAACAGTCTCAGCTCCAAAGATTAAGACAAGCACCCAACTCCCTTCCCCAGCTTTATGTACACCTTGTTTCCAGTAGTTACCCCAAAGCTGTATTACCACTCTTCCAGCCTGGGATAATCTTGTCACCCTTGTATCAGAGGTCTCCTCTGGATTTTCAACAGTTTCAACAACCTTTAAACAATTATGTACAGTTCTTAATTGGGCTGGTTGGACTTCACAAAGGCTTGGTCTACTGGCTTGGGCAATGCTTGCTATCTTCGTGACTTCAGCAACGTCTACGACTTCTATAGTAAGTGTTCTGGATGTTACAAAAGGCAAGTTTCTCTGTAGAAACAAATTTAGGTACACACAATTTCGTTTTGATGACAAACGTCCACTTAATGGTGTGTTCCCTTTTATTCATGCAGCTGTATGCTTTAATAGGAATTGGGGAAACAGTTTTATACGCTTGACCTCCCTTTGATGTTAGATAGCCTTGTAACACTACAGGAAAGTCAACTATTGCTTCTTCAAAGCTTACCGGAACCGCTTTCCTCCTTAATAGGAGACTTGCAACTGTTTGGCAACAGTTATAATATAACAATGGGAAAAAGAAAGGCTTTCTCTTACAAGCGCGCAATACAATTCCCTTGTTATAGTGACTTCCCACAGCTGCGAACAACTTTACTTGCGTTTACTTACATGCAAGCTTCAATTAAGCTGGTTACAGTTACCAGCAAGGTATTCCTGATTATTTAGAGTACAGAGCTTCCTTCACCGACTCCACAATCGCAGAGGTTGCGGGCTGCTTCTATTGCCAGTTTTTATTGCTTCTGCTACTACTGCTACAGGCACTCTTGGGACCCACACTCCTGCACAGCACGGGTGTTTCCAATTAGGCCTTGATGATGCAGTTTTCCTCGGCTTGTTTCTGCACACGGGCGTCCGGTGGGTGCACAACTTCAGCTCTGCATTCACAGCAATTAGGCGCACCTGAAAAGACTGCAAGATTCTCCCAGTCGCTTCCAATGCAGCCACAGCCAAACAGGGTTTGTGAGCAGAGGACCAACTCCGATCCTGCAGGTGAAATCTGCTCTTCCTTTGCTCTGGCATCCCTTTTGTGGTTACACTTCCTAGTGAACTGTAAGTCTAGTGCTCTGCTGCTACTGCTGCGGACCTTCCGGCTCCTGCTCCATCTTCTCTCTACTGCTTCCTCCCTCTGCAGCCTTTTATGCCCCTCAGGTGGGTTGAATGTCTTCAGGTGCAGGCCCTTAGAGCCAATTGCCTGACCTTGCAAAAAGCTGTTAAGCCTGCCTGCCTGTCCTTGGCCTCTACATGCCTCTTCAGCCCTCCTCTTCTTCACAGTCCCTGAGGGACTCTGGGACACGTAGTCCATTTTTGAAAAATTCAGTTTTTTCACATCTGTAAATGTTTTCAGGATAAATGTTCTTCCCTTGAGGTTATTAGAAGATGGACTGTAGGGTTTGATACTATTAGAGACAAATGGGGTAGAAAGGTCATATTTTCATCATTCCTTTTGGCATACCTTTGGCATTGCATCACCAGCTAGCCTGATAAATCCCAAAAATGTACAATGTATATATGTACCCTAATGTATCATTGTACAACGTGTAAATGCTTATCCCAGCTTCTCCCACCCTGCAACTAAGCTCCTCGCAAGTAACAGCGCCTCGATGCCTAAGGGCTGCTGTGCGCTATGGAAATGTAACAAATAAATAAATAAAATGCGGAGGATGTGGGATTCTAGGGGTAAAGAATGAATGGTTCTGGAGTTGTGGCAGCTTTAGACCCTTTAATTCCTAAATTTTACCAGCTGCGTTTTAACCATAGACTGAAATTAATAAGAGTGGCAAGATGCGAAAATCTCTCTCGGAATGATTTTACAAGCAGCCAAGGAACAATACCATGTCTCATCCTGTGAAATCATCCCACTAGCAAGTAATACCTTGTCTCCACCCAGGTGATCCTCCTGCAGTACACCACCACCAGGATTGGGATCAAAAAGTGGGTGCCCTCTCCTGGCCCCCCATGAGGAGACTCTAGGCAGGGATCTAGTGGGGGATCCGCAGGATTCTGTGCAGAAAGCGAGCTAGCTTTTCCATGTGGAAGCGGCATAAAGAACCTATATAGATTGGCCCACAGGATCCAGGGGCCCGCAATGGCCAAAAGACGGTGGGCCAAAGTTTCCATGAAATAAGTGAGTTTTAAGATCCTGCGGAATCAATTGAAGTCTTACGGGGCTAATGTGGTGTTGTAGGAAATGGGGCCTTGAGAGTTACTATTTCTCCCCTAGCCATTTTGCGATTCAATGGCAGCCCCAGGATCAAATAAACTGAAAGGCTGTGTAAGGCCCAAAATGTGCAGAAATACCACCCTGCCAGAATGAAAAGCCAGTCTCAAAACCTCAACACAGCCAATGTGCCCAGTGAATTCAAATGGATGTACTTCTGCAATTGAAGCAAGGAACGAAAAATAAAGCCAGACTGCAGAAGGGAATTGGAAAGGCACATTGTTGACCGATAGAAAAAAGGTAGCAGATCACTTGCAACTGACGCACATCAAAATGCTGTGTACTTTGAAAATTAAGAGTACAAAATGGGCCTTGCATGTCAAATTCAAAGCCATGAAAGTACCTTTATTACATTTAACTGAGGCCTACTTTTTCAACACCAACAGCCTTGCTGACAAAAGAAAGAGGACTTGAAATGTGGCTCCTCTTCAGTTTGGAAGGAAAGGTGCTGTTTACCAGTGAAACTCCTTGGCCTAAACTTTTCAAAATGTAGATCATTAAGTGAAGTGGACATTGATGTCATGATGAGATATATTAAAAAGCTTCACATGAAAAGTAAATGCAACACATTGAAAAGCAAGTATTTCTATTCTTCAGGACACAGAAGGCTAGTTTGAGTGTAAAGATGTTTCCCCTGAAAGTGAAAAACAGTGACCTTCCCCATCATATGCTATGCTATCGATCTGAAAGACCATTCATTTGAAGTTTCAGGGCCAGAGAGAAGAGCTGTATTCATGCATGAAATTAATTTATTGGTGTGGCAGGAGCAACAAAAAGGCAACCCCTCATGAGCGGAACTTTGTAAAATCCTCAAAATTCAAGAATATTTGTGGACAATCCCTGGGCTGACTGGGGTGCAGGGGCTGTAATCAAGGATTGCCACATGATGCAAGAGACCAATCTGGCCAGCAAGATAAGATCACTTCTGCAGGCCTCTGTTAAGACGGATTTCTGAACTCTGCCCTGGCGGCGCAGAAGTTCAGAAGGCCAACCTAATTACTTGGAACAGGGCAACCTCTGGACAAGCCAGACCAATCAGGGTAGCGATCGCGGCGGTCAAGACTAGGTCTCAAGAGGGGTGAGGGTGACTGAAAACCCGCAATGAGCACACAAAGCAAGGACACTTACAAACTACTCCAAACAGGTGTTATATTAAAAATATATACACATTTATTCCAAGGCCTATAAAACAATGACCGTAGCGAGAAATCACAATACAACTCTAGTAAACCAACACATACCAAACCAATACAATATATATACAAATACAAACAAGTCTAAAGCGTTAGATGCACGAAATGTGTAGTCCACCTAGAAGGGAAGGAAAACAGGCAGTGCGAAATAATGCTTAGACCCAGTCCGCCTTCAGAGGCACCTAACTAAAAGGAAGTCCGAGCCCTACGAAGAGTGGAGCCTTGTGCTCAAAAGTACCTGCACACGCTGGTGCCAACGGGCAAAAAGGGAAGTCTCTTCGAGGGAATCAGGCAGTTCAGTTTAGTGCACAAATGAAGAAGAACAGAGTTCCGCGACTCAAGTGCAGCCTCCACTGTGGGCAGAAGCAGAGCGCGAGTACGGAAAGGCGTGCTGTTTTGACGCAGCGGGGAAAAGCTATGGGCTCCTGCAGGAGGGCGACCAGTTCCTAGCTATGCTACTCACCGGTCCCCAATGCAAGCAGACCCAGGCTTCTCCGCGTCAGTTTCAGTGCTGGCAGATTCAGGAGAGCAGGGGACGTCTCGTCGTCGTGTAGATTCTGCAGCAGCAGAGTTGAGTTAAAGATGTTCCAAACGAAGTGAACCCGCACAGTTTGTTACCACAGCAGGGCAACGCAGCGGCCGTGTGCATCTCAGCCAAATGTACACTACTCACTTCAGACCTGGGAACTGTACGAATCGTGTGAGAGTGACAAGGACTAGAAATACAACACAACCTGGCGGCGGTTACAGAGCAAGACTCCTGAGTAGGCTGGTCAGTCTGCTGGATGGCCCAGAGACACTTCCAAAGGCTTACGTGCAGGAGATGGTGAAGATGCCGAGAATAGCTGTTTCCGCTATTCCAAGGGTCGAAGTACCAGTACAGGCCTTCTGGTTCGATCAGAGGTAAAAAGGGTTTCACAAGGCGACAGCAGTGCAGAGGAGCAGTCCTTCAGTGGGTCACCAGCGATTCCTCGGTTCAGCCTCGTGGTTGCAGGATACTTGGCTCCTGTATTCCTTTGTTCGTGAGAACTCAGGAGATCGACATGGTAGTGGCATTTCCAGCCCCCTCTTATCCACGGTTCCCTTCGCGCCAAAACGGAGGGGACCCAATGGGAGATCCGCTCATCAACACTCACACCATACGTGGACCTATCACGGACCACGGTGGTCCCAGGCATTCACACCACCCTAGACTCTCTGGCACCCAGGATGTGTATTGGGACCAGACATCCCAGCCCACATCCTGGAGGCACACACAAGGCCTGTAGAAGCCCGCGAAAGCATCCGTGTTTCGCGGGAAAGTACATGCCCAAATAAGGAAGGCCCCGGGTCGGCTCGACCTGGGGAAGGTGAAGGGAGCAAGACGGTCAGCGGACAGGACAAAGGAGCCTCGTGGTCTGGCCATTTTGGGAGCCAGGCCACCATTTTGGGCTAAGCGCGAGAAACGCGCTTAAAACGCCAAAAGGAGCTCAAAACACAAGAAACGATCGCTGCCACCATTCCCGTCCGTGATTCACTTGCACCGATCAGTTACAATCCAAAAAGAGTATCTAGGACCTGTAGAAGGCTAAACACCTAAGAGAGCAGTAACTTAGCTTACAGTGCCCTCTTGTGTCATGTTGCACGAAAGCCGCAACATGATAAAGAAACTTACGGAAAACAGCATTTCCCGGTACTGACTGTCTTAAGGGCATGTCAGTTTCCCCGTAAGAATGGAGCGAAAGCCCAGAGGAGTGCAGCAGAAGGCTGCACTTCTCTGGCAAAGTCTAGATCATGGTGAAAACAACAGCAAAAAGTTTAAGGGTTGCCACATGGAAGGAAAATTACCCACAATTACGAAATCTTTCCTAACAGCCTCTGACTTCACAAGAGTGATTCATGGATTCACATCAGGCCAAAATCAACAATGGAGCAGAGAGGTCTGGAGCAAAGTTTTCTGGAGAAAAGAAACCTAATGGAAAAAGGAACTGAAAAATATGTGTATAATTAAGAGATGCCAATAAAAGTGATTTCCTCAGGAACGATAACTCGTAGGACAACCATTCGAATATATCATTTTAAAGCTTATCCCAAGACCCAGGTGTTGATGTAATTCTTGTTAAAATTTGACCATGGGAACCCATGTTACAACCTAAAATGTATTCTAGCTCCCCAGAAAAAGTGGTGAAGCCAAAACCTTGGGCGACATTAGCTTACTGAATCATGTAACTGGATATAAAAGTTGATGATACTGACTTATTATTTGTGTGTGAACTGTGAATAATTGCTGTTCGCACCTGCAACCTCCTGCCGAGACGGGAGTTAGTTCAAGTGCAGCATGATTAAAGGAGTCACAAAATATATGTATTATTTAGTGTTCATTTGTAAAATACAAGTTTTTGCCACTTAGGACTTTTTGAGTGCAAACATGACATTTGAAAAAATTGGGTGGATTCATCCCTTCCATCATTTGAACTTCATACCTCTGGGAGCCTTTCTAAATAGAGAGGCTGGGTTGCACAATGGGGAGTGGGGGACAGCTGCCTGACATCATCTGGGTGGGAGACAGCCTGTCACTATCTGGGTTGGAAATGCTAATGAGATTGCTGGAGGAAGCCAGGGAAACAGACAGATGATGATGGAGAGGCAAATAGAAGGCCCAGAAATGGCAATGTCTTTCCTGAGCACCAAGCCCAGAGAAATTCAATGTAAGTAGCTTTTCCAAAAGAACCAAGAGTGTGGGGATCTGTTGATGTTTTGATGTCATATCATCCCCTTAATTAGTGGTGGGGGCATGGAAGTAGACCCATAGCATATTTGGATAAATAATAATTTAATGAATTCTCCTATAGCCGAATAGCACAGGGTAATTTGGTTAAAGTTTGAAATTAACAAAATCACTCCCAGTGTGAATAAAGACAATCATTTAAAGTTAGTGGGTACCTCGTAATTTCATTACCGACACCAAAACTCCCTAAAGGGGAGGGATGTCCTTGGTGCTGAATCTAACTGTCTGGGTTTTTGGTACTGGGGCAGAGAAATGCAGTGCTAAATGTAATAAAGTTAAGTCCCTAATTGCAAGGCGCACTCTCTCCAGAGAGTGAGAAAGTGACTCCTGACAGAAAGATTCTGCATTGCATAGGGACGAAGGAAGAATGGTGCTATAAAGCTAAAAAGTATTATCGAAGGTCTGTTGTGGTTTCAAAACTGCTAGCATTTTCAAGTGTGCAGGGAAATTAAATATACAAAGCACTGCATGTGTGAAATTGCTTTTTTTAAATAAAAAAAATGGCATTAATTTAAATCTAAACTTTATCAAGGATTGCCAATTAATTTGACATTAAGGGATTTTTGTGGATGATAAAAGTGTTGAAATATGCATTTGACCTTTTTTCTATTTACTGGAGACTGAAAAGCAAAAATGCACATGTAGTGGAATCTCAGATCTTTTGTTACTATTTAGTTCCAAAAAGGTGAATTATTTGTATTGAATCTTTGCTTTTTGTGCCACAGAGAATGTGGCGTGTCATGTGAAGTAGTGTAAATATTAAACTTGTCATAATATTAATAAAATATTCTTTATATACACGGTCCTTGTTTTTGGCTTAACAATGCTAAAGGGTGAGGGATTCAATGGTTCTAGATGAGTCACAGACAGGGCTAGATAGAGTATCCAGGGCGATTTGTGTGGCGCTGTTGATTGGAGGTGTGGGGGCAGTAATCCCAACACAACCTGTGTTCCCATAAGTGTCTCACACCATGTAGATGGTAAGGAGATTCAGGGAGGGTGAGCATAGGCCTCTGCCAAGATGTTAAGGGTTTGATTATCTTGTGAATAAGGTAAAGGGTCTTCAAGTGGGAATGTTTTCCAACAGGCAGCCAGTGAAGGATCTTCAATGCTGGGGGGATGTGCTCTGTTCTTCGTAGTGCAGGAAGGATATAATTTCACCAACTTATCCTTCAAAGACTACATGAGGAAGAAGTCTTGGTCGACTACCAGTACAGCCTCCTTCACAGAATGAAACCGTACTTACCACCTAACAGATTCCACTCAACCGTAGAAGCCATAAACCTCATTCATGCACGATAGCAATGCCTAGGCTATAGGTAGTCATGACATCATCCTAGATCCTCTAAACGGCAGCCTACATCCAGGTAGCAGAGCTCATTCTTCAGCTCGTATCCATTCATTTTTTAAACTATAATGTACTTCCCTCTCTTTATGTTAAAGTCCTTGTGAGCATCCTTTAACCATCCACTGCCAGCTACAGTAACGTTACCCTGACTACGTAAAAAGGTCCACTACCCATCAGGGCCACGTCTGCACTACAATTGTTTGATATCATCTATGTTGATGGCCTATCTCGAGCTAAACACTGATGCCAGACAGACAGACAACGGTAACCTTCACTGGGGCAACTCAGAATCCATTCAAAATTCAATTTTAAATATTTATTTAAAATACCTTGCTATTTTATTTTATATATACTGCACAGTGCCTTATGCAACCCAAAAGCTGCTTCAGGGCACTACTAGGAAACGTAACACAAAAATGTTATTCATCAATAAGAAAGAAGGCAAATTTATCAGTGCTTCATGTAATTGTTAAAGATCAACTAAATATAAAACAGTAAATTAGATTAGAAACAATATACATAAAACACACAGAGAATGCATTTCAATGAAGAGAATGATTAATATCAATGGTGGTTGTGATAATTGTATTAGGAACTATAAAATAACAGCATTAAAACCGTTTAACGCTTGCTTATGTTAAGAATGTTGGGGGAATATGGTTCATATATCACTCTCTCTAAACTCAGTTCCCTGCTTTCAAATCTCCACGAGTGCAGTTTTAGAAGTTTAAGTCTGAGGAAAGCGACATACCTTAACATTCAATAAGTAATACACAGCAAAAGTAAGCTTTTCAAACGGGAAGGCCCACTATCATACATTGCAGGTTACTGAGAGCATTTTCAGCACAATTTGCTGTGGAGGGATCATCCAAGGCAGATCCTTCCTGGAGTCAGATAGGAGGTCTTAGGGACTTACGTAACTCTGGGTGTTTTATCAGGCAAATTGGAGCAACGAGTTTCCCCAAACCCCAGACTACATTCGGTAGCACTGTAAACCACAAGAGCATTGGATGGTATACACGTTTTATAGTGCCTCCACCTATCCAATTGGGCCAACAGGGGAACTGAAGAAGAAGAGCACAGTGCAGGCACCTCCCCCTTCGGAAATGGATTTGAGGAATTATATATATAGGATTTGGGTTGTAAGCCGGTAGCGAAAATTGTTTGAGGGAGAAAAGACTGAAAGTTATTTTTCCAAAAATAACTTTCGGTATTCTCTCCCCTGAACATTTCAGACTTTGCCCTTGCCCTCACCCCCCTACTTACCTGTGGGCTGCACACCTTGTGTGTCGCTGTTTCCAACATCCCTCTGTGACGCTGGTTCCCTTCACTTACGTGCTTGGGAACCAGCGTCGCAGCGCCTTTTCTTTTTTTTACATAGGGGATGCCCCCTATGCGGGGGACACCCCCGCAATCCCTGCCTCTCATGTTCAGTATTTTCCCATTTGTACGAATGGTACAGTCCTTTTCGGTGATTCATACTATATATATATATATATATATATATATATATATATATATATCTCACTAAACTTGCACATACCAAATAAGGAACAGAGTCTACTAATTAACCCCTCACAGAGGAACACAGAACAGTGAAAGAGTGGAAGTTACAACATGCAGGGGATTCCCACCTCAGGAGGCGCTATTCATTCTATCAGGCAGGAAAGCCCAGCTACTTATGAACCACATAAATCAGGGGTTCACAGAGTAGTTTGGTCTTTGGGACGGCACAGCCACATTCAAAACCCACACAGGGATCTGGGGCAGGCCGGCCTTGAGAAAAGAAGTTAGTCACAGTCTCATTCATATTCGATGGAGAAACTGTAGCAGACAGGCCTTAACAGGGAAAAGAGTTGGGCACAGCCACATGAACTATCGGGGGTATATAGAGCAGGCTGCATAGTGCATGAAAACACAGAGTTATTCACAAATGTCGCTCCCATCCTCCATTTACAAAAAGCCCTTGGCTTATTAACATGCCAAGCAGACACATCGTCTCGTTGCTCTGTCCTTGTCTTTTATTGTGCACTGATTCCCCTGAGCACCAGAGTCCCTCCAGAGGCTTTATAAATCACTCTTGGGACGGTTCGCCAAGGAGATTTGGGCCATTTCATCCACTATCTGATTCAGTGCATCGTGGAAAGACACCCAAAAGGATCAAGCAGGGTTGGCCTGCGGAGCACTCCATAGGGAGGAGGCCCTCTGCCACAGGCTTTACATTGAGTTTTTTGAGTGACTATAACAAACTGCATCAAAAAACAAATAACTGAAATAAAGAAAATTGTATTTACTATTGTTTCACAAAGTAAGTCTTTTCCTTCTCTCATGATCACATTCTCCCATAGACTTCCCTCGGGGTCTGTGGCTCTGGGTTGGAGAGAATTTGATAAACAATTTCCCATCAGGCAGTGCATTTGGGTTGTGTTCTTGGTGCTAATTAGGTCTTCTGCACCCTGCAATGTTCGATGGCTAGTTTTCCTAACCAAAACTAGCATCAAACATGTCTCTCGGATTGCCAGAGTACATCCAAAAGGCAGTGCACCGGGCAAGAACTCCTAAATCCCTTTGGGTCTCACCACTCACTCTTTTCACTCATAGAGGGAGTAAAAGAACCACAACTTCAGACAGTGCACTTGAGTTCAGCATGCCCAGGTTCTCTCAGGAAGCAATGAACCACAACCCCCTGTCTTCGGGTGGGTCGTTAGGACAGCACACAGTTTACTATAGTCACTTCATTCTTGGCAGCAGCGAACCATGTGCTGTTCTCCTGGTTATTTTCAACATACCTCGCTAATTGGGACGTGACATAACCACAAATCCCATCAGACGCGTCACATTGCTGGTACACAGACCCCAGTGGCTGGATCTTCCTTGCTGGGGCACCATGCTTTATAACCCTCTCAGATAAGGTCTTTGCTCTTGTTAATGGACACAGCACAGTGCCCGCACCCCTGGTGCCAAGTGCACCCCCTGCTACCGCCCTATTATCCGTCCCCCTGGCACCAAAAGCTGCCTCTGCTACAGACCCAGCACGTGAGCTTCTCCTATCTGAACAGCTTTTAAATCAGATAGTTTTCCCTCAGTCTACTTCTCTGACCTCCAAGCCCGTCCTCTGAGCTGCTTCTGGCTTGCAAAAACTCAAAACTCTCCGTCTGCCACCACCAACTTCTCTTAGCATCAGGTTCTGCTTGCCTCACAATTCTCCTTTTTCTATGGGCGGGTAATCTTTTGAATTACTGGCTATCTGCATCCCTGCGTACGTGACACCAAAAAAAAGGGGCAGGGTGGGGGAGTGGGAGGGGGAGACAGATGATCGCCATTTTGGCCACCTGGGTGCAGTCACCTCACTAAGGTACCTAACTTCTGCTACAGGAATCTTCATGGACGCCGTCATAAGGCCCAGGTAAAAAGCTCCTTGAGGACTTACCGAAAAGCACCTGAGCAGCACTAACAATGAGCTGGCTCCAGTGAACAAGTAATTTGTTTTTCCCCAAATCAGGACCCTCCAACCTGGGTGGAGAAAGCACAGAGCACACCACACCCAAGCTGCTATGGATGCCTTGCAGTCTCTGCTTGCTTGTTTCCTCCACGCTGGGGGTCCCACTCCTTGCTGTCGCAATCCCCATCTGGCCCTGGGGCAGGCCGAGGCCTCCCAGGCTGCTATGTCACCTCATGCTACTTCGTACACACAGCCTGGATCGGCGGGGGGACAAATCTTCACCCCCACCCCAGTCCTAACTGATCCCAGCCAAGCAGACTTCCCACACAGGCCGCCATCTTTTGCCCAGGCATCAACGCTCACCCGGCCTGGATGGGGGTGATCTTCTGGGCCCACCCCAACTGGGCCCAGGGCAGGCTACCATGCAGCTTTCTGCTAGGGCTGGACCTCAAACACAAGACTATGGCTTACCCACTACCTGGACCACATCACACATGCGGTCTGGCCTCTTTTTTCATGCAGGCTGCACAAGGCATGCACCCCAGGGGGGCTCCAGCTCTGGCCAGGGCGGTCTCAGGGCTGCAGCCTCCCAAAGAGCCACAGCAAAGTGCTCCTGCTCTGTCGATGCCTCCTTCCAACAGTTTTCACTTTTTGGGGGGAAATCACATAGTGCAATCAGCGTCATTTCAACAAGTGGCATACATTTTGGAAGCAAGTGGTAGGTAGGGTGAATCTAATGCAGAATTCAGATATCTCAGTATATTTTTCAACTTTTCTTTTAGGGAACTATAGAGGAATTTAATTTTTGCCACATCCCAAGACGTCGTGGTTCTCTAGCGGTGCTCCGCTAGCAAAGAAATTTGTTTTGAGGCGTTGGCCATCATCTATTTCGCCGCCCAAGGTGGAATACTTGGTGAGTAGTTATGTCAACACTTCCCCGGTGGAAAGGGCAATCGACACGCAAAGGGGGGACGAATGTGTTGAAACCCAAGCTAAAGAAGGTATCATTTGTTTAACTCCCACATAGTGCACATGTCACAACAGAACAGTTATTCCACAAAAGGTGGTTACAGCAATTACACGGTCACTTTAATTCATGCTTTAAATTTGATTAGACACAAGCCTTAATCTATCAGCATTATGTGTTTTCAAGTGATATGTGCATGTTAGGACTCACCTTTCTGTAGGACTGCCGCATCACGATGTGGCCCCACTAATTCTTGCATACATTACGCATATGTATGGATTCTATCTTTTTTATGTTTTGTAACCTTAGTAAGATCTAATACAATTTTAATGCAAGAAAATTCTTTTTAATATATATTCTTGCTCATGTCTCAGGTGATTTACCCATGGTAAGGGTTGATACTCTAACCCTTCCTGCTTGCCCAACGCCCTGCAATCACTGCAGAGTATGTGCAAAGGAACATGCCCTTCTGGGAGGTGTTTGGCTCATATGTGGTTGACCTTCCGTTAGTAGAAACCAGAGAAGAGTAGCCTCAACATCACACAAGCACATGAAATGTTTATCTAACTGGGACAACTGGTTAAGCATTAAAAACTGAAGGAGAGGCCATTCCCAATGGATAATGGAAGAGCATTTGTACTGCTTTACAGGCCCCACAAGACATACATGCTTATATTTTCTATTAAAAACAGTCACTGTAATCCCGTTTTAAAGAGCTTTGCGACCCCGTGTGCCCCCTTCATACCCCCTGGGGGGCAAGAGGGAGCAGCTCCACAGCTTTAACACCACTACTTTAGGTAGAGGCCAATAGTGCCGTCTTTTGACGGTACGAAAAATGTCAAGTTAAAACTGTTTTACTTTCTTTCTTTTTTTTTACTTCACAAACATATTTATTCAAAACAATACTTTGGTCACAAGGTGGTTATGCAAATGGTAGGCCCAGCAAGAAGGCCCAACACACATCACATCACATGCTGGACAGCAAACCCCAAGAAAAACACTCAGGCAGGGTTTCTAATACGCCATTCGGTCAGTCAGATATTCTATGCTACAATTGTTTTAAGAGTACAACTAGTCACAAGCAAAAACCCGGCTATTTGATAGTCGCTGAATGTGAAATGGCATTAATAGGTTAGCCAGGCTTTCTAAACATAGACGAATCAATTTGAAAGACCCATAAAATTGATTCGCGGTCGGGGGGGGGGGGGAGCAAACGATGGCAGAAGCATGCTGCTTTAAAGGCCCGTTATGCAGATCTTTGCACACCCGTGGTACATGCTTTGTGATCTAAAGTATTGTTTAATTGAGGCCGGAAAATAGTCTCCCTATTCAGGAAGCGTCTTGTTGCTTGGCGTTGCTAGGTAATGCCAAGGCCGAAGCAATTGCGCACTCCCTCAGCTGCGGGTTCAGCTTTGCACGCAAGGCCAGCTACAAAACATCCTGCGCGACCACAAAGGACGAACCTTCGAGATCACCTTCGCGCACGTCAAGCCCATTCAGAAGGGCTCTCAATGCATTTCGTTCAGAGCCCTCCAGCAGCATTAACTCTTCAAACAACCTACACATGAATAAGCGCGTGACGCGAGCACATTAAACATATGAATAAGCGCGTGACGCGAGCACATTAAACACGCACAACTACGGCAACTGCACGGCTGCCAGCTATTGCATTCAACAGCACATGTTGAGCCGTGTGTACAAGATTCGGTCACAAACTGCAGCGCCAACGGATTTGCTTATTGCTTCGTGTTTTAACCAGGTGCTGTGGGGAGCAATACTTAGACCAGCACATTTCCATTTACAGGACACGCGCACGTGGCTGCATCCTGCCAAGTCACGGTTGATGGACGCCTTTGTACCACACCCAGTGTCAGCAAAGTTGTGTGTGCCTGTTTTTTGTATTGAGCAAAAAAAATGTGGGCGATTATTAATAAACCAAACAGTAACTTTCTCCTGCAAATGCAAAGAAGCAAATGGGGAGAAGCGGACAGATAGCGAGAGACGATTTAAGACTAATTTATCACTCCGCGTTGAAGTGGGTCACAGTGGAAAACGCTCTGTCCTGACGAATTGTCACTGCAAAAAACCACAAAAGTAGCGTGCTTCCACATGTTGACTTCAGCTGCATGCAGTGCCTGAAATAGAAAAAAAAGAAGCTGGATATCCCGGCACATCGCTGTGGCACGGGCCGTTTGTTTGCAGGCAATGCCAAGTGAGATTAAATAATGTGCCAACGAGCAAACATCTTGGTAAAGCAATGTATCTGAGATCCTTTCACACAACTTCCAGTTTGTTGTTATGCATTGTGTTAAGAAAGTTTGAATATCTATATTAAATTGGACTTTCTTTTTTGCATATCAAACTAGCAGATATCATAGCTGCAAAGTAAGCTTTAGAAAGAGAGCCCAGCAATCGACTAGAATATCAGAAAATGTATGGTCAAAGTATTTCAGTGATGTACCGAAAGATTTAGTGTTGGAACAAGGCCATGATTGTATGCAGACAGTGCTTTAAATGGGCAGGTCCTACCCGGCCCTCAGTACCTGCACTTATTTTTTAGCATTTGAGTACCTGTACGTCTCAACGTCTGAAAGAGAGTACCGGTACTTAACTATGGGGCGCGGTGAAAATGAAAGCTTTTCTTTTCACTTTATCACAATTTAAAGAACTACGCTCCTTTAGCCGTTGCTGGGGAAAGCAGCACCCCCTCCCTCCTCCTCCTCCTCCTCTCTCCACCACCCGCAGTGCATATAATGTCTCCTTCAGGGCTCAGCCTGCAATTCAATCAAGAGATGTTTTGACGATTCAGTCCAGTTAGGGTTCTCACAGAATCTACAAGTAGAGTCCCGAGTGCCCAACTGTCTTTGGTAGCTCAATACTTCCCTCATAGAGAGAAGATCTAATCTTAAGCGCATAAACATATCTCTAAACTTGGGGCATGGAAATTTCACTAGATAGCGTGGCAATTGATTTACCCCTTGCCTCTCATGAGATAGAAAGAATTATAAGCTCGTTGCGTGTTATCTGACTGAGTTCTTTTAAACTAGATCTCCCAGTGGGAAGGAGACGTTTATTAGTACGTCAGAGGCGCGTTAGCGCAGGTACTTTTGTGTGCTTGTCTGCGTCTGAACACGGCAGTTCAGTGCGGAGCGGTGGTGATTGGGGTGACAGGTGGGTGCTGACGCACGTTTAGGGAGTTTTGTTTTATTCTTGCAAGCAGCGTTATTGGATTACTCATGGTGGGCAGAATGGGGCAAGCTAGCATGTACAACTCTGAGGTCTTTAATAAAAGTGTTATGGTAAAATCACAAAAAAAGCGAATAACATACTCCAACGGTACCTGTCCTTCGCAATGGTACCATTGGCTGAGTCACATCCCTCAGAAGACATGGGAATGGCAGGAGGGCATACCAGGATTGAGCAGGGGCAGGAGCAAGTAGGGGCTACGAAAGCCCCAGAGGCTGCCTACCAACAGAGTTAATGGAGAAATCAGTGTGGGTGTTAGAGAGGTCATGACCCCCTTCCTCCCCTCCCTCTGCTGGCAAGAGTGAAAACAATCCCTCCAGAGAGAGGGATTATTGTGTGAAGAAAGATCACAGCAAGCTCAGGCTACAGCGTTTGGAGGAAGTCGGGGAAATATTTATGCAAACATCAATGCCTTTACACGTTACAGAACTGGGGGATCCAGTAGAGAATAATCCTGAGTACGGGTATCCTATCAGCCGCAGTAGAGAGCTACAGGGTAATATCCCCAATACAAACAACTTGCCCACGTGGGGCAATATGAAGGAGAATGATTCAGGGACAGCAATTTTCAATCGGGTTGAGACTAGTTCTACGTAGACAAATAGACCAGGCTGCTCCTTTAGGGGGCCAGTATGTGGATACCAATAGTGGCAATACGCTGGCTAGAGAGGAAGCTGAAGGCATGGTACTCGCAGGAATTACAGAGGATGAAAGCAACAACAACAAAAAAGGAAACTTTTTAATGCTTGGGCTAAAACAAGAGCACTAGGAGATAAGGAGGCTTACTTAAAAGCAGCCAAGATATATGAAATGGCAATTAGTGAAGCCAAATAATCCATGTTCAATACCCGGATTACTAACGTTGAACACGATTCGTAAGAATTGTATAAAATATTGAAGGAGCTGGACAACCCAGATAGCGCCTGGTGCGAGTCAATTCAAGTGGCCATGTTCAACAAACTACAGAGGATTAAAGAAATTATAAAAATCAAAAGTGGTTTTTTGAACAATGGGGGTGGAACAGAGGGAGCAACAGACAAAACCACAGAGGTCCCCAGGGAGCCAGGCAAGACAGTTCAGTTTTAGGTCAGTAACAGAGGTGGAGATGGTGGACATCATTTGGAAGTTGAAGCCTACTAGCTGTGGAGGAGACGTGTGTCCAGTGATTACAGTAAAGGCTTGTCTTCCTTCAGTGATCACTACCATAACACAATTTGTCAAAATATCATTTTAGGAGTGTCTGGTGCCAGAATGTATTAAAAATGCATGGATTACACCACTACTATAAAAAAGATTTAAATTAAAATCAGGTCTTGACCCGCTTCTTCTGGTTAATTACCGGCCGGTGACAAACATGACATTTTTGTTAGAAATACTTCACAGAGTGGCATATCTTCAGGTTCTGGACCACCTGCAGAGAAATAACACTGAGTAAATGGCAGTCCAGTTTCAGGCCAGTTCACAGGACAGAGACAGCTTTGTTAGATTTGAAGTAGAGTATTTTACAGTCCTTTGATGGGGGGAAATTGGTATCACTTATGCTGTTAAATCTGTCAACAGCATTCGACCTGGTGGACCATGACCTGCTGACAAAAAGACTTCATACAGTGGCCCCCTTTTCCATCTCAGCAGCTGCCTGGGTGAAGTCTGTTTTGGATAATCGGTCAGCAAGGGTCTGTAGTGGTTCCCACAAGGAGCCTGCCATTCACTATCACTATATAACATCTTCACCATTCCATCTGCTGGAGGGCAAGGGAGATAAGCTCACAAATTACGCAGATGACACTTGTTCGGGGTGTATCAAGAGGGCTTGCAGAATATCAATAGAGTCCTGGATGGTGGAGAATGGACTTGCCCTTAATGATGAGACCGAGCTCATGATTGCGGGTACCGGGGTCAGGCTACGAAGCTAGGTCCTGAATTTAAACATTTCACGATTGCAGGTTGTTTTATTATTGACACCCAAGCTAAGGTTAAGACATTAAGTGTCTACCTAGACCAAACTATGAGTATGCAACAACAGGTGAATAGTTTGTTCTCCACATCAGCCTACTATATCAAACTGCTGACCCATATTTGGCTGTTTTTGTCCAAGGGAAACCACGTCACTGTGGCCAGGCCCATCATTCGAACAAAAATGGATTACTGTAGTAGTAGGTACGCATTAACAAGGGCAATTTCTCAAAACTGCAGATGATTCAGAATAGCGTGGGGAGTGTGGTGGAGTGGCTAATAAGCAGAGAACACATTTCCAAAGCCAGCAGAGATCTTCATTGGTTGCCTATGGAAGCCACAATCTTGCATCGCCTGCTTACGATAACTCATAAGAGCTTGTCAGGCAATAATCCTGAGTATTTGGCAGAAAGCCTAGCCAAATGTCCCACTCAGAGAGCATCAAGATCCAATGATACATACTTGCTCAAAGATCCAAGGACTAAATTGACTACAGTAGGAAGAAGCGCATTCTATGCTGCAGCGACTAGGACGTGGAATGCCCTGCCCTCAGAACTTGGAGGCATTGAATCACTGGAGATTTTTAAGCACAACTTAAAAAAATACCTTTTTACCACACTCTTTGCATTGGTTAGGTCCTGTGGATTGTAGCTGATTTGTTTTTTTTAACCTTCTGAGTATTCATGTTGGTCTGGAACTATTTTTGTGTTTGAACCCTTGTTGGGGTTAGCAACCGTATGCCTTTGGGCCATTCTCTGAGGCTTTATAAATAAATTACATCAAATAAATAAATTACCTGCCATGCTCAACGTATTCACCACGTCAACAGGCCCAGCAAGACGTGCCATCCACGCCTGCTTGTTTTAATGGATTCCTACAAGGACTTGAAGCATGCTTAACTGCATGGCTTTCAAAAGGGGAGAATGGATCAATGAAACAAAATAAATACCCTAAAAAAGAACATTGAAGTGTCTGCTGGGAAGCCATCAATAATGAAGCTCAGTTTGCACATAAGCATTTCTGTGATAAGAGGCAGAACAGAGCCTGGCTCTATCTAGCATACCATCGGTTCTATTTAATTACATTTTCCCATATTTATTTATTTAAACATTTGTAAAGCGCTTCAGGCCCATAGGCGCCATAAACAAACATTGAATGATAAAAGGGAAATAAAGAATAATAAAACAAAGACCATACAAAAGTAACAACTAGTATAAAACGGCCTGAACCAGCAAACATGAACAAAAACACAGTAAAAAGGCAAAAATGAGCCTCAACAACAGATAAAAGGAACATTAAGATAGAAGTCAATTAATCAGGGGATAAAATGATTGCATAAAAGAAGACTCAACAAGTAAAACAGAGTTAAAAACAGCAGTTTATGTAAAATAGAAGTTTTGAGCATTTTCTTAAAACGATCACGGAAGGACTCCTAACGTAAGGTAAACCGGCAATCCTTTCCAAAGGTCTGGAGCTAGAAAGTCAAATGAGCTTTTGACTGCTCTTTCCAGTTTGTACAATGGCATAGATAGGTTTGCTGTTACTTGATCTAAGCATACGACCATGTTGTTTGAAGATCTCTGCTTCAGGTAGGTAGGATTGTTACTGAACATGCATTTGTGTGTGATAGTCAGCAACCTGAACTTGGGCTTAAAGACTAGCACCACTTTGTTGACCAATGACCACGCTTTTAGCACATGAGTATTCAGAGGTAGTGTCTAAACGCAAACGCTTTGACTCCAAAACATACAATTGTATTACGTTTCTTGGCTTACTATTTCTAAGAGCTAGAAAGAGCACAAAGCGATCCTTCTGTAGCAATATGCTTTACGATTTCTCCACAATGTGATTATATACACTTCATCTGCCTAGAACTCAACCCATAGCACACTTTTAACCCAATGCGATCAATGTGAGATTTTCCTCGAAGGCGTGGGTTTATCCCCCTCAAACGTGAGAAAGCAGCAGGAAGATCTGTCCATGTCGCCTAATGTATATCCACAGTACTATTGGACCATTAAAGCGAAGCATGTCCGAGCAATTCTTAAGTCGAATCCACAAGTCAATAGCGGTTCACTTTCAAGAAAAACACCAGGCTGATCAAATTGTGTTGACTTTCTGTGGAGCACATCTGGCTAAGAAAAATAAAAGGAGGTGGGATTCACAAGTTAATTCGTCTAGACATGAGATGCAAAATGATTATTTGGATAAATAAAAGACATCCAGCAAGTCATAATACTCATGAGGGAACTCCTCGGTTTTTGTGATATAATGTGCAATTATTTCTAGCTTGGTCCTTCTCTGATCGTTCTGTGTGTGCTTGTCCCTTTTTTTGCAGGTGTATTTTTTACGTCCACCATCCTGTACCCATGTTTTTGGCATAGGTTTTCATATCTAATGGCTATTGTATGTATGTGTGGTGAGACAAGCAAGTGATTTCACTATAAATTCTAGTGGAAATGGTGGAAGGACTGTCCTTGACAAAGGTATACAGTGTTTATATCGGATCTTTTATATAGAATGAACATATATTGAATATTTTATATTGAACATTTTTATAGATAATCCAGTTAGGGTGGGGTAAAGGGTTAAATATTTTTGGGAAACTGTTGGGATGGGTTTTTAGGGGTGGGAAACGGGGGTTTGGGGGCTCCCACAAATAAAAAGTGCATTCACTCTAACATTTGCAATATAACATATTCGATATATGTACATTCTTTATAAATTACTTCGGTATAAAGACATGTAACCCTTGACAAAGCCTGTAAGGTCGGGTGAAAAGTTTGTTGAAGATACCCCTATTCTCCAATATGGGAGGCAGCAAATTGATGGATTCAATCAAGCAACGCTTTTTTTTTTGTTTAGCACCCCAGGACAATACAAATAAAAAATTATAAAATCAATATAGATGCCCAAGAGTGGTATCTCTGTGGTCCTTTTTTGTATCGACAGCAGGCAGATTATATGATCAGGCGAAAGCAGTCGACAGCTTCCAACATAGACTTTTACAATGGTCTTTGAATCTTACAAGTTGGATTTGCTGACTTTAATACTCACAAATGCTCTCCAGGGTACTGTGCCGCTGTATTTGCTGTCTCGCAAGGTGCAGCAAGGCAGGTGGTAACTTTAATTATGACCCTCCAAGGCATGTGAACCGGATCTAAGACTTAAAACGTAAGATTGAAGACAAGCATTTTTTAGACAACATTGAGTGTGTGCACATTTTCCCTGTGTGTTACTAGAGTCATGGGTCCCTTCCTCCAGCACGCATAGGTTTTCGGATTCTCCATGTTCATGGCCTGTACTGAAATGGATTACTTAAGTTTGCCTCTTGCTTTGTGAACTCCAGTCTCTGCCATTTAAATCTGTTTGTTCGCAGTATCTACGGATGTCCAATTAAGTTGAATTGTGCTTTACTTTGAAAATAAGAGTTAATGGATGTCAAGTCAAAAGTACTGCAAGACTGCTTATTCGGAATGGAAGCATCTGGAGTTGCCTCACCAGCATGCATATTCAATATCGGGAGGATAGCTCGGGGCAACGAGCTTGCCTTGGAAGCAAGACGACATGGAACAACACAGGTTCGATCCCCGGATCCGCGCTTAGAAATCTCTGGGTAGCGTGTTATAAATACCCTATCATATCATATCTTATTCTGAAATCTCAGCAAGTGCAGAAGGTGGCTTTTTTGGTTGGACTTTTGCTTCAAGGGGTAATATTGACTTTATCAGTGTATTGGGTTTACTGCTGTCAAGGTTGGTGTTCTCCTGCTCCAGTCAACCAAGTCAAAGCACTGGTGCTCTATGAAGTAGCTTAGAACTATCCTGATCTCCCTTTGTAATTTGATTCTGTTCCAAGTCATTTGAACCATGTGGTCATATTCCTGGGTTGCTAATAGAAGGATTATGCCTAGTAGTTGTTTTGGCTTGACTTATCCATCACATGACCTCAACTCTTGAGTGTGTCATCCGGACCAATACGTTATCTCCTTATTCCACAGAGACACCAATGGGAAATCGACATGGTGCCCTCTGGCATGGTTCTTCATTTAACCAATTATATGTTTGGGTAGATCCTGCATGTGGCTCGATTGGCACAGGGACTTTAAATGTGGTTATAACATTTTGGTGTAGAACCAGCTTTTGAAATGTTGCATTCCCTTTCAGTCTTTCAAGCCCAGGTAGAATCCCCACAGCTCAGGAATTATGGGGATCACAATGTAAGAATGTCACTGCCACAAAGTCAGATACACTGCACAAATACCACGTAATATATGCAAAATACTTAATTTCCAAATACTGGATGACCATATGAAGCAAAATGAAGACCTAATCCTATTTTTTTATTCTTTAATTTATTTATTGCATTCTTGGCAGCGCACAAAGCCCTGGGGCATCTAGGCGCTAGTTACAGTTACAGGTAGGAAATAAATTACATGGTTAAAGGAATGTAAAAAAGGTATGGTTATAAGATACTCAGTTTGCAGGTAGTTACAAAGTGAGGTTATAAATTACACAGTTGCAGGACAGTTACAGTACAAATAGTGGCATAGCAGTTACAAATATGTACAAGACATATGGTGTGAGACATACAGTATGAGACTGCCTGGACCAGAATCTTGGCCTACACCCCGCTACTGGGTCCTAATTTACAGCGTGGTGGTCGTGCAGGATCACAGCAGTATGAATGTAGAGGGATAAACAAAGGGTCGCATGCCGGCAACGCCACACCCAGAAGGCTGGGGACTACACCAGCTGTGCAAGGTGACTTTATTCATTGAGCTAAATGTGATGTTCGATATGCACATCCAACTCATTTAGGATGGCCACAGAATGAATGCTTTATGCATTCCTAACGCTAGATGGCTAATTTGCTTCCCAAACAGAACCTAGGTACAGTGCAAAGCAAGGTGGAAGCCCCAAAGAGTCTCAATGGATGTGCTGGGAGCGAGCAGTTCTCATACAACAAAACCATTGTGTTTTAATAAAAGGTCACATTTACTGGAGGTTTTCAAAGGCTGGCAGAGTACTCATCTTTGGCAGCATCATTGCGCAAACATAAGAACGGTGGGCAGGCCTAGTACTCCAGACCAGCAGACTAGGATTGTTTTTCTGCTGGAGTGCGTCAGCTCCTCTCGCACGGACCACACACATACCAACACGCACAGTCGCCTCAAGGAAGACACGGCAGCCCACAGTCGCCCATATGGACATTTTCGGGACATGACTAAGACACCCTGCATCCTATAAAATATCCAACCAAAATGTTGGTGAAGTGATTTCAGCAGGTTAAAAACCATGTCCGATAGATTCACACAGGCACACATCAGCTTAGTACAAAAATATGCAATATCTAAATAATTGATAACTTCCACTCCTCGGTCTCCCCTGCTTCTTCCTCCTTTTCTCTAGTCTGTGCCTCTCCTCGTTTCTCTTGTTTTTCTCCCTTTTCTGAGGCTTCACTCAGTCCCTTGCTCTTATGAGTCAATCGCATTGCCGCCTCTCTTGATCCTCTGCCTTCTGTTTTCATCTCTTCGGTGTAACCTTATTTTTCTTCCTTATCTGACCCCTCTCCAATGATAGGCTCTCATCTCGTTCTTCCCCTGTTATGCACACCATTTTGCCATTTCTTTCAACAACAAAAAAAATAATCCTTGATCTGGCTCTCCTCTCAAACTATAGCACATTTCACTTTCTCCTTTCCGATCCAAACTGCTTGAAGTTGTCCATTTTCACCATCCCTCTGTCTTGACTCTCACTCCTTCCCCCATTTCTATCTGGTATGCACTCTTCACACTTTACTGAAACTGCTTAAACGTCACTAATTTGACTCCTTCCTCTAAACAATAGTTTTTTTATCCTCTAGGACTTGTGCAGATTTTCATATGGTGGACCACTAATCTCAGCTCTTCCCTCTACTCTGGGCATCTCTGGTTCTGCAGTTCCTTGCATTTATTCATGTCATCCTAAATCACTCTTACTCTGTGTCCTGGGATGGTGACCATTCTTCTACTCTTCCCTTTGGTGTTGGTACTCCACTAGGATCTGTTCTTGCTCCTCTACTATTCTCACTTTAGTCTAAACCTTTTCTTCAATGACTCAAATCTTTGTCTCGTTCTCTTCCTTCAGCGCTAAACTTCATATTACTTATTCTCTTTTTGCTATTAAGGTCCTAAATGATTACCTATTTTAATCACCTTAATTCATCTAGGAAGGAAATTCAAATTGTTCTTTCTGCACAATATTTTCCCACGTCCTTTTACTCATTTTTCTCTCGACCTTCTCTCATTCCTCCTCTGCCACTCTTTGCCCTCTCGCAATTCTTACCTTGCTTGTTTGTGCCGCTATTAACTTTACAACACCCACAGGGGTCATGCTTTTCTTAGCTTTTCTGCCACTAAGATTTGTGTTCTCATCCTAATTGTCTCATCTCATCACGTGACTAATGCACCTCGCTTCTTCTCGGCCTCCTGCCCTTGGCTCTTTGTCCATCGATTTTTATGTTCAACTCTAGCATGAGCTTTCCATTTCAGTTCTCGGCCGATGATTCTTGCCTACCTAGCCATCTTCAGTTTCATTAACTCTGCATTGTTTTCAAATGTATGCATGGTTCAAGCCCTGCGTTCCTATCCTTTCTCATCTCAGTATACTCGATTTAAAAAAAAAAGCAGGAGTGGATCAAAGATGCTGCATGGAAATGGGAAACTTGGTAGCCATGATAACTCTAGATCTTCCGACCACAGACACTGGAGGCAAGAAGCTGCAGAGGGGACTTCGGCCGCAGCACAGAGTCCCTCGACTGTCCCATTAATTTACATAAGCTATCCTGCTTCTCATTAACTTTACTGAGTATTCGAATTCCTCGATGTTCGATGCTTGCAATTCACCAGCAGAAAAACACACGCAGTGCGCCATAATGGGCTCTTTAACGGCCATGTCGTCTGGTCCTAATGCATCTGAAGTGGGATGACTGACTGGAAGCAGATGGCATCCTGCCACTTACGAGGCATTTTCACACAAGAGACGCTAGTTCAAAGGGTTCCAAACACTTGAGCGGGCTCCATCACAGGAACGTTCTGCTACTTTCAAAGCAGAACAGTTGCTGTTACCCAACTAATCGGTCCCATCACATGGCCTGTGCAGTACATGAAGCAAACATCCGGCTGTCTGCACAGACGCACTCTGGAGGTTCACGTGTCCCCTCTTGAAAGAGGAGCAGAGTAGGCAATGGATTGCGGCATATTAACGAGTAATCCACTGAGAGGGTTATAGGGTACCAGAAAATGCGAGAGCCGGGGCTGAGTGTTTTCGGCCTTTCGTCAGAGTGAAGGGCGATCCACGTAGAATTATACTGACACAGAGCACGTCACGTGTCTTTCATACATGCGTTTGTTAAGTGAGCTTTATCGTTTCTTGTAATTTCATGAATTTTCAAAACAAGTGGAACAGCAAAACAAGCAGACGGGCTCCACGCAAGTCTATCAAATTCAACTAATAAATACTCCATGAAGTGAAGTGAACCATTTGCATAAACGCCCACATTCGATTGGGTGATATTGCATGTATATATGTTCTATGTAAAGCGCTTAGGTGCAAGTGCTACATAAATAACACCTCATTATCATTCTGAAGCACCTGGGAGGGTGAGAACTTCACATCCTCCATAGGAATGCAGTGGAGTTAGTATTTTTGCATGCAGGAGAAAGTGAAAGACAATATTTTACCGAAAAATCATGAATCTCCCGCCTAAATCAGGATGGTTGGCATGTATGCATTTGCCATCAATTCTGGAAGCCTGATCCATTTGAACAGTTTCCTTAATAAAGCAGGTGACCCCTCAACCTGGCCATTGGCCCTCGGATGCCCCATTGATGGAGAAACGGGGACATTTGCATTACTTTGAATTGGATCCTTCACAGCACGGGACACGCAATATGCTTAGAAATGGGGTTCATCAAGCTTTATTTTTAGATTAGGATGGGTTAGATGGATAAAAGGTCTTGGGGGAGCAGAGGGGGAACAATGTAAAAGGATGGCATACTCAGACATACGATGCAAACTCTGCAGAAGATGGGAATGAACGCAACCACAGTTCCAGAATGGTTTCTAGATCTAGCTTCGTACACCCTGGGAAAGTACTCAATGTCCCATAATATGGATTATGCTCATCCGGGGGACTTGGCATTGACGGATATTGGCTAGAAGAACTCCTATTGGACCAATAGGAGAAGTATCTAATATACACAACAGAGAAGCTATGGCCAACAATATCAGGCGGGGAAAGGAACAAAACAAAAAAAGAGAAAATGCAAGGTTCTACAATAAAGGGGGACCCAATTTACCAGTTCTAGTTCATGGGTCCTCCTCTTAGTTACAGAAGGCCAAGGTTGCCTCCATCGATGGCCTCCTTCAGAGTGTCAGGGTATTTTCCCAGCTCACTTATTTCTTGGTTTTTACATTTGTTACTTGGATCCTTGGTTGCCTTTGGACCTGTAGATAAAGCATGCATCTACCAGCCAGCATGTAGGATACCCACTGCCTTGGGGAAATACAAGACACATTCAACAGGAATTCCTCGCCCACCCTGCCTAGGTATTTTTCCTACTGCAGCTATTCTCAACCACCAGCCAATTCGACCTCACAACAGCCTCCAACATTTCCTTATCAAGGTCTGCGTTCTATCCCAGTGTCTGTGTATGTGGTACCCAGCAGGCTGACAGCACTCCTCAGCTGTGGTTGTCCCCGGCTTCCACCAGGGTGTTGGCGATAGCTGCATACTGCCTCCATCTAAGGTGTCTCCACTGAAAGATCTAAGCTGCACTACTAAGCAGATTTCCTCATCCTACCTCATCTCTTTCTCTCAAACCACCGGCACTTCTCTTCCCCCAAATCACCAACTCCCTAGACTGCTGTGCTAACTCCTTCAATACAGGCAATATTCTGATGCTTTTCTAGTTTATCTAGGGGCACCTAATTGTCCAATAAGGCCATAGGATTGGCTAACGCTCCCTTGCGCCTCCACGTTTCCTCTCTTCCTCATCAGTCATGCACGGAACATCTCAGTGTACTCTGTGCTTGGCTGTCTGTTGGCTGAGATTTTAAAAAGGTTGGCAACCATTTTGTTAAAACATGCAAACCTATTATGGCGGCTGGACAGTTGGTATGTTTGGCTTCCCAGGTTGCCATAGAACGTTCTTCTCAAACACAACGCTGTGTGGCCTGGGCATGAACAGCTAGGTCACCATCGCCTGCTGGCGTGCCATAATTTGCTCAGTCTTTCCACCTGTGACTGTCCTCGGTTATCTAATCCTCTAAACTCCTGCTCCATACACAGGCTGATTGAGCACATACAACAGGCCTGGCATACTTGTTACAGTATTTTGTAAAGACTCATCCTCGCACTGGACTCATAGGAGTTCCTGATCTTGAATACTATATCTCCATGTAGTCCAAAGTGCAGGGCCTTCCCTGAGTGGGAAGCTTTAGAGCTCCATGCTGCTGGGGCTTGGGAAGGCCAAGTTGACTCTGGGGGACCTCCAGGAGTTGCATCACTTAGCTTGTGGCTTGCCTATTCCTTAGGAGTACCCCATCCACTCCTGCATGCGAAAACATGAAAAGATGCATTGTCCAAAACCAGAAATTGAAGGCATTCCTGCCACTAAAAAAATATGTCAAATATGAGATTGTAGATCACATAGTTTTGCGCAGGAAACATGCCTCGTATGACTGCATACCTCTGCTGTAATAGCATAATTTCTATGGGGATGTGGTAAGGCCAAGCAATAACATGCAACACAATACAAGTGTGGATCAAAATAATGGGTTTATCTAATATTTGGGAATCTATTGGATATGTGTCAGGATTAGTCAGGCGAGTACAAAGGCAGCGAATATGGCAAGGGAAATGTGCACTAAATCACACAGTGAATAGCTTCGAATTAAACTACGTGCACACAGGAACAACGACTCATGTATGCTAGAACCCAGGAGTGCAAATAGAGTGTGACAACAAAACCAATATATGAAAAGGGATGTGGGGTAAGCACCTGACCGCGAGGAAAGTCGGCAAGCGCCTTACCCCCAATTGCTGTTACAGGTACTGACAGCGCTAAACCCACGTGGAGGGCAAGCAATGACAGGATCTGTGAACTAACACTCTTGATGGTATTAAATAAGGGAACTAAAGAACTGTACTCACAAGGACGAGATAAACCTCTTGAATGTCAGCTAGCCCACGAATCCTGTTGATGAAACTGGGACCCAGAAAGGCTAGAACAGCAATGGGAGGAAAACTAAATACCTAAGTTGGAATAGTGATTACAAATTAGTGACGAAAACATAAGCATTCACACAGGAGCTAGCTACAACCACACACCACACCTAATAATCAAATGGGAAATAAATGCAGAAGTGCAATGGAAAACATGGAATGGATCCCAATAGAAAGTAAGGATCAGGAGCAGGGAAAAACGAAATAACCAATGCAAACTTCTCCCTACCCCTCCAAGGAAAAGACAGGAAGCTAATCTAAGAGGAAGGCTAAGGCATACGGGTTTACAGCAGCAAAGGACAGAGTCAAAGAAATATAGAACACAGACAAACTGGGCTGCATCTAAAAGGGGAAAGCACTGAGAAATGCTGCCTGCAAACAGAGGAAGACAAAAAGGGAATCAAGGGAGCAGAAATCAATTAGCGCATGAATCCGAGATTCAGGGCGGAGGAACAAGAAAACAGGAACTAGGTACAAAGGCAAGGAACAAGGAACAAGGGACTAGTCACAACAGGAACACTGCAAACGATGACCAGCGCTGGACTGAAGTAAGACTGAGGCTTTTAAAGCTGCTTAACGAGCACACGCCTCAGGTGTGCTGATTGCTGCACCTGCAGCCACAGGTGTTGCCTATCCTCCACCCAACCTTGTCCTGCAAGGGTGGAGGTGAAGCAGTGGGCCAGGCATTCTGGGAAGCATAGTCATTTGGTTAAAGAAGCATGCTGGCTGCCAAAAACCTGGAATGGATCCGGAAGGGAAGTAGCTTGGAAAATAGGGATTTAGCGCTCCCCATTCATCACAGCACTGTAGCATAAGGTTCGGAGGAAAGGTCCAGTAGGGAATAAACCCCAAATCATGCCCCCAAGTGGTGGGAACGGGAGCGAAGGGAGCGAGTCGTGACAATATGCTTCCTAAGCATTCCTACCATTGCTCAGACGCAGATCAACACACAGAGGGACAAGCTTAAAGAAATGGGTCACCAACGTAGTGATCCAACTTGTTTTTTAAGCGAACGTTGGTTAACTCATCGCAAACGTTGGTCATCTCATCACAGGATTGCCGAGCTTTTGCGCAAAATTTACACTTTGGCAGGCATGGTGTGAAACCTGAAAATAAATTCACAGCAGATGGATTTTTAACCCTCTGACATTTCAATGGCTGGTGGCTTGAGCTTGTCTTCATGCTGAGGGAAGGTTCGAACTAACATCTGTGCAGGAATTTATTATGTAGCCTGATGGGCCTTCAAAGTGAGCATTGTAGTACTTCCTTTGCCTTAAATGAGCTGCTGGGATCGGGTACTCCGCGGACCACATTTGCCATTCCATAAGTATTGTCAAAGCGGTACAACGTCCTTTCATCGCCAGAAATTACTACGCCTGACATTTAAACGTGGAAAGAATTATGAAAACGGTAAACAAAATGTTTAGGCGGGGGTGGGAAAGGGCAGATAAGGTGTTGGGGGAGTAGGGACTAGGTAAAAATAGGTGGCGGAGGGGGAGATTTGAGGCCACGCCCCCACCCCAAATAAAATTCGATTACCGCTTTTGTAATTCTTTCCACGTTTAAATGCCAGGCGTTGTAATTTCCGACGATGAAAGAACATAGAACCGTCAAAGCAGTCCTTTATGGCCACTGACCATTTCGCACTGCACATATTGGCAAAGTGGCCTAAATTGCCCCATACTGCAAATTCTTTTTTCCCAGCAGCACACATGCTATGGTTAGCCAGGGCTTTCCTTCGGAGCTCGGCATCACCTGGGCCTCTCGTACTTGTGTGGCAACTCAGTCTTAAAGCGAGAATCCAGCTTCTTCTTGGCCCATTCATTATGAAGGTTTATCAAGGCACATACTTAGTCTTTGGTATCTGGTTGCTTCATTTGGTGCATGTCATGAGCAGGATGTTTTACAGCCATGGGAACGATGATGGTTTTTCCATTAAGTGATCTCTATTAATCCATGAGCCTCCTGGATTGTGGGATCATTGCAGTAAACAATCAGTTGATCTCTTATGAGTAGATCAGCATCTGTACCAAAAGGCACAGTTGCTTACCAGTTCTCTTGGTGCGTTCACCAAATGAGTTGTGTGAGAAACCAGAAGCATTTCCCCCATGCTGACAAATTTAGGAAGGCCTGAGCTGGAGGATGATCGGTATAAAACACCACCTGGTCTGCAGAACCCTCAATATATTGTCAAAGTGACAACAATGGTAGAGTTGACTGCCTGGCATAGCTCAGAGGTCACTTTAAAGATGTGCTCCTAAACAGGCATGGTGAATTTTGACTAGTTAGAGACAGTAGGATCAGAATTAGAATGCTGTGCTTGCTCATAGAAGGCTTGCCTGACTGGAGGCCCAAACACAAACTCGATACTTCAATCAATAAATGGAAGCTCCTAACTGTAGAAAGGTAATCTTGATCCATCAGTATGCCAGGAAGCCTGATAACTCAGAAGCCTTAAGGTAGTACAGGAAAAGCCAAAGATGCCAAGATGGTAAAGTTTTTTTGTTGCCTATTTTCTCTGGGAAAAGGTTGAGTGGAAGCTTTCTACAAGCACTCATCCATCAACAGTGGGAAGGCCTAGAAATTCTCCAGGTCATGTGCCCACAGGAGGACTCCCTCATATCCCAAGAGATCCCATTAGTAGAACCTGCTGCAGGCACATCACAGGACAGACTTCCAGTGGTGAAGGGTGACATGGAATGCATTTCAACAGAGAAGAAAACTCTTTGGGATCAGGTCTTTCCAAATGAATTTTGGCTTTCAGAGCACCTGGGGAGCCCCCGTAGTATTCTCACTGGTATCATAGGGCAAGCTTCAGGTCTAGGATGTGACGACGCCTTAGGGAGAGCACTGGAATTGGGCCACCAAGACAACCTTTGATCAAGGCAAACAGTAGGCTGTAAAGGCACCTCGAAGGTCTCTAGAGCAGGTCATCTACCGGCTGGCAAAGTACTTTCGTTGTCTGAAATGCCTCTTTGGAAAGGACAGATTATCAGGAATAAGAGTCTAGCCATAAGGAGACCTTTTCACCACCTGCCTGGATAATTAGGCCCCAGAAGTACACAAGAGCTAAAATCCTTAATCTATCAGTCCCCTGATGCAATCCAGCAAGAGAAAACCTTTGGCCTGAAAAGAATGGGTAACAAGCCACAGGTGAAAAAGCATGCATTTGAGCCTGAAGCCACTGAGTGAAGAGAGAAAACAGGGATACCGGAGTATGCAAGAAAGAGTGCATTTTCAGTGGCTTTAAAGACATTTTATGAGGATATTTGGAAATTAAAACTTTGGATATTGTAAGCACAACATCTCTTAAAATGCACAATTAATTTCATAAGCTGCGAAAAAGTACAGACAAAACTTGTCGTTTTCTGTCCAGGTTTCTTCTTCATGCATTAATAAAGGAATGTTGTGCTTCCTGGAATTGGAGTGATGTCCCTTTATTGCTGAGTGGGCACTGGTACTTCTCAGCTGCTCTCAGGAGGAGTGCATTCCACCTGACGTGCTTTCCATGAAGGCTCTTCTTTTTTGTGTGTGATCTCGATCACGAACACGAACACGCACACACACACGCGCACACACACACGCACACACACACTTCCAAGCAACCTGGAGGCTGCTCGCACCTACCACGCCATTTTCACCCACCCTACTCTCTCTCCTTTCCTCCCTCCCTCCCTCCCTCTATCTTCTCCTGCCTTCACTCGCTCCCCGACCTTGTGCCTCTGTCCCTACACTCCTCACAATCCCACTTAACTGGTTCCTCTGTGGTGGTGCCACCGCCACATCCCGGTCCGCCGAATGAAAGAGGTTCTGCGTGCAGCCTGCCTTCAATCTCCATGGCAGCCATCTTAGGTGAGTATTTTGTTTGAATGAATGGGACGCCAGGAGCGCGTCCCGTTCATTCACACCAAATTTGTTTCCCGTCAGCACCCAGGTATTTGGATTAAAAACGGGGTGCGCTAATATCAATAAAACCTGCTCCAGAAGGCCCGATTGAGTGGTAACGGCACTAAGGCCCATAGTTATTTCAATCCGAAAACTTGGTGTGCTTATTTTGTTTGAATGAATGGGACACGCTTGTCCCATACTTCAAACAATATCCTTTTACAGGTTTTATTGCTATAATCAAATTAAGTCTGTTTTGACAAACGCCTTATGATAAATAGAAAAAAAAATAAGTTTGATGAAAGGTTTCCCAATGCACTGCCCACATGCATATAATAAACTAAAGTCTTTGGGTAAAGTTTGTGCAAAAGAGGAAATCAACGTGTTGGGGAAAAGAAAGGAGTGGATTCAGAATGTGCCTTTCCTCTCTGCCAGAGCCAAGATCTCTTACTCGAAAGCGAACATGCTAGATAATAGAAAACTGGTCTGGTCACCATTTCACAAGTAGGTGTGATCAACAATTAGGAATGGTCCGTATTGGTTACTTTATGTTTTTATGAAGCTCGCTTTCATACCTTTCCCTTGTGTGAGCTGTTTTATGCATTTGCATTTCTAACGAGAGGTGTAAGAAGCATATTCTCCATATGCATTTATTGAACAGACTTCACTTACAGTGATAATCCACTGTAATGCTTGGGGGTTTGAAAAATATATTCAGTTATCACAAGCCGAGCCTGTGCAATGAACGTCTATCAAAAGCTGAAATGATTCAACAAGCCATGTACAACCAAAGACAGCAGAGACTGATCATTCAGCTGTACTCCAACGCAAATAGCAGTAGGTTTCACTCGCACCGTAGACTGGAGATGGGAAGGGCTACTCATAAATGCTATTGCTCTGAAACTTAAATCACCAAATGTACGCTCTGTAAAAAGTAGCATCAGCAGTTCACATTCACCAAAAAATGAATGGCATCTTAAAAAGAAGTTCAGATTTTCACTTCTACCTAGGAACCTTTTTGACGGCGATGTCGGTTCTCTTGCACATTAGAACATTTTCAGGCCGATAAACCGAAGTAATGAGGATATTTCTGCATGCCAGGTTCACACAGCAGACATTGATTGACAAAATAAGGGCCACTCAATGTGTACAGGATTGGCCAAAATAAACGCATAGCATCTAAATTAACCTAATACCTGTCAGGATGGCTCTCCTCCTGGGTGAGGTAGACCTGTCCAAAGAGTGTCACGTTAAAGTACAGTGTTCTAGCAAACGTTCTCCTTTTTCTCAGAAAGTCAAGGAGCTAGATGTCCCCGGCAAATCCACATAATACTTGCAAGCTCACGGTACCAGGTTTGAAGGGGAACATGCACCCTATTTGGTACAGTTAACAGACTTGCTTATTTGGTTCGAAGTCCCAAGTGTTACCTCAGTCCTTGGTTCAAGTGGAAGGATTATGTAAGTGGGTCTGTGAGTGGCTGACCTTTCAAGATGGACAAGAGTCAGAACGTGAAAGAAGGCTGCCCTAAAGTTGGGACAGGGTTCGAACTACATCCCTCACTCTGTCTGTCAGGGTTCAGCTTCTCCAGCCACCTGCTCCGGTCTATCTCTCCTTTCCAGTGTATTGCCTCAAGGCTCACTCCAACAAATCCTTGCCCTCTATTTGTTTTCTAGGATGTACCCTTTTCATGTAAGGGCCAGTCTGTCCTAGTTTGTTTGTTCACCTCCCTAGTTTCACCCAACTCCTCCTAGAGGATACTAAACTTTCCCCTTTTACTTTGGTCACCTATCTTTCCGCCTTCCATGGGTTATCCACTCCTTCACTTGCTTCAAGACTTCCTCAGCCCGAATTGCTTTACTTTCCTCTATCCCCGGTTCTTTCCTTATCCATCCCTCATCAATACAATAGCGGACTATTCTTCACACTTTTGTCCCACATTTTTGCCCCTCTCTCATACTACGTAAGATACTCTAAATCTCTTCCAGGTGTCCCAACTTCTTCACCCCTTTGGCCAATTCTTTTTTATGATTATGGTTCCCTAAATGTACTCCTTACTCTTTCACCTTTACTCGTATTCACCCCTTTGGGCTCTCTCCTCACAGCCACCATTGTTCTACACGTCTTCCCTATTTCTACCACTTTCTGGACCTTCCCTTTCTCAGCCTTTTAAATCCTTTTTATCCCAACCCACTGTCTCTCTTGACTCCGCACCCTTTGGGTCAACCATTACCCAACTTCCTAGGTCCACCCCACAGACTCCTGGGTCTCCCCTCCATCCTCTTATCTGCTGCTCTCCCCAGGCGCCAAGGGCTCGGCTCCAGTAACCTGTTTCCAGCTCCTACGCCTGCTCCTTCTCCGCTGTCTTCTCTTCTTCTCACCAGCCAGCACTTCCTGCACCACATACTAATTGAGCCCTTGAGGATTTATAGGGTTTTGGCCCATCATTCCAGCCTCTGTCCGGTGGAATGGGAATCTGCTGTAGTTTGTTGGCCCTGGATTGGTCTGGGCCACAGCTTCGAGAACCAAGTCTAACATTTTGGAATTCCCCAACCCCATCTTGTTTGTTAAGTTGCTGGATGACTCAAGGGTACCCTGATCCAGCTCGGAGTCCCCCTCTGTTAAATGGATTCCGGAGTGGCTTCGAGGGGAGCCAAGCATACCAGCACTGCGGCTCCATGGGAACACTACTCATGGATTTCCTTCAAGGGGCACCTGCCATTATCCTGTGGTGAACCTGTACCTTCCGCACTTGCCAGTCAGCCCTGGGATCCTCCCAATGCCAACCTTGGGCTCAGGATCACCTCACTTTCGGTGCTATCTAGTGCCGTTGGCAACCCTACCATCCACAAGCGCAGACAAGCAAGACGGTTTATCACGCATGCCATGAACACAGTCACCTCAAGATAACAAATGTGCACCAGATCCCAGGTTTAACCTTTTCACAATTAAGTTATTTCACTTCCGGTCAGTGTTTTACACAAGTCACGGTATTGTTGAGTCGTATTGAATTGTCTGCTCTCCAATCAACCGTCTCATCGGGGTGAAAGGATTTATCCTTCTGCAAGATTTTAGAACACTGGTATAAGTTTTAAAACAATTACATACAGATGTTGACATTCTTTTAAGAATGTTCGCTATTGCACTTGAAAGTAATATGTGAGAATATCAACACTTTTTTTCCCTTGCTGGAAATTCTTTACTCCGCAAGGTAGGCAGTGCCCCCTCATCAGGATGGCTGCCACGCACACACCGAGCATGAGGCAACCTAAAAGGAAAACCTCTCCTTCCATACTGGAATCACAATCCTGCATTGCTTCGTTCGTTCACAAAATGTAAGGTAACAAAGCCAGAACAAGTTAGGAAACAAAATATGAACGAAAGCGCCCGCCAACATGTTTTAAACAACAATTGTACTGAAGCAATTGAGCACTTGTTTTAACGTACGTCACATGCAAACAATTTTGAAAATTGTTATATATGCATATGGAGCCAGGAAATTGATATAGTAATTACTTTGGCATACGCTGTACAAATTGATTTATAGCGGATGAAATTGCACCCATAACAAGATGACAGTCAACGTTGCACAAATTGTTCCTTCTGTTTTTGGCAGAGCAGCATAGCAGCACGAGACGTAACAAAGCATGAGCATGCTGTGAGCAGTGGCAGCTTAAAAATGTTTTTATTTGGAAGGGCTAAAATGTTTGCCTGTTGTCTTTGCCAGCATAAAAATGCCATGACAGTCAGAAAACATACCCAGCCTGGCTGAACCAATGTAGGCTAGTCGAGCCATATAATAACACATATGTTTGCTAAATGGCCAGTAAAAAAAATAACATGCCACAATATATGGCCAAACTGGCGCCACCAATTAAGTCCAGTCTGCCCACATTATAACATGTTTGGTTTACCCATGATGCCCAGTAAATAAATGTCATGCGTCTAGTAGCCTCTCAGCCCTCTAAAATTATAGGTCTGCTCCCCTTTGCGCACACACACACACAAATACACACGCATACAGCACACGCAGTCATACATACATACATTTATGCTCATTCAACTGCGTATTTATACACCATTCAGACAACCCCTCACATGCACACATACATACACACATGGGAACACTCATATGTGCAGTAAGACATACGGTTTGCATGCACACACACATACAACACATCACATATACACATTAATACTTCACTTAGCTGCTCGCACCATCATCACACTGCGACTTCCACACATGACCCGATTGTCCACCCTTACTCCACACAGGGCACTTTCTATACAGTATTGTTCCTAGGATGAAACCCCAGAATATGCCCCTCCACCCTGTTGCTCCTCTACTGCTACCCCCACACTACACTCCCTCTCCAAAACCATTAAGTCATTGCAATTTAAATACTATTTCATTGACCGTACTTAAAAACGAATAGACAACAATATTAGAAACAGGAATTCATTTTTACTATCCCATGTTTATGTTCATGTTCTCAATGATAAGCAATCTCCTAGATGTTGCTGCCGCAAAAGCGTCTCTTGCTGCCGCGTAATCAAGATTTGCAACAATTGTGCTCTCAACTGAGTGTAACAAGAGATAATCGCTCCCTTCTCAGCAACAAGTCTTAAAGTTTCAAATTGTCAGCATGCTGGAGTAGAGAAGTAAGACCTGTCGCCACCCTACTGGGATGAAGGAAACACTACCTGCCAGGTATTATTGATTCACACTTGTAGAGCGCACAACAGCCCTTAGGCAACGTGGCGCTTGTTACATGAGAAGAGCTTTGCTTAGTTACATTAGCATTGGTATACAATTTAAAGCTTGTTGCATGCATAGAGCTTTGCTTAGTTACAGTAGCAGCAGATTTACAATTTGACCATTGTTGCTACAAATACAACATTTACCAGTATATATAGATAAAGATGGAGGAGGGGTAAGTGGCAGGTTGTAGGTGAGAATAAGGAGGGCGAGCATTAATTGAAGATTGAGGTTTTCAGATTCCTTCGAAAAGCAAGTAGAGAGGTTTCTGCTCCGAAAGAAGTAGGGAGGGCATTCCAAAGCTTTGGGGCTATGTATGGGAAGCCCAACCCTCCTGCCTTGGCCTTATTGATGCGAGGGATGGTGAGTTGGTTGGTATAGCATGTTCTGATGGGTCTTGCTGAGGTGGCTCTACAGAGGAGTTTCTGAAAGATAGGAAGGTGCTGTGTAGTTAACGCATTTGTGGGCTGTAGTGAGAATTTTAAATGTAATGCGGTCTTTGACTGGGACTGGGAGCCAGTGAAGTGCTTGTCTAGCTTGAGTGATGTGGTCTGTTCTGGGGATACCTAGTGCTGCCCTAAGCGCATTGTTCTGTGTGATCTGGAGTCTAAGTTTTTACGGGAAGTACCTGCTAGGAGTGAGTTGAAGTAATCTAGTTTAGCGCCTACAGTGGCTCTGGCGATAGAGAGGCAGTTAAGCTTGGTTAGGAAGGGTTTGATGGCATTGATGAGTTTGGTGCTTAGGGCGGAGGCTGAGGCTATGGAGTTAACCTGTTTGCTCATGGATAGCGTGGCATCAATGTGTACCCCAAAGGTCTTGATAGACTAAAGGACGGGGATGATGGAGTTATCTACGTTAAAGTTGGAATAGAGGCAGTCTAATTTTGTTAGCATAGTCTTTTGACCCAAAATGAGAATCTCGGTCTTATCCCCATTGAGGCAGAGACCATTTTCCGCCATCCAAGCCTGGATGGTGGAGTAGATTTGGCTTAGGGCAGCTGCATCAAGGTCGTATGAGCCAGCTAGAGGTAGAAGTACTTGGGTATCGTCTGCATAGTTGGTATATGCGATCCCAAGTACATCAAGCTTATCAAAAAGGGGCTTTGTGAAAAGATTATACAGTGTTGGTGCAGTACATGAACCCTGTGGGACTCCACAGTGAATTGTAGTGGGTGCTGCATTTGCTGTATCCGAAAAAACTTTCATTACTCTTCCTTCTAGGAAAGAAGTAATCCAGGTGGTTGCTTGTTTGGAGAATTGAGCTGCTTGGGTGAGCTGAGAGTTCTGTGGTCAACCAAATCGAAGGTGGCCGAGAGGTCTAGGAGCAGGAGGAGTGCAGGCTTACCTTTGTCTAGGATCTGAGTGATTTGGTTTTTTAAGTCCAATAGTGCAGTTTCGGTGCCGTGCCCTTTGTGAAATCCAGAATGTCTTTTTCCTAAAACAGAATTAGTCTCAAGGTGCAGTTGGATTTGGAGTATGCGCTGCTTTATCCAAATGTTTAAGAAGGAACGGTACGGTGGTTATGGGCCTATAGTTTTTGGGCTGAGTGGGGTCTAGCGTAGGTTTTGTTCAGAAGGGGGGCGAACCCAAGCTTCTTTAAGGCTGGCGGGGACAATGCCTGTATTGAATGAGGAGTTGATGAAGGTGGTGAGGAGAGGGGCAAGATCTTTGGCACAGTCTTTTACAATCTTCGGGGGGCAGATGTCTCCTTTGCAGAGTGAGGGTTTAAGGTGCTTGAGGAGGTCTATACCTTCGCGTTCTGTGATGTCCTTAAAGGAGAATTTAGGGAGGTGGGATGTGCTGTCAGGTGGTGTGGCCTGCGTGGGTGTGTTTTGGTTTTGTAATGCTTTATAGTGAGCCTGGATTTTATTCTGGAGGAGGTCCATTTTATTTAGCATAGCAGCTTGGATTCTTGCACACCAAGCTTCGTCCTTAATGATTTCATCTGTGCTGGTGGGCTGCGTAGTAAGTTCCTTAAATACGGTGAATAGTTCTTTTGTTTGAGAGTTCGCATTGGCAATTCGTAGATTAAAGGAGATGGATTTTGCAGTGAAGATGGCTTCTTTATACGTTCGCGCCAGTAATTTAAAATCGTTTCTAGTGGAGTCACAGGGGTTAGATTGCCACATTTTAAGTGCAAGTGGCTTATTAGAGTGCATAGTTTGCAGTTCCTCCGTAAACCATGAGTTTGCGTGAAATGATTTTTTCTCTTTAACTACAAGGAAGAGCAGGAAGAATTGTGGGGAAAAGGGCAAGCTGGAAAAAAACCCTCTAATTATCTTGGAGGTATCTCAGGAATTTTATGCAGTGCGAATCCCATGTGCAAAGTATTGAGAAGAGAGCTAGGAAAGTCTCGGAAGACGACTGAAACAACAGGATGGAACAAGTTACTTGCCTGTAACTATTGTTCTCCAGCATGGGTCCGACATGGATTTACATGCTCATGAATATTCCCCGTCGTCAGGCTGGGAATCCTCGGTAAAAGAAAAAAACAGTTTAATTTTCAAATTGTATTTCTCCTTTAAACCACACACTGTTTTCAGGGTCATAATGCCCCCATCCAATGACAGTCCTCTCCCCAAGACCCCCCTCTAGCATCCTCTAGCAGCCATCTTCAGATTTGGTAAGCACGTAAAGTGGCAGTATGACAAAGAAGAGCCGCAGAGGGGTTTGGGGAGAAGGGGGGCGCGGCTTTGCATGTAAATCCATGCTGGAGAACAATAGTTACAAGTAAGTAGCTTGTTCCTTCTCCAGCATGGGTTCTTGCATGGATTCACATGCTCCTGCATAACTAATACATGGCAGTAAACAATTACACAACCATGGGAGGTGGCAAGACTCAACAGAAGCAAAGGACTCTTACCTCTGGAACAGACTCACCTTAAGCAAACAGGTTGCGTAGCACTGCTTGGCCGACTCTGGACTTCTACCTGGAATCGCTGTCTATGTAGTAGAATATGGAATCCCAGTCTATGGAGTAGAATTTCGTGAAGGTGTGCGTGGACCTCCATGTAGATGCCCGGCAGAAGTCCAGCAGGGGCACATCAGACAGGAACGCTGTTGTCACAGCGATTGCTCTAGTGGAGTGGGATCTCGGATGGCCGGGCAGCGGTAAGCTCGCCAACCGATGACAGTGTGTGATGCAGCCAGAGACCCACCTTGAGATGGAAGCCTTGGACAAGGCCTTCTTATAGTTCACAGGACCAAAGTTCACAAACAGTTGAGAAGCCTTACGAAAACTCTTCGTTCATGTCAAGTAACACTTCAGGGCACAAGCAACATCCAGCGAGTGCAGGGCTCTTACAGCCATTGACGGAGGCTTCGGGAAAAAAACAGGTAACACCAAAGGCTTGTTTAGGTGGAATTCCCACGGAACCTTCGGCATGAAAGAGGGGTGCATCCGCAGCACCACCCTCGATTCGTGAAAATACAGATATGGCTGTTTGCAGGATAGGGCCTGGATCTCACTGATGGTCACAAGGAAAGCAGTTTTCCACAAGAAGAACTTGAGAGGGACCTAATGCAGAGGCTCAAAGGGGACCCCATGAGTCACGTCAGCACCACGTTGAGTTCCAAAGCCGGGGCAGGAGCCTTCACCAGTGTGAAAGCTCGGAACAATCCTTTGACATGTCAAGGAGTTCCTCTCAGTGAGAGCAAAGTGAATATCTTCCTGGAGACTTGGTGTAGCAGAAGATAGCTGCCAGATGTACCTTGATAGAGGCGTATGCCAGTCCGGCCTTTGCCATGGATAGTAAGTATGGAAGAATCTGTGGGGCCGTGACCCTCATAGGGGTAATCCTCTGAGTACGGCATCAAGTAGTGAAATGCTTCTACTTGTGACCGTAGCACTTCAAAGTCGACAACACCCTGGCCTTGGCGAGGACCTCCCTATAGTCCGGAGGCAACTCAAATCCTCCCAACTCTAGGGCTGCAAGAGCCAAGCCCTCAGGTTCAGTGATCCTGGGCTGCAGTGAAGGATTGTGCCTCCTTCTCTGGTGAGAAGATCCAGAACCACTGGCAGCTTGACTGGAGGTGAAGCCGACATGCTGAGAAGGTCCGGGTAGCAAATCTGCTCGACCACATTGGGGCGATTAGTATCATCCTGCACTGTCTGAGTGTTTGGTTGACTCTTAGAAGGGGAGGCACGGAGGACACATACAGAAACAGGCCGTCCCGCAGGAAGGAGAACGTGTCCCCCAGGCTCCTGGGTTGGTGGAATCTGCTGGCAAACTTCTGGCATTTGGAGTTCGCTGCCATCACAAACAGATCGATATGGGGCCTGCTCCACTTGACGAGGATGCGGTCCACTTGATCCTGCCGAAGCTCCCACTCGTGGCAGGACTGCAATTCCCTGCTGAGGGCGTCCGCGGTGGTGTTCTGGACTTCCATTAGGTGAAGAGGAACATCTGTTGTCCAACAGCCCAGCGCCACAAGTCCATGAAGATTTTCACAATCTTGCCCTTCAGAGACGTAATGAATGACTTGAGGGCGCAGAACACCGCCCGTAGCTCCAGGATGTTGATATAGAGATCCTTCCCCTCCGGCAGCCACAGGCCTCTGGCGTGCAGACGCCCGGTGTGGGCTCCCCAACCTTCCAGCAAAGCATCCGTGGTGACCATCACCTGGTATGGGGGAGCATTGAAACCCTGTGCCCCGGCCGATGTTGGAGTGGACACCCCACCACATTATCGCTCGACGGAACTCCTTGTCAAGCGTGATCTTGTCTGCGAAGCTTCTGGAAACCTGTATCCAGCGAGCGTCCAGGAACTCCTGAAGAGGTTGCATCTGTAACCTGCAGAGCCGGATAAGGTAGATGCAGAACGACTGGATGGTTCACACCATGGCGGTCTTGATCGACAACAATCGCTGCACTTTCCCTTGAATAGCCGCTACCCTCTCCTCCAAGGGTGACGTCAGGCAGGACACCGTATTGAGTCTGGCACCAAGGAACAGCGCGTTCTGCGATGGTGTCAAGCAGGACTTTGGATACTTGATGGAGAATCCCAGATCCGTCAGCAGCTGGACTGTCGCCTCGGTGTGTCCGATGGCCAACTCCCACGAGTGGGCCCGGATGAGCCAGTCGTCGAGGTACGGGTAGTATACATGTATCCCCCGTATACGCAGATGGTCCACCACCGGTGCCAGGCACTTCGTGAACACTCTGGGCCCAACTTCAATCTGACAGGTAAGGCATTGAACTGGTAGTGCTGTCCCTGCACTACAAAGCGTAGAAACCTTCAGTTTTTTCTGTGAATGGGGACGTGGAAATAGGCATCCTCCAGGTCCAGTAATGTCAAAAAGTCTAATTTTTCCAGTTGGCCGAGCACGTGCTGCACCATGATCATGCATTTTCGGGACTTCAGGTATTTGTTCAGATGTCGCAGGTCTAGAATGGGCCTCCAGCCCCAAGTCTTTCTGACCAAAAAGTATCTGGAATAGACTCCGGAGCCCCGGAGTCGGTGGGGAACTAGCTCCATCGCCCCTTTCCACAGCATGGCCCGTACCTCCTCCAAGAGCTGAGGAATATGTTGCTCCCAACGGGCCACCAGAGGGATCTGTGGACACTTGCACTGAAACTCCAGGATATGTCCCTGGGTGAGTGTGTCCAGCACCCATCTGTCAGTTGTGATCTTTCTCCACTCGCTGACGAACCTCGTCAGTCGGACTCCCACCGGGGGGCACGGGTGGGGGTCAGACCTCCTGGCCAGTTCAGGCTTGCTTCAGTGCCGGCGTCCTTCCTTGCGGGAGATTGCGCATGGTCCTCCACTGTAGGCCTGGGAACAACCAACCTCTGTAGGCTTCCTGAGATGTGGATCTGGAAAGCGACAGTACGATGAGGAGAAATCTTTTGACAACCTGCTCATCTTTCCCCTGGAGGAGCGAACAGAAGAGCAGTGCTGCTGGAGGGGGCCCAGGGAACAGGCAGTCTCCGTATCCGCCTCGATGGCCTGCAGGGAATCGTCGACAACCTTTCCGAAAAGATTATCTCTGCTGAAAGGCTTGTCTAGTACCTTCGCTTGGACTTCCTGGTGGAAATTCGTAGCCTTCATCCATCCATGGAACGAAGGCAGACACCATTCCCCTCTGCTGGAACCCTGTTGGCAGTGTCCAGCACCACTGTGATGGCGTGATCCGACGCTACCTCCCCTTGCTGGAAGAAAGCGATTGCCTACATCATCTTGTCTGGGAGGAACTCCAAAATCGGCCCAGCTTGTACCACAGCTCCCTGTCGTACCTGGCTCGGATCCCTAGTGCGTTGGCCGCCTTGATGGTGGATGACGTGGTGTAAATCTTCCCAAGGCGTTCATCATCTTCCCCTCCCTGTCAGGAGCGACTGAAGACGAGGATGGGTTAGCCGACTGTTTCCTCGCGGCCGCTGAAACCACCGAATCCGGCGATGGTTGTGACCTCAGGCACTTAAGTGCGCATTTCGGCACCCAGTCCTTCTCCAGCCTATCCCATTTGGCCGGAAGGGGCACCACCATGATGGTCTTCCTCTTGGCCTTGCGCCTCTGGTACAAGAAACCCTCCTTCCCGATTTCTTCGGGCACAAGCTTGAATAGCTCGGAGGCTCTGGCGATCATGGATTGGAACAACCACACCTCATCCGGTGGCGACACCCTAAGCTGTGAGCACCCGCTGCGACGATCTAGTCATAATGGCCGTATCCATCCCCATCTCTGTGTATGGGTCTGCTAGGGGGGGAGAGAGGGCCCAACGCAGATGTGGAGGCTGAACAGGTGGTGTCGAATGATGCTCCCTCTTCTTCGCTGGCGGCTGATCGGGGGCATGGGGGACCATTGGAGCAAAAGCTGGAATAGCTCAGAGGCTCTGGCGATCATGGAATGGAACGACCCCACCTCATCCAGTCGGGGCACCCAATGATGTGGGGAACCGCTGCCAGCTGGGACGATATAGTCGCCATCGTGGCTGTATCCGTCCCTGTGTCTGGGTCTGATAGGGGGTAGAGAGGGCCCAACGTGGAAGTGGGGGCTGAAATGGGGGCATCTGATGAAGCTTCCTTTTCTTCGCTGGTGGCTGATCGGGGACCTAGAGGACCATTGGAGCCAGGCCCAGTGGCATCCTCTTCTGGATCTCCGACACTAAGGTGTGGAGGGTCGATGGGATGTCCAGAGACACATCTCTTGGCTCCACTGGCGTGATCGGAACACTAGGACCCCTGGTCGCCATTCTCCTTGTGCAAGGACCCCATGTCCTTGTTGTCCGTGGACAAAACGTCTATGGTTTGGCCACAGCCTGGGACTGATACCGGCCTCCTTGCCCCCCCCTTTTTTCCACCCTGAGGGGCAGAACAGGGTTCTGAGACAGTGTCCCCTTCTCCGGCATGCCAGCACACTTTGTTAAAGTCACTGCAGCGGGTTTACACCTATGGGGCAGGGATACCTTCTGTGCCGCAGGGGCTACCTTGACAGGGCCAGCCCCCTTAGACTTTGTGAGAGCAGCCACCACCAACTCATCGCCGCTGAAAACCTATCCTATGCCAATTGGGCATTCTTGGGCAATTAATTCTCCTCTGTCCACAGCTTCTTTGGCTTCTCCCGCATGGACGAGTTCCTTTTAGAGGAGGAGGTGTCCGATTGCCAGCTGGCAATGGAGGTGGAGGGTGATGTTGACAGCGCCCTGTTCACCGCGGGACCCGCTTCCACAGTGACCCTGGTGGAAACAGACTTGCGGTTGTTGGCCTCGTCTTGGGCCCCCACAGATGAGGCACCCTCAAAGGACTTAAAACTGCTCCTCGGATCGGCCAGTCCTAGGTGAGGCATGACCCTGCTCGGAGCACGGGGCAGAAGCCTTGCCGTTCAGCCATGCCGCCAGTCTACTGTGTCTATCTTTGATCGTCTTCATGGAGAAACCAAGGCATATCTCGCATTATCGTTCCTTATGGTCTGGATGCGGGCAGCAGAGGCATTTCAGGTGCTTGTCTTCAACAAACATTCTGTAGTCCGCACTTGGTGCAGGACTTGAAGAGGGATCTTCCTTCTCTGTCATGGGCGGAGGGCGCGAAGTAGTCCCGATGGCCTTCTGGAAACTTCAACGATCTTCGCCTGTGAGGGGTGCCGAAATTCACCGACAACCAACGAATCCCAACCGTCGGTAGATGGAGATAAGCGGACACAGGCTCTGTCGGCAAAAATAATTAAACGTTTTTCCTTCGAAAACACGAAAAAAAAAGTAAAAGTAGCTTGCAGAGCAAACTCAAGGACTCTCAACAGTGAAGCGTGCAGTAAACCGCTGAATATGGCTGCCAGAGTAGGGGCATAGGGAGAGCACTGTCATTGGATGGGGGGCAGTATGACCCAGCTGACAGTGAATGGTTTAAAGGAAAAATACAATTTGTAAGTGAAAGTGAAACTTTTTTCTTTTACTGAAGATTCTCTGCCTTACGAAGGGGAAGAATCATGAGCATGTGAATTCATGCCAGACCCCATGCTGGAGAACAGGGAATTACGCACAATCAAGGAAAAAGGATGAGGATGGCAGGCGACAGAGAACTGCAGAAGGGCAAATTCACAAGAATCAGGTAGGCAAAGGAGGAGGGCCAAAAGTGAGCAATGCAGACAGAGTTTCATGAGGGAGCAACAGGGGAGTGGAAGGCAATGAGGAACAGAGAGCTCGGAAGGGGTAAGGAAGGAAACATTTGCTCGGAAGACACAAGAGCGTTGAGACGCATCCGCGTCCCACACCATTTCTTGTTCTATTTTCAGGCATGATGTACCACCATACCCAATGCGCGCATACGCGTCGCCTCCTGGAGTCGGATGCATATGCTGCAGAGAGGGTAGAGTGGCCAGCTGCTCACCGAAAGAGGCGGCTGTGAAAAGGAGGCAGTTCCCGGTAAGATTACAAAGAGTGCCTTTGAAACAACTTCAAAGCGCAATAGGGGGAAGACCAGAGACGCAGGTAAGCTATGTGGTGAACAGTCCTATTTTCATATGATCCGAGTACCCACACAAAGTATAGAAATACTTGTCAAATGGTAGGAGTGCACTCGCATTTAATAGGTAAACCTGGTATATGGTGAGAGTACCACAGTATAGGATGGCAATATCTAGAAAATGGCATGAGTACTTAGGCATGTGATGGCTGCTGCCTAACGTTGTGAATTCCTGGGCATACAGTGATAACTTCTGGCAAACAGTTTAATGGTGGATGGATAGCTCCTGTGCCACAAGCTCATTTTTGGAAATGGGACATTACCATGCAGCATCTTTGAAACCCTGGTTGCATCGATTAGGCCCTTTATCATTCTGAGGACAATTAATCAACTACTACCAGTGTGTAATAACGCCGATTAATATAGAGCGTGAATGTGGTCCATCTGCACACATCTCTATATAAATCCCCCATTTATCATTATATAATACAAGTACAATGCCAACATTCTAAAATGCCTAGTAAATGGTGCTGGTTTCTATTTGATAATCAAAGCAGGCAATTTGTGGATGTATCTTGCAACGACTGGAGTTCCTTACTCTGAGCACAATACCTGTAATAGGTTGTATGTTAGCACATCCTGGCAAAACCTATAAAATGATGGTAACTTGAACAAGTTATTGTTACACTAGGCAAATCTCAAAAGTACATGGGCATGTGATCTCAATTCTTAGAGTAGCTGCAAAGAAAACCCTTTGACTACACACGTCAAAACAGTTGGCTTTGTAAATGCTTGCTTTTTTTTTTACCTTTGCACTTACAATTTTTCACAGAAAATAACATACGCAATTGCACCTGAACTTAAAGGGTAAAAATGTTGCTCCCTTCCCTACTTACTCAAACTTGTTTTGACTCCCATTAACAAACGTAGTTTTTGCCAGGTGACTCCATGTCACCCGAGTAAGTGTTCTCCAGTACAGGGCTTTCAAGTACAGATCACTGCATTCTGGGAATTGTAGTCTCTTTCAACTGGACTAACATACCAGAAAACAATGATTGTCAAAAGAAACAGTGGCGTTTGGATAAAATGGAAACACTCATTTGATCGCCTCGGACTATTTACTTCCGTCTCTCACCTCTGCTCCCACAACCACCTACTTCTGCAGACAGGCACTGGCCATTTTAATTGAGCAATATATTTTTTAAAGCCCCTTTAGTCCACCATAACCCCACCCGCAAATCCTTTCTGGCATGCCAGGGCTTTGCAAAATTGATCACACTGACCAAGGTTGTTGGACCGTTAAAGCATTTTTAGTTTCACAAATGGATGCTAATTTGGGAGGCAGAGCTTTCTTAAAACTCCGAGCAGAGTATTAAGCCATTGGCTGCATCAAGGGGATGGGGTAGATAGATATGGGCAGGGTAGGCTTTTGACCCATGATTCTGTGCACATTAGTGCTGATGTTGCCTGTAAAATTACAGTACTAATTATGTTAAAATGCAAAGGCTCGAGCCGTTCTCCTAGGTAGATTAGGCAAACTGTCCCTGCTGCGCCCTTGGCCCTAATGTGTCTCGGGCCAATGGACACTTTGCCCACCCTTCCACACAACCCAGGCTTCACAGAGCATGGCCACTGACCGGAGAGGACACTACTCCAGTTAGTCAGTGCATACGTTGTTAGGGCTAAAACGGGAGGTGACGGCCAGACTTCCTACACCCCACCGGCCTCATTGTTGTACTCGATGCATTGCAAATTAAAACAAAGGGAATATGCTGCAGACGAGCTGATGCTCAGAAGAAACTTGACTGTGAGGCCTGGCACTATGCTTTTGCAAGAGATGTACATTTAGATTAATATTCTAAACTAGCTGAACCCGGCGTCACATACGCCCTTCTAGCATATGTTAGAGGTTATGAATTAAATATCATTGCACTTGAACTGTGCAGAAAGAAGCAGCATTTGCACCCCCTGGGTATATAAATCAAGATTTGGCACATTGATAAATCAGGGCCCACTGGCATTTGCAAAAATTGCAAACGGGCGGCACTTTTTTCTTGCATAGGATGAGTGGTTACTCTTGTTGTCTGGTCAGTATGTCGGTCTCCTACATAATCCCTTCCACCTGCCCGGGCTCCAGGGGACCTGGGTTGGTTGGTCTAGCGCCCAAAGTGTGCCTGAAGTTTCCTCAGGCCTCCAATGGCCTCTGAAGGATGGGGCACAGGTGCCACATACACTTTGGCAGACGCTGACACCTTTGCTATAGACACGCTAATGGTGGGCATCCTGTCAGGTGGAGCCCTTATGGCTTGCAGACTACCTCTGCATCCCTGCCTGTGTCCCCTCTCCTTAGTTAGTAATCAATTTACAAGTGTCTCCTTTATGCCCTGCAATGTTCTGGCCCTTTTAACCTCCCCTCCAGCCTTCTTCTCCCACTTTTTGTCCTTCAACCTCCTGTTTAGTTGTTCGTGAACCTGTAGTGCGGTGCCTATCGCCTTTCTTCATGTTCTCTTTTCCCCTAATCCTCCTTTCACTCCACTACTTCTCTGCCAACTTCCACAGAAACGTACAGAAACATACCTAAGCATTTTATATATAGAGATAGATGTAAACATATACATTTCTCTACCTAAGCAATGGAGCAGAACCCCCGACCTAATAAGATGCCACTGGCTGTGGGTGACATGCATCAGACAGTATCCCAGCAAAGGACGCATCAAGTGTCAACAGTTTACAACGGTCTGCTCCTTACATCCATTTAAGTGTGTGCTTCATTCAGTAGATGGAACGTGATTGCGAGCTGGTGAGAATGACGCTGCAGCTGACCGATCCTCGCACACCGCACCACCGATGGATTAGACGGCCTGGGACGTTGCTCCAATTGACTAGAGCATTACCGATATTCAAAATCTTTGAAGCTCACGCTTCTTAAGGGAAGAGCCAGCCGCGACCCCGAGGGGTATGAATACAATTTACTAAGCGGTGACAGAGCTTCATCCTCTTGGGTCTTGGGAACCGGACAGACTAGTCGAATACCCGGAAACCATCAGTCTGACTGGAAGAAAGAAAATATTTTGGATTCTATCACGCTTTTTCATGGACATAAGTGCGCTTTAACATGGAATCTTACCACCTTTGACTGTCAACTGCGGATTACCGCACATGGAAAGATACCTCTTGTAATCCTCTCTTCACGTCTTTACGATACAGAAGATATTAATTTTCGTGAATTCTTCTTATATCTTGGTCTCTGACTAGATTAGGCTAGTATACCAGCACCAAGCCACTGCCTTTGTGCAACAGCTTCAACTGTTTGTTCGCCCTTGATGAATTTCCAAGGATTCATTCCCAGAATAGATTAGGAAAGAAACATGTTGGGTTTTTTAACCACCGTTTGAATATTTTATATGTGTGAATGATTATGAATATATGAGTAATTGACTGGTATGAATGAGGAGAAGTGGAAGAGTGATGAATTTAACTTTGATTAAGTGATGATGCACGACACAAGCCACTTTACCATCTAGGCCCCTTTTTGGGCTTTGACTCTGAAGTTTTTTTGCACACAGTACTGCAGTGAAATTTTTGTCTAGTAACACAGTAGCGTCTTGATTACACTTGTTTTAAGTATTTTGTGAATTATTTTACATGACTAATGTGATGTATATTTTTGCATAAATGCAAATTAAAACATGAATTTTTTTGACACAGTAGTAATGCTGGATTTATTCTTGAATGTTGGCTGAAGTTTAAGGATAGGAGCTAGTTTTTCCCGTTACCATAAGAAAGCGGTATTCTGGAGTCCTAAGCTCTATTGTTTGTTATCCAAGGGTTAAGCCCTTAACTTGAGGGTCTGCTTTAGACTTCTTAAACATTTTCCCTCAACCTCTCAGTGTAATGATGCCATTCAGTAGATGGCCATGAATTATTTTAAACAAACCTCCACTAGCGTCCTTTAAAATGGTTATGTCCTCACTCTCAGAATGACGAGCACTATTTGGAGGATGGAGTTTCACCTCCTGCAGCCAACCAGCATCGCCAAAAATTAACAACTTCTAAAGCTTCAACAAGCCTGTAGAAGATCAGCTGACCGTCTTGAAACTCCTCTGGCTAGAAAATGTAAAACGTCTTAACAATATAATTATTTTAGAAACCCAAAAGTGTATCGCACCCGACCCATGGAGTCGCCACCCTTTCAGTATTTGGCCAACAGTAAAAAAAAAAAAACATACCTTTATACAATAGTATTTAGCTTAAGTTTCTAATGTTAGTCTTTCTTATGCTAAGGTCTAAACATTGTATATCTCACATGCCAAGGTTTCTACATGATCTCTGCTACCTATGTTATAGATTGTTTTGTGCTTTTTACTATGTTCTTTCATCATGTGGCCAATACAACGCTTTTAACAAATAACCCACCAAAAAAGGGAAAATGATGTAGCTACTTGCTAGTTGTCTCATTTCTCAGGCAACACGCCTATAGGTGCTATATATAGCATTGTGAGCTGCAAAGGAAGGTGCACCACTGACACAGAGAGTGTAACTAAGAGTCAAGTCTTTCGTCATATGCAAATTCCATATAACCAGGTCAGTGCACAGTGCTTCATACGCGTTGAGCCACCTTCTACTGCTTGTATAAGCACTTGTAACCAACATCCACCAAACCTAAAAGAAAAGCATTGTTATGCTTACACATTAACTCACACTACAATATTCATATTTTTGGAGACTGTTGGGAAAGATTTCTTAATTGTGGCTAATTTTCCTTCCATGTGGCAACCCCTAAACTTTTTGCTGTTGTTTTCACCATGATCTAGACTTTGCCAGAGAAGTGCAGCCTTCTGCCGCACTCCTCTGGGCTTTCGCTCCATTCTTACGGGGAAACTGACATGCCCTTAAGACAGTCAGTACCGGGAAACGCTGTTTTCCGTAGTTTCTTTATCATGTTGCAGCTTTCGTGCAACATGGCACAAGAGGGCACTGTAAGATAAGTTACTGCTCTCTTGGGTCTCTAGTCTTCTACAGGCCTTAGATACTCTCTTTGGATTGTAAATGAACGGTGCAAGTGAATCACGGACGGGATTGGTGGCAGCGATCGTTTCTTGTGTTTTTGAGCTTCTTTTGGCGTTTTAAGCGCGTTTCTCGCGCTTAGCCCAAAATGGTGTCCTGGCTCCCAAAATGGCCAGACCACGAGGCTCTTTGTCCTGTCTGCTGAACGTCTTGCCCCCTTCACCTCCCCCAGGTCGAGCCGACCCGGGGCCTTCCTTTTTTGGGCATGTACTTTCCCGCGAAACACAGTCGCTTTCGCGGGCTTCTACAGGCCTGTGTGTGCCTCCAGGATGGGGGCTGGGATGTCTGGTCCCAATACACATCCTGGGCGCAAGAGAGTCTAGGGTGGTGTGAATGCCTGGGACCCCCGTGGTCCGTGGTGAGGTCCACAGATGGTGTGAGTGTTTTATGAGCGTATCTCCCATTGGGTCCCCTCTGTTTTGGCGCGAAGGGAACCGTGGATAAGAGGGGACTGGAAACGCCACTACCAATGTCGATCTCCTGTGTTCTCACAAACAAAGGGATACAGGAGCCAAGTAGCCTGCAACTACGAGGCTGAACCGAGGAATCGCTGGTGACCCGCTGAAGGACTGCTCCTCTGCACTGCTGTCGCTCTGTGAAACTCTTTCTACCTCGGATCGAACGAGAAGGCCTGTACTGGTACTTCGACCCATTGGAATAGTGGGAACAACTATTCTCGGCATCTTCACCATCTCCTGCAAGTAAGCCTTTGGAAGCGTCCCTGGGCCATCCAGTGGACTGACCAGCCTACACAGGAGTCTTGCTCTGTTACCGCCGTCAGGTTGTGTTGTATTCCGAGTCCGCCACACTCTCACCCGCTTCGTACACTTGGCGTTCCCAGGTCTGAAATGAGAGTGTGCACTGGGCTGAAATACACACTGCCGCATCGTTGCCCTGCTGAGGTAACAATCTGTGCGGGTTCACTTAGTTTGGGACATCTTTAACTCAACTTCTGCTGCCGCGGAATCTACACGACGCCGAGAGTCCCCTGCTCCTATCTGAACCTGCCAGCACTGAAACTGATGCGGAGAAGCCTGGGTCTGCTTGCATCGGGGACCGGTGAGTAGCATAGCTAGGAACTGGTCGCCCTCCTGCAGGAGCCCATAGCTTTTCCCCGCTGTGTCAAACAGCACGCCTTTCCGTACTCACGCTCTGCTTCTGCCCACAGTGGAGGCTGCGCTTGAGTCGTGGAGCTCTGTTCATCTTCATTTGTTCACCGAACTAAACTGCCTGATTCCCTCGAAGAGACTCCCCTTTTTGCCCGTTGGCACCAGCGTGTGCAGGTACTTTTGAGCACAAGGCTCCACTCTTCGTAGGGCTTGGACTTCCTTTTAGTTAAGTGCCTCTGAAGGCGGACTGGGTCTAATTATTATTCCCACTGCCCGTTTTCCTCCCCATCTAGGTGGTCTACACATTTCGTGCGTCTACCTCGTTAGACTCATTTGTATTTGTATATATATTGTATTGGTTTGGTATGTGTTGGTTTACTGGAGTTTTATTGTGATTTCTCGCTACGGTCAATGTTACAAAGGCCTTGTAATAAATGTGTATATATTTTTAATATAACACCTGTTTGGAGTAATTTGTAAGTGTCCTTGCTTTGTGTGCTCATTGCGGGATTTCAGTCACCCTCACCCCTCTTGAGACCTAGTCTTGACCGCCGCGATCGCTACCCTGATTGGTCTGGCTTGTCCAGAGGTTACCCTGTTCCAAGAAACTAGGCTGGCCTTCTGAACCTCTGCGCCTTCAGGACAGAGTTCAGAAATCCGTCTTAACAGAGACATGGTATCCCCCTTATCCTGTTGAGACTCAACCAAACCTTTCTCCAAACTTTATAGGTTATTATAAAGCTGTTCCCCTCATTTCCCCACACATGACACTAAGACGCAACTAAGAGTAATGAACACTGTACACTTTCATCACTTTAGCACTGGGACGAGGAAGATGCCTACTAGGACCTATGAGGGTCAGGCATGTCCCTTTGACTATGGTCAGGCAAGTATCATTATAGATCCACACCTGCAGCCTGTCAAGGTGGAAGAGATAGATAAAGAGAGGCCAGTGGAGCAGAGCAGGGAGCAAGGGAGAGGCCTGTGTGGAAGAAAGCAGCAGGGGACCGTGCTTCAGAGGAGGCACCCGTGGTGGAACCGGACAAGGAGCCAGGGTGCTGGCAAACTCCTCAGAAGACTTGCATACCCCATAGCCAGTGGGCCATGCAAGTATTGCAAGTCTGGGAGCCTCCATTAAAGAGGATCAGCAGCAGGAGCTGTGAGAGGGCACCAAGAAACAAGGATGCCGTCAACATCCGGAACGAAGCATTGTGCTTGCTGGCGTGCATAGAGAGGCACACGGCAGGCGAGAGGAGCTCCAGAGGGTGGCTTCAGCTGTGAAGGAGAAGCAGAGGGAACTGCCGGAAAGAGACACCACAAGCCGGTGAGTGTGTGGCAGGACGCTTGCACACCGGGGCGCTCCTGCAAACATATATTGAATACCAAACAAATGGAACTTTAAAAAGTAAGTAAAACCAATGCTTATTGAATACTGAACTGAATGGAACTTTAGTTTAGTTTAGTTTAGTTTATTTATTTGTACCGCGCGCCGAACCCTGGGGTAACTGGGCGCCGGAGACTTAGAGACAGTTACAACATGGTAAAAATATACAATACAGACTGTGATAAAACAACAATAGGTGTAGCAGACCGGGTTACAGGTGGTCAACAGAGACATGCGGAGAGGAAGTACATTAAGCAGCGTTTTTGTTGGAAAGCCATGTTTTTGTTTTGGCTCTAAAAGTCCAAAATGAGGGTTCTGCTCTAAGGTTTGGTGGCAAAGCGTTCCATAGTTTGGCAGCTAGGACCGGGAAGCTGGCGCCACCTGCTTTTTTTAGGGAGAATTTGGGAACGGAAAGGCAATGTGAGTATGGCGTTCTAGTTGGTCTAGTTGAGGTGTGATTGTGGAACTTGTCTGCCAGGTATTTGGGTGCATCATTGGAGCGGCATTTATGGACGATGACGAGGGATCTGAGAGTGATTCTGTCTCGTACCGGGAGCCAGTGAGCATCTTGTCTGATGCTGGAGATGTGGCCGTTTCGTGGGATACTGAGGGCGGCTCTGATGGCATTATTTTGAAGCACCTGTAGTTTGTTCAAGTTGCGTTCTGAAGAGCCGAGAAAGAGGGTATTGCAGTAGTCAATTTTTGAGAGCACTAACGCTCTGGCTAGTGTAATGCAGCTGGAAGGTGATAGGAAAGGTTTGCATGCGTTGATGAGCTTATTGGTGTAAGCTGTGGATGAGGCAGTGGCGTTCACCGGTCTTTTGAGTGAGAGAGTAGAGTCTAGATAAACTATTTAAGCGGCAATTTTACAATTAAGCGGCATAAATGCTTATCAAATATTACATTGAATGAAACACTGAAATTAAACATTCTTTTTTTTTTTAAACTCTGTTTTATTAGTGGTCCGGAAAACACAAAACACAGCAACAGCATCATCGTGCAAATTACAATCAAAATGATACAAAAATAGAGAAAATCAGAAAAAAGTAAAGAAAATAGCAGTACAATAGCCCGAATCCACCAAGGGAACCGAGTCTAAACATCACTGTCATCATCAGGGATCATATCACAAAGAAACATTCTGAGGGGTCCCCAAATGTCCTTGGGCCTGCTCACGGAAGGGTGTGTAAGGACAAATTGTTCTTCAGCCTCGTTTACATAGACCAGTTCACGGAGGAACTGCTTCACAGTTGGCGGTGCAGGGTTTTTCCATTGTTGCAGGATACATTTTTTGGCCACTGCACATGTGACATTAAACAGTCTCCTGATCTTTTCGGAGCACTTTCCTATATCCCCAAATAAGTATTTCTGTGGAGTCAACACCGGGGGAATTTGTGTAATTTCATCAAGTACATCTGCCACCTCCCTCCAGAACCCAGCCACCACCGGGCAGCTCCAGTACATGTGGAACGAGCCAGCATAATCTGTTTTGCATTTGGGGCATTGACTTGGAGCATCAGCAGCGAACTTGGCTATCTTGGCCGGGGTGTAGTGCAGCCTATTGAGAATTTTAAACTGGATTACTCGCAGTCCAGCATTTAAGGAGACTTTCTTGGTGAGAGAGCAGTATCTGTCCCAAGTTTTATCATCTAGAGGGATCTGGAGATCTCTCTTCCATTTATCTCTGTTCAGATTGGCCGTTGGTGAGTGTGTCTGTACTATGGCATATAGGCTGGACACCTTCAAGCGGCCCCCGGCCGTGATCATTTGAACGCAGGGGTGTATAGGGGGTTAATCAGGGAAAGATGCCCAGTGTTTTTGGAAAGCCGATCTCATACGATAGTACTGCAGTACCCTAAGTGGGCCCCTGCCGAACGCGCCAGTAATCTGCTGAAGAGTTGCAAATTTCCCCTCAATAAACATATCTCCCAGGCGCATCTCTTCTCCAGGGTCCCAGGCTGATCGCAGACAAACATCGTGTGTCAGGGGGATGCCAGGGTAGTTCCAGAGGGAAACCTCCAGGTAATATAGGGTCGACAATCCCAATCTCTTAAATATTGCCCTCCAGGCACCGACAGTACAACTAACCGGGTTGAAATCACACAAATCCCTATAGTGGGCATCGAAGATAACAGACTGTATGTTCGTGGGAGAGGTGGTGAGTTCGTCTACATCAACATGCGGTGGGCCGCCCTCCCTGGAATACCAATACTTAGAGAACTGGGCCTGGGACACATAATAATATAAGTCAGGGGTCGCCAGTCCGCCTGACGAGTATGGTTCAGTTATTTTTCCCCACCCAATTCTGGGAGTCTGCCCATGCCAAAGTAAGGCTGTAGCCATAGACCTCAGTTTAGTGAAGAAGGGTCTCCCCGGCCAAATCGGTATGTTCACAAACAGGTATAACAATTTAGGCAAAACTGCCATTTTAAGCACTGCTACCCTTCCATGTAATGATAACGGAAGGCGGTCCCACAATAAAAGCTTGGCCTTCAGGACCTGTAGTGTTGCATCGTGATTATCCGCATATAACCTATTCTTATCGTGTGACACAAGTATCCCCAAGTATCTGATGGACTCACTAGACCACTTCAGCCCCCCCAATGAGCCAGGGGAGCCAGTTGCGGGTGTAAGCGGGAAAACCTCCGACTTGTCCTTGTTTATGGAGTAGCCAGAGTATGAAGTGAACTCTTGAATCTCCGCCATTACAGGTGCTAGGTTGTTTTCCGGCTCACGGATATATAGGAGCGTGTCATCCGCGTATAGAGAGATTAGCTGGGTCACCCCCTTTAGATTAATGCCCCTGCTGGAATGTCGAAGCCTGACCGCTATTGCCATTGGTTCTATTGTTAGGGCAAATAGTATAGGTGAAAACGGGCATCCTTGCCTAGTGCCTCGTCCCAGGAGAAACATGTCTGAGATTGCCTTGTTGGTTAGGACCCAGGCCCCGGGCTCCGTGTAAAGCAATTTCACGTACCTAATGAAGTTCGGGCCTATCCCAAATGCCTCAAGTACTGCCAGTAAGTAGACCCAGGACACAGAATCGAAGGCCTTTTCAGCATCCAATGAAACGGCCACAGCGTTTATTTTCCGGGTCAATCTGGGCCATTATGCCAAATAGCCTACGCAGGTTAAGCGCAGTAGATCTAGCGGGGACAAACCCATCCTGATCCGGATGGACGAGTGTCGGAACCGCCGGTAAAAGCCTATTGGCCAGTACCTTGGCGAATATTTTGGCATCTGTATTAATAAGAGATGGCGGTCTATAGGACGACATATCCTGCGGAGGGCGACGAGGTTTAGGAAGAACAGTTATCAGTGCCTCTCTCATGGATACAGGAAGTATATTACAGTCGAGGGATTCTTCCCAGACCCGCAACAGCAACGGAACAAGCTCCGCACTGTATTCCTTGTAGAACTCTGCACCCAGGCCATCTAACCCCGGAGCTTTATTGGACGTTAAATCTTTAATTGCCTCAGCAATCTCATCTTCAGTGAGAGGTTGATCCAGTGCCAGGCGGGTCTCCTCTTGGAGTTTCGGCAGCGACAGTGTCGCGAGGTATGCCCCTATCTCAGTAGCCGATTTAGTGTCTCTATTACTATTCAACTATTCGTAGAACCCAGCAAATTCAGCATTAATCTCGTTCTCATTGACCAACACCGCACGGTTGGGTTTCTGTATGCTGGTAATTTCATTAGTGTGTCTGTCCTGTTTGAGTAGATTAGATAGTGTCCTTCCAGCCTTGTTGCCCTCGCCATATCTCCGGGCTCAGATTGGTGCGGCGATGAACTGCACTTCCCTGGACGCTAGTTTGTTAAATTCCTGGAGATGTTGCTGTATGTCAGCTAATAAGGCTTTGTCATGGGTGCGAGCATAAGTGTCTTCCAGAACTTTCAGTTTACCTTCAGTCAGGGCCAGTTCAGCCCGAACTCCCTTAAGAAGACCCACAGATTTGGAAAGTAGCATGCCCCTGACCCAAACCTTGAAGGATTCCCACACCGTGGAGCATTTATCGACTGAGTCGATGTTGATTTCGAGGAACTCAGAAATCTCAGTGTGCAGCGCCTCCACCACCCCGGGGTCCATTAACAAACCCTCAGGCATCCTCCATCTCTTGGGGGGTCTAGGGCAGTTATGAAACGTGACTTCCAGTGTTATAGGGGCATGGTCAGACATCGTGCAAGCCAATATTTCACATGCCTGTATTCCAGCAATCAAAGAGGGGGAGACAAACCAGTAATCGATTCTGGACTCGGAATCATGAACCGATGAGTAGTACGTGTATCCCCTCGCAGTCGGGTGGAGGGCACGCCAGGCATCCTCTAGGGCGAGCTGCGAAAGGATACTTTGCATAGTTAGGACAGATCTGCTTGGTGCTCTAATTGTCGTACTGAATCTATCAAGTACCGGGTTCATAGCCATATTAAAATCTCCCCCCCCATATTATATTAGGAATATCGATCGCAGAGATCAGTTGGTATATATCTGTATAAAAGGCCGGGTCATCAATGTTCGGTCCATAGGTGTTGGCCAACAATATCTGCTTACCAGTGTATGGGAGGATTGGTCCAAGAGACCCCCTTCCCCTACATCCTCTCCCCACTGTGAAGTCCATGGCTCGTCAGGGGTTCCCCCTGCCACCAGGGCCCAGGTGGTGGGTGGGCCACTGGCTGAAGACATTGACCAAACATGCTGTATTTAGCTAGGCCCTGGAAACCATTTTGTGAAATAAAGATGGTTTGAGCCCTGTGCACCACAGCGCGGCCCCCACCCTTGGAGAGTTTCACTTATCCCTTTGGCCGCAGCTCTCTGGCGGATCAGCTGAGGGCCCGTTCCCACGAACAGACGGACATGAGCTAGTGTTAGATACCAACACTGTAACATTTCACCTTCCGCAGTGTATCGCTGTTCCCAGTATGACCCGGCCAGCAGGGCCGGGGTGGAAAAGCACTGTAAAATGGTCCCCTGACAAAAGCAGAGTCCCCAAATACTAATGAGCAAACCACCTGTGATGAAACTTTTCTCTCCATGACCTTTCTGACTAAACAATCTGTAACCTCCATGAAGATGGCAGAATGTGTGCTTACATGACATTCGGGATGAAGTACCCACATCCCTGTAGCTATGCGCAATTGGTAAAAGTGCCCCGGGGTTTTCATGTTATGCGTTTCGCCAAGAAGACTGCACCCCAAGGTCCCATGCCATAACTGAACTAATGCTGCTAGAGTGCAAAGGAAGACAAATACAACCCTATTGGGAGCTCATGTAAGCGGTGCACGAAAATACACCACATGTACGCCCAAGCTCACTATGTGTCACTGCCGTCAGTCTTATTAGCGGGTTGTTCCCGCATGCTCCACCAACCTTACTACTACCTCGCTTACCGCACATGTATAGAAATGTAACAAAATGTTGTGGTTGTTAAATACTTAGCGTATAGGTAACGTGTTTGAAATAGCTATGCGAAAGGCACTAGCAATGTCAAAACATAAGCCTTGAAAAGACTCAATGAGTATTGTATATTATGTGAATGTTTATGTCTCTTCCACTTAAATCTGCAACACACGAAGAAAGTACCTTTGTGAGCATATGCAAGGCCATTCCCCCCTTCCTCCCATTGAAGCCTGCCAGACGAAAAAGCAGAGGCCTGTGCTGCTCTGCTCCACCTCCCCCAATTCGGCTTGAGCCGCTTCAAACATTCACATTCGCCCGCAGCACCCAAGGCCACGGCCTGCCACCTGAATTATTTACAACCCAGCAGTAAACCCCGGCCTTAAAACACATATCCAAAGGCGCCCTTTCTTAGGCTCCACGACCCACCGGCCCACCTTAGGTTAATGGCCCCTGTAAAATTAGGACACCCAATATTATAGAAACACTACAGGAACACATTCATAATGACTTCTAACGAGACATGATAACTCGGACAGCCCGTCCCATGCCCTGAGACCCAACCTCGCGACCTATGATACCCGGTCAACAGGACGATGGTAACCATGTATTGATGTATCACCAAAAGACCCTACTTTAGGTGCATTCCTCCTGTGTTGCATTAACCTGTAGCATAACCTATTAGAAGATTTATCAGAGAAGATAATATTTCAATGTTGAATGACTGCGGTGTGCGTGGCCTTAGGGCAGAAAGTCAGGAAAGACGTTCATCACTGACACTGGTCACGGCTGGCACAACAACACCGTCCGGATGAGCCCAGCTGACCTGCCCGGCCCAGCCCACGAGGGTAACGAGTGACGTCCACTGACCACGGCAAACCACATCGCAGCAGCACCTATAGCTAGTCGTCGCCAACCAATCCCAACGAGCTTGTGCCCCCTATAGCATGTAGGTTCTTATGACGCTTTTTGTAAATATATACGCCTGTCTTTGCTATTGTCAGACAGAGCGCTCTCGGAGTTTGCAGAGTCCTTTGCATGCCCTATTCTGATTGATAAACTCCCATTTAAGCTCACCCGCACTTTGTCCTAGCCTTATTCCCATCTTGGGAGAGTCCATTATTGTCTCTCATTGTGGGGAGGATCGTGCTATCTGGGAAACGCTCGCCTTCACCAGCGATCGAGCCCCAGACCAGAAGATATCTGCCCTGAGGATCTAGTTTATGGAGTCGGAGCCCAAGATTCGGGTGTATAAGTGTGGCGACACCCCTGGCCTGGGACGAGTAGTTGGTACAGAATCTGGACTTGCCCCAACCAGGCAACAGTATATCGTTATCAGAGCCAACAGTATGAGTTTCCTGTAACATAATAATTTGGGCACCGTGCCAGACTATGTAGTTTCCCACCTTCTTGGCTTTCAAATGATTATTTAGACCCCTTACATTCCATGAAACAACTTTAACCCTCAAAGCGTGAGCAGGACCTTGCAAAACAATTGTAAGGATAATAACCCAAGACTCGCAGATGTCAAATCAGGAATACCGGACCATGTCAGTGCACTCCAGACCACTTGTTTCAACAGTAACTCATAACCATTTTCCAAACGAACCATCCCAGAACAGAGACCCGTGCAGTTGGGCAACCAACCAACTACACTCCATGGGGTTCGAAAAAAACAGTGCCCAACTTTCCCCATCCTCACCCGCCCACCACCCTCACCCGTCTGCCCCAACTCGACAGTGTCTGATCCCAAACTTATGGAGCACTCCCGGGGTAGCCATGTTGCCTCACATGGCCGCCAACCCCGGCAACCAACGCCACCTCTTACAGGAGATGGCTGACTGTAATCTCCCATCCAAAGGGCCCGTGAAATGGAGCCACAGAACCACTGAATGTCAAATCATGAAAATGCGTGCTTCCTCGTCCGCCGGTCGGGGTCTATTGTTCGGGGCAGGTTGCTCCCCTCTTGGAGGGAGGGGTATAGAAGACTCAATATAGGATAGGGCTTCGGATGGATTCTCAAAAAAGTGCGACCTCCCAGCATGTTGGATTCTCATTTTGGCCAGAAACATCAAGGCGTACGTGATCTGCCGTTCTCTGAGGAGCCTCTTAACAGGTTCATATGATCGTCTGCTCGCCTGGACAGAGGCGGTAAAGTCTGGATAGATATGTATGCGGTTTCCCTCATAATGCAATGTGCCAGACTCTCTAGCCAGACGGAGGATTGTGTCCCTGTCCATGTAGTTCAGCAGGCGAGCAATTATAGTCCGAGGCGGCGCCCCCGGCTTGGGCGTCGGGGCAACGGTACGGTGCGCCCTCTCAACAAGGAAGTGTTCAGACAATGCCACAGGCCCAAAAAAGGATTTAGGGAGTTCTTCCATGTGTTTCTCCATCTGGCCCTTGCCGAAGGATTCGGCCACTCCAACAACGCGGATATTGTTTCTTCTGGACCTGGATTCGAGGTCCTCACACTTGCTCTGTAACTTGCTCATCGTGTCTTTAATATAGCATATATCACGACTGTGGTGCCCGATGGTATCCTCGTTAACACTTATCCTGCCTTCAGCCTCGGTGACCCGAGCACTCTCCTTATCGATCCTGGCTTTCAAGGAGCCTATAGTAGCTACTATCTCATCCATTTTGGTATTTAAAGCCAGGAATCCGTTATGAACTAGCGTGGCCAGTTTGTCCTCTCTGTCCAACACATCCCGTTCAACCTGTTCTTCCTCATCTGGCTGCGTGCAAGTTGCCACAGGACGACTAGCCGTATTGGTGAATGTGTCCATAGGGCCCTTCTTCTTGCCCCCAGGGGTCTTAGAGGCTCTGTTTGACTTACCAGATTCCTTCATTATTGTATCTTGACTGTACGTGTATTGGATCTGGCAAAGGATCTTCGTAAGGTCGGGGCCCAGCCCAAGGGAGCAGACTCACGGGGTAAACAACAGAGTGCTCAATCAGGATGGATTGTGTCCTCTAACGTATAAGGAAACCAGCGCACGAGCGAGAACTCCAGTATATTAGCCCCCAGGGGTCCTCCCCAGACGGCAGTGCGAAGCCAGAGAGACCGAGTAACTGTTGCGCCGAGGGGGCGCCAAGTCGTCACAGCCAGCAAGGACTACGTAGGGCCCACTGCAGTCCGGTCAAGGAGATTGTGGAGCCAGTGTGTGGAGATAGAACACGGGAGGTTCGCTGCACCAAATTGGGATCACTCGAGAGTCACCCAGCACCGGATGCCACCCGTACTGCCTAGCAAGGCACTTAAGGGGCCATAGATGTAATCCTCAGCTGGCGATGGTTATCAATATGCACAGCGGCCCACGGCGGCCCGGGAACCAGTGTCTAATTTAAGAGGGGGGATGCGGGCCCAGCGGTCCGTATGTGCCGCGCAGCCGGCCCCCAACCACATAGACAAGCGGAGGGGCCCAGAGGGAGGCAAGCGGCGAGGCACAGGGACCACGGTCGCAGGGGAGACCAAGAGCCAAGAAGCTTTGGCCCCGGCGGCGCCGGCAGGGCTCCGTGTCCCCTCCCCCCACACCCGGCAACATCTTACCCAGCGCGCCGGATTGACAGCCGGATGGACAGCGTCAGGATCAAGCACCGGCGAGAGTCGGGCGGCTCCAGGGCCAGGAGAGGTGGTCCAGCAGGCAGCGTCAGTCAAAGCCGGACCGGGGCACAGTAGACCATCCGAGGCGACGAGTCTCCAGAGCGTCTTCACCGAAGGATGCAGGAGCCGGTGCCAAGGAGGAAGCTCCGCCCCTCAGCGGCCAACAGCGCCCAGCAGCCGCAACTGTCGGGTAAAGTCGCCTGCAGCCAGGAGTCGGACCGGGGGCACCGCTCGCGCCTGCGGAACTCCACAAGGGGAGAGCTCGAGAATGCGGCAACGCCAAAGGCTAAAATTTTCACAAGTGGCGCCCGAGCCCAGCCTCAACCGGTACCCCAATCTGCAGCAACTCAGCGAGCCCAAGGAAGGATTTATTAGCACAGGATGTGAAGGCGGCGCGGGAGCTTCGGGTCTAAGCGGCCATCTTCTCAGTGCGCAACAGCGCACCCCCGAAATTAAACATTTTAAGTGTTGAATGAACTCTTTCATGGGCTAAGCAATACAGTGAATAACTAAAATGCCAAGGGGAAAATGGATTACCGCAAAGGGCACAAGTGTGACGGTCATATGAAGGTGGGTGTGAGCAAAACACCCTTAAAATGAACTTTTATGAATGAGTGCAACGTGACAATGCCAAAGACTGAAAAGGATGTGTGACAAGGGATGGCAGATTCAAGAGACTGACAAGGAAAAGCCAAGAGATTGTAAACCTACACATCAAAGCCAAGGGGCCGAAAGTCAGTGATCCTGGTTGTGTGACCTGTGATGGGTTGACAATTGCGCCTAGACCACTGAGCCCAAAATGTTGAAAACCCAAAGACATGGTGATCAGGAAGTTAAAGTAATGGGGAATGGAACTCTGAGACTTGGAGTCCAGCTAGTGTTGGAGACCAAATCCAACACTATCTGTAAACTAATGTCATCCTGGGCAGAAGACAATCAGGCTTCCACAAGGGCCATGACACAGAACCCACACTCTTAGACTTAAAGAATCAAATCACTAAAATAATGGACAATGGCAAACCTGCCCTCCTGCTCCTCCTCGATCTCTCCGCCGCGTTTGATCTTGTTGAACACGATATCCTCACCTCACACCTATTCAATGCAGCACACTTCTCCCACAAGGCCACCACCTGGATAACTTCCTTCCTAGAAGGAAGGGCCATGAAAGTTTACTCAGACCAGGCCAAGGCATCCCCTGCCACCATTAACTGTTGGGTCCCTCAGGAGTCATGCACTGCACCTACCCTCTATAACTTGTTCACCAAACCTCTCTGACTTGTTGGATGCGCTCAGCATAGCTTACACTAACTATGCCGACGATACCAAAGTCCTTCTCCCTCTCACCGGAGACTATGACCAAGACATAGAAGCTCTCCTCCAGATATATGGCACCATGCAAACATGGATGGCTATAAATGGTCTCTGCTTAAATAGTGATAAAATCTAGATCGTCATTTTATCCCCCAAGGAAATTCTATCCAAACTCGGCCCTGAATATTCACATATCACCATTGACAATACTAACATACCTGTCTCCACATCTGTGAAGACCCTAGGAGTCTACCTAGACCCTACACTCTCAATGACAAGACAGGTCAGCGCCATCTCCTCCGCCTCTGAGCTCACCACTAAACTCATTTATGCCATTAAACCCTTCCTAACCTCCCAAAATTGCCTCTCCATTGCCAGAGCCACTATAGGAGCTAGACTTGACTATTGCAACGCCCTCCTAGCAGGCATCTCAACTAAACATAAACAGGCTCCAAATAGTACAAAATAACGTGCTCTCTGCCGCCCTTCACATCCCTAAATTTGAACATGTATCTCAGGCCAGACGAAAAGCCCACTGACTCCCAGTTAAGGAAAGACTTAACTTCAAAATCCTCACTCTCACACATAAATGCATCAATCTCACAGCACCTTCCTACTTATCAGAAACCATAACCAAGAACTCATCCATCCGTCCCAAAAGAAGCCACCATAAGAACCAACTCTGCATACCCACTATAAGAAGAGCCAAAGCCGGCGACATTGGCTTCCCCCACATAGCACCTACGCTCTGGAACGCCCTTCCCAACTATCTCAGAGCGGAATCCTCTTTGTGCTCCTTTCGCAAATCCCTCAAAACCACACTATTCACATAACCGTCTACCTCTGCCCGCACCCTAGCTACCTCCCTTCCTACTTTAAGCTGTATTGTAATGCAACTTGTCTGTAACACAATCTCTATGTAACCAAAATATGCTCTTAAAATGCAAATTTCCATGTAACCACCAAGCCTTCCTCTGTAACCAGCAAGGTCGTTATATCTGTAACAGTGCCACGATGCCCTTGGGCTGATGTGAGCTTTAAAAATATGAATAAATAAATAAAGGAGCTACATTGGGTGGTCTTGAGAACAAAGCCTCCAGACCTTTTGTTTTCTGTAAACTGTGTTGCTTGGAACTTGGGGAAGTGATCCCTGAGGACTGGTTTCGAACTGTATTACCGTTAACTGGAGAAATGTAATCTTGAGACATTTTCGTGGAGAGTTCCTATACTTGGCAAAGGGGAGCTGGAAGAAGCTCAGAACTTTGAGTTGAACACCATTTCTTTTGATTTTGACATCTTTACACATTGGTTAGCTTTAGTTGTGAGAGTAAGAATAGGTTTTGGACACAGACAGACTTAAGTTGAACTCTTTGACTCCGATTATCCTTAGTTTCATTCAGGTAGGGAACTCCTACCTTAGCATAGGGCAAGTTAGGCCTTCTACCATCCTGACATTTGATTTAATAAAGTATTTTACTATGAACTTTAAGTCTGTTGTCTGTGTCTTACTTCATGATGCCTGCACAGTGCTTCATACCGGTTGAGCCATCTTCTACTGCTGGCATAAGCGCTTGACAGAAACACCCACCAAACCTAAAAAAAGCATTGTCACACAGACAAAGTGACTCGGCCGAAAATACTAATATTTTTGCAGACAAACGTACCTGTTTATTTCACTGGAAAAACATTCATAAACTCCCCTGCGATTGCTCGTCACTCTTTGTTAACATTTGTATGATTCCTCCATTCGAGAGGAAAGAAAGTGATGCAAATGCATAGGCTTCTGAATTTACTGTACAAATATATGACTCATCTGTTTAAAATAGAATGATTCATAGTGTCAACACATTATGTTGAAAGTACTCTTCCTATTGTGACTGAGTCAGAAGGTGTTTACTGCACTCGATGAGGAACCAGAGGGAAAAAAGAGTTAAAGAGAGAAAAAGTGATAACACAAAAGAGAAACAGAGAAAGGCAGAGAAAGAGTGAAAGTAAATGAAAGAAAGAATGTGACGAAGAGAGCAAAGGAAGGAGAGAAAGATAAAGTGAATGAGAGAAGAAGAAATAACGAGAGAAAGAGACTAAGGGCATATTATCCAAGCCCACATCTCTGGGGCCACTAAAAAGCTGAACCTTTCAAAATCTGCAAGCAACTCATCAATCCCTCTGCAGTCTCCATTTCTCCTCTGCCCTTCCGGGCCCTCTGCTCTTCTCTGGCCTCTCACTTCAATACTAAAACTCAGGACATCCTGTCCTCACTCTCCTCTACAACATACCACACCCTTCTCCCTCGCCGGTCTCAGGACAACTTTGCACCCCCTGCCCACTTCCCACTTACTCTCTGCTTTCTCATCCCATTTTGCCTGATGAAGTTTCTAGACAAGTCCGCTCTATGAAAGTCTCATCCAAAAAGGTGCTACCCTGCTCCTCCAGAACCATCAAGGACAACATTATCTCCCTCGCTCCAGCCTTGGCTGATTTCTGCAATCACTCCTTTGCCACTGGATCCTTCCCTTCACTCTTCAAGCACTCCCTTGTGCACCCTGACCTCATAAAAGCCCTCTGCCGACCATTCCTGTCCGGCTAACTACCGCCCTATCTCCATTACCTCCTTTCTGGGCAAACTCTTGGAGAAGCTGGCCATCTCCCAGCTTATCCACCCCATTGAATCTGTTGGTTGTCTCCACGATCACCAGTCTGGCTTCAGAGATGCAAGACACGGAAACTGCACTCCTGAACACCCGTCAAGGCTTACTCTTGAATCTTCCAACTAGGGCTGTACCAAATAGCATAGTTAGTACTCGGCCGAATACCGAATAGTTTGTCAACTATTTGGCCGAAGGCGAATATGAAGCCGAATAGTTGCTTTATTTAATAAATCATGTTCCAAACTTCAGAAAACACACTTATTTTTAAAAAAGCACCATTTTAAATGCGTTCATTATTTAAAGCATAGAAGCCAGAAATAAAGCAGATTTAACCAAAATGAAGGGACCAAATGTACAGAAGATTTTGCATATTCAGTGCCAGTTAAAGTAGGAGGCTTCACAAATGCAAAAGGACTGCCTTTGTGAGTCAGATGCATTTCATTCTCTATCCAGTTGCAAAAACGATGTGGTCGAGTTTCGAAACTTCTTTGCAGCTCACTGGTTCATGTTGGCTCATGCAGGACACAAGTCAAGAGGAAACCTGAAATGCGTGAACTCCATCTCACAACTATTCATGCCACCCAAGCAATGCTGCTCCCTTTTCACTTATCTGAGCCACTCCTTCTCGCCAATACACAAACATATGCAACTTATCATTCCTGATAAAATATCAGATAATGTTAAACTCAGGACTCAAGTCCTTAAAAAGAATAGGGGGGGGACTATGACGTATGTAGTGGGAAGTGACATGACAGGAACTGAAAGTATCTATGCACATTTCTTTTAGTTTGTCTTTTCCAACTGAAAAAAGTGCACATTGCATATAAACATTCACCAAAAGAAAGGATTTTCCTGTATTGTTGCAGGCTAAGTTTAAAAGATGAGCACCTTTTATGTCTATGAATCTGTAACAAAACATGTCCTAAAGAGCAGATTACAATATTAGATATTTTTCAGCTTTGTGATAGCAATTTGTCTGGTGTAATTCTATTCAGTTTTTCCAAATTAAGTCTTTATTTGCCTTTCTGAGTTTATGTTGCATTGTATTCAGATGAGAATGTCAAAGTATTTGGCAAGAGCCGAATAGCAAGAAACTATTTGACCGGAGCCGAATAGCTTTTTTTCAGCCGGAATTCGACCGAATACTTACTCGGAGCCGAAGTCCGGTACACCCCTAATTCCAACTCTCCTTCCGTGCTCATGCTTCTTGACCATTCCTCTGCCTTTGATACAGTCAATCACGTCACCCTTATAAACCGGCTCTGTGATACCCTTATAAACCTGCTCTTGGCATCACGGGCCTGACTCTGGACTAGCTGACCTCTTTCCTCTATGAATGACCTTCGCAGGTTCAACTGGGAGCGCTTCTCTCCTCAATCTCACTGTCCACCTGTGGTGTCCCACACGGTTTTATTCTCTCACCTTCGATTTTCAACATCTACGTTACCCCCCCCTAGCCCATCTGATCTCTGCCTTCTCTCCTAACTTCCAGTTTTATGGGGATGATACGCAGCTCTCCTTCAAGCTCCCCCCCCTCTCCTCTTCCTCTCTCATTCCTGACTGTCGGTATGCTATTCAGGCATGGTGCGCTGCTAACGACCTCTGCCTTAAAGCCAGTAAGACTGAGATCCCTCTCATTGGGACCCTGGCTCCCTCCTTCCCTCCTACACTCTGGCCACCTTCCATGGGCCCCCTCCCCTCACCCTGCTGTGAGGCAAACAACCTTGGTGTCATCTTCGACTCCTCTCTGCTCACATCACGGATCTTGCCAAGAAGGCACACCTTCAGCTGCACCACCTCAGAGGCATTCTCCCTTTCCTCACCTTCCCCCAGAAACGCAATGTCTCAAAAGCGCTGTTCCTCTCCAGGCTGGACTACTGCAACAGCATCAACCTGCCTGTTATGATGTCAGCACTAGCTCGTGCAAATGTCGCCTGTCAGGGCCACGTGCCTCCACATGTGGCCCAGACTAATTAAATATGCCGAGCTTGGCAGTTGCAGTTAGACATTGAAGACATGTCTGTGTTTATTAGCATGCTGCACCAGTGCTTGCTATGGGCCAATCGGGCCGCACCACACTGAAGGGCACAACCATCCCGACGGGGGCCAGAGACCCTGGCTCCTTGAAACAACTGGAAATGAGGGGGTGGGGGACCAAGCCTATCCCTACACAGCTGCGGTGCGCCCCTGCAGGGGGCCCAGCAGGACACATAGGGCCGGCAAGCCCTGTCTGCGTGGCCCGGTGAGGCTCCACCAGGTATGAGGAGACTTGCTGCCCCAAGGCTCCTGACTGGGGGAGCCCAAACATGGCAGGAATGGGACAGCTGCCTGATGCTTCTCCTGGAGGCACAGAGCGTGAGCATGGACCCGCCCCCCTCTGTTTCAAGGAAAGAAATGAGAAACCGTTTCCACACCAGGAATGGGGCAATGCAGCGAGGACTGCCGCTGTGTGGACACAAGTCTCCTGCCCGGGGGAGTGAAAGCGGTGCAGCCTTTGCCGCAGAGAAGAAAATAAAAGAAAAATGAAGGAAGTCTCCCGCTTGGAGGGAGCAATCAGCACACACGCTGCCAATGGAAACTAACACTATCAAGTAAGTCTCCCACCTTGGCAGCAGAAAAGGGAAGCAAGAAGTTTTAAATCCTCACGTCTGGGGGAGAGAAGCGGCTTGCTGCCACAAGGTGCTTGCTCCTGCCTGAGAGAGCGGCGCGGTCGCCCCGCCATGGGAAAATGTACGTTTATCCAGTGACGAGTTAATCAGTTAAGGAAAGTAGAGCACTGGGGTTTCCTTGGTGAGGATATATTTGTAGATGTCCTGGGGTAGGTGTCTATCTAAGAGTCTGCTTTGTTACACTCATTCACCAGTTTTGTGAAGTCTTCTTCTAGGATGGAATTAAATTGGTTGAGTGAACCCGTTGTCATTGAACAGAGAACCATTGAATCCGTTGATATGTGCTGCGACTATGGTTTGCTGGATGATTTACATATTACTGCAAGTGATTGGTGATAGAGATTCTGCAATGGTATGGGTGTCTTGCTGCAGATGGTGGGGACTACTTTGAACTAATCTTTCCTGGGGCAAGACGCAGCTCTGACACGTTGTGTAGTTTTGTAGCCTTTAATAGTTCTGCTTTTTAGTGTTCATCACCGATTTGCTGCTTTGTATTGCCGATTGTAATGTTTCCCACAAGCTACATTTTGGTTTGTTTTCATCACGGTTTGTAACAGGGGGCAGCAAAGCAACAGGTGGGAGGGAATAGTAAACCTCATTGGTGCCCCTATCCTTTTCTGAAGGGGTGAATGGTTTTAAAAGGTTTAAGTAGGTGCAGTACTTCCAAAATTCAATTCAATTCTGGAGACTACTTTTTCACTTGGTACAAAAGGGTTACTTCTCATGGGTTTTGCTTGGTATCATCCATTAGTTCACAATCGCTCCTAGTGCAGTGCTTTCAGTCTTCTCACAGCGATTCCAGTTTGTGAGTTGGGGCCATGTGTGTTGATAACAAAAGATACCATGAGGTAATCACTACACAGAACATGGATAAAGGGCTGTAGTCAGACCATCTTCATAGAGTCTGTTGCCCCCTTGAGCATTTCTTTAAGTTGAAAGTTGGCCATGTAGGCATTCAAAGATTTCGCAAAATATCTATCTTGTTCTTCAGCCCAGATATTGAAATAACTAAGAATGATTTGGTGCTGGTTTTCCACCACGTGGACAGTTACCGTATCTGTGAGGGTTTCGGTGAAGGTGGGGCTGTAGGAAGGGGTTCTGTTTAGGAGCAGGATGTAAAGGTTGATTTGATAGTGGGGGATAAGGTAGGCGAGGAGTATTTTGCAGTTTGGGCTGTCTATAGGCGGCGTTGTTGAGATTCTTATGTGTTCCTCATTTGCCATGTCAATCCCTCTGCCTTTTGTTTCTTAAAATGGAGGAGTTTGAAATTAGTTGGGATGATTTTGTGTGTGATACCACCTTGAAGCAATCTGATAAGCAGGTTTTAGTGATGGTTAGGATTGGTGCCTCCTTCACTGATGATATTGTGGATTTCTGTTCTGTGCTTAGACAGAGCAAGCATTGATCAGGTTGCAATGTATTTTATTCTCCACCTCTGGGCACCAAGTGTATGCTATTAGTGGCCCTGTGTTAGTCATTGCATCATGGATGGCATTATCCTCTGTGCTGGTGGGTTTCAGTGGGTAAGGCGTTTGTGGGTGGCTGTTTGGTTGGGATAGGTTTCTCATTCAAATTGATTTAGCAGGGAGCATATTCGGTCACTATGTTCATTTGTCTCATGATTGCTTGCGGAGACTGAGGAATCAGAGGTGGACACAAAGATGCAATGTTTTCAACATCAAACATCTTTATTAAACAAAAACGGTTGGATGAAAGTCTTTCCATCCCTGTCCTAAAGAGAATTTCCCTACCTAGGAAACTAAAACTAAAGATCAGTCTGTGTCTCGTTTTCAAACATATGAACTGTCCTTATGTCCAGAAACATACTACTCTGACACTCACACTAAAATGAACACTACAAGTGCAAGGCAATGTGTCTGGCTTGTATTTGGCAAGATGTGTTTCACAACCAAAGCAAATAGACAAATCCAACAAAAATTGTATTTTCCAAGGAGAAGTACTTGGAGCCAGAGAGGGATTTCCCCTTCTCCTGGATTTTAAGTATGATAGAAAAAAGGTGTCTCTTTCAAACAATAGCTTTTTATGGGTGGCAGAGTGCCTCTTTCAAACAATAGTTCATTTAAAATGGCAAAATATCTCTTTACCATACACTTTGTAAAGCAAATAAGTTTCTTCATTCAATTTTACTGGACCCCCTGGTCAGGAATCCCTTTCTGGGTCTTTCATGTACCCTGGCATACTCTCCTGCCAGGTTGATTGCCTCCCAATTTTCACTATCTGGTGTGTTCCTTTCATCAGTACTACTTTATGAGTTCACTGCCGTTTAATTCCGCACAGTTTTACTACTTCACTGTGTTTCTACTTCATTGGTTTGAGGTACTACTGTTCCAACTTTCCGCCACACTGACACCTCATATATGGGGATTTGTTCAAGTTCTGCCTGTTTATATCTTAATTACTGTTCATTTGCTTGGGGTAAGGATCGTTCCAACTTTGCCCACCTTGCCATTTCATGTATGGGGAATTGTTTAAATGTTGTCTTTTTACATCACTTGGTCGGTATTCAAAACAGTTTTTTATATAGCTCTCACATCTCTCGGTACGCCCTGGGGTCCCCAATGGCAGGAGTCAACTCACCGGTATACTGAAGCATTTCTGACACGTGGCATGCTGTTGCAGTGAAGCTCCCGCTCTGGGACATTTTCTGCTGCACAGCAGGTCTCCGTCTAGCTCTCCTGGCAGCTCCTTGCTCACCTGCCTGCACGACTGCTGTCTATTTTCACAACAGTGTAGCCTTGTTGCTGCCGGTCTTCCGACAGTTCTCTTTTGGTGTCTGCAGCGTCCCCGCCAGCCTCGCGCCACACCAGTATGCAACGCATGCAAGCAGCGATATAAAAATGCATGCTTCTTCCAGTGCGATTCTTCTCTGCACTTGCTCTTGCTTCTGCTTTGCCCCTCTCGTCTGTCGGGGTGGTCAAGGAGGTTCCCTTTATTATGAGGGATTCATGTTACGCCACCATATTGATTACGGGGGGTGGCAGCAAACTGGGATAGTGTTGCAAATCCATATGAATCGAATGGGGTTCCTTATATGTAATAATTATTATAATTATAATGAGCTTAATACCGAAGAGATTTCTAAGCGCAGACCCAGGATTGGAACCTGTGTTGCTCTGTATCGTCTTGCTTCCAAGACGAGCGCGTTGCCACTGAGCTATACTACCCGTGCCTACATGTTACTTCTAGTGTTACAATTATTTAGAATTTATACATATTAGATCTTCACGTACGTAGAAAGATACAATATTAAAACTGAAAATGCAACACAAACCCATACTACGGGGTGCTTTTCTCCATGGTTAGTTGCTACACATGCATTCTAAGTAGCAGGGACATTCTTGACGGAAAAGAGAATTAGTTACTTAGTAATAAGGTCGTACGAACAGAGCAAAGGTTACAGTCCTTGTAAGGGTACAGATGTTAACTTGCCCTTTGTATTAAAATCTTTAGAGGGGGTTAGTCATTTATTTGTTGGTAACAAACATGAGGCCTGATGGTTAAGTGTTTTTCCAGGTCATCGGAGGTTGTATGTGGCCACGTAAAATTAGGTCTTTTTTAAAAAGGCACCAGGAATCTGGAATGGAGATCGAAATCTGTAGTTCAAAGAAAATCCTGTTTATGCAGACCTTCCTCTATTTGCCAAAATACGTCAGCAGGCCCATGTGCAATCATACTTAAAGTTAAAGGTCTTAGGCCAGTTATTGCTAGCAATGAATGGTTTTCAATACTAATGTTTAACCATCATGACCTACTACGGACAAATCCCAACAAGAGGTGTGTTTTGAATATGATCTGAAGATAATAATGAAGATCAACCTGGCCAATGAAAATGGAAGAATTGGGAAAATATGGGATTTCTTTGAAGAGGTTTTGTCAATCATATTTAGGGGTGGGTTGTAAATAAAGTATCTGGCAGTGTTTAAAATTGTTTCAAAGGGTGTATAAACTGCCAACTGATGCTGTATTGTTGAGACGTGGGTTAGTTTGGTCCTGCAACACCACCCAACTACTCCCCAGAGCTTTTGTACAATAAGCTTGGCTTTACGTACAACAGTGCAATCGCTTCTTAAGTGGTGGGCCTGTTTTTGGTTAATGTGATTAAAGGCACATCCCCACATTTGGCAATCCAGAGTAGGAGCCCAGGCATTCCGAGACGTTGAGGGTCTTCTGTCCACACCTCTCAGCTGCAGCACCTCACGACAGGAACCAGTCTTCCATGCACAGTGAAAAAGAGGCCTGCGGATGCATATTTATTAAGGGTATGTCTGCTCCCTGGAGACATGGTGCCACAGCCTAGCGTTTTGGAACGATTTGACGAAGCACCACATCGGAAAACCTCGGGTTCATGTGAGTACATGTTTGGGGGCGTAAAGCAAGGGGGAAATAGTGGTAAAAAAGGGCTGGTTTATTTGATTTAAGGGTTTTTGCTTTTTGGGGGGCTAAGGGTAGACCTATGTGTGAAATTAGTTGAGGTTGCGTCTTTGGAAAAGTGGATGGTTTTTGATAGAGTTTTTGAACTGTTCTGTGTTGCAAGTCCTTTGTATATATTTACCTAGTTTGTTATTTTAGAGGAGTGAGGGGGTAGCTTACCCCGCACGCCCAGTGTGACGCTTTTCCGATAACCTTTAGTTTGGTTGTCTGGTTATCTGGAGCCCTCAACTGAACGTGGTGTGGTATCTTAGGGTAAGTCCAACCGTAGATACCTTTCTGAAGTAGGCCTTGACATTCTTTTATATTTGCTGTGTGGGTCAAGCCCCTCACCTCAATTTTCTTGGTTAGTCGAAGTAGTGAAGGGAAAGTTCCTGTAGTCAGGAAAAGACAGTTTTGTAGTAGAGAAGTCTGTACTAGTAATAAAAAGAGGGAGAGCTGCGGTGCTGTAGTGGAAAGCATTGCGCCCCTCCTATGCTTGAGTGGTGTGGATATCTTGGAAATATTGGTTGGCAAGTGTTTCTGATAAGATGCTGTCTTCTGTGTGCAAGTGAGAAGTAGAATTGGAGTAAATAGTGAAGTGGGGTAACTGTGGTATAATAGAGTACAGTGAATGATTGTGAAGTGCGACTAAGAAATTTGTTAAGTGTAAAAAGGGAGCTCTTGGTTGAACATTTCTTTGTGCCGCAGGTTCGCCTTAGTATAACATTTTTGTGAAACATTTTATTTGATAAACTTGGATTGGAACATGGAGAGACTGTTGAATCATTTGTGCCATGTGTTGCCCAGCTATAAGGTGAACATTTGAAAATATCATAGGGAATGGTTGCAGGACAATAAGGGGAAAATGATAAATCCTTGGCCTATGGAGGGATCCTATGATACGGGGATATTGGAGAACCTGCATACCTTTTCAACTACAAAGCACAAGGGCTCGAAGTTAGAATAGCAGTTAAACATCTTGGAATTATGGAGGATGTATGAACAAATCGGGAAGGCCCATAATGTTGAAATTGTGGGGGGAGGGGAGATGGGAGAGTGCAGGAATTTCTTCTGCACCACCCCCATATGGGTGCCATTCTTTATCGCCTGCAGAGGTGTACACATACGTAGAGTTCATATCACATTTTCCCCAGCTGCTACTCCAGTGGTTGCAAGACGGACACAGGTAACTCCTCCATCAGTTACGATTTCTAAGAATTGGGATTTTGAGGAAAGTGGAAGGGTTACTCCTTCAATGATTAGGGCTGCAAAGAGGTTGAAAACAGAGAGGGGGAAGGGGGTAACTTCCCGCTAGGTTAGCAGATAGAATAAAGATGGAGGGGCAAGAAAGAGTGAGGCCGATAGTTAGAAGAGCGGAGGAAGGATTGAAAATGAGAGAGAAAGAAGAAGAGTTTAGGCCTCTTCCTGCGAGGATAGAGAATACAGTGAGAAGAGTGGCATATGCGCAAAAACATGAAAAGACAAAGGAAGTGCTATGGCTAGAGGAGGAAAAGGTAATGCTGTTATGGCAGCAGAGACATGAAGAGCGGGAGGAATTGAGAAGACAGGTAAAGGACGTAGAAGGAGGAAGATGGATACATAGGCAGGGTTCTTGTTAAATTGGACAACTCGGTTATCAGAACGGTTGAGGTGGACATGGAGAACAGGGATGCTGCCATGGATACAGAGGCTGAGCAGGAAGGATGGGAGAGGACACCCTATGGTAGTGCTGATTATGCTTCTGGGCCTGTAGAAGGGTTAGGGGATGTAGTAGTTGGAGTAGACAATGAAGAAAGGAGAGGAATGTGGCATGTTGAGCAAGGAGAGCAGGGTGAAGGCACACTACCTCTTGCTCCAGTAGTAGTGATAGAAAGCACACTATGGAACCACATAGGAAAGGCCAGGGTATTTGCATGGCTGTACTAAGTGGTAGAGGAGAGATCTGGGAAGCCACAGTAAAAACAGGTACAACATTTGCTCTAGAAGTGTCCAGGAAGGCGTATTATGTCCTGTGGTCACACATGGAATGGAATAACTTGATGAAGACACTCCCTTCGCTCAATGCAGGGGAGGGGAAGTGGATTTATGCATTGGAGAAGCATGGTGCCAGTATCATGTTGGTCATAGGGGACATGAAGAGCTTATTCACGGCCCTAATGGCAGAGCAGTCAGACGAGCTTTGGAAGAGATCAGGGTATCCGGGAGTTCAGTTGGATACAAATACTCCTGGACGGAGCAGCTTTTAATAATCTTAGGGCACAGGTATGGGGGGCATTGCAGATTATGTATCCAAATACGCCCGATATCAATTCGATTTTAGCTAAGACGAAATTGGATGATGATCCTGCAACACACATCCAGTTAATTCAGGAGATGTGGAGGACATAAACGGGAGAAGCATGGGACAAGCATGTGGTGATTTATTACCACATGCTGAAGAAGGGACTTCCAAAAGAAGTCCAACACGATTTAGACAAAGTAGTAGGGATGGAGGCCAAGAGTTGGCCAGAAATTCATGCACACATTGTGCATTATTGCAAGAGAAAAGATAGGTAAAAGAGAGGGAGAATGCAGGGCAGGCACAAAAATCAGAAGCTAAACCTGTTAAAAAAAAGGCAAAGATTTGTTTAGAAGGGACAGTAATTACTAATTCTATGGAGGGACAGCATGGCCTATCGGAACAACAGGGACACAGTGAACCGGGCATGATGCAAGTGTTGGGTTGACGGGTATGTTCCCGGTCCAAGGCCAATGAGAGGGTTTCTGAGGAGCCGAGGAGAATTTCCACAGGGATGTGGGTGATTTGGCGGGTTCAGAGGAATGGGTCCCCGGTTTAATGTGCCAACAGGAAATAACTATGGAGGGTTTTATGGGATTCAGTGTTGGTCGTATGGAAGGTTGGGGCACGTGTCACGGGATTATCGTGAACGGCCACAGTACTTTAACATGGGAGCGCAGCAGATGCAGGCCCACGAACCTGCCATATGCCCCAGGTTCTGTGCAATTGCAGCAGGCACTGGTTGAACAGAGCCCAGCAACTGGGGCTGCACAGACCTTTGGGATCCCACCAACCATGCCAGCACAAGCATCAGTGCAGACATGGGGCAAGAATCCTTTACACCAAGGAACAGTTGTGCAATACAATGGAGCAAGTGTTTGAGGGCGCATCCTTTTTCTCTCCCATGTCCTAATATGTACCAGGTGTAGGACAGCCCACAAAGATCTCTGATGTGTCCACTCCTGTCCATTACCACCAATCCGGAAGACAAATCCCGGATAGATGTGCAGGTAGGTGACCAAACGTTTTCCTTCTTGGTTGACATAGGAGCTACCAAGTCTTATATTAAGGAAGGTGAATTCCCCTGGTCAGGCGAAACGATGGACACACATGGATTCTATTCTATGGGGCTGTCCTGTCTGTTCCTTATACTGAAGATCTTCACATCAAGGTGGGTAATCAAAATGTATCAGCCCCTTTGTTGTACTGTACGGCTACCGTAGCAAATCTTTTGGGAAGTGGCATTCTGAGCAAGTTGGGGATGTTGATTGCCTTCATTTATGCTCACCCCCAGGGTTGTATCCGGTAGGGGGAGCAGTGTGTTTTCAGACCTATTGGAGTGACCGTGCGATTAGGGGATGTGAGAAACTTGAAGGTGTCTCACCCGCTAGTCCCCAAGGGTACCTGTCATCCAGGTGGCCAGGATACGGCCATCACTATTGGAGCCAGTTCCTGGGGGTGGACCAGTGGGTGAGGATCACCTAGATCTGGAGTCCTCAGGCAGTGGAAATAGGACACTGACTAGTGAGACGCAGTACCCCCCTTCCTTACAACACCCTTTTCCCCACCTTACCCCATAGGATACTTGGAAACTCTACCCCCCCACCTTTCCAAGAGAAACACTTTCCTACACTGTGACAGACAACGGACTAACACCAGAGCCATTTACCTGTCTTGTCCCAACACAAGGGTCAGGCAGAGATGGGCACTTGACAATAACTACGCACACCTGACGGCCCTTTCCCTTCCCCACAGGGATAAAGGCGGCGCAAGAGAACACACTTTCAGCAAGGCAGACCGCATGACGAGACAGCTATTCCAGGACGGCAGTTCAGGAGGAGGAGAAAGGCAGCGATAACCAAAAGGATGTCAAGAAAGGAAGTGTCCTTGCCCTTTTGACCCAGACACGCAAAGCCTCTGTGAAAGGAATTATACGGCCAGGAACAACAGCTAGCGTGTGGTACAATAGATGCCAGCATGCACAGAGCCTTCCTACGATGATAACCAAGTCAGGGAGAGACGCTTGCTACCATGGTACCGCCCTCAACTCCAGAGACAAGAACTACCAAGCGGTTCATCACAGCCGGTGAGTCGAAGGGAGAACCGATAGTAAATGCAACTGTGTTGAATGAAGGTTGCAGATGTAAAACCCCTTGTAAAGTCTTTGACTCATAACCAAGACGGAAGTAAATCCTGCATTGTCTAAAGTAAAGTGAACTGTGTAGCTGGCAAGTGTGAACCCGGCTGAGAGATGCTTGCAAAATGGGGTGAAGGATGATAACCCTGTGAACATTGCGTTGACAAGAGTGAACCCGGCTGAGGGATGTCCACAGTGAAAGATTGTTTAAAAAGACATTGAGATTTGTGAATACAACAAGTGAAATATTCAAAGCAAAAGGCCATAGTGAACCCGACCAAGGGAGGCCCATGCTGCAAGGAGGTTCGGAGCCCGGTTGACAGGGATCCAAGGGTGAAGAGAAAATCACAGAACGTGAAGATTTACTGAAGATACTTTTTTGTTTGTTGTTTATGGTCTGCCAGGCCTTCTAAGGCAAGACACTTTTGCATGAAGAGAGACTTGGCCCCAGAAAATCCTGGTATTGTTGCAAGGAACTATAACCTTGTGGTGGCAAGGCCCAGGAGAGTGCTGTGCTCGAGTCCCACCTTGTCCCGTGCTAAAAACGTGGGGAAGGGAGACCCAAGCCATAACATCCTGACTTATCATTTAGTGAACACTTCTTTCTTTTCTTGAGAACATTGTGCCATACCATTTTGTAACTTAGTTGTAAGGATTGCCAATAGATATTTAAGTATAGGCCTTTTTTATTTGACAAGACGCCACTAGGACTGCCTTATTATTTGATGGTCGTAGCTTGCTCCCATCTTAGATTTATGTTTAGATTAGGCATTGTTCCCACCTATTATACAGTTTATTAAACACCTTTGAACTGTGATCACTTGTGTCTGTCTTTGCTGTTGCCACCATGAGTGCCTTACAGGAAGTTGCCGTGCATACAGCATTGTTTCTCTATGGGGTTATGGTTTTGTTGAGTTGGGTATCGGGCATCAGAAATTTTATATAAAATTAAAATGAATTAATACAATTAAATCCCATAATGAAGGCATTTGGTTTCGCTGCCGACAACGTATGGTATGGCCATATGAGGAAGGTGGGGAGAGATTGGTGGGATAATGCTACATCTGCTCTCCCATGCTTCTGGCATTCCTAAGGTGTTTATCCCAAGTGATGTAGAGGTAACAGATGCACTATGTCTAGTGCACTTTTAGCCAAGGGACCGAGGGCAGATTAAAGGGTAGTCAATTACAGCATCAATTATACCAAGAGACGATAGTTGCTTAATGGTTGAGTGGGCAGAGCACACAAATATTAGGTGTACTCAAAGAGGGGATTTGATATTGGAAGGAGCCATTTTTTCTAAAAATCGATGGGAACAAGGGGTGAAGATTTGCAGAGCTGGAGGAATGAGGGGATGATTCTCAGAAGAAGGGGTGGCACAAAAACAAAATATGGGACAGTATGGAGAAATCATTTGCAGTATCTGACGTGGCTCAAAGAACCAGAAAAACCTGTTAAGATACAGACACTTTCTCTTTTTACTGTATGTGTTAAGGGTGATGGCACAATTCCCATTGGCACAAATGGGAACTGCAGTAACACTACGCATTGCAGATTTGGCAGAGACACGGCTGCCCCTTTACACATTTTGCATATGTGGCAACAGTGCATAAAGAAAGTTGCCTCCAGCCTGGTGAGGTGTGTGCAGTCTCTCTACCATTCATGTGCACCTAATTTTAGCCCATCCAATGCCCGAAATGACATCTGTGCCGCCCCTCGTCCACTGTGCCCCTTAACCACTGTATATAGACAAATCAGAGACTGAAAATATCAGACAATTACAATGAAGGAAAAGGTCCAACTACCTCTCAGCAGCATCATCACAGGCCTTAGTAGACATTCCTGATCAATATCGGCTGTTAAGCCACACCAAAACTTTTTTTACCTCCCTGGCGTCCAAGCGGCAGTAAATGCCAAATGGCTTCAGGTGACCATGTATGAACTCTTGCTCTTTGTGAACACCTCTGAGTCAGCGTTCAGTGCCATTAAGGAAGAATTACAGGCACCGAGGCTCATAATTTTTCAAACCTGGTACATATTCAGCCTCTTGACACAATGGAGGGCGGAGTATGCCGGAAAATCAGGAGTACCTGCTGTACATTTGCGCCTCCCAATGACAGAGAATTCCACGTTCATCAAAACTATTACTGCACTGCATAAACTGAAAGTGATCAAGGAAACTGATGCTGGGATCACCAGCGACTAATGGATTGACTATTTTCATGGGTACCTCTCTGGATGAGCCTTGGTGTAAAGATTCTGATGCCTATTTTTTTTCTTTTTACTTATTCTTTTTTGTTCCTTCCAATTCACCCTATGTTGTTGCTCTGCCCTGGTACCAACTGGTGAGTCCATGATGATCGTAACCCTGTCCAAGGCTTGAGCCACCACTACTTCATCCCAAACTGATACTCAAACTCAAATCAGTTTTGTTTCGTCCACCAAATTGGCATTCTTGCGTGGAGCGGCTGGTAGATTGCGGAAATGGTGGGGGGACAAGTTGGGTTGATTCAGCAAAGGAGTATGCCCATATTGAGACCGGAGTGAGAGATGGTTGTAGGGATGTTCCACAAGAGGATGATTATGATTTGTTAGGTAAAGTATTAACTAAGGAGGGGGACTGTCTGGGTGGTCATGGAGGGTCCACTTTATTACGAGGGATTCATGTTGCGCACACCATATTGATGAAGGGGGGATGGCAGAAAACTGGGATAGTGTTGCTAATTCATATCAATCGAATGAAGTTAATTTTATGTTACGTCTAGTGTTACAATTATTTAGAATGTATATATATTAGATTTCTAACATTGAGGAACTTTTTTCAGATCTCATAGGCCTGTACCTTCGCGACCAAATCGGGGTTACTTGGTGATTATTAGACTTTTTAGGGTTTCTGTCTTTTGTGGTTGGTTCTTTGTCGCATGAGTGTAGGTCACTACGGAGACACTGAGTTCCTCTACTCCATTTGTAAACTGTAGGAAAAGTTGCACCTGTGCCTGCACTTATTTGCGCCAAGATAAATTACTGGTGTATTTCCTTTGGCTATGAATGACAAATCCAAAAGTTCGACACGTGTTGCAGCGTACAACCTGCGCCTTTTTCAAATCCGGGCTAGTTTCATTATTCAAGACAATGAAAAAAATATAAAAACACAACATTCAGAAACATTTAAATGAAAACCATGTCAACTTCAAAAACAAAAAAGAAAAGAAAAATCTTGTCAGCGTTTAGTCCCATACCATATATTATTCAAAAATCACATTACACCTCGTGCATTCTAAGGAACCAGACTTTTATAAAAATAGATATATGTGCGCCATTGTAACAGAACAAAGGTGGAAGGGAGGGAGGTTAGGAAACTCCTGCTAATTGTATTTCATCTTATTCAAAGTGCTGTTTACGGTATCATTGCTGTCACTAAATGTGATTGCCTACTTTATTACTGCCAGTGGGTTACATGTAAATCATCTCTTACCCTTTAATGTGTCATTACGGTTCACACAAAGCATAATGTTCTTGTTGTAAATGAAGCACTTTTAGTCTTGGGCGCAATCCCACCTGTGCAAACAAGCAAGTGTAAAAGTCAAATTACTTGTTTAAATTTTGCAGCGTGTAGCGTGCATACTACTATAACACATGATATATGCAATTATAAACAGCATTGTTCACAGTTGCTGGCTTCTGTTTAACCAGGCGCGGTACTGCCTGGGTGCTGACATAACAATTTTAGAATGCATAAAGTCGGTAAACACATGCTAAAAAAACGTTATATTTGGGACTAAGTCCCATCATTTGCAAATGCATTTCAGTTTACTGATAAGAGGTTCTGTTCAGCACAATATGAAGCGTGTAAGTATCTTGAAAGGTGGGCTTCCCTCCCATTCCCAGGGCTTACCTGAAAATTCTGATGCTCGTGCTACAAGCGTCAGGTTTCCTCTCACTTGGGGCTTTCTGGTTCATATTAAAACCCCTAGGGACCTAAGTCCTTCTTCACTTGCCGTTTTGTAAACGTGCGGCCATGTTTTGGGATGAATGAACACGTTCCTCTGTATGTTACGTTAGTATTGCCCCTTTCCAATCCCAGTCATAAATCACCAGTCGATTTTAGTTGGTAGAAAGACTATTCAAATTTCAATGTGAGTAGATGTTTGCCATCATAGGTAATTGCTAAACCCAAATATTGCACCTTTTATTTCTATTTTAGAAAAATCCTCACCTGAATATATCCTAGTTCTGAAAGGACTAGAGGGCACTTGGAGAATAGGTTCAGGAAAAAGGGGGAGAGGGGTTATAGTAAGTGTAGTTTTAGCATCCTATTACTCTGCCTGTGTTAGTATTGGTAGTCCATATCCCCCGATTGCCAAGATGTGAGGGATTCTGGTTAATGTAGTCCTTATGCCAGAATTTTAAATTTATATTTTAATTTTATTTTTAAAGTTTCTTTATTTTGGGAATTTCTATTTCACACATGAATTTCGTTATGGGCTTATGTTCCTCTTTCTAGTTATTTATTCTGGCCTGATCTTATCCGGCACCTTTGGTGAATTGACTGTGTAAGTAGAGCAGGGATATGTTTGTTGAATTGTTGCATTCTGGGCCTGTGCATAGTCCACAATCAGACTTTTGCAGTTGTATTTTATTGTCCTCAATATAAGGTCTCCCTGATGAGTTTATTGCTAAAGCCAGCAGGAGAAATCCAACTGCAATTCTAAGATAGTACTGATAGAGTGGGAGGTTAGAGTGTGGTTTCTGTGGGCTGGATCAGAAGTGAAGCAACCAAATGGTGTTGAATGTGGGACAACTTGTCTCAACAGGGTGCACAAATATGGCGTGTTTTAGTTGTAATCCTTTGAATGGGTTATCAAAGTGGGTAACCTTGGAGCAAAACAACCATTAAACCTTGGAAAAAAACAAGGAATAGTCTCAGGGAATTGTTGACATGGTCGAGATACTGAAAACCTGGGCCACACAAGACTCACTCTTACGGAATTGGTTAATTTAGGGCAAATGATAGTACAGCTGCTGATGTAGGACAGTAAATGATAATAGTATATTGAGGATTGAAACATGTGACATTTATATCATAGGAAGTGAACCATCTCATTGTCCGAGTTCAGACCTTATTCAACAGAGAGCACATTTCAACAATTGGCAGCCAAGACAAGAAACTTCCACTGTCACATCACTGGCAACGCCACCATCAGTTACATAATAAAAAGGACATCAAATTTGTGAATTTGTGGGCCTTAAAAAGATCAAAATGGGCAAACGTGGAGGTGACAAAGAATTACGTCTGCGGTAGGAAGAAGCCAGACTGATCTGTCATTTCAAAACTGTTGAACAAGGTCTGAACTCTGACAATGAGATGGTTCACTTCCTATGATATAAATGTCACATGTTTCAATCCTCACTTACACTATGAGTGAGAATGCATAATGTGTCTACTGTACTTTTTTAATGAACATAAACACCATTCATCGGAGATACGGATCACCACTACTGGCACGAGTAGGCCAATGTGGTGCCGGATAAGATCAGGCCAGAATATATAACTAGAAAGAGGACCATAAGCCCATAACGAAATTCATGTGCGAAATAGAAATTCCCAAAATAAAGAAACTTTAAAAAAAAAAAAAATTAAATTTAAAATTCTGGCATAAGGACTACATTAACCAGAATCCCTCACATCTTGGCAATCGGGGGATATGGACTACCAATACTAACACAGGCAGAGTAATAGGATGCTAAAACTACACTAACTATAACCCCTCTCCCCCTTTTTTCTGAACCTATTCTCCAAGTGCCCTCTAGTCCTTTCAGAACTAGGATATATTCAGGTGAGGATTTTTCTAAAATAGAAATAAAAGGTGCAATATTTGGGTTTAGCAATTACCTATGATGGCAAACATTTACTCATATTGAAATTTTAATAGTCTTTCTACCAACTAAAATCGACTGGTGATTTATGACTGGGATTGGAAAGGGGCAATATTAACCTAACATACAGAAGAACATGTTAATTCATCCCAAAACATGGCCGCCACGTTTCCAAAACAACGGCAAGTGAAGAAGGACTTAGGTCCCTAGGGGTTTTAATAACAACCAGAAAGCCCCAAGTGAGAGGAAACCCGACGCTTGTAGTGCGAGCATCAGGATTTTCAGGTAAGCCCTGGGAATGGGAGGGAAGCCCACCTTTCAAGATACTTACACGCTTCATATCGTGCTGAACAGAACCTCTTATCAGTAAACTGAAATGCATTTGCAAATGATGGGACTTCGTCCCAAATATAACGTTTTTTTAGCATGTGTTTACCAACATTATGCATTCTAAAATTGTTATGTCAGCATCCAGGCAGTACCGCGCCTGGTTAAACAGAAGCCAGCAACTGTGAACAATTGCTGTTTATAATTGCATATATCAACATACAGCAATTGGGCCTGTGCGAGCGGGCTACATGTATTTCAGGGGTTTGCGTGAACTTTTTCACGCGATCGGGCCTGGGGGAGCGGGCTACGTGTATATCAGGGGTTCGCGTGAAGTTTCTCACGCGATCGGGCCTGGGGGAGCGGGCTACGTGTATTTCAGGGGTTCGCGTGAAGTTTCTCACGCGATCAGGCCTGGGGGAGCGGGCTACGTGTATTTCAGGGGTTCGCGTGAAGTTTCTCACGCGATCGGGCCTGGGGGAGCGGGCTACGTGTATTTCAGGGGTTCGCGTGAAGTTTCTCACGCGATCGGGCCTGGGGGAGCGGGCTATGTGTATTTCAGGGGGGGGGGTTCGCGTGAAGTTTCTCACGCGATCGGGCCTGGGGGAGCGGGCTACGTGTATTTCAGGGGTTCGCGTGAACTTTTTCACGCGATCGGGCCTGGGGGAGCGGGCTACGTGTATTTCAGGGGTTCGCATGAAGTTTTTCACGCGATCAGGCCTGGGGGAGCGGGGTACCACTCACCGTCTGCCTTGCGTGTAGAAGAACGCGTAGCCAACACCCGCTGTGAAGTAATAGCGTGTGAACCCCAACGGATGGAAAACACACGCACCACACGAAAAGCACGTACAGAGCAGTTCAAAGGCACGCGGGATCTCCAAGCCCTGCCAGGGCAACGCCCATGCGCGAAACGTCACAGACGCGCTTACGCTGTAAGGGCCTTTGGTCCAATGAAATCGTGTACGCGTGCTGACGCGCTTACGCGCTAAGGGTCTTTCCTCGAATATCACGCTAACGTGCAGGAATTTCACATGCCAAATCACTCCGTATCAAGCTGGCCACGCGAAAACACACGGAAGACCACGCTCCTGCCCAGAAGGCCGAATTACTGCCCCCCAGTGCCCCGAGCAGCCTCCCACGTGCCATCTGCTGCTGCCTGCCTGCCTGCTGCCACCGTGCCCTGCCATTTGGTGCCTGCACATCAGCCATCTGCAGGGGTCCAGTTGCTGTGTCTACCCTTGCTGGAACAGAAGACTCCCGACTCGGATAACATCGCTCCACAGCCCAGCCCCAGGACCCAGTTGCCCACCCCTCCTGCCGCTGGGGTTGCCATGTCGGGCACATCAACATCTGGCACCAGTGGCAACCCCCGGCCAGAGGGGCAGAGGGGCACCAGCTTCACTGCCACCGAAGTTGGTGTCCTGGTGGAGCAAGTCCTGGGGCAGTATGATGCCCTCTTCGGATCGTCCCGCGCCAACAAGGAAGGACGGGAGAGGATGTGGGCCGACTGTGTGGTTGCCATCAACGCGGAGGGGGTGGCAACCCGCACCATCCAGAAGGTCAAGAAGCGCTGGGAGGACTTGAGGTCCAGGACCCTCATAAAGGCCCGGCGCCTCGTGGAGGGGGGCCGGGGCCGCATGAGTTCCATCCAGATGAGGGTCCTGGAACGCGTACACCCAGCGCTCCACGCCCAGGTCCTTGAGAGGGAGACCCGTCTGGAGTTGAGCGGTAAGTGGCCAAGCATTGCTGTGTGAGACAGGGCATGTTGCAGTGTGCTGGTTGTCTGATACTTGCCTGTATGTGTGACATAGGCCATGTATGCATGTATGTGTGCAGGGACATCATGGTAATGCATGTGCGACCAGTAATGTGTGAACCGCACGGTTGTTGCATGTGTTTAAATGCGACATGGGGAGCCCTATGCAGATTGTACACATGAGAGCATGGCAGTCTCTGTTCCTGGACATGGGTGGGGGTGAGGGATGGGTGCTGATGCCAGGTACATATATGGTATGCATGTCTGTGTGCCTGACCTGCGTGTCTGTGACTTGTGAATACCATGGATGCATGACACATGTCTGTGACAATGTACAGATTCACTGATGCAGCCTAGTCATCCTTGTATCCACTGTGATTGGGGTGTACGGGGCCAGATGGATGTGACTGAGGTGAAGTGTGTGCATGTGATAGGCATGACCCATGATGCATGTGAGTTCCATTACATTGTATGTTTCGAGAGTCCATTGGACATGTATGGAAATGTCCATGGCATGCACCATGACTGTCACTGTGTGTGTTTTGCCTGGACTGACACATGTGTTGTGGAGGGACATGATGGAAGTGTACTTTGACAGTGGCACTCATCTGCTATAGCTTCCTGTCTAGGGGACCATTGTACAGTACCCTGATGCTTGTGTTCTATGTCTCCCTCTACGCAGCGGCTAGTGAAGAAGAGGGCGGAGACGGCGCTGTGGAGCAAGGTGGCGGGGATGCCCCCACGGCTGCAGCGGAAGGGGTGGGTGAGCCTCCACAGGGGCCTGCTACGGCGAAAGACGGTGAGGAGCCATCCAGGTTGGTGGTTTCCACAGAGGAGGAGGAGGCCGCCACTGAGGCGCACATGGGGCCTGGTGGGGGCATCCCTGCTGGTGCAAGTGGTGCAGTCCAGGGGCAGGAGGCAGCACAGGTCACAGTGGAGGGGCCTGTGCATGTCGCTGTCCCTGAGCCTGTGGGTGCACCACCATGCACCAGCAGGGATGCCCCGTCCCAGGCCCGTCCGCAGGTAGAGGGGATGTCCATGTCATCTGACTCCCCTCCACCTGCGGACGAGGGGACCCCTGGCTGTATGGAGAGGGTCCTGATGGGGGTCGTGATGCGCACGGCTGTGATTCGTGATGCCGTGCGTGCTTCCCAGGAGGAGCACGCACGTCATCACGAAGAGCACCGTGCCGATGTGGCCCAATTGGGATCATCCATGTTCGGGGGTTTCCTGCATGTGTCGGCCAATCTGGCGGCCCTCTCCTCCTCTGTGGAGACTATACGCCAGTCGTTCTCCTTGCCGTCTTCCGGGCCAGATGCCACCAGGGCCCCCTGTGGACCTGCCCTGACCAATGCAGCCAGCTCGGTGGGGATCCCATCCCTGCCACAGTCGGGAGTCGGAGGTCCAGCAGGGGTGGACACCACAGCAACTGTACCCCAGCAGATGGAGGATGTGCCGGCATCATCAGGCAGGGCACGTGCACGACAGCGTCGGTGGATTCCATCAGCCTGGATGCCGTCGTGCTGGCAGAGCAGTTGCGACGGAGGCAGCAGCAGAGTCAACGTGGGAGGCATCATGGCTCGGGGCCATCAACATCGGAGGGGCAGGCATCGGCCGGAGGGCAGGAGGACCCAGGACAGGAAGTGTCTTCCGTGTGGCTGCAGTTGGGCCAGCAGATAGGTGCGGAGCGGCGGCGGGCGCAAGAGGCGCGGCTCACGATGGTCAGGGCGGAGAACTCCATGCGGAGGGCCCTGAGGCGGGCCAAGTGCCCAATCCGCAGGGGGTTGGAGGAGCAGATGGCGTCGTCCCTGCGGACCCTCGGGCCATGGAACAGGACCGCCTCGGGGACATAGACGAGGAGTTTGATGATGCCCTGGCCCGGAACACCACGGAGTGAGCCGCTGGACTTATAGTTCTTTAGTTTTAGGTTTCATTTGTTTCTTCTTATGATTTGGAGTCGACGGACACAGCCCCACTTTTTGTATATAGTTGCATTTTAGTTAGGGTTTTTTGTAGGTTTCCTTTGTTCAGTTGGGCTCATGGACCCTTGGATGTTTTGTACATAGTTCTTCATTGGATTGTTTTATTTTTTTATTTTTGATTTATTCTCCATGGAGCAATGGTCTTTGCATTTATTTTTATCTCTCGGATTGATTTTATTTTTAATTTGACTTTGAACAACATTTTTTTGGATTTGGATTTGTAGTTTTGATTTTTTTGGACGGACATGCAGCTTATCTTTTTTTCATTGCCATTGTAGTTTGTTTCATTTCATTTGCATTCAATTTTTTTAATACAATTTTGTTTTCATACTTCACTGTGTGGTATCATCTCATTGGTTTCATGCATGTCATGTTGGGTGTTTTCCCATTCATTTGCAACCATTGTGTGTGACGGACATGGGTTCATTTGCTTTATGAACATTGGGGGTGTAACATGTAATTTCCATTTCCATGTGGGTGAATGGGTTACTTGGTAGGGCCTTTTGGCTGTGGAGGCTGACCATAACGCACATGATTGGGGATTGTGAGGACCTGGGTGCAGGGGGACATGAGAGGGGGCCTGGTGGAGGCTGCCCCTGCACTGCTGGGGGGTGGGGGTGGTGGGAGACACGAGTGGGGGCCTGGTGGAGGCTGCCCCTGGGGGGTGGGGAGGGGGTGGTGAACATGAGTTGGACATGGGTGGGGGCCTGCTGGCAGGTGCCCCACAGTGCTGGGGGGTGGGGGGGTGGTGGAGAACATGAGTTGGACATGGGTGGGGGCCTGCTGGCAGGTGCCCCACAGTGCTAGGGGGTGGGGGTGCTGGGAGACATGGGTGGGGGCCTGCTGGCAGGTGCCCCACAGTGCTGGGGGGTGGGGGGGTGGTGAACATGAGTTGGACATGGGTGGGGGCCTGCTGGCAGGTGCCCCACAGTGCTGGGGGGTGGGGTGGTGGGGAACATGAGTTGGACATGGGTGGGGGCCTGCTGGCAGGTGCCCCACAGTGCTGGGGGGTGGGGGTGCTGGGAGACATGGGTGGGGGCCTGGTGGAGGCTGCCCCTGGTGGCTGGGGGTGGGGGTGGTGGGAGACATGGGTGGGGGCCTGGTGGTGGGTGCCCCTGCACTGCTGGGGGGTGGGGGTGCTGGGAGACATGGGTGGGGGCCTGTGGAGGGTGCCCCTGGTAGCTGGGGGTGCAGGGGGACATACGTTGGTGGGCAGTAGTGCAAGTTGACATGTGGGTTGGCTGGGGGGCATGGCCATGGTGGATGGGGTGCCTGCAGGACATGTGCAGGGTAGGCCCCTGTGGTGTGAGCCACCTGCAGGGGCCTTGGAGGGTGTAGAGGGAACACCTGGGAGGACCCACACGTGCAATTCACATGTGGTGCTCCCCGCGCACCCCTGAAATACACGTACCCTGCTGAAATTGCGTGTGGAACTTCACGCGCACCCCTGGAATACACGTACCCTGCTGTAATCGCGTGTGTAACTTCCCCTGCACCCTGAAATACACGTACCCTGCTGATATCGCGAGTGGAACTTCATGCGCACCCCTGAAATACACATACCCTGCGGAAATCGCGTGTGTAACTTCCCCTGCACCCTGAAATACACGTACCCTGCTGATATCGCGTGTGGACCTTCACGCGCACCCTGAAATACACGTACCCTGATGGAATCGCGTGTGGAACTTCCCACGCACCCCTGGAATACACGTACCATGCTGTAATCGCGAGTGTAACTTCCCCTGCACACTGAAATACACGTACCCTGCTGATATCGCGTGTGGAACTTCCCGCGCACCCCTGGTATACACGTACCCTGCTGATTTTGCGCGTGAGACTTCCCCCGCACCCTGTAATACACGTACCCTGATGGAATCGCGTGTGGAACTTCCCGCGCACCCCTGAGATACGCGTACCCTGCTCGCACGGGCCCAATCGCGTGTGGAAATTCCCGCGCACCCCTGAAATACACGTACCCTGATGGAATCGCGTGTGGAACTTCCCGCGCACCCCTGGAATACACGTACCCTGCTGTAATCGCGTGTGTAACTTCCCCTGCACCCTGAAATACACGTACCCTGCTGATATCGCGTGTGGAACTTCACGCGCACCCCTGAAATACACGTACCCTGCGGAAATCGCGTGTGTAACTTCCCATGCACCCTGAAATACACGTACCCTGCTGATATCGCGTGTGGAACTTCACGCTCACCCCGAAATACACGTACCCTGATGGAATCGCGTGAGGTACTTCCCGTGCACCCCAGTGATACATGTAGCCCGCTTGCTGTGCTGGTACAGGGTTAGCACAGCCCTTTCCGCTGGATTGGGTATATTGATGGCTTTTCCCTGCGCGAGAGGCGTTCTTGGGGGCGTAACTGGCGCTGCTGCAGGGTCGCTGCGCCACTGTGCGCCACGGCTGGTTTTGGTGGCTGGAATCCATGAATACGCTGTGCGCGGAATTGGATTTTTGCGCACGCGGCTGGTGCAGGGATTCGCACGCGCACACTGTGCGCCAGCCGCGTGCGCCACTTGTGCGCTGGATTCTATGAATTACCCCCAAAATCTTTAGAGGGGGTTAGTCATTTGTTTGTTGGTAACAAACATGAAGCCCAATGATCAAGTGTTTTTCCAGGTCATTAGAGGTTGTATGTGGCCGCATAAAATTTGAATATCTTTAAGGTGCCAGGAGTCTGTGGAATTGAGATTGCAATCTGTAGTTCTAAGAAAATCCTGTTTATGCAGACCTTCATCTTTTTGCCAAAATACGTCAGCAGGATCATGTGGAATCCTACTTCAAGTTAAAGGCTTCATGCCAGTTATTGCTAGCGATTAATTATGTTTCCAAAACTAATGTTTAACCATGCACCGACGTCATGACATACTACGGACAAATCCCAGGAAGAGGTTTTTGAATATGATCTGAAGATAATAATGAAGGTAAGCATGGCCAATGAAAATGGAAGACTTGGGAAAAGATACAATTTCTTTGAAGAGGTTATGTCCAATCCTTGTAGAATGCAGTGATACCATTATCCTCTAGAAAAGGTGTGAATTCCGTAAAGAAGTGCTTGCGTGCACGGATTGTGATCCGGATTGTATGGGGGCCTTCCCTCACCGTCTGCTGGTTGAGCTAGCATTGATAATTTTCCTGCCCAATCTCGCCTGGCCTCCTTTAGGTTGCAGGTTTGGCATCTCTGCAGGTAGCAGGGTAGCGCTGATCAGTCTCTCCTTGAACAAATTCGTTAAGCGTTGTGTAGACAAGAGTATCTGTGGTTTGGCCATTGCTGCTCATATTGGTGTCATAGCCATTTGCTAATGTTGATGTTGCTCTGCTGTCTTTTTTTTTTGGTGACTCCAGGCCTCCAGATAAGGTGCCTACCTGGCCTTTTTATGCATTAAAATGTTGTAAATACAACAGCTTTATTATTTTCCTGTGTACATTTACACACAGGTTTAGAGCAGAGGGAAGTGCAAAGGTCAGGTAACTTGACAGAAACCAGAAGGCTTCTTTTGATTTTTATCTACATAGATGTAATTGCAAGCCATCTCTGAAACTGAATGTGTTTCTCTGAAGCCTTTCAAAAAAATAAACTGCACACTGTGATAAAATGAATGGTTTCATTCCATTCAGCTTCAATACTGTGCATATTTTCCTAGAATCTTGGGATTGTATTGTTAATAAGATGGAAAACTAAGTTGCAATTGAGAATTAATATTTTGTAACAAATTATGTTTTTTTTTCTTCCCCAGTGAAAGCAAACCATTATTGCACAACTGTGTTTTTCAGAGCTCCGGTGCTGGGTGCATAATCATGGGGAGGCAGATCTATTTTACACTTATAATTTAATTTACACTCTAATTATAAAAACAGTGTGTAAAGTGCATAATCTAGTTTACATCCATTCAACCTTGCAGTCAATTGGGTACATTACTATAAATGGTCAGTGGCAGCAGAGTTTTAGTTCAAGGGTGAGTGATTGTCATTAGACCAGTCAGATGTGTTCTAACCTCTCAAATCTTCAAGACTACAATTAAAACATCCAAAACCTGACTCTCCAGGAAGTGCAAGCGCTGTTCAAAAACAAACAAATGAAAGTTACATTGGTACCTGAAATAGAAACTCAGCAAAACCTGTCCCTGTGATAATCGAGATAGGTATTTAACTTTATGTAGCGCTTCATGAATGGTTTGTCCAACATCTTGCTACTGTGATTATTATACCTGAGTCGATACTCAGTTAACTGACCTCTGAAGGATGCTAGCCAATAAGATAGCTCAGCTGGTTGAGCACTCGTCGGTGCAAACTGTACGTGATCGGTAGGTTGCACGTTTGAATCCCGGCAAGTCCAACTCAGCATTTCATCCTTTCAAGGTCGATAAAGGAGTACCCACTTTGGTTTGGTGATAATTGTGATAAATATGTTCCATGTACAGCGCTTTGCCAAAAGCACTATATAAATAACCATTTGACTATTAGATTAGATATAGAATTCAGCATGGATTCCTTGCCTCTCTGCACTGTTGTATCATAACGTTGGCATACCATTTGGTAGTAATGGTTCCAGGGAATGAGAACTTTCATTAAACATCAAAAGACAATTCTGCTATCGAACCTCAAAACACACAATACAATTCATGTTTGCTTTGCCATGTAATTGGCTAGGTTTTTGTGATATCAACATTTAAATACAGGAGAGATCAAATGGCCAGACCTTAGAGAAATAATGAAAGTTGTATTCTGTCACAATGCAGAAAGCTGCCGCATACTAATGATTTCCATAGAGGTTTTGTACACGTCAGGCTGGATGTCGCAAACATTTTACTCTCTTGCAAAGGAGAAAAGTCATTTTTACTCTCTTAAAAATCACATTTATTCTCAAAGTTTAAAAATAGGGAGTAAAATACTCCCACCTCAAAATCTTATCTGGAGCACTGGGCGAGTCATTCTGATATTCATCACCTTTGGTGAATTGACTGTGTAAGTAGAGCAGGGATATGTTTCTGTTGAATTGTTGCATTCTGGGCCTGTGCATAGTCCACAGTCAGACTTTTGCAGTTGTATTTTATTGTCCTCAATATAAGGTCTCCCTGATGAGTTTATTGCTAAAGCCAGCAGGAGAAATCCAACTGCAATTCTAAAATAGTACTGATAGAGTGGGAGGTTAGAGTGTGGTTTCTGTGGGCTGGATCAGAAGTGAAGCAACCCTCGGGTGTTGAATGTGGGACAACTTGTCTCAACAGGTTGCACAAATATGGCGTGTTTCAGTTGTAATCCTTTGAATGGGTTATCAAAGTGGGTAACCTTGGAGCAAAACAACCGTTAAACCTTGGAAAAAAACAAGGAATAGTCTCAGGGAATTGTTGACATGGTCGAGATACTGAAAACCTGGGCCACACAAGACTCTTACTGAATTGGTTAATTTAGGGCAAATGATAGTACAGCTGCTGATGTAGGACAGTACATGATAATAGTATATTGAAGAAGCTCAAGCAACAATGTATGTAGAGCATGAAATGCCACATTACATCGTGGCTGCGATCCAGTGCACAGAATCGTGCACTAGGCTACCCGGGGCTGTAAATAATGCAGTAGTTGGTTTATAGTCAAAAAGTTGAATCCAATAATGTCGAAAGTCAAAAAGTCGAAAACAAAAAGTCGGAAAGAAAAATTGATTTTTTTTTTGGTTGCTTTTTTTTCGAAATGGGGGTAACCCCCCACCCCTCCCCCCCCCCCCGCCCAACCCCCCTTTTTTAAATTTTTTTTTTGTTTTACCCCTTTTTTTTACCCCCGGAGCCCAAAAAAAATATATAAATAATTTTTAAAAAAATTCGACATTTTTGTTTTCGACTTTTTGGATTCGACATTTTTGTAATTCGACATTATTGTTTCGACATTATGACTGAACACCGCAGTAGTTCATCTAGTGTGCTAGTGGACAAAGTATGGTGAGGTGCAAATATGTTGCAAGCTACAATTTTCGGCCTCTACCTTCTTCGGTGTGGTTCTTGTGAGAAAAGAATGTGTAATTTAAGGGGCATAGTTGAAGACAGACCGGGTACCCGTATCCCTCCTCAACAGCATAAGCTTGAAGGTGCAGTCCAGAGAAACTAAGGCATACTGCACCACTGGAAGCAAAATTGGGGCTCCCGCGCCTAGTGTGTGTGTGAGCATGCGTTTTTACTGGATCACTAAAGAAATCACACTCAGGGATAATTAAAAGACAGTACAAAAATCGAAGTCTAAGGAAAATACAACCTGACCTCATTGGGGAATACGATTTACATAGAAATTTTAATAAAAAACATGCAAGTATTAAAATCAACTTTGTAAAACTAACATGTAAAATCTAGTATATGTGCTGACAAAATGACTAGTGTTAACAACACAAAGTGCTAAGTGCTATTGGCCATCTGGCTACAAAAGGGCAAGGTACAAGCATCATACATGGCTCCAATTGTACATACAAAATTGTAGGCTGTTCTATCTTTTTTGAAATAGGTCTGATTTACATTTTCAATCAAAATACAACAAACAAAGAAACCACACAAAGTACATAGATAGAGACCTTCTTTGTTGGGTGTCTCTAATTTAGATGCCTTGGTCAAAGGGTACCTAAAGTGCATCTATGAAGCAAATACTTCGCATTAGTATCTGTCTAAAGCCCAACATGTTTCGTTCCTATAGTCCTATAGATTATTGGGAGGAACTTCTTCAGGGGAAAAGGAGTTGTTTGTGTGTAGGGGTTGGGGCAAGGAACACTCCCAGCCCAGGTTCAAATATTAACTGTCTGACTGTCGTAAAAGTGAGAAGTCCTTTTCAATTATTCTTGACGGGCAATTCTGAGAGATAGTGTCCGTGTAGTCTTGTTAGTAGTACAAGAAAAACGATCCCGGCCACACCATCTATTAGTGTTAGTAAGCTGCCCGTGAGTACTGTCTGGAATCACAGTATTGCAGTCTCCAATGGGGTCCTTAAAGTCACACTCGTGTGTTTGAAAAAGTCGTTGAAGAATTGTTGTGCCTTTTTAAATCTCGTTGATGCAGGCATACAGGGTTTAGTGCCAAATTCTTTCATTGCATCTGTATTTACTTTCTCATTTATGTAAAGCGTTGTGGTATTTCACATGAACGCGGGCAGCTTCTCACCACTTCACCATCCCCTCCCGAGTGTGTACTTTTTTCCCCTGTAGTCTTGTATTCTCCAGCCCCCAGATTCCTACTGTGCAGAGCAGTAAAGGATAGAGGGAGAAAAAAGACTCCGTACTATTATTCATGACTGCACCACTGGAACATGTACAGGCTGAGCTCTTAACTCTCTATGACAAACATAATTACATAATACCTCAAAGCCAATGCAAATGGCAAAAGAACTATGTTTCTACACTCTTAATTGGTAGTATAAAATAAGCAAGGGAAGCGAAGAAGCACTGGGGCCATGGTGGGGGGGGGGGTGGAGGGGAGTGGCTGACATGAGAGCACTGTGCTGTGCAGAGGCTAAGAAGCACCGGGGCCATGGGGGATGAGGCAGTGGGTGACACGAGAGCACTGTGCATACACTTGAAAAAGGACCTTAAATCTACCAGATCACACCTCAAGGAGCCCCCACGACAGTGGCAGATTTAAGGCAAAGGGCCCCGTGGGCAGCACCTGACAGAGGGCCCTAGGTGGGCGGGTCATGGAGGCGGAGCTTAGGGTGGGCGGAGTTAATTGAGGTAACAAGTGCACAATGGCAAACTTTAGGGACAAAAGCTATTTTTTATGAAGTTGTCTTTATTACAGTTGCCTAGGCAACTTTTGTTATAAAATAAAATCATCTACTCTCGACACACTAAACTCTAGTTAATGATCATTATTGGTTATTTTGTCAACCATTATATATAGACATATTCACATACAATAATCGCCCAACCAAAGTTGCCACTGATTTATCAACCTCAGAAGGATGAAAGGCTGAAGTCTCAAGTAACAGTGCTTTGAGGATATTGGGTCAGTTACGCTCCACAAACGGGGGCCTTGGAGAGGCAGGGGGGCATGGAGACACAAACGGGGGCCTTGGAGAGGCAGGGGGGCATGGAGACACAAACGGGGGCCTTGGGGAGGCAGGGGGGCATGGAGACACAAACGGGGGCCTTGGGGAGGCAGGGGGGCATGGAGACACAAACGGGGGCCTTGGGGAGGCAGGGGGGCATGGAGACACAAACGGGGGCCTTGGAGAGGCAGGGGGGCATGGAGACACAAACGGGGGCCTTGGGGAGGCAGGGGGGCATGGAGACACAAACGGGGGCCTTGGGGAGGCAGGGGGGCATGGAGACACAAACGGGGCCTTGGAGAGGCAGGGGGGCATGGAGACACAAACGGGGGCCTTGGGGAGGCAGGGGGGCATGGAGACACAAACGGGGACCTTGGGGAGGGAGGGGGGCATGGAGACACAAACGGGGGCCTTGGGGAGGGAGGGGGCATGGAGACACAAACGGGGGCCTTGGGGAGGCAGGGGGGCATGGAGACACAAACGGGGGCCTTGGAGAGGCAGGGGGGCATGGAGACACAAACGGGGGCCTTGGGGAGGCAGGGGGGCATGGAGACACAAACGGGGGCCTTGGGGAGGCAGGGGGGGCATGGAGACACAAACGGGGGCCTTGGGGAGGCAGGGGGGCATGGAGACACAAACGGGGGCCTTGGAGAGGCAGGGGGGCATGGAGACACAAACGGGGGCCTTGGGGAGGCAGGGGGGCATGGAGACACAAACGGGGGCCTTGGGGAGGCAGGGGGGCATGGAGACACAAACGGGGGCCTTGGGGAGGGAGGGGGCATGGAGACACAAACGGGGGCCTTGGGGAGGGAGGGGGGCATGGAGACACAAACGGGGGCCCTGGGGAGGGAGGGGGGCATGGAGACACTCACGGGGGGCTGGGGCAGGAGGGGAGCATGGTCCATGGAGACAGTCACGGGAGCATGGAGACACAAATCCCCACAATAGCTAAACTTACCCGTTGTTTCAGTAGGCAGGAGACAGCAAACAGCAAACACCACTCGACAGCCTCGACTCGAGCAGCACCTTCTCTTCTCAGCTGGGCCCGGGCAATGGAGATTACTTCTTTTTCCTCGTGGGATCACACCGCCGGCACATAACACTGCGTCACTGTGACGTAGACACGTCTCCTGGGCCAGTCCTGGCCCAGGATTGGAATGAACCCGGAGTGTTAAAATGAAAGGGCCCTGTTCTGTGGAAGGGGCGGGGCCCTGTTGTGTGGAAGGGGCGGGCAAGGGGCGGGCCCTGTTGTGTGGAAGGGGCGGGCCCTGTTGTGTGGAAGGGCCGGGGGGGCCCGGGGCGGGGGGGGCCCGGTCGCCTTTTGTTTGCCTAGCGACCGTTAGATCCGACTTGTGCTTGAGGGCAGTTCCGACCTCGCTTGTGGCTAAACGGCATGGTGAAGGCGAGAAGCAGTAGCAAAAGTTCTGCTCCCTTCAACTAAGACAAGAGCGCGATTTCACAAAGCCATGTAAGAGTAAACTGGAGGCGTTCAGAACTGAATGGTTGTTCTGTTAACATCTTTCGTTCGGTGCTTTGGGAAAAAACGCTCCACGAGCACTGCAATTAATAAGTAGAATGCATGCCTGGAATGCCATATCATCCCATGGCAATAACCATTTATTTTACAAAGTACTCCCTGAGAAATTCCAGTACTCTTCTTACTATCAATGCACTCAACAGTACCCAACTTGTGGACCCGAGAAGAACCTGCCACACCTTGAAGCAGTGGCTCAACAAACCCTCTCTGCATTTGGAGCACTAAACCCCATTAGGCTGTCCGAGCAGCCTTATCCCCCTGATCTACGACATGGCCTGGCATGCTTGCATGACGTCCGCTGGCGGTGCATGGAGCTTCCGACCTTAACACAAGTTTAAGTATTAGCCTCTACAAGCGATTAAAAAGACTGTGCAGCACTTCAACCTGTTAGCCAAGGCCTCCATTAGCTCTAGCTACAACCCAGCTCATCGGTGCCACTTTCTCTTGTGCGTGCTTGAAAGCGTGTACATAAATTCCTGTAACGAGCAGGCAATGTCTAGCGGCTGCTGATGGGTAATGATTTGACAGAGGCTCATTAGGTGTACATTTGACGGGCCCTCTTATAGTTTAAAGTTCCAGAGATTCACGTGCGGAGTAGCTAAGTTCTAGCTCTCCACACCATCTTCCCTCTTCAAATCTGCAGAAGGGCTCTATTTTTAGATGTTAATTGTCCTCACCACCACTCTAAGCAAAACCCCAATGCATTACCGAGGTGGATATTGGCATGTTTTTACCTAGTGTGCATCGTGCCTATGCATACATGTCCGCATCCATCATTCCCTGACACTCAACATCATACCAATCAATCTTGTCATGTTGACTGAGAAAATAAATAATAGATTGAAGTTGGTGCCCAGCATAACTCCCATCAGAGGCAGCAGTACCCAGCAAACGACATTAATCCCAGAGTTATAGGCGTCAGCCAGTTAACGAGGATGCCCACAGCTAATGGCCGGATCTAATCTCAGATAGCTGGGATGCTGCCAAGGATTTCGGCATAGAAACCCCACTGCAATGACTCATAGCTCACCATCTGCTTGCACGTGACCAATTATAAATATGACCGTGTAAAATGTTCTGCAAACCCAGACTGGTGGACGAGGCAAGGAGAGACGTTTCTGCGTTATAGAAGTTAAGGCCAGTCATGATGACAGTAGGAGTCACAAACGTGCCAAATTGAGCACCAAATCCGATTAAGTTGGTCATACCATGTGCCATCCAGTCAGTGAAGTGGCAGGTTTGACATGCTTGTGACAGACATATCCCATTTAGTGCCACGGGAGAGAAGCTATGTGCCTCATCACCAATTGCCACATGGCCGCGGGAACACACAACTACTGACACCAGAATAAGTGTAAAGTGTTTATTAAACAAAAGTAAAATCGAAGAACACGGAATGCGAGCCAAAAAAGAAAATGTTGTGCTGGAGACTACGAACAAAAAGAGGATCAGGCATGAGAAGTTGAGGGATGGCAGGCAACAGTAATGAACGATTAGACCACAGAAAATGCTCCCAGCCCAGTTTCTGGGAGAAACTGCTTACAAGGGGTGAGAAACTAACTTAAAAAGGGAAACGCTGTTGAATCACACTCCAGGCTAGCAACATTCGTCACTCGCTCTTTCCAGACAAGAGCGATTCCAGAAAACAACTGAAAAGACTGAAATAGTTTGAACCAAAAATGGTAGGCGCATGGAGCAGCCCGAAAACCACAGGCTAACCAGTCCAACCCTCAGAGGTGGGGATGTTATTAGGCTCGCTAGGCCTACATTACTTTGCTAGTGCAGACAGCACCTAGATCCTCGTGCAAGCGGCGGCCTCTCTGAATATTTGGTGAACACTTTGCTGTGTTATCATCCAGACTGGATGCACTGACGAGTTCAATGTGGGTCAGTGGCCTGAAAGAACTCCTCTAAAACGGATGTCATTTTATTTTGCACATGCCATTTTTTTTTAATATTCAGGCCTCCACTTTGTTGGGTCACCAAGTCACTTACGCTTCTAAAATCAAAATAGCTGGTTACCCCGCTTTTAAAAATGACCTGTATGACCCTGATGAGATTTGCTGGCAATTAAGAACCCAATGGTGCTACATTTACCAAAATCTGCAGAGTATACTTTGGAGACATGCTCATTTTTCGTTTCTGAAATTGGAGGTATTTTGCCAACACAGGTTATTTTGCACTTAGCACTGGCAGTACTATTACTCCATTGGCAAACGAGGGTCATGATTTCCAGCCTGTTGCATTGGCAGATGGGAAGCATCTCACAAATTGAGAGGACTGATAGTTGATCTAAGAACTCAAATATATATCAAGAGAGCGCGCCTTAGTAACTCTCTTTTAGAACATAGTCTACAAAAATTAAGCAATGCTACAAACATTCCTTCATATTAATGCTAAATAATCTGAATGTTGACGCTCCAGATACACATTAAGAAACCAGTAGGAAATAAACGCTTTCAAAGTGCAGAGCCGTATTCTCTAGATAGGCCACAAATAAATAAACAAACGGTTTCCACTTTAACTTCCAATTTTTGGAGTGACCAGGTTCTACTTTTCTCTACCCCTGAGTGACAGTCTTCCATCTGTAGTTCCTTCAGCACCCACGTCTTGGAAGATTAGAACTATATTGGCCAGCATTCACCGCTCTCTGCTCTTTGGTATTTCTCAGCAACACTGCACCGGGGGTCTTAGAACCGCAATTCATAGCATTCACTTAAATGAGTTCTTTTTTTCCACTGGGGTTTAAGATACTAAATCCCAGCAAGCTGAGGTTTTCACTCTTCTGTAATTATCTGGCTTTTCTACTACTTTCCTACTCGTCAGTGCTGCAGTGCAAACAACACAGCTCCCGACATTAAAGATCCTTGCTTTTGCTTCTTCTCATCACCGCCACTCAACTCTCACAGTGCATTAGAGCCACAACTAATCATGCTTGTCTCTTCCACTTGTCAGTGCTACTTCGCCAAGATGTTGGGAGTGTTAGAATCACAACCTCCAACATGCATTTCTGTTTTCTCTGTTGCCATTCTTCACCATCTTCTTCCCTGGGGTCACCTTCCACCTGTTCCCACCTCCTCACTCCCTCTGTGCTACTCTGGGATGTGTCTGGTTTAGTTTGGTGCTTCATATAGGTCTCTCTCTTATCACCTCTTCCACCTTTAATCCTTAGGATTCTGCGGAAGAACTGTCCACCTTTTTCCAGTTGGAGTGTACCGCTTCCTACCTGGCTGACATCTCGCTTATCGGGTAGCTACTCCAAAATCCTCACTCATTACTCGCCGTTGAGGGTGTCGTCTGCAGGTCACACAGCTACATCAGTGTGGTTTTCCATCGACTTTTCAGCAGTGGGCTGCTTTCACGGCACCTTATCATGCACTCTGCTTTCTCGGCATCTCAGTCACTCTGCTTTCTCAGCCGTCCGACCTTCTCTTTCTGCGAAACACCTCATCTTCTCTGGGTTTCTTCGCCTCTCGCTGGCAGGGTCACATGATCACACATGAAACATGCTTAATCCTTCCTATGTTAAGAAAAGACATGGGGCTGCTTCATCTCATCACAGCAGTCATACGTGGTTGTTGCTATGTTGGTTTGAGCCCCCCCTAAACACTCCCCCCACCCCAATTTCCTGCCTTGCTGGCTCACAGAAAGAGGTCACGACCCATGTCTAAGGCCATGGAGAACTCCCTTCAGCGACAGAGTGTCTGCAGAGTTTTTCCACTTCCTGTTTTATTAGAGTTCCTGTTAACATTATAAGAAACCCTGAGAATATTGTCTGCCAACTTCAGAAAAACCTCTGGTTAATGTATCTAGTCTAGCCACTTCCCCGAATCAATCCAGAGTTGTAAAATAAGAATGTAATCTAGATTGGCCCTTCAAATCGAATGTTATTTAAACGTTGTTTTACTATTTTGAAGCTGAAGTAATTTCTCTACAGTTTTTAAAGAACTTGAATAAGGAAACACGAAAATCAACATTTGCAAGTCAGAAAAAGTGTTCTACCACAAAATGCTAAATATTTATCTATAGAGAAAATGCATGCATTAAAAATATTCAATAACTATTACTGATGCAACTAAATAGCTTATTTCTTCATTAAAATTCAAGAATTATATTTGAAAAAGAAAGTAATAAACAATTATTTAACATTTCCGTGAGACTAACAGGAGTAAGAATAAACTAAGAACAGTGAAGAAAAAAGACGATCTCAAAAATATCATGAAAGGTCTTCATTTTGAAGAGCGCACAAACATAAATCGCATCCCCTTCGCCGACTACCCTTTTAGTCAAGTAAAAAAAATAAAACCGCAGAACGGCCAACGTACGAATTTATTGCAGGAAGTAGTTGTGCAGCTCGTGGAAAGAGGGTTCCTTGCTGCTCCTGGGAAGAATCACAAGTCCAACACATTTGCCTGACATCTGCATGGAGCCAAGTGGCTCTGCGTTGGTCTTCCTGAAAGTGGGGTAAATGGCTCCTGGACATTTTTAAAACACTCTTTGTAGTGGGGCAATATTCCTTTCCACCCGCATCAGCCTCTCTCTGGGATATGTGACTAGACACAAGTGTGCCATGAAACAGAATTGGAAAAGCCCAAAATCAGTTTACCCCAATTCTTGCTAAAAAGCAACTGGGATTACTTTGCTTGGCTCTTGGAAGGACTATGCCACACACCGCAGATTGCAGAAAGCAGACCAGATGCATAACATGCAAGGGTTGGGGTTGATGCGTCACTCTCAGCTGAGGCATTCAAAGAAAGTGAATTTCGTGGGTGCTTGATAAACTCGCTCCTGTGCCAAATAAAGAGTCCAGCTTTCCCTACAGGACATTCAGCAAGTCGCTGTTTACAAAGCCCGAGTCTAATATTGCTATCTTGCTGTGGGGACATTTCTCAAACTTTCCTTGACATAGTGGTAGCGGACAGAACAAGTCTTTGAGCGTTTTTGCGCCCTCACTCCAGTGGATTTATAGGGTTGTGTAGCTGAACTGCGGTACACGCACTGAGAGATTTTAACTCACTTGAAAAAACTCCATGTGACATCACATTCATAGTGTTAAGGTGAATGTTAAAGGATATTTGTACCGCGTACTATCACCACCGGAGTGGTCCCCTGGCGCTCTGGCGGCTCTGAATAAAAGAGAAGGGGGGTGAGTTAGTGGGAATGAGCTGGAAAAGAGCAAGAGAGCAGTGATGTGCTGTTGGCGGCCTCAGCCTGGTAAATCCGTTGGCTGGGCTTGGGGTGTTTTACGGTCGGTAGTCGTGTTGTGCGAGTCTAGGTGTGGTTTGTTTTGTTGTTGCAGTGTAGTGAAGTTTGTGCGGATTGTTGTGTTGTAGGCTTGTGGTTGTGTTTGGTTAGAGTTTGAGAGGTGTGAGCAGAGGGGTGAAATTGTTAGTGGGTTGGTTAGTTGGCATTGCTGTCTGGAAGCGAGGCGCTGAACTTCCATATTCTCTCCTGGTGTGGTGTGTGAGTATCTCAGCGTCTGTGTCCAGATCTGGGGCCGTCCGACACTCGCAGTCCCTTTCACGCATGGCATCCACTCACATTCATAACCTTGCCCAAGTTCAGCCTCGGACACCAACTTGACACCTGTCTGTATGTGAGGCAGGTAGGAGTTTGTGCGTCCCTTCAAAACTGGCCCAGAGAGCATTCCCAATCCAGTCGGTGCGCGGAATCTGCTAGCTAAAGCTACTCCATCCATATGCGGCAGCTGGTCGGCATTCATCATCTTATTCAGTTGCTTATGTAGGCTATTGCTCCCAGCTCCTTTGAAACGTGGCACATGCCAAGGCTTGCACTTAAGCTCACAACTCCATCCGGTCAATGCCCATGTCAATGTCCACAACTTCGGTCAAGTGTGGCAAGTGCTAACATTCACACAACTTTATACAAATATGATACCTGGTAGTAATTATGCAGTGGGTGAGGTTGTTGGCTGGAGTTGGGTAGGGATGCTAATTTCTGTCCTCATCATCGTCTCTCTTGTTGTAGTAAGAGTTTCTTTAGTCAATTCTGGATTTTGTCAGTGTCGTCCTAAGTTATGTCATCCTTTCCTTTGAGTTTCCTGTTCGGTTGTTTCTCTTTTTCAGTTTGAATCTGTGATGTTGAAGAGGCAGGTTTTTAGTAATTTTCTGAAATGTAGATGGTCTTTGGTATATCTCATTTCTTCCGGGATGTTGTTCCAGGTTTTTGCGGCTAAGTGGGAGAAGGAGGTGCCCCCAAGTTTTTTTCTTAAGGTATGGTCTTGGTTCCAGGCGGATTTCGTTGCTTGATCTTAGGAGTCTCGTTGGCTTGTAGATTGTTATTTTCTTTTGTAGGAATTCACATTGTTTTGAAGGTTATGCAATGTTTGACTGTGAGCCAATGCAGTGTTTTTAGGGCTGGAGTGATGTGGTCTCTTCTGGATAGTTTGAGGAGCATTCTGGCTGCTGTATTTTGGATATGTTGTAGTTTCTTCAGGAGGAATTCTGGTATCCCGAGATAAAGGGTGTTTGCGTAGTCGATTCTTGACATGAGGGCGATGATTGTGAGTCTTTTGTGGGTGAAGGAGAGGAAAGGTAGGATTCTTCTTGCCGTGTGAAGGAGGAAGAAGCATTTCTTGATGATTGCATTTATTTGTGGTTCTAAGGTAAGGGTGTTGTCCATCAGACCTCTCAGATTTGTTTCTACCTTAGATGCTGTTGGTGCGGTTCCCATTTCCGTTGGCCATGGAATGGAGGTGTTGTTCTCTTGGTTTTTGGATATAATCATGATTTCTGTCTTTCCTGGGTTGATTTTCAAGTTGTTGGCGTTGATCCAGTTGAAGACTTCTTTTAGACACTCGATTAGGGTTGAGTGATCGGCTTGAGTGTCTTCAACTTTGTAGATGATTTGAGTGTCATCTGCGTAGTTGTAGCATGTCATTTTGTATTTTTTGAAGATTCTGATTACTGGAGTCTGGTAGATGTTGAAGTACAGTGGTGATAGTGAGGACCCTTGTGGTACTCCACAGTCGTTAACTCGTGGGGTGGATTTGAAGGGTTTTATCCATACGGTTACTGTTCTGTCTGCTAGGAATGATATAATCCAGAGTAGTGCCATGCCAGTTATGCCCATGTCTTCTAGTCTTTTGGTTAGGGTGTCATGGCTGTGTCGAAGGCTGCGGAGAGGTCGAGCAGAATCAGGGCTGAGGTTGTGTTGGAGTCTGCGTTTGTTTTTAGGTCGTCCCAGATGGATAGTAGTGCTGTTTCTGATCCTCTTGCAGGTCTGAAACCGACTTGTGCTTGGTCTAGCAGGTGGTGTTTTTCTATGTGTTCTTGGGTTAATTTGTATACGTAAGTTGTAAGGAGTTTTTCTGGGTAGGGAATGTTTGAAATGGGCCTGTAGTTGGAGATCTTGTACGTCGCCACTTGTGTTTTTTAAGAGCAGTTTGATATATGCTGATTTGAAGGTTCTTGGTACAGTTCCTGTTGCTAGTGAGAGATTTAGGAGGTTTCTGTAATATTCTGATGGCGTTCCCTGTGCGAGGATTGATTTGTAGATGTCAGGGGGGCAGGGATCCATGGGTGATCCTGCTTTCGTGCTGTGTTTTACCAACAAGACGAAAGCCTCTGCTGATATTTCAGGAACGTTTTGGAGTGTGTTAGGTCCGGTTGGTTGAATGTTATGGTTGGTTGGTCTGTTTTGTATGATTTGTCGGATGTCGTTGGTTTTGTTCTTGAAGTGGTCTGCCAGGTTGCAAAGTTTCTCTGAGGGAGTTATCGTAGCCTGGTGGGTTTCTCATTTCTTTGATGATGTTGAACATTTCTTTTTGTGTGTTGGTGGCATTGGTGATTCTGTCATCATAATATCTTCTCTTTGCCTTTGTATTTCCTTCTTGTATCCACGGATTTGTTTCTAGAACTGTATTTTTTTTTCTGGGTTGTATTATTTCCTCCATTCCAGTTCCATCTTCTTGTTGTCCTTTTTCATGGTGCTTAGTAGTAGGGTGAACCATTTTGCCAGGGTTTTTTTGACGGGGTGAATGGTTTTTCTGGGGCGATCTTTTCAATTGTATCAGCATCCATTTGTGAAGTAGCTCCGCTTTCCCGTCTAGGTAAGCCAGTTCTACTTCTATTATTGAGGGTTTTGTCATCTCCAGTTGTTCGAATAGGTTGCTTGCTTTGACGCTTTTCTAGTTTCGTTTGGTGGTGGTTGTGAGTTAGGGGGCTGGATGCAGACTTGAGTTGGTAGTCTGATCAGGAATGGGATGATGAGATGGTCGCTCCACAGTATTTGTATTGGTGGTGCTATGGTGATAGAAGATTGCGTCGAGGGCGTGTCCTGCCGAGTGCGTTTCCCCTTTGACCAGTTGTCGTAGTTTCACGGTTGTAATTTGTCCAATCAGTGAGTTTTGGGAGTTGGCGTGACTTTCTTCAAACCAAATGTTGAAGTCCCCCAGGATAATTAGATGTTCGTGCTTGATGACTATGTTGGTGATGGCTTCTATGAAGTTATCAACGAAGGTTGCATCGTATGTCGGTGGTCTGTACACCAGGATGAATGTGATGTTAGTTTTTGGGTTCGCTGATAGGTGTATGACCATGGTTTCACAGTTGATGATCTTGAGAGGTTTGTCTGTTTTTATGTTCAGGTGTCCTTTGAATGCCATTGCAAGGCCTCCTTTTTTATTTTTCCTGTTTACTTCAAGGCATTTGAAGTTGGTTGGGAGGCAGCTTTGGAGTGTGATTTTGTGGTCGTGATCCAGCCATGTTTCTGCGATGAATAGGATGTCAATGCCGTTGTCAGAGTAGGTCAAAGATCTCTGTTGAGTGTTTTGACATGGATCTTGCGTTTATTAGATTGCAGTGGAGTTTAGAGGTGTAGTTTGGTTTGGGCTTTATTGTTGGGGTGGTCTTCTGATCAGTGTTGAGGTTTCCTTTCAGGTTGATCTCTAGTTGAGGTGTTGGTACAGGTGCGTTTGTGTCATCGAAAAGTTCTTCTAGGTTCTGTCTTGGGTTTTTATTTTCATCAGGTTCTTCTTCCAAGAATTGTGGGTGTCGAGTGGAAGCTCCTCTTGTTTTGGTGTTGTAAGGTGTTCTTGCATCGGTTATGTTTTTGTGGTTTCTAGCGTTGTTGGTTCTTCTGCGTGGTTGTGTTTGGTTGTCTGCTGTTGCTGATTCTCGCGTTGGGTTGGTTCGTTCTAGTGACCGGTTGTTTGCTAGGTATGGAGTTAAGTAGAGGGATATGTCTCTTCTCTCAGCGTTGGCTCGGTTTTCGTTCCTGTCTGTGGGAATCTGTTCTGAAGTTGTGAGTCTTTGTTGCTGTTCCGGTCTGTTTGTTCTTTCTTTTCTTTTTCTTTCCCTCTGTATAGGTCGTTTGCGCTGCATTTTGAGCTTTTGAGTTGTTTTGGTCTTTATTTTGTTTGTTGATGCCGAGTTGATTTTTGCTTTGGTATGGCTGTCTTGTGGTGTAGTACTGGGCGTAAAGAATTGTCTGCTACAAGTTTGGGCTCTGTCTATGGGTGGTCTTGTCAGCTGGTATTGCCGACTTGTTCAGTCGCTGTCTTGAGTAAGGTTGAGGAGGTTGTTAGGGTTACATTGTTGTGTGTTATCGGTGGCTGTCTTTAATGTCCGTCTTCCTGGACGAGGTTCACTGCAGTGAGCCAACTATGTGGCGTTAGGAAGGATAGCTAGTAACTACAGAATTGCCCTAATGGGCCTAACTAAGAATCACTTTGTCATCATATGAGGCGTGAGCCCTTAATCACAGTATAACTCCACAATAATCAGCCAATGACCTCTGACTCACTCCAAAGTAATGCTCTCTAGATGTGAGGGTGTAAAACTAATAAGTCATTAATTCTGGTTAAGAAAAAGATAAGTGGACAAGTGAAGTTGTCTCAATATCAGAAGAGATGGGAATGGGTTTTAAGTCAATCCAGATTGCTCCTCAAGAAACCTTGTGATGAGCTCCCCATCTATGTGAGTGACCAACCCTGCATTGGTAAGCGAGTTCTAGGATCAAGAAGCACCAAGACATTTGGGCCTGAGCTCAAGCACCGGCATGCATACTCCGTGGTCCAAAGTTATTGTGGGCTACTCAAAAAAGTAAAGTTGCAAGCAGATAGCCAGGCATAAAAGTTACTTGTCTCTGACATAAATGCATCTTCTACACATGCACACAGCACATCATCTCCAACTCGCCAAGACGCAATTATACTTGCCTATGGCTAGTGGAAAGTGCATATTTTGTGGCCTGGCTACAGCCACCTGGAACTTCCAACTCCAGTTTTCATATTTGCCAATCCAAGATATTGCCACTTATTTGTCTTCTTGTTATATACCAAGAGCGATTTCTACATGCACTCACTACTTTCTCCTAGCGTGATGCTTCAAATAACCATGTATCTTTTGATAAGCATTTGCCTTGATCTGCTGTTTGACATGGGTATTGGTCCAAAGCTGAAAACGAGAAAGAAAGTACAGCATGAACAAAGTAATGGCTTTGTATCGAGAAGATTAGCTTTCAACTGGCCTCCTGAGGTGTCCTAACCAACACAAAACCAGGGTGTAGATATCATAACATGCTGCTTGTTTCGGGAAATGTCACTTGCAAGAATTCCAAGGAAAAGGAATAGCCTAGGATTTAAGACTATATTGCAATTACGTCATCAAGGTGTTGGGGACACAACACATTTAATTCAAGATGTAAACTACAATATAAAGACAGCATATTCAATTGCTGCAGAAGATGTGACAGGGTCAGAGAACCAACCCTGTCAGGAGGGGTTGCGGACCACGCCACAGGGTCGTCCATAGCCAGTCCAGCCCCAGAGACTGGGTGTTGGAATTCGGAGAGCCATAGTCTGTCCCTTCTACCTGTACTTGGCTAAGCGAAGTAAGTACCACCTTTTCTTGCTCCATACCGGTTGTTCACAATGCTACAGTGTTCTTCTGTTTTCCCCATAGAACTGCATTGTTCCGAAGGCCTGGCATTGGAAGAAAGTGCAAACAACCGAACCAAAAGAGATCTGGCGAGAAACTGCAAAACCACTGAGAAATCTTGATTGTACCTTCACTAGGGCTTCAGAGTGGTCTGCATATCAAATCAGTAATGCAGACGCTCGATGCGCTCCTGGTGCGACAAGAAATTGTCTACACCTTAAACGAGCCGCCATTATCCAATGCCAGTGGACATATGAACTCTGAAATGGACTATACTTTGAGCAAGCCACCATTACGAAATGCGACAGAAGCATATGAAAAGGGGGCAGGTTTGAAGCTTGTTCAATGTGTTTGCATACCTGTAACCTAGGTCCAGGGGAGAAAGAAGCCAGTGGTTGAACCAGGAAACCAGCTGAGGAAGAGAGCCTATGGAAGGTGAATAGGGGATAACAAGGGATATGGAAATACATAAAGTGTGAGATGCTCAGGTGAGGTCAAGGGAGCCGAAGGAGGTTCAAGGGGAGGAAGGATGCTGCAGAGGACCGTGGAGGAGGATTGCTGAAAGCATGTTCAAGGTGTGGCATCGATTGGTGGGAGAAAGCGGTACTTAAGTGTCAGTGAGTGCAAGGTCAGTGAGTGAGATTGCCAGAGGGAGGGTAGGGGGTGAACGACTAAGTGAGAAGGAGACAGAGTGTCAGGAAGGTGACTGGAAGAAGGAGTGGGTGGAGTAGAATGGAGAGCAGAAGCAAAGAGTGCAGGAAAGTAGCAGTAGAAAGGAGATCACCAGATGGTTAGAGACAGAAAGAGAAAAAGAGAAAGAGAAGAGTGGGAGGAAGCGATGCAAAGAGAAAGGAAGGGTAGAACTTCAGGGAAAGGGGTACAAGAGTGTGCAAGAAAAGGACCAAGTGGGTCCTGGGTGATTGTAAGACACCTTCTCTTGATAACATTTTTTTTTTTATTGCATTAAACAGTTTCAAACAAATCTTTTAGCAAATGACGCAAATCTAATCCAATCTGTACCCCCAGTTCCCTCCCTCGTTTATTATCACCCAGTTCCGTTAAGCCGCTAATCAGAACTCACCAAAACGGTTTCCAAAAATGTAATCGACAGATTGATTTTGTCCCCTCTTAAAAGCCGGCCCGCCAGTCTTCAGCCGAGAGTGGGGGCATGGATTCCACAAATTTAGCAAAGTGCAGCGACCTCAGTTCCATTAACATTTTGATTGTAAAACCCAGGTTAGGCTTTACCTAGATTGCTCCCAGAGGCAGTGATATAGATGAGCGGGTCGCCTTTAGGCAATTACAACCAATTAGTCTGTAATTAGAAAGTAGTGGTTACTGATCTCTAGTAACCAATCTTGCAGTTCTGTATGCCTCGGCTAAGGAGGGAAGACGAGGGAGAGAGGGACAGCCAATAGTGAGCCCTTTCTCAATCAATTCAATAAAAACCCTTGAGCATTATTCTAAAGTTGCTTTGTTTTTGGGGCCGTCTATGACACAGAACAAACTGGTTAGTCATAATCAATATTTAGCATTTAACTAATGTTACAGACTTATGCTGCACTATTGGATGCGTATAACAAAAAGACATCCTTAAACGCTAACAGCAAATAACGAGACTTCTTAGTATATAAAAAGGCTGTTAAGGTCCCAGCAGCCGCGCCCACTCAGATCCTGGATGACAGCAGGAGCATTTTCCAAAGGGTAAAAATGAAACGATTTTAATGAGTATCCACCAATAGACTGAATACTGAACTAGTTTAATTGAATACACTAAAGTGAATATAGGATGTTCAATAATACTGAACACTTGAGATATTTACCAAACGGTTAATTAACAGTAATAGGTAATTGAATTACTTAAAAGAAAGATATAGCTGAAGTCTTAGTGGGCAAATCAGCAAACATTTTCAGAAAGGTCTACGATGTTCAGGAAGAGAGAAACAATACTGTGGTTTTACATGAGGAGTGCTAGAAAAACAAAAAAGTGCTGCAATATCAGGTTTATTTGGTGGGAACAGTTGTTGGACATTACAAGACTAAACAACTAACAGACTTAACCGTGGAGTTATATTATAGTATGCTACGAGGATTCATACTGTGCGCCGCTGACACTTGCATGGTCTCCAGGCACACAGGGGGATCTGAAAGATGCAGAACAATGTGGTCTTCACTTTACACTATAGCACAGCAACTCTCACATCATGCTTCAACAGACACTGCATGCACCACCAATGCCAATGGGCAGCTGTCCAACAGTTTTTCCTCTTTGTAACAAATTCTTTACCATGGGTATTTTGTTAAAAACAGCCACCGTTGCATTGTGTTTTTAGGTCCAGGATGTGTGCCTTCCCTACCTCACCAACACTTGGATTTTCAGAGGGTAGCTATGTTTTTATAGGTCGTCTGTCCATGTAATAAAGGTGTTTCTCCCTCTGCCTCCCCTGTTCAGCCTATTGGAATCTGATAGTATTCTTCTGGTCAAGCGCTTGCAGGGATTCAGGTAACCTGTGACAGAAACGTTGACCAAAAAGTTAGTATACGCCAATGAATGAACCGCCTTTACAGTCCTGTGGTGCGACCTGCTCTCGCTCCACTTTTGATAGGGGTGGAAGAGTTTCATGATACTTTTCCTGTCTTCTGCTCCCTCTGTTGCCTTCCACCGGATGATAAAATGGCTAAGCCCACCCAGAAGCTAGTGCCATCTGTAGTGTTCCATTCCCCCTCACCTCCCAAGAGCCAAACAATTCTCCAGCTTGAAGGGCACGAAAAAACGAGTAGTTACCGAGTCCTTCTCAGAAGCTACTACTGTCATCTAGAGCTCTCTCCCAGTGGAAAGTAGGCAGGTTCAGAATCTTTACTCGGTGCCTGGTCATTTCACAAACTGTTTTATTCTCTGTTTTGTATTTGATATGCAATAGAGGATGTAGATCGGTTGTACAATGCTTGAACTCCCACTACCAGTATGTGTAAATGAAAGGTTGACACCAACCACCCGATTCCTTCCATCCCTGCACAACGTCTGAGTGGCACTAAATGAGGTTTTAAAACAGTCACTGCTGTACATGCTGTGCGCTGACACAGTTCTGCATTACATGACTGAAAAGCTACTGAAGGGTCAAACTAATGCCTCAGAGCACTGGACAAATCACCGAGTAGTTCTAAGGGAGACTGGTTTCCTTCCCCTAGTCCCGTTTGGTTATGTAGTGCTAAACACTTCATATGTAGTGGTCTAGGGTTTGAGTGATCAATCAAACTGAGAGGTCACAAATAAGCATAAAGGATTTCATGTATTAAAAACAGACATGTGCATTGGTTGATATTTTGTTTTATTATTAGAGTACTCAGCACAAACCTAGCTTCCATAAGCAACGAAGCGTTTTACAATCATAGGGGGGAAGAACACGGCGAAGGAAGCAGAGAAACAGGGAGCAAGGAGCCAACAAGGGTGGGGGGCGGGGGGAGTAGGCAATTTGGCAGCAAGAGATCTACAAACAAGCAGGGGAGGAAAGGGTGAGGAGCAGATCAAGTATCACGTAGGGTGGGGAGTTGCGGGTGTGTGACCTAGGTTTATATAAAGCACCTCCGTTTTTTCAATTTCCCATCGACTTACGTTTCACTGCATAACGCACAGTTCCTCAAATGGGCTGGCTTGCAAATAGTATCTAGCTCCCCGAGGGCAGCAGGCACAAATGGGCAGTGCGTAGAGCGACCACCCACCTGTGTGAGCATGCACTGCATTTATGAGACACATATTCCAGTAAACGTTCCTGCTGTACTCATGAATAATAATCAGAATTGGAGCACAAACTTAAGAAACTATTTGGCAATGTGAGGAGGACGGGCTGTCTCTTCGGTCACCATCTTCCCCACGTCCTCGGATGGAGTGGGCAAAGCCAGGGCTAAACGGGTAGCTAGGTTTTCTTTTGATATATTTATCAAACACCATCAATGTTATGGTGGGTTAAAAAATCATGAAAATCTCTTCTACCTGAAAAGTGGGCATAGAAGATGCCGCTCAGCTAACAAGGCACGTTTCACCCCCATTAAGGATCATCAGTGTTTTATACTCTCCCATTTCAAGTAGAACTGTTGTGAAGGGTCAGAGTCATGGAGGCAGACACATGAGTGTTTTGTTGACAAAATCCTTTTATTTAAATAATAAAAGGAGGGGTTGGAAAAATGCCTCAGTAGCCTTAACTCTATGATGGGGTTTCCCTGCTTCAATAAAACTAACTAGTGTGACCGTCGTCGGAAGATTTCAAAATAATGTTCACTGTCCTGTGTCCAAAAACCTATCCTGACCCTCAAACTCTAAATGCTACCAAGTGTATAGCGGGGGACAACAGGGCGGCTGTTGTCATTTGCTTTTCATTGTCATTTTTTATTCCATTGTCTTGTATTGTTCCCTTCCCTTTTGCCTTGTGGGCGCTTTGAAACCATTCTTGCTGTATAAGCCCCTTACAAATGCCCCATAAAATAAATAAACCAAAGTCTGCTTCTGCTACTTTCTTGAAGCTTTCTTTGCTTCCTACAGCACAAAGTTCCAAAAAATAAATCAAAATCCACAGTGTTCCAAAAATTATATTCCACCAGTCTCGAAGGGAGGTTTTATTAATTTAAGGTCCACCTACTCATGTGGTGGTTCCTTTCTGGGCTCAACAATGCCAAGGGGACAATCCTGATCCCTGGTCTTTCCTCTTTACAAATGTGGCGAGTAACTGGTTTAAATTATGTTCCCTCTGTCTCTGGCAGACTTGGTATTCTCTCCTGCTTACTGTGTCTCCTCCCATCATTGGGACGAGGAAGAGTATAGACTTATAAAGAGCACTCTCTGTTTTTTTATTCACACCGTTTATTCATTATCCCCAGTGGTGTTTTTATTTCTGTTCATTCACGTCCCTTATCCAGATAATGTTTAATTGGTCTGTTTCACTCGGGTATATGGGCGTCTTATCATGATTTGTGTTTATTTTGGTTTTGAGGTTGCTTACTACCTTTCCACCTCCCTTCTGTTTGTTATGGTGCCTTTCTCGGCTTACGCTACAGCACGCCTCGCATCAGGGTTGCTCATCGGTTCCCATCAGGTCTTCAGGGAAGCAACTGCTTTCTTCTAACCCCGTTTTGCCAGCACCAGCTACGTAAACCGGGGTCCCCTAGACTCGCTGGAAGACCTCGTACCCAAGGACTAGCAGCTGAATCAAATGCACCAGCCAAGGTTTTCTTCCTGCCACAACGTCCAGGTCTGCTGGGGAAGCACCAGTCATGCTCGTTGGCTGAACCTGTATTCCGTCGAGTCGATGTGGGTGCTAGGTTCCATGATTTGCAGTGTACAAAGAAGGCCTGGTTTCTGCCAGCATTGGGCTTCTCCAGTGGGTTTCTGCCGGTCTTCGCAATAATGTCAATTTCTCTGGGTTTCTCTGTATTCTGCTGTCTCGCTGGTGAATGGTTTTATCAATGATCCGACACCGGGGACATTTCCACTGTCCTGCCTTTTCTTTCCACAATGGACTACGCGTCCAGTTTAAAGTGAGCGGTTTTATGCTCTCTGGTGTCTTTCCCCTTCCAGCACTTCTTCGACCTTCTTCCCATTGTCTAACTTCGTCTTTCCCAGCTACTCCAACCACAGGTTTTCTTCCTTATTTCTTCAGTCCTTTTCTTCCATCCACTACCACAGCGGCTACTGCAACAATCACTTTCACTTCGTTCTACCATACTTTTTATTGGATAGTTCCTCCAAGTCATCAGGGAACAACTAGAACGTTGATGGGAGTCTTGTCCATCTTCGTGTGGCCTCCACATCCCAGTATTACCAGCACATTTAGCTGGTATTGCATTAGAATATGGTACTTGGTATGGCACATGAATCTTAGAATCGAAAGAAGTGTAGGGAACCATTTTGTTAGGTTGGATTTTTGGGACTGGGATAGTGTTCCCTTGTTGTCAGTCAGGGGCGTGACCACTGGGTCCGTCACAGGGTTTTCATGCCTTTTAAAAACATACCTTAACATTAATTGCTAAACAAACCCCAGGGCTCCAATTAAGCCAGACCATACCACATTGAGGACCACTAATGAGGGTGAAACGTTTAAGTGATTGTCTGCATCCTTGAAGGCAATCGGTCTTGGGTTGATAGAAAATAGTGCTGTCCTTTAAGATGAAGACGATTTTCTAGTGCACAAAGCAGGTTGTTGGGCTAATTTGCATATTCACAATGCATTGCACAGTGGCTCGGAGATGGGCGTGAACATCCTGGGGTGGTTAGTGAGTAGAGCTGTGGTATGTGCGGCTTGTTAGCCGAAATGGGCTATTCTACTCTTAAATGTATTCTGGGTCAACTCTCCAGTGCACTGCACAACCAGGCTCCAGCACTCTCTGTGTTGGATTTAAAGGGAAGAATGCCACAGGGAGACTGAGTCGATGTCCCCGCTCCAGCACGAATAAAAGATAAAAGCAACGTCCCCACATCTTTTGACTGCAAACGCACTGGTGGTTTTGTGCAGCGCACATGAGCGCTGACTCATGTGTGGCTCCCTGAAAAAGGAGCTAGTCGAAGGAATGCAGAAAGCAGAGCTATTGGCAGCAGTCCAAGCAGATCAATCAATCCCCCTCAGAATCAGACTCAAGTTTTGGCAGGCTTTTGCAAATATGCAGTCAGGGGCCTGCACCATCGGTCCCAGGACCTAGCCGCGTGACAGTCAGTTATGACCGTTACCTCAGGGTCCACCTGCAAGGAACACAACACAATGCAGCCATCTAGTGAAATGACCAATAGGGTAAGTAGCTCACATGTATTGCAGCTAAAACACATTAATTGGGAACATAGTGCATGTTTCAATGAAACGCTTTAAGTTTGCCCTCACATTTTTCATAATACAAATGCTACTATTAAACATGTGCCTGTGTATTTATTTTACACACATGTAACAATGCTGATGTGTATACATTGTCCTCAACTGTGGCGGGGTCAATAGTGGCCCTGTGAACTTATACACGGATGGAGAGGTCCATTATGTTCAACATGTAAATGAGCCAGGTGAGTATTTACCAACTTGCCGCGACTGCAATGCGCGCACACCGACTCTTTACTTGCTGTACTTGGCAAGCAAGCAGGGTGCTCGGTGTACACCGTCAATGCTGCATTATATGAACCAGAGACATTCCAGACTTTCGTGTCGAAGTTATTTTTGTAGAGCAACATTAGTATGCATCCAGGCCTGTGGAAAGCCAAAACCTCACGCTGCCGGAAATGCATCCATCAAAGGAGTGCGTACAACCTCCCACCCCCACCAAGAGGAGCGCACGTTATTTCGGAGTTCATATGAAAGGAAGCACTGTTGCGAGTGACCTTTGTGGTGGCACTGTCCGCGTTGCCCGTTTTACGCCGACCCTCAGTCAGCCCTTCTGTAACTATCAAAGTATCTGCACGGGACTGAACATTCTGTGCCCAGAAGGGTATGTGTGGCGTGGATTCGTTGGTGGTGCCTTTTGAGAATGTATGCTCATCAAACAGTCGAACAAGCTGAATCCATAGGTTGCCAACCTATAGGGTGGGCAGGGTCGGACTGGGGCATACAATTGTCTCAGGCACCAATAAAAAAAGGGCAACACCGTTGAAAATGGCAAGTCAGTCCTTTTGTGACAGACTGTTTGAATAGTACGCAAGGGGGAGTTTTTTGATCAAATGTGATGCAAATTGTGCAATTTAAAGAATATTTATTCAGCAACAATTGTCAAAACTACTAGCCACATAGTGAAGTAACTCTAGCATTTTGTGTTTTGGGTTCTGGCATCGACTTGTTGCCCTAATAGGCCAGTCCGAGCCCGCATGTGGGATATCACAAAATATAGGATTTCAGAAACGGGAGTGTTAGTCACTAGAGTCGAACATTTGGACCTCGTGCAACTCACCAAGGGCCCACTTCACTGCATTTTCTGATGCGGCAAGCACCCTCCGCACCCACATGAGCTTCAAAAGTCCCTCCTACCACCCCCCACAACCTCAATACCCTAAAATCCAAGACAAAAATATACCTCTACCCCCCACCCACCTCAAAAACTGACACGAAAAAAATGCAGTAAAATGGCCAACTAACTAAATTCCACGAAACAGTCGCAGTGGGGTGGGCAGTTACTCTGGGCAGGCCATTTAACACTACACACAGGAGCCCCTACTGGGGCTTGAGAGGCTAGTTTTAAGCAACAGGATTAATTTTCTGACATCACATGTAGACAAAGTATGAAAATATTTCCTGATTTAAACTAGTACCACTACAGTACTGTACTGGTGTCTGCCTCCATGAAAGTTTGCCTGACAATAACATCTTTCCTCTAGAGCACATTTTAGTTGGATCAAGACGTTTTGCTTTACGTGCAACTCAGCGATCATTATCAAACACCCCTCTGTTGCATCTCCCTGCACACCTGACCTTTTCTCCATTTGGCTGGGTTCTTGCCTTCACCCCCGTGCACTTCTCACACATCCGTTACCTGGCTTCCTGTTGGCTACCATGGCCAGTGCCACAATTTGCCTTCATTTGGACAGGACTGTGCGCTTCAAGATCACTACAGGGGTGATGTGCGCAGAATAAAATACTCTTAGGGTAGCACAACTCATGATGGAGTCAGTGGAAATGATGCACATGCGGTCTCCTGAAATCCTTACTATGTACATACATCATAGGTGAGTTCATACAAATTAAGGGTCAATGAATTTAGAAATCCAAAAACGTGTCTTGCTATCCCTACTGAATGTTTTAGGCAGATTTCAGGAGAACATCTACAGTACACAGTGGATTCACTCGTTCTTTTGCCCACATAGGTCATCTTTGATTCTGTAATGGCGAAAACGTTAGGCAAAAAAAAAATGGCTACCATTTAAGATTAGTCCTGGCACTTGGTTAAACAGTTCGAGGGCTCCGGGGCCAGATGGCATCCCTCCTTGCGTCAACAAAGCAGAGCCGGGGTTGTGGACCACAATCTCAAAGGCCAAATTTGATTCCATACATGTGACAGAAATTATCACTCCGTTTTGGTGCTCAGCAATCATCATACCTATATATAGGAAGGGGAGGATGGATAATCCTAGTAATTTCAGGCCCATTGCATTGATGGATGCCCAGCAAAAAAGGTTTACGTGTCTTCTGCTAGAATCTATACAGTCGTATATTTCACTAGCTAATTTGATACCTCGATTTCAAGTAGGTTTCCACAAAAATATGGGTTGTCCACTTAATGCTACCATAATTTCCCATATGTACCAACATATTAAACATTCAAAAATGGGGCCCATCTATATGGCAGCCCTTGACCTTACCTCAGCATTTGACACAGTTATTAGAACTTAGTTGTGGGAGAAAATGCTGATGCAGGGTTTTGCACCTGAATTGGTGGCCATTATTACGCTACTTCATCAGTATGAGTATGACTGGAAAAAGATGGGGCCATTACTGATCCGATACCCACAGAGAATGGGCTTAAACACGGCTGCAATCTTGCTGCTGTCTTGTTTAATTTATATCTCTCCGATATTGAGGCATGCTGGGATCAGGCAACCATATTTCCTGTTAAATTGGGTGGTCTCCTGTTAAATTGGATAGGTTATATGGGCGATCTACTATTCTACGACTGCACACCTTTTGGGCTTCAGACTAAACTTGATTTGTTTTACAATTATGCTGTTAAAAATAACTTGCAAGTCAATCCAATAAAGTCCTTCATTATATCATTTACGGATGGAAAGATGAAACGGAAAAAAAAGTCTTGGTGTCTAAATGGCACTCCAATTCCTCAGTCCCTTCCTATGCGCTACTTAGGCTATCATTTTGCCAGTGCATATTCCCTGGTTGCATGGAAGGAACTTCTAAACGAAAGTGAAGTCATTGACCTCTCAGATGAGGATTATCTTTCATAGATTTGGTAAATTCATGTTGCTGCCTAACCTACAGCTCTATCTATTAAAAATAGAACCTATCCTACTGTTTTCGCTTGACATCTGCATTGGTGAGATGGAGGACTTTCTGGATTTCATTCAGGGGAGAATGTGGAAAGTAGTGCTGGGTCGGACCTTTTCAATGCCCAATATGCTCATTTGTTACGAACTAGGGCTTCAACCCCTGTCGGCAAAGTGGCATTGGCGCTAACTATCAAATTATGGAAACATGTTGGTGCCACCAAAAGCATCTCTTTATGAGAACTTAGCTGAGATGATCAAAGAGGGGCGACCGCCTTCTGTTTTGCAGTTTAGAATTAAAATGGACTCAATTCTTGATGCAGCAATGTTCTCTAAAGGGGAACTAGTCAAGGGTCTTCCAGCCTGTAAACTTAAATTTCAGCGATATTACTGGTCTTTGCTCTCAGATAAAATAGGTCATAGCAAGGCATACTATGAATATGCCAAAATTAGGAGGCAATGGGGCCATCGGGTTAAATATTTAGAGCTCTTCCCCTGTAATAAAGCTAGGAAAGCTTATTTGCGGTTCCGTTTGAATCAACCTCAGACTAATGAAAAATTGTAACATTGGGACCGGGCCAAAGATATTTTGAATACTGGTCAATGTAGATTCTGTGACTTGTCTGATGAGCTTGAAACACAACAGTGCACTACTCCTTTTTCGAAAATGATAGGGGGCGAATCTTTGGTGCCCAGATGTTTTCCCTCTCCTGGTTAAGTAGAGAGAGCCCGTGGGAAAGATGCTTGTGGGGTGCGAGTCAAAAACTTGTCTTTACGCTAACAACATTTTTAGTATTATTGAGGAGCAACTATTAAGGAAAAGAGCTATGTAGGGTTGCCTTCAGTGAACAAAATGTGGCTCGTCTCCTGTGTCAGATAGGTGACGATACAAATCAAGGCTTGCAGTTGGCTCTGTTATCAATGATCTATTCTACTGCTGGATCTAATTGGAAACAAAAATGTAAGTGTTTTTTCTCTTGATACTTGTGGTATGATTTTACGTTTTTTCTTTTTTGATCTTTCAAAATAATGCATTTTAATGATATATTGTGATTTTGCTTCGAATTTGCTTTGGATGAATTATCTATCATAGTGTTAGATATAGTGACAGACTTTTTGTAATTGATAATTCATTGTTCTTTGATATTTTTTTTATGATGTAACTTTTCTTTTTTGTTTGTTTGTAAGTAATGGATTTTAAAGGATAATGTGTTTTTGTTATGAAACTGATTCGAAAAGTATTTTCACTGTAAAGGTTTTTTTACCATATACAATAAAAAAATAAAAATAACCATGTAACTTGGATTTGAAACCTACCAGCCCTGCTTCTAGCTACATGCCTTATATGACAAGCCAAGAACGTAGGAGAAAAACACTTAATTGGTCTCAGTGTTTATGGTGGGAGGGTTAACGGGTGCCTTCCCGCTCCCAAAAGAGGAGACAACTGACAAATCAATATCAACATAAGCAGACTGTTGAATCTCAATACGACTGAAAGTACATCATACTTTCATCCGCTTGGAGCCATGTGTTAAATATGATCAAAAAACCTTCCTTACTCAAGGGCTTTTCTTGCAACCGTTAAAGGTGGAAGGGCAAGTTATATAATTGTTAAAGATAACCTTGACTAGAACTTTAGTAACCAAGTAATTAGCATCTAATCTTTACCCTACTGTTTTTGGAAACAAAGAAGGAAGGCAATTCTTTTTTGCTACTGTTTGATCTTAATAATAATAATGTAGAATCCAAAATGGTTGCCGACAGGGGGAGGACGTGCTAGTAGCAGCACATCACTCGCCTGCATCTAAGGAGTGTGAAGCAGTGATCCTGGCTCCCCCCCACATTAGTCATCAGGAGCAGTGCCCCCACACTCACCCACGGGGGCAGTGCAGCAGGCATTGCCTAGACCGGAGGAAGCACCCACGCCTGTGGGACCTTTCATCTTCATTAACATTTTTGGATTGGGCCAGGGGAGAGGCCTACCCCCTCCCCCTCAGGTCTTAATATAGTAATCAGCACCTATTGTCATCGCTGAGCAAGGCGGAAGGTGAATGGTGTGGGGCTCTACAGTGTTTCTGGTGGGCGCTTCTCTGGGAATCCCACAAATCGCAAACTGCAGGTGAGAGGGGAGTGTGGCAATCTCTGCTGTATAGAGTGGTGTGGTGACTCACTCTGCTGGGGGCTCTGTGGAAGGGGTAAGGAAGTACTGGAATGCTGACTTTGGCTAGGTGAGTGCTCTATAAGTTCAATACAAAGATATTACTGCAGGTTTGAGTGACAACTCCACACAAGGCTTTGGAGAGTAAGACTGACTCATTCTGGTCACAGTCCAGATTAGACTAGCTGTGTGGTTGCCAAGGGGATACATTAAAGAGAGGCACATGCCGAATGCCAAAGGAAGAGGGCGGAATAAGGCTGCTCCGACAACCCATATCGAGCGCCCGGCAGCTGAAGGCACAATCACAAGGTGTTGGCAGATGGAGACGCAGAGAACTCCGGGAGCGGCTAGCTCGTCATGGTCACCACACCAGACAAGGAAATTCCTGAACCTTGGGATACGATGGCGATCACCAAAGAATAACTGATGCAATGCTTAGCAGATCATCAGCTGCGCCTTAAAGACTCTCTTCAGGAATCGGTGGAAGAGCAGATCTCCTCTTTGAAAACAGACATTAAAACCGTTGTACAGGAAATTAAAGGTGAAATCACAAAGTTAGGGGAATGAGTAGATACGAATGAGCGAGCCTTGCAGGAGCTGACAGAGGACTCTCGGAAAAATGAAGCAAAATAACGATTGGTACAGATGTCGTAAAATTTTAGAGCTTCAGTGTGAAGATCTCGAGAACAGGTCAAGGCGCTCGAACATCCGTTTAAAGAATCTGCGGAAGAAATAGCGGACAAAGATCTTAACCAATCGATATAAGCCATCTGTGCTGAGTTTCTCCTGGGGATCCCATCGGACGAGATCCATTTGGATGGGATCTATAGAGTGGGACCGATAAGAAAAGAGCTGGGGGTCTGACCAAGGGATGTTTTGGTTGCCTTTTTTGTCTTCTGGACAGAAGGAAGAGATTCTGAGGGCAGCACGAGCAAGCACATCCTTGACTATCAATGGCTTGGAGGTATAGTTCTTCCAGGACTTGGCCTTTTCTACTCTACTGAAAAGGAGGCTGATGGGACCAGTCCCCATTATTCCCAATCAGGAAAAGGTTCGATATCGATGGACTTTCCCATTTGGTTTGCCATTTTCTTGGAAAGGCAGGCAGATTCGAGTGAAGAAGGTCTTGACATGGTGGCACCGGAAAGCAGTGAGCAGTCCAGATCACAGGAAAAAGGGATCCGCACTACACAGCGTAGGCGACCATGGGAATGGTCCCCGGTGAAACAAGACAATGTGTCCCGAGAGGCTGGGAGAAGTAAAAGGGCACGCCAGGCACAGAGGGATGATGGAGCGGGGGTCCAGGTATTTGGCGAGTGGGAGCTGTAATGTTACTGCTTGGTCTTGCGGGGGGCCCTGGGCAACTGTTGGGGGGGCGAGGAGGGTGGCTGGTGTCAGGAATCTGTTACATATTTTATGGATTGGACATATGGCCTTGATCAAAATGGTGACCCTTCCACCATTGTAGACTGTATTATTGGCTGGCCCAACTGCGGGTGTTGACATTTTGGCTGTTTGGGGGACGAAAGTAAACATTGGGTCTCTATGGATAGAGCACTGGTGGGGGGTCCACTTAATGCGGTTTTATTGTTTGCTAAAGAAGACCGAACTCCAAGCATGAAGGCATTATGGATCACTGCACTAGTGGAGGGGGTGGGGGGAGGGGAAGTGTGGGATGAGGTGATAAAGCCCCATTCATCCCATTGTTCTGGAATCCCCAGTTTAGATCAGGGAGGGATGCAGAAGCATTTAGGAAACAGAGGGAGGCGGGATGTTTAAGGTTAAGGGACATGGAGTGTAAGGAAGTCAAAACCTTTAAGCAGTGTAAACAGTCTTTTGGCCTTAAGGAAATGGACAGGCTCAGCTATTGACGACCGCATTGGGTTGTACATCCCCTCAATTTATCAGCGGCGAGTAGGCCACTTACTGCATTCGAAATAATATAACCTCTCAAGCAGGAGATTCACATCTAATCCCTGCCTTTTATGCGTTGATATCTGAAGGTGGTCCACCACGGGAAAGGTGGTCTTATATGGAGAAGTGAGAATGTACTCTAGATCGACATATATTAGAGGAGGAATGCGAGGTTTTATGGGGCAATATCCCGAAGCTTACTCAATCCATCCAATTTAGGGAGATGTGGTATAAAGCCCTCACTCAATGGCATTATACACTGGAGAGACTTCGATATATGTATCCGGAGACATCGAACGATTGCTGGCGGAGATGTAAAGGCAAGGGGGATTGGCACCATATTTGGTGGTCTTGTTCGGCCTTGAAAGCGTTTTGGGGTCAAGTAGGCGCGACAATGCAGGAGGTAGGAGGGATAGACACACCTTTGGGGATTGAACAATGCCTTTGGGCCTTTGGTCAAAGATTAAAGCACCAGGAGGAAGGGCGTTTGGCAGCTTCATTGGCGTTAGCCCGGAACTGGAAGCAGGATGCTGCTCCCAACCATCATGAATGGTTATTAAAATGTGCACACCTTGGCTATGGAATGGGTTACCTATACAATCCAAGGAGACATCCAACAATTTAAAACAGATTGGGGAGTACTGTTGCAATATTTGAGGGATGAGTATCGGATTCATATGTGCCCGCAGAACATTCGAATTTTGGGCATTGCGTGAATGACTTTTAATCAATCGATGAAAACTGAAAACCTATTTTTATTATATGCATGATAAGGTGCAGTATCTCTGAGATGGGGGGGGCAAGGTGGAGGGAAAGGGAAGGGGGGGCAATGTTTTCTCGTTTAAATAAGCAAATGCCAATAAAAAATAAATATATTATAATAATAATAATAATGTATTTCTTATGTAACGCTACACACCCCCCATAGGTCTCAGAGCACTGAAATAACAGAAAACATGATTATCTTACATGGTGGTACCCGACCTCAGAAGGATGAAAGCTGAGTTGACCCTGCCGGGGTTCGAACCTGCCACAGCAGGCTGCACACAGATATTAGGGGCATATGACCGGCATTTCTGATCTCTTAGCAGCTTTGATATAAATTACCTCTGGGCACGGATGAGCAGCTAGTTGAGAATTGGTTGGCAGGACTTTACACTGACACCATATCAGGATCGGGGTTGCTCGAGAAGGCACGTTTAATGTTGACTGTCAGAGGTCCCCAAGGCATCAATTTGATCACCCATATTATTCAATGTCTATATGGGGCAGACTGTGGATTATATAGTTGGGTGAAATGGTGGTCCCTGTACAGCGGATGGTGCACAGCGCTACCCCAGAGTCTCAGCGCCTCAGATATAAATGTCTTAACCTTCAAATTTCTTAGCAACCAAAGGGGCATAGAAGGTATGCCCCTTTGTCAAATGCAACATTGCACGGGTCTGCAACCTATGGATTTCCAGAGGTTTTGGACTACAACACCCAGCGGCCCTAGCCAGCATAGTCAGTGGTGAGGGATCATGGGAGCTGTACTGCAAAACACCCGAAGAGCCGCTGGTTGCAGACCCCTGCAATATTGCCAAAATGCCATTCTTGCTATTACAGAATACATACTGCAGAGCAACCCCCTCAGTGCTTGGTGAGACTACTAACCTAATGCAAACGGCACACAATAAAATAAACAAATCCCCATCAGTTAATAAAGCTTGTTGAGACTACCTTCCCCCCAAGATTCCGATTAGTTTCATGGCATTTAGCATTCCTGCATATTTGGCAGAAAGGACAAGGCTTACCATTGTGCAGAAGATGCAGTTGCATTCTTGCAGTGTGGTCATCCTCTCGAGGGAGTGTTCGCACAGACAGAGCTTGCACGTGATCAGGGGCTCCAGAGTTAGTTCCCCTGCTGCCGACATCCCCGTCATCATGGTGTGAAGGCAAACCCTGCCTGACGACGCCATTGGTCAGGGAGGGCAGGTTTGGGTCTCTGTCCAAAAAGGGCAACAAAAAAGCATTAACAGCTGAAATCAAGGCAGTGACACTAGCAAAAACCAGCATTACATAATACTTCTGTGGATTGAATTCATGCATTTCACATGACGTGAAATGACAGCAGGCACCAACAATTATTTTATGCCGCCAACAGTCCATATGCAGAAGTTTCCATTAAATGAACTGAAATGCTGAAAGGAAAAAAAACCTCTTACATAATCTTCTTTTCACCAAAGGAATGATTTCCCTTTCCCAACTTGTTTTCCATGAATATTCCCTTGAGATTCCATGGTGAAGTTGTACTTAAACTATATAGGATAAATTAACCCAAACACAACAAAGCCAGTGTGACGTAATGACTACGGCCCTGAAGGAGTACAGGGATGAAAAATGGTTTCTAAACTCATACCCACCCCCACACTACTACTAAAACAGCAGTGATCTCAATCATGGAGGTTAAGCAGGCACAGCAAGAATGGTATACCGCCATCCCCTTTTTAAGGTAGCATGGATCGAGGGGAGGATATATTCTTCAAAAGGGTGTGAGCCAGCATGGGCGTATCCGAAGCAACAATAGTACAAGTCAATAATACAAATAAAAAAAGGGCCAACAATTAAACTAAAAGAACTATTAAAAACAAACAAGCACAGAGAATGCAGACTTTGGGGGAAAAAGTGCTCTCTGGGTATTTAACACCCATCTGTAGGTAAATAGTTTTGTAGAAAAGTCAAACAAGTTCAAGAATATGTCTTTTTATAAAACGGGAACTTAATTGTCACGAGGGCTTATAGAACAATGCCCCAGAACCATGGATGTATACATTGTTGTTTCCTTTCAAGGTCTCAACAGCATCGAGCCAGGCATCTGAGCACTTTACAGTGCATCGTGCCTGGTCCGAGTTGACAAGCTGGAGCATCAAGGTTCAACACAGCAATGAGGTTCCATATGCGACAATGCTTGGTGGCTCGAAGAAGCTTAGGACAGGCAGCCATCTACTCAAAAGTGTCTACTTTAGATCACAATGTTGTAACAAACTTATCGAGCAACGCTTTGTTTTCCTTCTCCATAGTTTCTTCTGAAGTAGTTCTGAAATTCATCTCCAATCTGAAACCTACCAATTTCAATTACGACCTCATTCCAGCTGATCTTGCCAGACCACATGCACCACTATTGTGCGATTTAATTAAACCCTTCATTAATGCCTCTCTGACTCAAGGATGTGTACTTCCTGAGCTTAAAAAGTCCTCTCTCTCTCTCTCCAATTATAAAAAATCATAAAGGTTTGGTCTCATTATCGACCAATTGCCAGCCTGCTTTGGCCCGCCAAGATTTTGGAAAACATTGTTATGGGCAATTACAAAACTTTATAGAGGCTCATGGTATCCTTGACACACATCAATCTGGTTTTAGAACAGGGCATGGCACTGAAACAGCATTGTTGACCGTCTAGGATGACATCGGCTGCCGATGAAGGGGACATCAGCATGCTGGTCATACTTAACCTACACAAGACATAAAATAAGCAATGTCGCATAGAAATCTGCTATGCAATTCTGTAGATTTGCTAATCAAAATGACACTTGTGTAGCAAAGTTAGCTATTTAAGTTACCCTCTCCAATGAAAGCACAGCTCACCCTGCATTCTTCTTGCCCTCAGTGCTCTCGTCACCCTCTTTTCTCTGTTCACTTCAAGTGCTAATGGAGAGAAAGTGTGCAGTCATTCTCTCCTCCACTTATAAGTGCCAAGGGCGGGAGTGCTAGGCAAAAAGTATTTTCTTTTTCAAAAAATTGCAAACCAAAAGTTAATCGGGATGATACTATTATTAAGCTTTCTATATCCTGTTTGGCAAAAACCAGTATGTGTCAACTTTATATTTTTTTAAAAGACAGTCAAACAAATCATTCCTAAAATGTAAGTTGTTGCATAAGCATATTTACAGTATTCATACTATAAAACACTGCATCATCTCTGTGCTTTAAAGTAAAGTTAGGGTTAGTGTATCTAAATTTCCTGGTGTCAATTATATTTCATTTTGTTGGGGAAGATGCATCATATTGATCAGTAAACACTTTTGAAAATGTACATGATAAAATGCTTTTGATGGCAAACCTAGTTCTGTAACCTGCAGGTTGCATACATCTTGCAACTGGTGTTCAACTTACGAGTGAACCCATACTCCTTGACATTCTATATGATCACCCTGTTGCTTTATACCAGTTACCCTGAAATGAAATGACCACAAACTACAATATTCCACCTGATTTGCCTAGTTATTTGCCTGCTACGCAATCCACACTGCTTAGTCTCCTTCTCCTTACATAATTAATACACAAAACAAACTGGATGCTTATGCAAAGTAGTGATCAATAGTTCATCCAGGCTGTACATCTACAGATCTACTGCAATACCAAACAGTATAGTTAGCTTCCAGAGATCGCTTTACTTTGTGATTATGATTCTTTTATACGTTAGAACCTGCAGTAAACAGCTGGCCAAACTGTTTTCAGAGCCTTTTTATCATATCTATTTATTTGTGTCCATTCATGCAGCTAACGTTTTACATTTTAAAGACACTTATGTGGCTAACAAAGTCTTTTCGCCCACTTACATATTCGAGTAGAGGTTATGAAGGGTGAGTAGGATTTACAAGAGACGTTTGAAAAATGTATTTATAATTTTGTTTGTTTGCAGTAAATGTCAAAAAAATGTTTCACTTTGCATGGCTGGCTTCTGGGTGGTAGCAGTATGCCAAATATAAAGGGGGTTTGTAGTGACATACACCATTTTACAGAAATCGCATTTTACATTTGCTGTCCTCTGTTGCTATGAGTCCAGTGCATTTCTCTTAGGTTGAAGTTACCAGACTTGCAGGTCTAGCTGAAGTTTAATAAATTTGCAAGGCCTGACTCCTCTCATTAATGTCTTGTTTCAGTGGTACGCAAAGCTGCTCTATTGTGGCTTATTTCATGTCTTGGGTACAAATAGCTTCCTGTGACATTAACAATATTAGTACAAAATTGCTAATCAAATGGGTCTGCTTGCTAATTAATTTTTTTTTTTTTTAAATGACTTGCATTAATTCAATTTTTCAAAACAAATGTATGGCTTGCTGTAGGTTGCGTTCGATACTGTCAACTTCGATATCCTTATCTCAAGATTAGTTACAGTCGCACGAGTTTATGAGGATTCACTGAGATGCTTCGCCTCTTTTCTGTCTGATCGTTCTCAGCAAGTTAAGATGGGATCTTTTCTTTTGGATTCTCTTTCATTCAGATGTGGAATGCTACAGGGATCTTCTCCCTCTTGCTAAGTGTTTAATGTCTACATTCGACCTCTCAATATATTTTTTCATTTCGACCTGAGCTATTACTCATATGCTGATGACACTCAAATCTATGTCAGGTTTTAAAAACCTATGAATGCCATCGATAGTGTGTTAGCCTGTACATGGAAAATTACACAGTGGATGCTATAGAATTAACTCAAACTAAACCGCTCCAAGACAAAGGTCATTGGTTTTGGCTCAACTAAGCAACTTGCCGATCTGTATCCATCAGTCTCCTGCCCGTCAATCTTTGACATGCCATTGGTTTTTGCTGCCAAAGTAAAAAAAAACCTGGCTGCGGTTGCCAGGCAAATATGAACAGTAACCGTCTAGTGGGCGAAATTGTAAAATTGTAAAATATATTTTCAACTAAGATTGCTAAAACCTCTTTTGCCTCAGATTTCTTGTGACGGCTGTTGTTGGAACATTGGTCAACTCCAAATTAGACTATTGTAATGCCCTTCTTATGGGCATTCCTAAAAACCAAGTACAGCATCTTTAGGTTTCCCAAAACTCAGCCAATAGGCTACTCTTTGCCCTCCCTAAAGCTGCCTTAATTTCAAAAGTTCATAGAAGCTTGCACTGGCTCCCAGTCCAGCAGAGGGTCCTTTTTAAGATCCTCAGTTTGGTCTGTAAGTTTCGTTTTGGTCTGGCTCCCCACTAACTCCAATTTAATTTGTTCCGAACGATATTTGTGTCACCATACTTCTACCCCATAGATCATAAAAGGTACAATTTTAGATGCATTGAGTAGTAAGATATTCCTACTTGTTTCGCTATGAAGTTGCTCAAAGAGAAAGCTATATTCATACATTTTGCCTTATTCGCTGGCCATTGCTGAGACCAGTTTAATTTATTATCAACAACTACATAAAGATACGTATAGCTGTCTACATTTTTGACTTCTTTATCGTCAAGTTTCTATTTTTGGTTATTTTGGTATTTACTCTTACGTTTGCCCAAGAAGGTCACTATCTTAGTTTATTCAATATTAATCCTGAGACCACTGCTGCTGGCATACTCCCCTAAAGCGACCAGCGAGACTTGCAGACTCCTGGGAGTATAGGCCAGCAGCAAAAGATCATTGGCTTAACCAAGCCAATTATAGTTCATAATATCAAATTTAACAGGTCGGGCTTCCACCAGTCTCAGCACAACTGCCAAATCTGCCAGGTGCAGATTAAACAAGGTGGCGTTAAGAATACAGCCCTGTTTTACACCATGTGCAGTCGGAAATGGTTCAGTGACTTGTCCTCCACCCTTTGTTCTCACATGCACAGAGGTATCCGTGTTGGATCATGTTTAACAGGCCATGAGGAATATTCAATTTCCCTAGTTTATTCCATAGTTTATTCCACATGACTGTGTCAAAAGCTAAGTTGAAATCGATTAAAGCTCCGTACAGTGATAGTGGTCATCTGACCCAAGGGTATTCAATGGTGCGGTCAAGCATATTAAATTGTGAATAGTACTTGCCTTTGCTCTAAAGCCAGTTTGGTTATTAGGTAGGATGTGATGTCGTTTATCCATAGGTTCAAATCATTCAGACGTACTCGGGAAAACATTTCTGCAGGTATATCTAGCATGCAATAGTTTGATGGCGACTTCTAGCAACATTTTTTTATATGCTTGAAGTATGGTAATTTCTTTCCATGTTTCTGATATTTTTCCACTAGATCCTATTTCGCTGAACAAGAGTTGGAGAGCCCTGGCCCAGGTTTGAGGTGATAGCTTCAAAAGTGTGTTACAAGTGCCATCAGGGCCTATAGCATGAGATGTCGGAAGTCTAGCAATCATAAGAGAGATCTTATCAATAGACGCCCCACAAATGCTCTCTAACTGGTTCTACTGTGTGATTTTCATCAGGGGATCATATAGCTCCCAAAGTATTTTTAATCTGGGTGCCCCAACTCTCCTCAGGCATGCTATTGATGGCTAGATTCGTTTTTGCTACCACGATTAATACTTTTGTGCAACAATAATGATTGAACATCACATTCTTTTCCATTCTTTCACATTTTTCATTTAAGGTGTACAAAACTTTTTCGACAATTTCAAACATTATTGTAGATGATATGCTTGCTGTACTAATATTAGACTCATCTAAATTGTCTGCAACTATTTCCTCTGTCAGTGGCGCTAGCTTGGTCGGGGCGAGGTATTACCAATCTCAAATTGCTCAAGTAGATCATTCATTTCTTTCTCCTCACATAAGATTTGGTCACCTATTTCAGAGCCATTTTGTTGTGATTTGTTAGAGGCCGTGTTAGGGTCATCATCTACTCTACTTTCAACAACAGTTGGTAGTTTCAAGGAAAGGGGCGAGCAACCCATGAAGCAGATGGATTTCGGGGTTACAGCACACAGACATCTGCTCACAGGGGGTGCACTAATTTGAGCTTGCGTAATAAAGATGTTATCAGTACTTTCGATGCTGTGAGGTCACACAGATTCTTTCAAAGTCTCACTCATATTGGGATTAGTTAGGTGTTTAATAACGTTGTCAATTAGATTTACCTACAAGGCAGTGTAGGAGTTTATTAAACTCACGTACTATTTCATTGGCAGTCACCACTCGTTCTGCATTGGTAATCAAAACACTAACCGGCTGTTCACTAAGATTTTCAATTATTCCAGAATTATTAATAGTAAGATCTAAGGTGGTCAAACTTTTCTTGGAGTAGTAATTAGTCATAATTTCTAATTTATTCTCCTGCACATCTGTTTTGCTGACACCATCATGGGTTCCACATCTCTTTGTATTCCCAAAACCATTTTTGGAAATGGTTTGGGTATACATGTGCGATTACCACTATGTGGAGAAGTCCTCCCAGGTGATATAGGCAGTGGCAAAGGCTCACTCCCACCAAGCTCTAACTTGGGTTGTGTTACTATTAGTCTCTATTCTACAATTTGCAAACGGTTCATCACCAGTATCATCTGGTATAAGGCATTTGTTTGAAGCAGGGGAAGTGAGTGTTACTCCTTATTCAATCATGTTGGTATTAGTGGCAGTCATTATTATAATACACTCACTCATTTCTTCTATTGTTGTCGCGTTATTAACATTCTCCATTAATGTATTTTTCTTATTTGTACGACACATATACTGTATTTCAATTACTTTCTAATTATGTTCTTATACTCTACCGTATGCTCCATATTGTGAGATACTTGAGAGTGTTAATATACCAAGTTCTAATGTTCCAATAAGTAGAGTATATTCATATCACACCAACGGCTCAAACGAACCATGCGTTCTGAAAACAAATCTTATAACAAATCTACAAAACTGATATGTTGGAGGTTGACAAAACAATTCTCAGTGCAAACTAGGAGACCAGTTACACCATGTCACTGAGCTCTTAGAGGTGATGGCAGCCCACTAGTCTCAGCTCACAAACTGCATCTATCTCTGAAAGATTGTATTTTGAGGGCTATAAGGCCAAGCTTACTCGGCTAGCAATCTCTTACAACCAACTACAAGGGTGATAACAAATCAGATCAGAGTTTTCACAAATATAGACACATCTTTTTCACATGCAGAGTTCCTATTACGGTCCAGCATATTCACAGAATTTTCACAGTTATCAACAGAGTTTTACACTTATGCAATTATGCAATTGTGGTGCACGGTTATATGGATTCTTTTTCTAGTTTATGCAAGCAATGTTGACGCAGATCAGGTTTCAGGAAATTACTCAATGATTAAGAAGCATTTGAATTAACGTTTCTATGGCTTGGGCGACTTACCCAGAGAGTACACCACTTAATGTTAGAAACATTCCTCGATGTTAGATTCTGCAGACAAGTTGGCAGCTTGTCAGATTCAAATTCAGCACTCTATTCAATCTAATCAGCCGCCATAACGTTTGCAGGTAGCTGGGTGGGCAAGTAGGAAAATACTGGAAGAAAAAGTGAGACGAAACTCACCCGCGACCTCAGAGCGCTGCGCATCGCAAAACAGCAAAACAGCACTTCTGGTGCACTTCTGGGTGCACGCACTGGTGCGTGTGGCAGGTGATTATGTAAAGTGGGTGTGGCCAAATCTAACAATAAGAAAGAGGATTTTTAGTATGTGCCGTGCAACACTGATAAGAACTTCAAGATTACTTCATAGGGACAATGTCATATGCGTTTTAAACCCAACAGCAATTAGGTTTCACTACATAGATAAGAGTCCAAAATATTCTCTCTGATAATATTGTCTGAGTGTGGTGTGGCGCAAGTGGTCAGATTAAGTGGTCAGAATAACAGAAATAATCTTAACACTCAATTGTTGAAAATCAATGTTCCTGTAGGTCACTGTTCCAAGTTGCTTATCGCTTGATGTGCTTTTCACTCTGAAGTAAACTGCACTGAGAATGGGCGTGTGTGGCTGGCCGAAATACCCCAGAGCAGATGTGGAGGGGAGACAAGAGTTGGCATGCTGCAGCATACTGGAACCTTCTATGCGCTCCCCACCCGTCGCCTCACCTTGGCACGGTGCAGATATCTCGGAAACAGTGCATCCTAGGGCCTTGAAACGTGGTTTTTAAGATGTGTTCCTCGTGTCGAGACACTTAAAATGAGCTTTGGCCGAGAGAGAGAATAAGCAACGAGAAAGTGTAACCCTTTTCCATCAACTGCATTAGCACAAAGATAATGAGATAACGCACAGTTTGGAGTGGCAGGCAGCTCCATTTATAGCCTCTAGCATCTATGGGCATGTTTCTGCAATGGCGCAGCTCCTCTCTGCATCTGGCCATTACCATGTGGCGCCTGAGTTACCAGCCACAGGGCTCCATTGTACACATACATCCAGACTTCGATCCATGAACACTGTGTCTAACGAAGGTGCCTGGCCACACATGGCTTTGCACTGCAAGAACTCGACCATTTCAAGAACACAGCTTTGCCCCTTACAAAACGTATCACCGCTTTAATTTGCAGTTTACGTTGGCTATTATGTTATTTTGCAAAATAATAACTCTCCTTCTAGCTGCGAGCCAAGGGGGAGGGAGAGAGAGTGAGAGAGGTGGAAGGAGGACAGAGATGCAAAAAAACAGAATAGACGGCATTTGAAATATAATGGTTGCTTTCTTTCTCCAAAACGAATTTTTTTTAATATGAAAAAGAGCAAGAAATGAACGAACATTTCTACTGCAGTTGCTTTGGTAACGAGCGGCAACAGGATGCTCTCACCGTTATAGGCCGCTCAAAGCTGCATCATTCGTTAGACGTTTTGATAAATTGGACGACTCATTAAGAATACCCGTATACTTATTTATTTCTTAAACGTGTGCCATTACGCGAACACCCATGCATGGGCCTGGTTAGCCCTAATCTGTTGTTTGCAAGGCCCGCATATAAACAGTGCGATTACAATGTGAAACGGCACTTGAGAGAGGCGAGCCTGCCTTATGCCTGCACAAGGAGGAGGCGAAATAGACCGCCCTCTAGGTATAGGCTAAAGCAGACAATACATCAGAGCTGTTAAAAAGAAACCAATGATAACATAAGGGTTTTCAGAAAGGGACAGCAAACCAGTACATATCACTTATTAGTACCCGGCGAGAGTCGAGCAGAATGCAACATGCTTTCCAATTGGCTCTCGCCGGGTCCTTACCCGGCCGAGAATCCTTCGATTCACGGCGGGGGGGCGTGCCAGCCTCTCAGCCAATGAGGACGCTCGAAGCGGGGCCATCCCTGCTTTGAGCCTCCCCACGGCTTAGAGGCTGACTTGGCCCCCCGCTGGGGACTCCAGTAAGCTTTTTTTTTTTCCTTCCCTCTTGCTCGTGCGTCCCTGGTGGGGGACGATGGCAGCCTCCAGCAGTGTGGAGACTCCGCGCCTCCACACAGCTGGAGGCTTCCAACGTCCTCTGCTGGGGACGCAGGTACGTTTTTTCCCGCCCCCCTTCCTCCTACCGCCCTCCCACTTACCTTCTGCTTCTTTTTTTTTTTTTGGGAGTCGACGCGCTGGGAACACTTGTGTTCCCAGCACGTCAGCTCCCGATGGCCGCCATAGAAAGGGAAAACGGACTCCCGTTTTCCCTTTCCTGGCAGCCATTTTCTTGGTCGTCTGTTTTTTTTTCTGTCCCGAAACGCTGCGGCTTTTCGGGACAGAAAAAAATGCTTTTAGTGCCCCGGTCACGCATATATTGCTGGCCGGGGTACTAATAGCAATATGACCCTCGCGGCAGGGGCATTACCTGAGTCGGTAATGCCCCTGCCGCTTGGGTCATATTGCTCAAATAATCAACTGATCAAGCAGCAATGTGTAATAGCTGCACCACAGTTTATTTCATAACAACAGATTTGACTTTTGTATATGGTATAGCGTGATGAATCCTACTGACTCCTCACTAAACCCCTGCCTAAAGTCTCCTTCCAGGTGGCTAGGTAAAGCTAAGATGCTTTCTGATCCTGACTTTGAGGGGGTTAAGAGGGGGTGGTTCTGCGGAAGGATCACCCGGGAGGAAAAAGGGCCCAGGGGAATGACAGGACTCTGAGAGCTGAGGCATGGTATAGGAAGGACATCTCCTCAATACCAAAGTATGTATGTAACGGCTTGTTGTAATGACAATCTTCTTGTACCACAAGTTGAAACTCTTAATGTGGGTAAAAACAATCAGAAACCCTTAAGCATTGAGAGGAATAAAAACCCTTCTAAAACCTTGGAGACTTTAAAAGCTAGAAGTTACCCCATCTCCCAAAGGTACTGTGAAAAGAAGTCTGTCAATAATAAAAATTCAAACTCTAAAGAACTTTATTCCTTTATACAATCCAGTCTTGTGAGTTGTCGTTAAGATATTCCTTTAAAGACTATTATGGGTAACAAAAATGAGTTTGAAACAGAAAACTAAATTAGAAAATCGAATGTTTTCATTTGGGACTTCAAGTCCCAGATTTCCAGAAGTACTGGGACAAAGAAGAGGGCTAAAGAGGAACAGCACTATAGAAGTGATCAACTTGTTATTGGAAATGACCCACACCTGAGGGAGACTGGGAGGCTCAAAAGGCCCTCTCGGGTGCAGGCCATTAGTGAGCAGGGAGAGCAGTGAGCAGCAGAAGCAGAACCTGGAGGATCGAGAAGACGTTGGGACAACTGTAAAGCAGAGAACAGTAGCCCGTAGCCCGTCCTGAGATGGTCTTTGCCACCAGAAGCCTTAATTGCAGAGGTCGCACAGCGGAACAATGAGAGAGAGAAGCTTGCCCTCTGAAGACCTGGTTTGCAGAGGTTGCCCAGCAGGAATGAAAATCGTGGAAAGGGTCTCTGGTGTCCGGCGAGCACCAGAGAACCTCCGTAGCAAACGAAGTTCCTTTTATAAGTGGCGCAGGCAACAGTGGATCAAAAGCAGCAGTTTACTGGGTCGCGAGGAGCCACTGAAGCAGAATACCTGTGAGCAGCGAGGGAATCGGATGCACACGTCTTACCCGGTGAGTTCACCAGCTGATAGTGACCCCAGAGCATGTTCAACACAGGCATTTTTAAAGCAGAAAACACTTGCATGTGAGAGAAAGTAATAACGGAGCAATTTTGAATACCTAACTATTAGAAACAAGAGAAGACCTTATTTTTCAAAGCAAATTACTGTATCTTTAAGCATGAGAGTTTATTGAGAACCCAGCAGCAAGATGGGGGAAATAAAAATAGGACCTAAGGCAAACAACCATTACCCAAACCAAAATGACTCAAAAGAAAGGCAATTTAAAGTCAACAGATATTGCCGAACGCAGGAGGGGCCCTAATGAGAGTTCCAAAGGTTGTAAAACATACTGCCCATATTTGAAGAAGCATATAACAAAAGCTGGTATAAACCCACATTGCCAGGTCAAGGAAGAAGCAGAATAAAACCATATCCTGGTCAGTGTTTGGTTGTTAACGTGGTGGGTAAACTAAATTGGCAAAAAGGCTGCCCTTCTGGAAAGTTATTCAGAAGGAGAGGAGCATAACTTGCAGAGGTTTTGGAAAGTACAAAAGAATACTGAAGAGCACCAATGTGAATCTTGCTTTCCCTGAAACATTGCTTAAATTCTGATTTTGTAAAGTAATGAACACTGCAAAGCTATTGTAAGCTGAACTTAACCACAAAGGTTTGTGAATTACTGTTCGGGCAGAGGAGTATACCTGATCAGCGAACATTGGAAATAGTAGGTCTGGCATGGGAGTAAAACAGGATGAAGTGCCGTGAAGTGGTGTTAACAAGTTATTCTGACAGACTTTCATTGCTGAAGAAAAAACGGTATAAAACTGCTGCAGAAGTTTTATATATCTTCAGCAATAATAAGGTGTGGCAAAGCATCCTGTCAAAGACAATTTATGTTGCTATTGCTGAACAGAGGCAATATTCTTTAGTTGCGTGAAGATCACTTTGAGTCTTACTATTATAAGAGAAAAAGAAAGAAGGTTCTTAGTTGAACCACTGGAGTGTTGGAACTTTCTGTTGTCAGGTTGGAGCCACAAAGAACGGTATTGGAACTTTGTTGCAAACCAGGATTTTCTTGTTTCTTTTTGGGACTGTGGAGCAGAATCCTGCTTGAATATGGGAAAGGGGAATTCACCCAAATTATAAAGAGAGACTATTGTCATATTGTGAATTTAACGGTTATAATTGTGTTGCCTTTGAACTGCCATGCATTACATTATTATGTTACTGTTTGTATAAGTGAGAGGGACAGATATCCTTTCTTATGTTAGAGTCTTTTCTTTAGTTTATTTTAGGCAGGGAAATCCTCTATCCAACCTTGTATTTTAGAAAAATGGCACCTTTTGAAATACCTTCATAAAGTTGTCAGCCTCACATTTCTGACCCCCTCTCAATAGGCATTTTCCAAGTACCAACATAGTATTCTCAGGCACTTACACCATTTGCCTGCCTTTGCCATCTTATGGCCAGGTATTACCATTATGTCAATGCCTGGCAAATGTCCATGCCATGCCTGCACAAAAACTGTTGGCTTTGCCAGTGATAGTTTTACTATTGTACGTGTGAGCGTTTATTGGGCTCGAAGGTGTAAATTCTCTTTTTATCTCTGTTATAGGCTGTAATAACTGACTTCTAAATAAAGAACATTTAGCCTTAGTAGGCAACTGAGTATAGACTCTCGTAACCTTTAGGTATATAATCTGGCTTCCGCCCTAGACACGGGACCGAAACCGCCCTACTTGACTTGAAGAACCAAATGGACGATGCTAGAGACATGGGTAAACCAGCACTTCTCCTACTCCTTGACCTATCCGCGGCATTCGACCTCGTGGATCATGGCGTCCTATGCCACCACCTTTCCTCCACCGCCAAATTCTCCCCAGAGGCCACAGCTTGGATCACCTCCTTCTTACAAGACAGAACCATGCAAGTATTCTCTGACCTAGCCGCCGCATCCCCAACTACTATACTTTATGGTGTACCCCAAGGCTCCTGTCTCTCCCCCACCCTATACAACATCTTCACACGACCCCTCTTCCTCATCCTCGACGCTATGGGCATCTCATACACCAACTACGCCGACGACACCCAGATCCTCCTCACTCTCACAGGTAACTATGACACCGACTCCCTGACCCTCAACAACCTCTACAACACCATCCAAGCCTGGATGGCTGACAATGGACTATGCCTCAACTCTGACAAGACGGAACTCCTCCTGGTAGGTTCCCCCGACACGTTAAAAAACCTAGATGTCCAATTTAGCCACTTCACCATTGACTCCATTAAAATCCCGGTCTCCGATTCTGTCAAAACTCTGGGAGTCTACCTGGACTCCAGCCTATCCATGGATAGACAAGTCAACGCAATAGCATCCGCAGCTGCATATCATGCTAAACTTATCAACGCAATCAGGCCCTTTCTATCCAAAGAGAACTGCACCAACATAGCCAGAGCCATCACCGGCTCCAGGCTAGACTACTGCAATGTACTCTTTCTAGGAACCTCCAACAAAAACTTAGTGAGACTACAAGTAATACAGAACAATGCTCTCCGGGCAACCCAAGGCATTGCTAAAAGAGAACACATCTCTGAAGCCAAAAAACTAGCCCACTGGCTCCCAATAAAGGAAAGGATCGTATTCAAAGCCCTGACACTGACCCACAAGTGCATTCACTTCACTGCTCCTGCCTACCTTTCTCAAAGGATCCACCCTGTCTCCACCACCAGGCCAACCAGATCCCCGTACACCAACATGCTCTCTGTGCCACTAGTAAAAAGAGTAAAAGCGGGTGGGTCCAGCTTCCCCTACCTCGCGCCCACCCTCTGGAATGCCCTACCTCCCACCATCCGTGGCGAGGACTCCCTCACCACCTTCCGCAAAACACTGAAAACTACCCTCTTCACATAAGGATCGACACATCAACACAAATACTTATCATTTAGGTTTGTAATTTACGCCCAAATGCAATATTTTTAACAACAGTATGATTTCCTCTACTACTCATAATGTGTCAACAATCGCTATCATATGTACCATGTAACTAAGTTATTGCAAGAAACAGCGCCTCAATGCCCCTGGGCTGCTTGCGCGCTATATAAATTTAAATAAATAAATAAATGATCAGGGAGTTACTTATTTATTTAAGCAGCTTAGATGGTGGTCCTAGTAAATGCATGTGATGGAGGAGTGCCCTGCCACAAGTGGTTGGGGAATCGGGCAACCGGGTGGGGTATGGAGAGTGGCATGCCATCACATCCACAATGATGCAGGGCTTGAGGGTGGCGTGGGAGCATCCCCTCCCTTACCCTATCCCCATCTATGCAATCCAATACGAGAAAAGGAAAGCATCCCACAACCAAAGTAATCTGGAAAATCCACAAAAAGCAAACAAAGGAGGAAGAGTTTGTATGTCTACTGAACATTTTAAATCTTTTTTCCCCCTCAAATTTGTTTTATGGAAAGGTGGGTGGGGGAAACCCTAAAAACGCCCACCCAACCCCACCAATATTGCCTAACTCCAATTTACCTTCTACATTCTTTAACCAAACATTTGAGCAAAAGAACTTGAGAAAAAAAGAAAAAGCTTGTAAATGAATCTGTCAATGGATGTACTTCAAGGGAAGATACCCCAGGAAGTAGCTGGAGAACAACTTTAAGGTAAATGATCCTGTAGAGGTAAAGGAGAAGGCGAGGGGAAAAACGAGACCGGCAGAGACCGAGTAGGATCCTGGCGGATTTGTCCTACATCTGGTCGCCCAGTGAAGGTGGGAGGAGGTAAGAGCACAGCATGGAGCATCGGAAAGGGACTATGATTTAAGCACAAGGAAAGAGATGGTGAGAAGAAAGAAGAGCAAACCCAGGATTAGAAACAATAGTGTGGGGGATAGAGGAAGATAGCCAGGAGGGAATAGTAGTAAGTGGTCAGCAAGCTCCCCATATCAGAAGTTCCCCCGACATCACACAAGCCTACCAAAAGCATGGTGGAAACAGCGAACATAGCACTGCTATTCGTTGTAGCCCCGATCTGGAGAACTGCCATGAGTGGACCATATACCATTCATGCGGAGCCGGTAAGAAAGAAAATACTAACAGGACTGGTCATGAGTAATAAAACCAACCATAGCTGAAAAGACCGCCATGCCCAGTGGGTTATCGGGCCATGGATCCATGCATTAAGACGGTTTGATTCCAAAGACAGTGACTCCTTACCTACTTGTTTAATCACAAGGAGAAGCCATACAGACATTTGTTTGCTGGAGCCCTTTCCTTTTTTATTGGTTGAAAATAAAGTTCCTTTAAAACATTATATACGTTTATACGGCTCATTAATCCCCATTAGGATTCATGACTCTACTGTGTTGGTTTAGTTATGGAGTCAAAAGGGGAGAGTGTCCACCAACATCAGGGTATCTGGGGTGTTTGAGGGACCCATATCTGTTTTTTTCTCCACTGCAGTTAGGGGCTGACCTCTCAAAATAGGTTACCTTGACTGCATCAGAGAAGCACCACACAGAGGATCAAACATCAGTATGGGGGGTAGTGAAGTGTATTTTGGAAGAGCCATGCTGTACAATGTAAGAGTGCTATATTTTATAAGAGCTCTTTAGAAATTGGAGGGCAAAATTACTTCATGCCATGGTCAGAATACCCCCCCCAGGCAGTCAGTCTTGTATTGTAGCATTTAGTGTGCCCCTTCAGCATGTGCTGGGAACAGTTCCTAAAGTGGTTCCCGAATTAGGATCCTTACATTGACTAAGGGCAAGCCTATCATGGGACCCACACAGGGCTACCACCCATTGTTGTGTGAGGTGTGTGCGCAACCCAGCCTTTACACCAGCAAGTACTAGTACCATTGTGGGCAGCTAGTTGCGTCTTTGTTTCTAGGAGTATTTGAGAAAGGGGAGGACATTGTGGGAACTAGGTTTTCTTGATACTTGAAAAGCCATGTTTTTTAATGTTGAGTTTGCAGTAATACTATTGAGCGTTCCATGGTACTCTGCGTAAGGCTAGCCATGCCAGCATTGCTAGGTGAGAGTATTTTACCACCAGCCACTCCTGCTATGATATGATATTTATAACATACCCAGAGGTTTCTAAGCACGGACCCAGGGATCGAACCTGTGTTGCTCCGTGTCGTCTTGCTTCCAAGGCGAGCAGGTTGCCGCTGAGCTATCCTCCCGAGACAATCACCCCACTTAATGATCAATTATGGGCCTGGTAATTACACAGTGATTTAGAGACAGGTATGTAGTTGGTAAACCTTACATACTAGCGTTCTTGTTATAAAGAGATGTACAATTAATCAAATAAAACATTTCTGGTAAAAAAAAGTATTAAACTGTTGTGATTCTTCATGTAATTTTGAGACATCACCACCGACTCATTCTACTCTGGCAGGTGGAGGCACAATGATGTACATGTATATATAAACTAAAATGTAACAAACTGTAACGGTTACTATCTACAAAATGTTAAACATATTAACATTGGAAATCATGTTAATAAAGAAGCTATCACAGGATACCACCAAAACTTAAAATTCTACTTTATAACCACCAATGCTGTAACCTTGGCACACCCAACATTTCATTACGACCATAAAAACAATGTTATTGATGTTTTGAAGTGTTTACAATTTTGCTCGTTATTTTTCTATTGTGCATCTGTGTGCAAACAGAGTTTTACATGGTTATGCTTAATAGCTAATGTAATGTAACATTTGTCACTGAAGGTTTTATTTTTTGTAAATCTATGGATAGGTTTACTTTTATTTTGTATTGTGCAATAATTTGGGTTTTGTGTTAAATTAGCGAGGGTTGTAATGGTCAACAATGCCAGGATTGTTAACGAATAGTAGTACAACACCATTATGTTTTTTGTACTTGTCCAATTAGTTTTACATTCAGGAGAATTTGTAATGGAGGGCGTTTAACGTGAATGACAGCAACATTTAACAGATTTATTGTACAGATAGGAAACTTTTTTTTTTATTCTGTATTTTGTGTCACTATTTTATGGGCCATAAATATCTTTGATGGCTTTGTTAAATGAAAGTTGCTGAATCAAAATCTTGAAATGCGGGTGGGTCAGTTTAGGCAATGGTTATTAAGTTATGGTGTTTTTTTAAATATTTTATATGCGTATATAAATGTACATAATGATTTAATAGGTTTATTTGTATAAGTGAAATAGTTATTTTTAACTAGTATGCACATTATACTTAAATCACATCATTCAAGATTTTAAAGTGGAATTCCTTTTGTTATACAAAAATATTTTGTGAGTTGACTGATGAGACTTTCAACATATTTTAAGCATAAACAACTCAATAGTAAAATGTTCATGGCACAAAAAAAACCAAATCTATCTATGAGCCTATCCACCTCTTCAGCCAGAATAAGGATACTTGTGGTAAGGATAGAATGAGACAACGATTTGCACAGCAATAGCAATGATAATGTGTGGTGTAATAATCAGCAATTGGGACGAGGAGGAGCCTGATAAAAGAAATGATGTATGAGGTGGAGGTCTATTGGGGTAACGAGGGATTGGAACAAGGATGATGGTTGCAGGAGTAAGGCTAATAAGGGACTGTGACTAGGCAGAGGTATGCCAGGGTAAGGTTAAAGAAAGCTGTAGCGTTAGGGGAAATGAAGGACTTTAACCAGGATGAGAGATGTCAGGGTAAGGCGGGAAAGACTAAGATGAGTGATGACAGGTTAAGGGTAATCAGGGACTGTGGTGCAGGAGAGGGATGCCAAAGTAAAGAAAATTAGGGGCTGTTGTCTGTGTTATGTCCTGTGTCGCTGTGTTTTAATGTGTGATGGGGAGGAGATGTGTTATGCCTGATCTTGAGATTGTGCAGGGATTGAATAATGTCAGGGACTGACTGATGTCACATGTTGAATGTTATGGATGAGGTGGAATGTTGATCTGTGTGTGTTCCACCAACGGCAGTTGAAACCATGTAGCCTGGGTGGTGGGAGCCAATGGGCTCTCTCCCTGCTCCTGTCCTAGTTCCTACTTATGAAGTGTAACCTAAAGTAACTTAATAAAGGAACTTGTCTAAGTTGCCTGAGCTGCCTCGTAAACTCCCAATCATAAAAAGGGCTATGCTGAGGAATGTAGCAGTAAGAATAAGGGGCTTTCACTAGAAAGAGATGCCAGGGTAATGAGGGACCTGTGAGGAGGATGAGGGATGCTGGGGTAAATGACACTATTTGGAGCATGAGGGGTGCCATGTGTGAGAAACATGAGGGTATTCTCCCAGCAAGACCTCGATAATCCCTTATTCAGGTGGCCTAGGGAAGGGCTGGTGCTCTCAGATTCCCAACCCTGGGGGAGGACAAACGAGGGAGGATCACCTGCGTAGGGAGAGCCTGGGGTTGTGCTCTGGGGAATGCCCAAGGTGAGACGCGGTATGTTACAGAGGAAGAAGAGAAGGGTGAAATCTCTGAGACACGGTATGTTACAGAGGAAGAAGAGAAGGATGAAATCTCTGAGACCTTTATGGGCTGTGCCACATCTGCCCCCCCTACCTCCCATTAAATCTCGCCTACCAAAACCCAATAACCCCTCCGTACAGAACCAATCCCCTAGAATCACAAACCCTGTCACATTCAGAAACCGTTGTTTTCAAAAACCCTGTTCTCCTGTTCCCTGTCCGAATACTCCCAATCATTCTTATTTCCGTCCCTCTGATTATTATTTTCCGCACTCCCAACCTATTCGAGTAAAATACTACAGTTCCCACAATCCCTCTTGTTTATTTCAAGGTCGCAGCTATTCCAGTCTGCCCCACAAACCCTCCCAACCATGTCTCTTCGATTGTCATTTTCTGAACATACAATCCACTATGACAGAACACTACCGTTCCTACAATCCCCTCAGTTCTTAACAAACCCTCCAAAACCTACCCTTCCGAGATCACCCCAAACCCAAATATGAAGGATATGATTCCATATAACACCTCTTTCCCTTCCGGCTCTGTAGGATGCTTTGACACTCAAAACATCCCCTTTTCTGACACAAACACTTGTGCACACCACAAACAATGGTCGAATAAAACTGTGTAGCTGACATGTCCCAACCCGAGGGTCAGGCAATTAACTTGAATCACACACCCCCGACAACCCCTACTTTTCCCCACAGGGATAAAAGGTGGAGCAAAAGAGCACAAGGCGAGCACTGCAGACAGCACGACGAGACGGCTAATCAAGAGCAGCAGTTCAAGACTAAGAGAAAGGTGGCAGGAATGGAGAGGGTGACGAGGAGAGAAGCAACCTTGCCCTTTTAGTCCCAGACCAGCATAATCTTCAAGGAGATAGACATAAGACTGCGAACAATAGCACAAGTGTCTTACAGCAGATGTCAACAGTACACAGGGCAAACCTATGCCATAAGCAGGAGCAAGGGAAGCTTCCGCAATCGTGGTACCGGCCTTGACTCCAATAAAGAAGAAAAGCCAAGTGGTTCATCACAGCTGGTGAGTCAAGGGGAAACGATGAGAACCAGTCTGTGTTGAGTGAGAATCGCAAAGTGGCAAGTTTGAACACTATGAACTATGAAAGAACTGTGACAAGTGTTAAATGGGAGACCAGCTGCAGAGGGAAACTGGCACCACATGGGTGCTAATTCCCAATACTCTGGTCAATCCCTATCTGAGAGAAAACTACAGATACCAGAAGGTCGCACGAGAGCCACCAAAATAGGTCAAAGTGGTTATACTGAGGGTCAAGCAAAATCCCTGTACAATCGAAAGACTTTGATCTACAAACTGTGTGAAAGAAAGGGAAGAGAAATCACATTAAAGAGAAGAGGAGGGTCCAAGCAAGACCCAGGGAGATCCAAGGGTGAAGCCGTCACCCAAGTACCTAGACAGATTTGAGAGGGGTCTGAGCACCACCAAGGGAGATCTCAGGATGAAGCCATCACCCAAGTATTGGCAGTCAAGAGGTTGTCCAAACCTAATCGAGGGAGATCCAGGGGTGAAACCATCACCCAAGTATTGGCAGTCAAAAGGGGTCTGAGCCTGACCGAGGGAGAACCAGAACAACTGATATATATAGAATTGTGGAATACGATACGAAAGGGGTCAGCACCCGGAAGAGGGGGACCCAGGGGTAAACCATTATCACCCTAGCAAACTTTCATTTGGTTGAAGGAACTTTTGTTTTATTATTTTGACCACCTCAGGTCTTGAAGGCAAGAGACGTTCAAGTGAAATGAGACTTGGCCATCGACGGCCCCATTAGCTGAAAGCTGAACTGTCATCTTGTGCTGGGAAAACTCGACAGTGTGCTGTGCTCCACGATCCCACCTTAACCCATGCTCAAAACATGGGGAAGTGAGAACCAGGCTACCGCATCCTGAAATATTATTTGAGAACACTTCTTTCTTTTCTTGAGAACTACCCCACACCCCTTTAAGGATTAGTGGTAAGGTTTGGCAATAGGTTTCTTTTAGTATAGGCTCTTTATTTCACACAACGCCACTAGGACTGCCTTATTTTCATTTGATGGTCGACGCTTGCTCCCATCCTAGATTTAGGCTTAGATTTAGGCTTAGATTAGACGTTACTTGTTTCCACCATGAGTTCCTTACACAAGGTAAGTGTAATGGCAACTGTGATGGGATGCTGGTGGAAATTAAGGAATGTGACATGGATGATCGATGCAAGAGATATGAGGAACTATGAAGAGGATGAGTAATGCATGTTTCGCTAAGAACTTTGACGAACATGAGGGTCAGAGGAGTAATGACAGATTTAATGACAATGAGGGTTGCAAGAGTAATAAGAAATTGGGCGATGACTATGGACTTTCTGCCCATGGAAAAAGCTATAAGATCTACTGAGGGGCATATCCATCATGCAACACAGTGGAGTGCTGGTGATAGGACTCCTGATCACACCTCTGTAGACATCTCAGAACCTCTTCAAATTGCAGATAGTATACATAGTATGATCATGGATCATGCATCTACTGTTACTACTCCCTCAGATTAAATTGTGTTTGCCAACAGCCTAAATGATTTGAATCCATTTAGCATCTCTATTGAAACAAAATAACACACATAGACAAGGGACTTATAATCAGGACATATAGTCAGGCAGGGAATGCCAAAAGCATTCCAACGAAAAAGAAAAAAAAAAGAAATTGAGTGTTCCATGGTGTAATACTACTCACGCAGACAACAGTGATCTGTCCTGTATGTACACATCATGCCTACCCTGTGAGCCTATAGTAATCAATCAAGCTAGTAAGATCTCCAATATTAAAAGTGCTCTTTTAAATGCTCTCACTCGTAACACATGCCACAGAGGTCACAGACTTCATCACTGAATCCAGGGTTGATCCTATTTTTATCTGAATCCTGGCTCCACTCGGCAGCTGGCCCCTCTCTTTCTATTGCTATACCAAACTCCCATCTTATTCTCTGGCAAGATCGTTTTGATCGTGTCGGCGGAGGGGTTGCTCTCATTTATTCTAAACACCTTAATATGAGTCTCTACAAACTCAGGATATTCCAGGACGTCAGATACTTCATGTTAAACTGCTATTTAATCCTATTCTCTTATAATCTCCCATATTTGTATCGTTCACCTGAACGGATGCCAGAATTAAAAAAACTCCCTTGTTGAAGTAGTCAAATCATTTATGAGCACTAAATCAATAAATATAGTGGGAGACTTTTAATCTGGGATATTTGGTCCCCAATGATAAAGAAGCATCAGATTGTGTGGCCACTCTGGAAGAACTTCATTTCTATCAATTGGCAAGGCGATGCACACATAAAAGGGCGAACAATTGACTGGATTGCAAACTGATGTCATCTCCCATTTTAACCAGTTCAAATGTCAGTGGTCTGACCACTTTGTAGTCAACTTCAATCTAATTCTGCAGGGTAAAATAAAGACCTCAAGTGCAAGTGTAAACAAAATTGTGTGTCGAAACCTCAACAAAATCACCTGTGAGACCATACCGCCGTTGTTTTCGGATTCCTTCTTAGCAAAAACACTGGAACAAAAAGTCAAGCCATCACTCATCCTTGAAAGATGCGTTGGACCTCATTTCACCTACGAAGCACTAGACAATCAACATACAGAAGAATCTGTTTGATGAGGCTCCTAATGTAAAAGATCTGTGCAGGTCTAAGCGCCATCCAGAGAGAAAAATGGCATGAATCGGGCTTTACTGAACACAAGCAAGAATGGGCCTCTACCCAAGCCGAATATAAAGCAGCCCTATTCGCCACCAAGGAAGATTTTTAGAACGCCAACATTTCAACTGCAGCAAACTCCTCTAAAGAACTATTCAACTTATTGCACAATCTCGAGAATGGGGCATGTTGCCTCTACCGCCCCCCTTATACCTCCGGAGTGGTGTAATAGACTAATGCACCATTTTACTGAAATAATTCAAGAGATTAGAAATGTCATTGAAGCTAAACTTCTGTCAAGTCAATCATCGAAAGAGGTTACATTTATTGAAGACATAATAAAACAAGATCAGATCCTGACCCCTGGTTTTTCATTTCGACCTGGCTCGACTAACGAGGTAGGCGACATTATTCAAAGACTGAAAGCAACAAACTGCGCAAGTGACATTTTTCATGGGAAGATCATTGAAGAACGTTCCCTGTGTCTGGTTGAAGCGATCACCACAATTGTAAATGAGACCTATGTCAGTATCATCCCAGATTCTTTAAAGGATACATGTATTACACCCATTACAAAAAGGCTACACTTAAGCTGCATGATCCTGTAACTATCGTCTGATTACAAATGTAAGCTTCCATTTAAAAATCCTAGATAAAATTGCTTATTCTCAACTTCAGCACTTTGTTATCTCACAGAATCTACTTGGAACATACCAATCGGGATTTCACCCTTTGCACAGTACTGAAACAACTATGTTAGATATCCAATCAAATATACTGGAAATTCTTGAAAGTATAACATTGTTATTGGCGTTCCTACATCTCTCAGCCGCCTATGAAATTCTGGATCATAATATACTGATAAGACTGTTCAAAGATCTTAATTTGAAATAATTGTGCTTTACATGGATCAACTCCTCCTTACGGGGCAGACCGGCGAAGGTAGTGCTGGGCCAATCATATTGTAATGTCCACTCCATCTTCCAAGGAGTTCCACAGGGGGCTTGTTTATCCCCCGTGCTATTTAATTTGTACATTACGCCACTTCATGACCTGCAGCTGGAGAAACAAATCACCTTTCAAAACTATGCCAACAATACCCAGATTCTATTTACGCTGTCAGGCAATACGGAGGATGACACCTGCCTGATTAATTATGGATTCAACATGGTCAGCAGTGGGATGAAGGACAATTGGCTCTGTCTCAACAATCAGATAACAGATTTATTCCTATTGGCCACCCCTGCCAAGTCAAAGAAATTGGGAAATGCTTATGTCTCATTAGCACTTGGCTCCTATTCTATTCCCATTCTTAATAAAGCAACGTTTTTGGGTTTCACTCTAATTTCAAATATGAACATGAATGCTCACATCTCGGCCACTGTCAGCGCCTGTCATTAACATAACCGGTTGCTCTGATAGATTAAGCCCTTTATTACAGATACCAACAAAGCCACCATCACTAGAGCAATTGTTGGAAGCAAACTGGACTACGGTAATGTCTTACTGTTGGGAGCCCCCCCCAAATATGTCATAGCATAACTTCAAGTAAATGAAGCTGCCGGAAAAAGTATCTAATGTTGATGGTTGTGATGTGGAAGCAGTAGCCGCCGCCCTGGGTCACAGGAGAAAGGAGGGGGTTGCAGAAGAGATCAGCCGGGTGCCAATGCTGGCCTTTAAGGGAAAGGAAAACAGGAAAAAGACTACAGATCTCAGTATGCCCCACGGAATACCGCATCAGGGAGGGGGCCCACCGATGGGAAAAGAAAGGAAACTAAGGAAAGGGAAAACTGGGTTTCCTTATCGTATCAGACCCACCAGAACAGACACGAAGTACAGGGTTAACCCACAGCGGGCGAGCAGGTAAGAGGTGGGGAATCTGGGTCAGATGTGATAAAACCGTTGCAGGGAACACTCAAGGCTGATTACGGAGGAGGAGCGGGGCAAGGGTTAAAAGCAACTCCAAGAAACTCAGACGGGGTCTTCTCTTGCAGGAACAGCGCGTGGTGATGGGCGCCGGCCCCGATTGGAGTGAGACCAGTGGAGAGTACGAGTGGGTTTACTAGGAAGAAGCGGAAAACCCACAGATTGACGCAGTACCTGGTCCGAGACTCAAGACAGCATTCCAGAGAAGAAAAGCGGCAACCGGAGGAAAAGTATTACGAGGTGTGAATTGTGGACAATTGCTATTTTTATTTTATTTTGTTTGCCCAGCAGGCAAGCAGGTTGAGGGGTGAAAGCCTATACGCGTCGGGGAAATATAAGAGACTATTTGGGACTAGGGACTTATAAAAGCATAACAGCTGAATTGCAAGTAAAGCAAGTCGCAGCGCCAATGCCTGCGAGGTGAAAGGAACCGTCATCAGTTTGTCTGAATTCAATGACCTGTGAAGTGTTAGTTGTGAAAATAAACAACTTTGAAAGAAAAACCTCGTTTGTCTCCGGCTGAGTACTTAATGGTCCATTTCACATTTTACCTGTGTTAAAAAAAAACGTCACTGGCTACCAATTGCGCAGAGGGTCAAATTCAAACTTTAACTATTACCCATAAATGCCTATCTGGTGAGGCAACTGGCTATCTTAAAGACGGTCTTAAATGCCACATGGCCACTACGCATTACACTCATGTTGTTAGCAGCTATTAATTAGCAAACGTATCAAACACACCCTTGCTGGTGGCAGATCTATTAATATAAGGCGGAACACGTGACCCAGTAGTATGAGATCTAACTCAAACCTCTCCTCCTTCAGGAAGAAACTGAAGACCTTCCCCTTTTCTGAATTTGTCACACAGATGATGGCCGTCAAAAACTTATTATCTTATGGCAGTGCTCCCTCACATCTACCTCTTGCATTGTATTTGTCTCAGGTCACAGCGCGCTGACGCCTACGGGTTTAAGCACTATACAAATAAATAAAATAAAGTGTTCCAGCAAAGAGAAGGTAGGCCCATGCCAGGCAACTTGTGCTGCTTCTGTAAGTGGACCAATAAAGGTAAATCTTGAGGACTCATGGTCGCACGTTTGGCAGAAGAGGATCTAGTCTGTACTAAAACTTGTAATCTTTCTACTTGTATGGGAAACTGGAGTTTTTCCTGGACCTTGAGCTGCATTTTGAAAGGCGAACTTTATTTTAGATGCAGGAAAATTGCTTTTCAGCATACTATTAAGTATGTATAGCATACCAAAAAAGCCTAATTCTCCTTTGCTAGCATGCACTTAATGTCTAGCTGTAGAGTATTTTGCAAATGAACTGAAACAAAGAACATGGATTTTTCATACCAAGATATACTTTCCAGTGATGTCAAACGGAATGTCACGTATAATGTTATTGATAATGGTATCAGTGAGGTAATCAGTAATGTCATCATTGTGCAAAAGGGCAGCTCGGAGTTAAGGTGGAGTAGCTTTCAAAACCTGTTTCAGGGGTTTGGTTTGTTTTGTTAATCTGGTACCTTAACGTCACTTCAATTTTCACTTAATGTGAAGGGTTTTCTTGCACAGAACGGATTCAAGTCAACTGTATCTTAACAGTTTTTTGTTATGCTATATTTCAGACCATCTTTAGAGATCAAGTTGTTAATTTTTGATAAAATAATTGATGTTATATGAAATATCAACAGTTTGTTCCTAAGCTATGCATCCTATAGTTTTTCCCTATTGTGGCACCGTGGGTAATGGGCAATGGTCTGTAGTCATGGCCACTAACCATTTTGCCTGGGGTATTGCTTTTAAGAGTAAGTCAGCAGAGAAAAATGAGAACAAGCGAGAGGGAAAAATCAGGAGAGCGAGCTAGTGAGAAAAATCAGGAGAGCGAGAAATGAGGTGCAAGAACCCAACAGACAGAGTGAGAAAATGAGTAGAAAGGAAAGTCTGGAGAGGCAAAAAGCGAGAATCCAGAGAGGGAGGCAGAAAGCGAAAGAAAGAAAATCAAGAGAAAGAAACTCCGGAGCGCGAGTGAGATAGAAAAAATAAATAAAATTAAAAATCTGGGAGGAGAAAATCAGGAGACAGCGACTCAGCGAGCGAGTGCGCGCACGCATGTGGGAAACCTAGCCAAGTAGCCAAATTCATAAAGACTCAGGGGCATGACTGTGCAGCATTCTCAGTGTCGCAGCTTCAGGATCTGGTTTTGAAATATAAACGGGGCTCTTGCACGTATTACTTAGGAGTAGTGCTCATTACTCCGAGACCTACTCTTCCTACCTGTTCATTGGGACGAGGGAGAGGGATGACGTAGGGCTTGAGTGCAGCTGAGTCCTGGGAAAGGTTTTATGGAGCCGTGCAGAACATAAAGAAGAGTATGTCCACAGTGCATCTTTTCAACCTCTCTATAGAGCGTCACTTGAAAAGGTGACATTGTAAGATATTCACAACTATAACGGGTGTTTACATAGCACTCAACTCCGCCCCCCAAATAAGCACTGTAACCATTCCTTATCCTTAAAGACCTGACGGGGCGCTCGTTTTTCGTGGGAGAATTGCCCACTCCCACGCTCGCATCCGAGTACAGGTTGGAAAGGCAACTATCCCAGGCCAGCCTCAAGTTTTTCCAATAAACAAACCTCCTTCGCTACACGGGCAAATAATCCAGCATTGAATGCAACGTTTTATATAAGGGTGGTTTTCTGCAAGTGAACACAAGCTGTTCTAAATCGGGTACCCTCGCTTCTGCTGACCTCTTATCTGAGAACGTGGGGGGCACAGCCCTTACCTGCATGTTTATTTTGATACTGGGAAGTCAGGCACACTATCAGGCGGGTAGGTGGCGTCCTATAGCCCATATCCCACATCTGGGAGCTTTCCGATTGGTTATTGCCGCTGCTTGGAAACCAAGATTCCAACTTCATTTTCTGCTGCCAAGGAAACCAGGTTCGCTCATGGTTCTATCTTTACAAGTAGCATTTCACCCACCGAGGGAGAAAGGTGATCGGATTCCACTCAGTGGCCTAGGGTAGAGTGGCTGTTTGAGGCAGGTGCGTGCACAGGGAAACACAGTTGCCAGTCTGCCACATCACCAAACTGGAGACCCGCTGAAGGGACAGGCTAGTCTTTCCACACCCACTGATTGTGTCTTGCATTGTGTCAGCACACGAGCTTGGAAAATGTTTTCTAACCCACCCCTTCGCTGACTTATTTAAGTTAACATGAAGGCACAAAACCCTCCTAACCAGTGATCTGGAAACAAGAGGAATCCGTGAGAAAAAAAGCGAGGTGCAAGGGGTAAAACGGATGTTGTGCTTGTGAGGGGGTGGTCTCTACTTGCACCAAAGGACCCCATCCTGTATCCAACGACCCAACACATTAAAGCTGTAATTCAAACCAACAGAATTCGGAGTGCCAAGAATGCACTTTTATTGATTTGCATTCCAAGGCACCCCACATGCCGCAGCATTCAAAGTGCTATTGGCAACAACAAAACATGGGCCAGGTGGACTTCATTCCATGGGTCCAGTAGGCAGCTATATAGCCCTCCCACGAAGTAGAATATTAAACAGTGACTCCCAGAGTTACTAGAATTAGCCACAGACCCATTTCTGGCAAGAAACAACTCCAGCATCAAAGAACAAAAGCACACGGTGGGTCAAGCATCAGCGGTAGACAACCCAGATGCACGCACAAGGGCTGCGCCTCTAAAGTAGATGAGAGTCGCACATCTCCACGGTCAAAAACGTTCACAGAAATGTCTTGTGTGTCACTGGAGTGGGGGTGGATAGCTGTCGGACCAGGCCCTCTGATCCAGGGGTGGACTGGGAACCAAAAGAAGAGGCCTTTAGATAATTTTCAAAGATGCCCCATATTACACATTTTCAGCAAGCCAAAGTCTTTTCTTATGAGAACATTTGGAAATAAAATAGGTTACCACACAAAAGAGGCGCGACCTCTCGGGAAATCGCTTCCCTATAGGCCAGTATATCGCTGATGGGATCGCTGCCGCTTCACCACCTTTTTTCGCAGCGTTCTTTTGTGGGTGAATCGGGCTGCATTTATAATATAAATAGATTTTTTAATTCCCAGGAGGGTGGGGGAGGCATGGGAGGCCTGCTCCCTCCCCACAAAAAACGCCACAAAATAATGCAGCAAAAGGGCACACGCAATCAGTGGGCTTGATACTTTTGCCTAGCAACCTGGCTCTGAATTAGTCCCAGAGAAGTCAGGAGTTGCAAGAAATGCAAGTTGTTAAGTTAAATCATTTGTACAGCTCTTCAAATCTGATGGTGGGATAGGTTGTAGAACCCCAAAGAATTTGTTCTGTGGATAATGTCTAGGCGATGACACCGCAGCACAGAACTACTCTTCAGTAGTAACCATGTAAGAGCTAAAAGATGGCGGTACTGCATCCATTGCTCCCCCAAAAACTGCTCAAATTAATTTAGCTTGAATTTTACCACCGAAATGTAGATGGTGGGTTGGGGTCAAGCAAGATTGGTGGGGTAGGAATTGGTTGGGGGAAAGAGGGTCTCTCCCTGCATTAATGGTAAAAAATTGGAGACAAAAAAAAGCGACCAAAGAAAACTATTCAAGCATTGAAGCAGTTTGGGTTTTTTGAGCAATAGACCTACATCCACAATGGCTGGCTGGACAGTAGGCATCTTCTTTCCATTACTCAATAACAATTGATTTGACCAAAAGAGCCCTGAAATATACAAATTGGACCCATGTCCACTTTTTGTGGCTATGTTGGTGACCTCATACATTGAGTGCCTTCCAGACAGGAATGAAATGCCGGGAAAGACACTATGAATGGCAGGACACGGAATGAAGTTAAAACATTTTTTATCCAATTGATAAAGCGTACTTCCATCAGTGAAGAAGGATAAGTGCGCTGCCCCACATTAGTTTCAGACAAGCGCCAAAATGCATGCATGCCCAACTATTCTCAGCACACTGCACTTACCAAGCTTTGCTTTTTTACATGAATATTCATTTATGTCCACTCTCCGCCTCTATTAACCGCACCAACCAACCACTCAAATTTCCATGCACAAACTTGACACACGCAAACCAACTAAGCCATTTACACAAAGCTCATTAACACCTGCCCCTCACACCAGACAGCAAACGGAACATTACACCTCTCCAACCAACTTACATACCACAGTCTACAACCCCTGGACAATGCGCCCTAGTACCATGGGCACATGAGGTCTCCATTCTAAAGATCAACTCCTCAATGCCTGAACACAAAAGACTTCACACACACATGTACATCTCAGGGTACTTCCGGTCGTCAAGCATCAAGCCAAGAGCACATCCATTTTGCGTGTTTCCTCTCATCCAGATTAACCAAACCCACCCACTCCCTTTCATAGCTGCCAGAGCACTTGGAGACCATGCAAATGGCAGTGGTGCACAGTGCAAATCCTTATAACATGAGCTGAGATGTGTACCACGAGGTTAGAGGATTAACCCATTGACTATTCACATTTTCTGGTAGCTATGAACTATTAAGCAATAGCGGGCATGCACGTTTCTTCCTAGATGAGGCATACATCATTTCAACCAGGAGGTGGTAAGCAAGGGGTTCAGACAAATGGAGAGGATGACGACCCCAAAGCTGATAAACAGCCATCTTTTGCTCAAGTCAGCCCTGGGTAGGTGGTGGAACAGAAAAGCATATCCCTTTAAATGGCAAAGGCACTAGAACAGATGATCATCAAGAAATCTAGGCCTGCTTTTTCTGATGAGCTTTAGCAGGCAGGACTCTGTCCGGTGCCGGTTTGGTCAAAGGGAGGTTGAACACTGGCTTGGGCTATAGTTACCATTTGAATGCACAAGTTACCTGACCGTTTGGCTTCATCATGTATCCAATCCATGCCATGACTGCAGTTATTACCGTGTAGATGCAGTAAAAAATGCAGAAAAATGGAAAAGCAACATAGTTATGTTGCATTAGGCTTACTTTGCCACACATATTAGACCTTTTCGCCAGTTCTTTTTGACTGCAGAATTAAAAGTGTTTCTCAGGGAAAATTCCCCCAAAATACCATGACAAAGTGCATGTATCTTTGATTGACCTGACAAGACTACTAGTGTGCTTACGGGCTGAGCAATGGGGGCCTCATAGTAAAGGTGGCATAGCTACCAACACCTACAGAATTCAGAATTTCAGGGTTTTTGTTACATTAAATAAGCACCTTAATGCCACTTCAGCTTAAGTCATCCACTGAATGTATCCACCTCAACTAAAGTTTTTTCACTGAAAATATATGTGTGGGGGTCCCGTTCCTGCTGGGACTAGAGACCCAAGTGATTCCTGACTGATGATGCCCAACGGGGCTGAAATATGGGTTAGGATTAATTCTAAACCTTAGGCCTCCACTCTCATGCAGTTAATAGATCCGGATGTGACAACCAGAGAGCAGACCGCAGAAGAGAAGGTACTAGCTAGCCCCAAGGCCCACATTAGAAATGAAAACCATCATCATGGGTGGGGGCACACCATCCAATTCATACACCAGCTGCCTGGAGAGAGACACCAGAGTTGCCTTCGACCAGAGAGAGGCTGGAAGTCTGGGCCAAGGTTTGACAGGCAGGGGATAGATAGGGAGGCCGGCCCAAGGGACGGGATGAGTCAATCACAAGTACCACACGAAGCGCAAAGACTATGGGCCTCATTACACGTTGTGCGGTAAAAATCGGAATTTTACGGCATGGCGCTATTAGCGTGTCTGCCCTCACAAAAGACCGCTAATAGCGTCACATTACGAGTTCGCGGACACGAGCATAGCGCCATGCCATAAATAACTTTACCGCCATGCCGCAAAAGTCAACAAAATGCCCATTACCGCCTCGACCAAAGTGCTGATAGCACCTCCTCCCTCACGCAACATGCAAATAGCGGTCACCGCTATTAGCGCACACCGTTAAAAAGTGGAACCGGAAATAGCGTCATCGCACAGGAACGGGAAAGAGAACGGCGGCCATCTTTAAAATCACAATCCATTGCCATCCTCTGCATCCAGGACCTCTTTCCGGAGAACTCCGACAAGAAACCATCCAGGACTGCCCGAAGATGTCAAAGGCCCTAAAAAAAACCTCAGATCGTCAGCGGAAAGAGAAATTTACACCCGAGGAGCTCATAATGCTGACTAGCACACTTGCAGCCAATGCCAAAGTCATCTTCGCCAATGATATGCGCCGGGAGGCTATCATCAAGAAAAAGGCCATCTGGGACAAAGTTGCCTGCAAAGTTAGTGCGGTGGGCACTACCACCCGCAGTGTGAAGGACTGCCGCAAGAGGTGGGACGACCTCCGGCTCCGTGTGCGGAATATCCTATCTGTCAACCGCAACCTTGCAATGGCCACAGGAGGTGGCGCAGAATCACCTCTGAAGATGAAGGAGTGGGAGGAGACATGTGCCTCCACAATAGGAGTCGAAGCCATAGAGAGGGTCGGAAATATGGAGCATGGTGTGGCCATCTCATCTGATGGAGGTGAGTGTATACGTCAAACAATGCACAGTGAAGGGTGAGGGGGTACCCCAAACATGTGTCGATGACCAGGCCATTGATCCAGCCACACACATACATGCATGCATCACCATATACACGTGCAATACAGACCCATCAATGCATGACCAACCCGACATCCCCATTACAAGAATCACTGATAAATAGGCCCAAATGCATAGAGCAGCATGATGTGAACATTCTGCATGAGGCACCTAGACCCATTAACGATGATGTACCCTATTTATGTCCTCCACAGGATCACAGACAGACACTGGAGACACAAGCACTGCAGCACGTACTCACCCAGCAGCCAAAAAAGCCAGGATGCATGAGAAAGGTGACACCGCCACCACCTCCAGGGGAACTGGGAGGACAGTCCATCTGCAGAGGGCCAAGGGCAGCAGGAGCACCATTTCATCACAGCCTGAGGGCACGGCTCCTGTTGTAGCTGAACCCAGGCCAGTGTGCCCCATCATTGCTGAGATGAGCACGGAGGGCACGCACTCCGCTGCCACCAGCTCAACTGGGGAGGCAGCAGCCACCGCACCGCCCACTGACGAGGAGGACGCAATCAACGTCCTACAACTAATCCATACCCCCAGCCCAACATGGTCCATTGAGGGGAGTCCAAGGGCAACGTCCGGATCTGCTAGCCAGGGAGCACATGACACCCACACTGTAGAAGGTGCATGGAGCCCTCAGGTGTCCTCACCGGATGCCGGAAGCACGGACCAGGGCGCACCGTCCAGCCCAGCAGCACCTACCACCCTGCCTGACCTTGCAACCATCTCCCTGAGGCAGGAAGACATTACTGCGCTGGTCGCCCAGCATGTGGCCGAGACAGGCTGTCTAAGGGATGACCTCAACAAATATGCAGGGCAAACAAAGGAGGCCATTGAGGCCTGCACTGACAGGATATGCCAGGAGATGGGCCAACTCCGCCAGGCCATTTTACGTATTGGGGACATCATGGAGCAGCATCACCAACCCCCAACACAGGATCGACCGGGAACCTCCTCCTCCGAGTTCCCAGCAGACCAGCCCCCTGCGCCGCTCTCTGCGCAACCTGAGGCGCCCCACATCACACCAACCCAATGTTGGTGGAGGCCCTGAGGCTTAGGTCCACCAAGGACCAGGTGGCACATGTGGGGCAGGAAACGTAGACACCATAAGACTCACCTGGGTGTTTTGGGGGGGAGGGGGGTAAGGGTGCATTTGGGTGTTTTGGGGAGGAGGGGGGTTAGGGTGCATTTGGGTGTTTTGGGGGGAGGGGGTAAGGGTGCATTTGGGTGTTTTGGGGGGAGAGGGGTAAGGGTGCATTTGGGTGTGTTGTGGTGTTGCACTTCTTATCACATTCTGTTCAATACATACTGTTCTGAAGTTGAAACCCAAGCGTGGTCTCCATCATTGCGTATGTGTCATTTATCTTGGACAGGGTCCTTTGTGGGACTCTAAACATGCACCAGGGCAACAATATCCGTCTCCGTCCATGCTATTTCACCTTTGTGCCTGATGGGATTTCAGAATCAGATGCTGACGCACATCGTGTGCCTCCTTGGCATTGCCTCTTGCATGACCTGCCGGGGCATTCCACCCGTACTCATCCCCATCCACATCATGCTCTTCTGGTGGTTGTATGTCAATTTCAGGTGGCATTGGCACATTCCATCATATGCACATTTTTTGATGCTCTACACATGCCATGGTTATCTTTGCCACTTTGACACGGCTGTACAGGAGTGCCTCACCCAAGCTGCTTAGGCAGCGGAGCACTGTCATTGGAAGGCTGACTGCCAGCTCTATCACAACGCAGGTACGGGGATGTGCAATATTGTTGTCCTCCTCCTGCTGGTTCTGTGGGTTCCGTACAGGGGTCAGGAGCTACCTCCTCAGTGGATAGCTGGCATCGCCTGTATGGTGTGAGGAATGGGTACCTGTTACGGGTCACCTCTGGTGCGGGCTGTTGTTGTTGGTGCTGCACTGCTATCATGTAGTCAAGCCCGTCATGTCATGCTGCTGCTAGTGGTACCATCTTGGTGTGGGAAGGGGTGTGGTGTGCTCTTTTGTGCTGCCTGTCTCCATTGCATGCACCTGTGCTGATTGTGTCCACCTATGGTAGATGGGTACACTGCTCAGGTCTCTTAACAGGTGCTTTTCGATGCCGTTATTAGCGCCATGCCGGTAAGGGTTTTTTAGATGTTTTCCATGCCGCTAATGCCATGTCCGCATGGCTTGTGATGGCCTGGTATTAACACCATGGCGCTAATTCCGGCCTGGGGGTCGCACGCCCGCGGCCTTGCCGCTATTAGTGGCACTGTAATTAACAGGTGCGCTGATAGCGGTGGGTCCGGGTCGTGATTGGCTTAGGAAATTACCGGTAATTCCTTACCGGTACCGGTATTCCCTTACCGCACAACGTGTGTTGAGGCCCAATATGCCATCCCCACGGATGAAACCAGGCAGCCAGTCCCCATCCAAGTTAACTTAACAGAGTGACCAGGCAAGGGAGAACTGAAGGTGAATAAAGACCCAGCAGGGAGAAAAGACCCAGCGGACTGGGAGAGAAAACACCTGGAGCAACCCAATCAGGCTAAAGACCTGGGAGGCTTAAGGGTACATCCAAAATGCAGGGCAAACTCAGGAGAGCATAAATAGAAATATTCTTCAGAACTTGAGCATCTGTAACTAGTGAGGTCGTGGTGTCCAAAGAAAATAAACTATAAAGAAAGTTCCCAGCAGGGCGAGGAAGATGAGAGCTAGAGGTGTTTGGGAGTGAAAGTAGAAAGGAAGAGTTTGGTACCCAAAGGGGCGAAGAAGGCGCTCAGAAAAAGCAGAGAGTAAAAGTGAATGTACAAAAAAGACACTCAAAGCAGTGAAGAATTTGCCCAAAAGGGTGAGGAGATGAAGGAGACGAGGGACAGCTAGCAGCAGAGGGAGACAGAAGTAGGTAGATGGGATGTGCCCAAAGGGAATGGAATGACGGAGAAAGGACTATAATTTACAAATGCCGATGGGCCGGCAGAAGGACCAAAAGAAGCGCATTAAAAGGAGTCTTTTGGGAATTAGACAGCAGTAAAGAGGAGGTTGGGGGAGAAGGTCCAAAGAATGTGAGAGAAAGGAACCCCCGTACTAAGAGTAATATGCAGATTGGGGAAAGAGGAATCATTAACAGGAAAGAGTTGAGCATTTGATAAGTTGCATGGAAAAAGAACAGGCAAACATTAGGAAGTAGTGGAGTGGGGAGGATGACATGAAAAACAGGGTCTAAGGTTAGGGCGCAGATCATCAGTGGAAGGACCATGCCAAGCTAGTTGGCCATCCTCATCCCTCAAGACCACTAAGCTGGAAAAGCAAACAAGGGTTCGGAAAGCAATGAAACCTGCAATGAAGAATCCAGGGTAAGACTTGGAGCTTGTACAGAAACCAGACTCTCTTTGGGAAAGACTCAAGCTTGAAAAAAGTCAGGCCTGGCCTCAGGAGAAGCCAGCCAGAACCATTATATGTTGGACTTTTAGTTAATTGGACTTAACCATTCATTTAAACCGGACACCTTGGGTGATTTATATTGCTAGCCGGTTTATTATTTTGCACCCACACTATAAAAGTGCCCCAATAAAACTTCTTAAACGTTTTTGTTTTCTGGGTTTGTCTGGTCATTTGATCCCAGTCTCAGACGTGGCATATGTCAAAATGCTGAAATGGACATTGACAGGGTAAGGTTGGGCAGGTATGATATGATAAGTTATTTATTACGCGCTTAATACCCAGAGGTTGCTAAGTGCGTAACCCGGGATCGAACCTGTGTTGCTCCGTGTCGTCTTGCTCCGAAGGCAAGCACGTTGCCCCTGAGCTATCTTCCCGAGACAAATGGGCAGGCAGTTAGTTGGCCTGGAGGAGAAACAAACTCTAAATGGCCAATATAAAGGTCACGGCAAAGTGCATGCCGCAGAGAAAGATAGTTTATGAAAACTACATGGAACTGTGAAGTTTTGAGTCGCTTTATGAACTTAGATTTGTCCTGTTATAGATGTAGCAAAGAGCACATCATTTTCCTTGCCTAGTTTTTCCAAGTATCTGCCCTCAAAGTCTGTTCAGTTGAAGTTACCAGGATAAATGCTGACCCCTATTGTTGACTTCAGGTTTGGGGTAAGATGCTGTGACAATTTGCTTATATATTTGCGGGCTTTGGCCTATTAGCCCCTGCTAGCCTATGTTTAATGTTACATTTTCTGGAGGGAGCCAGTGCAAGGACTTCGTGGTAGGGGCACGAATTAATTGATAAATTAACATTAGGACTAGTCCGACTGGCCCGTTTCGAAAAAGTTGATGCTGCATCACTAATTCCTTGGGGGGAGTGGGAGAGGAGAAGAGGTAGGAGGTAGACTCGCCATGACCAGTCCCCAGCGTTCATGACTCACTGAGGCAGTGAAAACCGCCCCACAACTGCGCGTCAGGAGTAGCCTATGAAGATTAGAACTACAAACTAGGAAATGCCTACAATTCTATGGTGGGGGGGGGGGGGGGGTGCCAGGTTGGGGACCTGCACATATTCTATCGGAGCTAATAATGTAGACAGGGTACTGAGGTGGGAGCTCCATCGAATGGGATAACCCTGACTTGCTTTGTCCTGGATTGGTACGTAGCTGACTCAACCGCTTCGGATATAAAGGTTACTTCTCCTTCACAAGGTCTGCATCAGGGCCTGACCAGTCAGATTAAAGAGAAATGTACCCCCAATAGAACCGCAGTACCCGGACATCATGCTAGTCTGCTACTCCTGGGGAAATCCAAATTGAGAAAAACGCAGTTCTTTTTACTTAACAATGTTACAGGGGCAGAGCATTTAGTCATCAGAAGCCAACCCACCCCCCCGCCCGCTCTCCACTACGTAAAAGCATCACACTTGGCATTTGCTTTGCTCGGTTAGTGTCTCTGTACACCAATATGCTATACAATAATTTACCCTTTGATCATTTCTCAAAGGCATCTCCAATTGCAACTGGCATGACTCATGAAAATGTGTGGGGCTGCCGTCAGGGAAATTCTGCAATCGGGTAACCAATCCTCAGCACATTTGGCAGCACCATTGCATAATTAGATGCGTTTATCACACCTCATTTTAGCATGTCACGGAGTGCAAATATTTAAGCAGCCTGCACACGCCCATGGAACAATTAGATGACTACTTCACCCCAGGAATGCTCTGATTTTTTTTCTCCAGAGAAATCACCACAAAAAAAAGCATTCATTGTGTGCACCTTAAAAGGTTTGACCTTCACCCTTCCAATGAACTCCTAGGCCAGGAACTTTTCAAATTTCGCCTAGATATTCCTGGGGCACACATCACCTACACAATAGGATATATATAAAAACCCAAAGGGCAGCGGTTTATTTGTGGTATTGTAGGGGGCAAAAATGCTCAAGAGTTTAAGACTACATTTTTTGCTCACTGCCAGCATGAAAGGAGGGTGTGTGCAAATGAGCCTGCCAAACGAAGTATTCTGAGAATTTCAGATTTATAGTGTCAAATACCTGCATACAGCCGCCAAAGGACACATCAACAGTGAGCAGGTGAGATGGTGTAAAGCACTAGATTACTACATCATAAACATCTCGGAGTTGTGTTCTGGAGTATAGGGTGGATGTTTGATCAAAATGGACAGACAAGAACATGCCAAGCGTTTACCAAATAGAAAGGCTGTCTAGCTGAAAAGCCTTACTATTAAACATGGAGGCATATCCTACACTTTGTGGGGCAGATGGCAGAGTCTTCTCAGATGCAGGGCAGGAGTCACACCTGGTGCGATGACACCGCTCAGCAGAACGTGGTCCTCAGTGCAATCACACTACCTCTTAGTAAACTTCACTACTGCTCCAACCTATTGCTGAGCCTTCGCCGCTACCCTTTCTCTCCCACGCAACAAAATGATCCACTTTTCTTCACACACCCTCAATAACTTACCAATGTTTTATCGAACCCCCTCACACCGGCGTGCCGTCGCCATGCTGAGTGGCTCTCCATGTAAAAAAAAAAATAAATAAAATTCGCTCCCTTTTCAAGTTTCTACTACTTATCTTTAAATGTATCTATAGTCCAGCCACTCCCCTCTCCTTGGCTGTGTCTATCCTGCTCGACTCTCATACTCATGCTCTCATATCTTACAGCCTTAACAACCCCTCTGTCCTACACTGTCCCTACACCGCCTCCTGCTTCCGCTCTTACACTCTACTGCTCCCCAGACCATTAGAAGGGTCTACCACCTGGCATCAAAACAATACAATCAATGGAGGTTTTGCAGAAGAGGCACAAGCTCCACCTGCAAGCCAGTGAAGGCTCACACTCTTTATCCCCTGCATGTCCTTCCCAATAAGCATGTCCGTCCCAATAATCTTTCTCCTCTCCTCAATCTGATGCTTGAAACTGTTGATATATAAACAGTTATTGTCATGGACTAGAGAATCAAGAGATGACCGATACTCCCATTTTTTATCCAAAGCTCAGAGGTTGGGAAAACCAAACTACCAGAGGGGGCCAATACTGGGCGAGAATCTGCAGCCCATGGAGATGACACAATAGTTGGATGCTCGAGAGGTCCAACACGTGGGTCTGGTTGGACAGGGGTGGGAGGGAGACATTGGGGACATAGATGGTTGGTTGTTTATTTATGTTCCATGGTTTGTCTCTCACGGTTGTGAAAAAAGCAATAAATACGTGGGTAAAAAATCCACAGGGGTTGGAATAACAGAAAACCAAAGAGGAATACTTCACCTTAAAAGAAGAAGAGGGGGGTTCAAGGAGAACAAAAACAGGTGAAAGGCAAGTTTGTATGGGTCAAAAAACAGTCTCTTGGTAGGACTGTGTTCCTGAGCCCAAGGGTCTTGACATATTTCAGGTCCAGGTCAGGGTAGACTTTCTGTTGAAAGTATTGGTCATTCTCAGTTCTCAAGGGTTTAAGGAACCTAGAAGCCCCTTCTCCTGGAAGTTGTTAGCAAGCACATGTTCTCCTGGGCAGTGGTCACTTGGCTTTCAGATGGGGTTAAATCTGCTCCCGTGGTACATTTTCAGAGTGCAGTCATTGTTCTCCCCTAGCTAAGGGATGAGGTTGTCAGGATGCGGTCTACTTGTCACAGCCACTGGTTCTGGTCCTTAGGCGCCCTGTGAGCCCAGCACATGCTCCTTTTCAGTACTCAAATGATTGAGGTCTTTGGGGTCCATTCCTCAGGGAAGCCCCACTGTTTGGTCATGGTTCTCAGAAACCGTTCTCAGAAACCCTTTCGGGGTGTTGGCCTTCTCATTTTCTCCTCTTGGCTCAGATCTCCCCCTGGGTGGTTGGGTTGACCAGAGAAGACCTTATTTCTCAACACCATGACCAGTCTCCTTGGCTCAGTCTCACAATGAAGGTAATCCCACTCCATTTACTTTGCATTATTGTGTCACCAGAGTCTGAAATATGTCTCCCAGCTATCCTTGGATGGGACTTTTTTGAGCAAGCATTTAGTGTCCTTGGTGGACTTGCCTGTTCCCCTAAACTCCACCATATACTGCCAGTCCCAGCAGGGTTTTACACCTGGGCTCTGACTTTAATGAGGCCCTCACTGGAATTACCTCTGCAGATTTATTGCCTCCGATGTCAGACTGGATGGTGGGTCTTGGTTCCTTCTCCCACCCACCCGCAGCAACTGAAGTCCGATGAGTGAGTGTGCAGACTGTGGCTCCATGACCTGGTCTATAAATGGTGTAGCAGCTATTTTTAAATCAGACGGCTTCATCATGGCAGTCACCTGATCCCTCCATAGTTTTCTCCCCATTGCCATGTGGATGGCTTGTCCGCGTGTGAGAGAGACTCTCCTTGATATACTGCGGCTGCGGGGAAAGCTCACAATCCCACCCGTAGCCTTAGTCACAGAACATGTGGGCGTGCATGTCCTTCTCCCCCATTACTCCGTGATCACAGACCGAACCCACAAATTGTAGTGTACACTTCACGATCTGTAGCTCTGGGGCAACTACTGTCTGGGGTTATTGCGAACAGCCTCATTCCGTGGGTTAGGATGGGAAAGGCCTTTGGGGATCCCATGTACGTTTTCTCTGGTGCTAATATCATGGAGCGGGTGGCCTCCCCCAGCTGCCAGGGTCATTCTGACCTCACTTTCCAGCGCAAGGGGTGGGACATTGTCAGTATCAACCTGCACGCCCTGTGACCCACCCCAACCGGATGCTTACTAGTGTAAATATGTAACTATGCACGCTCATGACTATTGGTTCCACACCCAACGCACAATATATCAGTCATCCACTTTCCCTTTCATAACCACACCCTACTCACTGAGTGCCCGGCATGTCACCACCCATGTACTCACTGGAACTAGTTAGACTTTAAGGGAAGCATGGTATCACAAGTATGGCACTGACACAAGAGGTACAAGTTTCAAAATCTTTTTAAATTATTAGGGTTTGGAAAAACTACTTTGCCCTATAGCTATGATGGGAGTAGTCTCTACCATCAAATAATACGAAAAACACAGTCCTAGTCTGTTTATATCAAATCAAAATGGCATAAACTAAAAAAAAACAAATGCCTGACCTATCTCTTATACAAAACGAGTGTAAAAGGGAATGTCTATGCAAAGGAAAGTCAGTATAATAAATAAAGAATCAAGATGGCCGAGTCAGCTCTCCTCCCCATGTTGGACAGCATAGAGTAAGGCAGCCCCCGTAGACCGGGTGGCGCACTCTGGCTCCGGTTATCAAAAAAAAGGTAGCTCAAAACATTGGTCGAGGCCCGCTTGGCCTTCCACGTTACAGTCACTTAAGTGCACCAAAAAGTTATTTCACGGTTCAACAGGATTCACATAGGGCTCCCACTGTCTGGCTTGGACCTCGCATCACAGCACTTGCAGGGGCTCCCTTCCCCAAGCTTTTTTCACATTCGTTAGGGGGTTCCCTTCCCCTAACTTACTTCATGTTCTAGGTCTCCCTTAGTCAGGCTCGGACCTTTCACTGATGTCAAAGACTTCTGAATGTGTGAGGCTTTTCCACAAACCTCTGCAGGACCACTTCGACTTTCACTTCAGCTCTCCCTGATGCCCCAGTGTCTCTTGGTCTGGGTAGTTCCACAACACAATCAGAAAAGTTCAAAGAAACCTTTCTCTTAAAGTGATCACCTTTTAACTTTCCCTTTCGTCAGGGTTAATCTTGACTGTTGCGCATTTCATAGTTCATCCACTTTGTCGCTTTAAAACAAAAGGACAAACATTTTGCAGAGACTTTCGAGTGGGCCATTTCCTTTCGCCGGACCACTCCGCTACTCTGCATCACTGGCTTTACAGTTACCGGTGACTTTAAAGTTCACTACAGGTTTGCTTTCCTTCGCATCTCATCAGCACCCGCGCAACCTTCTATTCGGTGATACACTGTTACAGCTTCAATCTTTCCTTGACTCAAACCGGCCTTTTATGTCTTTCGCTAACTCGCGTGTTGTGTGCATTCCTTTCTGTTCTCTGTGGCTTTGATTCACGAGTTAAGGTTAACACAACAGGCTTGGCCTTGCCTCCTCAACTCTGCCGTTCTTGAAACACAATGCAGGCTTCATGTCTGGGTTTTGGCTTTCACCACGTATCCTTCACAGTTTCCCGGGGTAACGACCTCCTGCAGGGATGTTCAGGGTTTCCCCGGTCCTCGCTCTGGTCCCTCGATCAGTCATCCTGCTCCAGTGGGTTCACCTTCACCCCGGAAGAACTGCTCCTTGTCGTGTTCCACCTTGCTCAAGGCCACTCTCTGTAGGCCTTCCACCTCCAACACAGTAAAAAACCTTGGCTGCAATGTGGACTCGCACCTGACACTGCCACATCAATTCAGTGACAAAAAGCTGCTACATACACATGCGCAGTCTACATCGCATCTTTCCCCATCTGACCATCCCACAGAGTCGCGCCGATCATAGCTATTGTCCTTTCATGCTTCAACTATGGTAACGCACTAAACCAGGGGGCCCCCACTTCACAACAAAAAAAAAATCCAATGGTTACAAAACACTAAGGCTCCTTCTTGCCCTAGAAAACACATCACAACCTCCCTCTGTGTCCTTCACTGGCTGCCAATTGGGTGACGGTGAGGCAATGTGCGTCACCCACCGAGCGCTCCACAACACAGGACCAGAATACCTGCAACATAAACTCACGTGCTACAGGACAACAGAAACTTGTGATCAGGTGTAGCACTCCTCGTTATTCCAGGGGGGAAATCCACTGGAATAGGGGGCTCATCTTTCTCAGTCCAAGCACCCACCACTCAAGCCCAGTGACCAGCCACCACATAGAGGATCACCTTGAAAGGCTCTCAAAACCTGGCTTTTCCCTTCTGCATCCGGCCTGACCTAGTCCCTATCATGGCTGAATTATCCCCCACACCTCCCCCCCACCCCCGACAGCAATGCAGGGGCACCCAATGAGTCGACAAGGTGGTACCTAGCCCCCCCCCCCCACAGAAAACATTCCAATCAGACATTAAAACAAGCTCCGCAATACCTTGTAACTAGATGTTAGCCTTGACTTGCTGGTACGTCTAGCACTCCATCATAATGGAATTTAGGTGTATCCCTCCAAGGTGTGAGAAACTGGAGGGTATCCTCACATCTACTCCCCACGGGTCCTCTTTTCAGGTGGCCAGGGAAAGGCCATCGCTTTTGGATCCAGACCCTGGGGGTGGAGAAGTGAGGGAGGATCACCTGGGTGGAAGGTCCTTGGGGATTGGGGAGAGGACGCCCCTGAGGGAGACTCAGTACTTCCCCTTGCATGATGAACCTGTAATCCCAGGCGCATTCATGGGGTATTGTTACCCCTTTTCCTCTAGCCAGGGTAACATCAGAAAAATATGAATCCAAAAACCACAGAAAGAGGGTAAAAGAGAGAAAGGTTAATAATACATGGTATCCCCCTTTCTCTTATGAAGACCAATCTAACCCCCATCCACCCCACCAGCCTTTGTGGGCTATTGCAACACATCTCCCCACATGTTCCCTCCTTCAACCCACTATAGTACTGGGACGAGGAAGAGGCAACTATGAGTAGTGAACGCTAGTAAGTCATTTCACCACTCTAGAAGAGGCCTGCAGAGTATTGTAAAGGTCAGGCATGTCCCAACTGTTTCAGCAACCAAGCAATTCCAATTTGGGACTCACACCTGCAACCTGTCAAGTAGTTGCAGGTGTATAAGAAAGGAGGAGACCAGCAGCAAAGAGGACAACAGGGAATCCTGTGTGCAAGGAGGCAGCCGAGGTTGGCCCTGTGGGAAAACCAAAACGCCAGCAGACTACCCCAAGGAACCATGGTGTCCAGGGCCAAGCCGGATGCTAGAAGGACACAGGTGTGGGAGCCTCGATGGTCGGAGGTGTGCAGTAGGAGCTGCGAACACCGAAGAAAGGAAGGGGTCCGACAGCATCTGCAGAGAGAGAGCTGAAGATAAAGTGAAGTGCGAGCGGTCATCACGTGTGAAGATAACCGTTCCGCCGGAGCGGTCACCGAACACACAGCTGCCCGGAGGAGCCGCCAGGGATCAATGAGCCTAGTGGGAAGAGCACTCAAACCGGGGAGCTCCTGGGGCTGTGTGAAAAAGTAGAATTGGAAGCAGAAGGAATGAGAAAGCATACGCAGTAGAAATTTAAAACAAAGCAACGGGTTGAAAGGAAAATATAAGGACAATATAATATGCAAGCGGCAGAGTGAAAAGTGAAACAATTGAATAACGAACTAAAGGAAGGTTTTGGCAACGATGTGCCTTGATGACAAGTGTGTGTGAAATTCAAATACTGCCTAATGAAAGCAAAGCACGAGTCGTATGAAGCTCAAAGGAAAGAAAGTATTGACGATTGCGAGTGAGCATGAAAGCAAGGTGGGGAAGGAACCAAACCACCACAAAGTAAACTATATATGAAAATACTTTGTGAAGGCCAAAAGACTGGGAAAGGAAAGAACACATTGTGGCAAAGCCAAGAGGCTGACAAAGAGAAGCCCAGTGAGTGTGAACAAGCGCACAGGTACAAATACAGAATAACCCTGTGGGCTAGAGAGCCTAGGGTTCCTGGTAGTGCGGCCTGTAATGGGTGGACTGTGTGGTCCGACAACTGTGCTTAGACCAGGGAACCCAAACTGTGAAAGCTAAAGAAATTGCTGAAGTGAAACAAGAGAAAGCAATCTGATTGAACTATTAAGAAACCACAAGGAGTTTAAAACAAGCCTGGAGCTGCTTCTGAATATTGAAAGATTGAGAATAAGTACAAGTACAAGTTGACTTCCTGGAACTTGGGGAAGGGAACCCCAAGGTTTTGTGGAACTGCCTTGAACTTGGGGAAGGGGACCCCAAGGTTTTGTGGAACTGCCTTGAACATGGTTAACCCTTTAAGTACCATGGGTTTTGCCCCTCAGTGCCAAGGCCTTTTTTGGGGATTTCGGAATGTCGCCATTCAATGCCTTGTAACATTTTTGTTACATGAGATATCTCGGCCAAATTTGGCCTCTTTGTTTCCCCCACATGTAGGCAGTCGTAACGCCACACAGGAATCCTAGGTTGCTGTAGGGGGGTGAGAGAAAATAACCAAAAAGGGGGAATATTTTCGTTTTATTTTCAGAAATATGGCAATAAAATGATGTATAAAGAAGCCTGTGGTTTTTTTCTTGTAAGAGCTAGGAACAAATGGTTGCTGTGCTGAATTCCCCAATTTCCTGGCTTTCAAGAACAGGTTGAGTGGAAATAAAAAAAAATTATTTTGATGTGGTTATCAACCGTTTTGTGAGATGTAGGCGATTTTGGCCATTTTTGCCAATTGGACATGCGTGGATGGAGTGGAAGAAAAGGGTAGGAAAGCCAAATTGGAGGACAGAAAGGCATACATTTCTGAAAAGAAGACAAAATCCCAAGTTTAGGAAGGGGTGATTTGTGCAAGTGAGGCAACAACTAGGTAGGGGATAATTCCATAGTTTGGGGGAAAGTGTGAAAAGGACCGGAAAAAGGTATGTGGTGGACATGGTTGGCTTGGTACGGCAATGGCTTATATGAATTTTGAGAAAAACAAAGCTCTGCTACATTCCCCACCGACTCTTGCAGTTAGGAAATCACACATTCTTTGTAGTGTTTCACAAAACAAGCAATACCACAAGCCAAACACTGAGCCATGGTACACAGGAGTTTTATCCTTACGGCCTGAACAGACGTACTTAGCATGTGTAAATTAGGAAAAACAATGTGGTGAGGAACGGCAAGCATACATTTTTGAAAGAGCACAGGCAGACCTTTTTAAGGGTAGGTGACCTGTGCAGGTTACAAAAGTGTATCGTGCCTAAAGCAGCGACTAAATGTAGGACACATTTGGGAAATTAAAGGGTTGGGTGACAAAGGCCACTAGCAAATGGGTTGAAAGGTTATGAAAAGCACGCAAACACAACAAATGTCATATCTTCCCACGTTCCCACACGTGTCCCGATGAAAACAGTACCTCACATGTGTGGGTGCACCTACCTGGGCGCCAAGGGGAAAGCCTAACACATGGCTAAACCCAAGTCTTTTCCAACAGCTGAATTTCACGATTTTTTCAGAAGGGCACACCATACAGATATGGGCCTACAGTGTCCAAGCCACCAAGGAAAACAGGGAACCCCATGCATTTCTGAAAGAGGACAGCTGTGGGAATCCGCAGAGGTCTGACTTGCGCAAATCGGCCCAGAATTTATTACCAAGAAACCCCAGCAAAGTCCGAAATGTGGCAAAAAAAACCCCAATTTCCGCAAATTTCACTAGGCTCACCCATCGAAACACGCCACCAACAACACATGGCCTGCCTTCCCGCGTTCTGACAGGTGTCCCGACGAAAACGGTACCTCACATGTGTGGGTGCACCTACCGGGGCGTAAAAGGAAAATGCCAACCCACTGGTAACCCCAAGCCTTTATTTCGGCACAGCACATTTTGTTCAAGTGGGCAACCTAAATATTTGGCCCTAGGGTGTCGAAGCCAGCAAGGAAAACAGGGACCCCCATACATTTCCCAAAAGAGGACACCTGTGGGAATACACAGAGATCTGACTTGCGCAAATCTCCCCAGAATGTATTAGGACGGGTGGAGGTGATGTCCTCGGCCTTGGACATCCATGTACCATGTGGGTGTACCGTTCCCTAAGCACAGCGGCAGCTGCAGGGAGCCCCAGCAGGATCCCCATTCCTCCTCTGAGGTGACATCTGTAACGTAGCACAGCCAGAGGTGCAGCCTAGGCTTGCAGACCGACAACCCACATGGGAGACATCTGCTTCCACGCAAAAACCTAATGTTCTGCTTGCATGGGGGCAATTTGTGGCCTGCCCCCGCAATTGTGTCCCATCTTACCAAAATATCTCCCCAGTCGGCCCATTCCCACCCAGACAACCAACAATCCAGCCCCAGTCTCACTCACCCCGCCGACAGTGGGCCCTACCCATAGAATAATAAAAAAGTAGTACTCGCATTACGTTGCAGCTGCTCGCGTAGAAAAAGCTGTAAACGAAACAAAAAACATTTGTTACCTACGGTCATCCCAGCAAAAACAAATCTACACTCATACTTTCCAATCATGGCCTCCCCTTGCAATCCATCCCTGGTGGTCTACTGAACCTCACCCCCCCCCATGAAAACACATTTGACTGTTCCCAGGGGCAGAAATCTGCCCCCAGGGAGGGCTGCATGAGGTGCCCTCCCACATTCCATTTGGGGTGGGGGAGAGGCACACCCCAAACCTTCAGACAGGCATCCCAATGGATGAGGCAGTAGGGTTTGGGCGCCCTGAGGGCAGATTGGCACACCAATGAGCCCATCTGCACCAAGGCAGCTTTGGTAAACAAAAGAAAAAAATTTAAAATGGCAGACTGCACTTTAGGGGGGCTGAGGGGCACCCTAAACCGCCGGGAATTTTGTAATGTGAAGGGGGGGGTGCACCTCTCAGATATCTGCCCCAGAGAGGGCTGCATGACATGGCCCACACTCCATTGTGGGTGGGGGGAGGGAGGGAGGCCACCACCCCTTCCCCATTACAAAATTCCCTGGCGCTTTGGGGTGCCCCACAGCCCCCCTAAAATGCTATCTACCATTTTCACTTTTTTGCTTTGTTTACCCAACTCCCCTTGGCGCAGATAGGCACAATAGTGTGCCATTCTGCCCCCAGGGCACCCAAACCTTTCTACCCCACCTACTGGGGGACCTGTCCCACGTTTTTCGGTGGCCCCCCACCCCAAATGGATGGGGGGCACCTCATGCAGGCCTTCCTGGTGCTCCTACGAACGGCTGCATGAGGTACCCCAAAAAGCATGAGACAGGCCCCCCAGTGGGTGGGGCAGTAAGGTTTGAGCACCCTGGGGGCAGAATGACACACTAGTGTGCCCATCTGTGCCAAGGGGAGTTGGGTAAACAAAGAAAAACATTGAAAATGGCAGGCTGCACTTTAGGGGGGGCTGAGGGGCACCCTAAACTGCCGGTGAATTTTGTAATGTGAAGGGGGGTGCACCTCTCCACCCCCCAAATGGAGGGACGGCGCATCTCATGTAGCCCTCCCTGGGGGCAGATAAGGGGGGGGCTGTCATGCACTCCTCCCTGAGGTGAGGTGTCCCTTCCTAGGAGCAGATATCTGCCCCCAGGGAGGGCTTCACGGGGTGCCCCCATTTCCCCTTGGGGTGAGGGCGAGAGGGTCACTCCCCTTTTCCGTAAAATAAATCCCTGGTGGCTAGTGGCCTCCTCACCCCCACCCAAATCTCCCTTTTTGTTTTTATTTTCCTTTTCCTTCCTTCCCTGCGGGCAGATCAGCCATTTGCCCCCAGGGGGCCCTAACCTGCAGGCCCCATCATTTGGTGGTAATGTCAAGGACGAGGGAGCTGAAAAGTAAGCCCAGTGCTGAAAGAAGCTCGGAACTTCATTTGGAACACTATTTATTTAATTACTGACATCCCTACACATTGTCTAGCTTTAGTTGTGAGGTCAAGTATAGGTTTTGGACACAGACAGACTTTTAAGTTGAACTTTCTGACTCAGACTTTCCTTAGTTTCTTTAGGTAGGGAAATCCCACCTTAGGATAGGGCAAGTTAGGTCTTCAACCATCCTGACATACGAGTTACCAAAACATTTTTGTCCGAACTTTGACTCTGTTGTCTGTGTCTTGCTTCATGATGCCTTCACAAGGGCCACAGCTACCCAACCGCCTATATCTGCAATAATCATTGCTCAATGTCACCGACCCAAACACACATCACCACTTCCAATAGAATGCAGCGGAGTCCCACAAAACAATTTGGTCCAGCTGTACACATAATCGGTCTCCTTGACTCTCCTACTCTCCTGATTGCCCGTCAAAGCACCCATCATCCTCTCATCGGATTTCCATGCGCTGCTATCAGGGACCTAGCCACTCCCTACTTGCCTACATGCTGGCTAAAATTACACACACGTATTCTAGATTCCTTCGTTCAAATCTCGGACCATGGTCCTCTGAGGGGCATTCAACCCCAGAGCGCTTCGGGCCATACCAATGACAGTAGGCGCTATACAAATGCCATATAACATTAGAAAAAAAATCTAATTCAAAACGCTTTTTTCTCTCACTTTATAGCCCTGAAGTTTGAACCAGGATTCAACTTAAAGATGGTAGTGCTTTGAGATAAAAATGCCGTTTCTCTAGTTGAAATGGTGATCCATGGTACAGATGTGCTCCGAAAGGGAGCTGCACAGTAACTATTTTCCACCAACCCCAGCCACTTTATACTTGGGAGTAATAACAAAGTGTTTCATACTGGTGCCAAATGCTTGTGTTGAATTCAAAATCTTAACCCTAGTCATGTGGTTCAATGGGGCATTTATTAAGACCACTTGATATTCTAGCATTGGTGCCTCAAAATGGATCCAGGCATTCACTGGAAGCCAGCGAACCCTTCTCAGAAAGTAGTTTCCTGAGGCTGTTCAGGGTTCTGGTAGTTGAGTGTTTTTAACCGGCTTAGAATCTGCAGGAGTTTATCTGTGGCATCGATACTGCCATAACCGCAAAGCCCAGGTAGCGACTTTCTTGGTGTTTTCATGTTTGAGCTATGCTGATGGAGTGACCAGCGTGATTGCGAGGATACATTACACCTAGAGGGACGCCATTGGTGCTTCCATGCTTGGTGACATAGGATCTTCTCTGACAGAATGATGGTCTCTGCTGTACAACCAGGATTTGCAGTTCCCACTGTCAGCTGGAGGTCAGGACACCTGACCTCCCTCAGTGGCACAGATCATCAGTGCAAGGTGACTGCCATTGAGTAGCAGAGACTAGCTCTCCTGATCTGCCTGCTTCAGGATGTTGGCCACCCCCGGTACATCAGATGCAGGAGACCAATCCAAGATGGCCAAGATATTATTTGATTTGAAAAAAGTGCCTCTGGATCCCTCAACTGTATATAAAGTACCAGCTGGGGAACAGCATGACAAATATATTATGGTTCACGCATCGCATTCCTTATACTCGCTGGCATTTCTGTCTTTTTCCGGGTTAGCCTGTTCGTCTTTCATTTGGGACCTTACAGTGTTCCTTTTCTGGTTGCCCGGCAGCCAGATCAGGTGTTCTTCACGACTTTGCATCAGTGATCTCTACACCTAGAGATCAGTACTTCTCAGCCGATCCATCTCGGGAATAATTTATTCTGTTAGACATTCCCTTAATGTTTTCCATTTTTTCTTTAAACAACCCCCGTTACTTAGGCGAGTGTCAAGTTGGCAGAAGGGATGGCTAAGTGCAGTCTCAAGTCTGTGCTTAACTTTCTGATTTTCTTACAAGTTAAGTTGTAAGCTGTAGATCATAGCTGATTATGCCTTTGAGTTCATTAAACAAAGGACCACATCATTAAGATAGCAAAAACAAGCATTAGTAAAGCATCTGAAAACGGGTCAATTTGTGGCTTGCACTACATAACACTAGTCACTAATGGAAGACTTATGGTAGAAAAGGCGTAGGCACCTTGCCTCTTTCCAGCTTCTTACAACACTCACCAGTCCTAGATGGTGTCCAGTGATCTGGTCGCCGCCAAAACCCCTGCGGCCAAAAACACCACATTTTGGTCATTTTCTTTTGCACTTTTCAATGCATATATATGTGGGGGGTGTGGAGGTGTTAGGATAATAATTTATTGTAAGGGGAGTATGTGGGGGGTCTGGCGGTCTGCCCCCTCATATAAATGCATTGAAATGAAAATGCAGTCTTTTCAGTCGCAGGATTTTTGCAGTGACCATATCACATAGAACCTCTTATACAGGGTTTGGGCGACCATATCACATAGAACCTCTTATACAGGGTTTTATTTTTATTTGATTGTTTAAAGGGCAGACCTAGCTCGAGAGCAGCAGAGCGCTGCACAGGGTGTGGCTAACCAGCTTTGTCAATGAGGAGGGATCAAGGGAGTTGCAGCCGAAAACATCTGGAGAGCGACAGGTTGCCTACCCCTGTGCTGGAATGTAATTGTATGGTAATTACTATGGTGCCAACATGCCACATAAGCAGCTTCAGGGGAACTATCATTTGCAGCATTCCCACTCAAAGGAATGGTGCAGCAAGAAGAACAGTTACTCACCGTAGTGACTACCTTACTCCTAGTCCATAGTCCCCTTTCCTCCATACTTGTGGGACATTCCGTCCTTCGGGATGGGACCGGAGCACTTTTGTCAAAAAGCATCAAAAATGAAAATGTTTGTCCTTCTATTTTTACGCGGTGTACCGCACGCGGCAGTAACCCCGCCCTCCTGAGCTCCGCCCCGCACATCGTCCTTCAGTCCTTTTCTATCGCCAGGTCTGCGACCATTTAAGTAATAATAGAGGATACTTATTAGAGGGGACGGCAGGCGGGCGTATGGAGAAAAGGGGACTATGGACTAGGAGTAAGGTAGTCACTACGGTGAGTAACTTTGTTATACTACTACGTCCCGTCCCCTTTCCTCCATACTTGTGGGAGATTCCCAAGCACTCCTAACAGGCAATACGGGGGGAAGGAAACTCCTTACTGAAATATGTTTTTAAGGACAGCCTGGTCGAATTGGGCATCGTCCCTGGAGTTCAGGTCCAAGCAGTAATGTTTACAAAAAGCTGATGGGGAAGACGTAGACACCTTGGCAATGGTTTCCCAGGGGACATACTTCTGGAAGGCAGCAGCAGCCGCTTTGCCACGTACAAGATGGGCATGAATTCCCTTCGTAGGTTGAAGGCCCTGTATGGTATACGCTTCTGAAATGCAGGAGGAATTCCATCGGGAGATGGTAGCCTTTGAAGCGGGTTGCCCTTTCGGGTCTCCGAATGTAACAGAGTTGTGAGCAGCCCCAGAGTTTGGTTGTTCTGTCAAGATAGAACTTCTGGGCTCACCTGATATCTAAATTGTGTAAGACTCTCTCGGCACCTGAGGCCGGATTCGGGAAAAAGACTGGCAATGAGATAGATTGATTTAAATGAAAATCAGTCACTACTTTAGGTGGGAAAGAAGGATGAGTGTGGAGCACAACCGTTACCTCATGGAAGGTGAGGAACGGATGTTCCACAGACAAAGCTTGAAGCTCGCTTACTCGCCTTGCCGAAGTCACTGCAATCAAAAATGCGACCTTCCATGAAAGGTATTTGAGATCAGCCGTAGCCATAGGTTGAAATGGTTTATGGCATAAGGCGGTGAGGACCACATTCAAATCCCATTTTGGATGAGGATTACGTACCGGTGGAAAAAGATGTAATAGACCTGCAAAGTGCCTTTTAATGACTGGGTTCGTCAATGAAAAGGAACAGATGTCAGTGGACAGGTAGGCGGCAATAGCCGACAAGTAAATCCTACAAGACAAGACATGAATGCCCGAAGCTGCCAGATGAGATATGAACGAAAGGACAGTGTTAATCGTAGCATGTCTGGGGTCCAGCTGCTTCGCCAAACACCAGTGGCAAAAACGGAGCCACTTGCTCTAATACTGAGACCTCATAGAGAGTTTCTTGGCTGCTTGGATAATGCGCATATTGTCCTAGGACACGTTAAACTGTGCTAAGGATTTGAATTCAGGCACCAGGCCACCAAGCTGAATGATTGTGGGGAGGGGTGCCACATCTGATGATCGCACAGGTGAAGCAGGTTGGGAATCCACGGCAGTCTGATCAGAGAAAAAACCGACAGATGCTGAAGTTCTGAGAACCAGAATCTGGCTGGCCACCAAGGAGCTATGCACAGGAGAGTGCAATTCGATGTATTCCTGAATCAGAGATAGTGGCGGGGAAGCATAGGCCTTCATGTTGTGCCACGGAATCTCAAGAGCGTCCCCTAGGGAGGAGACGCCGAGACCGTTCCTGGATGCATAAAGAGAAAGTTTCTTGTTCGTAAAGGTGGCAAAGAGGTCCACTTCTGCAGTGCCCCATTGGTGAAAAATGGTGGAGAGGACCTCCGTGTTCAGTTCCCACTTGTAGCTGGCCACGGTCTGCCGGCTGAGTGAGTCTGCAGTCACATTGACGTGACCCGGAATGTGTACCGCCAGTAGCCAAATACTGTGCTGGATGGCCCATTCCCAAATCTGAATGGCGAGGTTCATAAGGGGAGGTGATTTAGTGCCACCCGGCTTGTTAATACAAAACATTGTCACCTAGTTGTCCGTGCGGATGCCGACCGCCCTGTTTTTTGATGGACGGTTGAAAAGCTTTCAGCACCAGAAAAACAGCCAGGAGTTCCAAATGATTTATATGAAACTACCTGTCCTGCAAAGTCCATACATGGAACACCTGGAGATGATCTAGCGTCACGCCCCAGAAGGGAGTCGTCCGTGGTAATCGTCACTTGTGGGCAGGGCTCCTGGAAGGAGGCCCCTACAGAGAGATTGTTGGTCGAAAACCACCATAGCAGATCCATCGTCATGCAGGATGGAACTGGGATCATCTTGGAATCTGAGTCCAAGGCCTGACACCAGGAGCTCCGAAGAGCTAGCAGAGTATGCCTCATTTTCAGCTGTGCGAGAGGAAGAACAAGTACACATGAAGCAATGAGGCGCAGAAGCTTTTGAAACCACAAAGCCGTCATGTGCACTGACTGGAGGAAGAGCTGACACGTGGCAAATAGATATGCAATCATGTCTGCCATTAAGTACACCCTGTAATCGACGTATTCCAATGGAAACCGAGGAAAATCAGGTCTTGGGAGACCGTCATGGAAGATTTCCACCAGCTCACCGACAACCCAAGATGGAACAGGAGCTGGAGGAGAGACTGTAGATTGTTCGAAGCCGCAGTGGACAAGGGCTGCACAGGAGCCAGTCATCCAAATACAGATATACATGAGCACCCTGTAGCCAAAGGAAAGCTGCAATGGCCGACATCTTCATAAAGACACGCAGTGCCGAGCTGAGACCAAACAGGATTACACAGAACTGGAAATGTTCTCCTCCACAGATATTTCCAATGTGGCCTCCATATCAGTATGTGCATATACGCGTCCTGAAGGTCCACTACACTGAGCCAGTCGCCTTTCCAAAGAGAGGACTTTATTTGGCATGGTGTGATCATCTTCAATTTCTCTTAGGGAAGAGAAAGATTGAACTGGGAAAGATCGAAAAATAGTGCACAGGCCAGCCTGGTTGGGTTTGGGCACTGAACAGACAAGAGAAGAAGCCCTCCCCTTGCTCCCCAAGGAGAACAGGCTCTACCCTCCCCCTAAACCCCCCCCCCCGAGGTCTAGAAGTTTCTGTACCCCGGCTCTGAGGGAGGGAGGGTGTACCTATCTGTTGGAAGGGAGGGTTGGAAGGGGAGGGTAGGGGAGAGGGGCAAGCGAAAGCCCGCCCGAGCTATGGACAAAACCCACTGGTCTTTGGTGATGGTCTTCCATGCCTCCAGACTGACAAAAAATATTCTGCAGATTTGTCGGCAGGGAGACTACCTGTCCCTGGAGAGGAGGCTGATGGCCAAGAGAAAAACCGACCACCCTGCAGTTGTTTTCTATGGGTGTCACCAACGAGAGCATCAATTTTGCGTGCCTGGCGGTCCTGAAACCCCCTGAAGCCAGAGAAGGATCGAGACTGAGGCCCTGACCTCTGTGCATAGGGCCTTAGCTGGGGCCTTTGCCAGGACCGACAAAGATTTGGCAGTTTGGGTGCTCGCCTTAGTCTTTGTAAGCTCCTCATCCGTAGAAAAATGAAACAATTCCTTGCCATCGATGGAAAGGTACAGAACTTTATCTTGCACCTCCTTCGAAAACTTCACCACATGGAGCCATGCCTGGTGGGAGGTGTCAATTCCCACCATAAGGCCTCGAGCTGAGGTATCTACCTGGTGTGCCGCAGCTTCCAGCAGATCTTGCGCCAACACCCTGGCGTCTGACAAACCGGCCTTAAAGTCATATAGCCTGTCCACTGGGATACACTCCTGAAAACCGGCCAACTCCTTCCACAGCCTCTGATTAGCTGCTGCCAGAAAGAGCTCGGTATTTGCTTGACAAAGTTGGAGTGCTGAGTTGGGAAAGACTTTCTTGCCCAAGGCGTCCAGAATCTGGTCTTCCTTGGAAAGAATCTGAGCCGCAGCCGCCGATGTCGCAGAGGCCGGCTTGGATTGAAGCGTGGCTACAGCTGCCACCGTCGAGGGAGGGAGATGACAAGCCGCCAAGGCAATCTCATCAGAGGTGTGAAGCCTGTATAGCTCGGTGTGGGGCTTATCCCAGAATTTACGGGCCTCAGCCAAAACGTCCTTCTGGAGGAAAAGGCCAGGGCGCTCTTGTGGTGACAGGGTGAACACTCCCAAAAGCACCCCCTCCTGTGGAGCAGGGACCTCAGGTACTGGAATGTCAAGGAGGGCCATCATATCCAGGACCCGGTCATGGAATGCTCTGACAGAGCAGGGCTGCTCATCACTATCCTGATCTGTTTGAGGGTCATCTGGTGACTCGGAAGCAGACGGCGGGACCTTCTCAGGTTTTAAAGTGCTATCCCGCTCTGCCGGTGTCTTCTCTACAGGAGACAGCGGAGGTAGGGGAGGAAGAGCTGGAGGCAGGCCAAAGGGAAGAGGTGGCACCACCGCAGTGGCTGTCGGAATCGTCAGGGTGAAAAGTGGAACAGGAGGTTCAGGGTAGATTTCCTTGGAAAGACCCTTAAAATACTCCTTCATGGGGTCAGAGTGCATGAGTCTCTGAAATTTCCCGAAAAATGCATCCTCTGATGAAGGTTTAGGCTCTAGGGTAGGCAGAGGCCATTCATATGGGGAATACCCCCACAAACCCAATGAGGATGGTTGCCAAGAAGGCCCACCACCGACCGGGTCCACATTGAACAGTGGAGCAGAAGCTGGAGGAAGCGAGACAGTATGAGGCAGCAGCATCTGAGTGCGCCAGTCATAAGAAGGGCAGAACATATTTTTACTGTCCACCTGAGCTGCAAACACCTGCTCAGCCCCAAAAAGAAGGTTCCCAGCAGTGAAACGTCGAGAGCATAGGTGTAAGGGAAGAATCCAAAATGACCGCTGTGGACCATGATGGTTGAGGACGCCATTTTGTTGACGCCTGAAGAGAACTGCGTCACATGTGTAGATGAGGCAACTGCCTCCTCATGCTGGTCAGGGGACCTAAGCAACACCTTAGCCTTGACACAAGGATCCTCGGCGGAGATGGTACTGGGGGGTCTCGGATACTTACTGGACATCTTGGAGGTCGCCCCAAAATTAGCCTCCAGAGGAGGAACCTCGGCCGAGCCGGTAATGGAGGAGTTACGGTTTATGACCACCCTCTTTGCCCCCTCGACAGAACCAGTATCACTGCGTCCCTGAGCGCCGGAGTGCTGAGGGATCCACCTCACAGACAAGACCTTCAGAGCAGTCTCACGGTTTTGTTGGTACAGACCTTAGCCTCAAAAAGAGGAACATCAGGTTTTAGCCCGGTACATGTAGCTCCCTCGAGAGGGGCCTCAAGCCAGGGCTCAGTACAGAAAGCTCCAGAAAGGGAGACCTCAGGGCATACCCTAGTGTCTGTATAGAAAGCTCCAGAAACGGAGACCTCGGAGCGAACTCCGGTATCCAAAGCCACAGATGAACTGGGCTGAAGTTTAGCACCTGACAGATGAACCTCGGAACGTGGTCTGGTTTTGGCAGGTCCGTCGTGGGAACCCTTGGAGAACACTCTGGTGCACCCAGGCCTCCAGATAAGGTGGGTGCACAAGGCCTTTTTACGCATGAAAATCTTGCAAATACGACAGCTTTATTATTTTCCTAGGTACATTTACACACAGGTTTAGAGCAGAGGGTAGTGCAAAGGTCAGGTTACTTGATAAAATCAAAAGAAGCCTCCTAGTTTCTATCTACATGAATGTAATTGCAAGCCACCTCTGAAACAGAATGTATTTCTCAGAAGCCTTTCAAAAAAAGAAACTGCACTCATTGATAAAAGAAATGGTTTCTTTCCATTCGGCTTTAGAAGCACTGTGCATTTCCTAGAATTTTAGGATTGTATAATTAATAAGATTGAAAACTAAGTTGCAATTGAGAATTAATATGTTGTAACAAATTATGCTTTTTTTCCAGTGAAAGCAAACCAATATTGCACAATTGTATTTTTCATACTTCTGGTGCTATGTGCATAATCATGCAGAGGCAGACCATGTTTACACTGATAATTTAATTTACACTCTAATTATAAGTGTGTAAAATGATGACTATGCACAGTCTATATTACATCCATTCAACCTTGCAGTCAATGGGGTACATTACTATAAATGGTCAGTGGCAGCAGAGGATTTGCTCAAGGGTGAGTGATTGTCATTACACCAATCACAGGTTTTCTAGCCTCTCAAATCTTCAAGACTCCAATTAAAACATCCAAGACCTGACTCTCCAGGAAGTGCAAGAGCTGTTCAAAAACAAACAAATGAAAGTCACATTTGTAATTGAAATAGAAACTCAGCAAAACCTGTCCCTGTGATAATCCAGATAGGTATTTAACTTCATATAGTGCTTCATAAATGGTTTGTCCAAGATCTAGGTACTGTGGTTATTATACCTTAGTCTGTACTCCATTAACCGACCTCTGAAGGATGTTGGCCAATAAGATAGCTCAGCTGGTTGAGCACTCATTGCTGCAATCTGTGTGATCTGTAGGTTGCAGGCTTGAATTCCGGCAAGTCCAACTCAGCCTTTCATCCTTTCGCGGTCGATAAAGGAGTACCGACTTTGATATGGTAATAATTGTGATAAATATGTTCTATTTACAGTGCTTGGCCAAAAGCGCTATATGAAAAAACATTTGACCATTAGATTAGATGTAGAATTTAGCATGGGGTCATTGCCGCTCTGCACTGTTTTATTATAACATTGGCATACCATTAGGTAGTAATAGCTCCAGAAAATGAGGATTCATTAAATATCAAATGACAATTCTGCTATCAAACCTCAAAACACACAATACAATTCATGTTTGCTTTACTATGTAATTGGCTAGGTTTTTGTGATTTCAACATTTAAATATATACAGGACAGATCAAATGGCCAGACCTTAGAGAAGGAGTAAAATACTCCCACCTCAAAATCTTATCTGGAGCACTGGTTGCGCCTATTAGGCCTGCGAGGCACCTCAGGGAAAACCCTGGTAACAGAGCTGTTCAAGCCCCTCCCGGACCTGGAAGACCCCAGGAAGGGGTCTCCAGGCCGGGGAGCCCAGAAAAGTAAGGCACTTACTGGGCGTCTCTTCTTTTTTTCGATGAAAAGCAGAAAATGAGGTGGAGGAACATGCTGAAAGACCTCCTCCCACCAAAGAAGATGATGCTGGAGTGCCCGGACGGAGAGGGAGTCGCAGTAGAAACATGAATCCCAACGATGGTCCGGGCACAGACACTCCAAGCAGAGAGAATAGGGATCTGTCCTAGCAAAGCGCTGTTCGCGTGAAGAACACGCGCTCCGGCATAGACTTTGGACTAATCGACCACAGAACCAGAGCAGGAAAGAAGGACAAGGGGAACAAAGAAAAGATTTCCTGGTGATGCAAGTGCATCCAGCCCCGACTGCGCAGAGAAAAGACTGAAGGGCGAGGCGGAGCTCAGGAGGGCGAGGTTACAACCGTGTGCGGTACCCCGTGTAACCATAGAAGGACAACAAATTTCATTTTTGATGCTTTTTGACAAAAGTGCTCCGGTCCCGTCCTGAAGGACGGAATGTCCAACAAGTATGGAGGAAAGGGGACGGGACGTAGGAGTATCGTTCAGCTCTACCCATGGATGAATCTGATCCATCACTCCTGGACCTAGGCAGTCCTCTGAAGGAATATTGCAGGATTCCTCAGAGGTTACAGATGTACCCCTCACACCAAGTGCCCTAGGAGACTGGAGCCATGCAAAGGACAGGCATCTGTTCATCTGACACTCAGCAACGTTCGGGCAGAATGGGATCGATGGGCTTAACTTGACCAAGCTTAACGGAACCCAAAAATGCCTGTATTCGAATTATAATTGCTTTTTTGGAAGAGCACTGAGCTTCTATCGCAAGAGCCAACACGGGCTTCACAATAGACTACTGCAACTGTCCATAGATTTGTCACAGACGGAAGCACTGGGTGCTCACCCGGACGGTTCCATGTCCAAAGGTCAACATGTAAACGTGAGAATCCATAAAAAGAGATTAGCCTTTCCAAGGTCAATTTCCTATGTTGACTCTAGTTGTAGTCTTTAAAAAGGCATTCATTTGAAACTTAAAGACGATCCTGTCATTTTTTTCCATAAATAGGGGGGGCATCCCCAAATTTCCATACCATGTACTGTCAAAACTCGTTTTCCTCTTTTTTCTCTGTGTTATTTGCTTTAATGCGTTACCTTTTGCAGATGATTTCCCTAAACCTATATTTAAACTTTTAAAATGTTATTTTATGTTATATATATATTTGTGGGCAAGCTCATATCAGCTCATCTCACTTGTGGATGTTGACCTACAGGAACTGCTATTACGGAAACATCAGAAACACAACCTGAGCGGTGGGGAACAAAACATCAGTTTGGGAGCGTCCAGTGGGAATAGAGTGCTGCGCTCCCAGCTGTAGGTTGTATCCATGTGTTTCCATTTATCTGACGTGCACTGGAAGAGAACAGGTTTCATTTCAAACTACTGCCTCAAAACATCTGCCAAACCCTCTCAAGGTATGTCAACGGGTGCTTCCGTTTAGTACAGAATTACAGCTCTGTTTCTTCATAGTGCGCTCGGAGAACTGGTCTGCACCAGTCTAGGAGCGGCTGCAATGGCATCTCTGGAAAAATTCCACCTACAGCGCGGTTTTAAATTAGTTGAGTCTTGGGAGAGTATGCAATGCACGTTTTAAAATGTGTGTAAATTGACATGTATTGCCATATGTATACAGCCTTTTTAATTGAATGAACTTCCATTTGGGACAATATTCAAAGTCGACCAGATCTTTGCCGTTGCCATTTCACTTTTTTTCACACTGATATGGATGCATATTGACCGTTGGAGGGAGGACGGCCAGCAGTCAGTATGGGCAGTAGAGAAGAATTCCTGCAAATATCTAGCTTGAAAAGTCACGCACAAGGGGCAAACAATGTCTTCTTCGAGTCGGAAAGCACCCACGTTCCATTAAAAGCCCGAGAATAATGATTCCTTTAGGAAGTGATTGAGTGGGGTCCTATTAAATCTAACAACCCTACTTAAATAGAAAGAAAACTCATGCATTTACTGTTAAACATGAACGATGCATAAAGTACTGAAAAGAAACAAAGGCCAAAATTCCATCCCTCCAATAAAGCAGTAATGAGGGACGATGGTGTTTGTTGGAGAAGTCTGCGTTTTCTTCCTTCAAGTTCTTGAGGAGGCGGGGAAGCGTTCAGGACAATTTTCCATCCACCTGAATCCCTGCCTAATCCACAGTTTACAAAGCAGAGGAAACAAGAGGTGGGAGAAACAATAGATTCCACATATGTAGGCCCAACATTTCCTCCGCTTGCACAATGGAAATCTGGAGGCACTATAGTCACCTGACTCACGAGTCCGATGCATCCACAGGCAATTAGTAAACTCCACTCAAGGAACCATAGAGCCTCGAAAAGAAAAGTCGGAAGCAGCCGTTTTATACTGTGAAGAGTTCCGAATTCAGCATTAGCAGCCTGAAAAGGGTGCTCAGCCAATAGGCCGTCTCCAAATGCTGGCTGTATTAATCAGCACACGCCCACATTCGAAGCAGCTTGCGCTGCCCCCACATTCCACCCGGCCACCTCCCTCCACATCCAAAACCGTGAATGTTAATGCCTTTTTTTTTACAAAAAAAAAAAAATACACACTTACTGATGCTTCTCTTTTGCCCTTTTCTCACATTTGAAATCGGTTCTCAATATGAACTACTTGACATAATTAACACTGAAAACAGACTTCGGCACACCCAGGGAGGTGGGGAAAAAACATTAGATTTTTTTTGTAAATAACCGTAGGTGCTAATGGCATAATACCCTCCAGGGTGGGCCTTCGCTGCCCGCAAGGGAGTCGCACAGCCTATTTACTGGTCCACAGTGACAGGCCCGGCTCTAGCAGGGGTTCCTGCCCCCCCCCACCCCCCAAGAGGCCTCCCTCTGCCCCCCCCCCTAGAAAGTAGGCTATGCCAGTGGGACCTGAGGGAATATGGTTGTGGGGGTGGATTTCACTCTACACATGCAGCAGCAACCATAGGGATATTCTGAAAGGCTGAACTGCAGGTGGTCGGCCAGGATTGTTTTTCATGCCCTAGACAATGTATGCCCCACAGCCATGACATGACCAGGGAGATAGAAGGCCAACTATTTTCAAAAACCTAAAATCACAGTTTTGCTTTCTGTAATTTAAAGCATGTGCATCTTTTGTGGGAATATAGCGTTTTTTCGCATCATGCTTAATAAAATGGTTAGCTATATCAAACAATACATTTGTATTTATTAAATGTATAGAGCGCTTTACTCCAAAGCGCTAACAACTGGATACATGGAATAAGTGGAAGCTTAAATGCAAAACATGAGACAAACCATCAAAACAGTAGACAAAAAATGTGCCTAGGACAGTAAAAGAGAAAAAGAACAGAGGAAGAGAGAAGAGAAGATGTTAACAGGACAGGGAGAGGAGAAGGTGAGATTTCAAGGAGGAGCGGAAGGAGGTGTATGAGGAAATGGAGCGGATTGAGAGAGGGAGAGAGTTCCAGTGTAGAGGGGCAAGGAGCTGGAAGGATCGAAAGCGGGAAGGGGCGCAAGGGGTGGAGGAACAGTAAGAAGGAAGAGCTCAGCAGATCAGAGGGGGAGAGAGTAGAATAAAAGGAGAGAGGAAAGGCAGGGAGGGGTGAGATCATGAAGAGATTTAAAGACGAGACAAAGGAAGTTGAATTTAAGTTAAGTGTGTAAAGGAAGCCAGCCAAGATGAGAGAGCGAAGAAAAAATGGAGTCATGAGGAGAGAGAAGGCAAAGTGTACGGATGGCAGAGTGATAGAGGGATTTGAGAGAGCCAGATAGGAGGCAGTGAAGCCAAAGAGGAGAGTGGAGCAGTAGAAGAGAGGAGAGAAGATGAGGGAAGAGATTAAGAGTTTGGTGACATGGAAGGGGAGAGAGGAATGGATTTTGTGAATATTGAAGAGATGGTAGCGACAGGCATGGGAGGCAAGAGAAATGTGGTGGGAAAAGGAAAGGGAGGAGTCAAGGTGGAGGCCAAGATTGCGAGCGTGGTCAGAGATGGGGAGATTAGAGGGGGGAAGAGAATGAAAGGAGGGGGAGCATGAGGGTGAGGTGAGGGGGAGGGAAAGAATAAGACTTCATTCTCATCAGTGTTGAGGGAAAGGAAGTGGGATGACACCCAGTTTTTGATAGCGGTGAGACAGGAAGAAAGATTGTGGTGGATGTCAGGTGTTAAAGAAGAGAAAGATAGAAAGAGCTGGGTGTCATCAGCATAGAAATGGTGAGAGATACCGAAGGAAGAGACGATGGGGACTAGAAGGGCAGTGTAAAGAGAAAAAAGGAAAGGGCCCAGTACAGAGCCTTGGGGTACTCTGAAGTCCAAAAGGGAGAGTAGAGGAGGTACGACCACCCCAAGAGACAGCGAAAGAACGGTTGGAGAGGTAGGAAGAGAACCAGTTAAGAACAGGGCCTTTGAAACCAAAGGAAGAAAGAGTGTTGAGGAGCAAGGGGTGATCAACAGTGTCAAAGGCAGCAGAGAGGTTGAGGAGGACGAGGACAGAGGCTTGCTTAGAGTATCGGTAAGGAGGGAGTTGAGAACAGAGGTGACGGCGGTTTCAGTTGAGTGCTTAGGGCAGAATCCAGATTGAGAAGGGGGGAGAAGAGAGAGATTGGAAACAAAAGCTGAGAGTTGACTACGCGATCGAGAAGCTTAGAAAGGAATGGAAAAAGAGAGATTGGACGAAAGGTGGAGGCAAGGAGGGGGTTAGCAGAGGGTTTTTTCAGGATAGCGATGATAGTAGCTTGTTTGAAGGTGGAAGGGAAGGAGGCAGATGAGACAGGTGTTGAAGAAGGAGGTGAGGTAAGGAATTAGAAGAGGGTAGATTTTGGATATAAGAGGGCTGGGGAGTGGGTCGGAGAGGGCAGCAGTAGGGCGAGTTGATGACAGATGACAGATGTTGCTTGAACACAGATTTCTGCAGAAGGTGCATCATGTGACTTGGGGATCTTACAAATTACATTCAAAGTATTTATCCTGCTGCATTAACTACTTGAGTAGAAGTAAAAAGATAAGGTTGATAGTAACACAAATGTAATTCTGGAGTGTAGTAAAATAAAAAGTGATAGATGCAAGGCTTGGAATTAAACATTAACACTACCGTTGCTCTGCGCAACATTCCAAAGTATAATTCTGTACTATGTCTGTGCCATTATAGAAGGGGAAAAGCCATTAGCAAATGACTGTGGGTGCTGCGATCAAAAGGTGCAGTCCAATCTCAGTTGCTAGGCCATGTCCCCTCAGCACTGGAACACAGCAACCACATGCATTTTTAGGCCTTGTGGTCTAGAAGTTTGGGAAGGGCTTCTTGCATTGGTGAATGGGCCAAGGTTGATTTGCAAACAATGGTAAAGAAAACCGGACAGTGCAATGCCAGTGGTTATAATTGATTCAGACTTTTTCTCATTAGGTTCAAGACACAACTCATGCAGTGGAACACAGATAGGATGGAGATAAAATGTAAGGAGAAACACACATCCTATGGATGTATTTGGTCATTTACCCACCCACCGACTAGCCATGGCTATGTTAGAGCCCATGGCATTACCATCAGCTACCTGCCTCTCGCCACCAAAACGTAACCTTTCTGGAACTCTGAGCAAGCTCTATCACAAAGTAACACCAAGCGTGTTGCTATTTAGGGCCTGCCAGTGTTATATCTAAGCTTTCTTTTAGTTTTTAATTACTTAATTGCCACTGCGAATGAGCTCCTGGTATGATAAAAAAAAAAACTCTTAATGTGGGTCTTCAGCCAGTTGATTTTATAAGCAATATCTTTGGCAATGCCTCTGCCTGAAGCACTGTTTTATACAAGCAATCGCAAAGCCAACTGTTTTTGCTTGTCTATAGGTATTGGACATTTGCCGGGCAATGCCATCATATGCCCAGGTTCTCGCACCATTTTCCTGCTGTTCCCATCTTATGGCCAGGTGGTAGGTACCCTTATGGCAGTGCCTGGAAAAAGCCTATCCATGCCTGATCAAAAGCCCAAGCTGTTTGCTTTGTCAATGCATGTTGGTTTCAGTTTGTCTCCTGAAGTGAACATGTTAATGCCCAGATGTGAGTGCCTTGCTTGCTACGCATAGGGAATCAAGCTGCACCTCACTGCATTGGTCCAACAAGGCCATTCCTGAAAAAGATAAGGCTAGAATGGCAAGTACGGACCGGTTTCAGATCTTCTCATGCCTACTTAACAGTGGGGCTCCGACCTAAATAGAATGCATCTTTGTCTATGCGGAAGCCTAGGCTAGTCTGCCAAAATGTTTCATGATTCAAACTGAGTACCGACTTGATAAGCTCATACTGTTTGAGTGACTTAACAGAGTTTGCATTTCAAAAGAAAACATTATGTGCATTGTGGGTTTTGTTTGGAAAATATAATGTAAATCCTGGGTGCTGGGTGTTTAGGCCATTCCGGAAATCCTTAAACAGCACCTTTAAAATAACACGAGAGAGGAGCATTTCCTATAATGTTGCATGCAAAGTATAAAAGGTGTGCATCTTTTAAAACTAAAAAGCAGTATTTAAATAAACATTTGGACCTGGGACAAATGCTCATGCCCCCCTGCCTCTCTCCCCCAAAGAAACAGCCGGGGCTACACGGGCCCTCCCACTGAGGTTGTTACTTTTTAACTTGTGTCAGAGGAAACTTATTTACAACAGGAAGTGATTAACAGAAAGGAATTAGAGATGAGAAAATGCAACAGGTAGTGACCATTGCTGTAGGTACTTTTTTCTTTAAATTATATAGGGTTTTAAAAAGCTATTTAAGTGTTTTTGGGTGATTAGGATACAGAACAAGCCATGTGAAACAATGATCTTGTCATGCATTTCATTTCACTTTGTGTCTGTCTGAGATTTTCTGTAAATTCTCATTAAGGTCTATGCTGGAGCCTACATGCTTCCATTCCGGATGGGGAAAACAAAGCTATAATCATAGGAGGTAATTTTCCAAGCGAAGCAGAGTGCAAGAAGTGGTAACAAATGCATTTATCGCCACTTTTTATGACCTGCAGGATTTTGTATGATTTGTGAGGGTTGGAGACCAGAGGTCCCCTTGTCAAATCAGATTGGTTTTCCACCAGCATGTATTTTTTATGTTGGCACAAAACCAATGGGTTCCTCTGGGCTCTGTCTGACATTCACACCTGGTGAAAGCAGGCAGATTCCAAAGGAATCCATTGTGGTTGGCACCCACAATCATTAATTGTGGAAATGATTTACACTTCCCAGACACGTAGCGGAAACGTAAAGAGCAAAGGCTATTTTTGCCTGTGTTTTACACTTTTTTCCCAATACTTGGTTGAAACAATTATAATTAATGAATTGCCCCTTTTGCAAAAAGTGCAAACAGGAGTGGTCCCTTCCTGTGCAATTTAGGATTCAAAACGAAATGCCCCTCTTACTCTTTTAATCAACACGTTTCTAGGATGATGAATACATTGTCAGGTTGATTTATCTTTTGACTTGTGCATTTTTAAAGTAATCTGTATACAATTAAGTATTATTGTAGGTATACAAAACCAAACTTCCAACACATATTTGTACCGAGTTGAGCTTGGAAGATGTATGGTCAAGTATCTAAATTTCAGGCTAGGCACAAATTCTGGCTTTACCACTCAACAAAAGTGTGTGATCCTGTACAAATCATTTAATTCCACTATGTCGTACCTGGTAAAATTAGGTTCCCCTAGAAGTGATTAATTTAGCATTATATGCTATTCCAAATGCCCCACTCATGGTTTAATAGATGGGGAGAACAAGCATTGGAACCCGACAAGAACACACACACACACACACACACACACATCTTTCTTAAAAAATATCAGGCTGCATTTATTGAACAAAATTGTGTTATTCAATAGCAAATTAAAGCAAACGCGTCAAACAATAAGTCATCATGGACAATTTCATTTTATAACCAGTATGTACCAAACAATGATGTACAGGGGCAAGGCAGGGGAACAAGGCCCTCTTCTCCCTGCATGACCCCAACAGGAGTGATACCAGGAGGCCGGAAATCGCTCAACCTGCAAAGTCTGCCTCCTCATGCAGCTCTCCCAGCCCTTGCATTCTCTCCTACATGCTAGCACTTCATCACACCCTCAACTCAATTAAAATGTGCTGCAAAAATGCAACGTAATTTTCTATGAAACACAACCTCCTATTCCCTACTTCAGTATTCTGGGGGGCGGGGGGGTCTGTCTTTCACCTAAAATGGAGGGACCACAAGCACCTCCTTTGAGGCCTCTTGGGAGTAGCCAGAGTGTTCAGGAAGGCATTGTTGGGCAAACATCATCTAAGATGGTACAAAGACTGGGGGCCTCACTGCTCAGCCCTCTCAGAGGAGGTGGAGGATGCATCACCCTCGATGTTCCCCAGCCAGGCTAAGAAAGATATGCTGGGGGCTGGTGGGAGTGGAGGTAAATGGGAATGTGATTAGGGAAGCTGAAGGAAGGTGACTGGGGGTGAAAAGTGGAGGAGGATAGGACATAATAGCAAGGGAAGAGCAGATGGGAAGGGGGGATAGGTAGATTGATTTTGCAACACTATTTTCCTTGCTTCTCCTTTTGCTCTGTAGTGTTTTTTTTATAGAGTGATGCAAATGTATTTTTCCAGATCTGGGAAGAAGTTTTTGCAGGATCACAGATCAGTGAAATCTGGATCGACGCAAGCATTTTCTTTAGGGTGCTCCTAAACCCAAACCAAATGGAATTTGGGCACCCCTTATCATAAACCTGGCCCACCCAGATGAATAGTCCTAGAGCCGGGCCTGCACAGTGAGCTCATGCTCTTAACTTGGGCATGGGAGTCATTACCAGCAGAACGGCAGTACCAACACCTCAATAATGACCATTTCAAGAGCTGTTACCAATCAGTAACAGCCATCAGCCCAAGTTAAAAGGGCTGAGAAAAGCAAAGGTCTTTAACAAGGAGCAAAGGATGTTACTACTAGGGCCCAGGCAGGGGAGCATTATTGAAAGTTGCAAATAAGTCACACAGTGACGGCACAATGTTCTGTTTAAAACCAGGAAAGACTTGGAGAAACATTGCAACAGCCATTATTGCCCTCAGCCAAGAGGCGTTGTCACCTGCACTAAAAGAAGAACGACCGGCGATTGATGTCCAAGTTAGTGTCCCCAAAGAGAGGCCAAGGGCCTCTAACAAGGGTAAAGATGACCCGCAACCTGTTTGAGCACGGCTGGTAAGAGGAGCTCTAACGATACACGGTCATAAACAGGAAAAGGAGGGAAAAAGAGGCGTTTGTTTAGGCTTTAAGAAGGAAGTACGATTAAAACCCTCAAGTGCACATAGATCAGGATGTTCCCAACACATAAATTGCTAGGTGTAGAACACGTTCCATCACAATCTTGAATTGCAACTATGACACACAGAAGCAAAATGTCTTTTTTCCTCCCAAATAGTGTGAAAGAAGGACGGAACACAGATACACAACGGTTCTTTTTGCAATAATAAGTATTAATATATGGACGATCAGTTATACCTAAAAAATATGTTTGATGTTGTCATAATTTAGGATAGACAAAATATACTTGTGCATACTAAAGAAATACTATACAACTAAACAAACGTAGATAATGGGAAGTCAGATAAAACTTGCATAACAGCCAGATGAGTCACTCAAAAGTGAATTTTTTGAAAATTAGAAAATCGGTTTGTAAAATAAAATGGGTGAAAGAGGATTGACACCTTGTGAAAGTAAGGGACGAAACGAAAGCACTTCTAGTTCAAGTATTTGCTCTGAATAGGAATTTAGTTATAAGTTACAGAAAATTAGGGCATTTTACATTAAGTGACATACATAAGCCTTGGACAGTGCCAGAAGGCAGCCATCAATGCGGCAATGACTTCGGCGCCACCGCCATCCTTGATGTGGTGGTGCGGAATGAACCGTGACCGACTGGCAGCGCACGAGTAGCAATAATGCCATGTGAGGCAGAGGTAAGCCACTGTCCGAGGCACAGGTGCATCCTATAGGCACCATATGTTATGAAGTTAGGTCCAGCTGCTTGAGAACCAAACACCCATCACTTGAATGCTGATGTACTGTTGGGTGTAATGGAAAGCTCTTGTAGAAGAGGTGACCCATGTCACATGGGTCGGCCGAGCACTATTACATTGAGCTTGAATAGCCCTGTAAAGCCATGCCCACAGGATGTACCACTAGGAAGTCTGTTGTTAACATAACAGACTAAATGTTTCATACTGACATTTCCTATATGGACCCCATTGTGTATAATTGTATTCAAACCCAGAGGTTTCTGTGCTTAGGTGGCAATTTAGGACTGGCGCCAAGCTTTCTGCACCGCTGTATGGAAATGAACCTTGCCTCCATCTTTGCTGCCCAAGTCCGGTTTATAGTTTTTCCAACGAAAAAAATCCATCGAAAAAGAAATCCATCGAATTAAAACCACCGAAAATAAATGCATGGAAATACTATACTTTACATTTCAAGGTACATATCCATCGAAACTGGTCCATCGAATATAGGAATTCGATGGAACCTGCTTCACGTTAAAACGTTACATGTAGCTTGCCAGTGCTAAAATCTTTAATGTATTTCGGCACTGATCAGCTTCATGTAAGGTTTTATTGTTAATTGGGGGGTTTCCCCTCCCCCAAACCCCCAAGGTCACCCTCTAACCCTAAAATCCAATGAAAATGATTCGATGGAAATGCATTTCAATGGATAATTTTCGTTGGATTTTAATTTGATGGTAAATGTTTCAAAGGAAATACCAGCTAACCCCCCCCCCCCCAATTCCCTATTGGATTATTTTGTATGAGCTGCAGGTTTCTACAACATCTAGATATGGAAATAATGATGATTGCTTTACTTATAGTAACAATCTCTCGTAATTAAGGGCAAAAAAAATTAAAAACTGGTTTTAGTATGCATCAATTAAAAAACAAGCAAAAAACATATTGTAAGATGGCCGACAGCATCATAGTAAATGGGATGTAGAGTGCAGGTAAACATCCAATATCGTCATCAAACACAGGGTGAGGGGCGCAAGTCCATTCCTCAGTTTACCTGGCAACAGATCTGGCGTTTTCCTTTTAGCGCTTTCAAGCCTCATGCTCTCATCAGTTAAGGCAGTCCCAGGTGGTGTTGATTATTTACTCGCTCATCAATCAGTCCAATTAATTCTGGGCCTTGTAGTTGCAAGGTGCGGAGAACAGACACTCACCCCATTACTGTAGAAGCTGAACCTCAGTGGGAGTTTGGGAGAACCGGCAGTGCAGCATTCCTTAGTGGGGTAGAGTGACCCAGGTGCTGCCACTGATTCTCCCTTATGTGGATCACACGTGCACATACAAAATCTAACAACACTATGCGCGGAAAATAAGTAAGCGCAATATGCACATAAAATTCAGGCAAAATATAAAATAAGCAAACTTCATATGCTTTGAATAGGTCTTCAAATGAGCGGCACTAGAGCACGGTCATAGTGAAGGCTGCTTAAGGGAAGACCTCTTGATACGGCCACACATTATCCTAGTTTTGATCCATTAGGAGACTACAAACTTTATTTTGCTGGGGCTGAGGTCAGGAGTGGTGTAGATGTTCGATTCTGTGCGAGTTCCCTCTTGGTGCCTCCCTCTGCAGGAGTGGTGCAGGATCGGCCTGCTGCAGCCAACATCTAGACCCTACTGCTTTGCCTTATGGAGGCTGCAACAAAAAACGGGCTTCTTAGGGACTGGGACGATCTACACTTGGGGCTTTTGTGAGGCAGATAGGGTCATACTGATAATCCTATGTGGCATTCCCAGGCGGTGGACATTTGGTCACTTTCAAACTACAGATCCCTCTGTAACTTCATGGAATGGGCAAAACGTTTGGGGGCTGGAGGTAATTAACCAACTTGAGAGTCTGCAAGTGCACTCCAGCCATGATGTGATCGCGTACGGCCTGACATACATCTGAGAAGCTGCCTGTACCTGCCGTTTCATCTGCACTATCTGGATATCTGGATCTCAAGTGACTGGCTCTAAGGAAGAATTAGGTCTATATATATATATATATATATATATATATATATATATATATATATATATATATATATATATATATATATATATATGTGGCAGAACATGATCTGGGAACTAGGATATGACTAGTAGTGTGCTACATACAAGTCCTGTGTAACTGAGCTCCTGTGGGTACTGGGAACGTTCCTTCATTTACAGTGCTTAGTCTGACAGTCTTGGTTACTAACAGAAAATCTACAGTGTAAGCACTTCGATGATGTCCAAGTGCATGAAAGCTTAGACCAAGAAAGATGTTGCAGAGCGTATGCATCAGTCCACCCCTCAGATGGTTGGGGAAGAACCTTCCTGTTAAGAGGGCTATAACTCTGTTCAATAGAGTACCCCAGCAGCTTCAGCTAGTTGTGGAGATATACCAAAAGCTGTATACAATATCCCTACATGTTAAATACGCCCTTCTCTTCCCAGCGCAGCTAAAAGTCTACCTGAATGGGAAGACTAACCTCTTCACCGACCCTAAAGATGCATGGAACTGGATTGAGTTTCACTTGGACAATGGTCAGAGAAAGCAGTGTGATGAACCTGATGTCATCATCAGTCCTTTTCCTGGTTTAGCCTCTTCTCATGTGGCCAGGGGACGGCATCCGTACCTATCCTGACCCTGGGGGAGGCCATATGAGGGAGGACCACATGGGTGGGAGGCGACCGTCAGGGGGATAACATGGCATCATCAGAACCAGTCACATGACCCCACTCCCTTTTAGGAAGTTCCCGCTCTTCCTCATGCCTTGATGGCATCTTGTGGTACTCTCCCTGAACCTCTAAATAAGTCTAACTCGAATATTATACAATACATCTTAAAGACTAGGTTATTAACAATTGAGACGAAGAAGAAGCAGGGAGCAGTGATGATTACCCCTAGTGAAGTTCAATGTCACATTTCTCAACATCGCATCAGCAACAATACAACAACTGAGACAAAAAGGGGCAATGAGTCACGATGATCACTCCCCACAAGAACCATGAGCAGCGGTATAGTTGCTCGCAAAACGCCATTGGCCAGACATGGTTTACAACATTGCCAGGAAGAGGAGCATGCAGTAATCCAGCTCACGGCAGAGCAAGGTACCAGCGGTGGCACAGGAGTCCAGAGAGCTACGAGAGGGCAGCCCGGTGAGCAACGCGCTTTGGATAGGCTCACAAGACGCAGAGCAGAGCGCGTGGGAGCAAGTCATGCTTCCTGAAGGGTGCAGAGGTTGGGACTGCGTCCTGGGTGCAGAGGCTTACAGAAGACGCAAATATGGCGAGCCACAGGAGCAAGAGAAGCACCAGATTTGGAGGTTGTAAATGACTGGACTGTTTTGATTACAAGGATTATATTTCGTTGGATATAGAAGGTTTATTTTGGGCTATGCAACTTTATCGATTTGTTGTTATCTGTGTCAGGACTCACTGTTATGTTTGTGGTTCTTGTGTTACATAAAGCTAATAAAACTTTTTTTATTAAAAAAAAGCTGGATACAATGATACTTCAGGTGGAAGCCTTGCATCAAAGAAGGACAACTGTGCGCTCGTGTGAATGAAGCAGAGACCTGACCGAGCACAAAAGAAGGCACAATACAGGTCCTGTGCCCACCCTTCAGAAAGAGCTGGATATGAGCCAAAAAGGAGGACCATGAAATTGTTTGCAAAGAAACAGACGCAGCCTGGGCTCGCCACAAACGACACAGACAGGACCTATGGAGCCATTCCTGGAAAACATACCCCCTGTTCTCGTAGGCAAGCAAGTATTTTCTTTGAACTACCAGGATGAAGGGGAGCACTGTTCCCTTGTCCCCAGGCCGGCCTAGGACCTCCCACGCAGACCAATTCACTGCATCTTCAATTATTATGATTGATCCTGGGGGATATGCAAGAGAGGTATGATCTCAGTACCAATTATCTTAAATCGTGATCTTTTCGAAGCCCTTCTGTATAAAACTCTGGAAAACTTTCAAAAATGTAAGGAAGTTTCTTAGAAAAAGGGAAGTCCAATGTGTGATAATGCCCATAACAAGCTCAAAAAAACACAAAGGAAAGACATGGTTAATTACTACTCATGAAGAAATAGTACCTCTGAGAACATGAAGAACCAGCCCGTCCACAACACCTACTCTTCAATTTCACCAAGTTGTCAGAACTGGAGTTCTTAGTCCCACAAAACTGTTCTTATTTTAACAAATGTATTTTTGCCTTAAAGGGTTTGCTCTTCTTAGATAGGTATCATCACCCATGTGCTCACATACTTTATTTGGCTGACACATCAAATACCACACTCTTGATGACTGATTAAGTAGTCGTACAAATTATTTTTGATGGGGCCACAGGTATTGCTACTATTACCCCTTCAGCAAAAGGTTAGTTGCTGGTGTTTTTCTTTATTCCAATCACTATGGTTGGATGGTATTGGGCCTTATTTGCAGGACATTGGCATTATTTCCAGTGTGAGGTATCAGGATTGGTTTCCCTATATTGTAAAGGGTTTGGGTATGAACCGCACACAACATCACACTTCTATGTATATGTGGTTGCTGGGTGGTAGATGGTGGGAAGATAATAACCTTGCTTTTGTTACATTCCTGTTCTGCAGATTGGTTGCAACATAATCAGAGCAATTTCTTGGATTGTTAGGGGTGTAAACAATTCGTCTGAAGGCAGGAAAATACTAGATTATTTGAGTATGCATAACGTTAAAATGGCCTTATTACAGGAGACTCATTTGTTGGATGGTGGTCATTCTGCCTTTGCGCAAGGTTGGGGATGTTCTAAGGGGTTTTCTTGTTTCACATCACACTCTGGAGGGTCGATGATCCTATGACGCAGATTATCAATTTAATTTAATGGAAGTAATAAATGTTCTTATGGGGCACTAAACTATAATGTCAGGTACATTGGGTGGAAGTAGGCAGACTAAACATTTGTACCCCGAACTATGGACTGACCCGAGCTTTTCTTTTTTAGCAGATGTTCACTAAATGCTACAAATTCGTGGGAATAGGATTTTGGATTGAGGGAGGATTTCAATTCAATTTCATATTGGACTCAACCTCTACTATTCCACCCGTCTCTTGCAATCCACCAGGCCCCAATTGCAGTGCATGGAAGCATTTACTCTGACAGATATTTGGCCTAAAAGGAATGACCAACTGAGGAGTATTTTATTATTCATCTGTCCAGGACTTCTCCTCGTGGGCTGACCAATGGTTGGCATATTGGGAATGTTTGTATTCTTACACAATACCACCTCTCACCTTCTCCTACCATCCTCCAATTTGGAATTCTATTTCATATAGCCTAATGTGGGATAGGAGAGCCCCATGGCGATTTAAAATGGACACCCAAACTGGCCTGGCTTTTCAGCTAAGAATCCATTTGTAGTTATCTTGTAGTACGGAACTCCTTAAGGACTATGCCTTTGGAGTTTATATATCAGGGGAAACAGACATTCCCGGATCCCTCCACTAAGAAATGGATGCCCTTAAAAGGGTGCCTAGTAATTTGGGTAGGACTACTATATGCATGTTCCCTCAGGCCGGCCCCTCCTCTATTATAAATTATGCTATTTTAAATGTAATCTCGTACTCCAACACTGAGCAATATCTCAGAACAATGGCACACAACGTTGGGGAATGCGATAAGCCGGGACATCTCAAACTGGGCTATTAAGCAAGAGCTCAGAGGGAGGGTCCAAGCCCCCACAGAGCAAAAGAAACGCAGTGTATGGAGACATTTCAAGCGAGGAAGGCCATGGCAGGAACAGCACGTAGGAGCCCAGCTTAAGGGGCACCGGAACTAGACCCCACCTGAGGCAAGAAGTAAGATCAAGGTGGAAGGAGGGGGGGCAGAGCGGGCCACCTTAGAGGCTGCATAGTGGCAGATGGACAAATACCTCGATCAGGACTGATCACCGAAGTCACAGCAGTCACATGGCAGCTTGTCCAGGAGAGGGAGACCGCTCGGGCCAGATCTTCCGACCTGGTTTCCCGCAGAAGCAATGTGGAAGACACTGCAGCAACAAGAAGAGTCCCACATATCTGATGCAGAACACTGCATGAGAAAATGGGCGAAAGGCCTGAGTCTGCTTATACAGGAGGAGTCAGGCACCCCCGGGGTGTGCGGGGGAATCAAGGCGAGGGAGCCAATGGTAAGAGGGAACAAGGGGAAAATCGACCACTGGGAGTGGGCAAGAGGAGGGGGGACAGCTATAAAAGAACACCACTTGATTAAGGCTCCACACAGTACTACACAAGCGAATCAAAGGTGAAGATATCAATACTGTGCTCCACTCTCCAAGAGAAGACCATAGACTCCTGAGCACTACAGTTTCATCTATCGCCAATAAATGTGACTTCAGTTATACAGTGACTTTCCTGGTGTCTTCTTTCACCAGAGTCCTAAAGAGGGAAATACTTGAAATTGAGAATTTGAATGTCGTCATTGGTCTAGAATGAACAGAAATTCTATGAGTTTTATTGTTAATGAATTACAGAGACTTACACTCACCCACAATGCCATCTCCAAAGCCCAGTTGCAAGCCTACCTGGATAGTAGCACATTGGTCTAGCTGGCAGATATGCATAGGGTGCACTTGGGGTGTGAATAAGGAGGAAATAGTTTGAGCAATGAGTGACTTTGCCCCAAGTAAGACCACAGGCCCCAATGTTCTTGTTGCCCATTTCTATAAGGATATCTCCAGGTTTCTGACTCTTAAACTTAAAGTGCCTTTATCAAAAGTGCAAGCCCATTATTTGAGGATCAGCTTCCCCGTTCAACCCAGGAAGCGCTAATTAAAAAGTTTGTTAAAACCAGGTTAAGTATCGTGAAGTGTCAAACATCTAGGTCCTAATCTTTCTTCAACATGAATAATAAAATCTTGTTTAAACGTGTTACAAATGGCCTCCTCCTGGCCGGTTCCAAGATAGTTTGGCTGATTCAGTCTGTGCAGGTCTACTCAGGACAATCTGAAGCATTTATTTTGTACGATAGCCCTCTTGTCATAAATTCCTGCTGTGGCCATTGTGATTAATCGGATGATGTCATCAATCCTTTCCCCCAGTTACACCCCCCCCCACCCATTTGGCCAGGGGACGGCAGCATCTATATATGAGGGAGGACCACCTGGGTGCAGGCTACCCTCAGGGAGATAATCTAACTTCATTGGTGAAAATCACACGCCCCCCCCATTCCCTTTCAGGGATGTTTCCTCTATCCGCCAGACGTTAATGGCATATTTCCATACTCCTACCCAATCTCCTAGTAGATCCACTTTAGGTTTCCCCCCAAAATCCCATTAGGGACCATATACCGACTACTGGGATGAGGAAGAGGCCAGGAGCAGTAAGGATCACTCCTAATGAAGCTCAGTGTTCACTTCCTCAATACCATTCAAGAGGAAGTTACGTAGCCACTGACACCAGGAAAACCAACAGAGCAGTGATTATTACCAGGGCCGGGCATCCAACGCAAAAGTCTAGTTGTAGGAAAAAGAAAGACTGAGGTGGGAAGTTTAAATGCGACTCAGCCAGAGCAGATGAGAGACGAGAGGAAGGTGATGCAGATACCAGTCTGCTATTTGGTCAGGAACGAAGCCGAGTACCAAACTGAGGGAAGGCAGGCCACAGCAGTCGGTAGGAATGCTAACCCGACCGCAGGAAGGCAGGAGGTGCTGGCAGTTCACTGCGAGAAAGGCGAGTGGCGCAGAAACCAAGCACCACGGAAACCGGCACCAGAGCAGGACTGTGCTTAACGGGCCGCCCACCGAACCAAAGCAGTGCACTGGACGGAAAGGAAGAAACGCCAAAGGAAACCAGTAAGCGCTGGGAAAGCAAAGGGATTGCCGAGTGCCAACGTACGGATGCCATGACATAGAAATAATAGAGTGAGAAGGTAACTGAAGCAATGGGAAGCCAGAGACTACCAAAGAACACAAAGTATGCAAATGGGATGCCGGATGGTCTTACAGGCTATGCCGCTTTATAAGAACGCAATGAGAAAGCAAGTTTAAAGTCATTGAACAAGTAAACGTATTTGCCAATCTAGTTATGAATGGGACATGGACATCCTATCTAAGGGAGAATGTATACATGTTTAAAATATAAAGTCCTGGCAAGAGAGTATACCAGGTGAAGTTATATTAATGGTTTTGTGTAGCACATTCCTGGCAGGAGAGTATACCAGGTGAAGACTAATGTGCGTATAAGGAAAGAGCATGCCTTTGAGACTATGAACTATTGTGTGAATTGTTGATAGAAGGATCTCAAGAATGGCAATATCATTATGGTAGTGAACTGTGAATAAAGGAATAGAAAAGTCCTTTGAAAGAAGTGTGAAATGATTGAAGGCACAGGTAAGTCAGAAACATTTCTTTATTGAAGTATAAAGATTAACACCATTGGCTACTCTGACAGCTTCTCAAACACTTAACGGCTTTTCATCTGGCATCGGTCTTCCCACATTTCATGTTCCATATTCTTAATTCCCTGGTTACATCACACAGAATGCTACAAATTTAAAATTTTTACAACATAAAAATTAAACATGCATAACTATGTACAAGAACAAAATTAATGAAAATAGAGTATGATATAATGACATTGCAGAACACTGATCTGTACGCGGACAATAAAGCTGTAGATAAACTACACATTTCAGTAGATTTCTCCAACATATGCCTCAACAGCAACATGTTGTAAACCATTGGGAAATGTACATCTTCATTCAACACAGTCTTTTTAAATCCAACTGTCTACCACAAACTCGTTTAGCACGAGCCATGGAGCGACCTTGGTCCAACATACCAGAGCGATGTTGTTTGTAGTTCTCTTCATGAACACACCTCCTCTCTTCCCCAGATTCCGTCCTCACAGAATTCTCACCCATATGCTTTGCACCAAGGCGCTTATCCACTCAGTTGACATTCCACACTCTCCAATGTAAGACATTTACAGCTCCATGCAACCGCTCCACAACCTCCACAGGCTCATACCAACCCACACCCTTTTCTGTCTTAGCATGAGGAGGTTTAATGAGCACCCAGTCCCATCTCTCAACCAACCACACATTTCTTAGCAGGCTTCCTAAAATCAAAGTGAACTTTATTGCACACAGAGACGTCATTTAGGGGTCGCCAGAGGTCGCACCTGCTCTGTTTTTCACACCTGGCAGATACTCCATCTTCCAATTTTAATCCTGCAAACTTGCAACCCACTTGCGTATTGTAGAAGACACTTTATCCAAACCTTTCATGGTCAAAATGTCCTTAAAGGATTTGTGGTCTGATTGAAGAACAAACTTTATACCCCAAGGAAAAGGCACGTAATACGGTTCACGCAGCAACGGCTACTCAGTGGGCTGCCTTGCTGTTCCCCCGTCGCCAATTAAATGATTGAAGGCACAGATAAGTCAACAAAAACTTCCTTATTGAAGTACAGCGGTTAGCAGCACTGGCTAGTCTGACAGCTTCTCAAACTCTTAACAGATTTTCATCTGGCATCTTTCTTCCCACATTCCATGTTCCATCTTCTGAATTCCATGAGTTACATCACACAGAATGCTACAAAGTGTACCCTTTGGATACGAGCTGAAGAGAAGGCTTGGAGAAGGGAGCAATTTCCTCAAACAAAGTGAGTAATCTGAGGGGATAGAGAAATCCTCTTGGAAACTTGGTGATTCGGTTTGAAATGTATTGTTATATTACAAAGAGTCTGAAGAAAGAGGTTCTTTCAGAGAACTGTGAGCATTGTCCGTGTGAAAACGTTATTTGTTGGTTTTGAATGTTTGGTTTGAACTATGAGCAGCTGAACACTTTAAGAAAGCAAGAGACATTACCCTTTTCACCTTGGAGTTACTTTAGAGTGCGAAGAATAGGATTACAGACAAAGGACATACTTCTTATTTGGACATCTTGACATTGGACAGACCCATTAGCTTTGGTTGAGGTAAGGAAATGCCTCCTAGAATAGGGATAGTGAGGCATTTTCCAACCCCCATATGTTTTCATAAACGTTTGTAGCCACAAACATGTCTCCTCTGTGTCAGCGTCTCATTCCTGGCTCCTCGCGCCATGTTACTCGACACAGAGTATGCATTTGATTCAGTCGAATGGTGATTGTTTGTGGTTTTGAAGAGGATGGGAGCCAGGGATTGCTTTATTAAAAGGGTAAAACTATTATACTCCAATCTCTTGCTATTGTACTTATTAATAGGGTAACCACCCCCTGGGTTTTCTCCCTTGACTGAAACGAGGCCGATGTGCCCTTTGTCTCCCTTGCTTTTTGCCTTAGTAATTGAGCCTCTGCACTTGCAGAGGTGCACAGAGATAAACGGATCCACTTCTATATTCAGAATTTGTTGACATCCTTGTATGCTGATCTCCTAGTTTATGTTCTTTCCCCTGAAAGCCACCTATGTTCAAGTGGTGCATGAGGTCAACCAGTACGAGGATATGTCTGGTCTGCAGATTACTTGGAGAAAGTCATTTCAATCCTTTAACAGCAGCCTGTCACTGTAATATTTGTTGTCCCTTTGTCTATCGAGATACCATGCGCTGAATTTGCATTGTAACTGATCTGCAACAGCGCCCTGCTGCCCAAGGATTTAGACGCTTTTACAAATAAACAAAATATATAAATAAATAAATTCAGCATGGTGCCGGATTGGGCTTTGGGTAGTGCTCAGAATCTACCCTTTACCAGGCCAATTATGCGCATTTGCTACCAGACAGAGCGTAGCCATGAAAGGTGGATTTGGCTGCCAATCTCCCTTTTGTGCAGATTCTCATTGATAAAAATTGTCATATTGCCAGTTTGTATATTTCCTTGTTCAGCCTTCATTAAGCTGGTATGCATAGTGGCTCATCACCGGCTTAGTTTGGATACTCTTTCCTTGCAGCTGGAGAGTGGTGCTTTCGGGTTTTGTGACTTGGAAGCATAGACCGGTGGCACACGCACATCATGCCATACATTGGCATTGTCCCCCACCCCCAGGCAAGCAGCATGTCAATCTGGAGAAGATAGCTGTAGCCGCTGAAAACGTATAGATTGTGCTATTGCACAGATCACTACTTTTCAGAAATTTAAAAAGTCTAGCTCTGAATATTTGAGCCTATACCAAGCAAAACAACCTCTACCCTAATTATTTTTCTTTACCTAGATAGGGTTTGTGGGTTGCCCTTTACATACCAGAAATCGGAGTTCCTTGGGACAGATATTGATGGATGACTTATTGGAAAATGGGGAATTCCTTGCTTGGTCGCTCTTTCGAGGCTCGAGAGACAATCATGCCCCATTAATGTGCTCAGTGGCAAGTACGGGCAAACTGTCGCCACAGTTGCAGCACTTTTCCTAAGGCTTCAACCAGCAGCACTATACTAGCATATATTATCCAAGTATCTAGTACAGACAGAGAAGATTCCTTGCTCTACAAGTTAATCTTGCAAGGGTTGCTCCACTAATCCCTAGGTCTCTAAAGGGTTATAATGGAAGAGGGCATTGAATATGCATGGGACACGATTTGTATGCAGATTATACCTTGTTCTCTCAAATGTGGGCGCTGCCTGCTGCTTTTAAATGTATCCATCAGCTGTATTATGTCCCATTAAAAATGAGGAGGTGTGTTCCTTGTGATATCAGCGTGTGCCCAAGAGGAAAACGTGACAATGCCGATTATGTGCGCTTGGCTTGCTTCTGTCTGGAAGTTCAAAATTGCTGGTGTCAAGTGTTACAAAAATGAGCTATGATTACGGGGCAGCCACTGGCACCAGTTCTCTCCCCCTCCCCCCAGTGTGTGTCTGCTAAAACGGGGAACATTTTCAAGTTGCAGGCTACTTACTAGCCAGCCATAAAAGGCCACTCTCCACCTCAATGTTATACATGCAGACAGCACACCATTTCTCACTCGCCAATGGATAGTGGAGAGTACACTTTTTGCACCCTAGGCTATGTCCCATCTCTCACAAAGTCTCTACGCCACCTCCACTAGAACACTGGTACGAAGATTATAAACAAAGAATTACAGAGAACGATCTCCCAAAGGTTCGCTCCATCGACACATAGCCTGACCTCCTCACCGCCACTTATTCTAGAGAATTCGGATGAGTATATCTAGATTAGTGGACTATAGGCTACCTGCTCTATCTGTATTTCTGTACTGCCTATATACGCGTTCATCTTATCTGCATAGCCATTTTGTCTTGTAACCAAGTTCTCAAGTATTCTTGTGCTGCCTGCGCCCAGCTACCCTTCCGGGTTTGGTTTTTTTGCGCTATACCAAATAAACAAACAAACAAACAAGAATATATAGTCAGTTTAAAAAAAATTATGTAGCATGCCCAATGAAAACGGGTTATGCAATCTGTTGGAGCTGTAATGCACTGTATCCATTATGCTTTTGCTTTTTGCCAATTCCTCGACATAGGCATTCATTGTGCTTTTTATTTTTATGCGCATGTGGATTATCGATGTAGAACTGCCAACACTCTGTAAATTATGCATTCAGCCATGACCGATGTTCTTGGATTAGGTTTGCTAAAAAGCCTTAAAAAACAGAATTTGAAGAAAAAATACTGTCCGTGTCTGCACAAACAAATGCTGCCTATCCACACACATTATGTCAATGTGTTTTTAAATGTATGTTGCGCACTGATTGTTTTAGAATAGGTTTTGATAATATAATAAAATAACGGGCTTATTTCCTCGCTTCCTTTGTATGAATTTGCCGTTGACACGCATAACATGTAATACAGCAAATATATATATATCAGGAGCCTCTTGTTATGTTGGAGGAGGCGTGCAAAGGCCCGATGCCAACGAACATTTAGTGAAGGGCTGTGACAAGGGGCGAGTTGCAGGGATAAGGATGGTGAGGGACTGGGATGACGAGGGGAGTTGCAGGCTAAGCCATGAGACTGGTGTGGGACACAGCACTTCGCGTTCCACTGCAAGAAGCGCCATATTTGGGCTACGGATTGCACTGTAGATGGATCAGTAAATAAAATAACGGTAGAACTTCAGAAGGGTAGTTAAATCAACCTCCTTGACAGTTTAACAATCACAGAGGCTGGTTTGGTAGTTCTGATGAAACCTCCGAGATTGAGTAGGCTTTGATGTGAAAGGGAACATGTTTATTGAGGCACAGCATCACAGGCACACCGGTACACTTTCAGGGCACGTTATTAAAGCTCTAGTTTGAACAGTTATAGGAAAGAGACAACTGCCTATTGCCATTCACTCAGACCCCCATTTAAAAAAGAAAAAAAAAAGAAAATGGAAACCTTTCTTTTGTCTCCTGGATTTTGTTTTTTCACAAGCAAAACATTGCAATTTTAAACCGGATCCTTTTGCTTTGGAAACGTCTGTACCTCACCGATAAGCAAAGCATTTTGGGATTCAGAGCTATAAAGATTTTGGTGCTAGGGACACCCTTTCTCGGCCCAATTGTATCTAAAAGGACTAGATGGATTTCCACCAAACCAACAAAGGAATGCATTACCACACTTGATGCTGCTCTCAAGGCAAGTTTGGCAGAGTGGTTAAGGGTGTGCAGCCGTCTAAAAACTGGTTTCTCCCCCCAATGGCGAAACCAATGCAGTCGTTTTGAAAAATAATTTTAAAAAGGTGCCTTTTTGGCTGCCTAATAACTTTTGAACCGTTGGATGGAAATTTCGTGATGATGCTTCCAAAGGATTAAAGGTTTTTGGCAATTCCTAAGACTCACAGGTGCTACAGGGCGATGGCAGTCCTTACAACATATATATATTTGTTCATATATTCCGATATTGGCTTAGTAGCCAGGAGGCATAGATAGGGTAGGCCTGCGCAGGCAATGCCCACCCAAAATCTGTAAATGCCCGTCACTGCGGTGGGCCCAACTACATTAGCTTCAGGCCCCACATGTTAGACATCCTGGCTACGCCTCGGTTACTAGCTCAAATTCGAAAGCCTCAAGTAGGTTCTACCTTGTTGGCTCAGAGGAGTATTTTGTGTAGAATATATAGTTGTTCCCACGATCAATATGGGGAAGGGAAGAGTGTTGGGCTGTTGATAGTCCGTTTCAGATGTTCTGTCATGCAGAACTTCTGAAAGGTGCAATGAAGTCCAGCAATGAAGGAAACCAGGTGTTTGAGAGAGGGGGGGAAAGGCAAAAGGAAGAAGACTGGCTCCCTTTCTCTGTAAGACCTCTTGCACTCTTCTTGATCGCAAGGTCACTGTCACAAAAGCATGACATACAAGGGGATCAGAAGGCTCACAACAGGCCTTCAGACAGGCAACTGTGCCAATTGAGTCAGAGTGATATCCCCAAGGAGACTAAAGTACCAAAAATGAAACAAATCGCATTGAGTCTAGGGAGGCGGGGGAAATCAAGGAGGTTGCTATTGGTAGGAGAAGGCGTAAACAGCTGAGAGTAATTGCAAAACAAATGTCATCGAAGAGAAATGTGAATACTTTAACATTGAACTTGTTCAATAACCTGACCCCATGAATGTCGCTGCACCATCATACTGAACGATAACTTTCCAAGTTCAACACGAATTGCCTGATATATTTGGCACAGTTAAAGAAGTAATTTAAGTCTTCACTGCTACACAGAGCTTCCTCTCCCCTTGTGGTCTTCTAGGGAGAGGTCTGTGAAACCAGTCAATTCTTTGCTAATGTGGTGTGTAAGTATCTCGCTGCCAAAATGGTGAAAAAGACCCACAACTTGAGCATTCAACCTCTCAATCACAGAGGGGTGGGTGGCAGGGTTGGAGTGGATGGGGTCGGGAGTGGGGGTCCTGCACTAGTGTTAAAGTATAGTTTTGTAACAGTTAATACTGCGCCAGCTGTGTATTCTGTGCACACACCAAGGAAAGAACCTGTCAAAGGAATACCCATATGGAATAAACGCAACTATTGTTTTGCAGGGATAAGAAGTAGGTAGGTGAATGCTTTACGCTAGGGCAAAGTTCATGTTAGAAATGACGCTGCTAATTCAGGTTTTGCAATAATGTGTTTTCTTTTTGGTTTTGAATGGCTCTAAATATTGACCTGCACTAACAAGGCAGAACCTACATAAGGCCTTGTGTGCCCGTTTCAGGGGCTGAAACCAATCCTGTTCCTTGAAGCCTTGCTGGTTACCATTCTGATGCTCATTAAATAAACGGGTAAAGGTCTGAACAGGAGAGGGTTAACAGTGGGTGTCACTATGGAAAAGCAACTGGGATGTGGGGAGCCAGCATGCAGAGGACTGCAGTAGTCCGATTTGGCTCCTATAATTGCTCTGCCAATAGGAGCACAACACTATTATGGTAATAATAATAGAAGTTGCTTTAACAATATCAGATGACATTTGAGAGGATTACTGTGTTTATCTGTGAAATCATGGGAAGAATTTAGTAAAATCTGGTTCCCACGGTCTTAACATTTTATTGGATGGGCAGTAAGAACCCGTAGACACTGACATTGTAAATCCTAGCAGAGACTGGGGCAAAATGCTTGCGTGAATAAACAAGCCAGAGCCTTATTAGGGTCCAGCCCCAGAAAATGATCAGACATCCACTGTTCCCCGTTCCAGTTTATCAAAGATGCTCTGGATTCGGGTAATACTGGCCTGTTGGCCTTTGCCAAGCTGAAATACCAATAGGTTTTGAAAGGTAATGTCAAAATATAGCAAGAGATCAGATCGTAAGGAGGGTGTTAAGTATATATTAAAAAGCAAAGGTGACAAACAAGATCCCTGTGGCACACCACAATCAGCTGTGGGCAGCCGTACAGATAAGGGGTGTATCATCCACTTTAAGAAAAATAGGGAGTAAAAATACTCCCTACAAAAACAGAAAAACAGATCGGCGCGTGTCCCCCTTCACCCACAGAGCTCATTGGATGTTTGTTTGGAACAGTATTCCACTGAAGAAACTATTCTTATTACTGCCTGATCCAAGGAGGCAAAAACGTATCTTTTATTGTCCATGAATAAATAGGGGGAAAGAAATGATTATAACATTTCTGTATTACATTTAAAACATATTTATTTGCTTCTAAAATACTCCAATTTGGAATGGGACTCTTCCACTAAAAAAAAAAAAAAAAAAAAAGAATCTTACTCCCAACTTTACAAAAAAGGGAGTAAAATACTCACACTACAAAATCTCATCTGTAGCACTGGCTGTGGGCCCAAAGTGATCCTCGGGCCGCAGTGGGTGGAAGAATCCTAGCAAACAGACAACTGGGAGGGAAGAGCAAAGTGGCCAGAGTGCTCCTGTGGCTGGGACCACGGGAGGAAGGGGACTGTGATACAAGCATGCTGCTCCGAAATCCGAATCCTTTCAGCGACAGGGGCTCGCCACTGATAACAGTGGCAAATGGCATGGGCGAGAGATTGCCGAAAGACACAAGAATGGCTCACCCCCTGGACAAGTGAAGGACTTTGCATGCGTCACTGGCCATTTGCTAGTGACATTTGACTCAAGAAATTGTGTTCTGTGTGTATGTATAGAATTAAGATGGCAAGTGGCACTTTTATGGCTGGCTAGTAGCTTGCAATTTACCCTAGGTTCGAGGTATTCCTCCCCCTTCCTCCATTGCCACCACCTCTTCTCCTTATCAGGGTCCCAGACCCTGGTTTCAGGGTATTCCGTTCCCCTTTTGGCATGCCACAACTTCTTCCACTTTCAGGGTCCCAGACCCTAGGTACAGGGTATTCTTTCCCCCTTTTCGCTTGTACCAACTTCTGCTTCCAAGCGGTTACCTGCTCCTTCACGTACCTGTGATTTTGGTTCGCAAGGCCGTCTGCTTTCCCCCAGCTTCCTCCGTCAGCTACGGGACTCTTGCTACTTGCAAAGGCTCTACTTGGTCTGCGTCGGCTCTGCAGCACCAGCCTTCTTTCAGGAATTCGTCTTGCTTCCGACACCTTGGGATCGCCTGCCGTCTCCATCTGCCAGCCTGCCGTCCCTGCCATTACCTCGGGACCGACTCCAGAGCTCTCAGCCTTCCCTTGGTCGTGGGAGTCCCTCCTCGATTTTTGTTTGTCTGTTTCGGCCAAATTGAAAAGGCTGGTCCGCTCACTGCAGTTCTGCGGGGTGCTCTTCTGCATCTTCTTCATCGCAGTACTATTCTTCGGGATGTCATGGCTGCTCTTCTTTGTCTCAATATAATTGAAAGGAGGGCAAACCTCTATCTTATTTGTATACATAGAATTATGGAGGGGTCATGCAACATGGAGAGGGTAGGGGGCTCAGGAAGCTGGGATTGTGGTGGAAGTGTACTGTGTCTCCCTTAGGGCGTCATCCCTCATCCCATCAGGGTGTTCCCTCCCCATGTGATCCTGCTGCGGTGCACCACCCCTGAGGTTTATTGGACTGGCCGCACTGCCTTGGCCAAGGGTTCTCCCCCATGGGAGAAGGGACGACATCTAAGGATTCATCAAAGTTCGCACACAAAAACAAAGTTTACAAAAACGAAATGCCTCACTAGCATCAACTACCCTCTGATCGCTGCCTCAGAACCACCACCTGTATCCCCAACAGACATCTGTATGCACATTGCACAAGAGGAATCAATCACATTCTGAAGAAGGTCCACCAGGCTCGACACACGTTGATCAGCAGCACTATAAAGATCAACACTTTTATGCAGCAGCATGAACGCACAAGTACACTTTCTTGGACCAAATAAACCAGAAAGGCTAGTCGTAATGGACATGATGTACCCAATGCACTTGCAGTTTGTAAATTTAAAAACTGTATGAACATTAGGGAGTACTATTTGTAGTGTGGCCAATCATTGCTGTCCCGGTCTTTTCACTGAGAGCGTTCTAGTGCCGGCATAAACACCTGCCAAAGCATTAGAGTTTACTTCCAATGACAGGCAGTCAACGAGAAGTTATAAAAGGCGGCAGCCAACCATTCTCCACTTTGCCACCCAGACCTCGAAGCACATAGGAGTGAAAGACCAAACTTTGCCATTCGGGCTTCGAGACTTTGGAACAGTAGATTTCTACAGACAATTCCCTGTCCGACTCAATCTCATTCAGAAAGACATGTGAAAAATCCGAAGGTATTTCACTGCCCATAATCTTAGGGAATGATGAGGAAACATGCAGAGGAGAGATGCAGTATTCCCCCCCTATCCTCCGCTTTTATAGGTTATGAATCCTGCCCCGTTGCCCCTCCCCAATTCCAACAGTTACAAACATTAAAGGGAGGCGTAGGAGAAGAAACCTATCTCTATGCGGCATCCTCTCGGTCACTATGTGACATTATCATCTAAAACCCATTCAGCTACAACCATACATCTGCCCCCTTCACCCTGACAAAAACATACAGAAGTTTCCCTCCATCATTAGGGAAAATTACAACTCCCACACTTCCACCCCATTGCCTCTTCCCCCATAACTGGGACGAAGAAGAAGAACAGAGTTATGAAGATTACCCATAGGAACCAATGTACCATGAATTCCTATGGGCAGTCTCCATCTTGTCCCATTAATGAGGACAAGCAGAGTCAGGCCTCCCTTTTCAAACACCCACACCTGAAACTGGTCAAACCTCCCTACCCATATAAAATGCTGAGCACAGGAACACACTCTGAGCGAGCTGGGATGCAGTGTGCCAGAGGGGCTGAAGAGCAGTATAGAGTGCTGAAAGAATCCTGCAGAGTCTGGAAGGGATCGCATGGCCAAGACGCTGAACCTGTGTTGGTGAAGGGCTGCAGCAGGGCTGATGAACTGCGCCTTCCCAGAGAGAGTGCAGAGCATATCCTGCCGACACTGTCCACAGAAGTGCTAGTTTCCCCTGGGCATATGAAGGGACGCCCAGGTGCCTGAGGGGCAGGTGGGAAGACCCTGACCTCGACCCATAGAGCCCCAGAGAAGTTGCTCACCAGAAACCATGCTAACCAGGTGAGTCCCACGGGAAGAGAGCGGAAATCCCGGATGAGCGTGTGTGTGGCTTGAGCAGGTACCTGAACATTACATTTCAGAAGGAAAGCAGGAAATAAAAAGGCCCATGAAAGGCATTCTGGGACTTGAAGTTCTTTTTTGAAATGCAGTGAAAGTAGAAACACCTTGAATGCAATCCGGCAAGAAGGGTTATAGGAAACCCATGTTAGTACAAGTGAATTCCCAGCTGCAAAGGAAGACAGCTAAAAGGGTCAGTGAAACCCAGAGAAAGGGGGAAAAGAGAAAGTAAAGCGGGAAAGTGATGTAAAGCGGGAAAGTGACCCAGCTAACCTAAGCAAAAGTTGAAAGAAAGTAAGGAGGGGGCACGTGGCCTGAACAAGTGAAAAGAGGGGGGCAAGAGGCACCAGAATAGAAAGAAAGCAGAACAAAGAGGAATGAGGTGACTGGTTAGTGTGTCTGAGTGGTGGCGCAGGAGAAGAAAGTCCCCCTCATCCAGCAAGTGTGTGTTATATGGAATTGTTTCATTGACCAAAGAAAAGAGGGAATATCCTTGAACAAATTGAGATGATGAACCTTGCATTTCAGGTGGAAGGAACCCGAGATATTTGAAAGAGCTTGACTAATTGAACATAAAAAGGTGCCCAAGCCTGAATGAGGGAGACCAATTGTGAAGATTGTGCTAAAGCGGTCCAAGCCCAAATGAGGGAGATCCATGGTCCAAGCCCGAATCAGGGAGACCAATTGTGAATACTGTGCTAAAGGGGTCCGAGTCCGATTGAGGGAGACCAATTGGGAACCTTGTGGTAAAAAGGGGTCCAAGCCTGTCGGAGGGAGACCCATGATGAACATTGGAAGCAAGAACTTGTGAATGTAAAAATCCTGGGCTAGTTCCCACTCGTGGTAGATTGTGCTCTGCCTACTCGGAGCATCCGCTGCCGTGTTCTGCTCTCCAGGTCCTGAGCAACTCTGTTCGGAGCTAGCAGGTGGTCTGAAATTCTGCCTGAGAACTAGGACCACGGACTGCTGAGAGGGATCTCATTCTCAGGCGAGCCTCTGGCACCAGGAAAATGCAGGATTCCATGAGACTGAGCAACCTCAGAAAATCGAAGGCCGGAAGATACTGGGTACTCTGGAATTTGGTAACCACCTGCAGAATGTGTTGAGCTCTCACCTCGGATGGCGAGGCTTTCCCTGAAGAATTATTCAGGACTGCTCCAATAAATTGGAGTCTTTGGGATGGTATAAAGTGAGACTTCTTGTAATTGAGGGAGAAGCCCAGTTTGTGAAGAGAGTGGCAGGTTACACTGAGATGTTCCCGGGCCTTCTCGGGTGTATGAGCTCAGATCAGCTAATCGTTTAGGTAGGGGTAGATGTAACGCTCACCTGATTCTCACGGAGGCGCTGGTCCCGGCTGAACTGTTATAGTCTCTTCAATTGAGAAGCGTAGAGCTCGGATGACTCTCTGGACTGGGCTTCCTCTTATTGACCGTCTGGCTTGCAGGGTAAGGTTTCTGCAGGCGGAAGAAAAAAGGGTTAATGACCGTTTGGCTGGACTTCCTCCTCACTAATCGCCAACTCTCCGAAAGTCCAATGTCCTGGTGAGCTCTCACCTTAGGCGTATAAATGCTGGGCTCTCCATCCTGCGACTTATGCAGGGGTGCGTGGGTTCCAGTTACGTCACTGGAGATCCTCAAAGTCTTTTGTGGCCTTAGAAGTGGCACAGGTGCTGAGATGCCAAAAGGTGATGCCGCCGTTACTGCACGAGCGGATGCCAGTAGGTATAAAGATTTTATAGTCTTGAAGAGATGGGCACCTTTAATGAAGTCTTTGCATTGTCTTTTTCAGGTGCCTGGATGCTGAGGGCGTGGTCACTGAGAGCGCGACACGTGCGGTTGTACGTAGGTATGGGAATTTCAATGACACCTCAATAATGTCCCTGGTTTTCTGTTTTCAGGTCTTGAGATGTTGCGGGCGTTTTCCCAGTCGCGGATGCACGTGGGGAAACACGTAAGTGTTAGGCTTTCTTGCAGTCTTTAATGGCACTTAAATAATGTCTTTTCTGTTTTCAGGTGCCGGGCTGCTGCGGTTGAAGAGATCGTAATACGCGCACAAAAGCAGGTAAGAAAAGTAAATGCGGCCGCCTTCACCCGATTCCTACTTAACAATGTTCTTTGTCTTTACAGGTGCCGTTAGGCTGCTGAAGAGAAGGCCGCGAAGAATCTGTGAAAGCACAGATGGATCAGGTAAGCGAGCGCGGCTGCGAACGTGTTGCAACTTGCTAACCTTCTGTTTCTTTTGCTTGACGGTTCTGCCGGTGTCTGGATTCCTGGATGGTAAGTATAGTTCTCGTGTCTTTCTTCCACAGGTTGCTGAGCTGAAGCTGGAGATGTCACTGGAATGCTGGAGCTGACTCGGTGAGCGTCCTGCTGCAGATGCAGAATAACGCGAAGCACGTTTTCCCAATCGGGTGTGGTTTAAATAGTGTTGGAGTGATTGGGTGTCTTCTTCCTCAGCCTCGCCCAGGCAAAAGAGTTCCTGTCTTCCAGAGCTAAGGAGTGGCACCAGCCCCACCCAGGTAAGAAAGTAGTCCCAGTTCAGGGAATAGTTCTTCCCAGCAGAAGGCTGGGGACTTCATCCTGCCAGCATTTGCAAAGGTGAGTATGCAGCATGGTCTGCTACAGGTAGGTCCACCCAAGCACCGTTGCAAGAATTATGAGCCCGGTGCCCCTGGCGCCGGGACTGAGGTTCCTTATGAGCCTGGCGCCAGAGGCGCCAGGACATTGTCCAAAGGGCCCCAATAGGGGTTTGCTGGAGCCGGGGACGAGGGTCGTGAGCCTGCTTCCGGGGATGCTGGGCTTGACTTGGCTTCTCGGGAGCAGTGCTCATGACAGTAGATGTGAATCCCCGCCCCTCCCGTCGCTGCCACCACCGCCATCAACTTGGTGAAAACCCAGGGGAGAAGGTCAGCCCGAATGTCAGGGCTCGAAATTGACCATGAGAACCGCCAACCGCAAACCTCAGGTACTTTCTGTGCTTGAGATGGATTGGCACATGAAAGTAAGCATCCTGAAGGTCCAATGATACCAACCAGTCTTTGAGTTGGAGAGCCTGAAGGATCTGAGAAAGGGTAACCATCTGGAACGTGTCCTTCCTGAAGAGCTTGTTCAAGTTTCTTAAGTCCAAGATGGGTCTCAATCCTCCATCTTTTTTGGGAATCAGAAAGTATAGGGAATACCAACCCTTGTTCCTTTCTGCTGCAGGTACATGTTCTATTGCATCTTTCTCTAGCAGGGTCAAGATCTCTTGAACAAGGAGCGAATCCAGAAATTTGAAAGAGTTGTTCCCCTGTGGATGATCCGGAGGCCTTTTTTTAAAAAGGAAGGCAGTAACCTTGGGCCACAGTTTCCAGCCCCCAAGCATCTGAAGTAATGCCCTGCCATTTGTTCAGATGCTGAGTAAGTCTGCCTCCCACCGAGGTCTGGCGAGTCAAGGCCTCAGAGTAGCTTGGAGGCGGCTGAAGCAGCGGCTGAAGATAAGGCTGCCGCTGCTTGGGCTGACTTACCACCTCTCCCTCGTCCACCATGAGATAATGTTTTGTGACCTCTTTCACCTGCTTGTCCTCTTCCTCTTCCAAATGAGGAATAGAATCGAAAGGACTTACCCCTGCAGGAAGATGAGCCCGGATAGGGTTGGTGGGGATGTCTAATGGTGGTGCTAAGGTATTTGGCCGCCGCCTTTGAGATCTGCTGCTTTTCCAAACTCTCATCCGCCTTGCTGCCTAACAGCCTGAAGCCGTCAAAGGGCATGTTGAGTAGTCTAGCTTGAACATCTGGTGCAAACCCGGACTTCCACAAGCACACAAATCTGTGTAACACTCTGCTAGCCACCATGGATCTGCTGATGCTGTCTGCAGTATCCAAACCTGACTGGAGACATTCACCCATTGCCTCCTTACCATCCTTGATGATTGCCAGGAAGCAATCTCTTTCCTCTACTTCTGGGATGTGGTCAGCCGCCATAGCAACACAGTCCCACAGGGTAAACGTAAATCTAGATAATGTGCAAGTCACATTTGTCAACTTCAATGCCATACTACCAGCAGTGAAAACCTTTCTCGCCCCAGCATCCACTCACTTATCATCCCTGTCAGGAGGGATGGATGGATGGGTAAGATGACTGCTTGGTAGATGTAGCAGCCTGAACCACCAAGCTTTCTGGTGTGGGATACTTAGTGAGATACTCGGGGTCACTAATGGAGGGTCTGTACTCACAAAGTTTTTATTTAATGCAGCCGCAGTTTCTGGTGTCTCTGAATTTGCTTTTTTGTAATGCCATGTGAAAGGGCAGCATTGGGTCTTTCAGAGGACCCTGGTCCAAGATGTCCGTCATGTCATCCTGCTCAAAAGATGGATTAGGCCTACTCCATCCTAAAAATCGATAACCTTTCCCATAAATGTTCTATATGAGTCAGCATGCTCAGTTGGGACTTGTTTGCCAAACTAACTCTGGCGATGTATCCAACCCACTGGCTGACTGAAGGTTATCGTATACATTTCTTAGCCTGGACTCATCAGATATTAGTTCCTCTGGCACATTAGGGGTTCCAAACTGTAGTCCAAAAGGTGGTGTATTGTCATCAGAAGGAGGTTCCTCCTCATATATAGCTGACAGATTTAAAACAGTCTTTTTTAGGTGAAGGTTTGTAAACCTTTTCCTCTACCACTACAGGCTTCAACAATGTCGAAGTAGTCGGCGAAGTCGGCGAGGATGGCTTCGAAATCAGTGCTGATTTAGTCAGCATCGACTTCGGTTTCGGCATCAACGTCGAAGTTGTCGACTTCTTGTGCTTCTTCGATGGAACCCTAGATGGGCTAGGTTCCTGACTCATCAAAGCCCTCGACGATTTCTCGTTGGATCGAGAACTTTCTCGATGTAAAACCGGCATCAAGCTCGGCTTCGAAGATTTTGTCTTTGACTTTCCTTTGTCATCCTTATGCGGAGCTACTGGAGCATGGCTTTTCTGCTTATCCTCCGAGGTGGTCGAGGCCGCATTCTCAAAGATACGAAGCATTTCACTATGTCCCATTTAGCTGGGGAATACGATTTCATAGGACACCCGATTACTTCCGTAGAGGAATCACGGGAGGTTGAAGGTGACCTATGACGCCTCTTCTTGGTCTTCTTCGAAGACGAAGAATGGCACAATCAACTTCTCGATCGATACCGTTTTGATTTTTTACATCGGGAAGAATCCCTCGACTCACCATTCTTTTTTTACCTCTTCAATGTGACTTTGGAGGCAACCTCCCTACCGCCAATTTATCTTTAAGCTCTCCTCGAGCCTTCTCGGTCATCCCCTGACAGGAGCCACAGTCGGAGTTACGTTGCCCGGAACCCAAACACCACAGACATATGGCGTGGGGGTCGGTGATTGACATCTTCGACCCGCAGTCTTGGCACTGCTTAAAGCCCGACTTGGGCCTTGATGGTGTCGAAGAAGAAGACATTTTGCAAATGAAAATCACTATTTCACTGAAGCGTGCCGTAATTCTCTCAACGAGTTAGCTCAGAAAAACTGAACTGAAGCCAAAGGGCACTGCATGTGCTACTTATACTGATGATGACGTCGACCGTTGAACAGAGGCCCTCGAGGGACATCGGCTCGACGATACTGCACACAGTGCCCTCTGTCGAAAAATAAAATTCTGAAGCAGCTGTAGAGATAATTATCTTAAGATTAATACGTGGGAGGACACAATCCATTCGAATTGCTGTTTGCACCCCATCCAGTCATGCAACACTTTGCTAAGTGACCAGAATTGCCCATAAGCTAAACTGCGCACTAAAGCCATTTTCCTACAAAGATGTGTAGAAAAAACTGTTAGGTACCAAACTCTTACTGTCAGCAAACACAGAATTGTTCATTCATCACCACAACATAAAATGGACAATTAAGAGAAGAGGAGGCCCTCCGTGTGCCCAATCACCCCGGCGCCAGGACTCCTCTGACGTGCACTATGATCCTCATATACTGACTGGCAGGAGATCGGTAGCGCATATAGTCACTCACCAGGACAATTCAGTCATCAGGGAGCCAAATTCAAATTGAACGTCAATATGCGGAAAGTTTGATGCTGCTAAATTGCTGTTTTCACCCCATCCCTTCATGCAACACTTTACTAAGTGAACAGAATTGTCCTAAACAAATGCTTTTGCCAGTATGTGGAAGCACTGGTTACTGTTCACTAAAGCCAGTTTCCTACACAGATGTGTAGAAAGACAGTTAGGTACCAAACTCTTACTGAACCAATCAGAAAACACAGCGATGTTCATTCATCACCACAACAAAAAATGGACACCCCGGCGCAAGGACTCCACTGACCTGAACTATGATCCATCATATACTGACTGGGAGGAGATGGTTAGGACATACAGTCACTCACCAGGACAATTCAGCCATAAGGGACCCATATGAAGACGCTTCACAATACCCGTAAAACAGGCCAGTAAGACAATGATCACTTGACATGGAAGATGGCATCAACAGGTTTTGCAAATGAAGTAAACTCTCAAAATACCCTTTAACATGACATGGCATGTCCTTTTGCCATCAGTAAGCCCAGGTGCTTACTTAGGCTAACTGATTGGCAAAATGTGAATTCTTGCAAAGATCTAATTTTTAAATGTGGTTCATATGTAACACTTGATACAGTTGGTGTTTCAAGTTCAACAGGAACCCAACACACCTCTTACTAGCCCACAGTAATGCCACAATTAATTGTGATGTGTGTACACAAAGAAATGGGCACTGCACACTGCTACAGAAGTCACATGACAGTAAAGAAACCGAAATCACACTCACGATTTGACATGTTTATAGCTCCAGTTTCATCTTTACGGCAACCAGAATCAAATGGTTAATTGAATACAGGTACCTGGACCAGAGGCTAAAAATGCTTGGACCATTTTAAATTAACTAAGATTCACAATTCCCAGGCAGGCACCATTCAAGAAACAAGTTGAACGAAGAAAAAGCATTGCAAAATAGCTTTTGGCAACCACACATCCAAAACCAGGACCATCCACCTACACGATAACCACAAACTAGTCCGACCCCGTCTAGCTTGCATGCAGGAACGCTGAAATCCTTATGCAGTAGATCACAAAGTCATTGATGTAAGCAGCTTCTCCTCCCAATAACCGCTTCTCCTCCCCCTCAATGTATAAACTTACCAGTGCAGCATCGTAAGAGGATACCATAGCAGGTTATGAAACTCCTACAAAATTGATAAAAGAAAATCACAGCTCCTAGAACGGCAGATTGAGAGAAACGACTGCCACATCTGCCATTTCATCTGTAGTGCGGAATAGACATTGCATCCTTTCGCCTCTTGGATTGGGAAAATGTTTGCCCGATCCATGAGGCCAAGAATTCCATCAGCACCTGGCACATGTAAACATTTGTGCCAGTTAGGGGGCCAACTTTTCCTGTGAACTCTGAGTGAAAAAGGTTTGTACTTTGTCAGTCAACACACAAAGAAAATTCTGGCCACCTGAGTGACCAACATTTTAACGAGTGCAGGATTCGCCAACAGCTGTGAAAAAGGCAGGGGGTCGGGGGAATGGCAGGAACAGTGGCAGAGCAGAATCAAGAGACAGATTCCACTGACCAAGCTCCACCTGTAAAATGTTTACCTGTCGCCTGCTAGCAAGCTGTTCTTTTGGCACCACTACTGGAAAAGGTTTCATTGCCCCTGTCCAAGCTTCTATCATCCAGCTCAAACACCAGACATGAAAATAGTTTATAAGCAAAGCGGGTGATATAAAACCAGACACTAATAACAGTGCATAGATGCCTGAAGCAGCATGCTCCAGTGTGACCTTTCAGTATGCACCTCTAGGCCTGTGGCAACATGAAGTGACGGAACACCCCAACCGAACAGACTCTACGGAAAGCACTCAATGCCACGCTCTCAACCTCCATCGACCGACATGCGCCTCTGAAACAACAGACCTGCAAAACGATCCCGTTAGCACCCTGGTGCACACAAGAACTCAACCTCAGCAAAAGAGTCATCAGGAAACAAGAGAAAACCTGGCACCACTCCAGGACCACATCAGACCTGGCGCTCCTCAAGGAACCTCTGAGCAACCCGCTGACAACTAATCAACACAGTCAAGGCCTCCTACTATCCAAAACACCAAAGCAAAAGCTGGCAACAAAAGCAGAGCACTGTTCAAAGCGGTCAAGCACTGTATCAACCCGCTACCCAATCCTGCCATACCACACTCCATCGAAAAATCCACCGCCATCAACTTTGACAAAATGAACACGATTCACCAGCACATAAGACACCAGCTCTGCATCCATAGGCCCACCTCACGTCCCTCCATGCGAAATCTCCACACCGTAGACCACATTCAAGACACTCTCTAAGAGAGCCTGGTAGAAAACCTGGCTTCCCTCAAAGCCACATCGTATACAGGCGACATCTTCCTTGCATCCATCCTCAAGACCCTCCCCACAGAACCTCACATTCCCTACCTGAAGATCATCAACTGCTCCCAAACTCAAGGCACCTTCCCATCGACCCTAAAGACGGGACAACTCCTCCCTCTACTAAAGAGACCCACTCTGGATCCCGACAACCTAGGTAACTATCGCCCCATCACCCAGCTTCCCTTCCTAGAATGATAATCGAGAAAGCGGTAGCCGCACAACTGCAGCAAAACATTAACACCAACAATCTCCTCCAAACCTCCCAATCGGGTTCAGGCCCAAATGCAGCAAGGCTACAGCAACCATACAGGTGGTCAACAGTGCCCTCAACCTATTTGTTAGCGACAACCCCTGCCTCTTGGTTCTACTTAACCTCTCAGCCGATTTTGTCACAGTAGACCACCAGGCGCTATCACAGACACCTGTGAAGGCATCATGAAGTTTGACACGGACAACAGACTTAAAATTCAAACAAAAGATATTTATTAACTTTAATGTCAGGATGGTTGAAGGCCTAACTTGCCCTATGCTAAGGTGAGATTTCCCTACCTGAACGAAACTAATGAAAGTCTGAGTCAAAGAGTTCAACTTCAAAGTCTGTCTGTGTCCAAAACCTATCCTTGCTCTGACAACTACAATCAACCAATGTGTAGGGATGTCACAGCCAAAGGCAATAGCGTTGAACTTAAAGTTCCGAACTTCTTCCAGCTCACAGCTTACTTTCAGCTCTCCTTCCCAAAGTACAAGAAAGTTCCATGAAAAAGTCTCATTATCTTCTCCGAGTTCTGGACGGCACAGTTTCACCAATCCTTGGGGTTGCCTTCCCCAAAGTTCAAGTAACACAATCCAAAAAAAAGGGGGGGGGGGGTCTTGAGACTCTGCTTTCAAGACAACAAAGGTGGTTCTTGTAAGCCTCAGGGTTCACTTCCCCAAGACTTCAATTCTGATGCCTATAATTGTTATAGTCTTTCCAAAGGAAAAAGTCTCAACAAAACACCAGGTCAACCTGACCATCTTTCTGGCCCACTTTGCCAGCTCGGATGCAGTGGTTTCCTTAGGCTGTGGTTCGGAGTTCTTATGGTTCATCATGCAGGGTTCTCTGGTCTAGGCACAGTTGTTAGACCACACAGTCCACCCATTACACGTCACACAACCAGGGGCCCATGACTCCTTGGAATACACAAAAAGGTTTACTTGGCACTAGCTCTTGGGGGGGCGTGGCCGACCGCCATGTGAGAAAGCCGCGCTTCGTAGCAGCTCCGTTGATGCGCTCATCATTTGGCCCACAACCTGCATCCACCTTAAATGAAACTACACCTGCGACCCGAAGATCGCTTCGGTACAGTCGGCTGACCTTCCGACGGTGTTTTGGGGCCGGTGCGTGGCCTCACCGAGGAGAAACGCCGTGGTGTAGGAGGAAAGCGCACGACTCAAAATGGCGACCGCTTGCTGACCGCGGAAGAGACGAGCGCCGGATCGCGCCCAACACAGAGCGGAAAAGGAGGCTCGCCTCGGACTCCGGCTACCAGGGGGAATTGGCCCAGTCGACCGACGGCCGGAGACTGCATCTGCCCCGTGCGCCTCCCCTGCGGTAGAGGCGCACAACGAAGGGCTCAGACCCGGTAACAGCGCTACGAGGTACGGAGTGGGAACAGGGCTGGGGGGACATTCGGCTCGTCGACCGAACCTGCTGCATCATCCCTGAGAGAGGGTGCACTCTACCACCGGCCCTATTGGAGGCCGGGGCGCTCCGGAAGCAAGGGTTTGCCGAGATCATAATCCTCGCCCCCCAGCACCCCAACCCGCCGGCGCCCCCCATTCCAAGCCCGCCCGCACAAGAGATGTCCGCAAAAGGCCCCAGGAACAAGCACAAGCAGACAACCATGGAGGCGTTCGCAGCCACTGGCGCCCTCAAACCAGATGCCGCCTCGACGACCTCGGAGGTAGGACCCTCTGAACCCACGAACTCGCAACTACTGGAAGCCATTACGGCGCTCCAAAAAACCATGGAGGGCAAGATAGATGCCATGGCCATCGACTTAAACCTACTCAGACAAGATGTGCGCTCCATTGCGGGCAGAACGGAGGCATTGGAGTCCCAGGTTAAAGAAAATACTGACGCCAAAACTCGCCTCTTAAGAGAGGTAGATGCCCTAGCCCAGAAAGTCAAGAACCTCGAAGACAGGGCGGACGAGGCGGAAGGACGGGCACGCCGCAATAACATAAGAATTATCGGATTGCCGGAGGGGACGGAAGGGAACGACCCCACGAACTTTGTCGAAAATCTGCTGCTGCAAGAGGTCGGTGCCGGCAAATTGTCTCAGGGGTTCACCATCGAGAGGGCGCACAGATCCCTCACTAAGCGCCCACCACCGGGGAACCCGCCAAGGCCGATAATAGCTAAAGTCCTCAATTACAAAGACAGAGAGACTATCCTGGCCCACTCACGGAATGGGGGCCACATTGAGTCTGGCTCCGCCAAAATCGCAATCTACCCGGACTATACCCTCCAAGTCCAAAGGAGCAGAGCCCAATTCGCCCACATCAAGGCCAGATTGAAAAATGCGGGCTTGCGATACATGCTACTATACCCGGCCAGACTTAAGATCATCCATAACAATCGAACGCACCTCTTCGAATCACCGACAGATATAAATGAATGGATGGACAGGGAGCAGATCCCTGACATAGATGGAAGGCAACGGAAAACAAGAGAAAACGGCACCCCCAAGGAAGCCTAATGAAACCACTTTATCGGGACGTATGCGAAGTAATCTCACCTTGCAGATTGTGGCACCATCGAGTGTCTTGGAGCTGACCGAATGGCACCGCTTGGTATCGGACACTACCAAGGGGATTGGCCCGCACCCCCGAATCTCTTTGGGTATCTAACCCGCCCGTAGGGCACCAGAGGACCGTAGGTCTAATGGAGCAGAAACGGGGATGTCAGGATGGGGGGAACCCCGTTAGACTAGTTCTGTTATTGGCTAACGCCAAGTTCACTGTTTGCAGGGTCGGGAAATTGCCCGTTAGCATCCCGTCCCAGTTAGTTAATGGGAAAGTCCGGAACCACCTTGACCACCACACATCACCACTTCAAACTAGTATTGTTAAGTGCCACCGCCAGAGCAGGCCACTGAACCATACACTGATAGGCCGGGGGGCGACACCACAGGGCAGCCCACCCACGTCCTCACACTCACGCCACACCCATGACTAACGTTGTTAAAGTCATGTCATGGAACGTTAGGGGCCTGAACAGCTACATCAAACAACACAGGGTCCACACCTTCCTCAAACGCCACAAGATAGGAATCGCCCTATTGCAGGAAACCCACCTGAATGCACAGAAACTTGCGGCACTGGCTAAGAGATGGAGAGGAACCCTGATAGGCACCACGTACTCTAACTATGCACGGGGAGTCCTGATATGGATTGCCCCCACCATTCCCGTCAACCTCGCATGCACCCACATCGATAACGAAGGTAGGATGGCCTTGCTCAGAGGCACCATAGACGGCAGAGAATTCTGCCTAGTAAACACCTATGCCCCCAACCATGATGCGACGGTCTTCTTCCGCTCCTTATACACCCGGCTTAGCCCGGACAGAGACGGCACGCTCATATGGGGTGGCGATCATAACTGCACCCTTGACCCGCGTATGGACAGATCGGATAACAAACATACCCGCCCCTCCCCTCCCGCTAAAATACTGAAAGCCCTCTTACATCAATACGCCCTGCTAGACCTCTGGAGGACTCAGCACCCGGAAGAAAGAGGCTACTCCTTTTACTCACCCCCTCACGCGGTCTACACTAGAATCGACAGCCTACTGGTGAGCGAGGAACACTTAGACACATTTGTAGACACGCAATACCTCGCTAGAGTGCTGTCTGATCACTCCCCCATAGTAACCTCCTGGACATTAACGGCACCGCGACCCCCCATACCCACATGGAGACTCAGAGGCGAAGCACTGTTAGACAAGGCTTTCCAAGAACAGATTAGGCAATGCACGGCGAACTATTGGCTGACAAATAAGGACAGTGTCCAACATGTCAGCACGGCATGGGAAGCTTACAAAGTAGTGATTAGGGGGGAGGCGATAGCCACTATAGGGGGGGCCCAAAAGTCTATCACAGCTAAGTTGGCTATTGCTGAAAACGAGCTGCAGCAACTAGAATCTTTGGCCTCCTCAGACCCAGCCCACGTACATAGCATAATCGAACTAAAGAAGGCCTGTCTACAACATTGGGAGGCCCTCGGGAAACTCAGCTACACGAAATACATCGAAAGAAACCACGCCCTCGGTGACAAACCGGGCAAGCTACTAGCGTGGCTCTGCAAGCGGGAAACCCCTAGAATACCTATCTGCCACATGCGCGATGATGAAGGCGTAGACACGTACTCACAAGCAACCATAAACCATATATTCACGAAGTACTATCAGGCCCTCTACACCGACCCCTCACAGCCAACAGACACTGAAATAGGGGATGTATTGGACATCATTGATTTACCACACCTCGAGGAACACGCGGCTGAATCCCTGGAAGGGCCAATAACCCCCGACGAGGTCGCAGTGATCATTAGAACGCTCCCCGCAGGGAAAACCCCAGGTCCGGATGGGCTCCCGGGCGAGTTCTATAAGGCCTACGAAGCCGAACTAGCCCCACTACTTGCCCAAGTCTTCAACGAGGCATACGACACAGGCCGACTACCCAGCACCATGAGAGAGGCAACCATCATACCCCTCTTGAAACCTGATAAAGATGGCGCAGAGTGCGGCTCGTACAGGCCGCTATCCCTACTGAACACAGATAGCAAGATTCTCGCAGCAATCCTGGCCATGAGGTTACGCAGAGTCATCCCGTCCCTGATCCACCAAGACCAGACAGCATATGTGCCCGGTAGAACCATTACGGAAAACCTACGCAGACTGCACCATGTTATCCACAGCACTGAAGGCAGACGGACACAATGTGCAGTAGCATCCCTTGACGCCTCTAAAGCATTTGACTCAGTGCGCTGGAGATGGCTCCTGGCCACCATGTCTAAGATGGGAATAGGGCTCAGCTACATAAAATGGGTCACACTCCTTTACACCAATCCAGAGGCCAGAGTACGCACCAACAGCACCTTCTCACACAAATGGGAGCTTTCTCGAGGAACTAGGCAGGGATGCCCCCTATCACCCATGCTGTATATTATAGCTATAGAACCCGTGGCAGCATATGTGAGACAGGAATACGGGGATGGAGGCATACTAGTAGATGGGGTGAACCATGTGATTTCCATGTACGCCGACGATATGCTCCTCTATCTAACAAACCCCACACACATACTGCCCTACATACTGGAAACCTTAGATAGATTTCACAGATACACGGGGATCCAGATCAACCGGGACAAATCATGCCTATTCCCCCTCGCCGCCTTGAGCGGGAAAATGGCCGGTCAGCTCCCCGATCTTGCCCTAAACTGGGAACCCTCCTCCTTCAAATACCTGGGCATCAGAGTGCACAGAGACCCCAAGACTGAGCACGTACTGAACACAGTGAGGGCAAAGGAAGGCCTGGCAAGGTCAATGGAGTTCTGGAGCAGGCTGCCGCTATCGGTAGCGGGCAGGGTGGGCCTGCTGAAAATGGTGGCGCTTCCCAGACTGCTGTATTTCTTCACCAACGTACCACACAACATACCACGACAATTTTTCAACGAACTACACAGACTGTGCAGAACATTCTTGTGGCAGGATGGCAGGCGTAGGGTCGCCCTCGAAACGATGCAGAGACCGTATGACAAGGGGGGCCTCAGAGTGCCCAACTTCGAACTGTATTACCTGGCCGGACAATTGAAGCACGTGATACAATGGATGGCCGACGAGGCCACTACGGACACTCGCTTGCTACAGCCGCAAGTCCCGCAATTGCTCCTCAGGGACCTGCTATGGTCTGAACCCAAGTCTAAACAACCTCACTCATACCTGATTCTCTTGGGCGTCCAAATCTGGCGGAGGGCCTGCAAGGCTGCACTGATCCCTGACCCCTACTCTCCTCAGATCCCTATAGCCGCCATCATGGCCAACAGACCGGGAAGCCATAGGATAATAAGAGACACTTGGGAACCTTGCGGCGTAGCTACCCTGGGCGACCTGGCGGATGATCAGGGAATCTTAACCTTCGCGGAGTTACAAAAAGTCTCTGGTATCCACACGGGACAGTTCTTACTCCACATTGCAGTGATTAGGAAACTGGTGACCCGCTGGCCACCAACGGATCCGTTAAATACTGGTCACGAACACATTGAGGACCTGCTCGGGGCGGCCGAGGGTGGCCATGAGACCTCAAGAATATATGACACACTGCTAGACAGCGTCACCCAACGAAACCTCCAGTGTAAGGCGGCGTGGGAACAGGAACTAGGATCACAATTCGAAGACAATGAATGGGGGGCCATAATGGGATACCACAGGAAAGTATCCAGGAACGCCAAGTTCCAACTCATCCAATTCTACATTACGAATAGAGCGTATCTCACACCAGACGTCATCTCCAGATTTAGTGGAGCTGTGACCACTGGGTGCCCCAAATGCAACGAAGCCCACGCGGCGATGATACATATGTTTTGGGGATGCCCCGCCATTCAGTCTTTCTGGGCCCAGGTCAAAGCCAAGGTGGCCGAGGCGAACATCACCCTAGAAGTTCATACGCCAAAAGCATGCATCCTCGGCATATACCCCAGAAGCAAGAAGAACAGACCACTCAATAAACTAAAAGACCTAATGTATATACTGGCGAAGAGACGCATTGCAATGAATTGGAAGCGCCCGCGGGCCCCCTGCTTGTTGACTTGGTGGCAAGACCTCCGCAAATGGACGAACGCAGAGACAGCGGTCTGGGAGATGGCGCAGTGCCAACAAAGGCAGGATACCTCAGACGACCTACTACAATGGGTGGAGCTAACGGTTACGCTGTTCAGCCCCAACATGGGAAGCTCCTCTGGCGATGACACAGATGACCCACAACAATCACGTGGATGAACTGGTGGTGTAACACGTTTGGGCCCGGACAAGTTGGGATAGGGAGGGGGGAGGGTGGGATGGGTGTGATTGCACTTTGTTTTTTGTGTATGTTCACGTTGATGACACAATGAAAATAATAAAACAGATTTAAAAAAAAAAAAAAAAAAAAATACTTGGCACTAGCTCTTGTGCACCAAGTCACCTTCACTTGGCTCACTGTGGAGCTGCCATCATGTGTTCCTCAACACCCCCTGACAGGCAGTGGCCTTGTCACACTGCATTCACTCGCAAAAGGTTCAAGATCTTCAAATGTGCACCGTTATTGTTCAAAAGGTTAAAGTTCTATTCAGTTCAGGATTCAATGTGCACCTTTTATTTGAATATTTATGTGTCCCTTTTGGTCAGTAATCAATGAGCCATTAGTTGTTGAAAGTAAAGTTTTTCTTTAGCTCGGTATTCAAGGAGCATTTAATTGTTCAAAGTAACGTTTCTCGTTGGCTCAGTATTCAAAAACTACATTGTTGTTTCTATGCTGTAGGCCAGAGTTCCTTTGAGGTCTTGTCGGAGCACCCCAGAGCCTCTCTGCCCTCCCAACACTCACCAGCCTTCTGTACATTACCAGCCTGAGCTGAGCTCACCGGCCTTGTGCTTCTTTCCACACGTCAGCAACTCCAGTGCCTCTGTTGGCAGGCATGAAGAGTCCTCTCTGCTCCAGCTTCACGGCAGCTCCCGCTGCGCTCTCAGGGGTCTTGAAGTTCCCAGGCTTGGGGAAAAGTCACACAGCCCACTTGCTTTGGGTCCTCCAAGTCTGCTGGGTGTCTTGCCGGCGTCCTGGCTTGCGCTGCTCCAGTTCCACCACGGCTGCCTCTTCACACATTGCTCCCCATCTCACGCTTCTTCTCTCCTCCTCTGGCCGTTTGATTTCCATTTATACACCTCCAGCCCGTTGACAGGCTGCAGGTGTGGCTGACTTATTAGTCATGTCGGACCATAATCATAGGGACATGCCTGACCCCCCCCACTCTTAGTAGGCATCTTGCTTGCCCCAGTACCAAACTGGTAAAAATAGGTAATCTTCACTGCTCTTGATGGTCTCTTCTTCGTATAACAGAAGATGTTCCCATTTGGCCAAAATTATAAAGTGATTTAGGACACTATCAGTGCATATTCAACTGATAGCTACAGCAGAACAAATCATTCAGTTTGACATATATATTATTTTTAAATCACCAGTCATACAAGACCTCAGCTGTGCCTATGATTGATAGCACTAGTACAGAACTCCAGAAATTATATAAAGAAAAATAGATATTTATTTGAAGAAATGAGCAAAAACATAGCCTATTATTGGCTTCATAGATGAGAAATATTTACATTAGTAGGTAAAACAACAATTCTACTCTTCTTCGTCCCAGTATTGTCAAGTGTTATATGTGGAAGATTGAGGGGAATTGGCTTATAAAGATAAAGGTTGGGAGAGGGTTATGTTGGCTGTCATTAGGAAAAGGGGGATAACATGTCTCACCCAAGGGCACCCCACTCCCAATCCTCAAGGACCCTCCACCCATGTGATCCTCCCTCGCTTCTCTGCCCCCAGGGTCGGGATCCAAAAGCAATTTTCTTTCCGTGCGTAGAGGATCCAAGAGGAGTAGGAGCGTGAATACCCTCAGGTTTCTTGCACACTAGACATCAGCGCATGGGGATCAGCGGCCTTGTCCTATGCTGGTTCAAGTCCTATCTAGTCAACCGCCAGCAGTTTGTTCAACGGGACTCCTCTACATCGCCAATGCTACTAGTCACCTGTGGAGTCCTGCAGGGTTTCATCCTCTCCCCAGTGATTTTCAATCTATACATGGATCCACTGGGAGCCCCCCTTGCCACACACAACATCCACAAATATTCTGACGGCACGTAGCTATACCTCAATATCGACTCCATCAAGGACATCCACAAGCTCAAAACCTGCATCTCGCTGATCCAGTCTTGTGCATACTTGAAACTCAACACCTCGAAGACAAAAATTCCTACTCCTCACCAACACCACCAAACACCCAAACATACAGACCTGGCTGTCAACCATGAACCCGGAGGGCTTCACCCCTGAGCTCATCTCCTGCTCCAAGTCCCTCTGGTTCCACATCAACAAGCATCGCTCCTTGAAGACACACATAGCGAAGAATACTCAGAACGCTTGATGTCAGCTCTCCTGCAGAAGGTCAAGCCATTTATCCCTCTGGACAGCTTTAGATCCACCGTTCAAGCCATGGTCCTATCCCACCTGGATGGGGTAAATGCCCTCATTGAAGGCCTCCGGTCGTCCTTCCTTGTGCCGCTGAGAAGTGTCCTACATGTGGCCACACGCCTCATCAAGAGTCTATGCAGATCCAACCACATCCCTGCGGCCCTGACCGACCTTCACTGGGTCCCACTGCATGTACAAAATCATCTTCAAGTCTTCCTGTATCATCTATAAGACAGTCGCCTTCAAGTCACCCATCTACCTTGCGAAGAATCTCAACATCTCCAGCAGAAAGCGCACCAGCAGAAGCCAGGATACGTGCAGACTTGGATAGGCTGCGGCAAAAAGGAATTACCAGAAAACAAGCATTCTCTGCCTACACCCCCAAACTATGGAACCTCCTCCCCTTCAGCATCAGAATCTCCCCTGCGCTCCTACAATTCAGAAAAGAATTCAAGAACCACATCTTCAAGAAGGAGTCTCTCCTCCTCAACACCTAGCCCACCACATCGCCTCCCGTGCCACCCGACTCGCTAGATGCCGTCTGCCCCTCTCCTCCCTGTACAGATGTACCCCTCCTCTGTGCCCCTCTGTATCCTAGCCCCACTGTAAATCTGTTCTGTTACCTCTGAAAAGTGCTTTGTTATGCATCTGTATTGTTGCATACCTCTGTAAAGCGCTCCATTGCTTCTCGAAGCTATTTACACGCTCAATACATACCATAATAATAATTATAAAAGTACCAAGCTTCGTAATGCTACCCCCTCTTCCATGTCTGCTGATTGTCTGGGCATTCCCTGCCTGCACTTTTTTTAAAAATAAAAATTCTTTACTTTAACATTAAAAAGATGCACAGATCCCATGCCAACAGAATAAGTAGTTCAGAAACACTTAATATGTGAAACAAAGCCATTACAATCATTTTGAAGTATCCCACATGGGGTGTTGATAGAAAAGAAAGGTGGGGAAGGGAAATGTAATGACAAAAAGGGGAGATTGCTGGTCACAACATGCTACAATCCAGAGTCCGTACAAGAAGTTACCCCACATAGAGGTCTGCAAATGTCAAATGTATTTTTTCGGTGAGTCTTCCTGAATGAAGGGACCCTTCTCCAAAACGGCCTGTCAGAGAAATTCAGCAAGCCACATTGCTACATGGGTTTCGTTCAGCGTTTCGGAAAACCTCGATTTTATTTGCTTAGCACACATTAGTGCACAAGGAGACCTTGACTTCAAGTTTACGGAGGGGATCAAATGCACACAATTTATTCAGCAGAGGAACCCGGTGTAAACCAGGTGCCATAACACAGCCCATTTTTTCCTGCAACATTTCTCCAGAAGTCCCTTAACGTGTTGCATATCCAAAACATATATACAATGTTCCAGTGCCTCCGCGCTACCAACAGCAGTCATTTTCTTTTAATCCCACTTTTAGCATTTTTCTTGAAGTTGGTCTTTTGCTGCTTCAGTCTTACTCTCTGGTCCCGCCAGCATCTTCACACATTCCCTGGAGCTTTATGCCAAACTATCAGGACTGTGTCGCCAATACCCTCCACTCATACTTTTCCATTAGCTGAGAGAGGCCTTCCTCACTTTCCTCTGAAAATTAACTGTAGACACTTGACAGTTTTAAAACTGATCCATCAATATTGCCCATGATCTGCCACAGAAGGTTCGCCTCTGGTAGGCATTCCATATTGACCTCACACACACACGTTACTTCTTTGGAATTCTCGCATACAAGGGTCACTCCCCGGAACAGATTAATGTGTGCCCCAGGAAAGCAACCCAACCATATGAAAACCCCACACAGCCTTCTCATGCTATCTCAGATTGCCTTAAACTGTCCGATAGCCTCTCCTCTAGGCTTTAGCGCCAGGTTGTCGAGAGTCCACATTCCACACAATCTTCATCCAGTTGTATAGTCTGCCGCCAAACAAATCACCCACTATGCCCTCCTCCAGCCTAGCCCAGTCCAGTTGTTCCAATGATTACCTAGCCTTCCATTTTGCAGCTTGGTATAGCAATCCGCCCCCCATGAGGCTTCTTAAGAAGTAGCTTGAATCCTCCTCTGCTCAAAGGAATAGACAATTTAGGCAGCCCTGTTTGAGGTCTTCTGTTCTCTGCATAAGGCCTTTTCCTGCAGTGCAGCCAAGTAGGGCTTCCAGATCTAGAGGGGCTACCATCTATACACCAACTGAGGAAAAGGAACCCTTTTGAATTAGTTCACTCGGCTCCAAAGATGCATTCGTCAGGCCCTTTCATGTGGCCACCACCCCATTCAGGTCTGCAAGTAGTGGATGGAGGTTGTCTTTCACAATTCCTTCGACAAGTGAATCAGAGCACTAATCACGAGTCATCTAGCAGGAAGGAAACTTGTCTGAGATAAAGTACGGGCCTGGGCTGTCCAGACTTGATCTCCCACACCCCAAACATGAGCAACTTATCCCAGTCCATAACCTTAGTTTTTATTCTGAAAGAAAACGTTGTAATTTAAAGGTGTTCAAAAGAAAAACACGAGGAGTAAATTCGGTTGAATCAAGGGTTTTCAGAAATAAATACATTATTATTAACATTCTTTGGAGAAAAGCAGCATGGCTCAAAAACTTTAAATAGGATTAAGAGCAAAAGAACTAGAAATAAGAAGCAGATTTTTTTTCGAAGTTTCTTGGTAATTGTGCTGCTTCACTCGGAAGTGTCAACATTGGCATATTTGCGAAAGGGCAAATGAAACTCGAGATCTGCCAACAAAAACGAATGAAAAAAACAAGGGGAAAAAAAGTTCTTCAGAGTGTTGAGAAAAGAGAAAATGTAGTGTGCACAGACCTGCAGCCTGTTAATCCCGATAGTCCGTCTTCTGCCTCGCGTGATGTGTATCTCCTACTATAGCTCCGATCAGCATAGACGTTCACACCCCTGGCAATACCTCAGAAAATGGACTTTCCGAAGGCGTTCTGCAGAGCAGAACTCACGCAGCTGGCTTGTAAGCAAACGAGGCGCAGTGTTTGTTATGTCATACGGTGGCAACCACCGATTACTTTGTAAAGAAAACAGTGGGTGGGTGAACCTCGCTAGATACTGCACGTGTTTGTTTATGCGCTATTACTCAGACGCAAGCAACCGCTCCGGTGTAGCTATAGTAATGGAGTTGTTTGAGCGATTATTGCAAACAGTGGATGGAGCTTAAAGCAAAAGAAAGAAGGGGAAAGCAACTATAAATACGTTTGAGCAATTGAAAGCTCACAAATCCTATTGGGTCGAATTATTTATCAACCAGAAATACATGAAAGGCTTTCTTTTGATTTTGAGGTTGAGCGCTGTTTGAAACCTAGTACTCATGTGTTTGTTTTATTTACTCATTGGGTCATGAGGGCAGCGATCCACTTACTGGGTTTCTCTGCGACACCAGACACATGAGCCTGCCAGCTACTAGCCAAGTTCATAATACATATTGAAATGAATACATTATAGGTCCCTAGCAATCGGAAAATGAGATCTAAATTAGCTTAATCCCTGTAAATTGAGTGACACACAAAGCAAAGGAAAGAGCTAGTTCTTCTAAAGGTCCACCCTCTCGTCTGTAGAGAGGAGACTTTGTCTCTCTCATGGAACCACCTAAGGCAAGGGGGTCCTCGGTCTTTAAGGTATGTGGCGTCCATTGGAGGGAAGAGCAAGGGGCGGAAGGCTGCACAGGTAGTACCAGGTGTTAAATAAGACTTTGTAGAGTCCAACTGGTGTGGGGCTTTACAAGACTTATCTCTTGGTATTAGATAACCCACCGTTTAATATAGGCCTGTACTACACAAGCTGGTAGTTTGACTGAGCAGCCAGGCTGATCTTAAAACGGGTAATGTGAGCTGTAGAGCTGTACAATGAAATCAGTAAATATAGGTATCCAAGTAAACACTTACACACTTAAAGTTATAGTATAAATATTTATTTATATATATACACACACAAGCAATTAGACAATCTTTAAAAACCAGCAACTACTAAATAACATGAATCCCAAAAGTTAGGATTCAATTTTAACAATGCACTAAAGCAGGTGAGTAACTTTTCATATGTTATACATTTTCCAGCACTGTGAGTGACGTCATTTGAGGTCAGTAATAACACTTATTCGTGATCACCTTTGCAATAGTGAGTTATAAAGGAGGGAAACGTTATAGTTAGATCAGAAGATACTTTGAACTTTGAAAAACAGATTCTCCCAGAGGGATGTAGGCATTCTTATCCCAGCAATAACAATGTTCAACGATTAAAACCTGTAAGGGAATACGCACTGGCAAAGCCAATAGGTTCAGAAGAGGGCCTTAAGGGAGCCAGGACAGAAAGGGCTAGTTCAAAGTTCTGATGCTCTCTTCTTAGAAAATGTTTTAGAAAAGTCAGTAGTTCAAATAGAAAATCACAGCAGCTCAGGGGGAGGCACCGTGGAAAAAGCACAAGCTTCAAGGCCAGTGCAAGTGAGTTGAAGTCAACTCTAAAGAGGGTTAAATAGCACTCCCCAATGTAGGACGCACCCCAAAATGGCAAAAGGTTGATGTACGCCAAGCCCCACAGTACCTGTGAACTGAAGAATCTGGTCCAGCTGGATGCCTCCTTGTTGCAGTGCAACAGACCCTTGTTCCTGGTCCTTGGTTGAGGTAACGAAATTAAGGACGTCCAACAGGCTTCTGCAGCAGCACTCGAGAGAGGGGCTCTGCAATAATGGATTCTCCTTGATTCAGCGGCCTTTTGTGGTTTTGGTGCCGAACAGCTCCGGTTAGGTGTTACTTGATCCCTCGGTCCTGGACTCTGATGAGGGGAATCTGGATGAAGATGTCCTGCTTCTGTAGCGTTTTCTGGATGCCCACAAAGCTTTGGCCAGATTTACACTTCCAAAGACAATGCAAACGATGATGGTCAGGGGTCCCCAGGCACTGGGATTCTGCAGCTTTGGAAAGTCACAGCAAGTCGGGGGTTGAGCCAAAATGAAGCTGGTCTTTAGGCTAGTTGGCCCCACCAGCCCAAGGGAGGAAGTCGCCCCGTATGGGTCTTCCCAGTCGAAATGAAAACGGGGTCAGCACAGCTGCAGGGCTTCGCCGGGCACTTTGCGGTCCTCCAAGGTGCTGCTGGCGTCTCTTCACGTCTCCTTCATTCGGATTTTGTCCTCCAGTCGTCAACTCTGCCTCTAGTCCCAAAAACCTCGCCTTTTAAGCAAGTTCCCTAGGCTGTCAATCACCCAGGAGGGTGGCTGTCCTCGCGGACAGCCAGCCGGTCAATCAGAACTGGTTTCACTCGGGCACACCTAGAGACAAAGGACAGGAACGTTTCGGGACCATCCCTCACTTCCTGCCTTTCCAGACACACTGGAGCCTGTGCGGGCTTCAGGGCTGAAGCCCGCCAAAGGCAAAATGTGCAAAGGAATCAAACCAGTTTCAACAACACAGTAAAAACCCACAAGGAAGTAACTGACAAGAAAGGGCAAAAAAAAGAAGACAGGGGCCATTTTGAGAAAATTGTCATCCTTGGGTGCTGTATGCAGCTGAGGAATCAGCCTGCAGATACATGGCACAAGGTAATAAAAAAACCACTGCCATCAGCCATTCAAGTTTGTTCGTGTAACATAATGTTACATGAGAAGTGGGATGAAGGAGTTCCTATGTAACCGCCCAGTACTCCGCATAGGGCGGTGTGCTGGACCCACAAAAGAGAGTAAGACAGAAGTCATCTTACTATTCTTGGGAACAGTAGTTTACCCAAGAAAATGTAGTTAAACATTAAGAGAAGTCCAAAGGACTTCTCAGTGGCACTGCACAAAAGGTGCTGTGTGTCAATGCAAAAAGCAGATGCCTTTGGAGTTTACCAAACTCCATTAAACAGTAAGAAACACAAAAAACCTAGTCAGAAAGAAAACATGAGTGAGAAAAAAGTCCCACTCGTTCAGGAGTTAAAATTAAAAAGCCCCAAGTCCAGCAAAAGAGCAGGGGGTCTCTAACGTTAAAGGGAATTGGCACAGAAATAAAAATTCGCCGGGTGACACTGCGCATGCTCTGCAGTCATTCAGCGAAAAGAAGGGAATACAAATCCATACATTCGGTCTCCCGTATTGTCTTGTTCCCACTGTGATGAATCTAGTGTGGTCCTCCCCAAGTCCCCGGTATGGTCTTCCTCTCATGTGGCCAGGGAAAGCAGCCACTACCTGAACCCCGACCCTGGGGGTGGTATTATGTGGGAGCATCACATGGGAGGGGACTCAAAGGGAGAATTGGTGATCCCATTACCTCATGATTCCCCTATACTTCAAGAATTGATGGCTTATTGTAAAATAGAACAAACTAGTGTTGCTGCTAAACAATGCACTATGAACTTCAGTACCCATAATGCTTATGGTACTGGGATGAGGAAGAAGGGCTCAGAGGCAGCGAAGATTAACAGTGCTATTAACCAAAAGGTGTGGTCTAGTTGTTACAGGCCAAGGCACTGAGCGGGACATTTAAATCCCGAAATTAGTTACAGCTGAAGGAAGGAGATGAGGAAGGAGCAGATGTAGTACGAAAGAAGTAGCTGAAGCAGAGGCTGTCTGAGGTGCAGAGAGAAGAACGCCACTGGATGCCGTCACTAAGATGAAGGCAAGCAGCATTGCAGAGAACACACAGAGGGAAGCGGCGTATGGAGAAGAAGATGAGCTGGTGGGGAGATGAGCTCCCAACTCTGCACACAGTGAGTCAGTGAGCAAGAAGCCGTGGAAGATTACCAGAGCTGTCAGTGCTCAAGGGGAGAGACGCACAGCCCATCGAAGGTACACGAAAGCTGAAGAGAGAGAGGCCAGGACACCGGTGGTCCGCTAATACGGCAGACAGCGAAAAAGGAGACACCGTAGAAAACCACGAGTTTGGCAGAACCTAGCGTTCCGAATAAGACAATTGTTTAAAACCTGTAATTTGAATAACGAACAAGTAAAGAAACAAAGCAGAAGTGGCGAGGACGTACGTTTTCTTACTTGGGACTCAATTTGGAAAAGCTTGTGACCTGCATTGCCAACAGCCAAGAGGCTGTGAAGAAACCACACTAAAGCGACAAGGGCATAATTCCCCTTATAGGAGATAACAATTGGGGAAAGCTTATAACCCACATTGCCAATAGCCAAGAGACTGTGAATCCATACAGAGGCGACAAAGGTTCAAATCCCCCTTTTGGGGATATCCACTGGTGGAAACTTGTAACCCACACTGCCAACAGTCAAACTGCTTCCAAGAAATAGACAATCTGAGAACAATTATCCTATCTTGAGATTCCGGTTTGGGGAAAACTAGCATCCGCATTACCAAGAGTAAAGACGCTATAAGAAAGGGCAATTCTTACTCAGTCCCCCTTCCAAGATATATTGGTGTGGAGAATCCTGCAACCAATATTGCCACCAAGTGTGATTGTAGCTGCATGAGTTTTCTTCCTGGCAGAAGAGTACACCAGGAAAGGGATCATAGTAATTAGTCCTGGCAGGCAAGTATACAGGAAAGAAGATTATTTGAAGAAGTATGTGTGTAGCAAAAAGGTGTGATGGAAGGAATTTAGCATTAACATTAGCATTTATTTAACAAGCTGTGGCATCATCAAAAGTAGTTGCTGCGCTATACTGACAAAAGTATTTCATTTGAAGGTGTAATATGCTAATAACTGTTGGCCATTCTGGTGAGAAAAATTGCTTTTGTTTTGAACTTGTGGTTGATGAGAGGCATTTTCATTAGCAAGAAGTATACTGTTGAGAAACAACAGTTGTATCATTTGTTAACACACATTTGTGCAAAAGGCATTTGCTATATAAAGGGAGAAGACGTACTGGATTGAAAATACGTTTTGTGCTACATTGAGTTTTGTTGAACTGGAACTTTGCTCAGAGTCTTTCTGAATTGATCCAGGGGAAGGGGCTCCAACCCTGGTCGTAAGGAGTACTCTCAAAACCTTTTAAGTTGGAACTGATAAATTGTTTTGTTAAACTAAAGATAGCCATACATTCCTAATTTTGATGTGTGTATTAGTACGGGGGTCCGAGACTTTTTGGACACTCAGTCACTTTCATTTAGTTTGCTAGGCAGGGACCACTTGTTAGGATAGGGAACAATGGCGGTTATCCCATCCTTTTTCATTTAATAAATGGCAAAACTTTAGAAAACTACCTTTGTGTCTGTCTCCCATTTCTGACCCCTCACACCACACTGACCTCACAATGTCAACAGGGGATGGAATCTAACACCCTGGGTGTTGATCGAGAGCCATTTCAGTAAACAATGTCCATCGTGATTCTGCAACTTCTAGATTTGCCTCGCTCCACTCTCCCTCTCCTGCCTTTTCCATCACCTAGTCTGTGCAATAGTGCACATGGTCTGCTGGTGTAGGTGTGCATAAGTTTCACTTGCCGCACACAGCTCTTGGTCTCTGCTGTTCTGCCAGTGATGAATGATGCATTTCTCTCTGCTGCACAAATGCCTTCACTGCACTTCTTCCTGCCGTGTTACGTGCACATGCAATTATTGTCTGCTATGTTGATCTCCTTCTGCACACTCCCACCAACTATTAAGGTGTCTTAGGCTCTCCTTGGTCTGATGCCTTCGCAGTGTGCATGATGCCAGTTCTGCATTTTATTATCCATACATGCATGACTTCTGGGGAGGGATCCCCTCCTGGCCCAAGCATGCACAAGACTGGTCTCCTATGCTGGGCAGCTACCGATAACATGTCGCTACAGTTACCACTGTATTTTGAAGTTGCAGAGTCCAACAACCTAAAGCCATACCGCTCCAGGTGGGTGATTGACTTCTATGTCCTCAGAGGTTCCATGTGCGTTAAAAAGGACGACTACTGGAAAGTGTTACCTATGCTTTTCATGAGCCCAGATGTCCACAATATCATATGAACTGCATGACCGGGACACTTATTCTTACAACCTCATCACTGCAAGCGTGAGCACATACTTCATGCCTCGAGAGCATGAGGATTATGAAAAGGTACATGTTCCACGCCATTGTGCAAGCATTGTAAGGGTGACAGGTTTTACAATTTTGTCAGGCATTTAAATCAAAAGTTAAAACACTGACTTCCACAAATATTCAAGTGATGAGGAATTGAATGCTCAAGTTGTTGCTGTTTGTGAAACGTTATCTTTTCGACTTAAACTTTTCTGGAAAGAAGAGGGACTTGATGATATCCTGGAGACACCCTATCCCGCTCTTACAGCAGTTTTCCCAGCTGTGGTAATGGATTGATCGAGATGGGTAGCAGCACACGAGGGCACCATATGCAACATTGCAATCTGACATAGGGTTAAGAATACAGTAGGAAGGACTACTACAGATGTGGTCAAAAATAACCTCATAAGGATGCTTGTCTAGCTATGGGGAGTCATGCAGAGTGTGTGGAAAGGATTAACTATTTTCAGATAGTTCCTCAATCCGCGAGGAAAGCAAACAGGGCGAAGGAGGTGGGAACTGAATCGGCCGAGCCCTCCGCCACACCAGATGAGTGATTTGAGGCCCAGGTATGGTGTGTGATGGCAAAGGTTGATAACCCCAGGGAAGCTATTTTCTGGTCCTTGCCCAGTGATGGGCATTCCTTCAACTAAGCTTTTGTGCTGAAATGACAGTTTCCGCAATTAGCCCCATCCAGGTACTCCATGTGAACGGCTATCATGTTGAATTTCTTATCGACTATGGAGTTACTCACAATGTCATGGGGCAAAAAGAACAGACCTCCCAACACCTGCCACTCCTAAAGCAGACGTCTAGCCAAACAAGCCAGGCAAGCTGCTCCTATGCATAGGAGTCTTCAAGGAATCAGTTTGCTACAAAGAGCATACTGAGCAGGTGGACATGCATGTATGTGATTAAGTCTGACATTCTCAGTTTCAAGTATGGGAAAAGCATGGGACGCCTTCATATTGTTTAAAGGCTAATGAGGAGAAATGGAGGAAGCAGTTTCACATTCGTTGAGAGCCATTTCCTTTGCCATTCTATGACATTGGGGAAGGGGGGCTAAAAGGTTGCCTCATTACTCTGCACATTAACAAATCAGTCACACCTTTGAGGGGGTACCATACAATATCAAGAAATGGGTGGAAGCAGAGATACAATAACTCCCCGACCTGCAACTTATCAAAGCAGACAGTGGTCATACACCACAAGTTACGCCAAGTGTTCCAGTTCCAAAGAAACAGGTAGCAGGACTTAACAGCATATGCACTGACACGCGCCTAACTAAAACTGTAATTCAATGTGAAAGACTTTTTGTGCAGAGAAAAAACAAAGTGACATTCACGTGCTAAATGGTACCATTTTTCCGAAACTGAACCTCAACTACGGCTACCATCAAACAGAATTGGACCTTGCATCATGATAAATTGCTGATTTTGCCAAGCATCTGAGGTTATTGCACCACACAATGTTTTTTTTTTCTCTGCAGGCTGATGTTTCTTTCAGGAGAAAATTCAAAAGGTTGTAAGGCATATTCCCTACTGACTGCATTACAGCGACCACATCTTTGTGTTAAATCTTAACCAGGATGCACATGCTCTTCAAGAAGCCGGATGTTGAAAAGAGGTCGATGTGAATTTAACAAATCAAATTCATACAATTTCTACTGACACATCCATGGCAAGGTGTATGCCCTGACCACTACAATTCCTCCCAACAAGTTGGCACATGTACATTCTTTCTAGGGTATGGCCAGCTATTCATCAGCGGACACAGCATGTACAAATGTGTGGAATATTTTGTACCAGAGTGTTTCTCAACCCATCAAGAATAGGATTACAAGTGCAGATGCAATTGCTCATTTAGATCATGCCCAAACTAATTAAGAGCGCCACTCTGGTTGGTTTTGGTGTGAATTATTTTCCTTGAAACAAACAAGGTCAGGGCACCATATTTTGTTTTGTCTCCGATGCCAGCAGGAGCCTTTCAGACACTGGGAGGGCTTGCCCTCAAGCATAAAAAAGAAAGCTTTGCAGTTGGTGGGTGTTATGAATCCAATGGACTCATTGTTTTCCTGGCGGTGGCCTCCTTCCATGTGGCCAGGGGACAGCAGTTGCTGCTTGAACCTGGCCCTGGGGGCGGCTGTATTAGGGTGGGACCCAGATGGTGGGAAGACGCTCTCTAGGGAGATATCCTGACTTCATCGGTTGCAACGTGGTGCCCCCACTTTCCCCATGAGGTCGACTCCCTGTTGCCCAATACCCTAATGACTTATTGTCATGCTAGTTCTCCTTCAAATAGAACTGATCTTCTATGTGACATCTTTGGAAAAGATCCAACTATTATGCAACAGAAATCATTAATGGACTTCAATTCCCACAACCACCTCAGTACTGAGACGAGGAGGGTGAAGGAATTGACACAGAGCAACAAGCGTAGTGCGCGTGCTAGTTGTTGGATGAAGGCACCTGTGCGCTGGACCTCTGAAATATGTGAACCAGAAGGTAAGAAGCAGCTCAGGAGAAGATGCGACTGCTTCAGGCAAGGCAGACGGAGTTTGGAGGCACGAACCAGTGCGCAGAAGCTGGAGGCACGAGCCAGCATAGCCGAGCGAGGGAGCTCACCAGCAGAGACGCGTTGCGGGCAAGGCGGCCCGTGGAGACACCAGGAACCATGAGAGGGTCCCTGGGCGTCTAGCAGCTAAGAGCAGCAGCGTGGTCCTTACCAAAGAAGCCAGCGTTCAGGAGCAGAGCCGCGAGGAAGCCTGGAGAGATGTCAGAGCTGCCCAGAGAGGGAAGCAGGTGGCGAGGGTATGCTGCATAAGCACAAGCACAACCGAAAACGCTACAGAGGACTGGTGGGTCTGCCAGAGCAGAGTGGGGACCCGTGGCGTTTCAGCAGCTGCGACCAAATAAAACATTGTGAAATTACAGAAAGTGAAAGAATTTTTATGAATCAAAATGATAGAATATTTTGAACACTGTGAAACTACTGAAAGTAAAGTAAAAAGAAGATTGTTTGCCAAGTAGATATACCAAGCCAACAAGAAAGATATATGCTACTTGGGGATCAAGAGACTTTAAGACACAAAATGTCCTGGCAAGCATACACCAGGCAGTTGTGAATACAATAGAAATCCTGGCAGGGGAGTATACTAGGAAATTGTAAGTGTGAGAGAAGTCCTGGCAGGAGAGTATACCAGGCAAATTGCAAACCTACAAAGATTATCAAGCAAAAACAGTGTGTGTTAATCAAGGAAGGAACATGTGCTACAAAAAGGAACTTTTTGTTAAAGAAAACACGGCTGAACAGTGTTTGTCTAACAGGATTGTTGTGGCCAAGAAAGACTAAAAGGAACTGTTAGACCCAGAAACATTTGTGATACCAGTGTAGAATCCAGGGGAAGGGAATCACCCTTTGGAATGAAGATCCTTTCCAATTTTGTTTGAGAACACTTTAGCAAATTCCATGTTAAAAGACATTTCCCTTACCACTTTATTTGTTTTACTGGGAGGGCCAGGACAGATTGTTTTGGACACAAGGACTACTTTTTGATTTATGACAGCCCGACAAAGAAAGATCCTTAGTTTTGGGTTTTTAGGTAGGGAAACTCCTCTTTAGAATAGGGTCAGGGAGGCATTTTCCCAACCTATTTCAGTTGAATAAAAGTCTTTAACCAAAAACATGACAACTTTGTGCCCGACTTTCATTTCTGACCCCTCACAGTGGGCCTGTGAGCATCACCATTTGCTTGCATAATGTAAACATACATTCACTGCTGTGAAGTATCAGGAGACACTTCTGACTATGGCAAAACGAGAGCGAAAATGCCTTTCTGTATAGAAGTTGTGCAACTTGCACAACACACCACAATTTCAAGATTGCAATGTGCGTCTAGCAAAGCCCATGGCCATGCCTTTGTAAGATTAGATTGCTGCGTTCACTTTGATACAAGCAGCTGAACTAGCGTGCCAATGAGCCCTCCGGGAGGAGACCAGGTGTTGCCTTAAAGTAAATAAAAACCTTCAACTTGGTTCAAGCTGAACTCTGTAATAACTGATGGGAAACCCTCTGGAGGAACTACTGTGCTGTCATCCGGAACAAGGGTTAGTGGACATTGCTCACAAAGGTCATAGTGGCACAGTTGGAAGGAAAAGGCTTGTGTGGCATAATGTATAGATTCCCCCCGTTGATAAATGGTTGTGGCCACCTTGTCAACACACGGGCATCAATGCTTTTCAAAGCATTAGATGAAAGAGTGCACCTGAACCTATACAAAAGACACATCTTCCTGAGGCAGGGCCTCTGAAAAGAAGTAGCTGCAGATCGGTTTGGTCCTCCTACCACTGTGCAATGTATACTTATCATCCACGATTAATTAAATATTCAAAATACCCTGACATTCAAGAAGGGTCATCCACCTCAGGCTCTGCTGCAATTCCGGCCTTTGGAAAAAGTGTTCTCTGCATATGGAATCCTAAAAGGTGGTCCTAACAGATAATGGGTTAAAACCTGTAAAAGACCTACTCGTTGCAAGTAACCATGCCAGGCTTTTCCTGACTATGTGCACTTCGCTCACTGGAAAATGAATTCCTCACAACCCTAAGTGAAGGAATTAGTGTAACGATTAATGGGCTCTGCCGTGAAGGCTGTACAAGTATGCCACCTCACAAAGGTTTTACGTGTGCAAGGATTATGTATTCTGCTTAAGACTGTCACAATACACAGCATGTCACTACCACAAGATGCCCGCCCGAGGTTATTGGTTGGAGGACGAGATCCTACATTCCTCATCTGCCACCTGGCCGAGATCTTCCCAAGCATGCTGGCCAGCTGAGCACAGTGACACCGGAGTGAAAGAAAAGATGAAAACATAGTCTGGTCACTGACACAGGATACGGGAATCATTGGAACAAGGTGAAGTGGTTCTAGTATGTTAGGACCAGACCTACCTTTGATCCAGCAAAAAGGACCATAGTCTCTACCAAAGGGTCCATGTCCATGGCGAATTGAAAGGACAAGACAGTCACTTCAAGGAGGTTTCAAGAGCAGACAGTATCATATCCAGCAAAGAAAATTCTTGTGTGGTGAAGTAAATTAATCTGACGTCTCAGAGGTGCAGGAGCTGAAATAATTGATGAAACTGACTCCATGAAAAGGATGGATTGAAGAAATGGACTGTGGATAGGTGGTGTATTTCTCCAAGTCCCGGGGAAGATGGCATGTACCCATAAGTGTTGCAACATGCTTTGGAGGAGGATTAAAAGGCTGCATGGGTAGCGACTTGTCGCAAGCAGGCTAAGCAGGCTTCCCATTAGGAGGAAGGAAGTTAAGATCAATAAGTTCATACAGTCGCATGCATCTCCTTTTACCAGTGCCAAACCCGCAGTAGGTGTGTTCCACTGTCAAATACCACAAGTGCCAGAAAGAAATGTGAACAAAATCACTGCTCTAAGCTCATTGAAAGTAATTTTTAACACTGAGCAAGGGTGAAGGCACTGCAAGCACTAACCTGTGTGTGGTGGGCTGGAAGGGGAAAAGGGTAAATTTCCTTGGGTGCTTGGAGTACACCACCTCATTTTAAGGAGTATGATGGAAGACACATGACTTTCAAATCAATGTTTATTCATCCTGGCAGCTGTACTGTTTACACAGGTGAAAAGTGGTGGAGAATTGCATCTGCACAGTATTTTCAGCCTGCTTAGGTTTCCAGATATCGCAAGACCTATTCATCTGTACACTGCTTTTAATTATTTGATTTCCCTTGCTTGATCATTTGTTGTTGCCATTAATAGCACATTTTGCTCTCTGAACTTGGGAAGAATCCCGGAATATAGAAGGTGGATAGCCTCCTAAAGTAGTCCAGTCCTTTCAGTGCTGATGGACAGCAACTGGTCAGATTTCTCCGGGTTCAGATATAGTTTTGTTGTTATCACCAGGACCAGTAAAACGATAGTAGCCATCCACGGTAGAGTAATATTTTAATACCATAAACCCTGTTAAGTGACTTCAATTCAGCACTCCAACTAAATCAATGCCCAGTCTGGGATGCCCAAGGGAAGCCCTTATTTTTATATTTTTATGACAAGTTCATAGATCTGGATGATAAACCCTTGTATAACGCCCCTCTCTTTGAATCCCCCTGACCTCACTGAGCCAAGAAGTAGGTTTGTTTTGCAAATTAAAAGATTTATTTGAAAAATTAAACAATATATGTATCACACTTTTATGAATAAATTAATATTTGATAGCACACTTATGAATATAATGTTGATCAACAATGGGTAATGTTACAATTGCACACTCTTTTCAATCAGTGAGGAGTTAATATAGAAAGGATAAGGTAGCAGAGAATACTTTTATGGTTTCAAGGAAAAGCAATGATGGAAAGAATGCAGCACAGAAATAAACTGATACGGTTTCAACAAGAGATAATATGATCACTTTTTCTTTTGACAATTCACTCCCGCACCCCCCATGCAATATAAGGAGATGGAAGAAGAGCACATAGTTTTCAGGAATACAATCAAATGCAATACAAATTACAGTTCCCCCCCCTAGGAAGCTCAGAGCAACCGGTATGCTTAAAACAGGCAGAAATACTTTTAAATGTGATTTGCAATGAAGTGAAAAATATGCTAAAAATGATTTTAATTCCCTATAGGAGACTCAGGGTAGGTGATAGCTACTTAAGATTGGTTCAGGTCAACACTATCAGTGATTCATGAATGATTATCAGGTTGAAAACGGAGTTCAGCAGTTGCAAGCAAAAGGACAGCTATTTTTGACAGGTGGAGAAAATTGAGTCAAATTGCAATTCGCAGCACTTTTTCTGAGTGCGTCGATCGCGATTACGGAAGAACTATAAGGAGTAGAAAGTCGGTTTTGGCCTTGTTGGAAAGCTTAGGTTGTTAGCTTTAAAATGAAAGTTAAATCTTGCTCCTAGGAGGTGCTAAAAGATACAGACAATTTAGTGGAGGTAGATTCTCAGAAATAAAGTAAGATTCAAATGACAAATGACACTTTCACAAATTTGAAATCACAGAATGGACACACGATTTCTATGCAGTTCTAAATAGGTGAAATGGTTTGAATTAGATTAAACTAAGAGATTGGTTTTGCACAGCTCTGGCTGGATACTCACTCCTAATTTTGGAAGTAATGGGCCTCGTCACAGATCTGGTCAACAGGTTTAGCTGCAGTTCTCTCTGCTCTGCTGGTCTGGATCTCTGGTTCTGGCAAAAGTTCTTGGCACTGCACAGCGGTCTGGTCTGCGGTTCTGGATACAGCACTGCTCTCTAGGTCTGGTTCTGGCAAAAGTTCTTGGCTAGAATCAAACAGCACAGCCCGGCTGTTTTATTCTGATTGGCCCCTTGGAAGTCTAGGGTAAATCAGTTTGCAAAATTGTAAGGCCCGCTGAGAATACTTTTAGCTTGCAGTAGGCCTTCTGCTTCAAAGTTCTGGAGTCTGGTTTTCTAAGTTCTGGTCTCTGGATAGTGCCTGAATTTGGATGTCGTCCGTCAAAGTGCTTCGCAAGAAAGTGGAAAGTGAATCTCTACCTGGGTCTCAGTGGCTCTTTTTATGTCTTTTGAAAGTGGGTGGGAAGGCTAACTTTCTATGCTCAACCCTCTGAGGATCCTGATAGGCTAGAGGATTCTCTGTCGCCTGACTGGGGAACTGAGTTGTGAGTCAGAGTGATGCTACCATTTTACAATCTATTGAAGAAACGCCCCTTTGGTTTTACTTAGAACCCAATTTTTCATAATCAAACATGTTTCCCAAATATACAAGTGGTTCATAATACATGTACACATCACCGATGAATTAAGACCGGTCTCTGTTCAAGCCTCATGTTCCTGCGAGCTTGGGTTCAGAAACAACAACGTTTTGAGCTTTTAGTGGGTTTTGCGATGTTGGTTTTTCATCTAATCTTCCACGGAGGTACACCCCCCTCCCTGAGCATATTACTAAGTTATCATGTTTCTAGCATAAACACCGTACCCACAATATTCATAAATTCCGGGGTTCGGTCCCAGAACATAGTACAGAGTTGAGTTTAGTCTCAAATTGTAGGTACATTTTTCATATTAAGAATCTCCAAATTGTACATTTTTGTCAGCTTCATACAATATTTTATAAGCAATTAAATAAAACATACATTTGCTCTCAATTCAGTACACCCATTTGCTTGTCCCCGCCCCCGGGAACTTGGCTTGACTCAGAGATCAAATGTCTTTCCTTCCCCCAGATCAACTGTTGACAATTACACCTCAAATCAGCATATCCTATTCAGTAGAAAGAGTCTATTGTGTTGACTGAGGTCAGCAGACCAGGGTGCCACTCTGCATCTGATTAACACGACCATGTGATCTCCTGTGCTGTTGCTGGTAAGAGCAGGTGTCTAGGCTTCCCATGGACAGAGGTCTCTTGAACTTTTAATTGAATCAGACTGCCTTCTTGTGAGGAGTTCTGAGGTGTGAAGGCTTCCCATTGACCAGCAAGGCTTTGACGTTTCCAGCTAACTCAGGTTCCTTCTCAGCACCTGAAATACCGGTCTCCTGTCAGAGTTTAGATCGCTAGCGCCGGTTAGTGTCAAGCGCCGGCACTGCACCCATTTTTAGAAGCTGTCTTGAATACCTTTCGAAAAGGGGATTTTACTTGGTAGCATATGATCCTTGCTAACATTGTATTAATGTGGATTCTGCAGTAGAGTAATGTAGAACACCCAACCAGAAGTTGGATTTTTTGTCCGGTGGTTTTGTGCCCATGATTTTACCGATTTTTGACATTAATTAAAACAGATTTTGAACAGCACTATATTCCTTTGCACTGATTTTGCTCATGGCGCTTCTGGCCCATCACGCTCGCACTGGTGGGTGGCAGGTCAGGCGACCATTTTGGTGTGCACAAAAACTGCACAGCTTTCCTGGATTCTGGCGCAAATGTGGGCTTTTCAGCCATCTTGGATTTTCTAAGCCCACAGCAGCAAACGTTGCAGCATAATAACTCGAACATGGGTCGATACACCCGACAACCCCCACTTCCTAACGAGGACCACATATTCTGCTAGTGGGGGGCGGGAGGGAAGAGGGATTATGGCACCAGCTAGAATGCTTTTTAGGTCTGCACTGCCATAGAACTGCCCTTGGTAAGAATCAGAAAAAAGTCCCACAATAAGCACCCTGGCACTTCCAATAAAATGTGTGGGTAGCATAGAGAAATGTTTAACTTCATTTGTTGGTATCTGGCTGACTTGCAAAGTCTAATTTGTATTGACACCCTTATGGTTTGGATTATTTCTTGAGCACAAAGCTTGCCAGTGAGGTGGCCCCTTTGCTCGGACATTACTGAAATGGATCATATGCACATAAGGAGTCTACAGTTCACCAAGGAGTTCTAGTTGAAGTGCTTTGTTTCTAATGGCCTGACAATTGCCGGACAGAGTAGCTCAGGATTTATTTGATTTATTGTTCACTTGTCAGGCGCTTATACAGGAAGCAAATACTGTGTCAAAGCGCCCACACTTTGCAAAAGGGAGGGGACATGGGATGATAAACAATTACAAATTACAAAAACATAAAATACAGTGGAGAGGGGGGAAGGGGAACCTACTATGCCTTGTGAGTGTTTAGAACTTTTAAGTGCAGAAGGGAGAGGGAATGGGATAGGTGATGTGATGCTTGTGGGTGAGCAGCAGGTGAAGTGCAATGTAAGGTAAGTGCAAGCCACAAAGGGTGGTGGGTGAGCCGAGGCAAGTGCTGAGGATAGACAAAAGCTGGGATGATAAGGTTTGGGAGATCAGGGGGCCCTGAGGATGCATAAGGGCCCTGCACACCAATCCGGCGACTGAGACTAGCGGAGGAGAAGGGGTGTGGGGGGAGAGGAGAAGAGGAGGGTCTTGAGGCTCTTCCGAAATTTAAGAAAGTCCTGCTCAAGACGAAGAGGAAGGGGAAGGCAATTCCAAAGAAGGGAGCCAGATGAGGAAAGGGATCGACCACCGGCCCTCTGCTTAGCAAACCGCTCTACACACAAGGAATTAGTGCTAGAGGAGCACAGAGAATATCTAGAGAGGGAATATTAGTAAGCAAGAGTTGCAGATGGCGTGGTCCCTAGACTCAGACGGCCTTGTGGATGATATAGAGGTATGCAAATTTAATCTGTGAAGCCACCAGGAGCCAGTGAAGATTTGTAAGGCAGGGGAGATGCGGTCCCTGGGCTTGAGGCCAAGGATAAGTCGTGCTGACCTATTCTGGATTAGCTGGAAGGGGTCAAAGAGTGGAAGAAGGCAGATTCAGGAGGAGGCGATTACAATAGTCAAGCCTAGAGGGAACCAGTGCCCGGGTAACATTGAGCCTCTGGGGGGCGGTGAGAAAAGGTAGAATTCCTTTGAGAGGGAAGAGTTGAAAGTGCGACTTCTTGGCAATGTCCTGAGCGTGAGGGAGGAAGGCGAGGAGTGAAGAGGACTCCAAGGTTGCTGGCTTCAGAAAAGGGAGCAGGGGCAGAGCCCATGGAAGAAGGCCAGAGTGAGCGGAAAAAGTCTGGAGCAGGAGTCCCAATAGGGAGGATCTCTGTTTTGCTGGTATTGAGGCAGAGATCATTCGAAGTGCACCAGGCAGAAAGGCAGTCAGGGATGATGGAAGGTGCAAGGGCATCTGCGGGAAGTTTGAAGAAGAGTTGTGTCTCATCAAAATAACACTGGAAGTTGGAGGAGAAAGAAGAGAGGGGACGTGACAGCAGAGTAAGGAACATGTTAAAGAGCCAAGGCAAGAGAATAGAGCCCTGGGGGATGCCACAAGTGGAGAAGGAAGTAGGCAAGAAGAAGGTGCCCAGGATGACTTGGGATGAGCGGTCAGTTAGGAAGGAGGTCAGCCAATCCAGTGCCCACTCCGAGATACCAAGGGTGTCATGGAGCCTTTGCATGAGGATGGAGTGGTCGACTGCGTAAAAATCAGGAGTGATAAAGAACGATGAGGACAGAAGGGGAGTTGGAATCCAGGGATGCAAGCAGTTCTTCGCAGGCGTTCAGAAGAGCAGTTTCCGTGTCTCTGGATGCTCGGAGTCCAGATTGATGGTTGTGGAGACCGCCAATAAGTTCAGTATGAGAGTTGAGTTGGGACAGGGCCAAATTCTCAAGTAGTTTCCCCAGGAAGGGGGTGATGGAAATGGGGGGGCGGGGGTAGTTGGCTGGACAGGAAAGGTCTGATGATGGTTTTTTGAGGAGCGGACGCACAAGGGAGTGCTTGAGGGAGGGAGGAGGGAAAGGAACCCATAGCAAAGGAGTGGCAACAGAGGCCAGCGAGTGCCGGGACGAGAGAGAAAATATTGTCCTTGATGGTTCTGGATGAGCAAGGGGCAACCTGTTTGGTAGAGACCTTCATGGAGCTGACAGCTAAGGTGACTTCTTCCGGTGCGACAAGGGCGAAGGAAGAGGGCGAGTGGCCAAGGGAGTGAAGGGTGGGTTGAGAGAGTGAGTGACAAGGCTGTTTGGGATGTCCTGAGTTTTGTTCAAGTGAGTGGCAAGTGCGTTGCAGAGGGCCTGAGAGGGAGTAGGGGAGGAGGATACTGCGGAAGGGTTAGCAAGTTCCCTGCAGATTTTTAAAAGTTCAGCCGTGTTGTTGGATGCGCCAGAAAGGGATAGGCCCTTTTCTTGGCATGGATAGAGAGTCTGTAATGCCTTTGGAGTAGGAGGCAGGCCAGTTTGTCAGAGGGTGAACATGAGGTTTGCCATTTCCGTTCTGCAGCTCTGCATTTTCGTTTCAGGTCTGCAAGTTCGGAATCGTACCAAGTGTTACGCTTAGAGGTGGATTTCAAGTGGATCCTCATGACTGGGGCAAGAATGTCAAGGGTGTTGGTGATGGACAGGTGGAGGTTGCTGAGAGCAGAGTCAGTGGTAGAGACAGAGTTGGGTTAGCAAAGGGGGTGAAGGTGGAAGTGAAGGCAGCAGCTGACACTCGTTTCAACGGACGGATGTTTGTGAACGAAGTTGGCAGGGCTTTTGCAGAATTGTCATAGGGCCATAAGGACTGTGGTGGGAGGAGAGAATGAGTGATCAGACCAGGAGAGACCAGCCCACTCAGGAAAAGAGAGGCAGTGCTTGGAGGCCGGTAAATTGTAGCAATAATTAGTGTGGTGGAAGGAGAGATGACCAGTTTGCATACTAGGCTCTCAAAGGACGAATAGAGCTGAGTAGGTAAGATGAAAGAAGGAATCCAGTCAGGGAAGATTAAGGCAACCCCACAGTCAGCACAGGAGGTTGGGGCTTCAAGATGATGTTAAAGCCATCAGGTAAGAGGGAGTCAAAGTCAGTGACTGAATTTGCATTGAACCAAGTCTCAGTGAGTGCGGGAATGTCAAGGTCAGTGTCTCCAAGGAGAAGGCAGTTAGCAGAGTATTTGTTGGCTGAGCGTGCCTTGAGGGTAGCCAGTTGGATACGGGTTGCTGCCTTTGAACCTTTTTTAAAGGTGGAGTAGAGGGGTGTGGTACTTCAGTCAGAGGTGGCTGAGCAGGGAAGGAAGAGGGGAAGAGCCAGGAGAAGGAAGGAAGTTGATGAGAGACGGCAGGATCCAGTCAAAGAGAATAAGGTTGGCCTGAGGGCCCTGAACCAGGAGGGTGCCAGTGAGGTAGACATGAATGCAGCAGCGAGATGAGAAGAAGCCTGCCAAGGATTTCCCTCTTGAGCCGCCATTAATGGTCAGAGAATGAGAAAGGAAACCATTAATGGTAGAGATGAGGAGTCCATAGGTCTGGAGATGGGACATAGAAGACAATGTCAGTGAAGATTTCTCTGGAGGATGCACTGACATAGGTGTCTGCGATTAGGAGACCAGGGTTTGCACCAAGGATGTCTCTTTTGTGCTTTTTCCGCCATCCAGATCTTTGGAGAGAGGATTGTTAGGTGATAGTATAGCAATTAGAGAAAATTGGAAAGATGGAGAGTGCCATCTCAGAGCCAGAGGATCGATGTGAGAAGGCAGAGAAGGAAAGAGGGGCAGGGAGGAGGCTGCAATGCAAGTCCAGAACCTACTCATAGGCGGCTTAGTGGTTATAAAAGGAGGACACAATATAATGCAGAGTAGTAGGAATGAGTAAACCTTTTTTTGTGTGTGTTTTTTTTAAGCAGGAGAAAAAGGAATGCAGCAAGGTGGGTACAAGATGAGAGCACACCCAGGTAGTTTCCATTTTTAGAAAATGGTCACAGTGCAATGTAGAGAGTGAGCACACCTAGCTTCTATTTTTAAAAAAGAGTCACAATGCAATGTATGTAGGGTGTTCCACAAACGGGAAACTAGGTGCAAAAAGAAGCATCTACCCCAACATGGTTTCTTGAGAGCAATGGTTAAGCTTGTTACTGCAGGATGCCGCAAACCATAAAGCTGAAGTGTGGAGACAGGAAGCTGACAAAAGCTCAAGGTATGACCTTTAATGCTGAGGTCAGAGAGATCACATGGTTGACAATGATCAAATCAATAGCTGGAATCAAAAGAATTCGTGTTCTGCCTCTGCTGCTATCAGTGTACATTCCAATGTGTATGACCACAGAAACCGGAATGGCTTCTGCACCACTGCACTTAATGAAGCTGCCTTGCAGTTGGACTAGCAGTTTGACTCCACAAACAGGTACAGTTGCCTTCTCTAAGATCTCAACGTGCCACCAGTGCTCAAACTGGGTTTGTTCAACAGTGGCTCAGCTAGGACTAGTTTAACCCTTTCAGTGCCAACCAAAACTTCAGGGCCCCGGAGTGCCAGAAAATTGTGGATTCCCAATGGAAATCCTAACTAATATACATGTTAATTAGGACGCATATACACATACTTTGGGGAGTAAAAAGGATAACCCCTTACACGTAATAACGGGTTCCATGTGGAATTTCAGCATACTGATAGTCGTACACAAAAAAAGACTGTCGATTTTGGTGCACCCCTCAATATTCTAAAAAAAAAAAAAAAGACATTCACCCTAAAGTACTAGAAATCGGTCAGCTGGAAAAAAATTCTACAATTATTGGTGGCAAAAAGAATGCAGGGTCAAGGAATGCATTCCTGCACAGTGCCAGGTTAGGAAGTGTTTGATACTAGCTGGGAGCCCATGGAACACCAACATGGACTGAAACGTGCCATGATCAGGATTGAATACCCACTTGACACCAGCATCTATGGGGTTGTTCAAATTATAGTCCAAGACTTTTTGCAAAGTGTAGCCTCCCACAGGGGAGTTGCTAGGCCTGGAAAAGACCCGGGGCTAAGCTGATGTTGGAACTGTTGGGACTGGGGGCTAGCTAGTCTTTTGGCTGTAGCTCCTGAGATTCTATTCGGGGCTACAACCAAAAGATCAGGGGCTATAGCCCCCTTAGCTCCACCCTAGCAACGCCCCTGGACTCCCACACACTCAAGATTGTCAGTGGGTTTTACCTCTACATTTAAGATAAACAAAGCTAAAAAATGGGAAGAAAAAAAAAAATGTTTTCTCCTGTGTTCATTAAGTTGCATTTCATTGTTCTCGCTTCCCCTAAGAGATCTGCCAGTGAACAGCGCCCTAAGTGTTGGAATACCACTTATTTTTATGCAACACAATTGTGTAATCCAAAGCGAAAAGTTAGAAGTGTGCTTATAAGACACTGTGAATAAAAAAGACGGACACAATCGATTGTTTTTGGCCAAATGTGCACATCGTTCGTCACAATTATAGCCATTAAAGTATCACTCGTTCTTAATGCTCCCGTTCCCCATATTCAGCCTATTTTCTGAAATGGGAATCACGAAACTGCTGTGAACCACGCAGCAAAACCTGGACCTCAAGGATCAATCCCTAAAAAGTCATTGACTAGGTTTCTAATGTACATCTACACAGAGAGCCTGTGCCGTCTCAGTTTAGCACTTTAAAGCTCACCAAAGGTCCCAGTAGAGTTCGCTTGTCTCCATTGATACAACATCACATGCAAACGAAGAAGGGCAGCTACATTCAGCCCCATCAAGATGGTGCGAGATAGACTGACACTTCGAGAAATATTCTATATCTAGATGTCCCAGAGAAGAAGCGCAACTTTCCCTGCTCACTGCACACTGGGCTCTTCGAAACAGTGACTAATGAAATGTCATTGGAAAGTTCAAACCTGCACAGAAGAATCATAAACCAGTTCGACACAGGTAGGCACCAAACTGCCATCTTAGAAACAAAATTCCAAATACTTGTCGAATCTACTCGGGTAAACCCTCAGGCAAACGCCGTAGCCATGAGACATTACATAATCCTACAGTGCGTCTACTGAACACAGGAAAATACAACTTAATAGACTAGGTGAAATTGGATAAATGTCCCTTACAACCAAGTGTTCTGGTTCACACGTGTAATCCACAAATCCCATATAGAAGTAGTGAAGTGGATTTATACTGCGCGCTGTTGCCATTGCAAGCAAGTCCATCACATGATCACTCACCATCGACTATAATGGTCTAGGGTGATGGGAATTTTAGCCCCAAAAATCTGGAGGGCTACCGGTTCACCACACCTGCGATATATTAAGCCTTAAGAAGTGGTGGGTAAATATGAGCCAGCAAGAAATGGACAGACACTTCTAAAAGCCTTCAAGTACCAAACAATAGGCTCTGCAAGGAAAAAGTGAATGATATCCAACCTAAAGTGGAGCAAAACAAGAATACCTTTGAGCCCCAATTTGTTTCCACAGTGGGGAAGACCAACAGCTGTTAGCTCGGCATCGGTAAAATGTTTATAATGACCTGCCCCACTATACGTAATAACCTTCTCACTCTGGCGTTTCACTCGGTCAGACTGCTATTTACTATTTTAGAGAACCAACTGGACACCCATTTATTTGTATTCCATGTCTGCTCCCAATAAAACAATTGCTTTTTTGTTTGGGGATAGTGTGGAATCCTGAAGGGACACATGTACGAATTAAACCTAAATTTGCTTTCTAAAGCCAGTCTAACCCAATGGATAGTTGGAAGACTGGCCTATCGAAACGCAAAGGCTACTTCCAACATCAATAGTTTCCACTAAGACTATATGCAGCAGAGCCCAGCCTTTTACTTGGCCATATGCTAAATGGTCTAGATCCCCAGCTTCTTACAATTGATCAGCAAGACTAAATCTGAAACAACGTTTCACAAACACAAAAATCAGAGACAGTTTGGACATGGAGATAAAGCTTTTGAGTCCATGACATAATTATGTTATAGAAGGATTACATTTTGCACCTTCCTTAGCTAAAATATACAGATCACTATGGCGATTCACCTGGTAACGCCTTGAAGCGATTCATGCAAAAACAGATTGAAGCAATTTCAGTGCTAGTGGGAAAAGTACACATACCAAATATGGATGTTTTGTAATCTATGTAACGGAGCTGAGGGGCCCCTAACACACAAAGGATTTGGGGAGCATACACTCTTACTCAGTGTTAGAAGTGTAAAAGCAAAAGTCAATAAAACTGACTCTGGCTGGTGATCAGCTAGGCAGGAGCATGGTCCAGCACATGTGTCAAGGGATTAAGGCTGGGGCAAGCTGACAGCAAAGTAGGTGGAACAGACAAAAGTAAGAGGTCCCACTGTACGGTTATTCAGTTTTTTGCTCCATCAGTCATTTCAAATATTCATATGTCTCCTTTATGCAATCATTCGCCTCTACTCGCTGATACAAACTCTGCAGGAACCCATGCCAAACACCTACCCTAACACAATGCTGCTTCCAAAGGGCCTGAAAGTAGAAAAACATGCATGGTCATGAATGGAAGATTCCCAAGACTGAAAGTCTTCCATCTCCTCTGGTCCGACAGAGAACTAGAGAGGAAGAGTCCAAGATCCTCCATACAACAAAGGTTCCATCCAGGGATAGTCACTATTCTCACGCGGGCATAACCCACTGTTAGATGGTAGACCTTCTTACTTAGTGGGAATCTATGTATACAGTAACCCCAATGAAGGTCTCAAACACTAATAAAATATGTACCCCATCTAGTCCTCATGATGCTCTGACAAACAACCTTAAAACAAATGTAGGTCAATATGAAAGGATCCACATGATGTGACATACAAAAGAAAATTGTCAATTTTATTAAATAATACATTAAATCAAGGGTGTAGCCACCTACTATTTCTAATTAAAATTAAATGTTATAAAATGTACATTCATCAGTATACAACATCTGATGGTATGATCATTAATCATCCAATTATAACAATAATGATACACTGTGTACATGGTTGGTACATAGAAAATCAAGTCCCCATGACCTGATTGTTCATAGTGTTGGTTTTCTACACCCCGTTCTCACACTAGAATTGTCTTGACCCGACTTATATAAGTTTCTGTCCTTCGTGACTGAACATGCCGGGCATTCCTCAGGAGGTAGAAAATGTGCTTCTTAATGGTGGCAGTGGGTCAATTCCACTGTTCTCGCCAATATGATTTCCAGAGGGTCCCTGAATGTTGTTTCTTTACACTTTCAAACGACAATGCAACCCCAAATGTTGCTATAGCTGTTCCACAATTATCAGTTTAAGCTCAACCATATCACCTGCTTTAATGGTGGTAGGTAGGGGATGTGTGTCCTGTCCTGTCTTATGTTCAATTCTTTGGTCACCCTGTTGGGTTTGTCCCACTGGTAAAACTTGAATTAGTAGCACACAAGACTATAAACTAGAAAAATCTCACTGGAGAGAGGGTCTTCCACAGAGTGTACCCGTCAATTGGTGGGGCCTTTTATGCCCTCCACTCCCCAGGCACTGCCATTCACTCATATCTGTCAATGTCCATCCAGGGATATACAGTATGATGCTATCCTCCATGTAGGCAGGAGCAACCCATTGGATGCTTTTGAAGATGATGCAGAGAAATGTCATTCTACTAGGAAGCACAGTAGGGTCCTCCAAGCAGCTTGGACATGATCAGTTTCGAGCCACCTGAAGTCTAATAAGTTATTTCCCATGGCAGTGCATTACAAAAGTCCAATTGCCAAGTCACATCGTCTCCTACAGCTGCACACTTGTCCAGTGGCACGAAGGTGCAAATCCCACATAGCCACCATATGATGAAATGTCATCCCTTCTGAATGGCTTGACCTTGATCAACCATAACAGTTAAGCATAAAAACTAATAGGTCAAGTTGGCACATTTTCCAAAAATCAGGGGGAGATGGGACGCGAGCAGGGTTTCCTTCCTAATCTTAGCAGAACCTTCTCCATATTTCCCTGGCTAAAATGATGCAAGACAGAGTCCATCCAATCTGAGAAAACAGCCAGGGTTTGTGAAGGTTTGATTAAACAAGGTTTAGCAGTCACTACTATAAGGTGGTCAAATGAGAAAAGGTTAGGATTTGACTACTAAACGAACCATTTCGGAATGGTGCCACAGATGCTTGTAAAAAGTAGGGAAACCATTAACAGTAAAAAAAAACAACCAGTAAATAAATAACAGTAGAGGAAATCAGTTCCCACTCACTTCGGCTCACTTCGGCTTCTGTTCTTACTGGACAATAAATTAAAGTGGTTAAATTAATCCAGTTGATCAACAATACTGACCACTCACTAAGCAAACCTACTGCATCTTTGCGATTTAACCTCTGGACCATCCACAAGATACCCCATTCTACAAGGCCCTGCACTGAGTGATGCCACTTGACAGACCTACAGCAGACCACCACAATGGAAATGAAAGCAGGCAGCAAAACAAATAATCACTTTAGCAGAGGAAGACCGTGTATTTGCTTGAAACTGTAGAACCGCACATTCGACCTGAGCGTTTTAGTTGAACAATAAAAAACCAACACACAGTTCAAACATATCTGCCAAACTTGGGGATGAGCCAATCTGTTCTTCAACGGGCACAATCGAAAGTGTGACACGGTTTCCTTACAGACGGACGAGATATGGCTGAAAACCTATAGCGAGGCAATTCGTTACAAATGGTCGGAGTTTTTTCACATTTCTAGAAAAGCTTTATCTGAACCAATTTCACTATAAAACCAATTTACACCATTCTAGGCTGGTGCAAACTACGAAGTATGAGGAATGGCCATACTCATGTACTATTACAGGATGGGCTGCAAGCCCTAGAAGAGGTAGGAAGGTTGAAACTCGGACATGTTTAGTCGAACTAGCTGTGCTGCACCGATACATGCATGTTCACTTGCGACATTGTGCCGACAGCTGCAACAGCAGAAAGCTACACAGGAAAGATATGCTCGCGGTTTCATCACTTAGCGACGCTGGCCTTGTTGGATTGGGCATGCAAGTGCGGTTTTACTGCAGCAATGAACCATTTCATCCATTGAACGGCTTACAGTGTGGCCAAGTTCACCGACGGGTCCAACCACCGCGGCAATAAAATGCTGCAAATCTGCCGCATGAAGCGTTTGTGACAAACCTACTCTTCTAGCAAGGTGTCCGCAATTCCTCCTGAAAATAGTTCGATGGACTGCATCTACAGCTTTGAGTAGCAGAAGCCACCTACCTACCACAGGAAGGTGGTCAGGTTCAGGAAGTAAGCACGCCGAGTCCAAGGTAAATTTACCCCAAATGCAGCAACTTCACGCCAATGAAATGAGCGCAAGTCCGTCTCTCTTTTCAGTTGTTCTGGGAAATATTTGTTGCATAAAAACTAATATTCGGGCCTTTACTGCAAAATTAAAACTTGGTCCTTTTTCTTGTCCCAATGGGGAAACCCAACAGTGTCAGTGAAACGTTTATACTGACCTGCCCCACCATACTTCCCAACACCTGTAATAACCTTCTCACTTGGGCGAGTCACTCTGTCCGGCTATTTACCATTTTAGAGTAACAACTGGACACCTCTTTTTTTATTTTGTCATTTGTTGATAACAACTTTAACACATATCAATAAAAAAAAATGTCTAAAGAATACATAATAGTATTCAAAGATGCGTCCTTTGACTTCAGGCAGGTGACACGCAGAGCAGGAATGCTCAGGAGAAAAATAGGTTAAAAAAGGAAAATTCTTTATTATGTTAAAGAGGTAAAATAAGGAGTTAAGCAGGAGGGAATAGGTAATACATTTTCCAGTTCAAGCTCCTATCCTGAAGTCCTGTCCAAAGGATTTCACTGGAATCGGGGGCCTCCAAGATGCTACATTCCAATGCACCTTCTGTTTTATGAGATTTACAGTCAGGATTCAAGAGTAAATATGCACAAACATTTAAGTATTATGAAACTCCTTCACTCTATCTTGCTCATTACTAAATTAACTCTCCCGTATAGACAGCTTCACCTAAGATTCCATGAATAGAATTTAAGAATTGTACAAGTTCAATTGTCAATGAGGAGTTTCGGCCACCCATCAATTGGTCCCAAAACCAGACACTTCACAAGCCAAAAGTTTCCCCAAGAACAGCGCCCTGTGAGATTTAATTGTAGGACAAAAGCATACCAGATGTTTGTGTTTTTAAAGGTTCCTTTCCACGAAGACTGCAAAACCTATCTGATTCTGTTACACCTCCAATTCGTCCTCATCGATCTAGTGTTCCGAATAGATAAAAACAAAATCTCATGAACACAGATCGAGATTTGTAGTTCTGAAAATGTTCTATATATTCTGGTAGTTTGGATAGGGTCTATATTGATTGCCTAGTTTTTATTCATGTACACTCCCAATACAGTAATTGCTTTTTTTGTTTGGGGAGATTTTCTTCCAATTATACCCAAATAAAGGTTTTGGAAAAGCAGAGTGAGGGACTGTAAGCAGAAATGTGGAATCCTGAAGGGACACGGGCACAAATTAAGGCCAGAGTCTTTCTAAAGTCAGTAAATGCTGGCATAGAGAAAGACAAGTAAAATGTGGGAGGAGTTGCTTATCAACTTATCGCCTTTCATGACTGCCAGGGCATAGGCACAGAACAAAGCAGGAAGACATGGAAGCAGTTGCTCTATTTGTCCCATTTGTGTTCTTCTGGAGGAATTAATGGGAACACAATGTATTTCCTCTCGCACTGTAGAAAAATACAAGGCAGGTATAAGGAAGCAAAGTGAACACAACAGAGATGCAATTCTTAAGATGGGTCCAAGTAGTTTTACTTGGGATGATGTGTACAGTTGGATAAACTGAAAACTAGACAGAATACTAGACCACAGAAAAACCTCCCGTTCTAAAAGGGCTCTGTTAAACAAAATCTCTCTGGTTCTCGCCCCAGCATCACTCTCAGTTTTTAGATAAAAGGTGGCTCTGCAGAGTGCATTCTATGTTACTGGTCAGACTCCAAATGAAGCCATTGCAGAGCTAGAGAAGTCCTTGTTGAAGTCCCAGCATTAGGCATGGTAAGGTTTGTAGCGTCCCCCGGGTGTGCTGTGAGCTTGGGGGGTGGAGGGGTCTTTATCTGCCTGGCTGGGGTTCTGCTTACCTCCCTAAATCAGAAAGCTGATTTTACGGTTACCCACCCCACTTTCATTTGCTCCTTGCTGATTCGCCGCTCGCTTGTGCCTTAGGGTCCAACACTGGACCTGGACGCCGTCTCTGGCACCGAATGTAGACTAACCTGCAGTACTACCACAAGCTTATTCCTCCTCCCAATTCCTTCAAACAACCGATAGGTTGGGATAGTTCTTCCTTACTGTCTTTCCTGCCATTCTCCTTCTTGTTCTTTACACAGCTCCCTCTCCATCCTGATCATCTTCTATTCCAACCTCTTCAAAACTCGCCACTCCTTCAGCTCTCAAGGTTCTCCTCACTCTTCAACATCTCAGATCTTATCTCCTCTGTTAAGATGTCCACCTTCTCTCTCCACTGCTCCTGTTCTTTGCGATTTCACCTCCTCCCGCTGCTTTAGCCGCCTGCACCTCCAGATCTTCCCTACTTCTTTTTCTTCAACCATTTCCAACTCTTCTTGCACCTTCAGCTTTCTCCACACCACTTATCACCATTGTGTCTAACTTACTTCTGGCCACTCTAAATTAATGTGCATTCATTGTGGCCATCTGCTGACCCGTCCAGCAACTGCCCTGCAGTGGCAGCAGGGCAGGTTCAAAGGTAACATGTGCATTCCGGATAGCTGTCTGAACACAAAGTTCCAACAGCTAGAGGTGGCTTTTTAACCATCTACACCTGTGGTTTATGACATACTAATTGTGTCTCCTAGTCAGCCTTGTGGCTCATTAAACTGTAAATATAAGCCATGTCAAGCTATGACATAGTGGCTCTTGAGGTTGCACAATTATAAAGCCACAGGTATTTAGATGTCATATTAGTGTCAGCTTGGCAAGATAACTCATTCATGAAATGGCTAGTGTGGATTAGCCGTCAGACCTTGTCGTTCCCAAAAACAACCATGCAGAACCCTGCCCAGGAAGCTGCCCTTTCATCACCAGGAGGAAGGCTACACTTTCCTCAGGGGGAACAGGAACACTCATCTGGATGTCCCCTAGGAACTGGTGCTTCAAAGATAGCCCTGGCATAACAGATGCTCACCCTAGGAAAACATGGCAAAGGGGTAGAGTTGGGGTAGCCCATAAGAGAGGTCTAGGTTATGGGAGGGGTTCCACATCTTGGATTCAGCTTGGAGTCCCTATAATTCTTGCTCGTTTCTGAAGACCAAGCTTTCTTAGTATGACATCAGAAGGAAAAAGACACATAGCAGCCTGGATTGGACCCTGACAACGGGCTTGCTTTGGGTCAATCCACTGTAGCATTTGGCCTTAACAATGGGGGAAACCCTACCCTTAGTTGATTAATCCTTGGACTTCAAGTCATGAAAGAATAACCAAGGAAGACGAAAGCTCTTCTCTACACACTTCAAGGGCACATTTGGGGGCGACACTGCTATGGACCAATGCCTCTCTGTTACTTGTGCACTAGACCCAGGATCCTGCTCACTGGAGAGACAACCTTCCTGGAGAGGAAGGGCAGAACAAAAGGACTCATCTTTCCCTGGAGACACTGTTTCCCGGGCCTCTGAGCAAGTCTAGAAGTAGCTCAGAACCCGGTTTACGGTTTCAACAACTCTGAGCCAGCTCTGCCCCAGTTGAGTCACTTCAAGCCACTGCAGTGCCTGCAGTGCAGCTTCTGGCATTACAAGAGCTTCAAACTGCTTTGAGCAGTTTTGATCCAACCTCGACGCTGTGACGCAATTCACTGTGGTGACTTGATTGCTGGCTCAACGCTGTAGAAGCACTCGACTCGCCGCATCCTGAGCGACTCGACCCAAAGGAAACATCCTTTCAACACAACTCAAAAGCCAACTTAACCCACTTGAAGCCATTGACTCGCCAATTTGAAACACAATTTTATCCATAGCCCGACAAATGATTTGATGTGTTGGCAACCATCAACTCAACCAGTCGTGATCACTGACTTGATCCACAAGGAGCCCCATCTCAAAGCCAATTTATATCCAACTCTGTGCTACTTCCGAAAAATACAAAAAAGTTGTTTGAAGCAGTCGGCACCCATGACAAGCAATCCAGCCCCCAATGTCTTATCCAGTACTCCAGTATGTCTGCCCTGCTAGATTAGTATTAGTATGGGGTGGGGTATGAGTTTTTGACACTACTCATAACTGTAGTCCTTCAGAACAGTAGTCGTTTTATCACATCTCCGTATGGAATGGGAAATGATGGCATGTATGCTAAACAAAGCCAATATGAAGTCCAACAAAAATGCAGCCCACATGACGCCAAAGCATGAACGCTATGCTTCCCGCATAAAACATATTCAAAACAAGGGTTCCAGTGCATACAAAGCATATTCCACAAGTATGAACCATCACAATCCCTTGGCCCCCAAATGACTGGCCATGCTCAAACCTCCCAAAAATAAACTGCAGAACTACAGGTGAAGAACCATGCAGACCAGACAGAATCTCTATGGAGATGCCTGAATGGAAGGACTCTGACCGAGCAGACACGCATGAAGTTAGGAAACATACATACCATCTTTCGAGAGGTCTTTTCTGTTGAACTCTCCAAGTCCCTGAATCCAAAAGAGAAGTACCACCATTGACAAATATACAATTAACCCGGTCTTATGGTTGCACTGCAACACCTAAATGTGCTCCGCAACAAATGATCAGCTACATATAGCGTTACGAAATTCTCAATAGGCTTCACACAGTAACTGATTAACAGACAGCCTAGGCCCACAAACACCACAGCACTCTCCAAAGATTGTAGGAGGATAATGGGTGCCCATGGTCCTGGACTATCCAGTGAATGCCTGTTGGAGAATAACAGGGGAAACTAGTCTGGAAGTAGTCTGGGTATGGGACAGTCTGGACACATGATGGCAGGCTCAATATACATGAACGTTGTAGGCTGGTATATTAGTGGGGCAGCAGGAGTAAGAGAAAATACATCAGTTTGCGGAAAGTAAAGTGCCTTATCCCCCTTCCTGGTTTCCTTGATACTGTACCATGTGAGGAGAAAACCAGAGACAAAGTAGTAAGCTCACCTTGGTGGGTAGTTCGGTGCATAGCAGCACTAGCAGGGAGAACACATCTGGGAGACAGTCTAAGGTTCAGGTAACTGATGCTAGCCGAATAGAGTGGCTAGGACTGTAGGCAGCACTGGGGCAAGGGGACTAAGAGGAAGTTCTAGAGGAGGAATCAGAAAAATGCCGAGCTCATGAGAAGAGGAAAACAAAAATCTGAGACCAATAGAGAAATAGGGAGTGCCGGTGCAGAGGGAGAGAGATCAGGGGTTAGCAAATAAAGCAGCACTCACCATGGGATGACAGGGAGGAAGAGCAGCTTGTGGGAGAGAAGGCTAACGAGTCACCTGCAGACTGTATAGAAGGAATGCATCAATAGTGGAAGCGGTCGTTCGGGTGGGGAGTGGGCTAACAGGCAGTGAGTAGCTGGATCGCGGGGCACCAAAGGCAGCCAGCATCACTGGGAGAGAGTGCAGTTGCTTGTGCTCACTCAGTAGCTCCAAAAGACAGTTGTAATACATTAAGAGGATTGGGTGACGCTCCTCTAGGGCATAGCATTCCACCACCCAGTACTGACATGTAGTGTTACGTCAATGCACTTGCTACATCACATCTGGATTTCAGCCAGTCTTCACCATGGGTTCTCACTGAAAAGTTTGGCACCACCCCAAGGTGGTGCAAAAACACAGACATTCATTACTTAAAGGCCGTAACATACAACTATCTCCACAGCTTCAAGTGGTCAGTGCTGGTAGTCCTGGTAGTCAGACATGGGGTACAATATTACGAAGCCTCATTCAGCAAACAAAAGTGAATTACGAACATCAAGCTCGATCATCTTCAAAGGCACCTCCTAAGTATAAAAGGTCTTTGGTTAAGAATGTCCTACACTTTATTGATCTTTTTGATCATAACTTTGACCCATCATGGGCAACAGAAACATATCCCCACCCCCTGTACCCCAAGACCTGCTTTCATACAATTACCTGATAAAAAGAATAGAGTGTTAGCCCATGAACAGGAGGAGATGGTACATACGTATACATTCAATCTTCAGCTTACCAGTCTGCCTTGCACATTCTGGGACAAACGTGCCACAATTTGGATTTGTTATAGATCTCTTCAAAGAAATCATCTAATCAAGAATGTGCAGTTGATCCACACAACCTTGAATAATCTTTTGTACGAATAGAAGTTTTCTCCTCATGACTTGGTGATAAACATTGAGATACTGATGATATCCCATTCGCTTTAAGCAATGCCCATTCATTAGGTCTCTCCCAAAATATAAAATGGTCTATGCTGAGCAACATTTATACCCTTGATATAATTTACAAATCAATATTAAATCTATCCTTGCATTAACCTTGTCTGATCAAGTCCTTTCAGACTGTCTGTTTATTTCAATGTGAATCCACTTTTAAAATTGAAAACAAAAGCAATAAACTGACTTGCATTGTAATATGGATTACCTGCCTTTGATTAATCTGTACAGTCTGTTGATGACTGGTTAGGTTCCCCCCAGCTTTAATGTACTGTAGTCAGCTATTGATTCTCCATTCTTAGCAATTCGAATCAAATAATGGATCATTGCATTTAGTCCCACTTTGCAGCAAAGTTGAGGAAAACACAACTGTTGACCAAAACATAAAATGGTGGAAGATGTTACACATATTGGCCGTTGGTCTCTTTGGTCCCGTAGCCGCTTATGCGATTTGCTTAGATATTGTACTTCCAAGATGGAGGACCATCGTATCACCTGGGCGGAGAGCAGCGGTTCAGTGTTTACACGTCCGCAAGAGACGCCGAGGATCGCTCACGTGATCCCTTATACTGAACAGAGAACGAACGCCCTTCGCGTCGCTACTGTTGTTGCAGACTCTCTGTGAGTTCGCTTCTAGGTGTTCCGTACTTTGCTTTCTCTTCAGACCCATTCCTTACCTGGTATCTCCAACTCTGTGCCTCTGCTCTTTTCAGATCGCCTCAGTGGGAATTCCTCTTTACCCAAACACCTCTATTATTTGTTCCAGATTATCGAACTCTTGTCCTCCCTTCTAGCGCAACATCGCCCTTTTGGGTATTGCTTCTCTCTCTACACCGTCTCAGGAGTGAGTTCCTTCTATTTATCGGTAGAGAATTATTTCTCCCATCTCGCCCGTACTTACCCCTTCTGTGTTATAGATATCCTTCCTCTCTTTCACTCCGGATCCAGTCTTCAAGAACTCGCCTCTGATTCGTAATTATTCTCACGCCTAGAGGTGAGAGAATCTTTCCCGGCTCCCTCTACTATTTTGTCCTAATTTCCTTCTTTCTCAAAGAACCCCCTCTCAGCTCCTTTGTTTCTCTGTGATTAGAAGAAGCCTTCCCATGTCCTGTTCTACTCAGCCGTGCCTGAACACCATCTGCACGACGACCCAGATTCTCCGGATCTCAAACTCATCCAGGGTTTTCTTCCCCAGAGGGTTTCCCTGACGGTTGTGTCCTTTCCCACGGGTTATAACTTTCCGGGCTGGGAGAGACAGGTCGGTCGGGGGAGCTTTCACCTTCAGCATTGGCTCTTCCATTTTGGTATTTTACTGTCTGTCAAGGTGAGATCTTAATTATATCTGATTTGCTTTATTATCATCGAATTTAGAAGTGTTGATGTAACAGAAGACATACTTCGAGAGTGATACAATAAGCATTAGAACATAGCTTGGCCTATACCCTAGAGCTGTTTTGGTTCTTATTTGATTATAGACCGTAACATTAGTGAAAATCAAGATAACATTCAATGTATTAAATCGTTAATACTGGGACAGTCCCATTATCTGTTAAAATACATATTCCAAATCATAGGAACTCAGATGACCCTGGGCCAATTATTTTCTCCCAAATAATTGGATAGGTAAGCTTGAATCTCTGCAACTTATAAAATAGCACTTCCGCTCAAAACAGTCAGGCTTGTATATTGGCCCACTAATGTCTTCTGCAAAAAACTACATTTTAAGAATTACTCGATTGACAGAGCCACCACTCTCCTGTTATGATGAACTTTTTAACATATCTTTTACCTTTAATACATCCAACCATTCCCATAGATGAGGCACTTGTATAATTGGACGCATCTAACCCGTCCAGGGTTTTCTTCCCCAGAGGGTTTCCCTGACGGTTGTGTCCTTTCCCACGGGTTATAACTTTCTGGGCTGGGAGAGACAGGTCGATCGGGGGAGCTTTCACCTTCAGCATTGGCTCTTCCATTTTGGTATTTTACTGTCTGTCAAGGTGAGATCTTAATTATATCTGATTTGCTTTATTATCATCGAATTTAGAAGTGTTGATGTAACAGAAGACATACCTCGAGAGTGATGCAATAAGCATTAGAACATAGCTTGGCCTATACCCTAGAGCTGTTTTGGTTCTTATTTGATTATAGACCGTAACATTAGTGAAAATCAAGATAACATTCAATGTATTAAATCGTTAATACTGGGACAGTCCCATTATCTGTTAAAATACATATTCCAAATCATAGGAACTCAGATGACCCTGGGCCAATTATTTTCTCCCAAATAATTGGATAGGTAAGCTTGAATCTCTGCAACTTATAAAATAGCACTTCCGCTCAAAACAGTCAGGCTTGTATATTGGCCCACTAATGTCTTCTGCAAAAAACTACATTTTAAGAATTACTCGATTGACAGAGCCACCACTCTCCTGTTATGATGAACTTTTTAACATATCTTTTACCTTTAATACATCCAACCATTCCCATAGATGAGGCACTTGTATAATTGGACGCATCTAACCCGTTGAGAAAACTGCAAACCAATCTTGAGATGTTTTATTACTGTATTCTTTTCAGACGGATGCCATGAGAGTGTAGGGGGTAGTGCAGCTATACTTATGGGTCAGGGACCATGGTGGTGGATGTATGGTTGGGCATCCTGATGCCGCCTTTGGTGGCGTGTAACAAATTTCGAACTAAGACTATACAAATATTAGCTTTCAGCATAACTGTACTGCAGTGCTGAAAAACAAACACCTTGCAAAAATTATGGTCTTCCAACGAAGGCAAAAGTTGGACCTTCCTACTTAATTGAAAAGTCTTTTTTTTGTTTTAACTCCTTCCCATTTTATGACATAATAGCACGCTCATTAATACAATATGGTAATTGCACAACTTTGGATGCAAGGTTTGAAGGAGGAGAGCGAGTACTATCCCCATCTTATTACAGTACTGCGATCATATGGAACCAGAGAAACCAGTAAGACAAACGGTCTCTTCTTATCCCACTGCTAGTAACAGCAACAGAAAAATCTGGAGACGCGGGAGATAACGGCACATCAAGGGCCTAACATTAAGCCCCTGTGATGCTTCAGGTGCACTACCCTCTATCTAGGCAATGACGACTTCAAGGGGCCCTCACTATAGTTTAAGCAGCCCCAGTCAGTGGCTGAGGCAGGCTATGGTGCAGAAGGGATGAAAGGCCCTTCATGTAGGACCGGGCAATTGCTTTTCACTGCATTGCAATTTTACGGGCAGCAGTGAAGGAGCAGGAGTTAGTGGTGACCACACTCTACCACACCACTAAGATGTTTAGTCGCCCACTAAAGGTGCAAAATAAATCTCTGCTGAGGTTACTGCAAAGACCTTGGCCAACCTTCAGATCTCTGTCAGGAGTCTGACACCATAAAGATGAGATCATCAGATGTTTCCTCCTTCATTTTAGGGAAGCAAGATCCATGCCCCTTATTCTAGTGGTGTTCTCTGGCAAACCAGAAGTGGTGGGCCTTTTAGATTAGCCCCCTAAGTGGAATGCTTACCCTCCGTTTCTGGTGCAGCAGTTATTTTCTGATTCAGCAGAACAGTTGCAGGAGCCTAGTGGCCTGGGAGGCAGTCCATTTCATGCGTAATTGCGAACCAGTCAACAGTTGCCTTTCGTTATTTTGCCATAAGAAACATACCACAATGGTTCTGTTGGACAACACCAGCTGCATTACCAGTGCTTTTTGGTCCGTTCAATCGGGTTGCATTGCCATGGGATGGCACACAGTGCAGCAGTCTCTTTACAAGATTAGGTTTTGTGAGCCAACAATTTCCTTTTCAGGGATTGTTAAGTACAAAGGTTTATGGGGCCTTTTGGTCAAAGGCAACCTCCAGGCTCACCAGCCCCCAATGTCCAAGCCACATTTGATTGTGCTGTTAAATACCTTGTCTTAATGATGGGGACAGCTACTGTGCATAGAGAGGACGGGTTGCCAAAGCGTGAAGAGTTTCCCAGCAATGAATTGTCAAATAAGCATGAGGCATTGATGGCGCTTTTCTCTCCAGCAAGACATGTGAAACAAGCATTGACGAGCCAATAGGTCTCCCTTTATTAATGTGACTTGCAGTCTCATAAGTGCAGGGACAGCATCACATCCCAACTGATCTCACATGCCCAGGTAGTGGCATTACAGGCCGTGTTGCTTAAATATCAGGACCTGGTGAACAGTTGTGTTTAAGGCAGTATTATACTCTGCGTTTTGAAGAGACGTCCACACATGTTGCACACCACATTTCTGTCCACGTGTATCTAACAGTGTATTGCCCTCTGCATGTTGGGTGCGATGCCTCCACATTTACCCATGTATTCCAATGTCCCATGCTCAACCTTATAGAAAGCATTTAAATGGTGGATGAATGATAGATAGATGGTCTAGTACCGAGTTTTGGAATATTTTTCTGCCAGGAGCTTCAAGGTTAAAGTGATGTCCAAGTTAGAACACCCCTTTACAAAGCGGTTTTTTCCAGAAGTGTAAAATACCAGCCTCTATGCCCCACGCATTCATTTTATTAACACAATCTTTAGAAGACTTTAAACAAAGCATCTTTGAAGAATAAAAACTGATCATTTACAGGCAGGTTCTTTGACCCTCGAAACCCTGGTCAATGCCTCTCCAGGTTTCGGGTATCATATTTTCTAGCAGTATCGGCTTAAATATGGGTGTCAAAATCCATGGCCACCTCACTGATCAATTAAAACATTTGTTGCAATTTAATGAGGGCCGTATGCTCTGCAGGACTTTTCAGTTTTAAAATTATATTGCCTAGCCTTTGAGGTCTTCTTTCTTCACAGGATTCTACTGCAAAAAAGCGTGCTTCCTCCCAGGCTTGAACTCATTCAGCCCATTCCAATTTTGTTTGGACAATTAGCCTGCTGATGCTACCTAGGTTTTACCAAGACAACTTGCTATACAATCCCTAGAGTTTCCACCAACAGCAATATCTATTAGTTTCCCCCCACACTAATTACCTTTCTTTTTTTAAAATAAATTGTATTGTTGTCTTTTTTCTCATGTATAGGTCATTCAGTTTAGTTCTCTATAAATCTTACAAGTTGTCAAACTTGACTGTCAAACAAATTATTCTAAACATTAAACGCAATGTAGATCATTCATTTTACTTTCTGTACGGAGGGACTCGTATCACACTTGCGACAAGGTCAGAAGTGAGCTGAAACACAATTCAGCCTGCAGAGCATAGTTTAGACACAGTCAATATTTTTTCTTGTGGGTAATGCGACTTTTTTGTGAAGTGCAACGTATATCACAAGTCACTTTTGTAATGTATTTGTATGGCGCCAGCCAACGACACAAGGGTACCAAAGCGAGTGTCAAGGACTGGAAAGAAACAAAAATGGGAGGTAGAAGAAAGATGAGAGGTGTTTTCCTATTCCACCTAAAAGGGAACAGTCAGCAAAGTGATGAGTGTTTTCGGGCAAAGTGTTGCATAATTTTGCCACATAACAATAATAATAATAATAATAATGTCTAGTATAGCGCTACACACCCTGGGGTCTCAGAATGCTGAAATAACAGATGGCATTATTATCCCACAGAGTGGTACTCCGTACATGCACAGTTTCCTGTCCTGTCTGACATCAAAGGATCTTGCCCCTGGTGTATGCGTTCAGTGGGAAATGCACGCCAAATAACACGTCTTCTTAATTTCCCTTCCTTCTCTACACTGCCGAGATGCGCGGCAAAACCCCTGCTGCGCATGCATGCTCTCCCAACTCCCATTGGATCATGCGTTCGTGGGGCCTTTGTCACGAACGGCTAACTGTGTCCTCTCAGGACACAACATCTTCCCCTTGTGGGCAAACAAATACGCCCTACTCATAGTTCATCTTAGATCACTTTGATAATTCATACTGGCCTCTTAATGAACCTCTGGGGTCTTACATGTGTCTCCGGTTCTGGATCTTCCCCCATGACCCTTGAGTCTTCTCCTCTCAACTCGTACTGCTCCTCTTCGAACTTGCTCTCCTGTCCAGTCTTTCCTTCTTCTCCTACACAATATAGCTTGGATTGGGATATATTTTGTGTAATCACACGCCCTGCAGATCGGGCGGTGACTATCGACCCCTTTATCTGAGAGATCACCAGGGGTGCTAGGTAAAACTTGAATTCACATTTTCTCGCTTGCCTGCGTCGCACGAGCACCTTGTCTCCTGCCATTAGCGTGGATGCTCGGCCCTTCTGCTCCCGTCTCTGTAGGTCTTCATTTCTTGACCGCGTCGTCTCTCTGCAAAGCCAATAGTTTGTGCAGCAGGGTTGCCAAGGTGTCCATCGACTCCCCATTCATTGGACTTGCCATGTTCAACGTGTGCTTCATGGTCGATATTTCCTAGTGAGTCAAAATATGTGCTTAATGCTTCTTTAAGTCCCTTATATGTTTTACCTCTTCGGGTGGTAAAGTGCTACTGAGGTCTTCCATTTCGTCTACTACCAGATTAAAGAGCAGCCTCCTAGCAAATTTGTCTGGAGCGCTCTCATCATGTGTAGCCAAGCAATTCTTAAACCTCCTGAGCCATCATTCCAATCTTTGTCCCAAAGCCTGCTGGTCTTCCATATGAAATGGGCCTGGGCAGCGAAATGCAATTGCACTGGGCCCTTCCCCGTCGGATGTCTCATTTCTAGGGATGTCATGTTCACGGCTGCTGCCTCAGTCATCTTGTTGAGGAACTCAGTTAATAGCTCAGCAGCTCAACAATCAAAGGGGTCACTGGAGATATTTATTGGGAGGAACAGGCCTCTGATCCCACCTTCAACGCCAGTTTTCCTGTCCTCTCTGACATCAAAGGATCTTGCCACTGTGTATGCATGCATGCAGTGCGAAATGCGGGCCAAATAACACACAGGCAACGGCAGAGGGGACACGTTTTCTTTATTTGCCTTCCTTATCTACACTGCCCTGCTGCGCATGCGTGCTCTCCCAACTCCCATTGGACTCTGCGTTCGTGGCGAGGCTTCGTCTGGAACGGGTAACAGTGTCATCTCCGGACACGACACAGTAAATGTTTGTATTTATCAAGCCCATATTCGCTCGCATTGCAAAAATTGAGCAGAATAAACTGCATCTGGGCGCAGAGTTTTCTATATTTTCACTCATATATAGAATAGTGTAGAAGACAAACGTTTGTCATGAAAACAAGGTGCCACAGACACAGGCTAGTTGAGGGCGAGTAGAAATAGACTGTTTGATTTGATTTTCTAGGTAAAATCGGGGCATGTCATTAAAGCTCTTTGTGCATCAGAATGAGCAACCTTAAGTCAATTCTGGTATTAACTGGCAGCCACTGAAGGGATCCGAGCATGGGATTTTGTTGAGGGGTTTGACAAATTCTGCCCACTGTATTCTGGAGCGCTTGTAGGAACGGGAGAGTTTGTCAATTCTTGCGTAGAGCGCACTAAAGTGATAATTTTGCTCGAATGATCAAGCGCGCAATCATGGCACAGAGTTTCTCTTAGAGCACAGGCTTATGTTGTCGTTAAAGCATTAACATAATAGCTAACGATTTGATTAGGTCATCTACCCACAGGATTGGCCAAGAAGACGCAAAGATCACACCACAGGTTTTAATGATCAGAGATAGAGCCAGATAAGGTTATCAATGGGTCTGTAGCTGTGGCCCTCGGTGAGAGGTATATGTAGGCAGTATAATGATATCCATCTTTTCTCCATTAAGTTGCATTCAATTTGTTTTTAAATACAGCTATTTGAATAAAGACGGATTTGATGAGCAGGGAATTTGCTTTGAAATCACCATCCATGCAAAATACAAGGGTGTAGTCAACATAGTTATGGAAGATGGCACCCAAGTTGATCAGGAGAGGATGGAGAAATTTCTGGAAGAAGAGAGATGCAGGAGCCCTGCCGAACACCACATCAATTTTTTCTATATGGGGCTCCAAGGATTCCATCCGAACACTTGATGTTCCATTTCCTAAGAATGAAGCATTCTTAAGAAGAACGAAGCAACCCAGCCAGAGACCCTCTGGGACAGCATCGCCACCACCTAAGCAGGAGGCAGCATAAGGGGGAAGGTTGAGTATCAAATGCCCCAAAGAAATCCAGAAGCATACAAAAGATTACCTTTCCCTGGTCAAAGATCTGGGGGAGATTTCCCTTAATATTCATGTGGGCCAGTTCTGTGCCTCTATTGGGCTAAACGTCAGAATTGAGGGTTTCCCAAAAGAAGCCTTCATAAGCTCCAATATTATAGGACGGGGAAGGTATAAGGGTGTCTGGTGCAGTGGTAGGTGTAAAATCAATAAATACAGGCAGTTCAAAACTGAAAGCATGCAGAGAATCAACAGGGGTGTCAGCACTGAAAGCGCTTCAGGATGATCCAATGCTTGCTCGAATATCATTATTCTTATTCTGAAAGAAAACCTAGAACTCGCTGCTGCACCGCTCTACAGAAGTGGATATCACTTAAGGAGGAATAATTTGTTTTTATAAATGAAAGTCGGTCAAGAAGTTGGAAGACACCTCGATTATAAGCACATGCAAGTGGTTTATTATTTTTAATAATGGCAATTTTATATGAGAAGTGAGCATGCCTAAATCAAAACAAATTTCCACAAAGTGATCTTCAAGCGCTTTAAAGCTGGTATATCCAATTTACTACCAATGGTTTTGACTAAGGTAGACATACGGGGGCAATTGTATCGATAATAGAGGTCAGCTTGGTATTGTATGCAAAGGTGATATCGTCTGGTGGTGGTGAACTATTAAAATAGCCAAGCAACAAGACCTGTTACCTGCTGAAAAACGGAGGTTCAGCTCGGTCTAGTTGCTGTGGCTCCTTTGACATTGTGTAATCTGTGCTTGCACCTTCACACCTTTGATTACCAGGTAAGGGAGAACAGAGAAAGAGGCAAAAGAGCACACAGGAGCCAGTAGGATGTGTGAAGAGTCAGGAATGAAACACAAACAGAAGTTACCTATATTTTTGGTTAAAAACCTTTATTGAAAATAAAAGGGTTGGGAAAAGGCCTCTATGACCCTCCTCTAGGTGGAATGTCCGTACCTAAAACAAAGATCTGTTGTCAGGATGTCAAAATAAAAACTGTCCTTGTGTCCAAAAGTTGTATTATGATCCTCACACTATTAACTAAACAAAAAGGGGAAAAGGGAAATGTCTTTAACCTTGGAAGCCTTTTGAAAAAGTGTTCATAAAGAATGAATAAGTATCTCCAACTCAGAAAATTCCTCTTTACCAAATACAGTTCTTTATACAACAGTTCCTTGCGCCTTGTTGGGCCCACAGCGACACTGGCGCACTGGCGCACACAACACAAAACTCTCACACACACACACTTTTCTATGGTTCTAGTCACCACAGAATAATGTGGCCAACTCAGTCCTAATATCTTTTCTTGGGACCTCTTGTTCCCACACATTTGCAAAATGTCCGGTATCCTGTCCTGCCGGAGCTTCTTGTATTTATATATTTGTGGTTGCCTGGTATACTCTCTTGCCAGTACTTATTATGATAATACACTCGAGATTGCCTGGTATACTTTTCTTGCCCGGGTTTCCTGCACTTCAAACAGTAGCAGTTGCCTCGGATACTATTTTATCAGGACTTCTTATATTCATCCACTCAATATTGCCTGGTGTGCCGATTTAGGTGCAGAACAAATAGAACAAAAATTACTTGAAGCCTATAACTTTTCTGATCAGCATTATTGGAAAAAAACCTGATCGGGTCAGACCCCCTTAGCATACAGAGAGACTATTTATGAAATGCATAAGAGAACTTGGGGGTATTGGCTAGTTCCGACATGAGGTTTCAGGGGTAAAAAAAAGGCTCTGAGGATGTGTCCCAATACATATTAAGCAGGGCTCACAAAATCTACTAACCCACTCACATAAGAAACTTGGTTTGCTGTAAATGGCAAATAAATGTGTCACTGTTCATGCAGCATAGCACCAAATATTAAGTGTGCTTATGGTGATTTTTTCCATTTTACAGAAAGCACTGGTAAATGTTGTACACCCTACCGATTTTATGCCATATACTGCTTAAGACAGTCCTCTTGATTGCTGGTCATCTTAACCAGGTTTGTGGCCATCAACATAGGTACATTGGTTACTGGTAAGGGTTAATAAATAAAATAAAAGGATGACCAGACCAACAGGGCACACAAAGACAAGTTAGCCAACCCAATCCTCTAAAGTTAGACACCAATTAATGTTATTTCTCCCTGGCTTTCCCGCCTTTTTATTTTATTTGATTAAGCATGTGTTAAGCGCATTATACAACAGAACTGCGTTTCAAAGAGCCACAAGTCATGGTCCTGCTAGGCCTTGTGGGCAATCAGACGTGCAAGTACAGTAAGGAGATACGGCGGGGGCAGAGGTGTGTACATGTGCTGGTGGTGGGTCCAGGAAGGAAGTGATAAGAGGGGCCAAAGAGGAGAACCTCACGATAAGTGCTAGTGCTGGGGACTCAGAAGGGTGGGTTGTAGAACAGCCAAGCAGGGCCCTGCAAGGGAAGTAAAGTACGGGGGGGCTGCTGGTATTAACTGGGAAGACAGGCATATAATCCTGTCTAAGGAGGTCCGGCTCAAGTCTAAGAGGGGCAGGGAGGTTGTTCCAAAGTGAGCCGCCAGCTGAGGAGAGAGACCTGCCCCCCACTCTCTGCTTGGAGACATTTTTGATAAAGAGCTGGAGTTAGAGGAGGCTAGGGCTCTAGCAGGGAAGTATTTACGGAGGGAAAGTTGGAGATAGTGTGGTCCCAGGCCCCATAGGGCCTGGTGGATGATGCATAGGGTCTTGAGTCTGATCCTTGCAGCCAACTGGAGCCAATGGAGAGATTATAGGGCTAGAGAGATACGGTCCCTGGGCTTCAGACCAAGGATAAGTCTTGCAGCCCTATTCTGGATTAGCTCAAGGGGGTAAATGGGGAGATTGAGAAAGAGACGGTTGCAGTAGTCCAGCCTAGAGAGGACCAGAGCTCTGGAGGCATTGACCTTCTGGGGGAAGGAGAGGAAAGGAAGAATGCCTATGAGGAGGTTGAACTGGAAGTGGGACTTCTTAGTAAGGTCCATGATCACAATGAACCCTGAGGTTTTTGGCCACACAGGATGGTGGGCGTAGAGAGCCCAAAGAGGGTGGCCAGAGGGTAGGAGGAAAAGAGGACGCAGGTGTCCCAATGAGAAGGATCTCCATCTTACTAGCATTAAAACAGAGATCATTATCTGCACACCATGCCTGAATGGCGGACCGACAATCAAGGATCGGAGAGGAGGGAAGTTTGAAGGAAAGCTGTGTGTCATGGGCATAACAATGGAAATTAGGAGAGAAGGAGGAAATCAGGTGAGCTAGAGGGGCACGATATTAAAGAGCCATGGTGATAGGCTAGAGCACTGGGGGATGCCACAGGTAGAGAGTGCAGTGGTGGAGAAAGGGCCCAGTTGCAAATGGGAAGGGCAGTTAGTGAGGAAAGAGGTCAGCCAATCCAGTGCCGGGTCAGTGATGCCTAGGGGGTCACCGGGTCGTTTTATGAGGATAGAATGGTTGGCCATGTCAAAGGCAGAGGAGGGCTCAGGGAGAATGAGAACCTGCTCTGCCTTATTGTCCCCCTCATATTTTACCTCCTACACCCCTTTTGTATAGTAGGCACCCAGGAGCTTCATCACCTAGGCACTGGTGCAGTGCTGTCGAGTCAAAGTTATCTCCAATTTGGACATACTCAGGCTAGAAGTACCAAGGGTTACAGCCTCTGCTCCATGCACCACATTGAAGCCTACCCACCATGTGCACTACACCACACACACATCTCTTCCAATGTGGACACGCCCAATGCGAATACCCATCACACAAGCTATACCTATGCTTTACAACAACACACGGACATCCCACTGTAACTCCATCAACCAATCACACACCCTCATGCTCATTAATGCACATTCTGCTGTACTCCACATTGCAGGTATTCATATAATCACCGCACACAACATCATATGCACTCTTCCTCGCAGAGACCCTATTCGCACCTATCCCAAAGTGCAAGCTAGAAGTTCTCTTCCACACAGGCAATGGCATCCAAACCAACAACCACAAAGAGAAAACCAGAGGAGGCCTTGCAGTCAATCGCTAAGACTACATGTACCCGAGCCCTCCAGGAATCCAACATGCTGAACCTCATGAAACTCTTGATCTGCAACTGTCTTATCATACACGGACAAAAAGGCACCATCCACCTGATCTACCAACCACCTCAGACCAATGGGGCTTTCCTTTCAGAAATCACAAAACTCATCACAAATGCAACTATCATTAATTCAAACATCTTTCACCGACACTTCAACCTGCTTGGTAGCCAAGAACACCAGAGAGTCACCACTCTGACCTACAGCCCATCTTTATTATCTCTGGAATGGACAAAGCACATGGTCATAATAATTTGGCACACACCACCCGGCTAGTACAACCAACCAAAACAGACGAAAACGTCACAATGCTCATTCAAAGACATACTTTATCCACAGGATAAATAAAAAGACATCTCCTTGGTAGCCACGCTCAGCTCCTCAGGAACAATAAAACACCCAAATCAAAAGACTCAACATGCCCGCTATAACTCACTGAAGGCAAGAATAACAGCGAAGGGCAAAATGCGATCTTGCTGTTTATCATTCAGAAAACCTTATGCTCAGCTTGTAGGAAGTGAATATCCATGGCCAAAGCCAGCTACAACTCATCTACCATTGTCAAGACATATTAAAAGGCAAAACCATCTACCAGAACCATCAATTCCTTAATCCACAGACAAGTACAACACAAATGGTGTCTTTGCAGGGAAAATAGAGAACATCCGGTAGCACACCAACAGCTCCCAACTCACCTAGCACATCCCATCCATTTCCTCATGAAGCACCCCTGTAAAGATCAAGTTTAAGAATACCACCAATGCAGATCACACCACAATGTATCTCCCAGAGCTACTTCTTATGAAAAATTAAATCCTCCATTCTAAACACGATCACATGGAAAACAATAAAACTGTACCAACACATCATCAACAACTCTCTATCACAAGGCATTTTCCTGTTGCACAGAAGACCAGCCAAACCCTCTGGCAACTAAAGAAACCCACATTTGACCAAGAAGACTTTGCCTAAGACCACCCCAACTGAAGGAAATGCTTCATGAGAAAGACAAAGAAAAGCATTGCCCTCCAGCTACACAGTAGAATGTCTCAGCAAAGCTTCCCACAAGAATACCAGTCCAGCTTTCATCCAAGACGCACCACCAAAATTACTCCCATTCGCGTCATTTGTGACAACCCACATCTCAACACAAGGTCACCTTGTGGGATGGCTATTCCTGCCAAACCACACTCTTCAAATTCCTGCTTCTATTTTACAAATGTAGACATGGTCTTGCCGTCCCCCCACCTCACCAACTGCATCTCTCACCCTACTCACCATCTCATACTCCATGTTCCCCTCTCTACACAATATTTCTGTGCCCTGCCTCCTGATGCTTTTGCTCATTCTCCCTACTAGACCCTCTCCACTGGCATGCCCTGCCCATGGACACCAAAGCTAGCCCGACAGGGAAGTATTAAGACAGGGGTCTGCAACTTGTGGCTCTCCAGATGTTTTGCACTACGACTCCAATGATCCCACACCACTGACTGCGCTCGACAGGACCGATGGGAGTTCTCATCCAAAACATCTAGGTTGCAGGCCCCGGACCTGATTGAACGTCAGACTTAAACTCCACCTGTTAACCAGGGAATTGAACCCCACATTCCCCAACAGAGACTACGATCTGATCCAAACCCACCCCCTTGCTTCCCTATTACTATTGTACCTATGTATAGGATACAGGAACTGTATGCTCAGGTATCATTGTATACCATATTTATATCCGTTTTTTGATCCCAGGTACGTGGAACACATTACCACCAACACATTACATGGTTATTGCAAATGTATCCACCCTGATCGGAAAGGTACTTCACACATGGACCGCCTCTTTTTCTGTATTGCATTTTATGTTCTCTGAGAAATCAAATTCGGTTTGCTCAATAAAAACAAATATAAAATCTGTCAATCTTAGGCAAAGGTGACCATGCATTCTTGTTTTTCTTGATCTTTCTGCAACCTTCGAAACAGTTACTTGCAAAGCTGTCCTCATACTGGCATTCTGCATGGGATTTGACTAAGCTGTCTTGCACTGTTCTGCTTCCTACCTCGGGAAGAGACATGAGCTCATTGAGAGGATAACAGATGCCTCCATCACCTTGTAACCTGCACAGTCCTACAGGGATCTGGTCACTAGTCATCTTCAACCTCTGGTTAGGAGATCCCGAGTGGCGCCATACAAGGTAACAACATGTGCTGATGATTTGCAGCTCTACATGAAAACAAACTGTGTCAATGGCATCCATCAACTGAACGTCCAGGTCTCCCTTATTACAGCTTGGGAGTTAAGGGCCTATTTAAAGCTGCACCCTAAGAAAAGGCAGAGTTCATCCTCCTAGAAAACCCTACCGAGCAAACCCAAGTGTGGAATTAGCTAAAAGAAATGGTCTGATGGATTCACTCCCCAGCTAGCTCCCAGTGCTAAATCACTTGGATTCATCATATTTTTTTGTCAACTACCTCGACTGCAGGAAAACATAAATAGATGGCTATCAGCTCACTTTTTGCACAGGATGCAAGCTCTTCATGCCGATTTCAGGTTCGTCATTCCGTTCCTCATCCTCCGCACAGTGGTCCCAGCCTTGACCCTGCCCAGCCTAAAGTCATGTACCATGCTGAAGACTTCTTATTGAAGGCACAACGAGAAAAGGCCAATCCATGCCCAGTTCTTCACTTAAGCCTTGCTCTGATGAATGCTCTAAAAGCTGCATTTCCCATGTTTCCGAAGCAGCCTGCAACTTGGGCGTTACTGCATACAGTCACTGGGGGGCGGGGCGTTTACAACAGTTTTATGTTAGCTATCCCGTGGGAGGGGGGGAGCGCCTAGGCTGCGCATGGTGGAAGCTCTGGGTAAGGACATTGGGGACAATGATTAGAATGATGTAAAGACAAACCTGGAAGGTTTCCGTAAATTCCAGGTTTAACATTCATTTTAGTTCTGCACACCAAACATATCACACACCTACTAAGCTCCTTAAATCACTCCGGCTGATTTTATGCACCAGGTCTGGAATTGTCCACAAATATCGCAGTATTGGGGGGAAGTGATGGCAAGGGTGTCACTAATTACTGCCCAACAACTTGATTTGGACCCGATGGTGGCTCTTCTGTGTTGCACGAGACGCTTACCGTGGGCGCTCGGAGACTGCCCGCCCTCTGGTGCTGACCCGCAGAAGGGTGGCTATGTCATGGTGGAGGGGCCCCCCACCCAAAACAGAGACTTGGCTGAAGATGTGGCGTATGTCAGGATGTGGAAACGGCATTTATTAGTACTATGCACCTGCATGCTCGCCGATCTGAGGTATGGGCGCAGTATGTACAACATTTGCTCACTTCTTGACGATTGGCGTGTGCTCCAACTGTATGTTCACAGCCTTTACGGTTCTACGCTGTGTTCAAGCAATGTTTAGAGTGGGCTACTGTGTTCTGAACGTCAATGTTGTTATGATAAAATCAATAAATTAAGGTTTTTAAAAAGAAAAATACTTGCTCTGATGGTCAACAGCCACCTGACCGCATGCCAACATCCACCAAGTGTTACCTACCTTCTGCATCTGCCCCTTTTCCAATTTTTGGCACTCTGTTGCTTCGCAGCTACGATTGCAGTATGCAAAACCTTGTGCATGCATATATACTGCGAAAGATTAATCACACTCTCGGTGCTACGGCAGGTATTTTCCAGAGTAACATGCGAACAGCGAGACCAAAACACCGCACAAGTATTGAAATAACAATACCTTTGAACAATTCTGTCAGCAATGAGAACAAAGACACATGTGAATGGTGTTCTCTTACGCATTGTGTTCCTGGGCGCACAATCAAATTTTGCAAGCCCCGACTGCTAAAATTAGAAAACAGCTGTACTTCCTTGTATGAGCAAACTACGTGACTAACAACACGCTGCTCACACCCAAGTCTGCCACCAGGTGAGGCTCTGAGGTAATGGGGGAAGCTAGACTTTCTTACTTGGGGGAGCTGCTCCACCTTTTCATTAAAAAAAGCCAATGTGTCCTATAAATTGTTCAGCAGAAAGAGAGTTTGAAATATTATTGGTTTCGGTGTGGTTTACAAAATCAGCAACTGTCTGTCCCACATGCCAGCTCTCAAAAAAAAAAAAGAACACAAAAAATAAATATCACAAAGCTGTTAAGAAGCGTTCTTGATGGGAGCTCAACTGTGCCATTCAGTCCATTCCAGAGGACGACACAGGCGAGCTTAATTGACCGATCTAGTCTAGGAACTGTTTTGCTTCCTTCCAATCTCTACAAAAAACGAAAAACCAGAATGCCAGGGCACAGCCGTTCACGAATGGAAGCAGAAATACTAAACTCGCCATTTTGATTTTATTAAAAGGTTAATTAGAGGTATCCCAAACTGTTCCACAAGCACAATCCAGTCACAGTGCCCCCTCACGTAATGTACCAGAGTTCTTAATCCGCATTCCCTTCATAGCGCAGTGTTTTTATTGAATTAGCCGATTTACAAGAACCACCCTTCCCCCCCTTTTCCTCTCTTGGCCCATGCCCACCATCACCTTCTTCCCCAAACCTCTACCAGCATGGTCCTATGCCCATCATCTTGTGCCACGCGTGGCATCCCACTGCAATGAGTTCCTCATCTGTACTTGCCATGCAATGACGATTCACAATCAAGATTTTACTAACCCAATGTATTACCAATTGCCGTTCAGATTGCATAAGCCATGTTACATTATTTGCTATAGTTAATCCATATTGTGCCTTGTATGCTTTGCACGCGATAAGCAGGAAGGCGTCAGAGATGGAAATAATCAGCCAGCTTCCAGGTGATTCTTAATAAGTCAATACAGACTGCTTTAAGAGTGGTCCATGATGCCACGGAAGTGAATTTCTTCAGGTGAAAGGTTTCAGTTCTGCTGTAGTTGTGTGTGGATCCCTTCTCGGTAAGGGTTGTTTCTCTCAAGGGTGTTCCTGGCTCCATGACCAATGTTGACCCAATAGCAGGCCATCTCTGCAGGTGATCAGTGTCTTCCAACTGCTCCCACCATAGGTTGGAATGCCATTGCATTTACCCTGCCGCCTGCCAGATTGCATGGGTGTTACATCTCGCCTGACTAATTTTCTTAGTGTCCAGTCATTGTTTGCTTTGGGTTTCCTGTGTCACTGCCAAACCTTACGGGTGGCCTCCGGCTGCATATGAGATTACACAGATGCAGCACATCTCATGGCTTATATACTGCTTAGTCTGATATTGGTCAGTATCAAAGCTATGCCCCTTTCAGACAAAATGCAAGTCATCAGGCGCAAAATTGTCTTGATCAACCTGGATCTTATTTGACAAACACTCCAGCTATTTCCTCTGTGGGGTGACTGTAATCTCCCATCCATCGGAGAGCATCTTAATCATCTTGGCACCCCTCTATATGCTCGGAGACACTTGGCCAGTAAGCAACCTCCCTGATTAGCTTTTACATAAAATGGTTGCCTAGTACATAAGAGCGTTTTAGAATCTCTCCTGGCCCTGACCAGCTCCAGCTGACCCACTATCCCTCTGAGCTTTCTCCAGTTTGTTCTAGAAGGGTTTTTCCTCCAATAGCCTCTGCTGATCTTTCTACTCTGCCTCAAGAACCTGTTCCAATGCTTTCAGCCATTTAACCCTCTGAGCTTCCTCAACTGAGATCCTTTCTGGAGGGTCACGATATTTTTGATCCCTCTCAAATAAGCATTCACCCCCTTATGAGGACAGAATACATTTTAGTCTCAGTACTTGATGACTTGACAATGATCAAGGACCAGGGCAGCACGGCAGGTCTTATTCTATTGGACTCGTCACTGACTTCAATACCATGGACCATGCGCTTCTCTTATCCAGATTGCAGTGCGCTGGCGTTTCAGAGCCAGTTCTGGAATGGTTTCACATCTTTCTGACATCTTGCATGCAATTGGTTTCCCACGCCTCTTTTGGAACATCCTATCAAGCCGTTACGTGTGGGGATCTGCAAGGCTCTGCCCTCTCCGCTCTGCTTTTCAATGTATACATCCAACCCTTGGCAGCCCTCATTCGCTCCTTTGGGTTCCAGTTCTTTTCCTATGCAGATGATACTCAAATCCGGTTTAGGATGGATCTGCCACTCCCAAATGAGGTCCTGTCTAGAAGCAATTGGGGCTGGATGGGAGCCAACTGGTTGAAACTGAACAGCGAGAAAGACTGAAGTCTTGATTATTGGTCCCGCCGGCCCTTCGGAAAGCTGGACCTCTGATTTTTGGCACAGTCACTGGGCTCTTCCCTTTCCCAGCAAAAATAGTTAAGAACCTGGACATTAAAATCTCATCCACATTAACTATGGAAACCCAGATCAACACCACTTGTAGTTCAGGCTTTCTTAAGCTGAAGCAACTTAGGAAAGTCCTTTTTATTCCTGAGGATCTTCAGGCTAAAGTGGTAGCCTCAATGGTAGTCTTGACTATTGCAACCCCTTCTTTCCCATCAAGCGTATTTAATGCATCGCTTGCAGAACGTAGCTGTTCGCCTTGTCAAGGGCATTCCCATTGGTCATGTTTCTGCAGCACAGCGCAAACTAAACTGGCTGCCCATGCCGGCCCGATTTCAGTTAAAGGCCTTGTGTATTATTCATCGGGCAATGAATGGGAAGGGCTGTTTAGCTATTCAGGACAAGATACAGCGATACTGCCCAGGGTGCATACTTCTATCAGCGGACGCAGTGATACTGAAGGCACCTGGCTATTGTCGCAAATGGGTTGGAGGCGAAGACTTTTCCATTGTTGGCCCAAAACTCTGGAATGCCCAGCCTTTAGCTCTTTGTCGCACCCAAGACTTTGGGCTTTTCAAACGCAGTTTCAAAACCCACCTGTTCGTCTGAAGTGTTTTCTTTTCCTTTGCATCTAGACAGCGGCATGATGCCTTTGGTGACAGTGCACTCTACAAGTGCATGATTGATGGAGATCAGCTCCCCCCTAATAACCGCCTTAAATGCATCCAATCTCATTGACCGAGGTATGTGCCATCCGGTTTTCCTCATCCTTAACCTTTTAACCTGCTCCTCGCACCTGAAGAGTTTGTTCGGGAAGCGGGAAGCGGGAAGCTCCAACTCCATACCCTCATTTTTGTTCGCAATAGATTTAATGCGACATCAGCGTGGTCTGAAAGAGCAATAGTACCCATGTCGGCTTCCTGTACCCCAACTAGCAGCGGTGCCATTACTCAAAAATAAGCCATCCTTGAGTACGTCCAAGTAGAAAGTGTAATCCTGCTCTTTGTTAGGGTCAGAGATGTGAGACGGACTATGTTGTAATGTTTTATCAACGAATGCCATTTTTTTTATATTCAAAAAGGTTGGATGAACGCCTCACTATGCCTAATCGGACACGGGTTTCCCTGCCTAAAATAAACTAAGAGACAGATATCCTTAGAGTGTTTACTTTAAACATTTAACAAATGAATAAGGAAATGCATGGCAGTTCAAAACAATAATTAGATTCACAATGTAACCACAGTCTCTCTTCACAACCTGGGAGAATGAACACAAGGAAATCCTGTTCTTTTTTTATTTGAACTAATTGACTTAACAATTTTTTCTAACGAAAAAGAACATATTTTCATTCCTGTCCAAAAAAGAAGAAATGAATCCCAAAGCTCTTTAAAACTTTCTTGCTCTAGTTTTGGTATTATGAGTTTCATCATTGACACTGTGGCTATAACTATCTTGGTTTTTTTGCCACTCATCAGTGTTCTCCAACAATCCTCCATGTTCATAGTGCAAACATTTCTCAGTACTGGAGTCGGGAGTTTCTCCCTTGGCTCCCTCCAACCTGGACAGCTTACCAGTAAGTGTCTGATGGATTCGATCTCCACTGTAGGCTGGCAGAAGCGACAGGCTCCCCAGGAAGACCTGCCTTGAATCTGGTTTATTTCGTTGGTGTTCAAAAGATTTAGCCTCATTCGAAGAAAAGTATCTCTAAAAGTTTTATCCGGAAATTTTTTAAAAAGGTATCCTCTGTGATGGTTCAGTTTTATATCAGATAGAGGTAGGTTCTTTGAGAGACTGCTTTTGATTGCTTCTTCAGCTGTGTCAATCGAGTCCTTTTCTAGGAGTTTTTTTTTTTAAATTCTTAATGACTTTGTGAATCCTGGTTTTCAACAAAAGTTACAACACTGTTGTGTGCCACCTCAACTCGTAAGCAATAATTGCCTTTGTTAGGATGATTTGCCACACACATAATGCCACTTGTCAGCAGGAAATTCCAATACAGAAAGTATAAAGCTTCTCTTCCTCCTTTAACAAGTTCTCAGTTCACCAATTAGAACAATAATTGTCTTGGTCAGTATGATTTGCCACAACTAATGGAGTTCCAGAGAAGTATAGTTCTTTGGCAACAGCTTTACTCAGCTTTTCTCTTAGCACCACAAACAACATAAAATCAATCTGTCAAAACCACTTGGTAGCACTTCTTCAACTTCTACCTGGTTTTTACTCCCACGCCAGGCTTTCTTCTCCAAAAGCTTGTCCCCTACCCAAACAAAGTTTCACTCCAACAGTGCTTTTGTGTTTTAAAACAATTGACAGGAGATTCACAACGACTTTATAGTATTCAACTGCTTTCAACTTTTGCGCTTGCAACAACATTTCAGGGGAAACAAGATTCACATTGGTGCTCTTTAATATCCTTCTACAAATGATGCTTCTCTCCGTCTGGATAACCCTTTCCCAGAAAGGCAGCCTTTTTACCACTCTTGTTTCCCCACTACGCCAGTAACCAATGCCTTTTTACTCCTCCCTGGGTTTTGGCAATGTGAGTTTGTACCAGCGTTCACCATATGTTGATCAAGGTATGGGTAATAAGTCTTCCACCTGGTGGACCTTTCATTAGCCATCTTCTGATGTTGGCATTTGTGACTAAATTGGGCTTGTTTATGGTTTAGTCTCACTTTGCTTGGGCAATGCTTGTAGGTTTTAGCTTTTAACAATTTTGGGGTAATGCATGAGACTCCCATTTCGCTCGCCGCTTGCAGGATTTCTCATTCTGCGGCTTTTCAACAAACTGCTTCCTTCTGTCCACCTCGCCCGCGCCACCTGCATTTGGAGCTTCTCTTGCTCCGAAAGTCTTCTGATGCACGCCATCTACCAAAAACGTTCTCGAGGCCCTTGGGTTCACGCCAGCCATCTGAGATGGCCTGCGAGATGGGAAAGCTTCTCTTGCCTTTGCTTCCCGCTGTGCAGACTCTGCAAACTTGTCTCGAACGGCCAAGCTTCTCTTCTGCATGCTTCACACTATGTGACCTCTGCCTTTCAGAGTCTGGAGTCAAAAACCCTCTCAGGACAGGCAACCAAGAACACATAGTTCTTGGCATCTTCTCTCTCCTCCAGCATCGCTTCAGGCTATCTGCACATGTCACTTTGACTTTGCTGCTGTTTCTTACTGCTACTGCTCTTCTCCTGCTCCCATGGCCTGAACCAGAGGGGGCTTTTTAAGCCTCTTAGTCTCCCGCAGGTGTGGGTCATTTGAGTTAATCACCCGACTACTCCTGCAACATTGCACCTCTTCAGACCTCTTCCTTGTCCCATTACCTGGGGCATGAGTCCCTAATAGCAAAGTTAGGTTTTCTCATTTCTGTTGTGTTACATTATTCCATAAAAAGAGTGGGGCTTCAGGGAAAGTTGGACAACTGGGTTTCCCATTCCTCCTGACCTGCTCCCCCCCCCACATGTGATCCTCCTGCTGAACACCACCCCCGGGGTCGGGATCAGAAAGTGTCTGCCTTTCCCTGGCCACATGAGAAGGGTCCCAGGCCACGTTTTCTGGGGGAATCATTGCTGATTCATCATATCTTATCCATGAAATTCCCTCCAGGCACCCCTAAGTGTTATCAGTTCCATAGCTTTCTTCAAGGCTCTGAAAGTGCCCGCACTCCGAGGGTCTTGCCATGCTCCCATCAAGAGACGAGGACAAAGCCAGGTTAAAGTCCCTCATCAGAACGATCTCCCCTTCCGAAAAACATTCTATTTGGGTTAGGTGTTCTAACATAAACCTGTCTTGACCAGTATTAAAAGATTATATTGTCGCTATCGTGATCCCATTCCAGCATCCCTCCTTATCTTTCAAACATTGTTTCCTCTATTCCAGATACCTCCCTGATTGCCAATAAGACTCCTGCTCATTTAGTTGATGCTGTAGCATAGTAGCTATGGGTGTAGTGTCTGAACCCAACTTTGGGCGTGTCCCACTTTTTCCTCTTGATTGGGGAATGCAGTCCCCTAATATTTTGGTTAAGAACCGTGAATGTTGTATGTGATGTAGTATTGCGTTAAGTGGGTACCTCCCTTAAATAAGGTGTTCCCGTCTCGTCCATGTGGCTCCCATATCCTGTACTTCGCCAGATCTCCTAAATGCGACCTCCCACCCTATCCACTGTTGCTGCCAGTTACCCTCCCTGGACTAAAACACATAGCAAAGACCTGGCTGCGGGCTGGGGTAGCCAATCCCCTCCTACTATTATCAAGTGGCGGGAGGGTATGGATCACTGATGTGAGATGGAATGTAGAGTTATCCAGGAGAGAGGCTTCCCCACAAAACACCAGAAGATATAGGGCAAATGGATGACGGCCAATTGATATGGGGCGGGACTGGGGGTTCGGGAGGTGGTCCTGTCGGGTTTAGTGGGTTTTGGGGTGGGTGTCAATGGAAAAAAGGTTTGCGTGCCCAGCAAGGAGCAGAATGTGTAGAGATCTGGAGTGTCATTTGACTTGTACCCTTTATGTTATAGAGAACATCTTTACGACGGGGGTTATCCCTCTTTCTTGGCATATTACCACGATTGTTCCCACATATAAAAAAGGTAATTCTGCAGATCCTATTAATTATAGGCCTATTGCCTTAATGGACTGTTCATTTAAGGTCTATACTATTCTGCTTCTAAATCTTATAGATAACTTCATGGAATCACATGATACTTTGTCACAAAGTCAAACTGGCTTTCGGAAACAAATGGGAACTAACATCAATGCAGCAATCTTATCTCATATGTTATGTTTGTCCAAAAAAAAAAAAGAATAGGTAACATCTACATGGCATCGCTTGATTTGCGTGCTGCTTTTGACTGTGTGGTTCGTGATAAGCTTTGGTGTAAATTGAGAAAGTTTGGTTTTCCTGAAAATATTATACAATTACTCGCTCTGTTGCATTCTGATACATACTTTAAGATAAGAATAAATAAGCTGGGAGACGTGATGAACAATGTCCCTACTTATATTGGGGTGAAGCAGGGTTGTAGCAAGTTGGCAGCAGGGGCACTGCTTTGGGCTTGCCCATAGGCACCTGGCGCCTCTAATTCCAATCAGATAAAGTGTAGAGCCTCATCTTAAAAAGGACCTAGTGTCATTGCAAAGCTGGATTAGAAGTTCCTGGGGAGTCTGTGCACAGGAGAGCAGCCTTCAGATGACTCAGTGTCAGGTTAGCTTACGGGCCCCAGCAAGTGTCCGTCTTTGCCTTGTCAGACTATCCTAATGTCTTCTCTCCAACCTTTCATCCCAATGCCATGGCTCAGGCCAGCCTTTGGGATCAGGTGAAAAGGCACTTGCCTTCCCACTAAACCTGAACTGTTCTACAGTGTAGCGCATTTGACTTAGCCGCTCAATCTATCTGCGCGTTTTTCATTCCGCTACGGTTTTTGCTCCATGCTTAGTCTTCTGTACCAGACATGTGCGGGTTTCCAAATCCCATACCGCACATGGAACCACAAAGGAGACAAATGCTTTTCAGTGAACCTGCTTGAATCTCATGCAGGCTAAACCTTTAAGGGGGAAGAGTTTCTTGGGGTTTCTTCCCATATGGAGCAGTGCTTACTCCTGAACACAGTGTTGGACATACTTTGTTTCTAATAAGGCTGATATACCCCGGATGACATGAGTGTTCTTCCCTAACCTGGAAAGCTGCTGCTCGGTGGCACCCATGTAGGTCTGGATGTGTTGCTTGGGACCGCCACCTTAAACAGCGCCCAGGGATCATATAACTTAGTGGGTGACTTGGTGCCTAGAGCTCTTCAGTCACCTGCAATGCGCAAGGTACCAGTAATTGTCACACCCCCCAATTGTAGTTTGTTGTGCTGCTGCCCTTGTGACAAAGGGGCGTCAGATAATCCTGGCATAAAGGTCTGCGCAGTGGGGATGGGGGAAAGGGTATACATGGGAGTAACAAGAATCTGGTACAAAGGATAAAGAAAGGCATTTATTAAATTGGATAAAATGAGACTGGACCTAGGAAGGATTGGCTACATCTGTACCTTCACTTTTAAGAATAATCCTATCAATAATTGCCATGTGTTTGCCTGAAGCCCCAGTCAATGTTTTGGAAGTTAGTTACTTATACCAAGTTCCTCATTCAATCTGCTTTCTTTAGAAGTTCTACTGCAATATTATTTTCAAGAGAGACAAAACATATCAAAGTCTGAAACCTATCTGCGATACATGTCAGTAAGAGTTATTAGGAAGCAACTGGCTACAGCATTTCCTCTGCTCATCAGTTTAGGGTAAATGCTACAATCATAAAAAGCTGTAATGAAACCTTCCATTTTCCCCAAGCTTGGAAACATTTATACACAGACTAGCAAAATGTATCCGTACTCCACATGGGTTCTGTAGACAGACACCATAACACTCATCAATTGTGGAAAATCAATGATCCTGTACATCGCTGTTCCGAGTCGCTTATCGCTTGATGTGCTCTGCACTCGGAAGTAAGCTGTACTGAGAATGGGCATGTGTGGCTGGCTGACATAACCCAGAGGGGAGGAGAAAATTGGCAGGCTGCAGCATACTGGGACCTTCAGTGCACTCTCCCCACCTGTCACCTCACCCTGGAGCGGTGCAGTGTGCTGCGGTGCAAGTATCTCAGAAACAGTGCGTCGTAGGGCCTTGAAACATGGTTTGCAAGGCCTTTGAGTTTTGTTCCTCATGTCAAGACACTTGTGTTTTGTCTGGTCCTTCTATGACCACATTGATGTTTTGCCGATTTCAGGCAACCATCTCGTGTGTGAAGGGGCTGAAATCCAGGCAAAGGGGTGGGGTGTCCAAATGTCATGTAGGCAATAATGTCAGGTGGGTCCTAACCGGTAACTATGCTAAATTTGGTGCAGATTGGTGGAAAAGTGTGGAATTGTATAAGTCAGAAACGAACCATTTGTTTCTAATATAGAGAGAGATATAAACTTGACAGAACACCAAGAACCTGTGGTGGACCTCCTTTGGGTTCTGGGGAAACGCCAATCTTAGTTCTAACTTAGCAATGTATTGTGCTTGTTTAACTATAAACTCTGTGCTCAAATTACGATGTGAAAACCTCACACTTGTCCCCAAACTTCGCAACGTTCATAGACCCATAATTAATGCCCAAAACATGGAGTGTGGCTTCGTTTTGTCTGGTGGCTATTCAGGTCTACGATAAATGAATACCTTTAAACCAAAATTCACTATAAGAAACTAATTGTCAGTAGGACTAATTTACATTGCTAATTGAGGCCAAGACAAAAGTCTCCCCTTCCACATGTGTTACAGGCTATCAATGCCTAAACGACTCAATATTGCTGCAAGGTTTTGCCATTTGGAGGCAGAATCTTTCAGGGGCTCGCTGGCTGGCACAAGCACCTTCTCTCTGCAGCCTCACCAGTGATGGCAGCATAAGAAAGGGGAATGAAGGCAGTGACACACTCAATGAATTAAACGCACAGTTGTCATCAAGAATCCACGCCGGGGAACATGAGGTCCTGGTATCAGTGACTGGTCTTTACAGGAAACAATCTTGCCATTGCACGTCATACTTTCAACTGAGCACTGCAGATCACAACTCGCACTGTTACACAAGAAAAAAGCAACTCTCCGGTCCTTTCTCGTTCTTAGTGCTGCGAGTGTCATTGTGTCAACGGCAAGCGCACCCCATTACCTTGAGCTTTACACTTGGGCCTCGTTTTTTAGGGGATGCTGCTGCATACATGGCCACGTGACAGTGCAAAATGATCTATGACCTCATAGTACACTGTGCATGCCAAGCTAAACCCACCACAACTCTCATTTTGCAAATGAATGACGGGTGACATCATCAGTCACTCACACGCACAAACAGATTTCAATGTTTTAAATTAAAAAATATTGTGCATTAGCCAATAGTAAGAAACTTCCAAAATCTGAATTCAAAGGTGGATTAAGAAATAGCACTACCGTGTTTAAGCAGTCCCAAAAATCGCTGACTGAGTCCATGCTACAACTATTGTATCATATGTCGGTCGAGGTTGCGCTACTACCATCCAAGCATCCTTGTACAATCCTTCCGCCTCCAACATCGGCATGGACACACCAAGATGGCCGCCGCATCACCTGCTAGTCTGCCTGGCCTCAGGCAGCTTGCACCAAGCTACACCACGAATGGAGGAACCTCACATCTAATGGAGAGCCGGCTTCAAGCCGGGAGGCGAAGCCGGCCCCCATTGCAAGGCCCGCGTTTAAGGTCTGCACCCTGTCTTCCCGGGATGCCCGAACCTGTCTGGACAGAGGTAAACTGCACTCTACTCCTTTCAGACTCTCCCCAATAATCAGGACACTTGCATACTGCCCCCCTGGCGCATGCCAGTGTACTTTATATCTTGTAATGTTCCTTAAACGTCTCCTGTACTCCCCCGACCTGTAGCCCTCCACTGAATCGGCTCTACAAGATCCTGTAAACCTGCTCGAGTTGCTATTAACGTGTGCTGCAGATTTTGCTTGTGCTATTTCTGAATACGGGTCGCCATGTCTCTGACCGATACAATTTGTAACCTGTCCTCCCCCCTGCATATATGTGTAACCGCCATCATTTGCCCCCTCGAGCCTTTACTGCTTGCGCATACTAACTCCAAGGTTCATGGAAGTTCCATACCCATACGCTTTCTAAACTTCGAACCTGTGTGCATTCGAGGACTTTTTACCTATGTATCCATCACAATATTATGCTCCGTATCTACTTATTGTAAGGATCCTGTCTCTTTTGCCTGTATCACGAACATCTTGCGCATTGATCTCATGCGCTCCCACACCCTTACCGCTGCCTTTATGATTGTACTCTAACTATATGCTTTATTGCAGCAGCTCACGCGGACGCAGCACGCTCGCTTGTGATCTTGCGCTTTAACACCCACACTAGCCTTCCCATATGTCAATATAGGGGGGTAGGGGGGTTGCGGCCTTTTTGTTTACGGCGCTTAATCATTGCATCTTGTGCACCAGGACCCCTTCCCTGTGACCTAGCCGCCCAGTAACATGGTGTTAGGCTTCCACAATGGGCCTCATTAGGACCCAGGCGGATTTCGCGGTGCTAAATGCACCGCGAAGCACGGCGGAAAGCCGTCGATAGCGCCATGGGGGTTGGCGGATTTACCGCCCCATTCCGACCTCGGCGGAGCGGTAAATCCCCAATCCCCATTCTGCCCTTCCCCATTCCCATTCTTGCCCCATAGGGTATAATGGGAGTGGGGAAGGAGTTAATTACGCCACCGTAAAATACGGTGGCGTAATTAACAACGAGGTCCCGTAGCGCCATGGTTTTCTCCGCCTGGTAAAACCAGGCGGAGAAAACCTCCATGGCGCTAAGGGAACTCGTAGTACGGCGGACGGGTCCGCCGCGATTAGCGCTGGCGGAAACCCACTCCGCCTGGGTCCTAATGAGGCCCAATGTGTTTACTTGGACTTTTCTGCAACTTGAGACGCAGCCGCCCTGCAACATGGGGTTTCGTTTCCACATTGGGTTCATATGGACTTTTCTGCAACTTGCGACGCAGCCGCCCTGCAACATGGGGTTTCGTTTCATTGGGTTCATATGGACTTTTCTGCACCTTGCGACGTAGCCGCCCTGCAACATGGGGTTTCGTTTCCACATTGGGTTCATATGGACTTTTCTGCAACTTGCGACGCAGCCACCCTGCAACATGGGGCTTGGCTTCCACATTGTGTTTACATGGACTTTTCTGCACCTTGCGACGCAGCCACCATGCAACATGGGGTTTCGTTTCCACATTGGGTTCATATGGACTTTTCTGCACCTTGCGACGCAGCCGCCCTGCAACATGGGGTTTCGTTTCGACATTGGGTTCATATGGACTTTTCTGCACCTTGCGACGCAGCCGCCATGCAACATGGGGTTTCGTTTCGACATTGGGTTCTTATGGACTTTTCTGCAACTTGAGAAGCAGCCGCCCTGCAACATGGGGTTTAGTTTCCACATTGGGTTCATATGGACTTTTCTGCAACTTGCGACGCAGCCACCCTGCAACATGGGGCTTGGCTTCCACATTGTGTTTACTTGGACTTTTCTGCACCTTGCGACACAGCCGCCCTGCAACATGGGGTTTCGTTTCGACATTGGGTTCATATGGACTTTTCTGCACCTTGCGACACAGCCGCCCTGCAACATGGGGTTTCGTTTCGACATTGGGTTCATATGGACTTTTCTGCACCTTGCGACGCAGCGGCCCTGCAACATGGGGTTTCGTTTCGATATTGGGTTCATATGGACTTTTCTGCACCTTGCGACGCAACCGCCATGCAACATGGGGTTTCGTTTCGACATTGGGTTCATATGGACTTTTCTGCACCTTGCGACGCAGCCACCATGCAACATGGGGTTTCGTTTCGACATTGGGTTCATATGGACTTTTCTGCACCTTGCGACGCAGCCGCCATGCAACATGGGGGTTCGTTTCGACATTGGGTTCATATGGACTTTTCTGCACCTTGCGACGCAGCCGCCATGCAACATGGGGTTTCGTTTCGACATTGGGTTCATATGGACTTTTCTGCACCTTGCGACGCAGCCGCCCTGCAACATGGGGTTTCGTTTCGACATTGGGTTCATATGGACTTTTCTGCACCTTGCGACGCAGCCGCCATGCAACATGGGGGTTCGTTTCGACATTGGGTTCATATGGACTTTTCTGCACCTTGCGACGCAGCCGCCCTGCAACATGGGGTTTCGTTTCGACATTGGGTTCATATGGACTTTTCTGCACCTTGCGACGCAGCCGCCCTGCAACATGGGGTTTCGTTTCGACATTGGGTTCATATGGACTTTTCTGCACCTTGAGACGCAGCCACCATGCAACATGGGGGTTCGTTTCGACATTGGGTTCATATGGACTTTTCTGCACCTTGCGACGCAGCCGCCCTGCAACATGGGATTTCGTTTCGACATTGGGTTCATATGGACTTTTCTGCACCTTGCGACGCAGCCGCCCTGCAACATGGGGTTTCGTTTCGACATTGGGTTCATATGGACTTTTCTGCAACTTGCGACGCAGCCACCCTGCAACATGGGGCTTGGCTTCCACATTGTGTTTACATGTACTTTTCTGCAACTTGCGACGCAGCCACCATGCAACATGGGGTTTCGTTTCAACATTGGGTTCATATGGAATTTTCTGCACCTTGCGACGCAGCCGCCCTGCAACATGGGGTTTCGTTTCAACATTGGGTTCATATGGACTTTTCTGCAACTTGCGACGCAGCCACCCTGCAACATGGGGCTTGGCTTCCACATTGTGTTTACATGGACTTTTCTGCAACTTGCGACGCAGCCACCATGCAACATGGGGTTTCGTTTCGACATTGGGTTCATATGGACTTTTCTGCACCTTGCGACGCAGCCGCCCTGCAACATGGGGTTTCGTTTCGACATTGGGTTCATATGGACTTTTCTGCAACTTGCGACGCAGCAGCCCTGCAACATGGGGTTTGGTTTCCACATTGGGTTCATATGGAGTTTCTGCACCTTGCGATGCAACCACCATGCAACATGGGGTTTTGCTTCCACACTGTACCCACCTAATTTCATTATTGCACTTTCTGTTCTCATTATTCAAATGTTATGACTTGTAACTGCATGCCTGTAACCAATATCTTAAGTTAACGCGCCTAGATACCTTTGGGTTTTGTGCACTATATAAATGTCTATATAAATAAATAAAATCACAGACGCAAAGTCAAAAACCAAGTACACTCTGTGCATAGATATCCTGATGAGCGATGGCCACACCTTTGATTAAGAGACCTGAATACCAAGCAATGGCATTTCTGTTTGCAAGAAAGTCAACAGTCACAGGACATACCCCACTGTTCCACCGCATCCAACCGAGCCACTCTACTGGCAAAGCTAAGGTCCCACGCCCCAGCCATATGCACCTGTGATTCTTCAATGAGCAGCCCTACAGTAAATGTGCATTTTTCAGCATAACAATAACCACAGCCAAGCGCAAACACTGGCATAATAACCTGGTCTATCCAATGCACGCACACACACACACACACACATCATTAACAACACATGTTAGCAGTTTTCGGTGAGAATGGCTCATGCTGAATAAAAAAGCAACAGACTTGTGTTCCACCCAAAAACAGGTTCACGGATGTATGGGAGAAATGGCACACAACGTAACATGCAACAACGCTCAAGTTGACCACGGGAATGTGCACTATATATGCAGCATAAGCAGCGATCAGAGAGACACTATTAACCCGCTCCTTCGATTCACATACCACCAGGATAAAGCTGTGTACAAGAGGAGAGTCTAATGTGCAGCGTGTTTGGCGTTTGATCGCTTAAACCCAAAAGATCCCATTTACCCAGAAAGGATTTGAAAGGGATGCGGCGCAGCCTCCGCTCTATGTTTGTTGTGATATCAAGAGCTCGGGGCTGCCAGGCAGCCAAGAATGCCGGCTCATTGTCTGTCCATTCAGATCAATAAACAAAAATAGGCAAGCAGAATCGACCTGTCAATCGATGAAGAATACACATAAAAACAGGACTTGCGCATGTTGTTTACGTTCTCCAAAACAACAGCCCCCCATGACAGCCAATTCAAGCCGTCACACAGACCCCCCGTTTCGTTCCTTTACCGTACATTTCCCCAGCAATAACGCGATGACTTCTGGCAGGTCTAAGCAGCGCCAAGCACAGCCTGCTGTAAAGGTAAACTGTACATCATACACCACTGCCTTGCGATTTCTTCACACGCTTCCTGTTTCGCCCAGGGCCGGTGTGCCAGTGTCAGCTAATCTCTCCGCGAGTCAAAATAAAGCAGTGGAAGGAAGGGGGACGCCCTGCCGCGTTCCCGGGCTTACCTTGGAATAACAGCCACGTCTTTCCCAGCAGTAGTGGGACCCAATATTCAGCTCTGCAGCACCTCCCCTGCAAGATTCATTATGTCACAAAAACCACCGGCGAGGATTCCACGCTGGGAGAGCCGCGCAGACGGACGCGGTTCTTTTTTATCCTCTTCCCTGTCTCCTCCTCATCTGCGTCCCCGGCAGTCTCACATTCGTGTGTCAGACTCTGCCGCCAGCAGCCGTCCTGGCACTCGTAGACATAACCTCTCCCTTCCCCGCCGCTGTGTGAGAGCGTGTTGCCTCGCTCCTCCGGAGGAGCACGTCACAGCTTGTTGTATGCAGTAGCAGCACCAGACGGGAATCTGCTCTGCGCCCTGCACAGGAAGCTCGCGCACAGCACTTCCTACTTCCCATCTGGGGCAGTGTGGCTCCCTTTCAGCCACAGGTGATTAACTTTACATTGTCTGATGGGGCTCGTACACGAGAACAACTGCATTCAGTGAAGTTCCAGCATTTTTTTCCCATCTTGCTGTCGTGGCTGCGCCTGTGTGGTTTTTTTTGTTGGTTTGTTTTGTTTTTACATTAAACACAAGCCCTATATCGTTTCTTCCACAGTGGGCGCATTTGTACGTTCCAAATTGTCATGAAGAGACCCTTGTCACGGAGGTTGATGCTTGTTATGTCAGACCGAGGGTGAAGTCAATCAGTATTTTGGAGGGTGATCCCATTGAAGTTCACGGAAGGCACCGAGCTTGTCGGGAGGGTGACATTAGTCCGTGACAGGTGACACTGATGAAAGGAGGAGTACACTGGGTAATGCGTGAGGAACAGCGAGTTTATTGATGAATGAACCTCGGCCACCCATCCGCTCTCTCAACTGTAACCGACAAGGAATGTGGAACACTGGCCATAAGTGCACCCACCAGGGTTCCATTGCAAGACGTCTTCCCCCCCATGAATGGAAACAACAGAAAGGAAAGGAGGGTGAAAGGAAAAGAATCAAAACGGAAAAGAAACTACAGAAAAGAAACATGCTTACAGGAAAACATAGCCTAAAAACAAAACAACACAGCTCACTTCCTGGAACGTCAAAACACATCTTTAAATTTGATGGGAGGCAACCTAATCCTTGAGGAAAGGCCAGAGCCAACTTGTTTCACCTCAGTGGAACAAACCTGTTCTTGGCCCAGTTCTTGGCCACTTTCCTCCTCCACAAGCGCAGAAGGAATAGACACATGACCTACACACTCTTTCACACCCGGGCGAAGTGCCTCCCCACTCACACCACTTCTCCCCCCCCATGGTCCCAGATCTGGGACCAGTACTGGGCCCCCACACACAAACAGCTCCTTCACTGGGAACACACCCGAAAGGTGCAACTGATCCCCTTTGCACTACCAACCTCTTCTTGCTCCACCTCAAAACGTTGTCAAGCACGACATAACCTGCACCCACCTTCACTACCGTGCGCAGAGACATGTACACGCTACAACCCTTGGCCATAAACCGCAGATTTTTCACCCGAACACAATCACCAACCGAGACCTCAAGGGGCCTCATATCCAATTGTCGTGATTTCACCCTCTCCTGACTTAGGCGCACCCGCTCCAAAACCTTAGCCATATTCAACTTCGTGCAGACGCCCCCGCCAAAGGCAACAGTCCTCAACTTCGAAGCTGCCTTCCTACCCCTCATAAGTTCAAAAGGGGAATGACCGGTGACCACAGATGGCGTACGCCTATACGCCAACAAGACTTCAGATAGTACTTGGGTCCAAACCAACCCATTGGCGACAGCCAACTGGATGGCACCCTTTACAAAGCTGTTCATCCTCTCCACCAAACCGTTTGCTGAGGGATTGTACAAAGCGGTCCTGTGGTGCCTTATGCCCAAATTCCTCTGAAAATTCTGCATGCAACTAGACACGAACTGCACCCATTGTCCGTGACAATACCAGCCAGAACCCCTTACCTGTCGTAGACCATACCCAGAAAACTCACAATCTTCTCAGCCGTGACCGACTCCAGGGCGGTGGCTTCCTCTCAACGCAAAGTATAATCTACCAAAACCACGTCAAACCTCAACTCGCCACCAAGCGCATCCATGGGCCCCACGATGTCCAAGCCACCTTGACCCCAACTCAAACTGAGAGGAGGAACCAACCTGTCACCTTTCGTAACACCCTACGGTCCATCGGACAATTCGTGCAAAACATGCACGTATCCCCTTCCTTCTCCCTTGGAGTTAAGATCCGTCCAACCACTCCTCAAACCTTCCTTGATTCCATGCCAGCTCTGGATCCTCCGCACACTCCTTATCCCACTCATTCTTACCAACTGCTGGAAACACACAAGCAACCCGAGTGCTTTCCTCAACCTCGTCCTGCAACTCATTGCAACAGACAGGTAAACGGGATAGACAATTCGCAGTTCCATGTGATAATATCTCCTTAAAAATGTTGCCATGCCTGAATGGCGCCGTTTCTTGGCAGCAACATTATCACATGGAACCTGCGGGGGACACCCCTGCATTCACCACATTGTTTTAAATGGAGCGGGGGACACCCCTGCAACCTCGGCTCCAATTTACCCCATTTATTGTCCCCATAAATAATGTCACCCATGCCGTTTCCCAGCGACTATATGTATGGCGACCTTATTTATGGGGATAATATTACCTGATACCCAATCCTCCAGCACATTTTTCAACCCGGAAATGTGTTCCACCGTGAAATTAAATGCTTGTAGATCAGCCATCCATCTCTCTATCCTGGGAGACACAAAGCCAATGCCTTTAGTCGTCGTCAACACAAATGTGAGGGGTTTGTGATCTGACTACCACTGATTGTTTCAAAGAATTGACAACCTCCTGTGACTTTGCACCAATTATTTTCACCTCTATTCATTGATGAATATAACCACTAACGTTTTGTAAACTCACTATATATGTATGTTTTAGAATAATTTTGTATAAGAATAAAGAGATTTTATAAAAGCTTTTAGATCAATGAAGTATCTTTGAGCCTCTTGAACTGTCAGGCAACCGTCTCTATCTCAACACTAGATAATGTCAGTCACAAGAAATACCATCTTCCATGATCAAAAAATATGATGGATCGCAAGTGAAATTGCAGGCCTATTTGGATATGTGTATGATCCAATTTGCCTTTAAACCCCATTCCTATGCCACAGACAGGGCCAAGATAGGTTTTGTAATTTCTCACCTCACCGGAAACGCACTAACCTGGGCGGTTACCAGTCAAATGGTCGAAAACATTTGGTCGACAGACAATTTGGTCGACACCATTTGGTCGAATGCCAAATGGTCGAATTTTTTTTACCCATTTTTTGGTTTTTTTTGGGGGGGTCCCCCCCAACCCCCTTTTTTTTTCTTTTTTATTTTTTTTCCCCACACGAAAACCCACAAACACATATATATATATATATATATATATATATAAAAAAAAAAATTCGACCATTTGGCATTCGACCAAATGGTGTCGACCAAATTGCAGTCGACCAGTTTGCAGTCGACCAGTTGACTGGACACCAACCTGGGCTACTCCCTTGGTCTCTATGGCAGGTCCCATGCTGGATGATTAAACTGCCTTTATCAATGCCTTCAAAACTATGTTTGAACGTCCTGATCCGGTGTCCTCAACTCAAGAAAAACTATTAGATCTACAGCAAGGAACAATGGACAAGCTTACCTATGTATCTAAGTTTAAACAGCTTGCAAAAGAGGCCTTCATGCAGAGGTGCAAGAGTACCCCGTCTTTGCTTATTTCAAGATTTGCTAGATTTATCCTTGCAGATCGATTACCGAATACAGGAGATTAAATCAGAAAGAAGGACATTGGGACCTTTTTCCAGGACAACTCAGCCTCCAGTTTCTCCATCTTCAACAGCTGCCAGAGCTCCCCTGATGAGTGAGTCCGAACCCATGCAGTTGGGTTCCGTATGTGGCCCCCTGACCCTTGAAGAGAGGAGTCGCAGACTTCAAAAAGGGCTGTGTTTGTATTGTGCATCTTCTACACATATGATTCGGAATTGCCCGATTGTTCCGCCTCACAGGTCGGGAAACGCCAGCTCCCGCTCCTGAATGGAACAAGGATACGGGAGGATGAATTAGTCTCCGACACTTCTCAGTCATCACTTGAAGACTTCTCTTGTGGTGTTTCAGGTCTTTCTAGAGGTGCCAGGTCGTCACTATTCAAGTTCTGGCCTTGGTGGATTGTGGCGCCATGGGTCTGTTTATGGATAGAGAGTGGGCAGAAAATAATTAGATGCCCTGTCTACATAAAGCCCTTGTTCAGCCCATAGAAGGAATTGACGGAAAGCCCCTCTCTTCGGGATTCCTTGTCGAAGAAACTCAGGTATTACAAATGAAGATACATCAACATTCTGAAGATCCGCACTTTGATTTTATTAAGGCTGCCCACTACCCAATTGTACTAGGAATACCTTGGCTACACAGACATAACCCCTATATAAACTAGGCGGCAAGTTCTCTGTTTTTGGGCTGTGAGATTTGTATGACCCATTGCTTACAGGGTTGATCTAACATCCTGGTAGAAACTGTTCCATTCGAGGAGTCTACTCATCAAAAACCGTATCTCATGTTCAACAGATTACTCTGGAATATGATGAGTTTTTGGATGTATTTTCTTCTACCCAAAACAAGAAACTGCCACCTCATCGCCCATCGAATTGTGCAATTGAGACAACACCTAATGCCATTATTCCATTTGGGAGGATGTTTATCCTGTCTACTTCTGAGAAGAAGGCTCTAAGGAGTACCTGGACATAAATCTAAGGAACGGCTTGATTCGACCATCGAAATGACCCGCTGGTGCGTTTCTATTTTTTGTGCCTAAAAAAAGAAACGTCTGAAGTTCGATCTTGTTTGGATTACCGGGGATTGCATCACGTTACCATAAAGGACAAGTACCCTTTACCCTTAATTTCTGACATTGTGGAAGTACTCCAGGGAGCCATCATCTTTTTTAAGTTGGATTTAAGGGGAACTTATCATTTGCTGAGGATCCGAACCGTGGACGAGTGGAAATCGGCCTTCAGAACACCGTTCAGGCACTTTGAGTACCTTTTTATGCCCTTTGGCCTCATGAATGCTCCTGCCATTTTCCAAAAATGTATGGATCAAGTCTTTTCAAACATATTGTTTCATTTCGTAATCGTCTATCTAGTCGATATATTGATTTATACCCGGACTAAACAAGAACATACTGAGTATGTTAAGCTAACCAGGCTTTCGCACCCATCATTTGTTGGCCAAACCGGAGAAATGTTAGTTTAATACTCCCGTTATTCACTGTCTGGGCTTCATTATAGCAGAAATGGCATTTCGATGGACCCTCAAAATGTTTCTGCAATTCTAAAATGGCCACAGCCTTCTGCTGTGAAACAAGTCCATTCTTTTTAGGTCTGGCGAATTTCTACAGGAAGTTTATACATGATTTTTCCAACATCGTGCTCCCAATCACACCTTTGCTTAAAATGGGGGCACACTTTCTTTGCTCTGCTAAACAAGACTCTACCTTCCAGAAATTGAAACATCTCTTCACGGAAGCACTGATTCTTATCCAACCTGATACAAATAAGCTGTTTATTGTAGAAACTGATGCCTCTGAAGCCGCCATCAGAGCTGTACTTAAGCAACAACATACTGACGGACTGGAACATCAATTAGCATACGTTTCGAGAACTTTGACTATCTGTGAGTTAAACTATTCAGTCCTTGAAAAATAACTTCTTGCCTTCCTTGATTGGAGACATTGATTGGAGAATTTTTTTTTGGGGTGCTGTCTTTCCCGTATTGATTAGAACTGATCACCGCATTCTATAGGTGTTGGAGTCCTTGGAGTGCCGGAACAGCAGGCAAGCTAGGTTGGCATACTTTTTCGCACAATATCAGTTCCATCTAACCTACATACAAGGTCAACTGAATCTCATTGCGGATGCCCTTTCCAGGTCTACAAACCTTTGTGTATCTCTGGATAAAACACTGTCACAGAAGTTCCATGAAAGTGTGTTCATCAGTTACATAGACCGTTTTATGGAATCAGTAGAGTCTGACACAAAAAATGTATCCTTGGCAACTACATAAGAATGACAAATACCTTTTTAGAGGAACTCATTTGTATCTACCAACAAAGGATACCCAAGAAACAGCTATGCACTTTTGTCATGATTCCCTCTCTGCAGGACATAGGGGCATCCGGTCTACTCCGGAATATCTTCAATGTCATTTCTGGTGGTCTTCTATGTCAAATTCAGTAAAAAACGACATCAAAACGTGCACAATCTGTCCCCAGAACAATTCTTCCTCAGGAAAACCACTAGAATTGTTACATCAACCTCTGCTACCAGTCAAACCTTGGCAGGTCATTGCCACCGATTTTATTGTGGCGTTACCGCCCTCGAGAGAGAGTGCAATACAATCATGGTCACCATAGACTTGTTTAGCAGAATGGCTCATTTTTCTCTCCTACCTAAACTTCCAACAGCTACTCAAATGGCACAAATCTTTGTTAGGGGACTACCCTCTACCATAATCTCTGACAGAGGAAGTTAATACATCTCAAAATCTTGGACGCAATTGTGCAAATCCCTAGGCAACCAAAGGGCTCTTTCTTTGGGCTATAATTCGTAAATTAATGGTATATCCGAAAGGGTAAATCAAACTCTTGAGCAATATCTACAATGCTTTTCTTCCCTGGTTCATGATGACTGGGCCGTGCTTCTGCCGCCGGCAGAATTCACCTATAACAATTCTGTCCATTCTTCACTCAAAGTTTCTCCATTTTACTGGTCATATGGATTTTATCAGAGTGTTCTTCCTTCGGTCTACCAGCAGTCCTCTTCTTTTCCTTCGGTTGATCAGTGGATCTCAGATTTGGTAACAATTCAGAAGAACACCAGGATTCACCTTAAAAAAGCCTTACAGGATTCCAACCGCTTTGTTGACGAAATACGCACTCCAGGTCCTATGTATGCTTTTGGAGACTCGGTATGGCTGCCATCTAAATACCTGCCAAAGCATTTTTCACCTACCAAGCTCTCTCCACACTCCTTATTCAGCAAGTAATCAACCCTGTTGCTTATCACCTGCAGCTTCAACCGACTTGGCACAGGATTCCTCCTGTATTTCATACTCCTCTTCTTAAACCTTAACACAGTGCCAGTGACCCCCCTCCGCCAGCTCTTATTCCAATCCTTACATCGGATCAGGAAATGTCTACATCGATCTATGTATTTGTGATTCTAGATATCTCAGAGGTCGCTTGAATTACCTGGTCGAGTGGAAGGGCTATCTGCCTTGTGAACAGACTTGAGAACCCGTGGCGAATATTCATGCCCCCATACTTCTCTGTCGATTTCATGTTTTACATCCTGGCAAACCAGAAGGTGCTGGTCTTCGGAGGGGGTATACTATCAGGTTCCATCATTCCTGGATCCTGTTTTCCTCTTGGCGATTTGCTTCCCGTTGAGTCCACTATGCAAGCCTTCCAAAGATGGCTTCTACGGGTGCCAATTGGTGCTCTAGTGTTTCAAAGCTGCCATCTTTTTCTTTCCATACTTCTGGGTATGTCCCAGATATGGGGACTGCTCATATTACCAATGTTACATCTCAGTGCTAGGAAACAAGGATCCTAGCTCTGCGCTCTGTTTTCCTTTCTTCCTCTTTTGTTCTGCTAATTCCTTCCCACGCCGTTCTTGCTTTCTTCCTCGCCTCCTCCTGTACTCCTCCCAGTGTTCTATCCTTCTGTGCAATCTTACCCCCGGATTCTTGTTGGCTCCATTCTACTCCCATTGCATGTGCCTGAGTGCCACACATGGCTATTTCTTCTACGCTCGGCAGCATGATCCATCCGCGAAATGGAACGCAGGTTTTTTTCCTCTCTTGATGAGGAATATTTCCCCTGCCATTGGCTGTCGCTCCCTGGGTCATTTTGTTTGCTGTTTTAATCAGAAGACGTTCTGGCTTCCGGAGAGGTTCGCCTGTATCTACGAGACTCCAGGGCTCGAAAATCATCTGAGAGTACCTCTGCATCAACTTCCAGTCAGCAGCGCATGACCCAGGTGAGCAAAACTGTTGATTATTCCATCAGTGATTTTGACAAATTGCCACAAAAACATCCTAAAATACTTAAACGCCTAAGCAACTGCCAACGCTTCTCTCTCAATGATTGCATAGCACTTCTCGGCATCCCTCCACACCCTAGATGCAAAAGCAATGGGTCACGATTTCCTGTCCTGCCACTGCTCCAACACTGCGCCCAAACCAACATCACTAGCGTCCACGTTAAGCACAGTCTTACTTCTTTGGTTAAAGGAACCCAGGGATGGAGCACAATCCACAAGGCTCTTCAAATCAACAAACTCCCTTTGACAATATTCTGACCATTCAAACCTGGCATTCTTTTTCAATAATGCACGCATGTTCACAGTCTTCTCTGCATAGTAAGGAATAAATATAAGATATTCTGTCATACCCCAAAAAGATCTAAGGTCTCCTTGTTCACAGTAGATAGCGCCTCCCTCACCACCTTCACCAACTCCTCCTTGGGATTTATCCCTTTAGCGTCCAATGTGTGACCCAAATAAGTGACACTCAGAACGCCAGCATGACACTTTGAAAACTTTACAGTCAGTCGACTCTTTTTTAAGACCTGCATCACCCAGAACACCGTAGAGTCATGCTCCTTCCTGACCCAAACTAAGATGTCATGCTGGAATTATTTCACACCTTGCACCTCCCCAAACAACGTCTGCATCAATCGTTGAAACACAGCGGAAGCCGATGCCAAACCAAAGGGCATGCAGCAAAATCGGTATGCCCCAAACGACGTGACAAAAGAAGTGAGAGGTTGGGTCTCCTCATGCAGATTTATTTGGTGGTAGTGTGAGAAACCAGAAGGTGTCTCACCCGATAGTCCCCGGGGATCTGTCATCCAGGTGGCCAGGGCACGACCATCGCTTTTGGATCCAGTTCATGGGGGTGGACCAGTGCGGAAGGATCACCTGCGTGAGGGGTCTTCGTGAGTGAGAGTGGGGCACCGGATGGTGAGACCCGGCATCCCCTTCCCTGTAGCACCTTTACCCCGTCCTACCCGGTAGGATATTTAGGAACTTTACCCCTGAAAGCAAGCGTCCCCACACAGCACGATCCTCCCCGCAATGAGAGACAATGAAGGACTCTCCCAAGATGGGAATAAGGCTAAGACAGAGTGCGGGTGAGCGTAAATGGGAGTTTATCAATCAGAATAGGGCATGCAAAGAACTCTACAAACTCCGAGAGCGCTCTGTCTGACAATAGCAAAGACAGGCGTATATATTTACAAAAAACGTCATAAGAACCTACACACTATAGGGGGCACAAGCTCAATGGGATTGGGTGGCGATGACTAACTATAGGTGCTGCTGCGATGTGGTTGGCTTCGGCTAGAAGACGTCACTGGTCAGCCTCGTGGGTTGGGCTGGGCCTGGCAGGGTGGCGGAGTTAATCCCGGCGGTGTTTTGGGGCCATCGCGGCCAGTGGCAGAGATGAATGTCTTTTCCTGACTTATTAGTCCTATGCCATGCACACCGCAGTCATTCAGGCATTTTGATATTATCTTCTTTAGTAAATCTTTCAATAGGTTATACAACAGGTTAATGCAACACAGGAGGAATGCACCTTGTGAGGGGTCTGGAGGTAATACGTCAGGGCATGGTTACCAGTGTCCTGTTGACCGGGGCCATAGGTCGAGGGGCTAAGCTTCAGGGCCTGGGACGGGCGGTACATGTCTTTCTGCCTTGTTAGAAGTTGTTATGGATGTTCCGCTGTGTGTTGTCAAAGTGTTGGGTGTCTTGATTGCACAGGGCCATAAGTCTGAGATGGTCCGGTGGGTTGTGAGGTTTACGAGGGGGCGCGTGTGTTCAGGCAGAGGTTTACTGCTGTGCTGTAAATAATGCAGGTGGCGGGTGGTGGCCTTGGGTGCTACAGAGGGGGTTACAAGTCTTTGAAGCGGCTCCAGTCTGGTTGGGGGAGGTAACGCAGCGCGGCGCGGTCTCTGCTCTCATGCCTTGGCAGCCTTCGTAGGGTGGGAGGGGGAATGGCCTTGCACGTATTTCACAAAGGTATCTCCCTCGTGTGTTGCCGATTTAGGTAAAGACATCACAAACATTTGAACACTCTATAATACTTATTCAAAACAATACAAAACATGCATTTAAACTTTGCTGGATGTGTCTTGATTATACCCAGTCTGAGCACCTTATTCATACATTATGTTTTAACAAGTACAGTATTTAGTTATATGCATATATATTTGCAGTAAGTGAGGTAGAGTTAGGATTGGTGGAGAACATAGAAAGTAACCCGCCACTTGTTCGTGACGGTGGTGGCGCATGTGGGGCCTAGACATGCACACATGACATGCGCCTTCTCGTGCATTCTTCACATGGGCCCTCTGTATGGTTACATTCGTTTTCTTGTGTCCTCTAGCAGCATTAGTTCAGTTATGGCGCGAGCCCATGGGGTGTAAGTTTTCCAGTCATACACGTAACAAACAGATTCCTGGTGCGTTCCTTTATTATTAGCACCCAACTGCAATGGTATAGGCTCACCATCGCTTATATCATGGGAGCATGATTTCTTGTAATTATACATTTTACAGGCTTTTGTAATATAAGGGATTTTATGGAAGAAAAGCATCCTTTGCAAGTAGTCTCAACATTAATATACAAAGATTGTCTGTCATCTAATGACTATTTTACTGTTCTTTTCATTTGCCTAGGCCTGCTGGCCGGGTCATGCTGGGAGCGATGATACACTGCGGGAGGTGAACTGTTACAATGTTAGTGTATTACACTAGCTCATGTCCGTCTTGTTCGTGGGAACGTGCTCGCAGCGGATCTGCCAGGGTGCTGCGGCAACAAGGATGACTGAAACCCTCCAAGGGTGGGGGCCGCACTACAGTGCGCTGAGCTCACACCATTTTTACCAGACAGAATGGTTTCTAGGCCTAGCTAAATTTTAATACATGTGGGCAATTAATACGTGTGGGCAATGTCTCCAGTGGGTGAACCCTCCACCACCTGGGCCCGGGTGGCATGAGGGGACGCCCAAGAGAGCCATAGTCCTCACCTGGGGAGAAAGCGTAGGCGAGGGGGGGTCTTCTTGGACCAGTCCTCCCCTACATTTCCCCCCTTTCGTTACTAAAGTAACGAATTCTTTAAATCTTCTATCCTCCTACATTCTGCCTCGTCCATCACCGCCTCATCCCATGCAGGAGTTCCTTTGATGGGCATCCATGCTCTGCACACCCCCCTTAAGCTCTCACCTCTCCGGGCGTATTCATCTGGGGTACACATTAGATATATGCACCCACCATCTCCTTCCAAATCTACCCAAACTTCCTCATACCATTCTAGTATACGGGGCTCTTTGATGGTGGTGTGCCACAACTTATCTACAATATCTTTATCGTGGTATATAGGCACCAGTTGGTACCTGGGCGAGTTATCTATCCCTGTTTGTACTTGTGCTTCTTGCATCGTTTTTATTGTACCGTGTGAGTTGCCCATTGTCACCATCATCATTGCACCATTTGGTACTGCGTTAGCACAAACTCGAAGACCCACCTGGCACAGGCAAAAAAGTAAAAGGAGGAACACAACAGCTGGTATTAAAAATTTCACAGTTGTTCCAAGCCATGAGGGAACCCAGGAGAAGATGTTGTCGAACCATGTACTCTCTTCTGCTCCACCTTCCATTTTCATTTTTTCTCCTAGGTTGTGGACTGCTTCGATCACATGGGACAGGGAGCCATTCTCTGCGTCTTCAGAAGGTACGAAAGTGCAGCAGGCACTTCCTATTTTTCGGCAAACACCACCGTCCATCGCCGTCAACAGGTCCAGGACATACCTGTTTTGCATGGTCATTAGTCGTAAAGCTCTTAGTTCCACTTTGATTATATTGAATCCTTCTTCAGTGTCGTTTGCTAGCTGAATCAATTCCCAGCGTGTTATCTGGAGCCATTTTGCGTTTGCCCTTGCTTGGACACTTGAGACGAGTGAGGCAAAAAATGTTTCTGCTGAGCTGAATAATCGATATTTGTCTGGGATCTGAGCCAATAGTTCTGATGATGCCTTTGATATGTAATTTGATGCTCGTCTGTTACGGGTCAGCACTTCTCCCTTGCTTCCAGAAGACAGGACATATAATTGTGTCTCTGCAGTTGGTTGAGCCACACTCTGCATGCGTTCCTGTGTCCTTTTGCTCCCATCGATGTGGCTTTCTGGTATCACCATTAGGGCTGAGTGCAGAGTGGCCATTGAGCAGCTGCCACTCCATGACTGGGGGAGGTGTAGGTATGCCTGTTTGCCGCACACCCAGTACGTGTCCATCAGGGCCGCTGTCCCTTTCCTCAGATCTGGGATGGTGAGGGTCTTGTTGCAGTTCTTGTTTGTTCCCATGGGGGTTCTCCCTTCTCCTTTAAAGCACAGTTTATAGTCCATTTCGCTCTGCAGTTTGAACGGCTTTTCAATGGCAGTTACCCAAGTTAGTTTTGAAATGTGTTCTCTCCATACTGGTGTACATGTTTCCTCTATCCACTGCAATTTATCCGGTGCCACACCTCTTAGTGCTTCCGCTTTGCACAGTACTTCTTCATCCTTCCGTTTGTTGTCAGAAAAAAGTGTCCCTTCTATTACAAAAAATGGTTCTTTCAAACATACCACCCCTGCCGTTTTTGGGTAACACGTTTTCTCGTTCTGCAGCATTTGAAAAGTCACTTCGTGTGCCTGGAAGGTGTTCTTAATCCTGCATAACGTGAGATGAAGGAGACATTGGGCATCCACAATAGGCAACTCTTTGGGTAACAATACTTTGGGTGTGCCTGATGCGTGAGGGATGAGAGAACAGACATAACAGCTCTCGTTTGTTGTCTGTTTAGCTGTGGCACTCATATCTGCATACCACTTATTTGTTTGATGGGGGTGTCGTGGGCCTTCCATCTTATCTAGACCTAGCCCATAGTACTCATCATACTTCCTCCTCTCTGTTTCCCTCTTCCGTCTGTTGTTCTTGTTCCTCATGTACTTCCCAACTTCCTGAGCAGTGGACAAACTAGACCCCCCTTTCTCATTCCCGCCCCCCTTGGCCCATTCATCATATAATATTTCGTGCATTGCTAGTAGCTTTTCGTCTTCTTTCCTGACGTTATCTGGCAGATTGTTTTTTAGGATGGGGCAGGCTGGCTGGTGGGGGTGTTATACAACCATGCTATGGCAGACGGGTTTCGGTCATTGAGACTGTGGGCACTGTAATTAGATACCCCAGGTGGAGACACTGTGTCGTTCTGCATTCCACCCTGTGGCTTTTCTCTTTGTGAGGTCACAACACTGGATGGTGTGGTATGATACCCCCACACAAGTTTAGTTCCGTCCCATATCAAAAAATCACCTTCCCTGGTATTGACACCTGCAGTTGCATTGGGCCCGGTGGTACTGTTAATTCGTCCAGTAGTGTTGTTACTCCCTCCCCCCTCGTACATCTCGATAGAGATGAACGCTATAATCCAATATGTAACCAAGCCAAACATTATCATAAAAAACAATGTGATGCATACTGATAATCCACACTCATACGAATATCTACATCTCTCATATACTAATTCTCTCATTCTACTAATTCTATCCGTTGCAGGCTGCCCGTTAGATGCCATGGAAGCTCCTGTTTGAGATATAAAAGTGCATTAAGTGCATGCATGTAAACGTTTTGCTGGCACCATCTGTGCCAATAATTTGACGGGGAATGGAAGCGGGTGGGGATGCGGGGGAGGGGTATTCACAGACAAGGGTATATACAAGCTATAATATTATTATTTCATTAATTACATACCACTCAACAAGATAAAAAAAAGAAAGCACACACACATTTTTTTTTTTGGAATATCCTTGTCAGTCATTATTCCATTCTAGTCCAGTGCTGACACACACACACACGCAAGTTGATATTTAGACATCCTACTCATTTGCATCGTTTGCTGTTGTCTGTGCCTCCTCATCTATCTCCTCTTGTACATTGCTGTATGCTTTCCGTACGTCGGTCAAATGCACCCAGTACCTCAAGCCCTTCACCTTCACTGCCGTGGGTGTGCAGAATATTACTTCGTATGGGCCATGGAATCGTGGTGCATTCCACCGACGCACAAAGCTTCTAACATAAATTGAGTCACCTGGCATCAGCTGTAGCTGTTGCTCTGGCTCCGTGACAGATCCTGTTACGTTTCCCTCTTCTCTAGTGAAGGGTGGGGAGAGTTGTTTTGATATGGCGCGCGCTGCTCTTGTCAATTTTCGTAAATAGTCTGTAAACTCGTCTCCCAATATTGCGGCTCTTCTGTGAGCATCTGAGTGTTCGCGCAGTGGAGAGTGTGCTGTATTCATTCGTCTCCCAGTCACGATTTCGTGCGGGGACAAATGGTGGTCTTTGCTTGGCTGATTTCTTAATTCAAATAGCGCCAGGGGTAGACAGTAAATCCAATTTTTCTTCAATGAGAAGCATAGTTTTGATAACCTGCCCTTTAACAGTCCTTTCATCTTTTCCACTACGCCATTACTTTGGGGATGATAAATCGAACACAATTTATGTTTTATACCCAGTAATGTGGTGACTTCCTTGAAAAGTTCATTCACAAAGTGAGAGTCGTTGTCTGAGCGAATCACGTCACAAATTCCCCAGCGCGGGAACACTTCCCTTACTAGGAACTTGGCGGCGCTTTTGGCATCAGGTCGCGCACAGGGTCCTGCTTCCACCCACCTTGAAAATGGGCACACAACCACGATCATGTACCGCGCGCCATTACACCTTTCCCCCATGTCTGCATAATCTATATGCAGTTCTCTGAAGGGGCCAATGGGTTTTGGAATTGTTCCCCGGAGTGTGCGTAATGTCATTCCTGAGTTGTATATTTGGCATGTTGTACATTCCAGTGCTAATCGAGACACATGCTCCTAGAGACAGGGCACAAACCATTCTTCCTGTATTTCTGCTGCAATGTGTTGTTTGGTATTATGTGCAGGGAAGTGTAGCTGTTGAAATGCAACTTCTAGTAACTGTAGTGGCATTACCACTTTCCCTGAGTTATTTTGCCGCCATAATAGGTCTGTTCCTGATTGGCTGCATCCCCGTTTTGTCCACGTCAATTTTTCTTCTGCACTAGCTCCTTCCTGCAATTCTAGTATTTGTGATAAGGACATCATGTTGTACCCTTCTGACAGTTCTTCGGTTGTTGTGTTCTTGATCATGAACTCACCTGTGTCGTATTTCTGAAAATAGGAAGCCTCCTTGGCGGCAGCGTCCGCTGCCGCGTTCCCTAAAGACACAACGTCTGTGTTGGATGTATGGGCCTGGCACTTCACTATTGCTACAGCAGTAGGGTTTTGTAGGGCCTCAATTAATTCTTTTAACAATTCTGCATGCTGCACTGGTGTTCCGTCTGCCCGTCTGAATCCCCTACGGCCCCATCTTGCTAGACCTCCATGTACTGTCGTCGTCATGTAAGCTGAGTCTGTGTATATTGTTACTGCACAGCCCTTTGCTGCGTGTAGTGCTTCTATGAGCGCAATCAGTTCTGCTGCCTGTGCAGAGTAATGCGACGGGAGGCGGTACTGTACTAGTGTTTCAAACTCACCTTCCTCTAATCTCACTACCGCCATGCCAACGTGTTTTTCTCCCGTGTCCATATCAATTGATGCGGACCCATCCACAAAGTACACTTCCCCCTCGCTGAGAGCGTTTTCACACACCGCTGTGTCCTCCCCTCCTTCTCCTGTGTGGGTTGCGCAGTCGTGATTTTGCATATCCTCTAATGTGCACGCTTCTGTAATGAATGTGGCGGGGTTCACTGTTTTACATCTCACTATATGGATGTTGGCGCTGGACAATATAATCTCGTAGGCTGTTGCCCGCTGTGTGGTCAGTGTGCTTTTTGATCTCTCAAGTATTGCAAATAATGAGTGTTCCACAAACAATGTCACAGGGCACCCCATTACTATTGTGGCACTTTTCTCAATCGCGAATGCGGCTGCTGCGAGTGATTGTTCACACGCGAAATGACCCTGCATCACGGCATCCAAAGTACCACTATAGTAAGCCAAGGGCTTGTGTCCTAAGGATGTTTTTTGTGTCAGTACCGCTGTCATAAGTGTTCCTTTGCAATGGGAAAATAGGTAAAATTTGCGTCCATAATCAGGGTTTGCTAGTACTGGAGCGCTTGAAATTAGCTCTTTCAGTGATTGAAACGATATGCTAATTTCTTCTGACCATTTTATTTTTTCATTCTCCTGTTGTGCTTCTTTGAGTGCTTGTAGGAGGGGCCTGGTGTATGCTGCATAATCTAGTATCCATGCTCGGCAATAATTGCACATCCCCAAAAATTTCTGCATATCTTTCACTGTCGCGGGCTCTCCTACTGACCTTATTGCCTCCACCCTGTCAGGAATTATTCTCTTTCCGTCTTTTGATATGAGCTGTCTCAGGTATAGGACCTCAGTCAGGCAGTACTGTAGCTTCTCCTTGTCTACCTTGTATCCTTTGTTGGCTAGTAAAGTCAGGAGCGTTGTTGAATCTTTTCTACATTGTGCTTCGTCTTGTGCACACACCAATAAATCATCCACGTACTGAATAATCGTACTCTCTACTGATAGGTTTCCCAAATCTTCATGCAATATGCGGTTGAATATGCTCGGGCTCTCACAGTATCCCTGTGGCAGTCTGCAGTGTTCATATCTTTTTCCCCCCAGTGTGAACGCTGTAAGGTATCTACTCTCTTCAGCCAGGGGTATTGAGAAAAATGCATTTTTCAAGTCCACCACTGTGAAATGTGATGCCGCTTTTGGGATGCTGCATAGTATTGATGCAGGGTTCGGGACTAGAGGGAACTCCTTCTGAATTACGTCATTGAGGGGGCGTAAGTCCTGTATCATTCTCCAAGATCCCCCTTTCGCTTTTTTGATTGGATAAATACATGTGTTACATGGGGAGTTTGAAGGCACTATTATCCCTTGTACTAGTAGTGCATTTATTGTTTCTTTTATCCCTTCTTCAGCTTCACGGGACAATGGATACTGTTTGACTCGGGGTAAGATAGCTCCTTGTTTTAGTTTTATTATCACAGGTTGTACTGCGTGCAACAGCCCTACATCATGGGGGCCTGTTGTCCATAAATTGTTTGGTACTAGCCTCATGTCGTCATCAAAAAATGACGGTGGTGTTCCTACCACTGCCATCAATTGGACGGGGATCTCTCTGGCTTGGATCAAAATGTCACAGGGCATCGCTATTTCCATTACTATCTCACCATCTGCTTCTGTGTCTGAAAAGAGATCCTCATCTGTTACCTCGCGTAGGGCGAGGTTGGCGTTTGTACACAGCACTGTGCGCCACTCACATCCTTCTCTGTCCATTCCAATCACAGCGATCCGTTTCGTTGATACCTGCACAGCGTGCAAATCCAACGATACCACTGATCCTGGTGCTGCGTTTGGACACACCATGGGGCGGAAGAGGAATTCTGCTGGAATCCTCCAATCCATACTTTTTAGCTCTGGAACTATGAGGGCCAAAGTCTTTAGCCCTTCAATAAACATCTCTTCATTCCGTGGCAGCCCTCGTATTTCCTGTGTGGTTGTGTAGGCTTGCACTACCAACATTGCACGCAAGGGGCATATCCCGGGTGTAGAACACACTATTCCTCCTTCGGTAAATGATATGGTCATGTTAAGTTTACTCATAAGGTCCCTCCCCAGCAAATTTATCGGGGACTGTTCGTAATACAGTAAGGGTGCCTTTACAGTCTTGCCCCCTACGGTTACATCCAAAACTTCTGTGTAAGGAACTTCAATTACAGCCCCAGAGAACCCCTGCGTCTCTAACTTCCTGTTAGATAACGGGAACCGGCCCTCCCTGACACGATTTCTCCGCTCCCGAATCAACCATGAATATAAACTGCCTGTCTCCTATCTGCGCCCCTACCAATGGTTCCTCTGCTGCACTGTAGGTGGCAGATAGAACTGGACACGCAAGTGTTCTCTGTGGGCTGTCCTATGCGGGGTGTCTCATCGCCCCCCCTTCATTAAATACGTTACCTGAGACCACTGACATGCCGTTGTACGGTGCTGGTGCGGGGGCCCCGTTTGCTGTTGTCGCGAAAGGGTTACCTGGCGTATATTGCATACTGTCATTGTTTTGTGGGTGGCTCTGTGTTCTATACTGGGGTCCCTGTTGCTGGCCGGTATTACCTTGGCCTGGGTTTCTTAGTTGTTGTTGTTGTCCCATTGGGAGGCCATATGGGCTTCCCGGGTGGGGATGGCCATATTGTTCTACCTCTTGGAACCCGTTATTGGGTCTGCTTCTGCACTCTCTAGAATAGTGCCCCCATCGCCCACAGTTCCAGCAACTTCCTTGTGCACCTCTAGGGCCCTGCCATCCATTTCCACCCGCTCCCCCGTACCCCGTTCCGCCTCCTCTTCGGCCCCTGTACCCACCTCGTCCCCCTCGAGGGGTCCACTCTTGCCACTGCGGACCTCCACCTTGCTCTTGCTCATTCCACTGCCGCTGTCCTGCTCCCGCCCAATTAGCTGCCATCCTTCCTTGTATTGCTATCAGCCCCTCCTCCTCATCGTCTCCCTCCCTGCTGTGTGGGAGTGCGGCTACTGCCGCTGCGACCTTCACCAATTTTGTCTGTACTAACTTTGCTTCGTCTGCCAATCTTTTCTGAGCCACCTCCTTCTCCCTTTCCTTTATTCGTTTACAATGGTGTACTATTATGCTCTGAATTTCTGGCCATCCCTTTGCTTCAATACCTGCTATCTTGTCGAGCGCTTTCTGCACTTCCTTTGGGAGCCCTCTTTTTATAATGAAGTAAAATAAAGAGGTCGATTGATACCAAGGCGTGCCCGTTTCCGCTCTCCACATCTCTTGGACCCGAAAAATGTAATCCATAGCCTCCTCCCCGTCATTCATTGTACACTGCATCACGGACTGTAAGTCAGGTGTATCTGGAAATGTTTCGCGTAAGGCGTCCCACACCCTAGCCCGCACTGTGTTAAAGGAGGCCCCATCATGGCGGTCACAATCTAACGTAACTCCTGGGAAACCGGCTTTAACCCATACTCTTTCAGCCTGATCGCCCACCGCTGATACGAGCAGACTTTTCACATCTCCTACAGCTAGGGGTACCCCAGCAGTATGTTTTTCAAAGGCGTATATCCACTTACTTGCCCCTCCTGATAATGGGGGCAATAGCTTTAATAAGTTGGCTTTGTCCATCTGTGCCCATGGGATATAGTTAGGTCTCTCTCCTCCTCTGTGTATCAACGGGAGCTGTAGCTTTCCTTTCGTTATGGCACCCGGACCCGATGTGGGTGCTGATGTCTCTAGTGATGCCATTTTCCCCACTCTGTTCCTTAGTCGTCCCGACCACTCATCGTCCAGTGTTCTCACTGAACATGTGCCATCCCCCCCTTCGCTTCCCCCTCCCATAGCCATGCTCAATCTGTCACTTTCTTCTAACTCGTCCCTTATATCGCATAGTAATTCCTCTCTATCCCCCATAGGCCTTTCATCATTGTCAGTATCTCCCTCACGCGTCTTTATTTCAATTATTCGTGTTGGTTCTTCTTCAATTCTGAACAGTATCTCACCTTTCTTCCACCCCTCTTCAGGTCTTCTTATCTCGCCTGGCGCTCTAGACGTGCGCCCTGCTCTAGTCGCATTAAGTGCTGTTTGTCCGCACATGTCTTTTATCCTCGAGAGCTCATCTTTTGCTATTGAGAGTCTTGACTGTAAATCATCTGTGAGTTTCTCTATGTCCACCCTTTGTGTACTCGCCTGGCCTCGCTCCCTTGTACTTTCATATGGTGGGGGTGCAGTGGGCCAGTGGGGTGTAGTAGTTGTCGGGGGAGGTACATACGTTGGATCACTGTATCCTTCTGCGGGTACAGGCTTTTTTAATATCGGGTACAAACTTATTACCTCTACTGGTGGCGCTACACTTGACAATTCTTTGATATCTTTCTGTATCATCAGTGGATTGTCTGTAGTGGATGATGGGAGATCAGGGTTTACTGCTGGTGATTTAGGCGGTGGTATCTCTTCAAATAACCTCCAAAGATCTAATATTTCCCTTCTATTTTGCAACTGTTTTCCTTTATACTTCAAGAAAATGCATGTGACCACCATATCCAGAACGCTTTTATCAAATGACCCTCCCTCTGGCCATATCTGGGGTAACCCCTCTCCCTTCAATTCAGTTACCCATTGGTCGTGATATTTTTTAATCCGCTCCGCGTACCCTGGGAGATTCTTACAAATATGTGATAAGGGTGTTTCAGCCCCCATCTCTGTGCCCTCCTAGTGCTTATGTGTCTCTGTGTGTCTGCAACTCCAATGTGAATGTAGTATCAATATTATTTTTCGTATTCTACTTCACATTCAATGTTATGCTCGGTTGGGCTCTCCCTCCCTTGACTGCACAATACGAAACTGACTGTACACAGTTTCTACTTTGTTCTCTTTGGGGGACACATACAAGAGCAACCCATCATTTATTTTGACAATATCAACCCGGAAATCAAAAGGCACCCACTCACGTCACTGTATCAACGTTGCCTTCAAAAAGTTTTATCCGGTCACACTTACCATGACCATTTGACAATTATACACTTATAGCCGTTTTACACATTCGCAACATCAAAGTCGTCCCCTGACACATACGAGGTGCACACACCTCTTGGTAGCATTCAATTCACCATTCGATCTGCCCTCCCTTTCCTCCCTAGCCGGCTGTGCCTCTCTGTCTTACTTAGAAAAAAGGATGCGCATATTCAGATATTTATATGTTTGGACCTGCTCTCCCCCTTCTAGTAGGACCCCTTTTTTTCTTACTTTCTTCCCAAGTTCGTGCTAACCTCAGTTTTTATTCTCCCACTACCCCTAAAGAAAAAGAAAAGAAAGAAGTAATAGCGATCACTAATATATTCTCAGTGCCCCCTTTTGCTGAACACTTTTATCTTGTATTTCACTTCGTTATATATTCCCAGTACTAGTCAATATAGCACTATGCGGCGCCGCCTTCCACCCCCTTTCGGAGCTAGGTTCCCGTCACTTTTATCTCTTATTCACCTCGTAATCCTAATGGCCATATGCAAAGAAAAAGAAAGGAAATTTTAGAATAATCTTTAGTATATCTTCGTACCCCCTTTTCGTTCCCTGTCCTACACTTCTCTCCCCGCTCCCTTTACAATCGCTCACACTCAGTACTCACGTGCCCGTCTTGAACCGATAGTCTCCGAAACTGGGTCCGTCCAGGCAGTGTCGCCGTCAGCTCAACAGTCAGCCCCGGCTCCGGCGAGCGGTACTCAAAGGGGATTTTTCAACCGGGATCCCGTACCCTCTCTCTATTGAGTGCGCACTTCTTAGTGTACCGGTCGCCGTTGGCGGGCAGCCTCCCGGAGCCGGCTCACCGTGCGTATCCCTTTTCGACCGGAGATTCTCGTGCCAAAAGGGGACGGTTATAATGAGTTAGGAAGAGAGAAAAATCACGCTATCGGGGTCACCACTGAAAGCAAGCGTCCCCACACAGCACGATCCTCCCCGCAATGAGAGACAATGAAGGACTCTCCCAAGATGGGAATAAGGCTAAGACAGAGTGCGGGTGAGCGTAAATGGGAGTTTATCAATCAGAATAGAGCATGCAAAGAACTCTGCAAACTCCGAGAGCGCTCTGTCTGACAATAGCAAAGACAGGCGTATATATTTACAAAAAACGTCATAAGAACCTACACACTATAGGGGGCACAAGCTCAATGGGATTGGGTGGCGATGACTAACTATAGGTGCTGCTGCGATGTGGTTGGCTTCGGCTAGAAGACGTCACTGGTCAGCCTCGTGGGTTGGGCTGGGCCTGGCAGGGTGGCGGAGTTCATCCAGGCGGTGTTGTGGGGCCATCGCGGCCAGTGGCAGAGATGAATGTCTTTTCCTGACTTATTAGTCCTATGCCATGCACACCGCAGTCATTCAGGCATTTTGATATTATCTTCTTTAGTAAATCTTTCAATAGGTTATACAACAGGTTAATGCAACACAGGAGGAATGCACCTTGTGAGGGGTCTGGAGGTAATACGTCAGGGCATGGTTACCAGTGTCCTGTTGACCGGGGCCATAGGTCGAGGGGCTAAGCTTCAGGGCCTGGGACGGGCGGTACATGTCTTTCTGCCTTGTTAGAAGTTGTTATGGATGTTCCGCTGTGTGTTGTCAAAGTGTTGGGTGTCTTGATTGCACAGGGCCATAAGTCTGAGATGGTCCGGTGGGTTGTGAGGTTTACGAGGGGGCGCGTGTGTTCAGGCAGAGGTTTACTGCTGTGCTGTAAATAATGCAGGTGGCGGGTGGTGGCCTTGGGTGCTACAGAGGGGGTTACAAGTCTTTGAAGCGGCTCCAGTCTGGTTGGGGGAGGTAACGCAGCGCGGCGCGGTCTCTGCTCTCATGCCTTGGCAGCCTTCGTAGGGTGGGAGGGGGAATGGCCTTGCACGTATTTCACAAAGGTATCTCCCTCGTGTGTTGCCGATTTAGGTAAAGACATCACAAACATTTGAACACTCTATAATACTTATTCAAAACAATACAAAACATGCATTTAAACTTTGCTGGATGTGTCTTGATTATACCCAGTCTGAGCACCTTATTCATACATTATGTTTTAACAAGTACAGTATTTAGTTATATGCATATATATTTGCAGTAAGTGAGGTAGAGTTAGGATTGGTGGAGAACATAGAAAGTAACCCGCCACTTGTTCGTGACGGTGGTGGCGCATGTGGGGCCTAGACATGCACACATGACATGCGCCTTCTCGTGCATTCTTCACATGGGCCCTCTGTATGGTTACATTCGTTTTCTTGTGTCCTCTAGCAGCATTAGTTCAGTTATGGCGCGAGCCCATGGGGTGTAAGTTTTCCAGTCATACACGTAACAAACAGATTCCTGGTGCGTTCCTTTATTATTAGCACCCAACTGCAATGGTATAGGCTCACCATCGCTTATATCATGGGAGCATGATTTCTTGTAATTATACATTTTACAGGCTTTTGTAATATAAGGGATTTTATGGAAGAAAAGCATCCTTTGCAAGTAGTCTCAACATTAATATACAAAGATTGTCTGTCATCTAATGACTATTTTACTGTTCTTTTCATTTGCCTAGGCCTGCTGGCCGGGTCATGCTGGGAGCGATGATACACTGCGGGAGGTGAACTGTTACAATGTTAGTGTATTACACTAGCTCATGTCTGTCTTGTTCGTGGGAACGTGCTCGCAGCGGATCTGCCAGGGTGCTGCGGCAACAAGGATGACTGAAATCCTCCAAGGGTGGGGGCCGCACTACAGTGCGCTGAGCTCACACCATTTTTACCAGACAGAATGGTTTCTAGGCCTAGCTAAATTTTAATACATGTGGGCAATTAATACGTGTGGGCAATGTCTCCAGTGGGTGAACCCTCCACCACCTGGGCCCGGGTGGCATGAGGGGACGCCCAAGAGAGCCATAGTCCTCACCTGGGGAGAAAGCGTAGGCGAGGGGGGGTCTTCTTGGACCAGTCCTCCCCTACACCCCCCCAAACAGAAGGAAGTCACAAGGAGGGAAGTTCCCTTGACCTCTTCAACAAGGAACCGTTACTTCCATGAAACCTCGAGAGAAAGCGTAAGACCAGGAAACCAGGCTGAAGAATCCTGCATTTTGTGTTGGACGTACCCAAGGCCCTCCCGTGTCAATCAAGGTGGGAAGAAGCACCAGCTGCCATGGTACTGTCCTTGGCTCCAAGAACAAAGCCGCTTCAGTGAAAGCAACACAGCCGGTGAGTTGGGGAGTCCGATACAAGACCAGTCTATGCTGAAGCCAAGGTTGCAAGCAGCAACATTGTATGGCGATCGCTGGAACGAACATTGTTAAAAAGCGTGTGATAAGAGACGTGAATGAAGTTAAACTGCGGATGAGTGATTGAACGTTAAAGCAAGCTACAATACCTTTGACAAAGTGGTCTGGCACCACGTGGGTGCTCAATCGAAGGTCTCTGTAAGGTACCCAGCTGAGAAGTGATAAAAGTAGATAAAGTTGGTCTGAGCCCGACAGAGGTAGATCAATTGAATAAATGTGAATTGAGGTGGACCTGCGAAGGGTCAAGTCAAATCCCACGCACAGTCGAAAGTCTTTGATTTCGATGAAAAAGAGAAAGTTTGGAAAAGTACATGGATTTGGTCCCAGCCCGACAGAGGGTGATCAATTGAAAGCTTTGTGTTAAAGTGGGTCTGAGCCTGGCAGAGGGGGGCCCAGGGTGAATCGAAAATCACCCAAGAAGTTGTACATGAGAATCCTGAGAATAAAGGAACTTTTAAAAAAAAAACGATTTGAGTTTATTGAAGTTTTCAAGACATCATAAACATTACAGGAACATTGTCAACGATACACTGTCCCTGGCCACTAAGTTCCCAACAACATTCCTATCAGGCCCTCTGAAGTAAGAGACTTAGGATGGCAAAGAGACTTTGACACAGAAGGCCCTAATACTGAAATTTGAACTGCATCCTCGTGCTAGAGAAACCAGAGACTGTGCTTAGCTCGGGTGTGCCGCCTTGTCCCGTGCTGAAAACGTGAGGAAGGGAGGCCAATGGCATGAATATCCTGACATATCATTTCTTGAAAACATTTATTTTACATAACATAGTTTCCCACATTATTTGTATCTAGAAGTAAGGATTGGCAATATGTTTATTAGTATAGGCCCTTTTATTTTGACAAGACAACACTAGGACTGCGTTATTATTATTTGTTGGTCGTAGCTTGCTGCCATCTTTAGATTTAGGATTAGATAGGCGTTTTTCAAACCCAGTTGAAGTTCAATAAACACCCTTGAACTGTGATCACTTGTGTCTGTTTTACTGTTTGATACCATGCCTTCCTTACAGTAAGCAGAAGATAGATCCTACGTGGAAAAACAAGTAGCTCGCCCTACCGTTGCCAACAGCTTGTGAATGTTGGCCAAAGGATGACGGTCAACCCATATGTTGGCATTAAATTCTCTCAAGTCAACACACATCCTGAGACTTCCATCTGCCTGTCGTGCCAGTACCACCGGTGGCAACCATTCTGAACACTCAATTTCTTCAATTGTGCCTGCACCCCTAAGTTTATCTAGCTTGTCCTTCAAACCTTCCCTGGCCATGACTGGCACTCTCCTGACCACATTTGGGTGGGTGGGTTGATAAGTGTGGTGTGGACTTATTGTTTAAATGGTAAATGATCCACAGGTTTTGTAGCTTTCTGCCCCTACCAACTTAAACAATATCTATCCAGGTGTCTGCAATCTGTGGCTCTCCAGATGTTTTTCATTAAAACCCCCATGTTCCCTCACATTTGAATCTGATGGCTAGTCGTGATCGGACTTGTAGTGCAAAACATCTAGAAAAAGTCAAAGGTTGCAGATCAATGCACCTTTCCAATATGTTGTGTCCCAGTAAATAATGGAACATTGCTTTATAGGAAATTGTTAGTTTTTGTGACACGAAATGCCACTGGCATGGACTAAACTGTCGAATCTCTGTGTTTTTCCCAAACTAGAGCAGGCTGTATATGAACAACAGTCAGCCAGTACTGGCAAAGCCTGTAAATCTGGCTTTCTTATCACAATGTAACGCTTTGTGTGTTGAATACGTGGATGTGCTTGGGTTATAGGATTGTGTGTGAAGAGGACTCTGGGGCATGTTGTTAGTCTCAGCTGCGAGGGCTAACACTGAGTGGGAAACGAGCAGCACATGGCAGCAGGACTGCTTCACGTTTACCAGGACAGTAGGGCAGTTCTCCACACAGACGCTGTGTTTTAATGGACAGTACACACACTTCTCAGAAGGGCTACTATACAGTATTAGTGTACTGGGCATTGTTGATGGTATGCGGTGATTTTAATGAATTAAATTACAGAGAATGCTGTAATAATGAAAATGTTATAACGAAAAAATATCAATTTTTTGTTTACAATGTATATGGGGGCGGGGTAACGGGTTAAAACGGGTGGGGAGGTGTATGGGGTGGGTTTACAAGCATAGGGAAAAAGGGAAGCTTGGGGGTGGCCAAAATAAAAAAATACTAAAATCGATATTTTCGTTATAAATTTTCATTGTTACAGCATTCTCTGTAATTTAATTTGTTAAAATCACATGTAGCCATTGTTGCTCCTCTCAGCACTGCAAAGAGCCCAAGTGTTCCATGTACTTTTGTACTCCTGATTTTTTTCATCCCTATTGTTTCGTTTTTAAATTTTCACTGTTTTCAAATTCAGTTGCCTGGGGAAACCCCTATTCACCACTACACCATTAAACCCAATCTCGACACATACCCTTAAAAAACAGTATCCACTTTCCCAAACTTATTATCTGTCTGTAAATTTTTCTAAAATATAGTGTAGGTGAATTTCCCATCAATCAATATTCTACACTGAAAATATGTGTGGTGAATATTCTGCAAGGAAATCTCCAGATACCAGCCCAAGTACTGATTGGGCATGAAGGCAAGAATCCACTTTTACATTTGAGATCAGGTGTGGTGTGCACTCATGTGTACACATGTCATTAGATGTGGCTAGTAGGTGGCACAAAAAGACGGGTCTATTGGCATGTGGAGTGAAGATAGGAAGAAAATTGCATGCAAGGGGAGACATGCATCCTGCTTATGAAGTTTGGCTGTTCCTCCACCCAACTGGGTGCCAGAGGCAATGGGTTTCATTATCAGGTTGTCGGTCCGTTAACAACGGTACCAGTAAGTTTGCCTGTACCGTTGATACCGGACCGGCAAACTACGATGGTCTGCTCGCGGGTGCCTTTTCACCTGCCAGTTCTAACCTGGCGTGCGGAACGGCACCCGCGAGCAGACCATGTCGGATGCACCGGCACCATTCACAAATGGTGGCGGTGCATCCAACCTCCCCATTCCCATTGAGCCCTATAGGACTCAGTGGGAATGGGGAGTAATTAATACCGACACCCAGCAAAGGGGAATTACCGGGTCTGCCGGGTCTGGAATGCCCCGGTAGATCCCCATGGCCGGTTGCCAGCAATTTCATGACTCTGGCGGCAGCCGTGCCGGTATTTACCGGCACAGCTACCACCTGAGTCATAATGAGGCCCAATGTCTTTTTCAGTCCGCTTGCATCCCATCTCTGGCCCTTACATCATACAGACCTATGACTTGAATCTTTACTACCACCTTAATGTTGACGTCGCCTCTCAGCAGACCCTACTTTTAGGTTTCTTGAAGCAAATAATACTGTACTGTGCAAATATGGGTTGTAACTGTGACAAGACATTATTAGGTTAACAAATATGAAGTAATATTTGGTAACACTGCACACAGGCAATACAACACAGTACCAGTATAGGAGTGTGGAGGTAACACCCTATACTAATCCTACAAACGTGCCATTTTGGAATGTAGGCACATTGTTATAAAGTCACTTTTTAAATTCTGCACTGTATGAACCATAACAGGCTTAATTTAGTGACCTCCTGTCACCAGTGGACATGTAATGCTATGCAAAGATGCACTATACATTGTTAACATATTTGTCCAATACTGTTTACACAACTCACCGAGCTGGTGACCAGGTTAATTGTTGATTGTTTATTCTTTTCTATGTGTAATTTTTTCAGCCATCAATATTGAATTATCTATGCTGAAATATGCGACCTAAGTAAATAAAGGTCTCAACAACTGTTTTTTTCAGCTTTTCCAGAATTTGGATTTGTACTTTCCTCCTATGATGCATACTTATGAAGATGGATTAAACGTAATATGGAGATGTGTTAGAATTTTTCACTACAGCAAACTACTGTAGCTTAAATGTATGAGGTCAGGACTACCCCCCTGTACTAAATATCAAACCACCCCTGCACAGGTATCCTTTCCAAGCAACCTATGTGCTATTATAGGACAACGGTTGTTATTTTTGAGGTATCTTCTAAAAGGTAATGAGTTAGTTGCAGCTGTACATCAACCCTTACCACTTGTTTTATAAGCAGTTGCTTCCTATGACTATGACTTCAAACGTTTTTTTGTGTCTCAAAACAATTATGGACAACACTTCAGATGTCGACTCTCCAGAGACACTGGTGCTCGCAACTTAACTCGTTCGTAGACAGAGTGGCTCCTTTAAAATCTAAGATGGTCAGAAATAAGTCATGTCAACAGTCTTGGTTTACTCCAGGTCTGACCTAAAAAAAAGAACAAAGACATTCAGAACGACTATGGGTTAAAATCCAAACAGCTGAGAACAAGGCTATTTGGAACACCATACAAAAAACATATAAAAACCTTATCTATTAGGCTAAAATTAATTTTTACAACAACAAAATTGAGTTGCCAGTAAATAACAGCAAGAAACTAATCAAGATACACAGAAACCTTGAGGAACACATGTCCCGTCTCCACTCTTTTACTCCATCCAATGAAGACTGCAGCAGGATGCAACATGCCTTTGCCATAAAATGACAACTACCCGCAACAGAATTTCCAACTCCTTGATCACTGATACCCAACAGGAAACACTGATATCGGGTAATAAAGAAGTCTCAGGTTTTTCCTTTAAACCAATAACCGAGGCAGAGATATGCACCTTTCTCACCTCCATGCATCCTTACTCTTGACCTGGCGAGATTATTCCCGCAAAATGTATTCTGCCTCATCCTGGAGTCTTTGCCCCTTTTCTGGCACGTTTGGTTAACGCCCCTTTCAGCTATGGTTCTGTCGCCGATACCATCAAGCAGGTCATTGTTACACATTTGCCAAAAAAACCTGGTATGAATCCAAGAGATTCCAACAACCTGCGCCCCATTCCGAATACCTTTTTCCCATTGAAAATCATAGATAAGGTAGCAACTTTACAGCTTCAATAACATCTTGAAGACTTTGGTATTTTCCATCTCAAACAATCTGGTTTCGAGGCAATCATGGAACAGAAACTGCCTTATTCAACCTCCAGACGCGGATGCATGAGGTTCTGGAAGAAAGCAGGTCAGGGCTGCTAATACTTCTAGACATGTTAGACGCTTTTGACCTGCTCGACCACAAGCACCTACTGGATACGTTGTCCAAAATCAGTGAGTATTTGTAAGGGGCTAGAAACTGAATTGGTTCCTTTTTGACTAACAGGAACTCAAAGGTATGCTGGGGTGATGCTTCTACCAAAGCTCAGTCAATACACTGTGCTGGGCCGTAGAGGTCTTGTTTGTCTCCGACGTTGTTCAATCTATACATAAAGCCCTTCTGCACCCTTCTATCTACTCAGGCTCTCCATTTCACAAACTATGCGGATGACACTCAACTCCTGATGGAGTTGAGTGGAGACTACAAGGCTGACTCAATCAGACTAGTTTATATCTACGGCTTGGTAAAAAGCTGGATGTCCAGTAATTGGATGTGTTTGAACAGCGCCAAGACGTAGCTGCTAATTTTTGGATCTACGAAGGCCAAAGCCAAACTAGGTTCAGAGTACACCCACATGTACATTGAGGGAAACCGCATTGACATCGCGGATAAGGTTAAGACGTTGGGGGTGTATGCTGAAGCTTCTCCTGGCTCTGATGCACATGTAGACAGCATGGTCAGCGGCACACTTGTTTGTTTGTTTGTTTATTTGGTATAGCGCAAAACCAAACCCGAGGGTAGCTGGGCGCAAACATTACATGAATACTTGAGAACTTGGTTACAGAGTGATACACCAATATGAGAACAGTTAAGACATATATTTACATAATGTTGGTAAGGTGAGAGGATTAAAGGCATGGTGAGATAAGCAGGAGGCATAAGGGTGAGCATTGATGGCATAGTCAGGAGGCCAGTTGTTCAGTCCGGTTGTGTGTCATTAGTACAAAGCCAGGTGAGGGCCTGGCGTCTGAAGCTCAGGTAGGGTTGGTCGGTTCTGAGGTTAAGGGGGAGTCTGTTCCAGGTTTGGGCTGCTATGACCGGAAAGCTGGAGCCGCAGGCAGTACTTATTTTGTATCTGGGCACCATTAAGGTGTATGCGTTAGCCCTTCTAGTGGGACGGTTTGACGATCTCTTGGTGATTTTGTCTGTCAGGTAAGGAGGAGCTATGTTGTTGAGGCATTTAGATGTGAGGGAGAGGGCTTTTAGGGTAATCCTGTCCTTGATTTTTAGCCAGTGGTTGTTTCTTCTGGCGGCAGATACATGATTTCTGGATGGGATGTTTAAGGCTGCTCTTAAAGTGTTATTTTGGAGAGTTTGTAATTTATCGAGAATGTATTTGTTGGATCCTGCATACAGAGCATTGCAATAGTCCAATCTGGATATTATTAGTGCATTGGCCAGTGTGATACAGCTGGTCTCAGATAAGAATGGTCAGCAGGCTCGGATCAATTTGCAGGAATACACTGTGGAGGATGCTAAGGTATTGATTTGCTTCTTGAAGGTGAGTGCTGAGTCAAGATACACCCCAAGGGTTTCACTGCAGGCATCACTTTAATGACATTGTTGTTGATGTTAAATGAGGTATAGTTGGGGTCAAGTTTTTTAATTGCTGTCTCTGTGCCAAAGATTAGCAGCTCCGTTTTGTCGTCATTCAGGCAGAGGCCATGGGATGCTATCCATGCCTGAATGAGGAGATATATCTTGTTTACCAAGGCTGAATCTTCCGCAAAGTTCCCCGAAAGGGGGGTGAGGATCTGAGTGTCATCAGCATAATTTGTGTAGATAACACCCAGTCTGTCCAACTTGTCGAATAAGGGCTTGGTAAAGATGTTGTACATTGTGGGAGATACACAGGATCCTTGGGGGACGCCGCAGAAAACTTGTATAGGATCGGCAGCTGCTAGGGGGGAGAAGACTCTCATTGTACGGTTTGCAAGGAAGGATTGCACCCAGGCTATGGCGTCACTTGACAAATGGGCGGCTGAGCTGAGGTGATTGCATAAAACTGCATGATCTACCAAGTCAAAGGCTGCCGAGAGGTCAAGGAAAAGTAGCATAGCTTATTTTCCATTGTCCTTCAGCTCGTCAATTTTGGTCTTGAGGTCAATCAAGGCTGATCGGTGCCATGAAGGGGGCGGAAGCCCGATTGGCGTGAGCCTAATAGGTGGTTGGTTTCCAGATAGTCCTGTATTTGCAAGTAGGCTACTCTGTCGATGATTTTGAGTAGGAAGGGGACAGTGGTGATGGGTCTGTAGTTGGTCGGTATACCGGGGTCAAGTGTTTGTTTTTTGAGCAGGGGGAGTATCCAAGATTGTTTAAGGTTGTTGGGTACTAAGTTTGACCTGAAGGAGGCGTTGAGCTTGGAGATAAAGGGGGCAAGATCTCTGGCTGCATCCTTGATAAATTGGGGTGGGCAGTTGTCGCCTTTACAGTTAGAGGGTTTTAGCGAGAGTATGATTTTTACAGTCTCTAGCATAGTTATTTGTTTGAAGGTGAAAGGCTGGGGGGTGTTTTTAGTCAGGTTGAGAGGCGGCTGAGAAACCCCCGGTACCAGGGGTGGATCTGGTGGTAAGGGTAGAGAGGCTTTTTTATTGGCAATTTTAATTTGGAGAGAGCTGATTTTACCTGCGAGGGTGTTTTGTATATTGGTACACCATGATTTATCTTTGGGGGTATTGTCGATCTGAGGTATGGGTGATTCCATTTCGCGGAGGATAGAGAATAGTTCCTTGGTGTCAGATTTGGCTTTAGATATTCTGTCATTATAGGTGTTCTTTTTGGTGCTAATGATTTTCTTTTTATACAGTTTAGAGTGATTGGTTAGCTTAGTTTTGTTCTCCTCGGTGGGCAAATGGCACCAGATTGATTGCAACTTTCTTTTCTGAATTCTTAATTCTTTCAGTTGAGGTGTGAACCAGTTGTTCAGATGAGAGAGTTGTCTGCTTTTCCGGGTTTTGAGCGGGGCGATGGTATCCAGTGCTTTGGTTATTGTGCTATTGTAGACTCCCACGAGTGAGGTGGGGTCAGTGTTGTTGTCTAGGTTGTCAAGGGTGGAGAGAAGGTGTGGTAAGAGAAGTTCTGCTGTGATATCTTTTTTGCACCTGGTGGGGAGTGGCGGGGCCATGAGTATAGGTTTTGGACGAATAAGATCAAGTGTGGTAGAGAATGTGATTAGGTGGTGGTCTGTCCAAGATTGCGGTGTTATGTTGGTGATGCTGATGTTGCAATTCAGGTCCGCAATCCAATCTAAGGTCCTTCCTTTGGAGTGTGTGGGGGCAGCGACTCTTTGTGTCAGGCCATGGTCATTTATTAGAGCGGTTATGGCGAGGGCGTGTTTATCAGTGCAGTCATTGAAGCCGAGGTTAAAGTCTCCCAGTAGGAGGGTTTGTGCGTGGTCTTTGGTGCTGTTGGACAGGATGCTGGTTAGGTCATCCTCAAAAGATCCTAGTGGTCCAGGTGGTCTGTAGATCGCGTGGATAGTAAGGTTCCGGTTGCATGATAGATGGAGTTTGGCCATCAGGAGTTCACAGGACTGATAAGGCAAGGTGGTGGTTAGCCTAATTGGTAGGTTGGATTTGTGGATAATGGCAAGGCCACCTCCTCTAGAAATGGGTCTGTCAGGTCTTAATAATTGGTAGTTCTCTGGTACTGCTAGCATGATCGCAGGGCCTGCAGCCTCGTGGAGCCAGGTTTCTGTTACAACCAGTATGTCCAGGTTCTCGTTAATTAAGGTGTCTGAGATCTCTGTGGCATGAGCTACCATAGGCCTGGCATTAATGAGGGACCCCATTAGAGATAAGGTGCTTGTAGGTAAGGTAGTATTGAGTTTGACATATTTGGTTGGGGTTCTTCTTTGTGGATTTAACTGGTTGGTTGTCTGGAGGGTGGGAGGTAGGTGGGTAGAGTTGGGGTATTGTGTGCGCTTATTGGATGAGTCGATATAGCCTCTGAAGGTTATGAGGGATAAGGGTTCGTGGAGGTTGGATAGTCTTGCCCTCAGTCTCATATTTCTGTCCTCTGGGGTGCATAAGGCAATGGAGGCGAGAGCCATGGTGAGGAGGAGGCTTGTTACAAAGAGTGAGGATTGAGTAGTCTTGGTTTTCAGCATGGTCGTGTGGCCAGGGGCCGGGGGTATGTTCCGGTTAGGCTCGGTTTGGACTGGATCTACCTTAGTGGCGCGTGGCTATGTGTTGGGAGTGGTCTGTAAGAGAGGGCAGGAGCATAGTAATGCTATATTAAGTGGTAGGCAGGTCTGGCAAGTGCAAGTTTGCTGAATGCTGGTTCGGTAGGTAGAGCAACGACTGATTGCAATGCCTGGTGTAAGGGTGTCGGCATGGGCGTAGGTCGGCTAGGAAGTGGCTCGGTGGTGACTGTAGGGGGTAGCGGTTAGGGCACAGTGACTAACGTCAGAAGTCTGTGGTTAGAATGCACAAAAATCTAGATTCGAATTTCAGTAGGTATAAGGCACAGTGGCTAAAATCAGGAGTCTGCACAATGACCAAAATCAGGAGTCTGGTTAGAATGCACAGTATCTAGATTCAACTTTCAATAGGTAGTAGGCACAGTGGCTAAAATCAAGAGTCTGCACAATGACTAAAATCAGAGGTCTGTGGTTGGAATGTACAATAACTAGATTCGACTTTCAATGGGTCGAAGGCACAGTGACTAAAATCAGAAGTCTGTGGTTAGATGGTACAATATGTGAGTTCGAGTACCGTCTCTTGCAGTATATGGTGAGAGTGGGAGAGCAGGTTCACGAGTCAAAGCCAGCCTATGTGCAGATGGGCGGGCTAGTAGTTAAGGTGGGTGAGTTGCATGTCGGGCGCACTGCTAGTGCTGCTGCTAATATTCGTAATTATGGGCGGGCAGTCTGCTGTTTCAGTTGAGGTGGTGGTACAGCAAAGGGTGATGGGGGGGCTCCCTGGGTCGACGTGCTGTCGAGGGGGCACTGGGTTAAGGCGCATCAAATTACCTTAGAGGGTGTCCCAGGTGTTTTGCAGTGAGCCTCATGGGGTTTGCCCGCAAGACCGCGTCCATCCGCGGACAGCCCGCAGACAGCCAATAGGCCTTAGGAGCCGGGTCTTGGTAGGCGGGCCACCAGCTTTCCACTGTACCACCTGAAGGCGTTGAGACATGCCAAACCACTCTTGTCCCTTAAAAACCACCATACTTTGGTCAGAGCCACTGTTATTTCACGCTTGGATTATTGTAATGCTCTTTTGTTTGGGGCTAGCAAAAATTCCACAAACAGACTCCAAATACTTCAAATTGAAGCTGTCCGAATAATCTGTGACTTCCCAAGGAGGGGGCATAACTCCCATGCTAGAAGGAATCCTCATTTGCTGAATATGTCAGCAAGAATACATTGAAAGGCCCTTTCTTTGATCCATAAATGCATTAATGGAGATGCACCTGTCTATCTCAAGGAACGAGCAATCCTCTATGCTCCCTCAAGATCACTCTGCTCGAGTAACTGTGGATACTTGACTGTTCCAAGATGTAAAAGAGCTAGAGGCTCAGGCGATCTTTTTCCGTCCTTGCAGCTGAAGCTTGGAACAGGTTGCCCACGGACATACGCTTAGAACCACGTTATCTGGTATTTCGGAAACATTTTAAAACCTTCATATTCGAATAATTTCCCCTCTGCTGTTCTCCATGTTCTACAAGCCACCGCCACTGAGTAAAAGACCCATGCGTTGGTTTTGTGTTTTTGTCCTGTTTTTCTTAGTCCTTGTATTTTTGTTAGTGCCCTGATGCCTGTGGGCTTTGGAGCTCTATATAAATAAATACAATAAAAAAATCTCTACAGTTAATGTATGGCAAACAATGCTTAGTGCTGTTTAATGATACAATACTGATCATACACAGGCAGCTGCAGGAAACAGACACATTGGGCCTCATGACAAGTTTTCCGATCCCGAAATAAGGGTGCCGGTAAGCTCACCGGCACCCTTGTTTCCGGACCAGCAAACTACGTGTTTGCCTGCCAGCGCTGTTGTGCCCAACAGGTCTGAGCCTGCTGGGCGCAGCGGTCACAGTAAGTAAACCCGTCACGGAAGCACCAGCACTGTTAACAACGGTGCCAGTGCTTCTGTGTCCGCACTCCTGGCATTAACCTGGCATTAACTGTATAATATAAGTATATTCAGACTGTTACGCTGCTGAGCTGTCCTACTGCCTATTTTGCTTGTCACTGTGACTAAGTTCTCAAGTATCCTTATAATGTTTGCGCCCGGCTACCTGCGGGTTTGGTTTTGCGCTATTGTAAATAAACAAACAAACAAACAAACTCCAATAGAGTCTTTTGGGGATTGACAAATGTGCTGGGCCCTGACTTCCCGGCCACCGGACTGGTAATGAGCCAGTGGCACCGGGAAGTCAGGTGCCGTTAAATTTTTACGGGCCCCTCAGCAACCCGCCGGTAGCACTGGACCCGTAATGTGGCCCATTATCTCTTCCAGCACAGACTCTGGCTCTTCTCATCCAGCTACTTTTTCTGTTATCTTTGCCTTTCATGCTTCTCTTCTGTGTGCATCCATGTTAACCCCTGTTTGTCCATTTTTACCAAAGTGGATTTCAACCAAAATGTAAGCATAGCATTCGCAAGCACACTGTGCGTATAACCATTCATGGGTATGTGTATGTGCACTTGAGACCACAAAATAAAATGCTGACTGTTTTACGTACTTTCTTAATCAGCAAGCCTCACAAGTAAACCAACCTGGAACTTTTTTCACATTGAAAGAAGGACAATGAGGGACATCTGATTTTTACACACAAAAGAGAGAACACCAAGCAGAAACTCACATTTAATTTAACATAGTTCTTCTTATGGGAAAACAAACATTTCTCTACTTTGATGGAGTGTCGGGACACGTTGAATATACATGTTTATTTTTTCACTAAGTGGCCATCACTAATTTAACAACCTAGTATACAGTAGCACCCCACAATTCTAGTACACAAAATAAGCTGTGTGTGTCATTGAAAAACACATTTATGTAAATAAAATGAAGTTAAAGGTGGTCCCCTTACTTTATGCAGAGGGGGTCACCACAAGACATCATATATACAATACATGGGCTTATTTACCCAATTAAAATTGGCCTGTGTGGTAGATCAGAGCCAGGAGACAGACACAGTGGCATATTTGCTGAATGCTTATTTATTAGAGAACACAAGGCCTAAGTTGTGTCCATAGCCCTAAGGTTCTCTTCTCTACTCTATAAAGGAAAACATAAAAGGCTGCTTGTCAGGATGTCTTACAACAAATAAATGTCCTCTGTTCACAATCCTGTGCCAACCGGAGTTCTGTCCCTACCATTACAAAGGAAAAACCTACATTCAACAAAGGTACAGTGAGGGCCCTTGCCAGAATAAAGGAACGGTGGCTGGTTTATGACCCCCACCCTGGTGTCTCTTTATCATAAGGGACTGCTCGCTTAGATGAACAGTTCAACCAAGTACACTGAGTGTTTCTTCAATCTTTCTCTCTACAGGTGCAGGGGTGTTGCTAGGTCTGGAAAAGACCCGGAGCTACGCGGATGTCACAACTGTCGGGACTGGGGGCTAGCTAGCCTTTTGGTTGCAGCTCCTGTGATTCTATCCGGGGCTACAACCAAACGATCAGGGGCTATGGCCCCCTAAGCCCCCCCGACTAGCAACGCCTCTGTACAGGTGTATTGTTAGTCTATGATGTACCAGGTTTTTGTCACAGTCTCTTGTCTTTTTTCCCACTTGGGGATACCTGGCTCATTGGGGTTACTTTGGGTTCACCCCATCTTGGGGTCTCTTTACTCTTACCCAGCCTTGGGGTTTCATTATTCTTACCCCACCTTTGGGTTTCTTTTTGGTTCAACCCCCACTTGGGGCTTCTCGCGTCTCACCCCGCCTTGGAGTCTGGTTGTTCTCCCCCCACCTTGGGGTTTCATTAGCCTTACCCCACCTTGTTGGTGAGTTCATCTATTTCAGTACTGCTTCTTCAACGTATCTACAGGGTTCCACAATAGGCACAGCTTGTTCTCCTTCACTGCTGGTTTCCGGCAGTGAAAGAGTGAAGCTGTTTATTGTTTGCTTGTTAGGTGCTTATACAGTAAATACATTTTGTTTGAAAGTGCCCACAGGGCAGCAGGGAGGGAACATGGGATGGCAGTAGAATCAAATACAAAAAGGGACGGCCGAACCTACTATGCCTTGTGAGTATTCAGAAGGTGTAAATGCAGCAAGGAAGAAGGCAGTGGGGTAGGTGCTGTGGAGTCTGTGCTCGAGGATGAGCCACAGATGAAGTGCAAGGTATGGTAAGTGTTATGCGTCCAGGAGCCGCGTTGGGTGGAAAGTGTAAATCTCCAGTGCGGAGGATGTGCAGAGGTAAGTGCTAAAGGAAAAAAGAAGCTGGGGCGATTGGGTGTGAATGGTCAAAGGCCCTGAGGATGCATATGGGTCCAAGACACCAATCACAGCAACTGTGAAATTAGCAGAGGAAGGAAGAAGGGAAGGAAGAGGAAAAGAGGAGAGTCTTCAGGTGCTTTCGGAACTTAAGAAGGTCCTGCGCAAAATGCAGAGGGAAGGGGAGGCTCTTCCAAAGGAGGGATCCATCTAAGGAAAGCGAGCAGCCTCCCGCTCTCTGTTTAGCAAAACACTTTACACACAGAGAGTTGGTGCCAGAGGAGTGCAGCAGTCTAGAAGGAAGGGATTTGGTCAGAGAGAGTTGCAGATAGTGTGGTGCCCGGACCCAGGCAGCCTTGTGGATGATGCAGAGGGATTTGAATTTGATCCATGCGGCAACCGTGAGCCAGTGGAGGCTTTTTAGGGCAGGAGAGATGGGGTCCATGGGCTTAAGGCCAAGGATCAGTCTTGCTGCTCTATTCTGGATTAGCTGAAGGGGTCACAGAGTGGAAGAAGGTATATTGAGGAGGAGGCTGTTGCAGTAGTCAAGCCTAGAGAGAACCAGGGCTTGGGAAACATTGAGCTTCTGGGGGGAAGTTAGAATTGGGAGAATACCTTTGAGAAGGAAGAGTTGGAAGTGGAACTTCTTGGCAATGTCCTGCATGTGAAGGAGGAAGGATAGAGAAGAGTCAAAGATGACTCTTGGGTTTCTGGCTTCAGAAGAAGGAACAAGGGGAGAGCCCAAGGTGAGAGGCCAGAGAGAAGGGAAGAAGGAGGGAGCAGGTGTCCCAATCGGAAGGATCTCAGTTTTCCTGGCATTGAGGCAGAGATCATTGGAAGTGCACCAAGCTTGAATGGCAGACAGACAGTCAGGGATGAAGGAAGGTGCGAGTGAGTCAGAAAAAGAGATGAGTGTTGTCTGCATAACACTGGAAATTGGGGGAGGAGGAGATGAGGCATGCCAGCTGAGCAAGGTAGATGTTAAGGAGCCAGAGGGAGAGGATAGTAGAAGAGGAGAAGGTGCCCAAGATTATATGGAAGAGGGGTCAGTTAGGAAAGAGGTCAGCCATATCAGTGCCCGTTCCAAGATACCAACGGTATCGTGGAGCCTTTGTATGAGGATGGAATGGTTGTCAGTGTCAAAGGCAGAAGAGAGATCAAGTAGAATGAGGGCAGCTGGGGAGTTGGAGTCTAGGGATGCAAGCAGTTCTTCATGGGTGTTCAGAAGAGCATGTCTGTGCCTCTGGATGCTTGGAATCCAGAATGATGATTGTGGAGACCACCGGCAAGTCCAGTTTGCGAGTTGAGTTGGGGCAAGGTCAGCTTTTCCAGGAGTTTCCACAGGAATCGGCTGATTGAAATAGGGCAGTAGTTGGATGGACAGGTAGGGTCAGCTGAAGGCTTTTTCAATAGTGGGTACACAAGGGTGTGCTTGATGGAGGAGGGAAAAGAGTCAGTGGCAAAAGGGTGATTGCAGGAATCAGTGAGTGAGGGGGCAAGAGAGCCAATGTTGTCCTTGAAGGTTCCGGACAAGCAAGGGGGGAACCTGTTTGGAAGAAGCCTTCATAGAGCAGATAACTCTGGTAACTTTTTCAGGTGTGACAAGGGTGAAGGAGGATAAGGTGGAAGAAAGAGGGGAGTGGCCAAGGGAGGCAAGGGGGTGTGGGATGGTTTTGGAGGGTGAGTCAGGATGTCCAGAGTTTTGGTGGCAAAGTGTGTGGCCCGTGCATTGCAGAGGGCCTGGGAAGAGGGGAGGACGAGACTGCTGAAAGGTTGGCTAGCTCCCTGCAGAGTTTGGAATGTTCAGCCTTGTTATTGGATGCACCGATACCCGTGCCTGAATGTGGACTCTTTTCTTGGAATGGATGGCAAGTCTGTATTGCCTTTGGAGCAGGCGGCAGGCCAGTTTGTCAGAGGGTGAATCTGAGGTTTGCCCCTTCCATTCCGCTGCTCTGCACTTTTGTTTCAGGACTGCAGGTTCAGAGTCATACCAGGTGTTACACTCGGAGGCACGTTTCAAGCGGATCCTCATGACTGGGGCAAGGATGTCAAGAGTATTGGTGATTGCAGAGTGATGATTGCTGAGAGCAGCCCTGAGGTGGAATCTGAGGTGGGGGAAGCAGGGATGAAGGTAGAAGCAAAGACAGCGGCTGACACATGTTTCATCTGATGAATGTTCAAGAACGAGGTTGGCAGGGCTTTTGTGGGTGAGGTAGGAGGGCCAAAAGGAGCCAGGTGGGAGGAGAAGAGAGCATGGTCTGACCATGAGAGAGGGGTGACCAGAGTGGGAGAGCGTTCAAGGTCGGAGTGGATGATGGCGTCCAGGGTGTGTCCAGCCCAGTGAGTTGGACCGGAGGGGAGGATGGAGAGGGACAGAGAAGCGCAGAGGTCAATTAAAAGAGTGGATGCTGAAGCAGAGGCGTCCAATTGGATGTTGAAGTCACCCAAGAGGAAGAGGTTTCAGGTGGAAGAAAGTAAGGAGAAGCAGAAATCAGCCTATTCACAGAGGAACATGGTGGTAGTGCCTGCAGGCCGGTAGATGGTAGCAATGGTCAGAGTGGAGGAGGGAGAGATGACCAACTTGCAGACCAGGCTTTCGAAGTTAGTATAGGGTTGGCAGAGCGGGCATTAAGAGTTGCCAAGTGGAGGCATTCTCTGCCTTTGAAGGTTTTCTGAGGAGGAGTAAAGGGGTGTGGTACTCCAGTCAGGGGAGGAGGGACAGTGAGCGTGGTAAGGGGAGAGGCAGCAGAAAGAAGGAAGTTAATGATGGCAAACAGGATCTGGTCAAAGAGAAGGAGGTTGGGTTGAGGACCCTGAACCAGGATAGTGCCAGTGTGGTAGACATTAACGATGCAGCGTGAAGATGAGAAGCCAGCCAAGAGGACTTCCCACTTGGTCCCACCATTAATGGGAGAGGAAGTGAAAGGGGAGAGAGTAGAGATGAGATGAGGAGTCCAAAGATCTGGAGAGGGGACAGAGAAGAGGATATCTGTGAAGACCTCTCTGGAGGTTGCGCTGACGTAGGTGTCTGCGATGGGAAGGTCAGGGTTTGCACGCAAGAAGTCTTTTTTGTGCTTTTTCATTCCTGACTTAGTGAGAGAGGAGGATAGGCGATAGAGTAGCAATTAGAGAGGATATGGCAGTTGGTGATTGCCATTAAGGAGAGGGAGGGAAGTTGAAAGGAGTTGCAACACCTTCACCTCATCCTGCCAGGTAGGATACCTGCTGGGAACTTTACCTCCCCCCCATTTCCTACACAAACACTTTTTTACACAGACAACCCGCTCTGGGAGAAAACAGACTCATATACAAGCAATACACCTGACATGTCGAACTGCTATGGTCCGACAAAGCCAGGCAATTACTTTTGACAACTCACACTTGAATTCCATTAGGCTTTACCGCACGGATAAAAGGCGGAGCAGGAGAGCACACTCTGAGCGAGGCAAAACATACGAAGGAGCAGCGTTTTCCAGGCAGTAGCTGAACGAGGGGAGAAGGAGGGAGATACCCTTGACCTTGTCAGTGAGAAACTGTTACTTTCCAGAAGCCTTCAGATTAATAGGCATAAGGCCAGGAAACCAGACTGAAGAAGCCTGCATTGTGTGTCGGAGATACCCAGGGCCCTCCTGCATGACTGGCTGAGTCGGGGATGAGCAGCAGCCACCGTGGTACTGTCCTTGGCTCCAGGATCAAAGCAGCACCAGAGAAATCAACACAGCCGGTGAGTTGGGGAGACCCATACAAGACCAAAAAGTCAAGGCAACACTGTATTAAGAGCGAAGAAAATTAACGCGTGTGATGAAAGACGCGAGTAAAGAGTTCTGAACTGCATCCTCGTGCTAGAGAAGTCACAGTGTGTGCGAAACTCGAGTGTGCCACCTTGTTCTGTGCCGAAAACGTGGGGAAGGGAAGCTAACTGCTCAATTATCCTGACATATTATTTCTTGAACACTTTTCTTTTGCATACAACCTTTTCCCACACTATTTGTTTTTAGAGGTAAGGATTGGCAATAGGTTTTTTTGAATAGGCCCTTTTATTTTGACAGAGACTCCACTAGGACTATGCCATTTATTATTTGATGGTAGTAGCTTGCTCCCATCTTTAAATTTAGGGTTAGGTGGGCGTTCAACCAACCCATTGAAGTTCAATAAACTCCCTTGAACTGTGATCACTTGTGTCTGTCTTCACTGTTTGATACCATGGCTTTGTTAGAACACCAGTTACTTGCTTCGTGAGAGGCGTTCCTTCTCCTGTGCTCTATTGGGCCTGGGGCTTCCAGCTCCTTGCTCGGCAGGTGTATTGAGTGTTTTGCAGGCTCCGCCGCTCCTCAGTCCACTGCATCTGGCATATGCTCCCACTGTCCTGCCACACATTCCAAAAGGAGGTCTCTGGGCCTCTCCAGCTCAGCCCGCCTCTCTTCTCCTCCTTTCTAGTTCTGATTGCCTCTTTATCTGCCCCTCCTCAAGGTGATGGGATTATCCACTGTTCTTTATTTTTATTTATTGGGTATTTATAATGCGCCTATACAGCAAATGGTGTTTCAAAGCACATCAAGACAAGGGTGGGGGAGGTACATCGAAGATGAAAAACAATAACATTCCTACTAGGTTGTTAGACAATTTGGATCTTGCAAGTACAGTAACAGAAATGAGGGGAGAGGGAGAGGAGGGGAAGTGTAGGTTTGGGAGGAACAGGGAAGAAAGACACACAATAACATTCCTTCTAGGTCTTGAGACAATTCAGATCGTGCAAGTGCAGTAACAGAAATGAGGGAAGAGGAGGAGGAGGAGGAGGAGGGGCAGTGCAGGGCGGGGAGGAAGGAGTAATGCTTAGGCGGGAGGGAGGATAAGGGTACATTAAGTGCAAGTGAATAGGTTCAAACACAACACAACACAAGGCTGTTTTCTCATTAAAGGCGAGGATGGTGAATACAGAGGGTCAGAAACCCAACCAGCTGTTCTCACAGGAAGTTTCAAATTATCATACAGTTTAACTCCTATATAGCCATCAAAGATTTTAGTGTCTGGATGTAAGGGAGGATAACTTATATCACTTTCTGGGGATTTCCTGTCCTCTGGTGGATGCTGCCAGCTTGCCCTGTCCCCAGGGGGTGTTAAACATAGAAAGCTCACCGTCTGAGTCCCAAAGGGGGTGACTCCTGCTTGGGGAGAGGGGACAAATTTGCTGGATTCGTCATTCGCCTGTGACAATCTCACTAAATGTAATATACACATTCCAAATACACCAGAGCTATTAATAATATTTTTAACATGTCTAAACTTAAATAATACAAGGCCATCTCTAAGCAGCACTTAACTCTATTACCACTTATGGGCTAATGTATTAAAGTTCTCTCCAGTTAACGTTTACACAAAATCAACTTCAGCCAATAAATAGCAAACCCAGCACATTTTATTTTCTCCATTATCAAAAACAAGCATTGTATGAGAGAAAGGTTGCATAGAAAAATAACATTTATATACACATATTTATATCACCTTGCCCCCCGCACCCCGCCCCCCGCCGCGAATGTGGGGTTGTGCATTTTTAATTTAGTTGGATGTGATTTTAAATGCAGGCTAAAATTAAATGCACCATAATTCTGCTGGTTTGTGCCTGAAAAGCAGTGCTATCAATTTAAGACGCACAGGATGTCATTCCACCCACCTAAACTAGTTTGGGGTTGGGGGTTATAGTTCAAGGGGGCAGGCAGACTATCCATTTTCTGTGGCTTGGAATTTTATACTCACATAAGGGCCAAGATCAATATGATGTGTTCTTACGTGGGGAAGGAGGGGACTTGTGCAGCCAGCAAGAATACAAGGATGAGAATCCCCCCCACTTCACTTTGTGAATCTGTGTCAGGAAACCGTCAGTGATTATGTATAAGTCACGCCGCTTCAATGGACATGGATATACTTTGTGTCCCAAGGTTGTTCCTTCCCCGGTTTTGCTGAAATCAGGCAAAAGAAGCCATCTGCATGCCAGTTTATGTTTTGGCAGACTTCCCATGTGCGGCACGTCTTACTGTGCACGTTGGGGGATGCCATGGATAAGATGGCGCCCGGCACAACTGTCATCCGGCACGCCGCTACGGCGGGGTCGAGTACTGCAAGTCAGGTGATTTCTCCTTTAAAGCACCGCCCAAATTCTGTTACGGTCCTTCTGAATTTGGTTAATTCCGCGGCTATCTTGCGCTACGTGTCTTCTCTTATGAATATCTTGCCTGTCTACCGGATTGCTATTGTTGTGCCGTTGGTTTTGTTTCTTGAACTTCTGATTTACTACTCGGAACTGCCCTACGGACTGCTTCTGTTTCACATCCTGTATTCGCTACTGCCAGACAAACGCCGACTTGGACTGCCCCCCGGATTCCTTTTGCCTAGTGGATTAACCCTTCTTTCTTGCTCGTTGCTGATACGGAACTCGATCAGGATTTTCTTCTGTCACGTTGTTTTTTGGAACTTTGCTGCAGTGTGCTCGGACTAGAGACTTCCTAAAGAACACTTTACTCTGACTTTGTAGGCATCCTCATGCCGTCGGCTCAGGGGAACCTGGTTACAGTTCTAAGAGAACAGCTTTGGAACTCCTTAGGCATCTTCGTGCCGGCAGATCAGGGGAAGCCGTAAAAGACACATCAAACACCAATTCCTGGAGAGAACAATCAACTTCAATCATATCGGACCGCCTCCGCTGGTAAGAGACTCACAATATCTGTTAAGTTATTTTCTTGTGTTTTACATTACGTTTTGTTATCTGACTGCATCATCTGGTTTCAGGGTAAGGCCATCTCCAGGTTAACAGGGATTCCATATCCAAATTATTTCCAAGGGAACTCCTGTCATACGCACAGGTTAGCTTTTATAATGTCCTCGTTGTATTGCCTTTCAGTGTTCAGACCTGGTGCTGTTCTTGTGCATTTGTTCTTTCAGCCAGCTGTGTACCGGAGCGTCCAACCAGTCTTTCGGTCAATAGACCTCTCAGTCTGTCCTTTGGTACACCTGATGGGTACATTGGCAGGAAGAATTTGTCATCTACACGAAGAGTTCAACTGCCAGTCTTGACACATACCCCAACGTTGGAAGGGGGAGGTTCTGACATATTCAGAAGCCTTACACAATGGACGCCAATGACACTCTGGCAGCCCTGGTTCAGATGGTGGCAGAACTACGTTCTGACATGGCAGCGTCGCATGATTCACCCAACGCCATATCAATGAGATACAGGCTGGGATTCGGTCAGGAGGGGCAGAGGCCTCTGCCTCAGCGCCTGCTTCTGGTTCTGGTTCTGGTGAAGCCTTGCCCAGACAGGACACAGTTCCTGTTTACATGGTGGCACAATTCCCCTTGGCACCACCAGAACGCTTCAATGGAGACCCAAAGACTTTCCGGACATTCATTAATCAGTGTAAACTACACTTCCTTTGTCGACCAACATCTTTAACGGATTCCACAACAAAAGCTGCCTTTGTATTGTCGTATTTGGGTGGCACTGCAACAGTCTGGGCCAACCCATTATTGGAACAAGGCAGCCACTTGCTGTATGATTGTGATGCCTTGATTACTACTATGAGTCATGTCTTCGACACGTGTTATAAGTCACAGGCCACCGATTTGGAGTTACTTGGTTTACAGCAGCGGGATACACCCCTTCTGGCGTACCTTGCTAGGTTCAATCAGCTTGTGGCTGAGACGGGTTGGCCAGATGAAAAGAAGGCGGCTTTGTTTTATGAAGGACTGTCTGACCCATTGAAGGATATCCTAGCCACAGTACCTGTTGCGACAACTACATTCCCAGAGCTACTAGATCTGGCTCTCCCGATCGAAGCTCGCAAGGCCAAAAGAAAAGGGGAGAAAAGGGTTTTGCCTCTGATCCCTCCTAGTCTGACGGCTCCCTCCACGGGAAACGGTGAACGCATGCAAATCAGAGTGGTTCGTGGTCCTCTGTCTTCTGAAGAAAGGGAAATTCGAAAGAATAATCTGTGTGTGTACTGTGCGTCCTTTGAACATTACTTAAGGTTATGTCCAAAGAAACCTAAGAAACAGGGAAACGCCAAAGCCCAACAATGGAGGGAGCCCCATTTTCGAGCAGGAAGTCCCAGGGCTCCAGTTTTGCGGTCCCTTTCACAATACCTATCACTCTCGCTTGTCCTTCCGGGGTGCTTTGGTCGGCTGAGGCTGTCCTGGATTCTGGGGTGACCAGTAATTATGTCGATGTACACTACGTGCGAGTCTGTGTAATCCCAGTGGTTCCTAAAGACTGCCCGTGGTTGGTTAATGCGGTGGATGGCACCACACTGCTCTCGGGTTTGGTAACAGAACGTACCATTGACCTGATCATGAATATTGAACCTTTTCACTCAGAGACCATAACCTTCGATGTTATTGCTTCACCGCACTTTAAACTCATTTTGAGGTTACCATGGCTTATGTTACATTACCCCATTGTTGACTGATGAGCGGGGTTGATTGAATTCCTCTCACCACACTGCGGGTCTCAGCGTTTGATCTCGGATGTTAGGCAATCTAGTCCTTACTGTTCACTGATGGACTCTGCCTCTGTGGATGGGGGTGTCTCGGTAGTACCACTTCCCAAGGAGTATGAAGAATATAAGGACGTCTTCAACAAGGGAGGTCCAGAGATTCTCCCTCCACATCGGCCATACGACTATCCGATTGATCTCCTGAGGGGGCTAAAATACCTTCCGGACAGGTTTATTCCCTAAGTCAGAAAGAGGATGAGTTTCGGAAGGAGTACCTAGACAGGGCTCTGGAAACGGGGTTCATGCGGCCTTCTCGCTCCCCACCAGCGTCCCCCCGGTTCTTTGTACCGAAGAAGGAGAGTGATTTAAGGCCCTGCATAGATTATCGGGCCTTGAACGCTGTTATGCTACGTAACCAATACCCCATACTGCTGATTTCTGTATTGTTGGATCAGCTTGGGACTTCGGTACTCTTCCCGAAACTAGATCTACGTGGGGTGTAAAATCTTGTGAGGATCCACAGGGGGGATGAGTGGAAAACTGCATTCAAGACCAGATACGTCAAGTTTGAGTATCGGGTTATGCCGTTTGGTTAATGTAACACCCCTGCAACATTCCAGAGTTTTATAAAAGATGTGCTCAGGGATATGATTGACCAATGCGTCATATGGATTTAGATGGCATCTTGATATACTCACCCTCTTACGAGTCTCATGTGAGACATGCATCAACAGTTTTGCAACGTTTATGTAATGTTAAGAAAAGCGTCTCGTGGGCGCTGAGTACCTGAACTTCCAGTTGATGGTCGTGGTGAAGTAGCCAGGCTGTTGGCTGCTGAATGTGTAACGCGAGGAACCAGCGCAACACCCACCCTGAAATCAAACAAGGTCAATGGTGAATCAGCTCCCAACGCCACGGATGCGCACTTCCCTGATTTGCGTGACGTCGGGACAGTGCAAGCACTGACAGGGAAGGCGGGTCTTGACTGGATGGAAAATCCACAGCAGGATACAACAGCAAGGCTCCAACAAGTAGCAGTAGACCGATGAAGAGAACTGAAGTTGGCAGGTGCAGTTGAAAGGAAGAGTAGGCAGAGTAACTCCAGAGACGGCAGGAGACAAGGCACTGAACCAACAGGCAAGGAGGCAGGAGGGAAAAGGAACCCTGGGGCAGAACAAGGAGAAGGCAGGAAGGGAGCTAGGAAGAAGAAGGCCTAGGGAACCTACTGGCAAGGAAGGAATGAGGCAAGAATTCCCCCAAGGGCAGACAAGGGAAGGAAACACCAGCAAGGAAGGACAAGGAACATAAGGTTGGAAAAGCTGACAAGGTGCTACTCAAGAGTAACACAGGCGAGGACGCGATCAGGAAACAAACCGCATTGAGACGTGGTTTGTTCAAGCAAATTGGCCCTTAATATAGGGCAGGCAGCACCCGGGAGGCTTGGAACACAAGCCGTGCTGTCCCAGGGTGCCGACACGCCCAAAACGAGGCTTGGGAAGCAAGCTTGCGACTTCCCGAGCGCTCTGTGGACGGCGCATGCGCGGAGGGCGAAACACGGCCTTCTGCGCATGCGTGAACCACGTGTACAGGAAAACCCGGAAGCAGCAAGAGCCGCAGATGACCGAGGTCCCCCCAACCTGTATCAGGGGTAGATGCGCCAGGACGGGGGGCGCCGGGACTTGCAGGCACGCCCCGCACCCCAGGTAAGTGACATGACACGTTACAACCACTTGTATGCAAAACTGGAGAATTGGATATTTCATGACACTGAGGTGGAGTTTTTGGGATATGATATTACCAATGAAGGGGTCAAGGTGAGTCAATCAAAGGTAAAGACGGTTTTGGACTGGCCTGTTCCTACATCTCTGAAATCCTTACAATCATTTCTTGGTTTTGCAAACTTTTATAGGCGGTTTATATCTTCTTTTTCTGCTATTGTTGCCCCGCTAACTGCCCTTACCAGCAGCAAGCATCCCTTTGTCTGGAGTACAGAAGCACAACTGGCATTTGATGCTCTGAAAGCTGCTTTCACAACTACACCTGTGCTACAACACCCAGACTCTGAACACCTTTTCTATGTTGAGGCGGATGCTTCAGATGTGGCCTTAGGGGCTGTATTGTCTCAACTATGCACTGATTCGGGTCTCCTGTATCCGGTGGCATACCACTCTCGGAAGTGCACTCAATACGAGCAAACCTATACTATCACTGAGCATGAGCTATTGGCTGTGCGTGAGGCCTTCAAAGTTTGGAGACACCATCTCTTGGGAACGGCCACCCTAGTACAAGTCTATACCGACCATTGAAACTTGTTGGCACTGCAATCAGTAAAGTGCACTACGGTTCTTCATGCCAGATGGCATGAATTCTTCTCTATGTTTAATTTTGTTCTTACATACCGCCCTGGTTCATTACATTCCAAGGCTGATGCACACTCTCGGTTGCATGGACCCTCGACGCCGTGGGCTTGGGATGGAAACCTCCTTCTGCCTAATCAGGTGGTATGTGGCTGTACCCTAAAACCTTCCCTGAAATCCTCCATCCAGGATTCGTTTCTCGATAAACCTGCAGAGATCACGGATTACAACATGGATGTTATCCAATCCCTGCCTTACGTCCAGGGACGTATGTACATCCCGGATTCCAGTACATGGCGTGCCACGACTCTCTATTGGCTGCACACCATGGAGTTACTAAGTCGTTGGTGCTGGTGGCCCTCCATGCACAATGATGTGGCTGAGTACATTGCTTCATGTGCCATTTTTGCCCAGAGGAAGGGTATTGCAGCAAAACCCATGGGTCTCTTGCAACCTCTTCCCATTCCGGAGCGACCTTGGGCTATGATCTCCATGGATGTTATTGTGGAGCTACCGGTGGCTAGAAGATACGACACCATTTGGGTTGTCATTGACTTCTTTACCAAAATGGCCCTGTTTATACCATGTCAAGGGCTACCTTCAGCTCCTGCACTTGCTGATTTGTTCCTACCGAATGTGTTCAGGTTCTTTGGTCTCCCCGATATCATAATATCAGATCGGGGATCTCAGTTCACCTCACTCTTTTGGAGATCTCTAACCACCTCCTTAGGCATCGATGAGAGATATTTGAGTGCTTACCACCCACAGACAGACGGCCAAACCGAACACCTGAATGCAACGCTGGAGCAGTATCTATGGTGCCTTACAATACAACATCAAGAAACCTGGTTTTCCGTTCTGGTCACTGCAGAGTTTGCTTAAATTACCTCAATGCATACTTCCACCAGCTCCTCACCGTTTCTTGCTTTGTATGGATAACATCCACGAACACTTCCTTTGGACCCACTTGTCATTTCCAACAGCCCAGCCGCTCAGGCTTGGGTTTGTGATCTGATAGCTCTGCATGACAATGTTAGACATCATTTGGCAGAGGCACAGGAACAGTCTAAGACCTTTGCTGATCTGCATCATAAGTCTGCCCCTTCATATCGACCTGGTATGCGTGTCTGGCTGCCCACCAGAAACCTCCACCTCCCCGGCCGTAAGTGTCTGTTGCCTCAGTTTGTCGGTCCATATGTTGTCAAGGAGGTAGTCAGTCCATTGGCCGTGAAGCTGGAGTTACCAACGTCATGCAAGGTTCACCCAGTGTTTCATGTATCATTGGTAAAACATTGTGCTGACGACACAAGACTACCTGCCTGTCCACTTCCGGTTTCGGTACAGGGATCGGAGGAGTATGAGGTTAATGTGATTCCCGATTCCAAGGTCTCTTGTGGGGGTTCGCATGCATCTCATTGACTGGAAGGGGTATGGTCCAGAGGATCGAACCTGGGAACCTGAGGCTAATTTTCAGGCACCGGAACTCTTGTCTCGTTTCCATGCTTCCCGGGATGTGGGTGTACCTTTAGGGGAGGGTGCTGTCAGGAAACCGTCAGTGATTATGCATTAGTCATGCTGCGTTAATGGACGTGGATATACTTCATCTCCCAAGGTTGTCCCTTCCCAGGTTTCGCTGAAATCAGGTAAAAGGAGCCATCTGCATACCAGATTACATTTTGGTAGACTTCCCATGTGCGGCACGTCTTTTGGTGCACGTTGGGGGTTGCCATGGAGAAGATGGCACCCTGCACACCTGTCATCCTGCACGCCCCTACAGCGGGGTCGAGTACTGCAGGTCAGGTGATTTCTCCTTTAAAGCACCACCCAAATTCTGTTACGGTCCTTCTGAATTTGGTTTGTTCAGCGGCTATCTTGCGCTACGTGTCTTCTCTTATGAATATCTTGCTTACGAATCCTTGCCTGTCTACTGGATTGCTATTGCTGTGCCCCTGGTTTTGTTTCTTGAACTTCTGGTTTACTACTCGGAACTGTCCTATGGCCTGCTTCTGTTTCACATCCTGCATTCGCTACTGCCAGACAAACGCCGACTTGAACTGCCCCGGATTCCTTTTGCCTAGTGGATTAACCCTTCTTGCTTGCTCGTTGCCGAAAAGGAACTCGATCAGGATTTTCTTCTGTCACAGTATTTTTGGAATTTAGCTGCTGTGTGCTCGGACTAGAGACTTCCTTAAGAGCACTTTACTCTGACTTTGAAGGCGTCCTTGTGCTGTCAGGTCAGGGAAACCTGGTTACGGTTCTAAGAGAACAGCTTTGGAACTCCTTAGGCGTCCTCGTGCTGGCGGATCAGAGGAAGTGATAAAAGACACATAAAATACCAATTCCTGCAGAGAACAATCAACTTCAATCATATCGGACCGCCTCCGCTGATGAGAGACTCACAATGGCCCTCATTCCGAGCTAGGAGGTAAGTACCGGTAAATTCCGGCATGGCGGAAAGTATGACACCGCCCTGGCGTCAGACTGCTATTTTCGGCCCATTCCGACCTCGCGGACATGCCGGAAAAGTACCGAGCGGCATGCCACTAAACGACCCGCAAAACCCCCTACCGGCATGCCGCGACACGTAAATAACAACACCGCCTTGGAGGCAGCAGCGTCTGTAAATAACAGTGACCGTAATTTACAGATCCCGTAAATTACGGTCACCGGAAAAAACGGAACCGGAAATTTCGTCATAGCACAGGAACGAGAAGGAGCGCGGCGGCCATCTTTAAAAACACAACCCATTGCAATCCTCATCAGCCAGCACCCTTGGGAACAAACTGAAGTGGGGAAAAGGATCACACTACAAGGAAGAATGCCAAAAGCCCCAAAGAAGACTCCGGACCGGCTTCGCAAGAAGAAATTCAGCCCTGAAGAACTGCAGGCCATGGTGGACTACCTGGCAGAGCATGCTGACGTGTTCAGCCCTGACATGCGGAGAGAATCCATCATCCGGAAAAAAAACATCTGGGTTCAAATCGGCCAGAGGGTGAGTGCTGTAGGCACCACCCCCCGCACTCCCAGGGACTGTCGCAAGCGGTGGGATGACTTGCGGGTGCGGGTGCGGGGCCTCCTCTCCGCAAACCGGACTCAGGCTATGCAGACCAGAGAGGGCCCAAGTTCCCCTGTCAGTCCTGAGCCTTGGAAGGAGACATGTGCCGCATTGATTGGTACCGAATCAATTGAGGGCGTCGGCGAGATGGAGTGTGGGGCAACGTCGTCTGCCGAAGGAGGTGAGTGTCCAAAGTCTACACTGCCAATGGCCATTGCATGATTAAAACTCCCCCAAGGGCCATCAAAGGCACCTTCTCATGTTGCCTTTCCCCCCATCCAACTAATGCAGAGCTAACTGCCACGCAATCAAGGGCCAAGTGCAAGTACATAACGCACATCAACCATAGTGCATTAACTTGCACATCCCATCATGCACACTGTGCAGCCAGTTTGGCAGTGTGCCAGCCAGACTGCACATTATGAGCCACTCCTAAACCTGCGTACATGTCATACTCATGCACATGTACCACTGCAGTTGCTACACCCAAAAGGCCACAAAGCCCAATTGACAGAAATGTGAATGCAGCCATGTATGCAATTAGGACATCATACAATCACTCATGTTGGCCCTCTCTTCTACCCCCACAGGCACTGATCATGACAGCGGTGAGCCACAGTCAAGCCACCCAACCACCTCCATGGGCAGTGGCAGGGTCCGGCGCATTCCTGCACCGAAGAGAAAACCTACCCCGGCTCCGGAAAGGCCAGTGGAGGCCGCACCACCCCAATCCCTACCAGCATCACCGCCTGCCACAATGCCCACCCCAACCTCGGCACAGTCCAGCATTTCTGGGGAGGTTGCAGCTACAGGCCCCATGGAGAATGTGGACAGCCTTCCATCCATCTGTGGGGCGTCCGAGGATGAGTACTATCCGACAGTCCACAGCCTGGAGCCCTGCAATGTCCCGCTGGCCTCTTGCAGTGGCTCTGGAGATCCACAAACACCTGCCCGTAGTCCTCCTACCGACACGCAGGGGTACGATGATTGTGGGCCAAGTCCACCAGTACAGTCCTCGCCAGAGTACGCACGGCCAAGTCGATTGAGCGATGGATTCCCATCATTTGGCACGCGCCGTGCAAATAATCTTGCTGATCTAATCAATGAGTTCATGGAGGACAACCGCCAGGCCAGGGTAGAATGGAAAAATGAACTCAGGGACATGCGCCAGACACTCACTGACAGCACCAACAGGCTGTGTGAGACAGTCACTGACAGCACAAACCGTTTGTGTCACATCCTAGGGCACATAGCCAATGCCCTTGAGGCTGCCCAATCAAATCCGCAGCATCAGCAGGAGCAAACACCCTCAGCCAGTGGGGCCACACCAGCAAGCCCACCAAGACGCACTCTGCGATCCATGCGGCGCAGGGACATGCCTCCCCCGGGCCCCTGGAGTATGAATTAATGGTCAATGCTGCCACATGTGGCCTGAACGTGCTACATGGGACTAATGTTGAGGAGTTGGGGTGGAGGGGGGTGGGGGTTGAGGGTTTGTTGTGGAGTTGGGGGGAGGGGTGCGGGGGGGTGATGGTTTGTTGTGGAGTTGGGGGGGAAGGGGGTGGGGGTTGAGGGTTTGTTGTGGAGTTGGGGGGAGGGGTGCAGGGGGGTGAGGGTTTGTTGTGGAGTTGGGGGGAGGGGGGTGAGGGTTTGTTGTGGAGTTGGGGGGAGGAGGGGTGGCTGGAGGGAATGTTCACAATCATCCATTTTTTTCAATACACTATTGGTGTTGAAAAGTTTAACCGTTGTGGACATTCATCATTGAGCATGTGTATTATGATGTCTGACAGTGCATGGTCTAGAAGTATACACACACCCAGTGTCCTGTCTGCCCATCTAATGCCACCCTCCGCTGACTTGTGTTCTGGTTATTATGTCCAATCATTTTTTGGCACACGACATATCCCTCAAGTGCACCGCCTCCATGATGCTTTCTTGACACTTCCTCCTCCTCCTTCACTCCATCTTCATGTGCTGCTAGCAGTAATCCAAGGGATGCACATATTGTTCAGCTTTACACATGGCATGGGGATCTTGGACACCACATAGCAGTAGATGGGTCCCCCACCAGTCCAGCTGCGCCAACTCATATGTGCCTTACGCAAGCCAGGTGACTGCTTCATCTCCACGCATGCACGGGTATGGCCAGTGTTTTAGTGCTCCCTGGGGCTGTTCTGTGGGTTACTGACAGGGGTCATGTACCATGGTGTCAAGGGACAGCCACCAACACCTGCATGTCTAGCCAATTAAGGTAAGAGTTTGAACTGTCATGGTAGAGAACTGAACTTGGCTGACATGGCAGCGTGTAACTGATGGCCATACGCACATGTCCATGGATGCCTTTCGCCCATTCATGGCCACATTATGTGTCCAGTTCAATGGAATGCTGTAGGGGGGTGTGTCTACAAGATGGTCCATGTACAATGGCACGGACATCTCGTGGTACATGCTTCGTTGATGCATGCAGCAGTCCTGATGTTATGTCCATGTAGTGCTGTGTACTGTGTGAATCCGTAGTTGGGTGTGTTGGATGTAGTCAGTGGCTCGTAATCTTCATACTGCTCTGATCCATACTACGGTGAATTCCAACACTCCTATGGGTGTGCCAAAATGGTGACGTGCTGTGATATCCCTGCTGCCCTCAGTTCAATCCACTCCCATGGATGAGTCTCCGTTGTGGTGCCATGCTGGGGCCAGCCACATTGTGCATATGCAGAGTGTCTTCCTATATGCCCTTACGGTTGTGGTGGCCACCAATGAGTGGTGCATGTGTTGTGGGATTTGGGCTTGTCAGATGTCGGAAATGTTGTGTTTTGTGTGTGCCTTACTCCATCGATGTGGAAATCTGTACTCATGTGCCGTTGCACTAGTTCTGTGGCAGGGTGGTTGGTGGGGTGCACATCGTGCACTGGCTTAGTCATTTCGACCCAGTTTGTTCATGCAGGCACCCACCTCATGGCACCAATGCACTGGCATGACACAGTCAGACGACTCACCAGGCAGCCAGGCACGTCATCCTGCATGTCGCCCCATGCAGCACGGTAGCGTGGTGATCAGCTGGCCCATTGAGTCATGAGTTGTTCCTTGATGTCAGGCCCACCCATGTGTGATGTTCTTGGTTGCGTCGCATTCCATCTGCACGTAGGGGGAGTGGTATTGCTTGCAGTTGCTATCCGCCACCTGCATGCCATGCTGGTCCACCTAGGACACGTGGGTGCTGTCAGGGGCACCCATGTCATTTGGCATGCCTGCCAATGCATGGGGGCTGACTTTAGTGTTGTATAACTCCTGGGTAGTCCATGTTTGGGATTTGTAGGCCCTTGTGTGCTTGGGGTGGTGAACCAGCACTTGTTTATGTGTCCGTGTAATGGACGGTTGTGCCATGCCATGCATGGGCCCCACTGTGTGCTAGTAGGTGCCTGTAGCATGGGTGTGGGGCACAGGCAACACCTTCAGTTGTGCCAGGATAGCAGTGTGTATTCGTATGCTGCTCGCTTGTCTCGTTATTTCTCAGGCCAAATATGGTGGTGATGGTGTCATAGTCAAACTGGTAGGGGGTGTGTATCTGCTCAGGGGGTTTCCTTGAGGGACCAGACCTGCTGCGTGGGAATGGGGGCTGCTGGGGTGGTGACGGAGGCTGCACTGGTGCTGCATGCTGGGCCTGTCACCCCCTCCTTCTCCCCCTGTGTCTCCTAATGGGGGGGGGGGGCTGGTGCTGTTGGTGTAGTTATTGTGGTTGTGCCCTTGCTGGCACTATTGGCCTCATCTTGGTGTGGGAGGGGGTGTGGTGTGTGGGTGTGTTCCTTTTCTGCTGTGGCAGACTGCATTGCCTCCACCTGTGCTGATTGCGTGCACCTGTGGCTCCGCGAACCGCTGCTCAGGGTTCTTTACTCCTTCTCTGAGATGCCTGTATGTACTCCATGCCGGTAAGGTATTTTATGGGTTTGAGGAGGCCGTGATTTACGTGTGCTCCTTACTTGTGATCAGCTCCGGTTTACGCCATGCTGCTAATTTCGGCATGGTGGGGCGCGGGCACGACCCAAGACCGATAATTATGGCATCGTAGTTTACGGTGCCGTAATTAGCGGTCTGAGAGGTCAGAATAGCCTGTAGCGGTAAATGATGCCAGTAAATCATTACCGGCATGGTTTTTACCTTACCTCCAACCTCGGAATGACCAGTGGGCCTCATTACGAGTTTGGAGGTAAGTAACTGTCCTTACCGGCATGGAGCAAATACCGTGTCCATGTAGTAAAGAGCCCGCTAATAGAGGGCTATTACGAGGTCGCGAGCATGAGCTTTGCGCCATGCAGGTAACGACATTACCGGCATGCGGCTGAAGTCCAAAAAATTGACCTTAGCGGCATCATGGAAAGCGCTGACAGCACTACCGGCATCAATGGATACGGCATTAGCGGGCTCTGCCATTAGCGGTGACCGCTATTAGCGGTGCCCGTAAATAAGCAGAACCGGAAGTAGCGTCATCGCACAGGAACGGGAAAGAACACGGCGGCCATCTTGAAAAACACAATCCGTTGCAATCCTCCATACACAGGACCTACATCATCACCACAGCAGCCCCAACTTCACATACCACCACATCACCATAGGCAAGACCCTGACTAAAGGTGCTGCATGCCTGCGCAAGGTGCGTTTTTCGCAGGATGTGCTAAACATGCTTGCGGACACCCTTGCAGAAAATGGGGATGACGTGTTTGCGGCAGATATAAGTCCACCTGCCATTATGAGGAAGAAGGAGATCTGGGAGGAGGTGGCACGTAAAGTCAGTGCGGTCGGTACCACCCCCCGCACCGTGAAAGATGTGCGTAAGCAGTGGGACAACCTGCGCCTACGCGTCAGAAACATTCTGGCTGCTAACAGGAGCCAGGGCATGGAAACAGGTGGCAGAGCAAGCTCACCAATCAAGACGACTCGCTGGGAGGAAACATGTGCCAGGACAATTGGGATGGAGTCAATCAAGGAAGTGGGAGAAAAGGAGCGGGGAGCGCCGTCATCGGCAGATGTAGGTGAGTGGCCACACAAACCACTTTAATGCAAAGCATGATGATGTCCCACAAATGTGACCGTGAAATGAGCCAATGCATGGGCCATCACACACACATGTACACAACCCTGCCTATAGGCTGTCCCCAGCACCATCACATCCACATGCATCCAGCACCTCAAAGCCATACCTGACACACACCCCAACAAGCCTGTAAACGTCATGTGTCACACTGTATGCATTGCACAACTGGAAGGAATGCTGCATCAACCTCCACTGCTGTCAGGGATGGAGAGCTGAGAATGGCACTCATAGAACAGCGCCAGGAGGAGCTCACAGTGCTGGTCAGACAGCACGTGACCGAAGGTACCCTGGCAAGGCAGGAGTGCTGCCAACATGCTGTGGCCCTTAAAGTTGCGATAGAGGCGAGTACGACGAGTTGGCTGCTGTGAGGCAGGTCCTCAGCCGTATTGCAGATGCCATGGAGGCCCAGCGTCCCGCACAGGGACTGGAGCAAGCGAGCACATGCTCCTCTGCCAGCTCCACGCAGACCAGCCCTCTGCGCAAGTCCGCGCGGAACTTGCACCGAAGCATGTCCTCCAGCCCCAGTATTGCTACCACTAGTGGAATCATTTTGTTGTGGGAAGTGGTCTGGTGTGTGGGTGTGCTCATTTTGTGCTGGCCCCGACTACATTGCCTCCACCTGTGCTGATTGTGTGCACCTGTGGCAGTTGGGAACACTGCACATAGCATTTTACGGTTGGTTCACGATGACGGTATTACTAGCATGACGGTATCCACTATTAGCGCCTTCATGATGCCGGTATTTGCTTGTCCGCCTGACCTGTGATGTCCTCCCATTAGCGGCATGCCGGTATTGCCGGTCTGATGGGCCGCGTGCCCGCGCCCTTGCCGCTATTAGAGACACCGTTATTAGCTGCCCCTCTAATACCCGGGTCTTAGGTCGGAATAGCCAGGAGCGGTATGCGATGCCGGTAATCCTTTACCGACATCGTTTTTCCATTACCTCCAACCTTGTAATGACCCCCACTCTCTTGTTTGCTAATCCATACTCTGTCTTTGGCTTTTGTGTCTTTTATTTCTATGAGTTGTAATAACTCTTTTGTGGGATCTGCATGTAATTTTTTTTATAATAAGTCATGTTTTGTAAATGACTGAGGAACTTGTTGATGTAATCTGTTTTATTTTGTTTTGTATAACTATGCCTCCTCCTTTGTCAGCTCTTTTTATTATGATATTGTCATTGTGAGTGAGTGTAGTAAGCGCTTTCCGTTTCATTTTTGCTGAGGTTATGATACATACTAGTGTTCGCCTTTTCTTGTTTTTCAATATCAGCAAGGGGATTTGGGTGAAAAGGTTTGTACGGGTGGATAGAACGTTCATGCTGCTCCTAACCCCATGCACTTTTTGGTAGATTCTGCTAAAGTTTCATCTTTTTTCTCAGCAATAAATTCTTTAATGTGGATCTTGCGCATTAACTTGTGAAAGTCAGTACGGAAATAAGAAGGGGTAGTGTTGTTTAGTGATGACAAAACCAAGACCTTTGTTTAATACTTGATGCTCTATATTGGTAAGCTTGTAGTTTGAGAGGTTAACTAAGAGCGATTCCCTCCCCTTGTCTGTCTCCGCTCGTCGTCCCAGTTCCCTCTGTTTGGTCCTTTGTGTAAAAAAGACTGGGATGTCATATTACGATTTCCTCTTCCCTGTCTGTTGTTTGGGTTCTCAATACAATTTCTATTGAGAATCTGTGAGACCCCAGATCACTCTGTGATCGTGCATTCAGATTAGAGTAACACCATGTCTCTACTGTAGCATGTTGGGCCTTTTTAAAGAAGATTTAATAACACTAATAAGTTCTTCAGTCTACTTTACTTTAAACTCTACTTGAGAACAGGAGCTTTACCATTTATTGTTTCAAAATGGCAGCCATTGTGTTGGGCCGTCTTTGGCCTTTTTCGGGTTTTACCGATAATAATAGAGACCGAATATGCACTACATTCTGGTAGGGATCTAAACACAGAGAGGGCCATGCACGCCGCGATTCTCACGCAGTCAATGGAGTCCAACTTTCAACAAGCATAACACCGAACTATATGTATTATACCCTGTGGCATTTAGAAATCAACTGCTAATATCTAAATGCAAGAGTAACCGCCCTAAGACTCAGTATTCGACTTATACAGTTTAGCATGACTTTTAGAATACATACTATATGGAAATCCTGAGCCGTCTTTCTTTAATGACATTCTAAGTAAAGTCATTTTCGAATAGATGTAAAAACGTATTTTGACAAAACATTTTCTGTTGATTGCAGTATTTTTTTGGATGCTCACCGTTTAGTATGTAATTGAGATCTGTGGGAGTACGAGGAGCATTGGCTGATACATACTCGCCAACCTAACTACAGGAAAATTAACCAGTGCTATTCAATTATTGCCAATAGAGACGCCTGCGCTGCCCGAGACTGTACAGGTAAGCAGGCATAGACATTAACAGGGTATCACAAGAGAGAGGATGGAATCTGAGGTCTAAAACTTGGCTTATACGTATTAACATGTATCCTTGTAGATGCAAGTGCTGGAGTGAAATAGTTACAAGCCATCCAGAACAGTTTTCCTATATTTTGGGGAATCTATCTTCATGACCATATCCACGTACCATATCAGGTAATATTTGTACCTGATATGAGTTTAACAGACTTTTGGCTGTCAATAGTTAGATTGAGTATTTATATCTCACACCACTATGGTGGTCATTCCGAGTTTGGTGGTAAGGGAAAAACGATGCCGGTAAAGGACTACCGGCATCTTTTCCCGTTACCACCCATTTTGACCCACCAGACCGTTATTTACGGCGCCGTAAAGTACGAGGCCGTAAATAGCGGTTTAGTGGCGCGCGCCCGACACGCCATGCCGGAATTAGCGGCATGGCGTAAACCGGAGCTGATCCCAAGTAAAGCGGACATGGAAAAAACGGCCTCCACAAGGCCGCAAAGTACCTTACCGCCATGGAGTAAATACCGGCATCGCCGAAAAGGTGTTTCCAAGAGGAACAGGGGCACTCAATCAGCACAGGTGGAGGCAATGGAGTCTGGCACAGCACAAAAGGAGCACACCCACACACCACACCCCCTCCCACACCAAGATGATACCAATTGTAGCAGCATTCCTGGAGCTGGAGGCCCTGCTTGCAAGGCAGCAACTACAAAAACAGCAACAACAACAACCACAACCCCCACCACAGAGGATACACAGGAGGAGAAGGAGGGTGAGACAGGCCCAGCATGACCTACCGGTGCAGCCACCATTACCACGCCGGCAGCCCGCATCAGAGCCACCCCCTTCAACCTCACACCAGAGCAGATCCACACCCTGTACCGGCTTGACTGGGACACCATTACCACCATAGTGGACCTGATACATGACGATATAGAGAGCGCATAGAAATCAGCACTGCCATCCCCCCTCTACTGAAGGTAGTGTCTGTGCTCCACTTCCTTGCCACAGGCACCTACCAGCATACAGTGGGGCACATGCATGGCATTTCACAGCCCATATTTTCCCGGATACTCAACCAAGTGCTGGATGCCCTCCTCACCCACACAAGGGATTACATATCCCTACCCCAGACTCCCCAGGAGATATTTGACACCAAAGTTGCCTTCCATGAACTGGCAGGCATGCCAAATTGCATAGGTGCCCTCGACTGCACCCACGTTGAATTGGTGGTCCCGCATTCCATGGAGGTGCCGTATTACAACCGCAAGCAATACCACTCCATCAACGTCCTGATGGTGTGTAATGCCAGTAAAGCCATCACACATTGCAATGCCCGATACCCCGGATCAACTCATGACTCCTTGGTCCTGCGGAACTCAACACTACCACGCTACATGGAGCAACATGCTGGACGACGTGCCTGGCTGCTTGGTGAGTAACCTGAATGGGCCATGGCAGTGCATTGGGGCTGTGAGTAGGTTGCCTGCATACTCCAGCTGGGTGGGAAAGGGGTGGGGGATGCATACCCCACCTGGGTGGGAAAGGGGGGGGTTGCATACCCCACCTGGGTGGGAAAGGGGGGGATGCATACTCCACCTGGGTGGGAATGTCCACGCCAGTGCACGATGTTCACCTCACAGCACACTGTGCCCCAAGGCAAGTGACACGGCACATGACCAAATAACCACACAGTGATGAATTTGAGCCGACACCTAACACTACATGAGTAACAGGAAACCTGGCCAGATACCACAACACATGCACCACTCATCGGCGGACCTTACACACCGTAGCGGCATCCTGCACCATGCAGTGCAATGTCGCTGACTCCTGCATCTCAACACACAGGACAGTCATCCCTGGGAGTGCATAGAAGTGAGTCTAACAGGGATCCTACAGTGTGTCACTGGTCCTGCACCCCCATAGGATTGCTGCAAGTCACCGTGGTAGGGATCCGTGCAGAGTGACGAGTATGCTACCAAATACGCCCAACACCCCCTTTCACCAAGTCTCGCGCAAGACATCAATGAATGCAGTCCAACACTGCTGCATGCATATATGATGCACATGCAACACGACGTGAGTGCACACCATGACCCATCAGTGAGAAGCTACCCCCTCCATCATTCCATTGCACATGACACATAGCCGGTCCAGTAATGGGGTGACTGTATCCTGGGACATGTGTGTATGGCCAGTAATCACCTGCGGCCATGTAAGACTAGTACAATTCTCCACCATGAATGCACAAACACTTACCTTCATTCCACTCTCATGCAGGTGATGCTGGCTACCCTTTGAAGCCGTGGCTCATGACCCCGGTCCGCAACCCACAGAACAGGCACGAGGAGGACTACAATAGATCCCATACCCATACACGGGTGGTGATAGAGCAGACCTTCGGCCTGTTGAAGGCACGATTTCGTTGCCTCAGCCGGTCGGGTGGGGCACTCATCTACAGCCACGAGAAGGTGTCCAAGATCACCATGGCATGTGTAATGCTGCACAACATGTGCATCCGTCGGAACGTGCCACTGCCCCCTGACGTGGAACTGCTACCACCAGATAATGATGAGGGGGAGGAGGAAGGAATGGCAGGACAGCATCACGGTGCCGATGCGCAGGAGGGACGTTCAGTGCGGCAATCATTGATCAGACAATATTTCTGACTCACAAGTCAGCTGAGGGTGTGAGGATGACAGGACATTGGGCACTGGGTGTGGGGATACATGTACACCATGCACTGTGCGACATTAAAAGACACATGCACAATGATCAATGTCCACTCTGTTTTTTAGGGATGATCAACCAGTGTATTGAACAATAATGTAGAAATGTGTACAACAAAACCTCCACCCTCACCCCCTCCCCCTCCCCCTCCCCCCAACTCCCACACTCACCCTCACCTCCCTCCCCCAACTCCCACACACACCCTCACCCCCCCCAACTCCCACACACACCCTCACCCCCCTTCACCTCCCCCCACAACAACCCCACAATAGTCCCAGCAGTGCAACATAGGCCACATGTGTGTGGCAGTATGGTCAATATGCACTTCCAGAGCCAGGGGGATCCATGTTGTGGCGGCACAATATACCCAGTGACCGACGGATAGGGCTGGTCTGCGTGGAGGAGCTTTGGGAGGGTGGGTACTCCCACTGGGGTTGTGGTCTGGGGGGTGCTGCCTCCAGGGCATCTGCGATCCGGCCCAGCACCTCACAGAGCCGGTTTGTGCTGGCAGTGATCACCTCGCCCAGAGCCTGAAGGTCATTGTGCCACTCCGACCTAAATTCGCGGTTGTCCCGGATAAAGTCCTCAATCAGGCCCGTGAGGTGCTGGGAGCGCACTGCATCCATGGCCGGTGTGGCCGATGTGCTTGGCAGGCTTGGTGTAGAGCCTGCAGCCCTTTCGGGACTTTCTGCAGGGGAGGTGGATCCAGGACAGGCAGGTGGTACTCCTTGGCCTGTGAGCCCTGGGGTGTCACTCTCCCCGGAGTCGCTGTGTGCCACCTGGCTGTATGATGGAGTGTCTGGGCTATGTCCAATGTCATTGGGCTCCTCCACGTTGGAAACGGAAAATAATGTGGGGCTATCTGGCACATCGAGGAGGCACATGGCAGCATTCTCCCCTGCCACACTGGACTCCTCAGAGTGCACCGTGGGGCATGTCTCCGGCGGCACTGCAGACATGGGTAGGGGTGCGGGTGGGGGTTGTGCACCCTCCATGGGGGTTGATGGAGCAGGTGGTGTTGCCTGTGTTTTCTTCCTTCTTGCAGATATACGGTGTCCCCTGGCTGTGCCCCTGGAGGTACAGGGCTGGGTGGCTTCCTGGTCCTCACTTTCATGCCCGCTGCCTGTGGGGGGGAAGAGAGAGATGGCATGAGCAATGATTTGGGGGTCAGCATTTCTTCAAGCCTATGGTATAACAATGGGATTGCAGCGTTTTGTTGACATTTTGGTGGTGAGTGGGACAGTGATCTGGGCTTGGATGGAAAATGCATGCAGATGTCTGGGTCACTCATGTTGGCGGAGTACTGTGCTGACTCACATTGACTGCCTCTTTGTGTGCTATGGCCAATATGGGTTGGAGCCTTGCACCTGACATCAGCCTGGGTCCCACTTGTTACGGCATGATTTCATTGGGGGGGGGGGGCGTTTCCCATACGTGATGTGACAGCTTGCCCAGCCCTTGGCGGTGCCTTACATTGGGAATGCATTTACTGTATTGACTCATGACACCCACCTCCATCAGCGGATGACGGAGCACCGCACTCCATTTCGCCAACCCCTTCTATGGCTTCTGTGCCCATCATGTCCACACACGTTTGCTCCCAGGGCATTATCTTGATGGGAGAAGCTGGGCCTCCTCCTGTCTCCAGGGCATGAGTTCGGTTGGCCAATAGGCGCTCACCCTCTGTGCAACCAAGTCCCAGATCTCCTCCTTCCTGACAACGGTGGGCCTACGCATGTCACTGATGAATACTATCTCAGCATGTTCGTGCAGAGTGTCCACCAGGACCTGGAGCTCGTCCTGCGTAAAGCGCTCCTTCCTTATGCGGGCGGCACCTTTTTTCAGTGCTTTCGGCATGATGCTGATCTCTAATGGCTATTTTCCAGATCCAAATATGCCTCCGGGTCCTGTATGAAGAGGATGGCAATGGATTGTGTTTTTAAAGATGGCCGCAGCGCTCCTTCCCGTTCCTGTGCGATGACGTAATTTCCATATCCGTTAATTAGCGGTGACCATAATTTACGGTATCGTAAATTACGGTCACCGCTAATTACGGACGGCGAAGCTTCGATGGCGGTGTTGTAAAGAACGTCTCGCTTCATGCCGCTAAGGGGTTTAACGGGCCCTTTAGCGATATGCTGCTAGGGGATTTACCGGCATAGCGGAAAACTTGTGCCCGCGAAGTCGGAATAGCCTGTAAATAGCGGCGTGGTACCAGATCGGACTCGGTCTTTCCGCCATGCCGGTAAAAACCAATACTTACCGCCAACCTCGGAATGAGGCCCTATGTCTTTTTTTTGTCAACAGTTCAAACAAATCAAAGCCGTAGTAACATATTGAGATATACAGTGTGATCACCCAAGAGAACAAGCGTTTTGTCTATTCACCAGATTTATTTACAATTATATTGAGTTCCACTAATAGGAATCCCAAAGTCACCAGACTATTGTTTTAGAATAGATTGTATTCTATTAATTGTATGAATTGAACTATGTTGTATTTGTGTTTTTTATGAATAATGTTTAAATAAAGATATATTTCTTGTACATTAGAGGTTGATTCTGGACAAACTGTTGATGTATCTATCTACCTTCATTATTAAGATACTTTATCTTGCCCAAATAAAGGTAGGGATTTTGTTAGGCGATCCTCTGCACACCAGGCCACGACACATCAGAACACTGCCCACATTCCCCCAACACCTCCTCCCAAGCTTCGAGGCTCAAGTGATTCGGTGAACCCACAGAACCGAAAACTCCGTACCAGTGTACGGGCTCGATTGCAACCCTTTCTGCATTGGCAACTGCCTTGGAGAATGTATAGCAGAAAGGGCGGCCTCACGTCCTCACGCCAGTCACGTGATACACTACGGCGTTCCCCATGTGATCTTGGTAGACGTCACATGATCCAGAGAAGTCACGTGACCCAGGGGCGATCAGTATAAAGGACTGAGAGACAGAACGCTCATTGCTTCTCAGCTGGCTTCGGACACTGTTTGGCGTTACAACTTGCTCCTTGTTTACCTTGACCACGGAAATCTATCTCGGACTCCCTCGGACACCCCTTGGTACTTTTGCTTGGAACTCTTTACCTGTTGCCGGATATTTGGACTGCACCTCGACTTGTCTTTGGATCATCCCTTGGTACCTTGCTGATCTTCTACGCCTTTTCCCTACTGGGGATTCAAGTCCAGCCCTGACTCCCACAGGTGGCTACTCTTCATCCACGCTGAACCTGCGGTTCTACCATTCCAGGGACCGCCGCATCTAATGAGCCTCGAACCTCCCTACTAGGTCACCTGGGTCTCCATTACACCAGATAGGTAAGACACTTTAGTTACTTGTTTTCCTTATTGTATTGTGCTTGCCTGGTGCTTAACCTCATTCCCTCTTGACAGCAGCATCGGTGTTCCTAGAGGCTCTGTGGATCCGAGAAGACATCTCTCACCTGTGGCCTCAAAGGTCGTACAGCGGGTTTCTATTTAGTTCCCCTGTGCGTCACTTGGGGACGGAGGTCTCATCGGTCTACACGACACTCAAGTCAGAACAGACTGAGAAGCCGTATAGTCGTGTCAGACGATGCAGGGATCCACGGATGAACCCATAGCTGCTTTGGTTCAGGCAATTACAATATTAAGGGCAGATATGGCCGCCGCAAACGCTGTGATCCATCAAAGGTTAGATTCCATACAAAGTGTTCAACATTCCCTTCCTGCAGACCCTGAGTTTGGCGATGCCAGCTCCTCCACTACGCCCTCTCCCGTTGTTGCTCCTGTAGTCCCAACTCCGATGATACTTCCAACCCCTTCCCCCCTAGCTGCTCCTGAACGCTATCAAGGGGATCCCAAGAAGTTCAGAACCTTTATTAATCAGTGCAAGTTACATTTCCTATGCAGACCTTTGGCTTTTTCCACCACCACTGCTAAAGCTGCCTTCGCCCTTTCCCATTTGGCCGGAACAGCAGCCGCTTGGGCTAATCCCCTGTTAGAGAACAATAGCCCAGTTCTTTATGACTTTGATTTGCTGGTCCTAGAAATGGCCCGAGTATTCGATACCCGACACAAGGTACAGTCTAGGGATTTGGAGTTGTTGGAATTGACTCAGGGTAAAAGGTCTCTGATAGATTACATCACCCGATTCAATCAGCTAGTTGCGGAAACATCATGGCCAGAAAACAAGAGGGCGGTGGTTTTCTATAGGGGGTTGAGTAACACCATGAAAGATGCACTAGCAGTGATCCCTTCTATGCCTACTCAGTATCAGGAATTGGTTGATCTGGTCTTGCAGGTAGATGCACGACGATCGGAGCGTAGAGCTGAATTGGGGGCCACTTCCTCTCCCACTCTTGTTGGCACTCCTGCTTCCAGTACCGAAGAACCTATGCAAGTGGGAGGGTTACGTAGTCCTATTACAACATCTGAGAGAGAACGTAGAAGGGTGGATAATGCATGCTTTTATTGTGGTACCACTGGACATTTCGTGAAAGAGTGTCCTCGACGGCCCAGGAAGAGTCAGGTTTTTCGGACGGCTCGACCTTAGAACCGGAGAACAGGTCGAGTGTTCCGTCATCTTCTCCGGGTACCTCCCTTGCCTTTACTCGTGTTCAACCCATTTCTGTAAAGGCTACCCTATGTCCCTCTACAGGCCTTCTTCATGCAGTCAATATCATTATTGATTCAGGTGCCACTGGTAATTACATAGATATTGATTTGGCCCATTCCCTCAACCTACCTTTAGTGGTGAAAACACGACCGGAACATGTCCAAGCCGTGGACGGCTCTGCACTGGTTTCTGGTCCTGTCAAACAGCAAACCGCACCCCTCTTGTTAACCATACAAGAAGTACACACCGAAACCCTGAGTTTTGATTTGATCACCACACCCCAATTCGGCATCATCCTAGGGATTCCATGGTTACATGAACATAATCCGTTGATCAATTGGCAGTCAGGTACTGTAGTCTTTGAGTCTGATATCTGTCAGAATTATTGTCTTCCGGTCCATCAAGCCCCTGACACACCTTCCCGGGCCTTGGGGGCCTTAGCCCAACTCGCACTGACTGTCGACGATCCGGAGCTTGTGCATACACATACTGTTGGGGGGTTGGTATCTGGGATTCCGCCAGAATACAGAGAATTCGAGTCAGTGTTCGACCGGGGCTCGTCTGAGGTACTCCCTCCACACAGACCATATGACTGCCCAATCGAACTGCTTCCTGATTCCAATATTCCTTCGGGCAGGATCTATTCTTTGTCCCCTTCGGAGGAACTGGCGTTGAAAGACTATGTACAGAACGCCCTGCGACTAGGACACATCCGCCCCTCCACTTCACCCGCGGCAAGTCCTATCTTCTTTGTACCTAAGAAGGAGGGGGATTTACGCCCTTGTGTAGATTATCGGCGTCTTAACGCTATCACTAAAAAGGATAGGTATCCCATCCCGTTAATCACTCCACTTCTAGACCATTTAACACACGCTTCCGTTTTCACTAAGCTCGACCTACGCGGCGCATACAACTTAGTACGCGTCCGCGAGGGAGACGAGTGGAAGACCGCTTTCTGCACTCGGTATGGCTTGTACGAATATCTGGTCATGGCCTTTGGCCTATGTAACGCCCCGGCCACTTTCCAACGATTCATGAACGACATATTCAGGGATATATTGGATGTATATATGGTTGTGTACTTGGACGATATCCTAATCTTTTCTCGTGACCTTGATGAACACGTGAATCATGTCCGAGAAATATTGACCCGTTTGAGAGAACATTCCTTGTTTGCCAAACCTGAGAAATGTCAGTTCCATAAGACAACTGTCGAGTTTTTGGGTTTTCACATCACCCCTGGGGCGTTATCCATGAATGAATCTAAGGTCAAAGCAGTATTGGATTGGCCAGTACCTCGTACACTCAAATCCTTGCAGGCTTTTTTAGGGTTCGCCAACTTTTACAGACGTTTCATTTCTTCCTTTTCCACAATTGTAGCCCCGCTTACGGCCCTGACTAGTCCTCAGGTATTTTATCAATGGCAGAGAGAACAGCAGGAGGCTTTTGAGGCTTTGAAAACCGCCTTTACTACCGCACCGGTACTCCAACATCCTAATCCTGATCTTCCGTTCATAGTTGAGGCGGATGCCTCTTCCTTTGCCCTCGGTGCGGTATTATCACAAACATGTCCAAATACAGGCAAATTACATCCAGTTGCATATCATTCCCGTAAGTTTTCCAGTACTGAGTCTCATTATACCGTCACGGAGAAAGAACTCTTGGCTGTCATGGATGCTTTCCGTGTCTGGCGTCATCATCTTCTGGGGGCTAGACATCCCGTCACGGTATACTCCGATCATCGGAACCTACAGGATCTGGCTTCTTTGAAATGCATCAATAGCAGATAGGTCCGATGGCATCTTTTCTTTTCCGCCTTTGATTTCCATATCATGCACCGTCCTGGCATTTCACATGGGAAGGCGGATGCCTTGTCACGTTCTCCGGGAGGGGTCCAGTTGCCTACATTCCCCGACACTGTTCTCGGTAAAAGCCATGTGATTTGTCTCTGTACACCCTCATTGTCACTATTAGATTCGGTCCGGTCCTGGACTAGCAATCATTCTGACCAGTTGCGAGAATGGGATCCTGTATATTCTGATGGTCTACCTTTCGTACATGAACGCCTGTTTCTTCCTACACCTGATACACGTAACCTAGCCCTTGAGTGGTCTCATGACGCTCCCTTTAATGCCCATCCCGGACAAGAGCGCACTTTAGATCTTCTCAAGCGTTGGTGTTGGTGGCCTTCTATGAAGCGCGATGTAGAGTGTTATGTCAGATCTTGTGCGGTATGTGCTCAGGCTAAACATCAAAGGGGTCGACCGGTTGGATTGTTGCTTCCACTTCCGGTACCTCCCAGGCCCTGGCATACGTTAACAATGGATTTCGTTACCGATCTCCCCAAGTCCAAAGGCTTTGACACCGTCTGGGTAGTGGTGGACACGTTCACTAAAATGGCCCGTTTTGTTCCTTGTAGGGGTATCCCTTCGGCCCCTGTCTTGGCGGACTTGTTTTTTGAACATGTGTTTATGTTATTCGGCCTCCCTTCGGTCATTGTTTCCGATCGAGGTTCACAGTTCACCTCTCGGTTTTGGAGGTCCTTGACGAAACTGTTGGGCATCGATACGAGGTATTCTTCGGCCTATCATCCGGAGACCGATGGCCAGACCGAAAGGACGAATCAATCGATGGAACAATACCTTCGTTGCCTCATATTGCAACATCAGTCCTCTTGGTTGGCCGTTTTGCGGCTTGCGGAGTTCGCGTATAACAACGCGGCTCATTCAGCTACTGGTTATTCTCCTTTTTACGCCCTCTATGGTCAACATCCCAAGGTTTTGCCGGTCCCTGATGCCTCTGGTTCTTTGAATCCTGCGGCCACGACATGTCTTAGGGATCTTTCGGCTATTCATGCAAGTACAGTGGTTCATCTCACTGAAGCAAAGGCCTCCATGAAGGCCCGTGTGGATGGCAAGCGTCGTGCTGCTCCCCCTCTGGTGGTGGGTTCTAGGGTCTGGTTATCTTCCCGGCATCTTCGACTAGTGGGTTGCCGGAAGTTGCTGCCTCACTTTGTCGGGCCGTATGTGATCTCACAGGTTGTTAATCCGGTGGCTTTCCGTTTAGTACTCCCCAGCTCTTGGCGTATCCATCCTGTATTTCATGTCTCCCACCTCAAACCCTGTCCCGACTCAGTCCGTCTTCGTACCCCTGTTGCGCCGGTGTCCTTGACCTCTCCTGATGTTTTTGAGGTGTCGGCCATTTTGGGTTCTAGGTGGTTTAGGGGTAGACTCCAGTATCTGGTGGATTGGACGGGTTACGGCCCGGAGGAGCGTTCGTGGGTTTCCGCGTCTGATTTGAACGCCCCGCGGTTGGTTGCCCGCTTCCATAGGGATCATCCGTCCTGCCCACGGGGTCGTGGGCCGTTGGGGGGGGGCTATGTTAGGCGATCCTCTGCACACCAGGCCACGACACATCAGAACACTGCCCACATTCCCCCAACACCTCCTCCCAAGCTTCGAGGCTCAAGTGATTCGGTGAACCCACAGAACCGAAAACTCCGTACCAGTGTACGGGCTCGATTGCAACCCTTTCTGCATTGGCAACTGCCTTGGAGAACGTATAGCAGAAAGGGCGGCCTCACGTCCTCACGCCAGTCACGTGATACACTACGGCGTTCCCCATGTGATCTTGGTAGACGTCACATGATCCAGAGAAGTCACGTGACCCAGGGGCGATCAGTATAAAGGACTGAGAGACAGAACGCTCATTGCTTCTCAGCTGGCTTCGGACACTGTTTGGCGTTACAACTTGCTCCTTGTTTACCTTGACCACGGAAATCTATCTCGGACTCCCTCGGACACCCCTTGGTACTTTTGCTTGGAACTCTTTACCTGTTGCCGGATATTTGGACTGCACCTCGACTTGTCTTTGGATCATCCCTTGGTACCTTGCTGATCTTCTACGCCTTTTCCCTACTGGGGATTCAAGTCCAGCCCTGACTCCCACAGGTGGCTACTCTTCATCCACGCTGAACCTGCGGTTCTACCATTCCAGGGACCGCCGCATCTAATGAGCCTCGAACCTCCCTACTAGGTCACCTGGGTCTCCATTACACCAGATAGGTAAGACACTTTAGTTACTTGTTTTCCTTATTGTATTGTGCTTGCCTGGTGCTTAACCTCATTCCCTCTTGACAGCAGCATCGGTGTTCCTAGAGGCTCCGTGGATCCGAGAAGACATCTCTCACCTGTGGCCTCAAAGGTCGTACAGCGGGTTTCTATTTAGTTCCCCTGTGCGTCACTTGGGGACGGAGGTCTCATCGGTCTACACGACACTCAAGTCAGAACAGATTTCACTATTGATACAGTGTATATTGGGTCACCGCCCTTATCGTAGAATCACAATATGCAAACCATTCCCATCAAACAAGATTTCAATGGGTTCATTCCTTTGTTGTCACTTTGTTTTAAATATGAATAATTTTGCTATTTAAAACTGCCAATAAAACAGACAAATGGTATGCCAATAAAATAGAAAAATGGTACTCGTGTTGCTATTCACTTTGAACACATTCCAACATTTTAGTTCATAACGTGACACTTGAGTACATGGGCTAGTGTTGTCTTCAACATTAATGTTGGTCTGGTTTGCAACTGGTGCCGGTAGCTTTCCGTACATTGTTGCAATGTTGCAAACGTGCCAATTGACATTTCTGCAGGCAGTTTTACTTTATTAATGTTTTCAGCACTTTGTGTTGTAAATGTATAATCCTGCAGAAACAAGGTAATGGGCTTTGAAGACCTTTTGGCCTTATAGTTCAGTGCATTTCCTGATGTGTGGAAAATCTATGTCATTTGTCGGGTGCAATCTCTAAGGGAGAAAGTGTCAGGGACTTGAGGGCAGAGACATGCCAACAAATCTGAGGGGAGTAAAGTGCACAAGAGACAAGAGAGTAAGGAGTCCTGCTTACAAGAAAGTATAGGTAATAACTACTGGCAGGCAAAAAAGGCAGTGAACAGAAAGGGGCAGGGAGTACAAGTAAGACAAACACATTAGGTTCCCACTTAAGGTATATGCAGAATCTGGGGGAAGAGTTTCCCACAGGGTAAGGGAAAACACTGGCCTTCTTAGCTATTTACAATTACAGGGCCCCACTCTGATTGCACAAACACGCAAACAATACTTGCAAAACTGAAGCCTGTACAGGTCCAGCAGGAACTGAACACTGACTGCCTCCTGAAACAGGAACCAGCACACGGTTAACAATATGTCACAAGGTACAATACTGAAACATGACGGTGGAAACAGTGCAGAGATTACCTGCTGGGAATTGCATCCAAACAATTATAACAGGGCGGCCCACCACAAATAGCCACGCTGACTCTTATGAAAAGTCCAAGGGTGTTTATTTGAAAACGTAATGGTCAGAATCCTGCTTCTGTTCTTGATTCTTGATTGAGGATGAATGTCGTTATGGCTGTCTCGTTCTTCTCTCAACATCCCCTGGCCTGGGACATACCTCCCAGCCCCAGCCCCAGACGTCCCTAACAGGTTGTTAGTCACTACCAATCGTTAACACATATCTGTTCTACTAACTATGACTATAAGTGTTTTTCATAAGATGCTGACTCCCTGTCTCCGTAGGGAACTTTTAACTGTCCCTCTCCTACCATTGATTAGTGTAAGGAACTCATGGTGACAACTGTAAAGACAGATACAAATGATCACAGTTGAAGGGTATTTATTAAAATGTTTAAAGTGAGAAAATGCCTAATCTAAACCCAAATCTAATATGGGAGCAAGCTACGACCATCAAATAATAATAATGCAGTCCTTGTGGGGTCTTGTCAAATAAAAGGGCTTATACTAAAAACAAAAATTGCCAATCATTTCCACTAAGTTATAAAAGAGTGTGCGATAGTGTTCACAAGAAAAGAAAGAAGTGTTCACAAATGATAAATCAGGATGTTATAGCCGGGGTCTCGCTTACCCACGATTTTAGCACGGGACAAGGTGGGACCCTTGAGCACAGCACACTCCTGGGCTTCTCCACCACAAGGCTACAGTTCCTTTCAGCGATATCAGGACCTACGGTGGTTAAGTCTCTTTTCTGAAAAATCTCTTGCCTCCGAGGGCAGAGTGTGTCCAAAATAACAAAGCAAAGTTAATTTCCTTATGTACGTTGGGTGATTACTCTTCACCCTTGGATCCCCCACTTCCAGGCTCAGACCCTTCTTGAATGTTAGCCTCCCTCCGTCGGGTTCACTATGGCCTTTTACTCAGAATATTTCACTTGTTGTATTCATGAGTCTCAATGTCTTTTTAGACAATCTGTAACGCTTACCTGTGGGGCCTTGCAGGAGTGCCTGGTCCGGACTGTGGGTGTCGCAGGGTTCGATGGCACTGTGGGTCCAAGCCACTCCTTCCTCCACAATGCGCTGCAAGACTATACGCCCAGCGAATGGTGAAGAGGGGAGTGGATTGGTTAAGAACTGCTGGCTGAGTTGCTTGAGTCTCTTCTGGGTACCTCTGGGTAGTGGGCCCTAAAACAGACACACAATAGGGATCATAAGACTCTGTCTTCCCACAATCTCATATGATCCAGTGATGAATAATTCCCAATTATGACATGTGTTCCCTGCTCACCGTGCTAACTCCTTATAGCAGTGGTATCACCAGTTCCTTCACCGGGATCAGTGGCCCAGACCTGCTGCGGCGGACTTGAGGTGCTTTTGGAGTTTCTTGGAGACCAGCAATGTTCATACCAATTTGAGTTCAATGTTCATACAGTGTTAAACAAGTTCCTGTTCAATGGAAGGTTCATACAAGATAGTCAGCCACCTCTCCCCGATTGTCTTTCCAAATAAGGCTAATGTCCAGAACCACGTTGTAAGGCACGCGTTCAGCATGAGAGTTCAGATTGCAAAGTAATGTCTCTTTCTCCTTTCAGAATGGAGTGGCCGCCTGAGTTCGCCCGCGTCCCCTTACGGTGGTTTCTTCCTGTTTCCTGATACACTCAGAGAGGATCCCTGGTAAGTATAGTTGCGGCGGGAGGGGCCGAAGGGTAGAGTCATGTACCCTTACTTTCCATTCTGTTGCTGGTGACTTCGAGACGCTGCGCCGAGTCCTCAGGGCTGATGCAGATAGCTGACTTGGATTTCCCTGCGCTGCGGAGCCACGCTGGCGTTCCCGTGAAGACTGCAAGCTGACTTCCTGAAGCCGCGAGGCTGTAGTGTTCCAGTTGCCGGCAGGGTCGTCACACGTGGAAATCGGAGGAGGAGGCAAGTGGCACGCTGCCTAGCCAAGGAAAACGCTAAGCACTGGGTGCGGCCCAGGGCATGGCTTATATAGCCATGGGCAGCACCAGAACCACTAGATCACCACAGATAACGTCATGAGAAAAACTCTGGGGCCATCTTGCTTTTTTGCTAAAGGCTAGACCCGGGGGCCATCTTGGGAGTGGCGCTGAGCCCCATCACCAGTTGGAATGCGCGTCTAGCACCAGCTCGCAACCCTGTGGGTCTAGGTCGCACTTGGAGGGGTTTGGTTTGGAATCGTGACAGCACTCCCCCACAAAACCCCCAATAGGAAGGCAATCCCCGGCCGCTCCGGATAATTACAATGGTATCGGGCTAATAAGCGTGAGGCATGTATGTTCTCAACCGGCTCCCATGTCTTATCCATCACCCCATATCCCTTCCAATCCACTAGATAGAGTTTCTTCCGTATGGTCTTGGAATCCAATATTTCCTTCACCTCGTATTTGGCTTCTCCCTGTACCATAATTGGGGAAGGTCGTTTTGTGGAATCCCGTGTCCCCGGATGTTTGGGTTTTAACAATGATAGATGGAAGACTGGATATATGCGCATGTTCGAAGTCAAGACCCGTTTTACCGCCACAGGATTAATAATGGACTCAATGGAGTAAGGGCCGATGTATTTTGGGAGGAATTTCCTAGGTCCTTTCAATTGGATGTATTTTGTGGCTAACCAGACTTGATCGCCTACTTGGTATTTAGGTTCTCTGGACCATTTTGCGTCTGTGAAGAATTTGTGAGCTGCTTTTGATCTCGTTAGAGTCTGTGTAGCCTTCTTCAAAGTGTCTTTGATATTTGCGTGTAAGGTTTTTACTGCCGAAATGCCCAGCAGGTTTTGTGGATCAAGTGCCGAGGTGCGGGGATTTCTTCTGTGTAAAAATAAAAAAAGAAGGGTGAGACCCCTGTTGAGCTGTGAATAGTGTTGTTGTAGGCATATTCCGCTGCCCATAACAAGTCTACCCAATTAAGGTCCACTTGAGTGAGCATACACCGAAGGTATTGCTCGAGGGTCTGGTTCGTTCTTTCCGTCTGACCGTCCGTCTGTGGATGGTGGCTTGTGGACTGACGGACGTCGATTTGAGCTTTAGTGCAGCAACTCTGCACTAATTTGGAAACAAATTGACTTCCTCGATCTGAAATCACTACTGAGGGAAAGCCATGAAGGCCAACAATGTGTGTTAAGAAGGTTTGTGCCAGGGTTCCTGCATTCGGTAAACCTTTTAAGGCAACAAAGTGTGCCATCTTAGTTAACAAGTCTATCACGACTAGTATGGTGCTATAACCGTTGCAAGATAGTAAGTCGGTAATGAAGTCCAATGATATAGAATGCCATAGAGCTGGCGGAACTGACAGTGGGCGGAGCAGTCCTTGTGGTTTATTTCGCTGTGTCTTGTTTCTGGCGCATATGTTGCATGTCTTTACATACTGCATCACGTCCTTTCTCCATGTAGGCCACCAAAAGCTCTGTTGCACCTTGGCCATGGTTTTAGCTATCCCCGGGTGGCCGCCCGTAAGTGCATCATGGTAGGTCCATAGAACCTGGTCTTGCATGGTGGGAAGCGGAAGGTACAAACGAGTCTGATAGTACGGAAGCTGGTTTACTTCTATCCGTTGGGTTCCTTGTGTGATTGATACCTGTACGTATTCAGGGCTTATGAGTTGTTTGATTTTGTCATGTAGCTCGTCCAGTGAAGGGAAACTGACTTGCGTAATTCCCAAAAGTTTTTCTTCCGGTATAATGGGTATGGGTTCTGGGTTTGCGTACACATCATCCCCTTCCATATCCCAACCAATTGGGGATAACGCATCCGCCTTCCCATTCTTTACTCCAGGGCGATGCGTCACTGTGAAATCAAACTCTGAAAAGAATTGCACCCATCATAAATGGTGAGGAGACTGGGCTCTTGCTGACCTTAGAAATTGTAAATTATGATGGTCGGTAAGGACCGTCACCGTGTGATGTGCACCAAGGAGATGATGCTGGATTAAACTTCCGAGACCAAAACGCCACCGGATGTAGTTGATTAGTGTTAGGGTCTCTTTGGGACAATACCACCCCCATAGCTCATTGGAAGCATCCGACTCGACCAGATAGGGCAGTTCAGGATTCGGATGCTGGAGTACAGGTGCTATTGTGAATTGGCGCTTCAAGTGTTGGAAAGCAAGTTCTGCTTCAGGGGTCAACCGGAATGTACGGTTTTTCCAAAGTAAAGCCGTGATGGGATGAACTGTATTTGAAAAATGTGCGATGAAGCGGTGATAGAAATTAGCGAACCCAAGAAAGCTTTGAACTGTCTTGATGGAGTTTGGTGATGGCCACTGTAGAATTGCTTTGACTTTACGATTGTCCATTTAGATGCCTTGAGGAGTGAGTATGTACCCGAGGAACTCCACGGTGGTGACATGGAATGCACACTTTTCAAGCTTGGCAAATAGCCAATGTTGGTGTAACTTTTCCAACACTGCCCTGACGTGACGCACAGTTCTTCCAGATTCACAGAATAAATCAGGATATTGTCTATGTATACCATTGCACAGATGTCTAGCAATTCCCTCAAAACATCAGACATAAAAAAACTGGAATGCTACTGGGGCATTGCACAATCCAAAGGGCAAAACAGTGTACTCAAACAATCCAAATTTAGTGCGGAAGGCCGTCTCCCACTCGTCACCCGCTCTGACGCGGACTAGGTGATAGGCTCCTCAGAGGTCTAATTTAGTATAGATTTTAGCCCCCTTTACTTGGTCCAACAGGACTGGTATAAGTGGTAAAGGGTACCGGTTCTTGATAGTGATTTTATTCAACCCTCGGTAATATATACAGGTCCTGAGGTCTCCTTCCTTTTTGGGGATGAAGAAGAGAGCAGATGAGACGGCCACTTGGATGGCCGGATAAACCCGTTGTTCGGGTACTGGTCTAAGTATTCCCATAGGTGTTGGTTCTCCTTTTCTGTGAGGGCACATATATCACTGCATGGGAGCTGGGCTCCTGGTATTAGATCAATCTGACAGTCATAGGGCCTGTGGGCGGTAAGGTGTTTGCCTGTTCTTTCTGAAAGACGTCTTGGTAATACTTATATTCATGAGGCAGCTGTCCTATGGCGCCAAGCGTCTTTTCCTGGGATTCGACTCTGGTTTCTGGAGATCTAGTTGAGTTGGAAGATACCATTGGGTAACAGGTACAAGTACATTCAGCTGGGAAAGTTATTCCATGGGTCCTCCAGTCTATGACTGGGTTATGGCATTCTAACCAAGGCATCCCTAGTATTAATTAGAACTGTGGTGCGCTAACTAAATCAAAGACTATATGTTCCCGATGTCCGTCGTGGCACAACATCACAACTCTTTCTGTACAATGGGTCACTGGACCAGATGACAATTGAGACCCATCCACAGACATGATATTATCTGCCTGTTTCCTCCTCAATATGGGCATTCCAATTTGCTGTGCCACAGTGATGTCCATGTAATTCCCTATTGCCCCACAGTCAATGTATGCCGCCAAAGCGTGCATTCGTTGAGGCTGTTCTGGGCATAATAGGATCACCGGAGTTGTAATGTGTGAGACCGTTGATATTTGTTCCTTTCTCGACAAGCCGTTCTCTACTCTTGTCGAGCCTGGTAGTTTTCCGATGGTTGTTGGGCTTCTGCTATGTTCATTTCCATGACCCCCAACGGTTTGCGGTTAGTCTTACTCGGACAGTCCCTCAAAAAGTGTCCTGCCTTGCTGCAGTACAAATAGAGCTGCTGCTTTCGATGTCACTCTCTCTCTTCTTTAGTCAGTGGCCCTCTAACACTGCCCAGCTGCATAGATTCTGGTGTTGATGAGTTGTCGGTAGAAGCACGAGGAGTTTCCCTGCGGATGAACAAAGGGCGGTTCTCAAACCGTGAATGGTCAGCTCGTCTTTCCTGTAGGCGGTGGTCTAATTGTATCACTAAATCAATATATTCAGAACAATGAGTAGGAGGGTGAGCTAGCACATCTTTCAGTTCGTTCCGACGGCCCCGGTAGAACAAGGTGGTCCTCTTTTCTTCAGGCCAATTGGTCTCGGCCATTAGTCGGTTGAAAGTAGTGATGTAGACCAAGAGATCCTGGGACCTGTCGTAGACTCAGTAGTTCCCCATCTAGAGCATGTCCCTGGGTACGACGTGCGAACAACTTGTCCATTTCCTGTTGAAAGTCTCCAAAGTTATATAACACCGGGTCATCCCGGTTGACAAGCGGAATTGACCAGATAGCCGCATGTCCACCTAGATAGGACAGGATGAAAGCTACTTTGGTTTGATCTGTCGGGTATGCCCCAGGACGACACAAGAAATGGACCCGGCATTGGTTCATAAAAACTGCGTACTTCTGAGGATCGCCCATGTACATCTCAGGTGGGGCCAATGGGACTGTGACCGGAATGGGTACCTGTATCTTCGGTGGAGCGGCAGTAGCACCATCAGTACCCCCAGGCAAGGGGGTTTGCCCAGCTTGAGTTCTAGTATGGCGTTTTGCTAGTTCTTCTGTTCGTTCTCTGTTTACGACCAGTTCCTTGCGCATTGCGTTTGTTTCTGAGCGGGCGGCGTGTAATTCAGCTTGTAACTCCCCCAAGAGTATGGCTAGTTGGTCCACCTTGGAAGCCATGGCACTCAAGCAAGGTGATGTCGTGGGTTTAGGGTTCTGTAACGCTTACCTGTGGGGCCCTGCAGGAGTGCCTGTTCCGGACTGTGGGTGTCGCAGGGTTCGATGGCGCTGTGGGTCCAAGCCACTCCTTCCTCCACAATGCGCTGCAAGACTATACACCCAGCGAATAGTGAAGAGGGGAGTAGATTGGTTAAGAACTGCTGGCTGAGTCGCTTGAGTCTCATCTTAGTCCCTCTGGGTAGTGGGCCATAAGACAGACACACACTAGGGATCATAAGACTCTGTCTTTCCCCGATCACATATGATCCAGTGATGAAAAATTCCCAATTATGACATGTGTTCCCTGCTCACCATGTTAACTCCTTATAGCAGAGGTATCACCAGTTCCTTCACTGGGATCAGTGGCCCAGACCAGCTGCGGTGCACTTGAGGTGCTTTTGGAGTTTCTTGGGGACCAGCACTGTTCATACCAATCTCAGTTCAATGTTCATACAGTGTTAAACAAGTTCTTGTTCAATGCAAGGTTTATACAAGATAGTTAGCCACCTCTCCATGATTGTGTTTCAAAATAAGGCTATGTCCAGAACCGTGTTGTAAGGCACGCGTTCAGCACCAGAGTTCAGATTGCGAAGTAATGTCTCTTTCTCCTTTCAGAATGGAGTTGCGCCTGAGTTCGTCCGCGTCCCCTGACGGTGGTTTCTTCCTGTTTCCTGATGCACCCAGAGAGGATCCCTGGTAAGTATAGTTGAGGTGGGAGGGGCCGAAGGGTAGAGTCATGTACCCTTACTTTCCATTCTGTTGCAGGTGAATTCGAGACGCCGCGCCGAGTCCTAGGGGCTGATGCAGATAGCTGACTTGGATCTCCCTGCGTTGCGGAGCTGCCCTGGTGTTCCAGTGAAGACTGATGGCTGACTTCCTGAAACGGCGAGGCTGTAGTGTTCCAGTTGCCGGCAGGTGTCATGATCTCTGCTTCCAAAAGGTCAGGGTTTTCCCAACTCCCTTGGAAGCAGATCCATAACCCAGGTTCCGAGTGCCAACCAGTCCCAATTGGGACCTTTTGGACCCAGTCCTGGCGCCAGTGGCACCAGGCTCATAAAAATGCCCAGTCCCAGTGCTGGAAGCGCCGGGCTCATAATGCTTGGGTGGACTTACCTGCAGCAGACCATGCTGCTTACTTGCCTGCCAGTTGAGCCTCTGATCCTCTTCTGTTTGGAACTACTTTTCCTGTTGGGTGGGGCAGGAGCCACTCCCTAGATTCAGAACACTGGAACTCTTCTGGAAAGCAGGAACTCTTTTCTTACCTAGGCGTGGCTGTGGAAGGAGACACCTAAGCACTACAGGAGGCTATTTAAACCACACCCGATGGATGAATCTTGCTTTGCGTTATTCTGCATACTCTGCAGCAGAACGCTCATCGTGTCTTCTGCATCTGATCCTGGGCCTAAGGAAAAAGGCTTACCATCTTGAATCCAGTCTTCAGCAACACCTATAAAGACAAGAAAGAACAGGTTAGCATTACGGTCTTCAGTGACAGCTCTTCACTTACCTGGTCCATCGGCTGTCACCAACGCCTCGCGCTGCATTCCGGCATCTGAAAGACAAAGGCTTACCTACTCTTCGTGCGCTCCGGAGGTCTTCACACTGCATTCCGGCATCTGAAAGACAAAAGCTTACCAACTCTTCGCACGCTCTGGAGGCCTTCGGCGCTGCATCCCACATCTGAAAGACAAAACAAGGTGCGTTTAAAGACATTGGGGAACTTTAATACTCGCGTGCCATTACTCCTTTCCACATCTAACCCAGTGGGTATTCCGGCACCCTGCAGCCGCTCCGAACTTGTACCTGCAAAATAAAAAGACAGTTAGAGCGCATCGTGAAGCAGGCAACAAGCGCTTACTTACGTGCTTCCAGGCGCTTCTATTCATCACACGGGCTCCATCTTCAACTCACTTCAGCCCGTCATCCGCCATCGCCGGAACCCTGCAAAACAAGAAACATCATTACTAAAGACTTTAAAGACATTAGAATTACTCGAAACTTACCGTTCGTGCAGTAAACGACGGACAGCAGTCCTCTGAAGTCAAGAGGCCTGCTCCCCTTATCCAGTGAAGAAACTGGTTACAGCACCCTGCCCCGAGGCAGATGGAGAGCACGGCGTTCACTTACCTAAGGTGAGAGCGTTAACCTTTGGGGTTCTACAGGAGAAGAGAAAGGGAAGAAGAGAGAGACATTCAATAACCCAGTTCCTTAATCCCATATTTTCTATCTGCAGACATCTTACCCTTCGAGTCAGACATACAGTGCACAGAAGTCCAGCCCAAAGAGCCAGCCGTGTGTTACACATCACCTTTGAAGATACGGTATACGCCCAGTCAAGACCGGCGCCTCTACGGGAATCAGGTGAGCGTTACAGCAGGTTCGTCACACGTGGAAATCAGAGCAGGAGGCAAGTGGCACGCTGCCTAAGAGCAGCCAAGGAAAATGCTAAGCACTGGGTGCGGCCCAGGACCGGCTTATATAGCCCTGGGCAGCACCCAGAACCACTAGACCACCACAGATAACGTAATGAGAAAATTTCTGGGACCATCTTGCTTTTTTGCTGAAGGCTAGACCCGGGGGCCATCTTGGGAATGGCACTGAGCCCCATCACCAGTTGCAATGCGCTTCTGGCGCCAGCTCGCAACCCTGTGGGTCCAGGTCGCGCTTGGAGGGGTTTGGTTTGGAAACGTGACACAATCTTTCACTGTGGACATCCCTCAGCCGGGTTCACTCTTGTCAACACAATGTTAACGGGGTTATCGTACTTCACCCCGTTTAGCAGGCATCCCTGAGCCGGGTTCACATTTGCCACAAATACAGTTCACTTTGCTTTCCACAATGCAGGACTTACTTCCCTTAGCTTTCCCTTAGCTTCCCTCTTGTTTACAGGTCAAAGACTTTCGAGTGTACCAGAGGTTTTACTCGGCCCACTATGACCACTTTGATCTCTTGCGTTGGCTCTCCTAGGGCCTTCTGGTATTGGTAGTTTCAACAAAAGGGGACTTGCCAGAGCCTTTTGAATGAGCGCCCACGTGGCACAAGACCACTCTGCAGCTGATCTCTCCCTGGGTTTTTCAACAGTTCTTTAACACACAAAGGGGGTCATTACGACCCTGAAGCTAAGGGATTAACAGCGCCGTAAAAGGCTGCAGTGCCGTTAACCCCTTAGCGCCTAATTACGAGGTCCCTTTGCGGGATCTGACCTGAACGACTGATCTGGACCAGCCGTTAAAGTAGGGACCCACAAAGGGACCTTCGAGGTAATTACGGTACCGCAATTTGCGGTACCGTAATTGCCGCCTTCCCCAGTCCCATTGAGCCCTATGGGGCAAAAATGGGAATGGGGAAGGGCCAAGGTTCAATGGGGAATTACTGCCCCGCCAACCTTGGAATGGGGTGGTAATTCCCCATTGAACATTGGCGGACTCGTTACAACACCGGCAGCAACCATGGTGCTAATAGCGCCATGGGTTACCGCCAGTTTGTAATGAGGGCCAAACTCTTGGTTCTTTGATTCACTTTATGTTGCCATCTGCAACCTTCGTTCAACACAGTTCCGTTTAATATTGCTTCTCCCTCCAACTCACCGGAAGTGATGAACCACTTGTATTTCTTGTCTCTGAAGTCAAGGGAGGTACCCCGGTAGCAGGCGTCTCTCCCTGACTTGGGTATCAGTGTAGGAGGGTTCTGTGCACCGTTGACACCTGCTACACCACACGCAGGCTGTTGTTTCCGGTTTTGTGATTCCTTTCCCGGAGGCTTTGCGGGTCTGGGTCGAAAAGGAAAAAGGCACTTCCCTCTGTGTCGTCCTTTCGGTTCTAGCCACCTTTCTCCTCCTCTTGAACTGTCGTCCTGAAATAGCTGTCTCATTGTACGGTCTGCCTTGCTCCTAGTGTACTCCCATGCTCCACCTTTTATCCCTGCGGGGAATGGAAAGGGCCATCATGTATGTGTGGTTATTGTCAATCGCCTAACTTTGCCCGACCCTTGTGATGGGACATGTCAGGTAAACAGCCCTGGTGTTAGTCCGTTGTCTTTCGTGGTGTAAAAAAGTGTTCATGTCGGAAAAGGGGGTAGGATGGGGAAAAGATGTTATAAGAAAGGGGGTACCATGTCTCACCCGTCAGTGTCCCACTTTCACTCCCATCCAGGTGATCCTCCCGCACTAGTCCACCCCCAGGAACTGGATCCAATAGCGCTGGCCATGTCCTGGTCACCTGGATGACAGATCCCTGGGGACTAGCGGGTGAGACACCTTCACGTTTCTCACATTAGTCTCTCCAGGAATAGGGAATGGTGACTTCTTTCACCGAGCGTCACACTCCCATCTTTCACAGCCTCTCACTCCTGACCCTTCACTATCCTGAACCTTAATCTATTGCCACTCACCACGTTACTGTCCCTCCAATCTCTCATGCTGCCTTTCCACTGCCACTCTTTGATCTTTCTTCCTTTCCTACTCCTGTTCTTTAGTACCGCTTGCACTTTCAACTATCCCTCTACCTTGGTTCCCTTTGCCTCCTTCCTGTCACTCTACTTCCCCCCCTCTTGCTATTCCCCTCATGATTTCTGTCTCAATTAATGTCGATATCCCCTCCTACTATCCCACTCACTGTCACTCTGCCCGCTCTGCTACTGTTCCTATTTCCCTACGACCACTACCTCTCTACTTCCTTTACTGATCCAAGACACTCAGGGATATGGTGCCCTGCACACTCCTCTCACTGTTATAGAACCCAGCGATATGGTTCCCTGCTCACCCCTGTACCACCGACTACCACTCTACCACTTGTATTCTTCCCTCGCTACTCCCACCACCTACTACCTTTTCTTCAAACTACTTCTGCTACCTCTGTTCCTACTACTATCCCACTCTGCCACTACTCCTATTCTACCTCCAATACTCACACTCTCTTCTCTTTCACAGACCTCTTCTTAATAATAGCCTCTGCACTCTAGTCACTCTCGCCTCCTCTGGTCTCCTCGACATCCTCCTCTGTCTCTTGTCCTCACCCAATTAACCTACACACACACACCCACCTCCTTAAATACCCTCTCCTCCCAGGATTGCCCACTCACCTTGTCCAATCACTTACCTGGCTCAAGGGGGAGTGGCAGGGTAGTGTTTAGGTAGGCTTCAAAAAGGGCTTGCAAGCCCTGCCCCATTTCTGGAAGCATCTCTGGCAAGGAGAGTGGAAGAGTTCCTGAGGAACTGGATTCCCTGTTGCATAAGGCCTTCTAATGGGCCTTTTCAATCTTAATATCTCTGGTGAACTGGTGGGATCCTCATTAATAAATCCTATTTTCCTGAATGGTGTGTAGATTTCTGGAGACTTTGCTTTCTCTCGTGGAGGGTGTTACGCTGCTGGCTGTGTGCTGTGAAGAAGTGTGAGCTGCTGCTTCATGGTGGCTTCCCTCTGCTGCCTCCCGCTGTGGTTTTCCCCATCAGTGTTCACCATCATCAAAGGTAAGGTGGAGATGGGAGCGGGTCTATACACACTTGCGCGAGAACCAGGGAATGCTTGGGGTGGACTACCTCCCTTTCCTGATACGGCCTGTAAGCAGGCATTGTAACAACGTGTGCAAAGGGAAAAAGTCATTGTGAGCAATGTTCAAGGCAGAGAATGGAAAGAAAGAGCATAAGCAAGAAGAATGGAATCTAAGCACAAGGGTACAGGAGACTTGAACTGTAGACTGTAACCTAAGTACCGGAATCAAGGAACTGCAGACTGAACTATTGTCCAGAAACAAGAAAACTCAGTACCAAAACTCTCGACTAAGATAGCAAGGACTGAACTTTAGACTGGTAACTGTTATGGCAGTGGGCGGCCCGCTCAGGCTGCGGAGCGCGGCGTGCAAAGAAGACTTTGCACACAGGTGTGGTGTGGTCTCAGCAGGTCCACGCTCCGGTCTGCCTGAGCATGCCAAGCTGGGCCGTCTTTATTAGCTTGCACGTCGTGACATGCAAAGTCACGGCGTGTGATCACCTGACACCACACTCCTCCGCAACTGCAAACATTCTTAAATGTCTGGGAGATGGCACGTGCCTAGGTCGTAGTCACTCAAATATGCAGGTGGACCTGTCAACTTGTGAGCCGGGTAACAGCGTTCAGACTCTGCACATGGCACATCTCCTACCTGCTCATCATGACCACGGGATGTTTGATCTTCTCACTCTTCTGGGTATTGCCCCTTCTGCGTCACTCATCGTCTCTGGGTGGCGGGATGGACCATTCATTTCACGTGTATATCAGCCTTTCTATAGCCGGGGTGGCCTGATAGTCTGCAGAAGAAACACAAGTTCCTGGTCACTCGCACATGATCATATGATCATCTGCTGCTGACACTTGGGATCCCTTTACTCTGACCACCTTGAGGGGTGTTGGCTCGTGTATAAGGGAAGTCTTCCCTGTTGGGTTTCAAATTTGCAATAAGACCATGGGGCCTCATTACACGGTAGGAGGTAACCATGGCGCTAATAAAAACCTTACTGACTCCGCCCTGGTGAATGGAGCAATTACTGGTCCATTCCAAGGTTGGCGGGACCGGTAAATTCCCCATTCACCAGGGCCCGTCCCCATTTCCATTTGAACCCCTATAGGGCTCAATGGGAATGAGGAAGGCACTAATAACGGTACCGCAAATTGCAGTACCGTTATTAGCTCTAAAGTCCCTTTGCGGGTCCTGTCCTTAACGCCTGGAAAAACCAAGCATTAAGGGAGGACCCGTAAAGGGAACTCGTAGTAGGGCAGTAGGGGATTACCGGCACCGGTGCCCTTACCGGTGCCGGTAATCGCCTACCGTGTAATGAATCCCCATATCACCTATGGTAAGATCATGCTCCTGAAGTCCTCAGCGTGTGTTCTCACTTCTGGTTAGTGTCTCTCTCTGGTTGCGGACTGTTGTCTATGATCCCTGAGTTCTCCCCACCAATTCCAGGAGAAAAGTGCAAGAGTACCGCTGAAATAGGGCTTCTGCCGGAGCAAATCTAGTTGAGCAATGTGGGTTGGCCCTGTACTCGAGGAGGAACTGCAACAGACCTCTCTGTTCACACTGCCCTTGACCGTGTGCAATTTGAAAGGTTTTGTTAAGGATACGCATGAAGCCACTCAGCCTCTCCATTAGCTCAAGGCCATATTGGGGTGTTCTTCCTGTGTGTTATCCCCCTTTCGGCTAGGAATTCCTCCAATCCTGAGCTCTGAAACAGTGGTCCGTTGTCCGAACACACTGACTTGGGGAACCCATGAGTGGCAAACACCCTTTCCATTGCTGGCACAACGTCGTGTAGGGCTACCGACGGTATAAACTCTACTTCAGGGTAGCAGGACCATTGGTCCGCCATCACAAAGAAGTGCGAGTCCCGCTGCGTGGATCCAGAGTCTATGTGGATGCACTCCCAGTGCTCTTTGCTCCATGGCATGTACTGAAAGATGGGTTCCTTCACTTTCGGGCTGCCCGCTTGGCACCACTTGAAGGCCTGTATGAATTCTTCTACCTTCTGTTCAAGAGCAGGGAACCATGCCTTTAGCCAGAGGTGGACTTTGGCGCCCATGGTGGGCCAAGGTGATTGCTCTTTCCATTAGCTCAGTGGGTACTACCATGTGGGCACCTCTCAGTTGTAGGCCGTCATCTGTGAATGTCAGTTCATGCCACACCTTCCATAGCTGTTCCAGCATTCCTTTGACTTCCTGAGTCTCATCACCCAGGTTTTCCAAGATCGTTTTCCAATTGCCTGATTCTATGCCCTCTTGTAGGAGCTGGAAACAGCCATCGTATTTAGATGCTGTCCTGAGTTCGTCAACCTTCATGGATATGGGAATTGTCCCTTCTGTGACCATCTTCACATACTCTTCTGCCTCTGCGACATTCTCCTGTGTGACTTTGCTTGTGGCATATCGGTCTCTGGACAGATAGTCGGCTGCATTGTTCAACCCTTGTCTGTATACTAGGCTGACGCTGTACTCTTGTAGTGCAAGCAACCATTTTTCAATTTGCAATGGTGGATTTTGTAAGCTTTCTGTCATAATGGGAAGCAGGGGCTTGTGATGAGTTACACTGCGGACTGCCTTCCCGTATATGTATATGTGGAAATTACTACACCCCCATAGCACTGCCAGTGTCTCTCGCTTGACCTGAGAGTACCTCTGTTCTGTTGGGGAGAGGACCTTGCTGGCGTAGGCAACGGTGCAGGGGGTGCCTTCTCGGGTGGCTTGCATGAGCACGGCCCCTACGGGCAGGCATTGACTATGATTTCAGTGTTCTTTCGTGGGTTGAAGAAAGCCATGGTGCAATCCTCTGACAGGGCTGCTTTGATATCGTCAAATGATTTCTGTTTTAGGGGTGTCCATCTCCATGTTGTGGACTTATTCGTAAGGTTGCACAGGAGCTCAGAGAGCGTCGCCAGGTTCTCAATGAAACAGCCACAGTAAGTGACCATTCCTAAGAAACTCCTTACTTCAGAAACTGATTCTGCTGCTTTGGCCTCCTGTATGTCTCTTACTTTGGCTGGGTCAGCTGACAGTCCCCCTTCTTGGAAAATAAAGCCAAAGAACTGTATTTTATTCTAAAGGAACTCACATTTTTCTCAATTAAGGGTTAGCTCCAGAGAATGGATCCTGTTCAGCACTTTTTCAAGGCGCTCCAAATGTTCACTTTCAGACTTGGCGTGGATCAGGATATCATCATTCAGATTTAGGATTCCGGGCAGTTTCGCCAGGGCTCCTCGTATGGCATTCTGAAAGACTTAGAACACCGACAAGATGCCGAAATTGAGCCTCTAGTATCTGTATAGGCCAACTTGAGTTGTAAATGTGGTGATGTGATGTACTGGCTGTCTTGGTGAAGCATTAGTTGGTGGTACCCTGATCTGAGATCGAGCTTGGAGAAGAAAGCTGCCCCTTCTATGTCTGCTCCGATGTCACCTAGCATCGTAGTTAGGTGACTCTCCCGCTTTATTCTCTTATTTGGCAGGCTCATGTCGACACAGATTCAGATACTATCTGGTTGTTTCGGCTTCTGGGCAATGACTATCGGGGACACCCTTTGGGTAGGCCCCTCTACCCGCTCGATGACATCCAGATTGATGAGGTTTGGGATTTCATTTTTCTACCCACTCTCGCAGGTGGAATGGTACTCTTTGATGCTTCAACACTGCCGGTTGGACGGTTTTGTCTATATTGAGGCAGAGTTTCTCTCCCACCATCCGGCCAATGCCAGTGAACACGCTCTGGAACCTTCTCATTAAGGCCTGCACATCTTCCGGGAATAACCCATAGGTAAACTGGATGAGGTTGAGGGCTTCTGTGGCTGCACATCCTAGCAGGGTCTGACTGCCTACTTTTGACACATAGAAGCGTGCTTGAATGGTATCGTCACCATGCTTTACCGGGGCTATGAATGCAGCTTCCAGGGGAAGTGGGGTTTTGCTTCCAAACGTCAGTATGCAGACTTTTGTTGCTTGGAGTGGCAGTGGGCACCGCAGTTTCCGGTAGTGCTCCTCAGGCATTACACTGATTTACGCCCCTGTGTAATGAAGTACTAGGATTGTGTGTCTAAGATAGTCACAGAGCATTTAGGTTGACGTTTCCCTTTTCCTCCAACCATGAGTACTGCCACGACGAAGCAGACATCTTCATCTCCATCACCATCTTTGTGCAGTTTGTGCGTTGTTTCAGTTGAGGTTGTGTTCGCATTCTGTGTTACTCGATCCGGGGCAGTGACTCTCGGTCGTTCTTTGCCACGGGATCCAACAGTAGGGGCTGTTGCTCTGCACACTCTCGAGAAGTGGTTCTGATTTCTGCATCTGGAAACCCCTTCACTGGGCATTCCTCCTTGTGAGGGAGGTGATATCCACAATGTGGGCATGGAGCAGGAGTGGATGCGTTTTGTTGGTTTCTTTGTCACCATGTGTTCCTTCCACCTTAGCTTTTGGGAGGACATTTTTCTACCATGCAGACTTCATCCAGCTTCACTGACTTCAATGCCAACTCCATTTTGGAAGCCCTGATGTCGGCCAACTCGTGAGACCCCCCACTAGTATGAGAATTCTGGGCAGTGATATCGCTGGTTCGCAAAGAATTTGTCACCACAGTTTTACAGAGTGGCACCCTGTGATGATCAGTAGTCTTACTTCTTCCTCATTCGACCAAGCACAGGTTGCTGTCAGTTGCCTCAAACGGCTGTGGTACTTGTCCAGGCTTTTGTTGCTTTCTTGCATGGCAGTTTCATTATCGCTATTGACCATGGGTGTGAAGTCGTCTGACAGGGCTTTCACTGCCGCCTCGTACAAGTCATCTGTGGGGCATAGAGTTTTAAATAGTTTGTGGAATGCTGCGCCTGCTGAGTATATCAGCGTACAAGTTTTTGTCATGTCATACTTTTCACCTGTGGCATTGAAGTACATTTCAAGGCACTCACGCCAAAGCTCCCACTGTGGACTTAGGCTGGCTGGGGCTCCATCTATGTCGAATTCGCAGAGTGGTGCCAACGAGCCTCGTTGGTGGGTCGTCCTCCTACATGGTGGTGCAGGTGCTCCGTCAGCTTCTCCTGACATCTTGCCTGGGTGTAGAGAGCTTCAAACACAACAGGTGGCGATAATGCTGGCTGTTGGTGGGCGCACAAGCACTCCGAGGGGAGCTGCAACCCTGTTATCAGTGGAGGTAGTCGTGGAACCTGTTCCCTGGTGTGTCACCCCTGGGCAGGCACATAAGCACTCTCTGAGGAGTGCCGTACCACCCACAGGTCTTGGGAAGGTGGAAGCTTTACACAGCGTAGGGATGGAGCCTCTGGTGAATGAGCCCATGAAGAGTCACAATGGAGAGGGTCTTACACCCTTCAAAGAAAACATGCATGGTGCCCAAGCATGTCACCAAGACTGGCCTGGTGGGTACAAAAATTGAGGCGAGGTGCCTCCATGTGCAACGAAATTGGCGGCGAAAAACACACAGGCCTAAGGCCCCCAACCTGCGGGAGATCGGAAAATGCGGCCGACGTCCAATGAGTCAGGGGAGCGCACAAAGTGGGAGTCCTGATGCCGTGAACCTGCCTGTCGAGGGGATCAATAACAGGAGAGCATCTAGGACAGCCTTGTCACCATTGTTATGTGACCGGGAGAGGCACGCTCATGCTGCGCAGTTCGGTGCGCAAAGGAGACTATGCGCACAGGTGTGGTCTCAGCAGGTCCCCGCTCTGCTCTGCCTGAGCCCACCAAACGGGCTGGCTTTATTAGCTTGCATGTCTTGACGTGCAACATCACGGCATGCATTTCACCTGACACCACATTAACGAGGAATACAAGGAACTGTAACTTTGGACTGGAATAATAAGGGCAGGACTGCCGACAGATAGCAAGGAACTATGGGCACTGTAAGGGTTCACAAGACACAGGTGGTATAGTGGTTGATAAAGACTTTTATTTGCAATGAAAATAAAAGAGAAAACCTACCTCTCCCTAATCTATGAGGAGCTTCCCTACCTCAACTAAAATGCTAATGAAACTGTCAGGATGTCTCATCAACTTAAGGAGTCCACCGTCCTGTGTCAAAATGCAGGGCTGTCAGAAGATGTGGTGAGGCCCAGGGCAAAACATTTGGTGAGGCCCCTTACAATTTTATGCACTCGGCCAGCGGCGGCACCTCTGCAAACAGGAGACTCGAGAAATCTCCCCTTGAGTTTGAGTGCAGGATCCCAAATATAGTTTATTGATACAGCTCCAAATCAACTACAGCAAAGTTAAATTTCTCTACTGAAGAAAGGTTTATGTCAGACTAACTTTTGTATCATATGCATAAATATATATAGAATGCATGAATCCCTCCTTATCAAGATAGAACTTAATGACCAAACCAACATAGTATTCTTCCTGATCTACAGACCACCTTCTTACATCCCCAACTTTGCAACAAAACTAGCGGACGTGGCTGCCATGCTGTCAGCCTGGTTTCGGACTAAATGTCTGAATAAAAATTACCGACCCCATCAAAAGACTTAAAACACACACCACGAAAAGTTGTAACTACCAAAAGTTCAAACATTTCGTGGTATGTATTTAGGTGGTTCGGTGGGGTAGGTATGGGGCTGGGGGGTGTCCCCCGCAACACCATGCTCACTACAGTGAGCAGGGGTTGCAGGGGAAACCCTCCCAGCCCCCTTTGCCAGAAGAAAAAAATACTGTATAGTATAGTGAGCGGGGAGCTAAATAACAATAAGCTGGGGGCTGCGGGGGCAACACCCTGCTCACTATACTATACAGTATTTTTTTCTTCTGGCGGGGGGGTGGGAGGGTGTCCTTCGCAACCCCCACTGTAGTGAGCGGGGGTTGCGGGGGACTCCCCGGCAGCTGCCCAAAAAATAAATAAATGGACCCTGCGGCACCGGTTCCCGATCACGGAAGTGAAAGGGAACCGGCGCTGCAGGGACACATCGCGAAGGAAGGAAAGGTAAGTAGGGTGGTGGGGGTATGTTGGGGGTTTGAGGGGGTGTTGTGGGTGTGTTGTGGGTGTGTTGTGGGTGGGGGTGTATGTATGGATGGTTTTCTATTGGATGTTCATATGTGAAATGTACGAACATTTGTAGTGCGTACATTTCCCATGCAAACATTTCTGTTGCAGACTTTTCCGCGATGGAAATATCACGCAGATCCTATCAACCCACCATGACAACCTAGTCATACTGGGAGACTTCAACATATAGTTTGGGGAAAAAACGAGCCCTCCCAAGCAAAACAGAATCCACACTAACAACTATAGACACTGCAGAAGATACGCTTAACAATAGGATCACCAAGGGCCTTGACCAACTGGCACCAGCTATAGCATTCAAAGCAACACCCAGAAAACTGGGGGCAAAATGGTTCACAGCAGAACTGAAAGAACTAAAAAAAAGAACCACAAATTGGGAAAAAAGTGGAGAGAACAATACACCCGACAAGACAAAATAAAATATCAAAGACAACTTAAACTATATAAATCAACTGTCCTCAAAACAAAAAATTCTACTACGCCACGAGAATAAAATCAGAAAACAATCCTGACACAACCCAGGAGACCATCAACCTAGCCCAGGCAAATACAACCATGACTGCTAGACCACAGACACCGGGCGAAACACAGATTACAGCAAAACTCACCTGCCTAGAACCAATCACAGAAGAAAACTTCACCACACTGATCAAGGGCACCAACTTTGCAGGATCTCCAAGGGACCCCTGCCCCCCTCACATCTTCAAAGGAATCCTCAACCACAGAACCCCAGCAAACACTTCCGGAACCTAATGAATCTATCACTCATAAGAGGAATAGTACCGTCTGCCTTCAAATCAGCATACATTAAACCACTAATAAAAAAGGAATTAAAGCACAGAAGACCTTAGCAACTCCAGATCGATATCCAACCTGCCCTACCCAGCAAAGGTCCTGGAGAACCATGTGTACAAAATCCTTATTAAATACGTCGAAAGAAACAGAATACTCGACCGGTCACAAGTTGGCTTTTCACCAATGAGAGAAACAGAATCAGCACTTCTATTGATATTGGACTACCTGGAAATAAACACAGACAGCGATGCCCAATCGGCCCCCATACTATTGGTCATATCAGCAGCTTTTGACACAATCAGTCACGCAACACTAATAAAAGAAATTGATGGAATGTGCAATACAAGCATCCACACTAAAGTGTCTTAGCTCATTCCTAACAAACCTAACCAAAAGAACTAACCTACCACTGTTCACTTCAAATACCAAAAATATATCAGGAATCAAATCTCTCCCCTCTGCTTTTCATCATCTACATGTGTCCACTGATGAACATCCTTCACATCCATGGACTTACTGCCTACAACTATGCAGACGACACACAACTGATTGTGAAAACAAACAGATCTCAGGTACAAAATAACAGCCTCAACAACAGCCTCACAGACATCTACAATTGGATGACAATGAACAATCTTAAACTGAAACCGGCAAACACGGAAATAATGCTCTCACCCGCAGGATTCAGTGGAGGGAACCCACAACTGGACTGGCTGATTGGCATGGGAACGCAACCAGAGAGCGCTGATGTAGTAAATAACCTAGGAATACTCATGGACATTGGACTATCACTGGAAACGCAAGTCAATGCAATCGTCAAAAAATGCTTCTTCCTCCTACGACTGCTCAGTGGATTACACCTCTACCTCTCCATCCCCCACAGAACCCTCACAATCATATCCCTGATACTCACAAAAATTGACTATGCAAACAGCCTCTACCTAGGAATGCCAGACAGACTTGCCAAAACCTCCCGAGGGTGCAAAATACAGCAGCCTGGATCCTTTTAAGACAAAACAGAAGAGACCACATCACTCCAGCACTGAAACGCTTACACTGGTTACCAGTAAAAAAGCAGACAAGGAGCGGAATTCCTCCAATACAAGATTAGCCAATATCGCCCAGGAAGGAAACTAAGATCCAGCAACGACCTACAAATAGAGGCAAAACACTACGAAAAAAGGAAATTTGGCGGAACAGCATTCTCACGTCTCATTGCTAACTTCTGGAACAACATGCCCAAAGAAATTAGAACCACAGAAGAACACAACCCCTTCAGGAAACTGCTCAAAACCTGGCTATTCAGGAGACAATGAAAACCTCAAATGGACACCAGCAACAGCAACACCACAAACAAACAACTAGCGAGGAGACGAGTTGGGTCAAAGAATCACAAACAAGAACCAGGCTAGGTACTGTCAATCAGCAACCAAAGAGCCGCGTCAGAGGCTCCAACAAACTGACCGACTTACTAATCCATTTCCCCTTCCTGCTCCTACAACATAACTGACGTCACTACACCAAACCTTGAAATAGCCACACTACACATAAACAAAAAGAGAAGCAATATTATGTTCACACCCAGCATCACTAGATGCTAAAGCACACCTAGAGTGAACCACCCACATGGTCCATAAAACCGTCAACAACAAATCTACACACCTAGATACCGGATTATCTTACAGCTACGACCACCTGTGAATTTGAACCCTTATGGACACTATCTAACTGCTGTACACGACCATATCCTCCCTAACCCAGACAACACACTAACACCAACACAAATACTACCGCATACCCGAGGTACTGAATCTTACTGATGTGGTTACAATGCACGAGGCCTCTCGCACAAACTACCACATGCAAAACACTCACAGACACCAGTTCCTCCTGGTTCTGAACCTATCCTCTCACCCTATCCCCACTAACCTCCCCAACCCCCTCTCTTGCAGACCCACGCGAATGACTGGAGACTGCCCCTGGGTGGTAGCGGTGCACAGTATAAATCAACATAACATATAACATGCGATTATTATTTTATAAAATGTGTTATTTAGAAAAGACTGTGAATATTACAGTGACGAAACTGTAAATATAAATGTGAACATTGATTATTTTCGTAACACTTTCTATTAAACATGTCTTGTACTTTTATCTATTCTTATTTATTTTTAATACTACATATAATTATGATATTATGTTTGAAATACCTGAACTAGATTTAAAAGAATCAGGTACTTTCCCTGCAATAAAGTATTGTAATTGTTCACTAATATATGAAATTCGTATAAAGACTTTAATGAAAACCCTTTTTTATTAAAGCGATATGGTTCTACTGAGATTTATTTGACAAAGTCACCCAACGCTCAGCATCGTGGAGGTCTCATGCGCTTTAGGTTCAACATATGGCGAAATAATGAAATCATAGCGAGATGGTATCCTCTAAAACAAAATAATCAATTGTGTCGATATTGTCATAAAACAGATGATCTTATAAAAACAGTATGGTTGAATGTGGTTTATAGTCATAATGTCGAAAAAAAAATGTAGAAAACAATAATGTCGACATCCTATACATATAATGTAAAAAGTCATTTTTTAGAAAAAAAAATGTCGACAAAAAAATGTCAATTAGAACTATCAACACCTCACCCAACACCCCCCTGCCACCCCCCACCACCCTCTCACCCCTCATACTCAACACATTCTAATTATATATTTATTTATTTATTTATTTTTTCAATAAATAAATAAACAAAGAGTATCATTTACTATGGGGGTCCCCCCCAACCCCCCCTCACCCAACACCCCCCTGACACCCCCCCCCACACCCCCCACCACCCTCTCACCCCTCATTCTCAACACATAGTAATTATTTATTTATTTATTTATTCAATAATTACATAAATAAAAAGAGTATCATTTACTATGGGGGTGTCCCCCCAACCCCCTCACCCAACACCCCCTGCCACCCCCCCACACCCCCCACCACCCTCTCACCCCTCATACTCAAAACATTTTAGTTATATATATTTATTTATTTATTTATACAATAAATAGAACATTTCGAAAAAATATTGAAAAAATGTCGACATTGTTTGTCGACATTATTTTTTTCGACATATATTTTTCGAAATTTTGACTGTCGACATTTTTACTGTCGAAATTATGACTGACCACCGTTGAATGTACTGCCCTAACAACACAGAGGATCAAAATGTCAAGCAACACTTTGAATCTTATACTGAGTTAGATCTGAAGAAGGGCATGGGAAATAATCTTTCATATGAGATCTAAATCTCTGAGATATGCAATTATACATTTCCTAGAAGTGAACTTGTCAAAACATGAAGTAATAGAATACATTTTGAGGTAATTTGATTATAAGTAAAGTGATGCTTTTTAAATGTGAATTGCGCACAAAATTTTGTTTTTTTCTCTCTATATGCTCTTCTTTCTTTTCTTTAATATGTAATTGTGTATGTTATAAAAGTTCTTTTCTTTTTCTTGCCATTTTTCATTCACTTAGGTATATTTTTAGATATATTTTTTTAATGTTTTGTATGAAGAATTGCATTTTAAATTAGATTTTTCAGCTCTGATTGTATTGTATGTAATTATATTGAAAGGTTGATTTATCAGCCAAACCAAATAATAATTAAAAAAATCATATCAAGTTTTTATTTGAAAGTTGATAAGTACTGCAAATGAATGCTCCACACGTAATCATATCATACTTCTGGATCAGTGTATTGTTCCATGTCATGTTATTCTTGTTAAGATTAATAAAATAAAATATGCATCAAAAGTGGTCAACACAAATATTTCAACTTATTTAATCAGTAATGTCACATTTGATGTCATTATTGATTTCATCGCTGATGTCATGTATGATGTAATTAGTGATGTCACCAGTGATGTTATCATTGTGGTCATACATTTCACAACAAGGGGCGCATCGATAAGGTGAACTTGCTCCAAATACAATTGCTGAATTTCAGGGATTTTGTTGTGTTAAATCTCATCACTTTAACTCTCACTTAACTAAGGTTTTTTTCACTGAATATGTTTATATGCATAGAGGGTGATGTTAGAAAAAATGTGTAGTGGAGTAAAATATGAAGCACTCTTGGTTTGCTCATTAATTTCTTAATTTCGAATCCTGTGAAAGGTATTCACAGTAGATTACAACAATGAAATTCAGTAACTGAGGAAATGTTAAACCTCACTTCCACACAGAACGCTTTCATAACAAACCAATCATAACATAATTGTCCACTAGATGGCAGTGCGTGACAAGAGTGCTTAACGATAAAATAATAGTAAAAAAGTTTCATTTGCAAAAAATAAATCTCCGCTAATTGCAAACAACAACAATCCCCGTCATCAAAAACACATCTACGTAGATCCCCACACAGCGGATTATCATATTCACCCACACAGGGGTCTGCAACCTGGGTTCTCTAGATGTCTTGAACTACGACTACATTTCTGATGACGAGCTGGTGAAAGTTGTAATCCAAAACATCTCGGTAGAGAAAGAGTGCTTACCCCAGTGTGCGCGTACACGTTTGTATCAATGATCCCACACAGTAGTTAAAAATGCCACGAACGGTAGACAATATTGCTTTAAAATGGTTAGTTTGTTTTCCACTAATTTCAGAGAGCAATTTCCTAAATCTATATTGCAGGGGTTCGTTCTTGAAACTAGACTTCGTGGCTGCCTATATGTTGTTTTTATAACTATCCATGTCTACAGTCCAGGCATGTAGACGAAAACTCTTCACAATGCAAGTGAAACAAGCATTGGCATGCCAACGGTTTGGGCTGTTGAGCAGGAATGGGATAGACAACAGCTGCCAAAAGGTGTGAGTACCTGGGCATGAGATGGCCCGGGGGAACTCGGGGTCTAAATAACTGTCAAATCCCTGATAAACGCATCCCTCAGGAACGCTTCACCCGGCAGTGGCCACAGACGCACCCTGGCAACCTACAAGGGGAGTACATTCGAGAAGAAAAGCCTGGCAGTCGCTACGCCAGAGCTCTGGAACGCCCTACCAACTGACCTCCGATCCTACCTCTTAAAACTGATCTGCTCTGGAAGGCCGTACCCAGAGAGATGGGTTGGTCCTGCCGCCTGAATAAGGCGTTTAACCCCTCACGCAGCCCGGTTGTTGGCTTACGTGTTGTTGACTTCCCTGAATGGGCCATATACTCGCAGTACCTCGATGCCAGATTCTACTGTAACCTTTGTCTCGGTACCTCAGCCTCGCAGCACTGGAGATGTAAGTGAACGGATGTCTGATCAAGACGGGAAAATGCTGCTCTCGAGGCACTTGTAATGCCTTGCACGCGTGTACTTATCTCACCACATGAACCTGTGTGCTTATCTCCTGGACTTTCCTTTCTGCTCTCCCTCCCCCTCTTCCCTTTCCCCTTCTCCTGCACTTCCTTTCCCTACATACTTTAAGGTTTCCTTTACACATGCGGAGCTTTATAAAATACCAATAAGCAATAGATAAACAAAGCAATATATGTTTATTATATGTGTATAGTGGATCGCCCATACACCCAAAGGCTTTCAGCTGACTCCTTAGCAGACAGATGAGAGGAGAAAGGGGGGCTGGGGGGGGGGGAGGGGGTGCTGAACATCAACTCAGTAGGCTTCTCAGATCTGCCTGGCCTGCTAGGGCCTGACCTCCAAGATTCACCCTTTGAAACCGCTGGCCAGCAAACATTGCCAAGAGTGCTAGAGTGGAAGCCTCTCACTTGCATAATGGGCAGTAACTCCAATTTGATTTAGAACTAACAGTTGTACCCATGCTTCGGACGGCAAGTCCCACAACAACGACAACAACATAGACAAAGGTATATTTTACACGTTTTACATTATCTACACCATGGAGCCTACCCGCATGCAGAATTGTAGGTTTGTAGCATGTTGGGAAGTACGCTGAACATTTCAAACCAACACGCACACATATAATTGTAGACAGCTTAAAAAAAAACAAAATTAGCAAAACGTATATTTGATACTTTTTACATTGTCTACACCATGGAACCTACTCACAGGCCACATTTCAGGTGTGTAGCATGTCGGGAAGTATGCTGCACATTTTGAACAGACACACACCCACAGCCACAAATGTCCCTTTTATATAGAGAGAGAGATAATCAGAACTAATGCTTGCAGGAGCCATCTAGCTATGCCTTGCACGAAAATAAGAGTTGCTCTTCAATCTAGAGCCATAACTAGAAAACAGCACTTCTTGAAAGATAGAATTCCTTCGCCCACTCCAAGTAGTTAAGCAATAATCACTCACTGGGCACTACATTAAGGGCCAGAGAGAAGCAAGCGTGTTTAATGCAGGCTCGGCAACACCTTTACTGGCTCGGAAGACACACGCCACATGCAATATTCCAGAGGTCGAAAAAAACAAGCTTTGGCAAAGCTAACAGTTTTAGGTTTAGTAGGCATGGGAAAGGCATTGTCAGGAACTTCCATAATTGTACTACATAGCCATAAGGAGGCACCAGCTGTATAATGGTGTGAGGACCTGGGTATATGATAGCAGTGCCTGGTAGGTCTCTACCTAATACCTACACAGATGTATTTTCCAATGCTTGTATTAAACAGGACGTTGGTTCAAGGAACAGATTCAAGGATACCCATGTTATAAATCAAGTGGCTGAAGGCTCTCCGGTTTAAGGCATGTGTATTACAGCAGTAGTATATTTACATCTCCAATTAAGCCATTGATTATAAGAAGACTGCTTTGAAATAACGCTGTTAGGCTATTTACAGCACAACGTTTGATATTACTGTGTGATAGAGCTAGCTCAAAGATGAGGCTTTGGTGGGGAATGGCAGGTTGAAACTCGAAATGGCTATAAGGATGAGCATGCCCATGGCTAATCAATGGGTGGGTAAATAAACAATGTCCAAGCTGTGTGTCCCTCCTCACATCCCATTTCGCTCCTTTCATATTCCCATCAGGGGAGGACTGGCAACATTTGGGCTGGGGGCAATTTTACTTTTCTGGCCCATGGTGCAATGGCAAAAGCATACAGTGCATCAGCTCCAGCTTCCAGAACAAGTAATCTCAATACCAACCTCTCCCCCTTCCTCGAATTCTCAAGTATATATAGTAGCCATTATTGATATTACTTTCCTTATATGCAACATATTTTTCAGTTATGTTTGTGGTTTCTTAGAGACCCGGGGTCCCTGTAAATTCTTCCACTTACCAAACAGGAAAATTGGTTCACCAGTATAATATAATTGGTGAAATGGGAAAGCTGGGATTTGAGCACAGTTTCAATGTGTTACAGTTTGTAATTTGACAGCAGGCTACAACTCCTCCCATCTTTAGAATTAGAACAATGCACAGAGGTTGCAAAAGGGTATGCCATCCTTAGACAATATACGATAGCCAAAACAGGAGGGGGGGTAGCCATTATTCACAAAGAAACCCTATCTATCAGAACCGTACCCCACCAAGAGGAAGGAAATACTGACATCCTATCAGTCAAGTTAGCACTCTCTCCAAATAGCACAATAAATATTCACACCTTATACCGTCCACCCGGCCCAACCACTAAATTCATAGGTCAAGTCAACCACCTCCTAGGAAACAACATTAAAAAATCCACGAAATCACTACTTATAGGTGATTTTAACCTGGGATTCAACGACCATAAGGATAAAACTGCTATCTCTGTAGCCAAAGACCTCCACGACCTAGGCTTCTATCAAAAGATCACATCGCCTACTCACGCAAAAGGACGCATCTTAGATTGGATTATAGACCACAACTGTAACACAACCGTCACTTCCAATACTAGCCTCCCATGGACAGACCACAACCTTCTCCTATTTGACATCCCTGTCCCACAAAGCACAAAAGTGCCTACCAAAGCACCAGCGACCCTAGCCAGAAGTGCCAAAAAACTCATCGCTGACAACGTCAGGGCACTCCTCAATCTGCCTTGCCTAGCGCCCCTGTTCTCCGCAGACCCTAACATCCTTGCAGAAATATTCAAAGACACCATCACAATGGCTGTCAACACCGTTGCCCCACTTGAGAACAAAAAAGAGAAAAAAATCCTTCCACTCCAATTCCTGGTTCACAGAGGAACTCCAGACTTTGCGCAAAGACAAACGCATGGCGCTCAAAAGTTGGCAGGGTAACCCCTGTGATACCACAAAAGACAAATTCAAATCCATAGCAAAAAAATACAAAGACGGCATCTTCCTTGCTAAATCTGAAGCCTACAAGCACCGCATCCCCACTGCCAATTCCCACTCTAAAGAACTCTTCAATATCTTCAAAGAACTAACCGTACTGCCGATATGCCCTCATGAGATCGTCAAAGACGAGGCATGGTGCACAGGCATTCAATCTGCTATGCTTGCAAAAATCAACCTCCTCCAAAAGAAGATATCCCACCCCTTCAATACTTTACCTAAGCAAAGCACACATACACAGACAAAACCAAATGTAAAAGTAAGAAACATGCCCAAATTTGCATTTACCGAAATCTCCGAGGCCGAGGTCACTGACATCCTCAGACACCTCAAACCCTCACTATGTAAGGGTGATGTCTGCCCCCCTAAAATCATCAAAGACTGCGCAGAACCACTCGCCCCTCTTCTCACAGCTTTCATCAATGCTTCCTTCAAAACTGGCATAGTCCCAGACAGCCTTAAAGAGGCCTGGGTACGCCCTCTCTTAAAAAAACCGACGCTAGACCCTGCTAACCCTAACAACTACCGACCCATAACTACAGTCCCATTCCTCCTGAAAATACTTGATAAGGCCGCCCACAAACAGATTCAATTATACCTTGAATCGAACGCAGTCCTAGGAAAAAGACAATCTGGGTTCCGCAAGGGACACGAAACTGAAACCGCCCTTCTAGACCTAAAAAATTAAATTACCAACATCCTAGACAAAGGCAAGCCCACTCTCCTCCTTCTCCTTGACCTTTCAGCTGCGTTTGACTTGGTAGACCACAATAGACTTACCAGTCACCTAACGTACGCTGCACACTTCTCTGAGGACGCAGCATCCTGGGAAACATCATTCCTAGAGGGTAGAGCTATGAAAGTGTTCTCTAACACAGCACATGCAGCACCCTCCATCATCCACTGTGGTGTCCCACAAGGTTCCTGCACTGCCCCCACACTCTATAATCTTTTTACCAAGCCTCTCTTTGACAAACTAGACACACTGGGGATCACCTACACAAATTACACCAATGACACGCAGGTTCTCCTCCCCCTGACAGGGAATTATCTCCAAGACGCCACTGCCTTGCAGCAAATTTACTCTATCATACAAGCATGGATGGCTACTAACGGCCTCTGCTTGAACGGGGACAAGACCGAAATCCTCATTCTAGGACAGAAATCCACCCTCTCCAACCTCAACCCTCTGTACATCAACTTCAACATAGATAACTGCATCATCCCAGTCCTATCCCCAGTCAAAACAGTGGGGGTTCACATAGATGCTACCCTATCTATGGACAAACAAGTTAGCGCCACCATAGTCTCGGCCTCAGCACTGAGTACTAAACTCATTAACGCAATAAAACCATTCCTAAGGATAACTGCCTCTCCATCGCCCGAGAAACTATAGGAGTCAAACTACACTATTGTAATGCACTCCTAGCCGGCACCTCCAAAAAAAACCTATCTAGGCTCCAAACTACCCAAAACAACGCTCTCAGAGCATCCCTCAGCATACCGAAAAGAGAACACATCACACAAGCCAGAAAAACAGCTCATTGGCGCCCAGTCAAGGACCGTATCTCCTTCAAAATACTTACAACCACGCACAAATGCATCAACCTCTCAGCTCCCTCTTACCTATCAGACACGATAGGTAGATCTCAATCCACAAGACCAAGAAGATCACAATACACCAATCAACTAACAATACCTCGCATCAACAGAACCAAGGCAGGAGGTATAGGCTTCCCCTTCCTCGCACCTAAGCTCTGGAACTCTCTGCCCACTGACCTCAGAGCTGAAACATCTCTCTTCTCCTTCCAAACTTCCAAAAAAAACCTCAAAACCACCCTATTCAACTAACTTTGTTCTCGTGTTCTCCTGCTGCTCAACACATATATGTAAAAAAGTATAGATCGTGTTCTCCTGCTGCTCAACGCATATATGTAAAAAAGTATAGATCGCCCAATGTAACCGTACGGACATGAACTGTATGTAACTAAGTATAAGCAACACTGTAACTAGCGCCACGATGCCTGCGGTCTGATGTGTGCTCAACAAATGTGAATAAATAAATAAAGCTAGAGAATGTATTGGTAGAGCAGAGCTGTTGCTGACCCAGGGGGCCTGAGTTTGCTCTCAGAGTCAGAGGAGAAGGCATGGCCAAAGACCCATACCTGGCTTCTTGCCTCCCCAGCCCACAACACAAAACCCATACCTGCACCCTGTGTACCCACACACCACAACATAAGACCCTCACTTGTCATCCTGCCTCTTCACCAGCCTGCTTAACATAAATTGTTAAAATTATTTAGAGTAAATATATAGAATGTAAACCCATTTCAGTGAGGCTTTCTCTGCAGATAGTTAAGGAAAATAAGGCAAAGTGATGAAGTGATTGGCTCATGGTCACATAATGTATGAACTATGGAAGGTGGGGATTCCTGGTTCCACAGTTTCCAATTGAGAAAGCAGGGGAGACTTCAACTTCTCCTATTCCATCTTCAATATATGAACACGAAAAAATGCTTTCAGCAAAGTTGTTATTCAAGGGTTAAACCAGTATACCCTTTAATAAACCGGTTTTGAATGTATCTACAAGGGGAAAAGCCGATTAGTCAGCTGTATCCTGAGGCAAATACATCTGTAAAACAGACTAAGATAATAATTATAATGAAAATGTACTATAATTATAATCTAAGTCTGTACAATTGTGTGCACTTTGAAAGCACCAAGTCCCATGATAAAGAAACCAGAAAAAATATAAGTAGTAATTGAAGCATATGTTCAAACAGACCCAGGAGAGGGGGAGGGGGTAGCCATCCTACAAAAACATCAGATTCCAGTCCTACTTAAGGACACCTTAACCTGCAGTACAGATTATGACTCACTGCTTGCAAAATTCCAACTCTACCTGGCTATCTCCCACAGCTTTCTACTCATATACAGACCCTCTCGCTACAACAAGGACTTTGCAGACTTGCTTAGTGACACATTAATAACTACCTTCATCCAGCATCCTGCTCTCACCACACTAGGAGAATTCAACATCTGGTTTGACTCCCCCTCAAACCCTATGAGCTGCTCCCTCACAGATAACCTAGAAACTCTCACCCTGACACAACTTAATACACTCCCCATTCATACCACAGGCCACAACTCAATGCAGTTTTCAGCGCCATTAACCTCATATCCACTCTCTCTCCCTGCACCCTAATCTGGACTGATCCCTCTACTATCTTCTTCTCCCTGCCTATCTCACCTCCCGCCCCCATCCTAGGTCCATGTCCCATCATCGTCAACTGCCATCCCCCTCACCCCACTCTGGAATAAAGTCATCATCACCCCGCATTTAGCCAATTCCCTCATCAGCTCACTTTCAGTACTCTCTCTCCAGAAAGGCCCTCCCTCCACTAAACTCTTCGATCACTCCAGCACCCTCGCCCCTTCAAACCGACAAAACGGATTCTTCAGAGACTGGGCCCCACACCCATACGGTACACCACGCACCCCATATCTATCAAAACTCTCAAGCACCGACTGGAGCGGACTTGGAGAACCAACCCCTCCCCCCAAAATTAGGGCATACTGTTCAGAAATTAGAAAAGCCAAAAAAACTACTATGGGAACTGAATCTCCAATTCTTGCAACCCAAGCAAGGAACTGCACAGAATCATGTATGAATTAAAGTCACCAGATTGCTCAACTCCTCCCCCTCCTAACTCCAAGCCCTATGCAACGCCTTGTCCGAACATTTTCACAATATTGCTACCGATACACACTCTGCCATTCTTTCTAAAATAGGCAATGATGCCCACTTCCTGCTATCCACTCTTGCCTACTCCCATTTCCCTCCCAAAGCCAACGTTCTCCTCTTTCTCCCCCATCTCTCACCAGGAGCTCCTGACACTCCTAGCACAAAGCCGTCCGTCAGGCTCTCCTGGAGATCCAAACCTGCGCACACTCCTCAAGAATATCCTAACATCAACCTCTGCCGGCAGCATTGCACAGTCAATCCTTAAACCATCCCTCACTCAGGAATCTTCCAGAACATCTTCAAAAACTCCTATATCAAACCCCTCCTCAAAAGACCCAAGCTCGACCAATTACTTGCCACTCTCACCCTCTAATAGCCCATCATACCAAGCCCATTCCTTGATCCTCACCACCTTCCGTTGCCCTGGCTTAGAGTTAGACAGTAGACCACCAGTCAGTCTCTGCCAGTCAGCCTCTGCCAGACACGACAGGAAGCCATAGTTGGGGTGGTGCTGGTAATTGTGACAGTGGGGTCTGCACTTGGATAATGCTGAGTGAAAGACGGCAAAGGGTATGTGGCTTTTTTGTGTGTGCTCCCAAGCTGCACTTTCTTAGAAGGTGGGCTCCATATTTCAACTCACAGAAGTAAAGAGAACTGCAAGGGAAATACGCCTTGGACCTGGTGATGGAGAAGGAGCAAGAGTGACCTAATATATTTATGTGTGTTTTCAAAGAAGGTGGGGTGTGTGTTTGTGGAAGGATGTATCTGTGTTCATGTGACTTTGTATCTATAAATCTGAATGTGGTGTTGATTTGCATGTGTGTCGTTTGCTAGTCACATAAGAGAAGAGTGTTCTGGACAAGACAATTAAAAACAATCACAGACCTAGTGGGTCATTCAGAGTTGGGTGGCAACAGTAAAACTGTCCATATTTGGTCAATACTGTTGATTGTACCATCCACCTAATTCAGGGTTTGATTAAATACCATTGGTGGTATTCCAGGCAGACTTTTTGCAGAAAATCCACATATTGTTGCCTCCAACTTGAAAGTAAAAATCCACACTGGCCCTAAATGTATTTATTTATTTGTTTCTACATTTGTAGAAGCATGCACAGCTCTTAGGCATCGTGGCGCCAGTCATAGTAGTGAGCAGTTGGATGAGTTTATACAGAATAAAGTTAGTTGAACTAGTAGGTTTAGAGCTTTTTCCTGAACAGAGGGTACGAGGGTTCAGTGCGAAGGGTGAGTGGTAGATTGTTCCAAAGGGTGGAGGCTGATACCGGGGAGCCGGATCCCCTAGCTCCTTTACGACTGGATCTTGGGATGATGAGGCAGTGACTGTGTGTGGATCGCAGTGGTCTGGCAGGAGCCTGTCTGGTGAGTCTCTGAGCTAGGTACAAAGGTGTATTGTTTGACAGACAATGATGGGTGATTGAAAGAATTTTTATGTAATTCTTTCTTGGACAGGGAATGCGAAGGCATCATGAAGCAAGACACAGACAACTGATTTAAAGTTCAAACAAAATGCATCTAATAACATAAATATCGGGATGGTGTAAGGCTTAACTTTCCCTATGCTAAGGTAGGATTTCCATACCTAAAGAAACTAAGGACAGACAGAGTCAGTAAGGTCAACTTAAAATTCTGTCTGTGTCCACAACCTATACTTGCCTTCACAGCTAAAGCTAAACAATGTGTTGGGAAGCCCGCAAAGTTCAGAACAGCTCTGAATCTAGAAGAGCAGATGCTAGAGACCAAGCATGTACAGTCAGCGCAGAACTGAGAAAACAGGAGTACAAATCCCAGTGGTGGCATAACCAGGGAAGTTCCCGATTGACTACGCCAACACCACCCTGCTGAAATATCAGCTACCAGACCAGTTACCAGAAGGGTCACCGGAACTCCAGGTGAGAGAATAGTGAAAGTCAGATGCCGGTGAGAACAAAAGGACAGAAATCAAGAGAGAGAGAAGGTTCCGAGCAACTGCAGGCCCTGGTAGCGTTCCCCTGTGATACTAAAGGTAACAGGGAGAAAGGGAGGACCGGGAGGCCAAGTGAGACTTGTTTTGTAATCAGATAAACTCATCCCAGTGAAATTGACAAAGCCCAATATGCAAAGTGTATCAACTTGAACTGTAATACTTAGGAAAGGAGGATTATAATTAAACGTGAGAAAGAGCCTGTAAAACAATGGATAAGATTACCCTGGGAAGAGGTTCGAATATGCCATTGTTCAAGAGGTTCGAATATGCCATTGTTCAAGAGGTTCCAAATGGACCACACCAAAGAAAGGAGAATATAAAGTACAGCTAAAAGCTGTTGATAAAATACAAGATAACACAGATGAACCAAAGCAAAAGAATGAGAAAATTAATCTGCTAGAAAAGATAATCCCTCCTAAGAAAATATATCCCTCTTGGTTATACAGAGCCAAACAGCCTGGATCAAAAGACAAAACAAAGAGCAGGAAAGGGCACTTGTAGAGCACTCCCTAAGGATAAGGGAAACCCCAAAGACAATATAAATGAGATACAGGATTTGATACAAAAGGAGGTCAGAGACTATCTAAAGAAAGGATAGTAAGAAGATAATTCTAAAAATACAAGCAGACCATTGCATCTTCAAGAGAAGGGAGTCATTCTGCTGACCCTGGTTTTGAATAGAGGTAGGGTCAGTTAGGATTCGTTTTTTGGACAGCAGACTCTTCAATTTGGAAATTTCTCGAAGACTGAAGAGCACCTTAGTTATTTATATAGATAGGGAACACCCCATAGCAATAGGGAAAGACAGGCCTTCTATTTATTAGTTAATACATAATTATTTGAAATGTATCACAGTGTCTGTGTCCTTCTTCTATCCCTCCACATAACACACTGTTGATCAAGAAATTCACCAGAGCATAAGGTAAGCATTTGTACAAAATCAAACCAAGGACAAACTTGGACCCTTACATCCTTAGCAAGTAGGAGTCATGATAAGCCACTGTGGATTGTGACAGACCAGGGGTGTATTGGGATCAGTGGTGCTAACCTGAACATTCAAGGTCACAGAATCTGTTATTTGAATGCATACATTGTCACTTGGCAGTACGAACATGCCCCTGCATTCTAGAGTCCTCTCCTTCTCACTCACTGTGGAGACCCATGTGTGGGGGTCATCCAGGCACATCTACAGCATTGCTGAAATCAAGATGAATGCTCACCCCATTTACACAGAATCTGAGGCTAGATTCTGACGGATTTAGTCTTTTTCAATTCTTTTTTTAACATTTCAGAGCTCTGGCCCATGGGGCAACAGCCCAGCCATACTGGGGGCAAGTTCCCCTTTGCCCCCCTTGCCAGGACACTCCTGATTCCAATGCCATCATTTCAGTTTATAGGTGGTGCACAAGCACCACCTAATAGCCAAAATGAATATGTGGGGTGACAAATTAGTATAAGGACTGTACAATACCTCTGGAAAAGTGACATCGGTGGACATGAACACACAACAACATAGTACCCGTCTCTTTTAAGACAAAGGCGTGTACTCAGCCAAAGTGACTCATTCACTTGATTGTCATTAGGCCATGTTTCTATTCTGCTACGGAGTAATACGCTACTTGTAGTCTTAGTTTCCTTTCATAGGAGTATAAGTACTAGAATGCAAAGTGTTGTAAACTTCATAAACAAAGCGAGCAGTACACCTTACGCCTGAAAAGGAGCAACTTGAGATCTCTGCAAACTGGCTACTACCTAAAGAATTTAAAGACATTTGAAAGAAGCCTGCAGTGTAACCCCACTTTTTAATCATTCTTAATGCTGAGGATGCACCTTGTTGTTATTCCTGATGAGATTAAATCTGCATTTCAACAGCAGTCAAACAAAAAGTCATCAAACAAATGAAGTAAGCCTCTTTGGACCGTTCTTTTATTTTATTTAGTTTTTGTGTTCTTGAATTCAGGTAAATATTTAGAAACTGGTTGTGGGCAGTGTGGGGTTTGCCTTTGTTATGCATGTGTGCAGATAACAAATACAGCGCAAAACAAACAGAAACGGATAATTATAAGCAAGTGCAACCCAGCACGAGTCTGCGTTGGGATGCTCAGCTCCACAGGCTCTCACTACAGGCCTAACAGTCCTATGGAGACTCATCTCCTCTTTAAAATAAAAACTGGTGCCCTGAATTGTCATGTAAATGTCAAACACTGCACTATAGCAAGCCCCAGTAACATAACACCCCACTGTTCAAAGTGACCGTTTAACATTATCTGCATGTTGTTGCAGAGCACCCAAAGCTACTAGTACAAGCCCCATAAATTACATAAACACCCTCTATTGGCTCCTCAAGATGCTAGTGCCAAGTAGCAGATTTGCAAGGTGTGCTACATAGCTTTAATTAAACATAAACCATTATTCCTCATTACACTACATATATAATGTGCTGCCAGTTCCCTGCATGGTATATGGCAGTGCCTTGCAAAAGCCTGGCAAAAGCTTAAAACTTATGCACAAGCCAAAAAAGTTGGCTTTGCCAATGCTTGTTTTACACAGTACTTCCGTAGTTATTAATAATTCCACCTTCCATTTGTATTATTAGAGGCGATCGAAGGTTTGGCGTGTATGGTCCTAAAATATAGAACAGGTTGCTGATGTAAATTGATTCCCTGAAATCCTTCTTGTCTTTCCGGCCTTAAAACCCTATCTATTCAAGTGATGGATGGATGGCCATACTGTTCTGAGGTGGCCTTTAGGATACCCTTTGTTTCTGGGTTTGCTTCTTGATTGTTTCCTGATTGTTCTTGCTGATACATTGGATCCCATCTGCACCTAGATACGATTTGGTTCATCCACAACGTGATATAAATAACTCAAAATAAAAAAAACGATTCAAAGTGCTTATAAATCGAGTAGCTGATGGCAGGCATGGTAAGACAGCATGTTTACAATTACAACTCCAATTAAGTCATTAACTTTCAGAAGATTGCTTTGAACAGACACTGGCAGGCACTTTGACTGTAAAGTCTGATGGAAGGGCTTGATTAAAGCGAGTTCAAAGAGTTTCCATGGGGAGGAGCTTTGGGCAGGCAGGGGCAGGAATGGGTGAAAATGTTCACAGGGATTAGCATAGCCATGGGCAGGCAATGAGTGTACACATAACCAAACAACACCTACAGACTCTGCGTCCCTCCTCATATGTCATTCCGGAAAGGGCCTCTTTTGGTTCCCAGTCCACCCCTGCTCCTCCCTATCTGTACTCCGAAGCAATAGTTTTGGCTTATAGGTGTAGAAAGCCCAAACTAAAACAAAATGAGATAATGAAATTAAGATATATTGAAAGTGATGTATATGTAGGCCTTAACCTTGGGGTATGGGCTTAGGACAGTTTCCTCACGGCTTGCTCTGTGTTCATGGTTTACATACACTGTTCTTCTAAGCAGGACACAGACTGATAATACAGTTTATGTACCTTATATGTATGATGACTGGCACTAATCCTACGATCATGTTCTGGTGCTCATATTAGTTACCCCTTTACCAGATGTTAATGTACTGTACATCAGGTTTATATGCATCAGTGCTCTAAGTATGCTGTCTATTTGCACACACATGTCAAATGCCTTATGTTTATAAAGCCCTTGACTCCAAGTTTAACCTTACTCAGAGACATGATAGACTTTGGACATGTCATTCCACTGGCCAAGTCCCCCATATAAGGTGAGGTCTTCTGCTATGCTCTATGATGTAGCTACTGCCTATGTCAATGGGCCTCATTACACGGTAGGCGGTAGGGACATACCGTTACCGGTAAGGGATTACCGGTATCGGTAAATCCCCTCCCCAATCACGAACCGGACATACCGCTATTAGCGGCACCGCTAAGTACGGTGGCACTATTAGCGGCAAGTCCGTGAGCGCGCGCCCCCTCAGACCGGAAATAGCGGCATAGCGCTAATATCACGGCATCACGAGCCATGCGTACATGGCAATACCGGCATGTAGTAGACCCAAAGAACCCTTACCGGCAAGGCGCTAATACCGGCATCGCGAACCACACGTTAAAAGAGCACAGCAGAGTTCCCACCTGCCACAGGTGGACAAAATCAGCACAGGTGGAGGCAATGGAGACTGGCAGCACAAAAGAGCACACCACACCCCTCCCCACACCCATTCCCACACCAAGATGGATGCAATACTAGCAGCATTACATGGGCTAGAGGACATGATTGCAGTGCAGCAGCTACAACAACAGGCAGCACAGAGGAGACGCAGGAGGAGGAGGAGGAGGAGGAGGGCAAGACAGGCGCAGCAAGCACCACCAGTGCACCTAGTGATATCACAGAGGCAGCCACCAATTCCCAGGATCAGAGCCAGTCCAGTCAACCTAACCCCTGAGCAGATACACACCCTGTACCGTCTGGACTGGGATACCATCACCACCATTGTAGACATGATATACAACGACATTGTGAGTCTCATTGACATCCGTACTGCCATCCCCCCTCTACTGAAGGTAGTAACAGTGCTCCACTTCTTGGCCACAGGCACCTACCAGCATATGGTAGGTCAGATGCATGGCATATTACAACCAGTATTCTCACGCACACTGAACCAGGTGCTCGATGCCCTCCTGAAGCACACAAGTCAACACATATACATGCCACGGACTGCCCAGGAGATCTCCAACACCAAAGTTGGCTTCCATTCACTGGCAGGCATCCCAAGTTGCATCGGGGCCATCGACTGTACCCATGTAGAACTGGTGGTCCCACATGCCAATGAGGCAGTGTACCGTAACAGAAAGCTATACCACTCCATCAACGTCCAAATGGTATGTGACTCCAACAAGATCATCACACATTGCTGTGCCCGATATCCCGGTTCAACCCATGATGCAATGGTCCTGCGGAACTCGACAATACCACGATACATGGAGCGACATGCTGGACAACGTTCGTGGCTACTTGGTGAGTAGCAGGCCGACCACATGTCAGTGTGATGTGGATTGTGAGTGGGGGGGAGATGCATACTCCAACTGGGCGTGAATGGGGGGGGGAGATGCATACTCCAACTGGGCATGAATGGGGGGGGGGAGATGCATACTCGAACTGGTCGTGAACTGGTGTTATGAGAAGAATGGACATACATATTTGCATCACTGTACAGTGAGGCAGCCCACAAGGGACCAGAGACAAAACCACATGCTGGAAGTGAGTGCCAAGACAAACATATCAATCCATTACGCCAAACAGGCCATTCCAAACAACATGCACACCGCACAACACACCATTCCCCCCATTACACAAATCAGCAACATGCATATCAAAATCACAACTGAAATGTACGCTGAACAACATCAGAAATGGTCCGCGCACATGAGTGCATACAAATGGATCCCCTGTAGCCATTGTGGTGAGGCACACCCGTACCCCACCACTGAATTGCCATCAAACAGCATGGGGACATCAACTAAGGAATGGCAGTGTACTAGCAGTGTGGCACTAACGTTGCCAGGGCCAGGAAACACAAATCACTTAAACTCAGGCGGGACATGGCAATCCCTGCCGTATGCATGCATGGTGCATGTCCACTTGCAAGGACCACCTCACCTTCCCACATTGCAGTTACCCTGATTGCCATGCATGCTTGGATCTGTGGATGTCGTTGAATATGCAATGTTTGTTTGTGTGATATGTGCACGCTCCACATTATGTAGACACTTACACATACCCATTGTTGCACCCATGCAGGTGATGCAGGTTATCCCCTGAAGAGGTGGCTCCTTACCCCTGTGCGGAACCCACAGAACAGGCACGAAGAGGACTACAATCATGCACACACCCGTACCCGCGTGGTGATCGAGCAGACATTCGGCCTATTGAAGGAACGCTTCCGGTGCCTCAGCAGGTCGGGCGGGGCACTCCTGTACGGGCATGAGAAGGTGGCCAAGATCACCATGGCATGTGTCATGCTTCACAATATGTGTATCAGACGGAATGTGCCAATGCCCCCTGACATAGAACTGCGACCACCGTCTGAGGATGATGACGGGGATGAGGATGGAGGAGAGGGGGCTGCAGGTCATGCAGGTGGCGATGCCCATGAGGGACGTGCTGTGCGGCAGCACCTGATAGACCATTGTTTCTGATGCACATGGATTAGGAGGGTGCAATTGGTGTTCAGCTCAGGGCACGGGGTGTATGGAGGACATAAACACAGTGCACCCTTCAACAATAAAGCACACATACACAATGATCAATGTCCAGTCATGTGATTATCCAGGCCATTACGTGTGTATTGAGCATTATGTCATTCAAACGTGCATGTACCCTCCACCCCAACAACACTCACCCCCCTCCCCCCACAACTCCCCCAAACACCCTCACCCCCCTCCCCCCACAACTCCACCAAACACCCTCACCCCCCTCCCCCCACAACTCCACCAAACACCCTCACCCCCCTCCCCCCACAACTCCACCAAACACCCTCACCCCCCTCCCCCCACAACTCCCCCAAACACCCTCACCCCCCTCCCCCCACAACTCCCCCAAACACCCTCACCCCCCTCCCCCCACAACTCCACCGAACATGGTGTGCACATCAGTGCTGCATTAGTTCCCAAGTGTCAACAGGGACAGGCTGGCCCTACTTCCCTCCTCCACTACCACCATTGGGGGGTTGTGAGTCTGACCGCTGCAAGGACCGGCTGGACCTGCGCAGGATGGTTGTCTGGTCGGAGCTAGTAGACGAGGGGGTGGCTGGTTGATCTGCTCCCTGTGAGTGACGCATGCTCTCCATCGCCTCAGCAATGCGCGTTAGGACCTGCCTCACAGCGGCCATCTCGTCACATAGGCGCGTCGTGTTGCTGTCCATGGCAGCTTTCATGTCCCTTGACAAGACCCGGATCTCCACCCTGGTCGAGGCAGCCTCGCTCACTTGCCGGGCAACCAGGGCATTGAGCTCCTCCTGGCGCTGGCGTATCAGGCTCATGGTGTCGTCTGCGGCCCTGCCCCTGTTACTCCTCGGCGCAGCTTGCTGCATGTGGCCGACATCAGGTGAGCTCGCCACGGGACTGAATGACCCATCCATTGAATCTCCGGCATGCACCTCATGGATGCTGCCATTGGATGTGTTGCATGGGCTGTGGAGTGGGGACAGCTGGGTGCTGGGTGTACGCTGCCCTTCCGGTCTCGGACATGGGGTCGTCCACATCACTCATAGGTGCCGTGGCTGCTGTCCCCCGACGGAGCTATTGGCTGCGGACGGCGTGCCTTCTGGCACTGGCTCCTGAGTGGTGGGGGTGGGTGGTGGGGGTGCTGCCACAGTGTCGGATGGCATTTCGACCCTTGGTGTGGTCGTTGCATGTGTGGCTTTTGAACGCTGGGCCACTCCAGATATCCCAGTGCCCCTCGATGTACTGGGCCTGGTGCCTGCATCCTTTCCCTTGGCCTACTTTTTGGGTGGTGGGGCCTGCGTTGCAGAGTCCAGCTCCTCACTGTCAGAATGTGACCCTGTGGGGGAGCAAGACAGGGATTGCATCAGTGATGGGTCAACGTGCATCATGCATATGTTGTTGTTGCTGCAGTTCTTTGGATTTGGACATCTAGTTTGGGCCTGCAGGTTGTTGGCCAGATGGGTGGGTCATCCGGACATGTGTCAGGGTGACACGTGTGTGAGGTGCTGCATGCATGTGGTTGTGTGGGGATGTGCACGGCATATATGCAGGGTTGTGTACATGTGTGTGTGATGACCCCATCCATTAGCTAATTCCCATTTCACATTTGGGGGAGGGACTCATGCTTAGCATTGCTGTGTTTTGCGTGGTCACTCACCTCCGTCTGACGTTGTTGCCACACCACACTCCATTTGGCCCACTCCCTCGATGGATTCTATGCCAATGGTGCTGGCACATGTCTCCTCCCACTCCTGCATCTTCATCGGGGATCCACCTCCGCCTCCTGTGCCCATGGCCAGATTCCTGTTGGCCGATAAAATGCTGCGTACACGGAGGCGCAGATCATCCCACCGCTTGCGCACGTCCTTTACGGTGCGGGGGGTGGAGCCCACCGCACTGACTTTCTGCGCCACCTCAGCCCAGATTTCCTTTTTTCTCAGGAGTGCAGGGCGCCGCATGTCGCTAGCGAACACTACGTCTGCATTTGCAGCCAGGGTGTCTGCCAGCATTTTCAATTCCTCGTTTGAGAAGCGTTCTTTGCGCTGGCGCGCATCGGCTTTCTTTAGGGCCTTGGGCATTGTTTGTTCTTGTGGGATGTGGTTTTGCCAGTCGTGGTGTTGCTGCAGGTCCTGAGTGCAGGGGATGGCAATGGATTGTGTTTTTAAAGATGGCCGCCGGGCTCTTTCCCGTTCCGGTGCGATGACGCTATTTCCGGTTCCGGTGTTTTACGGTGACCGCTAATAGCAGTGACCGCTAACAGCGGTGACCGCTAATAGCGTGCAGCATGAGGGCGGAGGTGCTATCAGCACTTTGGTCGGAGCCGGAAAGGTGCTTTTGCGCCATGGCGGTAGGGTCATTTACCGGCATGGCCCTATGCGCGTGTCCGCTAACTCGTAATGGAACGCTATTAGCGGTCTCCTACGATGGCGGACACGCTAATAGCGCCATGACGGTAAATCACATTTTTTACCGCCTACCGTGTAATGAGGCCCAATGTATTTTAAGGTGGCTGTATCATCAACAGGACTTCAGAAGATATATTCTCTTGAGATAAGCTTGTTTTGTGAAATATGGCCTAATTCATGAAAGGCCTTCCAGTGGTGGCTGTCAGGAATAGGGGCTGGAGCAGACTTGGAGTGCTAAAATTTGCTCATTGAATTATACAGAGCTGTGGGAGGCAAAGACTACATTTCCCAGCAGCCCTAGGGTGTTATGTAGTTTTCTTTGTTGCACACTCGTTGCCAGCTGAACCTAATTGAGAACAGCTTATCAGTGGGCAACGGCGCAAGGCAGGTGCGGCTTATTCTGACTATGGAACGTTTGTCGCCTGGAGAACAAGCAGGTTTTGGAGCGCTATGCGACTTGGTGTTTTCTGAACTTCAAGACGGAGCACGCAGGTCGCAGGGGCATGGACTCAGCCGGGTTGGCTATTTCGCAGTGCACTCTTCGTCCGGGAAGTCCTGGGGCTTCCGGACTTCAAATAAGTACAAGGATGGGTTCTACATGTGCGGGAGTCGTATGTTATTGCTAAAAGTCCAAGAGGAGTGATTTATGAGCCAGTTTGAGTGTCGGGGCCTGCTCCATGTTTTCTATGTGCTTGTTTGGAACTTTTTGCAGACAGGAATTGTACGAACAGTAAGATGCTAAGTCATCGAGTTAGGACATGCGGATAGACAAGCAATCCGCATAGAAGGGGGCATGTGTGCTAGGAAAACACGTGTCCATGGTTTGAAGTCCAGCTAGTGCTGCAAACTAGTTCTGGCGATTGAGTGCTATTTATGTTTCCTTACTGCTGCTTATGCCTGCCCAAGGGGCCCTGCGTTTTTGTCTTATCATGTTGGGGAACATTCCCAGTTGTTTGTTTCATTACGCTTATTGCAAAGTGTTTGTTATGTGTTTTGTGATTGTCCAGTACACGTATTAAGGTGTGCTTGATCAGGTTGACGTTGTGCATTCCAGTATTGAGTCATAGGAGAAGGTATAACTATGCTTAGATAGGTTATGATTTTCCCAGTGCTTCCCCATACCTATCCAACTTAGGTGTTTCCTCAACCTTTTCCCGGTGTTCCTAATTCCCCCAACCCATCCACAACCTCTCCCTAATCTCCCTAATCCCTCTTCCCCCCATCGGCTGCCACGTGGTGACCTGAATTATATCTATCAGGCGCCTGTGCAAACCACAGTGGGAGGGCCAAATTCATTCGGCTTCTGTGGTTTGGGGGAGAGTGTCGAGCTCTCTTACCCAACTAAGTCTGATTGTGACAGTGGCCCTGCATATGCTGGCTGCAATACACTAAAAAACAACCCCTAGTAAGCACTTCCTGTCAGGATGTCTGAAGACTTATGAATAAGAAAGACCGTCCATTTAAAACAATGGAAGTTACAATCTCACTGGATTTTGGGCTGAGATTTATAATCTAGCTAACCTTTACACTGCATCTCATTTTGGCTCAAGATATATGTATGCATTAAATAAGAATTTATATATATTTGTTGTCTTTTGCAGTTAATACAATGCCAGATGCATTTTCATAATCTTAATAACGATGATGAAACAGTATTTACAAGACACCAAAGGTCAGTAATTATATGTGCATCCAGTTTAAAACAACCTTCACTATAAGATAAACTGTTCCCTGATAAACTGATTACTTTTTTAAACTCAAAAAGAACCACAATATTAACAAAGACAATCATATTCTGCTTAAACAATTAAACTATTGTTTTTTATATTTTGTTTCTGCTTTATCCAGATACAACACACCTTCCAAATAGGAATCTGAATGATACCCTATACATCGATATTAATCCCAATCCTCCCAATTAGCCAGTAAGGCGAAAATCATGAGGAGGATATGATCATTTGAGAAGTTATTATGTTATGAAGTTATGATGACATAAGGATGTGAAGATATGAAGACATTTGAATTAACCATTGAGAATATGATTACTTGAGAAGATATGATGATAAGAAGATTTGATGACCTGCGGTTATGGTCAGATGAAGACTGATAATGGAACCTATTATTTTTCCAAAAGGATGTGTGAATAAAAGTAAGTTTGGTTTCTTACAATCTACGAATCAGATGTTGACTTATCTCAAAAAGTAAAACCTTTTGAATCTTTCAGTGCAAAACTTCCTCCTTTTCTCAAGTATGCTCAGTGTGGAAGCCCTACACTATTTGCAGTACCCAAAGATCTTGTGTTACTTTAAAACAGTTGTGAAGGAATATGACATGCCACACACACATTTTACACATTTTAGTAGGGAGCAAAGGTGTCTGTAAAACTGTCCATGCAGTGGGAAAAAGACATGTTGGTTCTATGGTACATATCCTTTTGCACACCTTCCTCTGCATACTGCTGGATTCTCGAGCTCTATGTAAATGACAAGACGAATGGTTCCTCCCTTGGCCAGTCCTAGAAAATACTGTAATTACGTTAAAATATGCTTTTCATAGTTTGTTTGCCTTATGGGAAAAAGTAATCACCAATTTGCTAACATTCTTCACATATTGTTCTACAAACATTATGTGCTCTACACCTATTGGTTGGGTAAGAGCTATATTGCCTGGTTTGGGATTGATTTTTTTATTTTTGTATTTCAACTTTATTAACATTTTCATATACATAACAGAAACCAAGCAACACAGCCACATTGCAGTTCTCCTGAATCACTCAATACCTCCTAGAATATGCGACTTGACCATCCTACAAGATGTGTTTTATCAGGAAACCCTTCCCCTCACACCCACCCCACACCCTAACCCTCCGCCCTCCCCCAGTCCCCTTACTGATCCGACCAAAACATCACTTTTAATCACATACTGTGCCACTCTCAGTTCTTTTTTTATACCAATAATCATGGTTCAATTCCAGTTCAGGTATAGTTCCTTCCCGTTTTCCTCGCTTTCCTCACTTGTGGGTCATCCCCCCTCCAATCTCTATCCCCTTGCTGTGTTTCTGCAACCCTGGTGTATATATGCCGAGCAGAAGTCCGACCAGTCTGCATCAATTGACCCGTGTTCCCATGAAGAGCCCCCATTATTCGTTCCATCGCGTATTTATTTTGGGCTACGTTAACCCACTCCCTCTTTCCTGGCAACTGAGCTCAGTTCCAATGTGTTGCCAAGCACACCCTTCCCACCAGGAGAAGGCTGTGTGCCATTCACAACACCCGAATAGGTACTCCTTCTCGCTCCTCCAACCCAAGAGAACCAGCATGGGAGCTTTCATTCTATGAATCCCATCCAGATCCCTGATCGAGCTCAGATCTTCATCCCAGTAGGACTGGACCTCCGAGCATTCCCTCCACATATGCCAATAATCCTTGACCGGGTCATATTGCCATCTATGTAAGAGCTTTACTGCGTGTAGTTCATATTTAACAGGAGACGCAGGTTTTGAAGGCACCCCAACACATCCTTATCCATGTTTGTGGGCCCAGTTCGAGCCCCATGTCCCTCTCCCACTTAATCCTCAACCTCTCCACCGTCCCCTTACTTGTGTCCACCAAGGCCTTGTACAGCGCCCGATCACTGCCTTCGACTCTGTAAGTGTGTGCAGTAGTTTCTCGAAGGGGGTGAGCTCCACCTGTATCTTACTTGTCCATGCCTCCTTAGTTAGGAACCCATTGAGCTGCAAATACGTAACGACAGAGAGTGTAGCTATCCCCAGGGCCTCCTCCAGTTCCAATATCATCATGAATCTCCCACCATTCCACATTTGCCTGATCCTTTCCAGGCCTGCCTCATACCATGCCTAAAATCTGGACGGATCCGGGAATTCGTCCTGAACTCCCGGTACCCAAATATGCCCTAAGGGTGAGGGCCACAAAGTCACACCGGACATCCCTTTACGCTGTCGCCAGATGCTCCAAATAGTGCCCAGGATTGGATGCGCCCGTAGCCTACTCCGAGATATCTCAGATACCCCATGTTTTTACACATCTTCTTTTTGAATATCACAGACCCCATGTTAACCACCATGCCCAGTGGACGGAAGTGTCCCAGATCATGGTCCTTACCTATATCCAGGGGGAACAGTACTGACTTGCCCCTATTGATTTTAAAGACTGACAATTGCCTGTACTCCTCAATCAACTCCACTGCTGTGGGCACTAATGCCAATGGATTTACGAAATGGAGGAGCATGTCATCAGCATACAGCCTTACCTTATACAGAATCTCCCCAACCCTAATCCCCTCCACTCTTCTGTCCTCCCTTATACTATTTGCCAAAGGTTCTAGTGACAGTATAAATAGTGTCAGGGAGAGGGGCACCCCTGTCTTTTCCCTGTTTCCAGGTTAAACCAACGCAAGTATCCCCCGTTGAACGCCACACATGCCCTGGGGAGCGTACAGCGCCATGATGCCCCTTATGATATGATATTTTATTTGTAACACGCTCGTACACAAGTGTTTCACAGCGCGACAAGGCAAGGGAGGGGAAACAGGGGAGATAACAGAACAGCGATCTTACTAGGCACAGTGACATTGAGAACGTGCAAGTGCATGGGAAAGGGAAAGGGGAAAAGTGGATGGAAGGAGGAGAGTGGAAAGTGCGGAGCAGAGGGGAGACAGATAAATAATAAAAACAAATAAAATAAATAATGGAGAAATAAATAGGGGTAGTGCAGCCAACACGTGGTTACGCCAGCAGAACTGGGTAAGTCTGATAAGTGCATGAAAGAAGAAAAAGGGGGATTAGTGGACTGTATGGTACATATATAGTCCCCAGTGTAAGGGGTGGCCAGGAGGCAGAGCAGAAAGGGTGGCAAGGTGAGCAGGTACCTGGGCCCAGGAGACAGAGGGTGGCCAGGTGCACAGTGCCAGGATTAAGCAGATCAGCAAGGGAGAGGGGGAGCAAAGGCAGAAGCAAAAAGGAAAGTCTTGAGGTGCTTCAGGAACCGGAGATGGTTCTCCGCAAGTTTTAGAGTGGCCGGGTGAGTCCCTTACTTACACCAAACTGAATCAGTACTGCCTCTAAAAAGTCCCACTCCACCCTGTCAAAGGCCTTCTCAGCATCTACGGAGAGAAGCGTGGGGTCACCCTCCCAGCCCTGTACCTCGTTAATCAAATGCAGCATCTTCCTCATGGTATTGGCCCCTTGCCGCCCGCTTACAAACCCCACTTGGCCTGAATCTACAAGCCTCTGCAAGTGTCCCTCTAACCTTGCGGCTAGTACTCTGGCGTAAATCTTGGCATCTATATTCAAGAGAGAAATCAGATGGAAGGAGCCACACGCCTGGGGTCTCTGCCCTCCTTTGGTATCACCATGATAAAACCCTGTGTAAAAGATTCCGGAGCTTTCCCTGTTGTCAAAATGCTGTTAAACAATTTTGTTAGGAAGGGGAGTAGGGCCGTGAGATAGGACCTATAGAAACCTGACGTGAAGCCATCATCCCCCAGAGCCTTACCTAGCTTCAACCGCCCAAAAGCCATCCTAATTTCCTCCCCAGTGATTGGAGCTTCCAGGCTTTCTACTTCCATTGTCGTGAGTAAGGGGAGATTGGAGTCTGCTAAGTATTTCCTGATGTCCTCAATGTCAGCTGTCCCTTCACTCCTGTACAGGCCCTCATAGAATGCTGCAAATTCCTCCTGGATCCCTTCAGCCAAACCCTCAGATGTCCTCCCACCTCCCTCCACCTGCGCAACCCACCTCTCCACTCGCTAACCATGTAGCCTAGCCGCCAAAAGAGCATCCGCCTTGTCCCCTTTCTCATAAAACTTCTGTTTCAGAAATTATAGGCTGCAGACTATTTTTCCTTCCTTGAGGATTCTCAGTTCCTCCTTCATGCCCTTCGCCTCCTGGGTGAGGTCCTCTCCACCATCCATGGTCAACTGCGCCCACTTCTCCAAGACCCTTATCTTATCCCTCAGTCCTCGCTCTATAAGTGTGCGCTCCCTCTTCCTGCAAGTTTCTCTCTGATCAATATCCCTCTCCACGTAGCTTTCACCGTATCCCACACAATGTCCTCCGGCACCTCTCCAGTGTCATTAAGTTAAAAAAATTCTGTGATACCTTTCTCCAGCTCATCCCTAAAACATGGGTCCTCCCACATTGATTTATTACATCTCCACTTCGAACCCCTGGGACAAAGGCCTTTCCAACTAATATCGACCAATACCATGTCATGGTCAGACCAACTAATGGGATGAATGACGGACCCCTCTGTCAAATCCCACAGGTCCCTGGATATGTAAATGTAGGCTATCCTCATCAAGGTCCCATGTGTGGCGGAATACAAAGTGAACCCCCCTGTCACTTTGGTGGAGGTGGTGCCATATTTCCTGCATAGCTCCATGATCATTCCCATTTCTCTGCCCGCCAGATTCTGGGGCCCGTGCTCCCTGGAGTGTCTGGACTGTCTGTGCATGCTGACATCACTCCAAACATTGAAGTCTCCCCCCCAGTATGAAGTGTCCCCCACCCTCCAGCAGTATATTTTGCAGAGTTCTCTGCAGGAACCTCTGTTGACCCTGGTTAGGAGCGTATATCGTGGCAAATGTGAACTGGATTCCCCGAATCTGACCTGAGATCAAGATCACCCTTCCCTCAACATCCAACCACACATTTGTAACCTTCATTCAGAGCCCAATACGAACCAGGATCCTAACCCCAGCCTTTATCATTATCCCCAAGCCCCAGTACTGTCCCCCCACCAGACCACAGGGGATCCTTCATTCTTTGCCCCTCAAATATTTTGTCTCCGGGAGAAATAGGACGTCCATCCCAGATCTTCTAAATTCCCTAGCAACCAGGGACCGCTTAGTTGGAGAATTCAGCCCTTTCACATTCAGCGTACATACCCTCATGCTGTCCGCCCTGTCCCCTCCCTGTTAAGGTATGTATCTCGGGGGTGCTGGGTACCTGTTTGTCTGGTCGAAGATCTTGGATTGGCTGCCAGACTGTCTGCTGAAACACCGACAAAGGAATGACGCGGAGAACCGCCCGACTCCAACCCAAAATAGACTCTGGGCTGAAGGTGAACCAGCTCCCAACGTCACAATGTGCTCTCCCCTGATTTACGTGATGTCAGGACAGTGCAAGCACTGGCAGGGGAAGCATTGCGTATAGGCAGTCCACAAGAAGACGTGGAAGGTCCTGGTAGATGATCCGACCGGAATAATAGTTGCTGTTGAGTCTCGAATCACAGGACAGATGGAATATGCCGGCAAGAGTAGCAGAAGATTCGGAGTCTCTCAGGCAGGGTTGTTGGCAGGCGATAAGAGGAGCCAGACAGAGACACAGAGGCAAGGAAGCCCTAAGACAAAGGCCAGAGGAAGAATACTGGGACAGATGGCAACCCAGGGCAGCAAAGGGAACAACGGAAGGAGAGGGAACAAGAAGGCTCCAACCCCAAGTAACAGGAAGGGTAGGAGCCCCAATTTCCAGGAGCACTGGCAGGGAACACTAGGCAGAACCCCAAATAAGGGCACAAAGGCAGGGACCCACTGGGCAGGAACAAGAGGGGAAACCAAGACAGGAACAGGAACAAGGCTGGCAACAGGTTTAGGAGCGAAGACACAATCAGAACACTAACCGGGTTGAGAGGCGAATAGTAGATTGCTTCTCCCCCTTTTATAGGACTACCAGCACCTGGGAGGCTTGGAACGCAAGCCGCGTCATTCCCAGGTCCTTGTGTCCCCAGAACGAGGCTTGTGGAGCAAGCTTCAACCGCTCTGAGTGCCCAGCAAACGCGCATGCGCGGAAGGAGGAACACGGTCGCCTGCGCATGCGCATGGGGAGCGTGACCATGGAACCCAGAAGCAACCTGGTGCATGGAAGCCCAAGCGCGAAAGCGCGGGTAGACCCGCCAGGAAGATACAAGTCGGGAGGGAATGGAAAACCCTGTTCTCCGAGTAAGTGGTGTGACACTCCCCTTTAGTCATCCATACCCTAATCCTGTTTTCCACCACGTCAACCACCAGGAAGTTGACCCTCCCCATTGCCCTGGATCAGAATGGAACTGTGCATATATCATCATCGGATCAACAAATTCCAATGCCCTTTTAACTCTCGAAAACCCCTTTCCCTTCCCAACCCCCCCTTGGGCGCCCGGCCAGTCCAGTTACTTTCACTAGAAGAGTGCTGAACCACCAGACAGGCCCAAGACCCAGGCCCCAGCTCATGACACCACAATCTCCATTGCCCCCACTCGTGTTTACAAACCCAGTAATCCCCAATAACCCAGTTGTAGTAGTAAAGTCCTCTACTCAGGTCCCCCAAGCCTCTCACTCCCTCCTCTCCCCCCACCGAGACAACCAGCCCATCAACCCCCCTCCCAAACAACTTTAACCAGCGTGCCTCCACGGCCCGTAATGTGTTCAGCTTCTGGAACTTCAGTGATCCGGTGACCCCGCTCCCTTCTGGGTCCCTTGATATGGCATTGTCTGTCCGCTCCACCTTCGCCTTGTGAACCCAAGGCCCCCTCGTCCCCTCCAAGCAGCTCCCCAATTGTTTTGTTTATCTCGTCCTCCGTAGCAAGTCTGTACTTCAGGCCCTCCAGTTCAAAGGAAATAGAGAACGGAAATCCCCACCTGTACCAAACTCCTTTCTCATTTAGCCACTTTGCCGCATTCTTCTCTTTGTGAGAGTCAAGGAAGACAGGTCTTGAAAAATGGAGATCCTGACAGCACCCATCATTACTGGCCCCTTAGCCTTCGCCCTTTCCAAGATTTTGAGTTTATCCGGGTAATTATGAAAATGGGCCAGGACCAACCTCGGACACCTTCCCGAACCCCCGGCTCTGTGAACCCTCTCGATTTTCGCCTCATCAATATAGTAATCTTCAAATAGGAGCTTTGTGATGTCATGAATGAACCTCCTAAGGGTTCTATCTGATTCGCCTTCTGCCTCCGGTATCCCAAAGAAGCATAGGTTATTTCTCTGTTCGTTATTCTCAAAATCGTCCATCTTCAAGACCATTTCCGCTTCTCTTTGCTCTAATTTGCCCATCCTTACGTCCAGTTGCGTCTCCAGAGTGTCCAAGGAGGATTGATTATGCTCCACCGCCTGGAGTGTCTCCTCCATCTTGTCCATTCTCACGTTAATCTTGTCCATCTTGCCTCCAATATGTGCCCTCATACTCCTGATTTCGTCGAGAAGGGATGCCACATCACTCTTGGTCACTGCAGAGTCAGCTCCCCTGGTCTCCATCTTCCTTAATTCGGGGTGAGCCGTGGGATCCGGTCTGCTGGGTACGCAAATTCGACGAGCTTAGATTGTGCCTCCATGTAACCCTGGGCCCGCTTGGGATGTCCATGGGATCCCACCCCTTCCTCCTACCTTCCATCAGTGGGTACAGTTTGTACGGGATCTCCTCTGTACACGGCCTCCCCGTCACTTGGAGACCGTCAGCCTATGTAGCTTCCAAGAGGAATGTTACTCTGTGCCAGCTGCGGGGGAGGTTAAGGTCTATCTCCCAGTGATGGGGCGGGCACACACCCCTCGTTCAGGGCCACACACCCCTCCTTCTGACCCCCAGTAGCTGATGCGAGGCCTGTGGCACCTCCGTCCCCAGAAGGATCAGCACTGTTCACTGTTCGGGTATTTTCTCCAGGTGCCACTCCAGATCCCTGTGCCACTCCAGATCCCTTGTGGTACTCTGTTGACCAATCGCACCACTGTTTAACACTGGTCAATGCAGTGTTCCGGGCCCCAACCCCAGGGAGGCGGGACTGGGGACCCACACCTCCCTAGATATACCTCCCTGGTATGGGCCCAATTCATGATCAGCTGCTTGAACCCCTGGTTCTGCTCGCAACCTCCTCCTCCAACTTCCAAGGCCTGTCTCTGCCCGCCACTCCAGGCCCCTCCACTGCCACTGGGCGATTTACCAGCAAGTCCTCTTGACGTCCCCTCGCAATGTCAATTGCACGTACCGACCCAAGGGCGGCCTCACCCTTGGCCCCCACACCTCCGGTAAGCAGCCTCGCGCCCCTTTGTAGGGGGCCTCACACCTCGTGGGCCTGTATTCAATATAGCTAGAGCGTGTTTTACGTCCAAGCCGTGGAGGTCTTCTCAGTGAGGGCTCTCCAATCTCACCTCTGCTCCTTCCTGCCCCCCTCCTGATTACCCAGTTACTGGGGTGCCTGCTTCCAAAGTCACAGGGGTCGCAGCTAGTGGGTCTCCCTCTGTGGCAGAGCACCTCTCCCCTGCTCACCGCACTTCATATGATATGATAGTTTATTTATATAGCACCTATACACAATGGGCCTCATTACAATGTTGGCGGTACGTTGTGGACGGTGCCAGGTCTGACCTGGCGGGCTATGCGGCAACCGTGAGCATAACTCGTAATTGCGCAGTGCTGGTGCGTCCATGCTCCCCAACCCCATTCTGCTATATTGGGCAGAATGGGGATGGGGAGCCCGGCAATACCGCCACCCGCGGATGGGCAAATACCGGCCCATTCAACTCGTAATGGGCCGGTAATTGCCCATTCACGGGTGGCGGTTCCGGTAGTGAGTTTGGCGGTAGCTGTGCCTGTAAAACAGGAACGGCTACCGCCAAGCTCGTAATGAGGCCCAATGTGTTTCAAAGCACTTCAAGGCAAGGGAGGGAACAAGAAAAAATACAATGACATTCTTACAGGCCATGAACAGTAAGGATGGGGAATTAAATATCGTACTCGGCCTGATGTCATTTCGGATAGTGCAGGAGGGGGAGGGGCGAACACGTAGGGGGAGGGGGAGGAGACAGACGAGGTTGCTATCATACTAAGTCCAGGGCCAATTCTGATAGAGTAAGCTCATAGAATAAAGTAAGGGGAGGAGATAGGAAAAGGGAGAAAGGGAGAGGAGGAGAGAACAGAGAGTAGGCAGTCAAAAAGAGCAGGAAAGCAAGAGGGGAGAGCAAATACAATTGCAGAAGTCAGTAAAAACACAATTGCTGCAAGCCAGGATACAAGTTGAAGATGGGAACAGCATGATTCAGGGCCACCATGAGTACAAGATGCAAAGGAAGTCCAGCATGAGAGTTGAGAAAGGGTGACGCACTGTGAATCAATGAAGTCCATAAAAGTCAAATCCAGCATTGGCCACAAGACAGTGATGGTGAAACCAGAATCTATCAGGACAGACTCCTGCATCAGTAGGCTGGAGGGGTATGGGGAGGAGCAGGGTAGAACAATCAAGCAAAACAGGCAACACCTGTGTGCGAGAGGGGTGGGGGGCACACGGGAATATTTCAGATGGACCCTGTTATAGGTGGCCCAACATTGATGTTGTGTGTGCTAGTGTTTCTGTGTGAGGAAGCAGTGTGTGGTGTCCTCTTAACACATAGCTGGATGGCCTCTGTGAGTGCCCTGCAGCCTCAAATCCGCTGGATGGTGCACGAGGCACCTCTCTCCTCCTGCAGCAGGCCAGCCCCAGGCCCCAAGTGGGCATCCACGCCGGAGGCCGTACCGCACACACAGATTTTGGATCTACTGTAAGAGTAGTAGTTGATTTATCTGGGAAGCATGGTCTAGGGCATTCCAATCTCATACGACCATGAGACACACCTATTCTCTATGATAGTTGGTTCTGTCTGTAGCGGGCGACATGTGGTAATGTAGGCCACTGTTTTTGAGTTAGGATGAATAATGACTTATACACCATCGGTCCCTGGAGCATCTAGCCTGTAGGGGTGGATCAGGGTCTACCATTGTTAGAAAAGATTTCCATTTCATGTGTAATTGTCCCTCCAGTTGTGTACCCCACAACGTTTTGCTGCTGTTATACACCATTGTCTGGCTTTGTCAGTGGAGCATAGCCTTCAGCTGCACTCCCCTGGCCTTTCCACTCACTTTATTATGGGGAAACTGACATGCCCTTAAAGACAGTCTGTACTGGGAGACTTTGTTTCCCTTCGTCCTTGTCAATGTTGCAGCTTTTCTGCAACATATTGCAAGTGCGCAATGTACCTTCCAGTATAGGGCACTTGGGTCTTCCTGTCATTTCTAAAGGCCCTAGATACTCTGAAAGGATTTTTTAGCAGAAGTGCAGATGTGCCTTGGACAGGGCTGGTGGCAGCTTATCTTTTCATGTATTTTTAACGCTTTCCTGCCAGGTAAACCGCATTTACCGCGTTTGGCACAAATAGGTGGCCTGGCTCCAATATGGCCATGCCACGATGTTCTTTGTCCTGTTCTTTGGCCATCTTGCCCCTTCACCTTCCCCAGGTCGAGCCGACCTGTGTCAGTCCTTATTTGGGCATGCATTCTCCCGCGAAACCCAAGCTTTGGGAGGCTTATGCATGCCTTGTGTGTGTGCTTCCAGGATGTGGCCTGGACTGTCTGGTTCCAATACACATCCTGGGTGCCAGAGAGTCTGGTGTGCTGTGAATGCCTGAGACTACTGTGGTCCATGATCAGTCCACGTATGGTGTGCCTGTATGTGAGCAGATCTCCCATCTTCGTTTTGGCATGAAGGAGATTCTAAATAGGAGAAGGCTCCAAACACCCATACCATGTCGATCTCTTGAGTTCTCACTGAAAGAAGGATAGGATCCAAGTATCCTGAAACTAAGAAGATAAGTTGAGGTACTGCTGGTGACCCACTGGAATGTTTGGCACCCTCAGCCCGCTGTTGTCCCGCTGCACCCCTTTGCATCTGATCGAACTAGAAGGTCTGCAAAGCTGCTTTGACACATTGGAATAGTGGGACTAACTATTCTCGGCACCTGAATCAAACCCTGCAAGTAAGCCTTCTCGGAAGTGTCCCTGGGCCTACGAGCGGGCTTCCCAGGTTGCGCAGGACCTTTCCTCTGATAACGCCACCGTTTTGATGAGGCCCTTGAAACTTGGTACATCGCAAGCTTTGTGTTCACGGCACTCTCACACCGAATTTCGTATACTTGGCATTCCTAGGTCTTGTTACGCTCACCTGGCTCCCACAGAGGCGTCGATCTAAACTGGACAGCTGCGGTCTCCACCAATGTGACGCGTAGGGCCGAGATGACGGACTGGACTGGCCCACCTAGCTTCGTTTGCTTGGCCCGTAGGAATATTCTTCTGCAAATGGAGAAAGGGGATTAACCACCTGTGGAGTTGAGCGTAAATCCCCCCACCCCCGCTGTTCTCCCCACAGATCACCTTTGATGTCCCCTCTTATAGTCTCGCCTGATGGTTTGAAAAGATGAGCTCTCCATCCTGCATTGAGCGCAGGGGCGCGTTGATAACCAGTTGCTTCACTGGCTCGAAGGAATTGGTGAGTTCCAGAACAATATTGACTCTTAAAAGTATGTAGTTCATAAGAGTTCACATGTCTGACTTTCACTCTTGTCCGATTCCTTGCAGTTTGCAGCTTAACCCCAGGGAAGAATTCCTTGTGGTAGCTGACGAAGTTCAGGTAAGGATTTGGCTTATCCTACACAGTTCAATAAAATAAGGCCAGAATGTAACCTGTTGCTTGCTGCCTTGTTCAGGTGTGCAGAGAAAATATGAAGTTCGGGGAATAATGCCTCCGGCGGTAAAATTAGGTAAGTCTATTGCGGTGAGAAGAGTTCCCCTTGTTTGTCCCTTTGTCTCACCTTGTTGTCCTTTTGTTCCCCTTAGGGGCCGGGGTACGGCGAGGATGCAATGGAGACTGCGCCGACCCGTGAAAGGAATAGTACCCCTGGCGGTAATCAGGTAAGTCTATGGGGGTAGTTACTATTGCCTCTGTTTATTCCCTTGGCTCACCTTTGCTGTTCTTGTGTTCCCCTTAGGTGCCAGAGTGCGGTGGGAACGTGCAGAAGGATGCGGTGGATCGTGAGGATGCTGCAAAGGCCGTTGAGTTCAGCGCGGCGCTGCAGCAGGCGAGGCGGCGCGCGTAAAATGCTTCTTTCTTCCAGCTCAAAGGCGCGGTGGATCCGGAATTCAGGTAAGGATCGAAGGTTTTGCTCTTATTCTAACCTCTTCTCCTTCTGTTCCTCCCTTTTTCTAGGAGCTGCAGACTCGCTGTGGCAGAAGACTGGATGCAGGCTTGCAGACACAGTGAACGTTACGCTGCTGGATGCAGAATAACGCGAAGCGTGTGCTGCTCTTCGGGCGTGGTTTAAATAGGCTCCAAAGTAGTCCCAGGTAAGTATTCCTCCCCAGCCCCACCCGAGTAAAAAATAGTCCCAAGGTAAAATAGTCCCTTCCAAGCCTCATTTGGCTTGGAGCTCTGCAGCATGGTCGACATCAGGTAAGCTTGCAGCATGGTCTGCATCAGGTAAGTTCTACTCTATGAGCCTGGCGCCTATGGCGCCAGGACTGACTCTCAATATGAGCCTGGTGTCATGGGCGCCAGGACCGCACCCAAACAGCCCCTAGCAGGGGTTTTTGGGCTTGCTCAAAATAATTTGATGCCTGCTTCCGGGGTTGCTGGACCCGGTCTGGTGCCCTGGGGGTAGGCATCATGACAGCACTCCCCCGCAAGGCCCCTCCTAAAGTCATTCTTCCCCGTGGTTTTGGTTTGTCTGGGAAATTTCTGTGGAATCTTTTCACCAATCGAGGTGCATGCACGTGGTCACTAGGTTCCCAAGACCTTTCCTGTGGTCCGTAACCTTTCCAGTCGATTAAATAAAAACGTTTTGACTTCACCATCTTGGAGTCCAGGATGTTCTTACCTTCAAATTCGGGTTCCCCGTCTGTAAGGACGGGGTCTGGTGGCTTGGTTAGTCTTGTCCCTGGTTGCACTAGCTTCAAAAGTGACACATGAAAGACGGGATGAATTTGCATATTAGCAGGTAAGTCCAACTTGACGGCCACCGGGTTGATAATGGCCTTAATAGAGTAAGGTCCCAAATATCTAGGGTTAAAGGTCCGCGTTCCCCGTTCCCTTGAGAGGTATGTGTTTTGTGGCCAACCATACTTTGTCCCCTATCTGGTACTGTGGAGTATCACTTCTATGCCGATCAGCATCTTTCTTATATTTCTCCTTCGCCTGTTTTAAATGTGCAGTTGCCTCTTTAAAGGCTTGTGTAATCGTAGCGTGTAGATGGTCCACTGTGGGCATTTCTAAGTGTTGGGGTGAGACAAGGTCTGAGGTTCGAGGGTGGTGCCCATATAGGGTATAAAAGGGGCTTTGTCCAGTTCCAGAATGTACTGAATTATTGTATGCATATTCAGCGATCCAAAGAATGTCCTTCCAATTACTCTCAGTCTGATGTAACATACAACGCAGGTATTGTTCAAGAGTCTGGTTGGTCCTCTCCGTTTGACCATCGTTCTGGGGGTGGTGACTGGTCGATAATCTCACGTCGATTTGCGCCAATTGACAAAATGTCTTCCAAAAATGTGAAATGAATTGACTGCCCCGGTCACAGACCAACATGGACGGAAATCCATGTATGCGGACAATGTTTTCGAGGAATTCTTTGGCCAGGATTGAGGCTGAAGGCAGTCCTTTTAAAGGAATAAAGTGGGCCATCTTGGAAAAAAGATCCACAATAACTAGAATGGTGTTAAACCCATTACAAAGAGGTAGATCAGTAATAAAGTCTAACGATAAGGTGTGCCATGGTGTAGGTGGAATGTCTAAAGGTTGTAAGAGTCCAGCTGTTTTTTTCTTTTGACTTTTGTTTTGGGCGCAAATGCCACAAGACATCACAAATGATTTAATATCCTTTCGCCAGGTGGGCCACCAGAATTGTCTTTTAATTTTAGCTTCAGTTTTTGCAATACCTGGGTGCCCCTCCATTAGGGTATCATGATAACGAGAAATGACTAGCTCTTGTAGTTCCTTGTGTGGCAGAAATAGCTGCCCTTGGTAATAAGGCAGATCATTGGTGACAGAGTAGTCCGGGCCTTTCTTTACCCAGTCCTGCAGGGCTGTAGGATCAAGGAGTTGCTGGATCTTTACCTGAATGTCCTCTAGTGTCTGTAGAGTAGTCATGCCAAGAATCCTTTGTTCGGAAATTATAGGTACTGGTTCTGGGTTCATTTCTGCCTCTCCCATCCCTATTCGGGATAAGGCGTCTGCTTTACCATTCTTACAACCTGGTCGATAGGTTATCACGAAATTGAACTCAGCAAAGAACAATGCCCATCGGAGTTGACGTGACGATTGGGCTTGGCTGTTTTTAAATACTGTAAGTTCCGGTGATCGGTGATCACAGTAGTGGTATGCCTGGCACCGAGAAGATAGTGCCGCCAAGCCTTGAAGGCGGATTTAATGGCTAATAACTCCTTGTCGGTAACCGCATAGTTTAACTCGGGTGTCGAGAACTTTCTGGACCAAAATGCTGCTGGGTGAAGCTGGCCAGTTCCAGGGTCCTTTTGAGACAGAACAGCTCCCATGGCTAGACTGGATGCATCAGTTTCCACTATGTATGGAAGTTCAGGGCGCTGGTGCTTTAACACAGGTGCAGAGGTGAATTTCGCTTTCAGCTCTTGGAAGGCTTTTTCAGCTTCTTCAGTCCACATAAAGCGTTTATTTTTCGCAAGAGTGCTGTGATGGGATGTACGACATGTGAAAAATCTGGGATGAATCTGCGGTAGAAATTGGCAAAGCCGAGCATGCTTTGTACTCCTTTAACTGAACTTGGTGATGGCCACTTAAGGATTGCGTCCACCTTCCGTGAGTCCATTCGGACTCCCTTTGGGGTCAGGATAAACCCAAGGAATTCAACTTCTGTGGCATGAAAAACGCATTTTTCTAGTTTTGCATATAGTTAGTGCTGGCGCAATTTCTCAAGGACTGCTCGAATATGCTTCACATGGTCAGATTCTGAAGAGGAGTATACTAGAATATCATCGATATACACGACAACACAAACGTCAATGAGTTCACGAAGGACATCGTTCATGAAGTATTGGAAGGCTGCTGGTGCATTGCACAACCCGAAAGGCATCACCTGGTATTCGAATAACCCGTCGCCCTCTTTTACACGTACCAGATGGTATGCCCCCCGGAGATCTAATTTAGTGTATATACAAGTGTCCTTCACTTGGTCTAGTAGTTCAGGGATCAGAGGCAATGGGTATCGGTTCTTAACAGTTATCTGGTTCAATGCGCGGTAGTCTATGCACGTTCTGAGGTCACCTTCCTTTTTGGGCACGAAGAACAAAGCTGAAGATGCAGGGGACTTGGATGGGCGAATAAAGCCATTGGCAAGGTACTGGTCTAAGTATTGTCGTAGGTGAAGGTTCTCAGGTTCCGTAAGGGCATAGATCCTGCTACAAGGGGGTTGTGCACCGGGTATGAGATCGATTTGACAATCATACGATCTGTGAGGAGGTAAGGTGTTTGCCTGTTCCTTTTGGAAGACATCCTGGAATTCTTGGTATTCTGGAGGTAGTTGCATGACTGCTGTGGTTACTGTGGCCATGCCTGCGTTCTGATTTTTCTTTGGGTAACAGGTTTGTGCACAATCCGGGAAGGTTATTCTCTTCTCTCGCCAATCAATACAAGGATTATGTGTTTCCAACCAAGGTATCCCCAGTATTATTTGGAACTGTGGGGCTTTGATTAGATCAAACACAATAGTCTCTCGATGCCCATCCTGACCCAATAGTGTCATCTCTGCGCTGGAATGAGTTACAGGCCCAGAGGCAATTTCAGTTCCATCGACTGTGGTGATGACATCTGAGGTGGTTTTTCGGCAGAGAGGTAGATTCATCCTGGAAGCCAATTCATAGTCCACATAGTTTCCTATGGCCCCGCTATCAATGTATGCCCTTACTGCGTGCATACGCAATGGCTGCCCTGGATCTACGAGGATCATTGGTATGATGAAATGCGAGGTCTGAGTATCCTTCTTCAAGCTCAGCAAGCAGAGCTCTACGCTTGTCGGGCGTGGTTGTTTCCCGAGTCTGACTCCATATGGCTTTTATCAGCAGCTCCTACCACCTTCTTGGGTGGTTTTACAGGGCAATCCCATAGAAAATGCCCAGAAGTTCCACAATATAGACACAATTGCATTGGCCGTCTCCTTTCTCTTTCCTTCTGGGTTAAGGGTCCTTTAACCCCTCCGATTTTCATGGGTTCTGAAGCATCTGCTCCTTTGGGGTTAGCGTGGGTTTTGACCAACACCTGATTCTCAAACTTGGCGCGATCAGCCTTTCGGTTCTGAAGTCTGTGATCTAACTGGACCACTAAGTCTATATATTCAGCGCAGTCTTGAGGTGGGTTCACGACTTGAGCAGGAGAAAGGGAAATAACTGCAGCGCACACCGGAGGCCCGCGGGCGAAAAGAGACGCATCAGGCCTACTGGGCAGGGCAGGAGTGGGGGCGCTCCAGGCGGGAGGAGATCGCAGCCCCGTCCCCGTCCTTGCGCTGGGGAACGGACGGAGTGGAGCGGCCTCTGGGAGGCGGATGCGCTCTTGGCCGCACAGCGGGCTCTCCCGCCGACCATCGGGCGGGCGGGGCTGGCTGAGCCGGGGAAGAGACCCCGGGAAAGGAGGTACCTTCGGGGCACACCAGAGGAGCTGTTATTGGCCCGGCGGCAGAGCCTTGGATCGGAGGCCCGCAGGGGACGGGCGCATGCAGGGGGGCCCGCGCAGGTCCTTTAGAGCGGTGGCGAGCTCTGGGCAGGAACCCCGGCCCGTGAAGCGGAGTACGGCCCCGGGCGGCGAGTGGAAACGACCAGAGAAGTGAGGTGAGCGGCGAGAGGAGCGGGGCCCGGGTGACATTTGCGCTCGGCTGGCGTCGGCTCCCCGCGCGGCCTCGAGGAGGAACTGCCCCACCACACACGACCCCAACGGGCCCCCAAGGCAACCTTAAACACTGCAAGGCCGGGGATTCAGGCCTGGTCAGGAACAGCAAAGCAAGGAACTCAGACTCGGTCGGAAGTGACTCCCTGGGACCAGGGGGTGCCCACCGACCCTCGAGCCACAAATATGGCGGCTAAAAACAAGGGCAAGGCCAATAAGAGCGGCCAGTCGCAGCCGGACGCCTCAGGCCCCATCATGGCCCTCTGGGCAAGCAAGGACGCAGCCGAGGAACGCAGGGCCACACAGGGGGGAAGAATGGAGCAGGATCACGCCGAGACCCTGGAAGCGTCCGCTCAGATCTCACCCCAGGACCTGCATGGGGAGCTGCTTTCATTTCAAGCGTCTTTGGGGAAAACCTTTCAAGAGCAATTTCAATTAATGAGGTCTGACATCAACCAGGCGCTGGCCGAAATCAAGCAGGAATTGGGGCAACTGGGGGAGAGAACGGACATAGTCGAGAAAGGCCTGCAGGAGATAGGCAGAGAGGCCAAGGAGAACAGTGAAGCTATTGAGAGGCTCGACACGGCAACGCGGAACCTGGAAATAAGAATGGAAGACATGGAAAACAGGTCTCGGCGGATCAACATCAGGTTGAAGCTCCTGCCGGAGACGGTGCAAGACTGGGACCTGAAGGAAACGGTTCAAGGAATTTTTGCGGAGCTACTGGGCGAGTCTTCACCTGATCGGATCGAATTGGACAGGGTCCACAGAGTGGGCTTCCTCAATAGGAACCCGAAGTCTAGGCCGCGGGACGTGTTAGCAGCGTTTACAAGATATGCTCAAAAAGAGGCAGTACTCAAGGCCGCTAGACAAAAAGAGCCGATATCCTTATAACGACCAACGTATTGAACTGTACCAGGACCTCGCCAGCAGTACCTTGCTCAAGAGGCGACAATGGAGCCCCCTCACCCTGAAGCTTAAAGAAAAGGGGATTAGATGTAAGTGGACCTTCCCTTTTGGACTTGTCTTCCATTTGGCTGGTTCTCAGAAGCGGATAACCACGATGCAGGAAGGAGCAGACCTACTTCAAATTGACCTGGATCAAGAACTGTCTGGCGAATCGAGGGTGGTGGGCCCGAGCAGCTCCTCGGAGGCGGGAAGTGGTGTCAGAACCAGGCCATGGGAATGGTCACTGGTCGGAGAGGGGAAAAGGAGAAGGCCCGTGCGGCGGAGGCCCCCCTCGGGAAGGAAGCGGATGCGGAGCCAGCGGAGGTGGAGTGAGCTGGACCAGAGGAGAGCTAATCGGGTACCTGAATGATCTCAGGGGGTGGTGGACACAGAGGCTGTTTTGATTACAAGGAGGGGAGAGGGTGCTAAGAGCAAACATCATGGGATCACTAAGGGCGAGGAAGCCTAGGGGGCTGGGGGGAGGCGGGCGGACCAAGTTTTAAGGTCACTAGGGGTAGGGAGGGGGGTGGGGGAAAAGGGGAAAAGGGGGGGAGGGATCCTCAGGTGCTGTACGCGGGGCGAACTAGAAGTGACCCGCGCATCCGGGTAACAGACATGAGGCAAATGAGTGGGAGAGGGGAGCTGCTGGGGGCTCATGAACGGCAGGGACAAGTGTCTAATCACAATTCAAGTGGGTAACGCATAATGTAAGGGGCCTAAATACCCTGCTGAAAAGGAAAAAGCTGGAGCAATTTACGAAGTGGGCAAAACCAGACTTTGTGGGATTACAAGAGACACATCTGCTTCGCAAGGACCAGAGTCGCTTAAGGTTGAGAGGGTTCGATCAGGTGTTTCAGGCGTCTGGTCCCACGAAATCGGGGGGGAGGGGGTGGCGCTGGCCATCAGGGGCACGGTGAACTTCCGCTTGGAGGACACCCTAAGGAGGGTAGGTTTGTTGTGGTAAAAGGCACAATTGTGGAAGAGATGTATAGAATAGGGGTGATCTATGCGCCCAACACAGGGCAGGACTCCTTCCTCTGCGATCTCATGAGGAAAATAGGTGACTGGGCAAGAGGGCAGATAATCCTAATGGGAGACCTGAATATAGCTTGGAACATGGTCAAAGATAGGTCAGGAGGGACTAAAAGCCGTGGGGGAGGGGCGGTGGCCTCGGCGGAACTCCGGGACAAAGTAGAGAGCATAGGGTTGAGGGACGTCTGGAGGGAATTGAAGGGGGACGAGGAGGGCTACACATTCCTCTCTGAAGTTCATGGGACCCAGCCCAGAATTGACTACATCTGGATCTCGGCCAATCTGGTGGGTAAGGTCAAAGAGATAGAGGTTGGGCCCATGGGAATAGCAGATCATAAAATATTGTCGATGCAGCTGGAACTGGGAAAGAGGAAGAGGGGGCTGTGGGATTGGAAATACCCGGAACACCTGCTGTGGGACCCAGTGGTAAGAGAGGAGATAGAGGGCAAGATGAGAGAGTTCTTCGATAATAACAAGAGAGGGGACACGGGTGAAGACACAAGATGAGATGCATTTAAGGCCACATTGAGGGGGGAAATTATAGCAGCTAAGGCACAGAGACAGAAACAGCTACAGGCACTGGAGTCCCGGCTAGAAGCGGAATTTGAGGAGGCGAGAGGCAGGGTAGCGGCAAACCCCAGCAGGATTAACCAGAAGGACTACAGGAGGGCAGTAGGACAATTGGGGATCCTTCGGACCAAAAAAGCAGAGGGGGCCTTGCTTTTTGTGAGGCAAAGATTTTATGCAAGAGGGAATAAGGCGGACGCCCTGCTGGCTCGCCTCCTTCGGGGAGCTGCCTCTAGAAACACAATTACGGCTCTAAACTAAAATAGGGGTGAAAGGGTTACTCGAATAGTAGATATTCAAGAGGCCATGGCCGAATTTTACGAGACCTTATATGCTTCGCAGCACCCCTGCGGCCAAGCCCAAGAGAAATTTCTGGAAAGGGTTAACCTGCGTAAAATTGAGGGGGATGCCCAGATTGGATTACAACAAAAGATAACGGAGGAGGAAGTGAGGGGGGTTATTCAGAAGCTGCCCGCAGGTAAGGCCCCTGGCCCTGATGGGTACACTGCGTCCTTTTATAAGACCTTTGCGGGAGTGCTGGTTCCACACTTGACCTACCTTTTCAATTCTTTTCTAGGTAGTGGGCAAATCACCCCGTCCATGAAAGAAGCTAAGATCTCTCTGATTCTGAAGGAGGGCAAGGACCCCCTTGAAAGATCCTCCTATAGGCCAATAGCGCTCATTAACGTAGATGCAAAAATCTACACTAAGATCCTGGCGAAGAGGCTCGAGGGGCTCCTCCCGGATTTGATCCACCAGGATCAGGCGGGATTCATGAAGGGGAGGCAGACAGCTGATAATATTAGAAGGGTGGCCCATAGGGTGGAAAAGGCGGAAAAGACTCGCACACCGGCAGTACTCCTGTCCTTAGACGCTGAAAAAGCGTTCGACCGGGTGGAGTGGTCCTTCCTTTTCAAAACCATGGAAAAAATGGGGTTAGGAGGCGCTTATTTACAGATGGTCAAGGCAAACTATGAGGGCCCGCGAGCGAGGGTGGTGGTTAACGGGGCTTTAACTAGATCATTCCAACTCAGAAGAGGTACAAAACAGGGATGTCCCCTATCACCCCTGTTGTATGCATTTTACTTGGAGCCCCTCCTGCAGGCAATTCGGGAATCTGAAGGAATACAGGGAATACTGTTCGGGGGCAGGCAGCACAAGGTAGCGGCCTTCGCGGATGACATGTTGCTTGCCCTGACCAATCCCATAGAGTCGAGTACGCAAGCCTGGCTGCTACTAGAAGACTTTGGGTAAGTATTCCTCCCCAGCCCAACCCGAACTGATGGACCTGACATTGGCAAGGGAGGAGAGGGAAGAGTTAAGGGGGACGACGCCCTTTGCCTGGCGACCGGGGGGAATTACGTACCTAGGGGTGAGAATCTCTCCAGCTCTACGTGGATGGTATGCAGCAAACTACCCCCCACTCCTGCAAAGAATTAAGAAAGCCCTCCTTAAGTGGCGGAACCTGCGGATTTCCTGGCTGGGGAGGCTAGAGGCACTTAAAATGGTTACCCTGCCGAGGCTGCTTTACCTCTTCCAAGCTATCCCTCAAGCAGTCCCGGCCAGCTTCTTCAAGGAGCTCCAGGCGATAACAAATGAGTTTATATGGGAGGGAAAAAGGGCAAGGGTGAGTAGGATGCAACTTATGGCCCAGAGAAAAGGGGGGGGCTAGCTTTTCCCAACTTCCGTCATATTACGAAGCTGCCCAACTGAGGGTGATCAGGGAATGGCTGCGGGAGGGGGAAGGAAAACACTGGGTCCAGATGGACAGAGCGGTCACGCGACACGAACTAGGGGAGGTCCTGTGGCTACCCAGACAGCACCGTCCGGGCCATATGTACCTTAGCTCGATCACCAAACTAGTTGCAGATAACTGGGACAGACTGGTCCAACGGAAGGAAATTACAACCTACCGGTCCCCCTTCACCCCCATCTTCAATAATAAAAACTTTACCCCGGGGTTGGAAAGAGGGGCATTCCGGAACTGGCGGGAGGGAGGATGCCGTTGGATGCGGGATATGTTTATAGGAGGGGAGATCAGTTCTTTTGTAGATTGTAAAAGGGACTTCGCACTGGGGGAAGGTGAACGGCTGAGATACTCACAGCTGCGACACTGGCTTCTATACCCCCTAAATAAGGAGGCGGCCACTAGATCACCGACCCTCTTTGAGAAATTCCTGATGACCAACGATGGCTCGAAAGGCCTTATCTCGCAGCTTTATAAGATCTTGGATGAGGCTACCCCGAGGCCGCAGTGGGCATACATGGGAAGGTGGGAAAAAATACTGGGCAGGGAAATAGAGAAGACAGAGTGGGAAAAGCTTTGGAGAAAGATCCCCAAACTAGCGAGAGCCTCACAAACCCGGGAGGCCTGGTATAAGATATGATATGGGTGGCACTATACCCCAGCTCGGCTGCGCAGGATCTACCTGGTCTTGTCAGGAACTTGCTGGAGGGGATGCGGCCAGGAGGGCACTGCGGAACATATCTGGTAGCGATGCCCAAAAATAGTCCCGTTCTGGGGAGACATCAAGCAGGCGATGGAACAAGTGTTTGGGGCAGAGGGAGGCATACCCCCGGAATGGTCACTATTAGGATTGAGGCCAGCAGAAGGGCCGGCGGGTTCGAGGGGCAGGGAAAGAGCGAGGGTGATGCTCACTCTAGCAGCAATGACAATCATAGCCCAGAGATGGAAGAGCTCGAACATACCAATGTTTTAAGACTGGCTGCGTAAAGTCTGAGAGATAATAGCAATGGAATGGGCCTCCTATGCAATGAACAACACAATACAAAACTTTGCGGGCGAGTAGGGTGAGGTCCTTTCCTTTCTCAGAGACGATTTCAGGATCGCGTGGCACCCGCAAGGTTTAAGACTTCTGGATCTGGAATAACCCCAATTAGACACTTTGTGGTGACATGGAGCTACGGAGACTTTGGAACAGCACCGGGGGGGAGGGGGAAAGGGAGGGAGGGAGGAGGGAGTTATGGGGATTGTTAAAGTTGTTGAAAATTCAATAAAGAGAAATAAAAAAAAAATAGCTTCCAAAGTAGTCCCAGGTAAGTATTCCTCCCCAGCCCCACCCGAGTAAAAAATAGTCCCAAGTTAAACTAGTCCCTTCCAAGCCTCATTTGGCTTGGAGCTCTGCAGCATGGTCTGCATCAGGTAAGCTTGCAGCATGGTCTGCATCAGGTAAGTTCTACTCTATGAGCCTGGCGCCTGTGGTGCCAGGACTGACTCTCCATATGAGCCTGGCGCCATGGGCGCCAGGACCGCACCCAAACAGCCCCTAGCAGGGGTTTTTGGGCTTGCTCAAAATAACTTGATGCCTGCTTCCGGGGTTGCTGCACCCGGTCTGGTGCCCCGGGGGTAGGCATCATGACAGGTCTGGAGTAAAAAGAGAGCACCCGAACCAGAGTACACTCGGTTACTGTGTCGCCCAGCAGTGGTGACGAACTTTGCACGAGCATTGCAGCTGTGCCCCTCTGTACCCTGAAGGCTGCTACAGTGAAACTGGCCTGATCCATCCACCAGGAGCGGAGAAATCACCACTGTCCCATTTGGGCATCAACACTGTAACTTTGTCGCTGGAAGCCGCAAAGCTGTGAGATTGCTGCATTTGAACCTGCAACCGAACTGTACTCGACTGCCGAAATGTGGTCTGGAGTGCGCCAAGGGTCGGTGAGTAATTGCAACCCTTACTGGTGGCCCCTAGCGCATCCATCAATTTTTATGCATGAGTGGCCCCTGAGTACCCCTCTCCTTTCCACTGCTAGCCTGAGTTAGTGAACTATTCCCAACTCCTGGAACCTGTTCTGGCCTCACAGGGAGACACTCCACAAATAGTGGGAACCTACTCTGCATCACCTCACCTACCTTCCTGACCTGCTACAGACCCTACAAGAGACCACGTTTTCGCCCATCTGCACTACCACATGCGCCCGCATTGCAAGTACATTTGAGCAATAGGCTCCCCTCTTCTTAGGGAATGGACTGCCTTTCAGTTAGGATTGTGATTACTGCAGAAATGCCTAAAGACTCTTTACACTACCTGCTTCCTTCCCTTTTCTTGGTTGTGGACCCATTTCGTGCATTAACCCTTTAGGCCCCTTGCCTTTGTATACATGTATTTTAGTAGGATTGTGTTGGTTTAAAAATGTTACTGTTAGTAACTATTGTGTTGAAACTCAAAGGCCTTGAATACATGTATTTGTATTTTTAATATATATGCACCTGACTGGCAGTGATTTATAAGTGTCCTTTACTCTGTGTGCTCATTGATGTCCTTCAGGCAACTTCACCCCTCCTGAGACCTAGTCTTTACCACCGCCAAAACTACCTTGATTGGTCTGGCTTTGTCCAGAAGGTTACCCTGTTCCAAGACACTAGGCTGGCCTTCTCAACCTCTCCCCACCAGGTAAGAGTTCAGAAAAACATCTTAACAAATTGGTGTACAGCGGTGGGATAGGACTGAAGGTATCCAGTGTTGCACACTAGTGAAGACATTTCAGATTATCCCTACACAGGACACATAGTGACCTAGTAGTGATAACTGTAAAGGCCATAGACATATCTACAATTATGGAAAAAATTACCAATATAACCTTAAATGCTTCTAACTCAGAAACACTTAGAATGGTGTGTGCTGAGAGAGGTTTACCTGCTCAAGACACAACATTGGAAATGATCCAAAGAATTATGGAATGCCAAGAGGTGCAACTCAGTTCCATAACCTCTGATAAGAGTGCAATAGGAGTTGGAGCTGCTTCCACTGGCAGAACTGACAGGTCTGTCGCTGCCCTCATCCATGGTTCCCATGATGACAGGGATGATGTGATGTCCATGTAACGCTCACCTGGTATCCACAGGGATGCCACCCGATCTGGCTGGACTGCTTCCGACCTGGACCCACTCCCTTTGGTTCTTGTTCTGCTAAGGACTTAGTCTGGAATACAGAATTTCTGATTTTAGCTTATAGTCTCGTTTTCCCTGAGCATACCGCCCTTGTGGACCCAACGACGCCCTAGTGTTTTCCTCACCTTGGTTTACGATATGGTGCGTTCTCCGTCCTGCTATTCTGTGCAGGGGTGCGTCGTGGATGGGCGCACCACAACCGAGTTGCTTCACTGGTGCTGGCCCTGTGAGTCTAGTCCTGCTGCAACTCAGTTTCTCGGGTAAGTCTGCTGTTTTGACAGCTTGTCCTTAATTACAATTGCCCCTGTTAATGTCTTTCCTTCTCTCTTAGGTGCGGAAGGAGTTCTGAAGATGCCGTGCTGGCTGGGGCTGTGCTCGAGATGGTAAGTGGAAGTGCGGAGCGTGCCGCTATGTCCCTCTCTTGCAGGCCGCCGGTATGTTCTGGATGATACGCTGCTGAGAGGATGAGGAGCGGTGAGTAGGTGTTATGCAAATTGCCTCCGAGTAAATTATGCGTGTTAATCAGTCTTGCCTTTTCTCTTGCAGGTTGTCAGAAGACCGGAATGGCCCTGAAGCAGAAGCAAGTTCAACTCAGGTAAGCGTGAGACTGCCGATTGTTGTTTAAATGTGAAGGATAAACGCTTACTAATGCTGCTTTTCTATTTCTTCCCCAGGTTGCGGCTTCCAAGAGAGAGCGAGCGAGCGTTCGCCGATATGCTGGATGTTCTGGAGGGGATGGCAGGAGCTGGACTCGCTAACAGGTAAGAGTACTAATGGTGTTCTTCTTGCAGGTGTCGGCCCGGAATTCTGAAGAAGACAGGTTGTGGTGAAAGTCACGCTGCGAGAGCAGAGCAACGCGAAGCTTGTTCTCCAACTTGGGCGTGGCTTATATAGCCTGCAGGTATCCCAGGTGCCTTCAGGCCAGTCCACACCCTAAATGCTAGACCGCATGGTTCAGTTCTAGAACTGACCCATGTGGGGACATCCATGTTGGGACACTGCCATTGTGAACTCCAGTTCCCCCTTCTGCCATATGAGCCTGGCACCAAAGGCGCCAGGACTGACTCCAAGAGAGTCTTGGGGAACATGATTGGGCCCTTGGCGCCATGATGAGACACCGTGGTGCGGCCCAGGGGGCCTGACTGCCAGGGCGAGGGGTAGTGGTCATGACAGTCCAATATTTCCTCTGCAAGCTCTGATGCTGAGACCATGCTGGAATTCAAGAATCAAAAGCTGCTATTTAAGCAGAAGAAGCTTGAATTTTACATGGCTAAGCTGAAGATAGAGCAGGCAGAAAAACAGAAGGACAGGGATCACCAGTTGAAACTGGCCAAGCTTCAAGTTTCCAAGGGATATGACATGGGTCTGGGTCCTCCTCTAATCCAAGATTACCTAAAGATCTGCATCTGAAGTTCAAGTGGTTGTGAATGCTGATAAAATTGCATGGTTGCTCAGCAGACTACCCCATTCTGGCTGCAATGCTATTATGGAGATGAAAAAACAAGAGGGTTTCTGCACCCATCTATTACAGTGCCACACATAGATTTATCTTTTTTGGTTAAGATTTATTAGGTAGCCCATAGTGATTACACGTGTTTCGGCACCTTTGACGTGCCTTTCTCAAATCTGGGCAATACAGTGCAAGTTACTGTTTTCAGAATAGTTCACAAATGCAAAAAGTAAATATTTTGTAAAGAAAAAAAGAAAAAAATGAAAAATAAGTAAATATCGTCATATTAATCTTCATATATGTTGCATTTTGTTTTTCACATTATTTCAAACATTAAGTTGGCACAACATAAGTGAAAATACAGTTTTGAGAAAATTATATATTCCACGTGATGTAAATTAATAACACATACCATCATAGTTGTCAGTTTTGATGTTGAAAATTTATCAAAGAAGAGGTGAGGAGGGGGGGAATAAAAAACTAAACTTTGTAAGGGTGATATTGGATGCAACCTTAGACAGTTGGCTAATTTGCTATTGTTCATGTCCTTTTTTATAAATTAATTACAAAGAAGCTTACCTATTGTTTGGTGTTCAAGAATAACCTCTCTAACAACATATTCGAATTACTGGAGTCCCATCAGACTCGTACCGTAGCCTCAGCTTTAGTGGTAAAAGATAATAAACATAGTGTTAATTACTCTATATGTGCTCAAAATACGTTAATTTTAATTTTAATGTCTGCCCATTCATGTGCATTTGTTAAATGGAAAAATCTCCATAGTTCCACTTCTTATTTTGTCAAAGTTACGTAGCTGTTAGTTACAGCCCATCTCCTACCGAGGAGTAGAGCTATTACCCTTCCAATACAAACACTTTAACCTTAAACATTAATTCTGCATTACAAAAACGAACAGCGGTACATAATAGCCGCCTGCTTTTCATGCGGATCTGAACCTAATTGGAGGTGCAGATGGGTGGTCCCGCATAGATTGCTAGGGCTTATCTACAAATTCATGTGTCCTGCATCACGCGTCGCGTCCCTTCTGAGAGCTCGCTCGGGTTGCCGTGTGATATATATGTATTGTATCCACGGTAACCTGTTCGTCCTATCTCCATTTCGGATTCTGAGGAAAAACTCGGCGGCCATCTTACCGCAGAGTTATGACTCTTATTTATTACTTACAATTTCGCTTCTCATGATAGTTTCTTTTTTACGAATATTAATTCTTGTTCCTTAATTACAAGTTTATTGCAAAACTTGTTTTCAGCGGGAAGGCAATTGAACTCAGCCATATTAACGCAGAGTTTTGACTCCTATTTGTTACTTACAAATATGTTTCTCATATTACTTTCTTATTTACGAATAATACTCTTGTTACTTAAATACAAGTTTATCTCGGAAAAAAGATATATGTATATATCTTTCTTGTTTTTAGTGGGTTAATTGAACTCAATCATGTAGTTCTATACTACTGTGGACTCATGGGAGTTGTGGTCCATATGTAAATATCAGTTTCCGTCTTACCCCTTCAGTAATTTTGATTAAATTTGAACAATCTGGGAAAACATAACAGGTAATATGTTTGTTAGCCTTACGCAAAATCTATTTTGTAAACTTAACTATGTTTTGCATATATTTACCACGTAGTTATACGTGTGTATGTACCCCTGACCTCATGGGGATTGTAGTTTTCAAAACCTGTTCTAGTATTCAGCCCGTTCTCCTTAGTTTTTCTAGGGAGATACGTTTGCTTATGGTTAACAGTTTCCTTTATCAAAACATATATTTCCTGCAATTTTAAAACAGAAGAACCATTGTGTCGTCAGCGCAGGTGCACAAAATGTATAAGAATGTAATCACATGATATTTGAAAGGTCATATCTTCACATTGAAATTTAACTGGTATGTGTTTTTATACTTCCCTATTAGTCAACTTATGTGATATAGAATTTTGGAATATTTTAAAGTTTATTCATATGAAGTCCCGCTCCAAACAGGTTCAGCCTATTGTTTCCTGCACACTGTAAACGTATTTGGTCCATGATTCTTTACAAGAAATTAGACATCTCATTGTCAGTGTTCAGACCAGACTCAATGCATCTGAAATGGTTGATTAATTTTGCTTCCTCCTGGCGTAGCCGTAATTCTTGACTTCCACCTCTACGTCCTAGGGAAACCTTCTTGAGACCAATAAAGTTGATGTCTTGCTTGCGGTCCATTTGGTGGTATTTCTGCCAGTGTTCTGCCAGTGGTAAGTTCTTGTCCTGGCTCCCAGCCACTGCCAGGTGTTCTCGGTTTCTATGTTTCTATGTTTTTTCCGAAATTAATTGGAGTTGAAGCGACAAGGAAAATCGAGCGATTGCTGATATTCTCCCTGTTTTTTGTACTTATCATTAAACGGACTCCCTGTCAAACTAACAAAGGGATGATAGGAGACTCGACCCCCTCTCACGAACCACAGAAGCCGAATAGGTCGACCCTCCCACCATGGTTGGCACGGGCGCCTCAAATTAATAACACAGTAAGCCGCGTGGCAGCCAATGGGGGGAAGACAGAGTTAGGGAAAGGGGGTGGAATGACAAAGGAAAGGAGGGGAAAACATAAAAAGCAGATACATAACAATAACTACCCTGTATAATCAATACTCCTATACCTGTACCCTAAATCCTGAACACCTGACCTGACCTCCTAAACCTGAAATGAATCTATTGCATACAAAAACTTAATAAACAGGGGTGTACTCTAAGAGCATAGCATACCCTTAATTGTTGCCCTACAACACACCACTTTAAGCACAAAAAACATAGTGTTAGATACTCAGACATGACACAATACTAAAGCAAACATTGGAACATTTCCCTTGGTAAACAGAAATTTGGAAACAAGCATGATGGCACAAAAAAAGGGGTGGTCCCTTGCATGAAAACACAAGACTCATGGCCCACTGGGCACAGTGAAGCGACAAACAATATGTCAGAACAAAGTACACATAACACGTGCCTTCTTACTGTGGGACACCATGTAATTACCCCCCCCAAACAAATAAACTAGGTATGCTTCCTGGTACGCCTAAAATACTCTCCTTGTAAATCCATCATAGCCAGGAGATTTCTCTGGCATAGTTTTGGTCAGTTCATAACTTATTGGCGTGTTTCCTCACACTCCCAAGCAATGTTATTTCAGGAATAAAGCAGCAAAATACCACATGCCTTAGTTGCAATACAAAATGATTCAGTGCACTTAACTGACGGTCCGGATGCCTCCCGACAACACCCGGACCCTGAAGGTCGACGCCCAACACGAGAGAAAGAGCCACTCGTGAATCACTGCTGCGGCCCAGGCTCCTGCTCCTTCATGCTCCAGCTGCTGCTAATCACCGTCACAACCCGACAAGCAACCCAACAGTCCTTCGGCGTCCCAGCGCTACGTGAATTCCTTGCGTCCTCCAATGCCGCTGCCCGTGCTGATAATCTGTAATTATCTGCACTGAGGCACAGACGGTTGAGGACTTTAAGCAGTTCCTCCTGATTACCATCTGGCGTGCCGCGCGAAAACCCAGAACTACACCACTCCCAAAGCATGCTGGGAAATGTAGTTTCTGCCTATTTTAGCACATTTTCGTGAAGAGTGAGCACCGTCCCTTGCCCCAAACTTTATCCCTGACACTCCCTTTGCCAAACTATTGAGTTGTCATTATTGATTTGATGCGTGAGTGTTAATCTGCATCCCCATCCATCTTGAGGGTGCTGCTACTCATCTTAAAGTGCTGTTTGGGAAACCCCCAGTCCTATGGGCCGGCTGGGGTCCCTACTGCACACTTGATAGCAAAGATTGATGGTTCGACTAGAATCGATTAAGATAAGACACCCAGTGGCCGTTGACATAAGTAACTCAAGGTCCTCGGCAATATCACAAGTCCTTTTGCCATCCGTCTAAGTAGAACGAGAGGATCCTCGTGGATAGTGGATAGTCTAAGTGTAAACCCTGCAGGTCAGGTCTGAAGGAACCTGTGCTTTCCCCCACAAACCCCTTCCCAATTCTACGAGCACCTGATCGGACGAACAGCAAGGAGAGGCAGTAACAAAGGCGGTGATCCTGAGCATCCAGAGAGGCAAAAAAATGCAAACGGTGAGTGAAAAAGACTAAATGCTTTGGCAAAAAGTTGCATGCTTTAGAACAAGTAAGGGAAGGTAACAGAGGGAGGTGGGACAAAATAACGACAGAGTAAGAGTATAATTTATATAAGGGGAAAATATTGACTCGAGAAGGATACCGGGTGGATACCCGAGCAATAGAGAGATACCAGGATGGTGGCCGAGTAATAGAGAGAGATACCGGGAGGATACCCGAGCAAGGAGGATTGTCATGGCCACGGGTCCCAGAACACAAAAACCACACCATCTAGTGACAGGGGCAATGGGTCACTTGACTCACTTATGTCCCTTTGGGACTCATAAACACAGGGGCCCTGGCTGGACTCAGTCCTGGCGCCTTTTGCACCACACTCATATAGAGATGTGAGCAGGAACACTTTATTTCAGTGCAGGAGTGCTTTTATTTTACTTCAGTGCTGGAGTGCTTTTATTTTCCAAGAACTTTCCAGGTGCTGGAAGCCTTTATTCCAGAGAACATCCCCATGTGCTGACTCATCGAGCGTGGCTCCCTAGGCCTGGTCTTCAGGTGCTGACTCATTGGGTGTGGCAGGGCGTGGCAGCAGGCAGGCCAAAGCTACTGGGCGTGGCCGGGAACAAGACTATATAAACCCACCAATCCCTCAAGCAAACTCTTCGCGTTACTTTGCACCTCTGTGCAAGGTGACGCTCACCGCCGCCTGGACCAGCTACTTACCTCGTGATCCTGCAACAACAGCATCCTTACCTGGACCCTGGCTCGCATCTCACGGCAACGCTCCATCTTCTTGGCAGATCCCGAATCGACACTGCAGCACCTGCATTCTCTGCCCCACGAAGCCGAAGTCCTGAAATGAGAAAAGAAGACAAGACAAGGTTAGAACTCCCAAAAACATCCAACCCAGGGTCGCACCGCATTTAAAACCCAATGCGCACCCTAAGGCACCATTAAAGGTTACTTACCAGCTGTCGGACCATCTCAGCCCCGCTCCTCCATACCGCCGGCTCTGCTTCTTCTACCGGAGCTACCGCCAGCACCGCTACACCACCTGCAAGGGGAGAGAGCAGAGAAAAGAGACATTGCATACAAAGGACAGAGAACAAACTTTACAAATACAATTACAACAGTCGGAAGACAAGCGGGCAAGTGGAAACCAGGGAAACACTTACCTACAAGAGAAGTGGACTAGTCACAGCTGGCCTGGACTTCCACGACAAGGGACCAGTGAAGGAACTCGATTCCCTTCAACAAGCGCCCCTGCCAGAAGCAGCAGGACGGAGAGCTCATCATCATCATTTAGCAGGTGAGCCTCAAGAGTAGTGCAACCCCAGGGAAGCCACATCCAGGGGGAAGAGGTCTGGAGAAGGGGTCAGGAACCACAGTCCGCATAATCATATGACCCCCCTTATATTCACGCAGGAACCGCACTGCTCATCAACGCAGTTCCCCACACAGGTGCAGAGGGAGGAACAGACAAGAGGAGTGTCATCCCTGGCATGGCTGCGACCGTGCCCCAACACCTCCGCAGAGACCAGGTGAGCATAACAAGGATAGGCCCAAATACCTAGGCTTTAATATAGCTCTAGAAGAAGCCTGCATTTAAAGTCCTGAATGAATAGGACGACATAGGAGACGAGAATCGATGAAAGCAGCGATCTGAAAGAAATGGGCTTACATTCCATGTCGGAATAATGATAGGGGCAGGAGATTTATGTAGCCGGCCGGAGTCTGTCTAGTCTGTTATGTCTGTCTTGTGGTTTTTTCTTTTCTCTTTTTTTTGACGTCATGAGGTAAGAAAATATTTGGGGGAAATAGCATGAAAATTGTGCGATTGTATAGATAAAAAGTTGTATGACATAAATTGATGGTGGTTGTTTGAAAAAGTAAGAGGAACATTTTTTGTGGAAAAAATGGGACTGGAGCTTGGGACGATTGGTGCTCGCTCATATTGTTGATTTTGTTTGAGAAACGTAAAGCATATCAAAGTGTTATATGGGGAAAGGATAAACAGATTTAAGCATGGAAGACATTACACCGTTAGTACACTTGTGCAAACAGTTGCCGAAACATGCACCTAAGTTAAAGAAGTACAGTGAAGAATGGGTTAAAGGAACCGCCCACAAAATGTTTATGCCATGGCCCTAAGGTGGATCGCTATCTAAAACTGTCATGCAGCACATGATGACATATTTGCACACCATGTATACTGGCAAAAGGTTAGATAAACGCCTAGCTAGTTTAGAGCGTTGGAAGATGTACCAAGAGGAACAGGAGGAGGGGTCACCGTTAGATTGGATACTAAATGTATGCACAGAGGGGAGTGAAACGCCTTCTGCACCACCTGCCTCGGCTAAAACAAAAAGCAAAGCTGGTAAAGATGAAGGGTTATATCCGTTGAGGGAGCTTAAAGCAGCCACGGGGTATAGCAACCCGGCATATGAATCACCTACGCAAAGTAGTGACGAAAGCCCAGAGAAAGACAGAGACAGAGATATTACCTCCAAAGTCCCGAGGGACAAGGAGAGGCATGAGAAAGAAAAAGGAGATCGAGCACAAGCAAGTATATCTCTAGATACGAGTAGAGAGGGAAAGAGATGGAAAAGAGATGAGGACATGACTGATGAGATGGCATTTACACAGAACGAATGGATGGGAGGTCAGATTTTATTGAAACTCGATGGTAAAGACATTGAGGATATGAGACAAAAGGGAGAGTTGGACGAGTCAAAAAGGAAAGAGAAGGAAAAGGAAAAAGGATTGAGAGAGGAAAGAATCAGGAAAAAAGATAGACACAGACGAGAGCAGCTGTATCGCGAAGAACAAGAAAGGAAACGTGATCATAAACCAAGAGTAGCTAATGATCAGGACAGGCAGGAACAGCGAAGAATAGAAGAAGAAGAACAAAAGATACGTGAGAAGAGAATAAAAAGACAAAGGGATGAGGAAATATGAAGGGCAAATGAATGTAAAGATGCAAAGAAACAGGAAGAAGATAGGGCAGAGAGGAAGTGAGGAAGCGCAGAGAGTTTGATGATGACATAGAACGCAAGCGAAGACAGAGGGCATGGGATCTTGAACATCTGGAAAGAGAGGTTAAAGAACCCAATCCAGTAAGACTGGGAGGACTTAGAAGAATTATTTCCTGAGTATGATTCAGTACCAGGCACGTCTAGGGCAAATATCGAAGATGACTTCGACACCAGAAACATCGGAGAAACAATCAATAGAATATAAGAATATATGATGAAATGGGGCTAGAACAAGTACCCCAAGGGAGAGGAGAGGAAGAGCGTCTTCAGAGCACGCAGTTGTACGACACTGAGGATGCCTCCCGAAGTAGCAGAAATAGAGAGCTGTCCCTAGATAGGTTGACACTAAATAGGAACGGGGAAGATGATAGGAGTTACACGAGTTGGGCACCGACAATATCAGATGCAGAAAGAGAGGAATATGAGGAAAAGGAAGATGAGAGAAGACGAAAAACGCTTCTCTAGAGGAAAGGGAATAAGATGGTCAGATTCTAGTGAGTCTGCACCTAAAGCATCAGAGTCAGCCACACAATCAGACCGACACGAGGAATATCTCATGGTCAGAGGGGGGTGTCTGCACCGCCCTATGTGAGCAGACTAAGGACATTACCAGGTAGATGGCGCTGTAGTAATATTACCCCTACAGTGGATAGAAAAATGATGAGGGAGGAAAAGGAGTGCCATGTGTTACAATTCCTGTTACTCGAAAAAGGATGAACGAGGCCACAGTATATACCTTGGCCACACATGGATCGAGAAAACCTGAAAAATAAGCTTCCAATGTTGACATCGGGAGCTTGAAAATGGGTACACGAGCTAGAAAAAATGACGGGAGGGAACACTTTAGCTATCAGGGACATTAAGGGACTTTTAATCGTCATACTTGGTGATAGAGCTGATGATGTGTGGACACGTGCAGGTTACCCTGGTGTGACTACAGTTAAACCGCGCATGATGGAGCTCAGTTTAACAATTGCAGAGCCGCGGTATGGAAAGCATTACAATTGCTATACCCGGATACTTCTGACATGGGATCCATAATGACACGTAAAAGGAAGGAGTCAGAAGATCCATTGCTTTACATTCAGAATTTCCAAGACGCATGGGTTCTGGAAACTCGCGAATCTTGGGGAAAGTCCATACCCGTGTTTTACCATATATTATGTCAAGGGCTGCCATATCAGGTACAGAAGCAACTCAAGAAATTGGTAGGAATCGAGGCCAAACGGTGGTCTGAAATACAGTTGACCATAGCTCACTATTGCAGGCTGCTGCAAGAGAAAAAACGCAAAAAAGAGGCTGCACGAAAAGCTGAAGAGGCAAGATTAGTGCAGAAGAAATTGTCAAAATGTCCCATTGAAGGGGCACTGATAACTAGCACAGATGGATCGAACATACAGCAGGTTAATAATCAAAGGCAGGTTGATCAAGGCAGTAATGGGTTTTATCCCAGAGGGAGAGGCTTTCGAGATGAGGTTTCCAGAGTAATTAGGGAGGTTTCCCAGGTAATCAGTGAGGTTTTCAAAACATGCAAAACAGCAATGAGGATATGTCAAATGGGCAAATAATCAGACCACTGCCAATATGTTGGGCGTGTGGGATGACAGGGCATCTAGCACACACATGAAGAAGTCAAGGCATGGTACAAAATGACCAAGGAACAAGAGTAAGGATGGTGAATCCACCTATGTTTCTACAGCAGGGTGAAAATGTAGTGGCACAAAATCACACGGTGCAACAGCAAGCGCTGGGAGCTCAACAAAGCTTGCAACCTTAGAATATGACACATTTTCCACAAGGAAAGTCTCAACAGCCGCCAAGGCAACTGTCACGGACAACAATTATAGGACAGGCATTGAATTCTGGAATGAGAAATAACACTGGTGATGGAAGAAGTCCATTCACTCAACATGGGACAAAGTTCACAGGTGCAACAAGTTGTGTTCCTTTTACAAAAGAACTTCCAGTCTCTACAGGAGAGTGTGACATGAATGTGCCACTGCTCAAACTCCAGTAAATATATTGGGACGAGACCTAATGACAATATCGTTCACGGAGAAGGACATGGTATGTTCAACCCCAAGAATGCATTATTTGAACGTATGCAAAATGATTAGAGCATGCGCGGGACAAACAGCCATAAGGGCTGTCCCACTGGAACCAGAAATATTTGCGTATGTACTGCATATATTAATGTCATGGTTACCAGGCATTACAAACAAACCAATGAGAACCCCAGATGAGTTTTTATTTAGGCCAAGAATAACTAAGCATAAGGAAAAGGGACACATTGTTTCCCTTGGTGATACACAGAGCCATAGTGCGAGGAAAAATTGCACTGATCGACGGTTGTGATGACGAAGGCAGACAATGGTGCTCAGTAATCGCCATTGAGGAAGGTTACAGATTAACTGATGTCACTGATGACAATCTGTTTGACGAACAAACAGGTGTAGATGAAACAGCAGTTGAGGTTAATCTCATTTATTGGGTGAGAATGATCAAAATTAAAGTGCCCCAGAAAATGATGTTGGCACAAAAACGTCCTGAATATTTTGATGATGACATGGCCAAGGTGCCTGTCTCAGTGTGGACTACAGGCCCTTATGACCTAGGCTTGCTGAAAGGAGTGGGAGAAGTAAGTATTAAATTGAAACCAGGAGCAATTTTACCAAAAGCACAACAATATCCTGTGTCTAGAGAAGCAGATGAAGGGATTTTCAAAACTATTTCTGCTATGATGGAGCAGGTCATCTTAGTGACGTCAGAGTCGTCATGCGACACCGCGGTTTACCCTATCAAAACATCTAAGGGAGGGTCTTGCCGTTTAATCCAGGATCTAAGGCCGATAAATGATATTCTGGGGCCGAGTTCCCTCTAGTCTCTAACCCGTCCACAATCCTATGTAATATACCCGTTGAGGTGAAATATTTCACGATAACTTACTTGAAAAACGCATTTTTCTCAATTGCATTGCACAAAAACTCACAAGATTTGACGTCATTCACGTTCAGAAAAATGTGCCTGAAAAGCACAAGGTTGCCTCAGGGGTACTGCGAGTCTCCTTCAGTTTTCAACAGAGTTCTGCAGATGGACTTAAGCAATATTGCATTAGAGAGTGTTGTCTTGCAATATGTGGATGGCATCTTTATTTGCAGCATGACAGAAGAAACAGGCAGACACGATTCTATTCAGCTATTGACCGTATTGGCTGAAAAAGGATATAAAGTTGACAAAGAGAAGTTACAATATTGTCAACAAGAAGTTCTGTACATAGGCCAGCTGATCTCATGTGGGGAAAAGGGTCACCCCTGAAAGGGCTGAAGCCGTACTAAACACAGCTAAGCCACACACGATAAAACAACTGCAGAGTTTTCTAGGATTATGCAATTATGTCATGGCATGGGTCTTTGACTACAGCTCTTATACCAAGCCCTTGTTACAAGCCCTAAAAGGCACAGGGGACAAAAGAAAAAATTGAATGGACCAAAACCACGGAAGAAGGATTTATCGAACTAAAAAGGGCCATTTGCACGCCACCAGTTTTAGGGATTCCCAATTATGCAGAGGAATTCTACCTGTTTTCACACTCAAATGGCAGTGTTATGACAGCAGTACTCGCACAGAGAACCATGTTGGGATACAAGCCCCTGGCATACTACTGTGGGAATTTGGACCCAGTAATGAGAGGTCACTTCCCATGTGAACAAAGTTAAACTGCTGCAGCGGTCGCCATAGTGAAGGCTACAACCATTGTGATGGGATGCTCATTGACGTTGTTTGTCGAGCATGCACTGTTTGCCATTCTAGAGAAACCAAAAGGCACATTGACATCTCAGAGAGCTTCTACATATGAAGTGATCATATCAAATCCATCGATTAAGAATATTTGATGTAAGATAGTGAACCCGGCTATGTTTATAGCAGAGCCAGTCACTGAAGGAGAGCCGATCCATGACTGGGCGAACTATGAAGAATTTTATGATGAGATTCCCAGAGTGAAAGAAAATGCATTGGCAGAAGGCGAAATTTTCTTTGTTGATGGTTCTTCAAGAATCGATCAAAATGATCGGCAGAGATATACAGGCACTCGCACTTGAGAATCACGCAGACCAGGAAGTGACGGTGTACAGTGGCTCCGCCTATGTGACATCAACAGTGCACCAGGCCTAAAAGGAGGGGCTACCTCTGAGCGGATGGCATGCCAGTGCAGCACGCAGCCTTATTGGCCAGGCTGATTAAGGCACAACAGCTCCCAGTGGGCATAGAGGTCGTGAAATGCGCCGCCCACACGAAGGGAACAGACTTTGGGCATCATTACGAGTTTGGAGGTAGCCATGGTGCTATTAGCGCCATGGCTGCCTCCAAAATCGCTCTGGGTCCGGGTTCTTTGAATGAGGAATTACTGGGCCATTCCAACCTTGGAGGACCCGGTAATTCCTCATTCAAAATACCCATCCCCATTCCCATTCGAGCCCCCATAGGGCTCAATGGGAATGGGGAGGGAGCTAATAACGGGACCAAGGGACCTTGTAATGTGGCGGTAAGGGTTTAACGGTACCGGCATCCTTACCCGCGCTGTTAACCCCTTACCGCCGCACTCGTAATGAGGCCCTTTATCTCACGAGAAAATCAAGCGGCAGACACAGACGCCAAGCATGTGTCGACCAAAGATGAAATTATAATGAATGTGGAAATAACTGATGTGCATGAGAGAATGATTGTTGCACCAATTGAACCTGACAGTTATAGTAATATGGAGAAAACCCAATTAATGGAACTCCAAGGGGAGGCACCACATGAGGAGAAAAGCCACTATAAGCGGTGAGGGTGTTCTTTAAACCCCTCCGAGAGCTTGTGGCGACAAGACAGCACTGGTAAACCACTGAAGTCTATAACCTTATTGAAGATAGCACTGGAACAGTTATACTATCCAGCACACATGACAAAAGAGAATTTAGCAGTGACAATTGCTGAAGACTGGTTTATACCGAACTTGGCAGAGCACGTTGCATTTTCTATGGTGAACTGTATAATCTGCCAACAGTTCACAGCTGGGCATACACTACGAGTAATGAGAGGAGTCATCCCAAGGCCCAAAGGACCTTTTCAGCACTTGCATGTCGATTATATCGTTATGATTCAAGTATCTAATGGGTACAGGTACCTAATTGTTGTGGTGTGTCCATTCTCTAGATGGATAGAAGCAGTTCAATGTACATACCCAGACTCTACCTGTGCGGCCAAATTTCTGGTAAGGGAGGTATTTCCCAGATGGGGAATATGTGAGGTCATGAGGTCAGACAATGGGCCTCACTTTGTTAATGCAGTCTTTGAACAGGTCAGCTTGTTGCTTGGTATAAAGCAAAAGTTTTCTTCGGTGGATCATCCTCAAGGTAATGGGATATGCGAGGAGCTCAATGGCTTATTAAAGGAAAGGATAGCCAAGTTGAAGCTTACTCTAAAGAAGGGATGGCTACACTGTCTTCCATTGACACTGTATGCGCTCAGAAACCAGCCTGGTTCTGTCCATCACCTTACGCCACATGAAATCATAACAGGCAGAAGGATGAACACACCACTGACACCCAGAGATAGAGCTAGATGTGATGCTCAGCCAACAGGGGAAGTGTTAGGATCAGAAATGCAAAATTACTTGAATTGCATGACATCTTGTCTTACTGTAATTTCAGGACAGCTACAGCAACGACAAAAAGGGTGCAGGGCAGCACAGAACACAGAAGGAAATACTACAACAGACCAAGTTCAAGGTTTACGTGTTCCACAACTGTTCCCTGGGGACACGGTCCTTGTGAAAACCACACAAGAAAGAAGCGGGAAGACCCCCAAGTTTCAACGGTCCATTCAGAGTGGAGGACGTCACTCCCTCTGCAGTCAAGTTGCAAGGAAGAAGAGCATGGATATTCTTGGGTGACATCAAGCCATACATCGGAGAAGACCCTCTGCCCGCACCCCAACGCATAGAGACTACAGACAACGGGGAAGAACCACAGCACATGCAGACGAGATCCATGACGAGGGAGAAGGACACATGACCAGCAAAGCAAAGGCAAATAACTTTTGTGCAACGTTGTGGCTTAATTTTAGACATTTCCTCTGAGCAAAAAAGGGCATAAGGACATAAACACGGACACTCTGTGCATCCTAGTTGCAGGGTGAAGAAGAAAAATTGCATGAATAAGCCACAACATAGTCTGTTGACTTTGAACTTTGGACTGAGGCACACTGAAGCCTTGATGAGAAAAGGATATGCCAAATTCGAGGACACACAAATTGGAAGGAAATACAGTATCCAGACTCTTTCAACACAGAAGCCTTATTTGGACTCACTTATGGTGTCACACAGTAGCCTAGAGTGGCTCGCATCCCTTCCTGGTTCCCATTGAGAGGTACCTTTTCTGATGCCCCAGACGGCCCAGCATGCTACAGCTGCCTTGAGCAGCCACTGCACCTCCCTTCCCCTTTAGTCACTGCTGGTTGGGTGTTGTGCTCTACTATCCCATGGGCCCCCTGGCTCACCTTACCACAGCCTCCCTTCCCTTACCACAGCCCCCCTCCCTTTCCACCTCCCCACCTCTCCCTTGATGGTGAGACCCACTTCACTGGTGATCAGGCACCCTAACTATTCCTGCATTTTTAACAAATTTCGTTTGCCTCCGCTCTGTTAGATGAGAGATGACCACCACTCCCCCTGAGGCATGGAATTTTCTGGCCAGTGGTTCCTAACACCCTGCCTTTTTCTCTCTCTCCCCGCCCCTCGTTTGTCTCCCTACAGGAGACGCTTGTACCTCACAAGGGTACCCTGAGTTCAGTCATCCTGATCTAGCCACATTCACTTTTGTACCCAGAATCGCAGTCCTGATGAAGATGGCTCTACTTACTTACGCCATTGAAACCGGTCGACCCCTGTGGTCATGAGGGCTCTCATGACCCACCTTGATATCTCCCACCATAATAGAGGGATACTGCTTCACTAATCATTTGCTTGCACATTGATATGGATAGAGTGAGTTGTTTTTGTATAAGAGGCATTTTAGCCTTTCACCTTTTTAGCTTTTTTTAGCTACATTGTTTGCTAGGGGGCATTTCCATTTGTACTCTTTGCATTCCAGCTATTGTGACCTACGGGCTAGATTAAAGTTGGAAATTAGTCTGGAATACAACCAGTTGACCTGTGTTCAGTTCTGTCCCCTGCTGCAATATCCTTTTGGATTTGCCTCCATTTTCTGTTATTTTTGGTCCTCTACCAGACACATTGCCACCAGTATAGAAGGTTAGAGACAGATCTCTCCTCTATCACTGTTAGATAGGCGATACACCACGCGCCATCTAAGGGACAGGCACTCCCGTTAGGGACAGGTGTTCTTCCGTAGGATGAGCTTACGAGTAGCCGGGTGGCCCTCCCTTTTCTTGAGTGAGTGGGCAGCCGGCTATGACCTTTTGGAGCTGGTACGCCTTTCCCTGCATTGTACAGGATGCATATTTCACATTGTCTGGCCCACCTTCTACAATACTGGCCAATATTTTTGTTATCCCATACTGCTTTCAAAGTCTTCTCCAATGGCGGCTCCATTCACATGCGTTTGTCCGTGGCACACACTCACCACAACAGGAAGATAAGCATTTGGCAACATCCATCTACCCTTTTCCCCATTTACCCAGGCCCGAGTCTCTCCGGTGTATATCACTATTCATCTGCCAATTCTTATTTTCTTCTTCTGTCGCCTCTCTCTGCATCTGAGCTACTTCAATTTCTTCTGTCCCACCTCCCTCTTTCCCTTTAAACAAAAATATTTCCCTTTTGTCATTCCCACAGCTTTCCACAGCAAATTCTGCAACAATGTCTGCCATGTCATTTCCTTGGGACACATAATCTGTTATTTTCCGATGTGCGGCACATTTTATTATTGCCACCCTTGTGGGAAGTGTCAAGGCATTCAATAGCTCATGTATCAGCACTGCATGCTTCACCTTCATACCTTGTGATGTTAAGAATCCCCTTTCTGCCCACAATTTCCCAATGTTAGTTTCAACCCCATGAGCGTGAACCGAGTCAGTATAAATTGTTACACACATCCCTTCACTTATTCTTAATGCTTGTATCAAGGTGTGTAGCTGAGCTGCTTGCGCCAAATTCTCTAGTACCTCTCCAATATCGACTATGTTGTTCCCAGTTGTTACTGCATATCCCACCACTGTCTCCCCTGTATCCAGCTTATAGCAGGATCCATCACTAAACAAGATCCCATCACCATCCTCTAAGGGCTGATCCTGCAAATCTATTCTCCCCCTAGTTTCCTCTTCTGTTCTTATCACACAGTCATGCCTTGGGCCATCACGCTTGGTTGGAATGGGTAACAATGGCGCTGGGTTAAGCACATTTTATCTTTCATTTTTACATTCCTGCTAGCTAGATACATTTCATACTCGGTTAGTCTTGCAGCTGTCAAATGCTTTGTCTGCATTCTATTCAATAATACATCCACAGCATGAGGCACTCGTACAATCACTTCATTTCCTAATATAATGCTAGTGCTCTGTTTCAATGCTAATGCCACTGCTGCTACTGCTCTCATACAAGGGGGTTGTCCCCTTGCTACTGCATCTAATCCTGTGGGAAAATAAGTGCATGGCCTTTGCTTCCCACCCTGTTCTTGTGTTAATACTGATACCAGACAGCCATCTATTTAATCAACAAATAGATAAAATACCTTGTCATAATTGGGCTTACCCAGGGCTGGAGTGTTACATAAGGCGACGCCAAGTACCCCTCTTCCATCTATTTCTTCCATTCGAAGGGTACGTGGTATTTCTCATCCTTCAATGTTTTTAACAAGGGCTTAGCTATTATTGATAACTCTGGTATCCAGTGCCTACAATATGACAAAATTCCCAACACCTTTCTCAATTCCTTAAATGTTCTGGGAATCAGCATAGCCTGAATCAACGCTACGCGGTCTGTTGACAATGGCCACCCTTCCTTTGACAAAACATAGCCCAAATAGTCAACCCGTCGCCGTACATATTGCATTTTTGCTAAAGACACTTTGTGATTATGTTTTGCCAGCTGAAACAGTACCATAACAGTCGCTTCCCTGCAACCTTCGTCCGTATTGGCACTTATTAATATATCATCTATGTACTGGACCAAGGATGTTCCAGTTGGTAGCATAAATTCGTCCATTTGGGCTGTCAGTGCCTGGCTAAAGATGGCTGGACTTTCCGTATATCCCTGTGGGACACTGGTGAAGCGATACTGTCTCTGGCCCAGTGTAAAGCTAAACAAATACCGCAATGTTGGTGCAATAGTGTAATGAAGTGAAGGAACAGATAGCGGATCTGTCAGTGGGGAGCTCCGGTCTGACCCAGCATCACAGCAAGCATAGGACATTTGGTTGATGTCACATGCTGATGTCACAAGGGTGGTGAATGCACTTGAGTGACAGAGATGTTTATCCAATGTAGTGAGTGCAGGAGAAACAAGGTCATTTGCTCTAATACTGACGGTTGGATGATGTACTTTTTTGTGTTTGATTAGGAGCTGGTGACAGAGGAAGAAGGACTACCCTACGAGTGGGCATACTGATGAAAATTGAGATAATTAGTCTTGCTAGGAAGACTGTGTTGCACACGTTGTGCCCAGTGCCGTTGCACCTGTTGTGCCCGAGTAAAGTTGAAGTGAACAGCCCGTTGGCTGAAATAAGTTTGATGGAAGACGTGTCCGTATCATAACAAACAAGGAACGGGCCTGCTAAACAGCTGATCACCAAGCGTTGCAGAGTGAAGCGGATAACCGCTCATCCTCCTGGCCCCCACCAACTTGTGGGAGGAGTTCTCCACTGGGAACTCAAAGCGGAAAAGCCAGAAGGGAAACACTGAAGGATGCGTCGTAACGCGTCAGCGATCAGCTGGGGAAGTCGAGGCCTCAAGGTAATTGACGGAGAAGGCGGGATCATAGAAGCGACCTGTAGGGGACTGCAAGAGCGAAGGAGGCAGAGACCGGTTCGCAGGGCGGACGACGAGCTGTCGTCGAGGACACCGCTAATCTCCAACAACGCTACGAAAGTAAGTGGAAGCCCGAGGAAGTGTGTGAGAGGGTAAGCTACCATGAAGTTGTGCGAGAGATTGTTCGTTTTGATCCAAAATGTAGGATCAGGAGCATAATCATACCCAACTGTTTGGCATCGTGTTACCGGTGTGAAGTGCACGATTGGGAGAAAGAGAAGCCTTTATCTCCTTTGATCTCTTTTTCTGTCTTAAGGCTGATTTATATAGAATAGAGACACATGAATTGAAATAAAACAGCCTGACCCTCGAAGACTATAAAAAGAGTGCTAGACTCAAAATGAGTAAACAGAAATTCGTAAACCGAGAAAAGGACACTAGTTGAATACTCAGTCTAAAATAGACCAGTCAAGTAATTAACCGAGGAGTCTATCAAACCTTCTTCATTAAGAGATGTTTGAAATGAGCTATTCAGCGAAAGCAGATGTTTGTTTGAAATTATACAAATAAAGACTGTTTGAACTTAACTAAACGTCTTACTGGTGTTTGTCCCATCCGCAAACTTATAACAAATAGCTAGAGTGAAAATGCGTTCTTCAAATCAATCACACTAAACCATTCGGCTGTACTGGGAATAAAGGTCAGCATACTAGCGAAACTTAGTACGACTGGAAAGCATGGTTCCACTATTTTGTTAATTTCTCTCAAATCAATAATAAAACGGTAGGGCACGGCCTCATCGCCCTTTTTATGGACTTCAAGCACCGGGGAGTTACAAGGCCTATCATCACATTCTTCCACAACACCAATATCAATTAAATCTCTAACAATCCTAATCAGCGCTTCTATCCCTTACACTGAAATCTTGTACTGTTTCACACGGGGGAGCCTTACCCCATCCTTCAATTTTATTAGAATCGGATCAACCGCTAGGGTCCCTACATCATTACTGTGAGTAGCCCACAATTGTTCTGGTAATGCTTGTAGTTCTGCTGGCAATGGTCTGCCTAGGCACATCCTAATATCACCCTTTGAATCCATAAAAGTCATCAGCACTCCTCCCGGGGAGCAATAGATGGTGGCATTAAGTGCTTTCAGTGAATCAATGCCGAGCAAATGTTCGAGACATTTATCTGTCAACAACCATCTACCGTCCCACGTCACCCCCTCAATCTCTACTTCGATTTCTTCACTTACCGGAGTAACTATGGGTTCCCCCCCAAATCCTACTGATGTCTTATTTGTTCCCGATAATGGCACCGAGGGGACGGCTTTGGTATCAACAGAGCTGTGCCCAGCCCCAGTATCTACCAAACATTTGATGGCGGGTTGTTGACCTATCCGTAAGGTTACATACAGACCCTTCTGATCGATAGGTACAGGTATCGCTCCCTCAGATCCACCACGGCCCCTTCATAGCAGACTGCTGGTCGAATCTTGGAACATCGCTGGGTCATTCCCAAACAGCACACACTCCTCTCCCTCACATTGATTAGTCTGTATCATCTGTCTTGCCTCATGATCAAAGAGGTTTGTCCCTGGAGGGCGAAGCTTGCTTTCGGAGTCAGCGGTATGCCTAACTGCCGAGGAGGTGGCCTGGGCCCTATTTGCGGAGGGCCCATTCTTCGAGCTATGCTCTGTGGACACTGGTTCTTCCAGTGGCCAGATTTCTTGCAAAAGGTGCATACATTCTGTGCCAGGCCAACCGGTCAGGCATACGTATTCACCTGGGCCGGGGGGTTCCTGATATTCTGGCCTCTCCATTGACTGGGGCGTACCGCGGGTTCCCTCCTTGCAGCTGTTGTCCTTGCTGCAATTGTTGCATTGGCACCCTAGTCTTCAACTCTTTCTCTGGTTTTACTGTTGTCTGCACCCGGGCCTGCTAATTTCGTTCAGAATATCGTGCCATTTCTGGTAGTTCCCTGGGCGACTTAGATTGCCACGTACTGTCTGCTGCTCGCAAGTTCCTTTGTATGGGTTGGTGCAAGCCGTCCACATAACTTCCTGCAAAATATCGTTGACCTGTTTTAATTGTCAGGTCGAAACCACTGTGAGCTTTAAATGCTGCCTCATACTTTAAGAAATATGACGCAACATCCTCAGTTGGGCTTTGGGTCACAGCGCCCAGTTTTTCAAAATTGACATCTATTGGCTTAAGGACCTTCTTCAAAGCCCCTAACACATTCATACCGTATAATTTCAGGGCATGAGTCAATTTCTCATATGGTTTCCTATCATCACTCGCCTTTGTGACCGCTGCCCAGTTTATTCCCACTTCATTACTTGCCCTGAATGGAATCCATACCTCTTCTGGAACTAGTGACAGCATGATTTTATCCATATCCTCCACCATATACTGACCAGGCCGGAACAGTTTCCTCATTTCCTTGTAGAAGCCTGCTGGATCTATCCGAGGGTCAGGGATGCTTTTGGTAATCTGCATCAGTTCTGTTCTCGTCAACGGGACATACACATACGTCCGGACGGGTTCGTTACTATCCCCTGTCATGGGCTGACATTCACACAAGGGAAATGCAGCCGCCCCTCTTGATTCCCCCTTACTCTTTTTATCCAAGGTCTCCTTCCAGGTTTTATACAGTTCTAATGCCCGCTTCAGCATCCTCTTTCTCTTCGACCTTGTTGTACCACTTCCTTCTGGTAGCCATGGATCTGGATCCTCCTTTAAATAGTCTCTGAGACCCTGTAGCTGTGACTCTGAATCGCCATCAGCTTCATCAATCAATGTGTCTAATAGTTTGATCATATGGATCAAACACTGAGCTTGTTCCACCCATCCGTGGGTCATTATGTCATCAAGTACCTGGCTTACGTCTCTGGTTGCTAACTCCTCTACCGCCAAGTTCTTCCCAGTTCTGACTGCTTCCGACATCTGTCGCTTCCTTATTTCTAATTCTTCAGCTAGTTCTTGTTCCTTTTCCATCTGGGACATATGTCCCTTTTGAATTTCTTCCATGATTATTTCCATATATTCCCATAATGCCGATTTTGTCCTACCTACCTTTATTCCTGCTTCAGCGTCAAGATAGAACTTTGAATACTTATCCTGCGCCTGCACCTGTTTTCTAAAATCATTGTACTTTTCCATCATTAGTTGTGCATTTTTTTTTAAACTCCACTGGTCTTAATCTGCCCAATTTCTTCTTCACATCTTCCCCCAACCTCTCTCCTTCCACTTCCTTTGCTAGGGTTTCTAAGTTTCTTACTTGTTCCGGGGATATTACAACCATCCAAGTGACCCCCACTTCCCCATTCCCACCAAACCTCATTGGAAACTCACCTTCTTCAGCGGCCTCTGTTATCAACCTGGGAGCTGTGGCTCCTGGGAATAGGAGATCGTTCCTGATTAATTCAGATTCCCTAGTAATGTCCTCATACCTTGGGGCAGGGATGGGCAGGTACATACCCTTACTCTCCTTTATCATCATCTTTCTCCATTTTGCATCATTTTATTCTTGTAACTCTTTGACATCTAACTGTCTCGCCTTTTCTAGAGCTGTTCGTCTATTTTGCTTCCACTCAGTTTTTATTTGTGCCTTCTGCCTCCTAATTGCCTCGACCCTCCACAACCTGATTGCCTCAAACTGTGCTGGTCGGACACGTCGCTTTGCCAATTCTATTACTACTAGGCCAGTGCTGTCCAAATGAAATGTGCCCTGTTCCCCCCACTTATGTTGGAGTGAATCTGTTTTATATTCTGTCCACTGTCTCATAAACACAGTTGCATTTAACCCATGCTTAATTAACATTTGAAATGCTGATGTACCCTTTAATGGGGCATACCGGGCTTTAGCCAACCCCCCCTCCTTTCTTGACAATGAATTCCCCATATCCTTTGTTTCACTTATACCCTTTACATCCGGACCGGTCCTTCACATCAAACATCCATCCTTCCTTTTAGTCTAGAAAACAGACCTCAACAATAATGCATACCATAAAACTGATACTCTTGACCCAACAGCCTTACCAACCGTTCCTCCTGCCCGCACTCACCTCTTGTGGGGTCTCTGCCAGAAGTCTATCGAACGCGAAGAGCGGTAGCCTTCTGTCCTGTCGTCTGGCGGGACTGGAGGAGGAAGGGTAACGCATGTTTTCGCATTCAATGGTGCGGTTTTTCATTGGGACCCCGATACCGTTACCCCTCCAGCCTCACATTGGAAGGCCTCACCCAGTGATGGGCACCGCACCTTCGTGTCCATTCCTGGTCGGATAAATTGAGGATATACCTCTGCTCACCCCAACCTGGTACAAGGGACCCACCAATAATACTCAGACCAAATAAGTCAAGTCATCCATTTATTTAATTTAGGCTTTTGCGAAAGGGCGTGACTCCCTGCACACTCAGAAGACTGCGCAGGAGTGAGCTAAGCATTCAAAGTTCATACAGCTTATATACATTTTGGTTAACAATGCATTCAATAGCTGGCACGTAGTCAAGGCAAAAATCTGCATAGTCATTGACAGCTGGTTCCACGCCCTGTTTCACATCTTCGTTTGTGCAAAGGATTTCTTGCAAACTCATTCCTGTAGCTTAACAGTTGTATCTGCAGCTGCACACACACACACACCACGCCTGCCTTAACCTCAGGCAGCATATGGGGAAATCGCTCGTGTGGTTGCATAACTATTGCATATCTTCTGCGACAGACATGCGTCCCACCCCTGCCCTGCTCTTCTTCTTGGAATAGCAAAGGTCTTAGTCATAAGCTGTCAGCCCTTCCTCTGAAAGTGTCAAAGGCTTCTGAGAAGGGTTTATCTTGCAGAAAACATGACCACCAACTGAAGCGACATGGCCAGCCCTCTTATTCAGAATCCATTATTATTAGCAGGGGTAATCTTCATTCTATGCCAAGACCGGAGGCAAGCATTATGCTTGATCAAAGCTTGTCATAACTGTTGCTGCTACTGACTGCACAGGCTTGAACTAGAATGTTCCAAACCTGTTATCACTGGCCCAGTTGGCCGTTTGCAGTATATCTTGCAACTTTGCACCTTGCTCTAGCGCCTTTGAAGCCATTGCATCCCTCACAGAATGTGCCCCGAACTTAGCCTTGTCTATTCCTGCCAGTTGCATGACTTCTCGCACCCATCTCGCTATGGTTGCTGTTGCGACCACTTTATATGGTTTTCTGCACGCTATGAGCAATTGCGTTGTCCCCATGGGCCTCATTTCTGCTGTTCTATGCTCGTATTCCCTTATGCAGGCTGCTACGCACCACTTGGGATGTTCATGTAGGTAGGGGTACACTATCGCTGTGGAACCGGTCTTTGTTTGTTCTTCTAACCAGTGTGAAGGTAACTCCTTGTGATCCATGCACTTTCTGTTCACGTCTAGCACTCTGACGTCCGCTATCCTCCTACAGGAGACTAGGCACAAGAGCATCACCAGTTTCCCTGACAGCTGTTTCAATGACGGATATCTGTTCCCTGGCAAGCTGGCCAGTAGCTTTAGAACTCCCGATACATCCCAAAGGGCATCGTATCTTGGTCCTGGTGGTCTCCTAAACCGTATTCCTCTAAGAAGTCGGACGACTGCTGTGTTCTCCCCTACAGGCATGCCTCCGATAGGCGAGTGTACTGCTGATATCATGGACCTATAAGCTCCTATCGTTCCTTATGCCTTTCCATCTTGCAGTAATTCCGTGAGAAAATTCAAAATCTCTACTAGAGGGGCCGAAACCGGATCAAAACTTCTCCCTTTGAACCATTGAGACCCTCTGCTCCAAACTGCATCGTAGCTCCATCCCGTGGACGGTGCCCACGGTTCTGCGATAAGTCCCGCAGCCTGAGCCTAAATGCCTGGGAGATTCCAGCGTCTCCTGCTATAATGCACGCCATCAGTAGGAGAGTCCCTCTCACTCGCAGAGGATGATATGACCCAGCTGGATGTGTGAGGAGGCTGTCTCCTGGTGGCAGTACTCTCGGATAATCTATTACTAGTTCCATCATCGTCAGAAACCACACTTGCAATTTCCATATTGGAGCTATCATTACCAGCTTTGCTCTCTCTCTGCGAACTTTCGCTAGTACTCTGTTCATCATTATGAATGGTGGGTGCGTGTCTCCCCTCCAGTCTTGGAGGAATGCATCTACTCCTGCCGCTGTCGGATCTAACCTCCAGCTGAAATACCTGCTCTTCTGAGCGTTCAGTCTGGATGCAAATAGGTCTGTGTGCACTGGCCCCCATAGTTCCTCTAACCGTTGGAAAATACTCTTGTCCAGCATCCAGTCGCTGGGGTCTGATAAGTGCCTAGAACTCCAGTCCGCTACATACGTTGAGCGAACCTGGGAGATTTTCTACTTTCACCAAGGTCCCTGTTTCGTGGCAGAAGTGCCAAAAATCCTTGGCTAGCTCTGCCAGCAATCTGGATTTTGTCCGTCCTAGGTGTTTTATGTATCTGACCGCTGATATATTGTCTATTTTAAGCAGGACACACAAGTTCACTCTGCCTTTTGTGAAGGCTTTGATTGCGAAGGAACCGGCTAGTAGCTCCAGGCAGTTGATGTGCATCTTGAGCTCCTCTGAGCTCAATTTTTCCCTCGTTTCTAGCTCCCTGCAGCGGGGCCCCTAACCAGCTCTGCTGGTGGCAGACTCTCTTACCAGCTCGGGTCAGTCTCTGAATATGGCCTTCCCATTCCTGGAGTCCATATTCTGTAACCACCATTCCAGTTCTGTCTTGGATTCTGCATCGAGGGGTACTGCTTGGTGGTACTTTAGCCCTTGATGCAGGTGCTTTATTTTCAATCGTTATCACAAAAGTGATGGATGGAAGGTTTTGAATTAATCTGAACCACTGGCACAGCACAAAAACACAAGCAACCCCAGACGTGTTTCGGCCTTGTTGGGCCTCCTCAGTGAGGTGCAGCTTGGTTCCCTATGGCGCAGCGAGCAAGGGACCCAGTCTGGGCATACCCTCTCTCACATAGTGAGACAAACAGTAAGCACAAAAGTGATGGGTGGAAGGTTTTGAATTAATCTGAACCACTGGCATTGCTCTGGGCAACCTTCCACACCATCGTTTTTTAGCCTGTATGCGCCATTGCAAAAGGGGTCAAGCCATATGCAAATCAGTCAGGTACTACCACCAATGGTAGCAGCACAGCCCGAACTGCTAGGCCAGGGCCCCTCTGCACAGAAACACAAGCAACCCCAGACATGTTTCGGCCTTGTCCCTTTTGGGGTGGGGCCAAGCCTGATTTGCATATGGTCTTTCCCCTTCTGTAATGGCTTGGCAGGCGAAGAACGGTGGACTGGAGGGTTGCCCAGAGCAACGCCAGTGGTTAAGATTCATTCTAAACCTTCCAGCCATCACCTCTTTGTTTTTACTTTGTCACCCCGAGTGGGGCGGGTATGCCCAGACGTGGGTCCCGTGCCTGCTGGGCCTAGAGACCCAAGCTACTCCTCACTGATGAGCCCCAACAAGGGCGAAACATGTTTGGGGATGCTTGTGGTCTCGTGCAGAAGGGATATGACATAGCAGTTCGGGCTGGACTGCCCCTTTTTGGGTGGGGCCAAGCCTGATTTGCAAATGGTCTTTCCCCTTCTGTAATGCCTTGGCAGGCAAAGAACGGTGGTCTGGAGGGTTGCCCAGAGCAGCGCCAGTGGTTAAGATTCATTCTAAACCTTCCAGCCATCACCTCTTTGTTTATGCTTTGTCACCCAGAGTGGGACAGGTATGCCCAGACGTGGGTCCCGTGCCTGCTGGGCCTAGAGATCCAAGCTACTCCTCACTGATGAGCCCCAACAAGGGCGAAACATGTTTGGGGATGCTTGTGGTCTTGTGCAGAAGGGATGTGACCTAGTAGTTCGGGCTGGACTGCCCCTTTTGGGGTGGGGCCAAGCCTGATTTGCATATGGTCTTTCCCCTTCTGTAATGGCTTGGCAGGCGAAGAACAGTGGTCTGGAGGGATGCCCAGAGCAACGCCAGTGGTTAAGATTCATTCTAAACCTTCCAGCCATCACCTCTTTGTTTTTACTTATTTTCAATCGTTGCAGGGCTCAATAATGTAGTGGCCCTGGGAATATTGCCTGAATCGATGCCGCTAGTAGATCCACTACTCTCGCTATCGTCCTCAGTGAAACTATGCTTTTGTCTAGGCAACTTCTTATCTCTCTTTTTATATCTCTTATTTTCTTATTTATGGCTGGTGATTCTAGGGTAGCTGTCCTGGTGTCTATGACAAACCCCAGGAGGTCTATCCTCCTTGTCGGTATGACGTTAGACTTATCCTGATTCACTAGGAAATCCATTGACGTTAGGAGCTCTTTCACCCAGCCTGTCTGGTATTGGAGCGACTCTCTGCTGTTCGCCATGAGCAGGATATCGTCCTGATATATGGTCATCCGTATTCCCTTCTCTCTGATCACTACCGCTATTGGCTTCAGGAGTTTTGTAAAGGCCCATGGTGCTGAGGCTAGTCCAAATGGCATTGTTGTAAATTGTCAAAATTGCCCATTCCGGCTAGGAATGGTCAGTATCTCTCTTGTACTGGTACCGTAATGTAAGCATCTTTCAGGCCGATCCTCGTGAGCCAGTCACCTTGCCTGAGGATATCCCTGAGCTGGTGGATCCCTTCCATTTTGAAATGGTGGTATGTCACCCAACTGTTCAGCTCTTTCAGATTTATTACGAGTCTTACTTTGTCTTTCCTGTGTACCAGGAACATGTTGCTTATAAACCTTGGGGGTGTGCTGCAGGGCTCTCTGGCTCTTTTCTGTGCTAAGGTTTGCAGTTCTGTGTACAGGGTATCTTTCTCTACCTATTCTGTGTGCATTGGCCGGGGGGTGGTGAGTTGGGTTTGTAAGGGTATCTGTATAAATTCTAGTTTCAGTCCTTTGACCGTCTACAAAACCCAGGCATTGCTGGATAGCGTGCGCCAGTTCTCCCAGAAATGCAGTGTTCTCCCCCCCCACTGGCGGATATGGGCCATGTCTCACCTGTGCGGAAGCTTTTTCCTCTTCCCTGTCCTTTTCCTCATCTTTCTCTCGGGAACCGTCCTCTTTCGGGGAAGAAAGCATCTTGCTGCTTGTTTTCCCAGTAATGGGCCCTGTTGTTTTGAGGCCTTCTTGCAGCTTGGTAGCGACCGGTCACTCTGCCTCGATACCGACCGGTCCCGGAGAAAACTCTGCCTGGGAATATCTTTCTTGTAGATGCCTACGCCTTCTCTGGGGAGGTATCGGTGCCTACGAACCTCCCCATTTCTTTTCCAAAAGTCTCCCCGAACAGGAGTCCTTGTGCTGCTTCACCTGCCTCATAAGAGGCTAGGCCTCCTAACTTGTTGTCGATTTTGAGGAGGAGGCCTCTTCTGCGCTCTGATGATATTGCGCAGTTTGCATTGCCCAGGAGGCATACTGCTCTTTGTGCCCAGTTTGCGAGAATGTCTGGGTCCACTTCTTCCCCGGTATCCCGGGCTCGCTCTGGTAGGTCCATAATCTTAGCCAGGGGTCCTGCAATGTCAAGAACTTTCTCCTGGCAACTCTTCCAGGACCTATCTATTCCTTTCCTAGGGTCTCGGGAGGTCTTTGACATGAACGGCAGCATCTTTGGGTCGAGTTCTGGCACCTCGGCTACCTTGCCCGGTAGTTCTGGCTTCGGGCACTCTGCTTGCATCCGTTGCCTTGCCTCTCTTTCGAGGGCTTTGCGAAGTCTGTGAGTCATATATTGCGTGATTCGCGGTGACAGTAGCCAGTCTGAGGACTTACAGATATCTTCTGGTTCAAACATATCTGTGCTCTCATTGTTGTCCTCGGTATTGTTAAGTTTCTTTAACCTTTTCTTAGGCGGGTGCTGCGAATCTTCTTCGTCAACTCTTCCTCTTCTTGTGAGGATTATGGGGTCTCTGTGGGCACTTCTTCCGAGTCTTGCCCCTCATTTCCCATATTTTCATCCCCTGAGTAGGGGGTTGTGAGCCTCGGCACTCCCGACCTGCGAATAAAAGTGTCTTGTAGCTTCATGAATGCGTCAGCAGCCTCTGGGGCCTCATCTGCCCCATCTGGTTGACCCGGGGGGTCAGAGAGATCACTTTGTTTTCCGGGTTTCTTACACCCCTGAGAGCCCTCTGACGTGGCCTCTGTGGATGTGCTTTCTTTGTTGATGCTTTTGTTATCCTGGCTCAAGAATGATTCAATGGTTGCCAGTCTTTCCTGCAGGGGCTAGACCCTTTCTGCCACAGCTTCAGCCAGTGAGTTTCCCAGCAATTCCCTAAAGCTATAGGTTAGATCCTCAGCCTGTTCTTCTTCATTCCATTTGAAGTCTGTCATGACTGTGCTTTCTTTAGTGCCTTCAGTATCTGAGATCAGGTGTAGTGGCACATCCACTCCTCACTGTGCTTTCAGTGTGTGGCTGCACCCACTCTTATTCCCTGCTATGCAGGTTTCGGTGCTCTTTCTCAGAGTTGTAAGTCTTATGGCTGCTATTGGTTTCAGCAGCTGTCTTTCTGCTCTGCAGATCGATACTTTGTACCTTATTGGATTATCTGACCTCTGCCTTGGGAGTAATTGTCTGCTTCGTCGTGTGCGGATTGATCGGGTAAAGTGATTACTTCTATGTGACCTCTCCCTTCGGAGTGAAATGTGCGCTATGTGCGAAGTTTATATTAAAATTGCTGCCTCTGCGCTTCTTCTCTGAGTGCGTACTGCTCCGCATAGTATGCCGGATCCTCTCACGGAAGGGAAGCTCCTCCCACACAAAGTGGGGACTCCTCGGTCGCGTTTCACTGCAAGCGCATTGTCTCGAAGGTTGTGGCCCCGCCTCCGTGAGGGTGGGGGCCACTCCCACTCACTCCTCCCTCCCGAGGGAGGGGGCTAAAGCCTACTGCTATTGAGGAGTTCAGCAGACCCCTAACGTGCCGAGAGTGTGGCACGGGGCCACCAGCTCCGTATCAACACTGTTTCTGAAGTAAATCAGAGTTCTGCTCATACAATATTGTAACTCAGCAATGCACGTGCCCTCATACAATCGCTGCACACGTTATAAGTTAATCTCTAATAAACTATCAAATATGTACATCTATAATACACATATATTATATTGCTATCTGCAGCTAGTAAAAACGTGACTTATCTGCTTGGAGAGCAGATAAGAAGAGGGAGATGACAGGAAGGACTATGGTCACATGCTCAGGACACAGGGACTACAGATGGACTAGAACTAAGGGAAATGTAGTTTCTGATTTTTTAAAAAAATGAAAAAATGTGTGTTTTCCCTTGTGGGAAGTTATCAAAATATTGTTTTTGTTGAATCTACTGGAGACAGGAATAAAATGGAAGATGAAGCCTAATGCTCGCATCCGGTCTTGACATAGAATTCTCTTTTGCTGTTTGTTCGCTTTATAACTTCAAACAATGTACCTTTCACTGAGACTTTCGAATGGGCTACTACCTTTCGCCAGACCACTCCCTTACTTAGTATCGCTGATCTCACAGCTGCCTTTTACTTCAAAGTTCATTCACAGGTCTGCCTTTCTTCATGTCTCATCCACACGCATGCAGCCTTCACTTGTGATAAAATGTTGCTACTTTATCTGCTTTAACACACCGGTCTCTCAGGTTGCTTGCCAGCTCACCGGCTGGTGTGTGCTTCTTTTTGTTTTGCTATTTTCAATTTCACAAGTCAAGATAAGTACCACAGACTCAGCCTCGCCTCCCCAACTCTGCCGTTCACTCGGGAGGGTCGCTGGTGTCCTTGAAATACAATGCAATCTTCACTTATGGGATCTGGCCTTCTCCACATGTCTTTCACGGTCTGTCAGAGGCAACGACCTCCAGTAGGGAACAAATGGGGTTTTCGGCCCGCTGCTCTCGTTCCTTGGTCCGTTTCTCTGCTCCAGTAGGTGTGCCTTTGTCCCAGAGGTTCTACTCGTACTCGTGCTCTGCCTTGCTCAGAGTGTGTTTTTAGGTGTTACCTTTTATTCGTGTGAGAAGAGCTAACTGATATCAGGTGCATGCACTTAGTGTAAGGTGCCTGACTTTGCCTGACCCAATTAACGGAAAATGTCCAGTACGATGTGAATGAGTTAGTCTGGCTACTCTCAGTCACCCTCTTCCTCTGCCCAATGTTTCTGTAAAAAGGTGAGTGGGGTTGGGACTTGGGAAAATCCTAGAAAATAGTATGGGGTAGATGAACAAGAAAGGGGGAAATACCGCATCTCACCATCGGCTGTCTCACCGCAAACCCCCAAAAACCCCTCACCCAGGTGATCCTCCTTTACTGGTCCACCCCCACGGTCTGGATCCAAAGGTGATGGCTGTCCCCTGGCCACCTGATAGAGAGATCTCCAGGGACTAGCGGGTGAAACACCCTCCGGTTTCTCACAGTACTCAGGTATGACTTCCTGATTCAGGCACAACTAGTGATTCCCTCTATCTCACCAGGCCCTCTAAGTGGTAGACTTGGAAAAGCAGTCCAGACCTAACTTTCAGGAGGTGGTGTGGAGTGGTCTACAAGTACAGTACACACTTAAGAGGTGGTCCACATGCTATATTTATAATAAAAATAGAACATTTGTGTAGGAAAAGGGTATGAAAAAAACAATATACTTAGAGGTAAGTAACAGTGCACAACAGAGGTTGCAACAGTGTATCAGTTCTTAAGTGTCATTAGAGAGTCCCGACTTGAAAAGAAAACGCAGTGACATGTATGTGAAATGGCTTTTCTGTCTAAGCTGGAACGGTCAAGTAGATAAAGCCAGCCGTGTGAATAGGGGTAATCTCTCCATTAAGTCAGAAACTGACCCAAGTGGGCAGAATTGAGTCATAAGCTTGCTCGCATAAAAGCCTTGCTGCTAGTTCTTGCAGGGACAGAATACAAAAGGGCGGAAACACCAGGCACTGAGAGCACTGGCAACCAGTAGAGTCAGAGGCTGGTGGTTGTTATCCAAGACAAAAAATATCTAAGAACAACAAGAAACTGGAAAGTAATGTGAGGATCCTTAGGCATCCATCCCTTGCCCAAATTGGCTCTAATGGACAATGTCATCCTCACCAGTCTTGCTGATGTGCTTTCAGTCTGCACCATGCCACAGCTCTGACACCTCTGCCCCTTTTTGGTACAGCAGCATCACACGTAGCTGCACAGCAGTCCTTCTTGGTTGAAAATCTTCTTCATCGCCATGGAAACCGCTTCCGCTGACCTCACACCTTGCGAGAACTCGAACATTGGTTATCATCAGTAGGAAATAGCTAAGAAACCTGAACCCTGAGATTCCCTGAGATTCCCTATATTTAGAAAGCACACGGAGTGATTATGAAGAAAGGTATTATCTTTGAGGTTTGGTCCTTTCTTCAACATTGGAACCAATTCTGACCAGCAGAAAACGGTCCGTCTCTTTCTCTGATTCCTTTGATTGGCTGAATCCCAGTTGAGCCTACACAAGTCCTAGTCCTAAAATAACCTGGTGGTACAGACTGTCAGAATTCATACATAAATGTCCTGTTTGACCTTTGACTTCATTGTTGAGCCTAACAAATATGATTGAGCCCTTTAGATGCTCCTAGAGACATATTTGAACTGAATTACATAACGGTAACCTGTAAGTCATTGACTTGTCTTTCATAAGATATAAAGATCATTTTTTATAATAGCCTCTGTGCACACATCCCTTTATATAAGGTTATATTGCTTTACATTGTACTATTGTGTATCACGCTCCCAACCTAAGTGTGGACCTTGTTTGCTGGTCCACTGCCTTCATGAGGTGAGCCAGGGAATACTTGAAGAAAACAAGCCTGTACAGGCTTTCCTCACAACCTGAACACAGGACTGAGAAGGTCCTGTGAGACACCTGAGGGTATTCTCACTCCTAATCCCCATGGATCCTCTACGCAGGTGACCAGGAAAGGACATCACTCTTGGATCCCGACCCTGGTGGTGGACAAGCGAAGGGGGATCACCTGGGTGGAGGGTCTTTGGGGACTGGGAGTGGGATGTCCTTGGGAGAGACATGGTATCCTCCTTTTCCTACTAATGACCAAACCAACCCTTCCCCCACCTTCATGGGGTATTATGAGTCAACTCCCCTGACTTCCTCGCGTATAACTCCTAACAGTAGTGGGACGAAGAGGTAACTGGGAGTAATAAAGACTAGGTGCTTTTACCACTCTGATGCTGGGATGAGCAAGAGGCCTGCTGAAAGAAGTAGAGGTCAGGCAGGGCTAATTGTACATTTGCACCTGCTGCCTGTTAAAAGGCTGCAGGTGAATAAAAAGCCCAATCAAGTGATGTCAAAGGGAGAAGCAGTGGCAAGATAAGCAGTGGCACTGAAGGTGAATGTATATACCTATATAAACTATGTTGTGGATCTAATTCTTTTATTCTGTAAATATTAATTCTGTGTTTTGTTATGTTTAAAATGGTTTGTAAAGGTTTGTATAAACCATATACAAATAAAAAAAAATAGAAAATAAACTGGTTAATTCCACATCATCCTGAACTTAAAGCAATCCTGAAACTTTTGTTGGAACTGCTTTATACTTGGGGAGGGTAGCTGAAAGAAAGCTGTGAGCTGGGCAGAGCTCCGAACTTTGTGTTGTACACCGTTTTGTTGGTTGATGACATCCCTACACTATGTCTAGATTAGTTGTGAGGGCAAGTGTAGGTTTTGGACACAGACCGATTCCTAAACTGAACTGTTGGACTTTAACTTTCCTTAGTTTTGGTTTGATAGGGAAATCCCACTATAGTATAGGGCTAGATAGGCCTTTTTCCATCCTGACTTTTAAGTTAATAAACGTTGTATTGTTAATTTGGAATCTGTTGCCTTTATCTTACTCCAAGATGCCTTCACAGTCCACCTAAACAACGAGGAAGCCACTTTGTTCAATGCCTGCCCTTTCATTTAATAGCTAATGCTTTCTGGGAAATGCAGTCTTTGATCATTTCAAACGTGAAACTAATGATTTGCAAAAGAAAAACACAGGGCAGGAATAGTGGTTTCCCACCAAAATATAATCATCTCGCCGCCATAGCCTACACTCTCTCCAACCCACTGCCTCCATTTTTATTGCTGCTTCAAATTAATGCTTATTTATTTTCTCTCCCTCTCCATGCCGTAAAGTGTTTATGGAAAGACTTGCACAATCATCATTTGGGTTAAATGGGTTTCTGTCACATGGTCTAAATAATAAATGGAGTTAGTCATAAATGATGAATGTATTATGCAGAGTAAGTCTTGACTGGCGAGGGAAGATGATCACATGTCAAAAGGGTTGTACTTTGTGAATGTATCCAATGGGGTTTAAGAGTTAGAGGGGTTAAATTACTTTGTATTAGAGTTTGCCAATGGAGGGTTGGGGGGATGACACAGTAACAAAATATTTTTGATTATCTAAATTGTCCAACTGGCTATATAAACTGTAACTTTTTTACCATTCAGGGAGGATATGGTACGTTTTTAGCTCAAAGGAACTGACTTGCCCCTCCCGGTCGTTAACATGCAATAAACTTGCTTTTCTGACAAAAAATAACTTTGTTCTTCACAGAAGCCGTTCTATCACATTGGAATGCTTGAGTTACTTTCTTTCATTTGGTGACCCTGACACTCGGCTGCTGAATGTCGCAAGCCCAGGCGGGCAGGTTTTAAAAAGGCACTGGTGGGAAGCTTGCTTTAGAGAACATCTACTTTTTACGTGAGTGCATTCTGGCCAGAAAAAGGCAATGGGAAAGAAGGGGAAAAGGTGATTTATTAATTTCTGGGATTGTATAAGGGAGGTGTGGAGTCAGAGGGTGAGCTTTGTTTGGACTGAGGAGGTTAATTACATTGAATGAAAGTGAGAGATTTTCCTCTGACTGTGAATGAACTGTTTCATGTTGTAAGTCTTTTATATATATTTTTTAGCTCATTTATTTTGGAAGTGTGAGGTGGTAACACCACCAGCATATCCAATGTGAGGTTTGTCTTGATACCCTTCCATTTTTTAATCTGGTTGGTTGGAGCCCTCGCCTACCAGTGAGGTGGTGTCTTTATAGTTAATCCACCCCCCCGTACATACCTTTCTGGAGTATACTCTTGGCACCCTTCAGTCTTTATTGACTGTGCAGACGAACCCTCGCCTCGCTTTTCTTGGTAAGTCGAAGTAGTGATGAGTATCTTCTTGTAGTCAGGGAAAGACGGTATTGTAGTAGAAAATACCGTACTAGTGATGAAGAGTGCGAGAGCAGCGGTGTTGTAGTGAAAAACATTGCGCTCCTTCTATGCTCGAGTGAAGGAGATATCTCAGAGATTTGGCCACCATTGTGGTTTTCTGATGATATGCTGTCTTTTGTGTAAGAGTGAGAAGTATAATGAAAGTCAATAGCTAAGTGAGGTGATTGCAGTTTGAGTAAAAATGAGGCAAGTGATTGTTGAAGGGTTCAAAAGTTGGGGAAAATAATTGGCTTTGTTGGGGAATTATAGTATTTTTGGTGTGCCGTAGGATCGGCTTTTGTGAAAGGTTTATTTTTTTAAATAAAATAGAAATTCCATGGAGTATGGAAACTCCGCTAGAGAATATGGGCCAGTCATTTCGGAGAGATAACTAAAAGACACTCTATTGTTGTCTACTGCAGACACTCTATTATTTGTTATTGTGTATTAGCAACATTTAGTGCCAGAGCTGCATTTTTCTCCCGTGCACATGTGAAATACTTGAAAGAATCATACATTAATATTACACACTCAATAACTAAGGTATGCATCCTCTTCATAACGCTAGGTATACAAGAGGGGCGTAGGATTAAACAAACATACACATGCACAAGAGCGCACACTTACACACACATGCATAGACGCATACACACATATATACTCGTTCCAGCACACTTATGCAGCCATATTGGACGCTGCATCAGTGGTGTTGTGGGAATTCAGAGAACACATTTTTTATTTAGAATGCCGTAGTGTAAAATTAGAATGTTGTAGTGTTGTAGTGAGAGTATTTCTAAATGTTTTAGACAAAGGAGCCAAGATTGAATTGCAGGAGTAGAAAGTAAGCAGAGATAGGGTTGAAGGTTGAGTTAAAGAGGAGAGTTTGCTATGTAGTGTAAATATTGACTTACCCCAAAATATCATGGCAAGTGGGTTAAGGTAACACTGAGAGCACACAGGAAGGAGAAAGATCTGCCTTTTCTCAGCAGTCCAGTGTTTCAAATGCCCTATCACTCACACATGTGTTATGTTATGTTATGTTATGTTATTTGACATTCATATAGCACTTTATATATCATTGGTATGACCTCAAAGCGCTGGTAGGTTTAACGCCCTCGGGGGACCGTAGTCCGGGTCAGTGGAAAGAATAGGCCTTTGAAGGGTGCTTGGGTGCACCAGTTAAGTGTGCAGCTGATGTAATGATGAAAGCTGTATTCTAGCATTAGGTGTGGTGGTATTGGTATCGGTTCAATGTGTGCAGTCTGGCGGGTCGACACCAAGACTGGGTTCTGGCGGCGTTAAGCCTGTGGGACGCTTATGTGTTCAGCTAGGCCGTTTTTTTCGTGGGGTATGGCTGCGTTTTATTAGAATGATGAGATGTTCATGGGATAGTATTCGTATGTTAGCTGCTAGGCCGAATTTAGCGAGGGGTGTAGCTGCACTCTGTGTGATGGTAGAGAGTGAGCATAGTGATATGATATGATATGATATGATATGATATGATATGATATGATATGATATGACATGGTGGCTCATCCACACAGTGATTCAACAAATGGGCTCCTGGTTATGGACCTATTCTACCCAGGAGGGTTACTTTAAGACAAAAATTACAATTGAATAGGTACAAAGAAGAGTGCTCTAATGAAGACACACTGTTTCCCCCCTTATTACCCTCTGCATTAAAGGAGAAAAAGAAAGAAACTCACTTTCTTTGTTGTTTGGAGAAAATAATAGTTTGTTTATCTATGCAGTTGAAAAAATCAACATAGAGTGAACAGTTCTCCAAACAGCATAACATCACACGGTTTAATGAAACCAACCGTACAGGCTTATAGGATATATTTACAAACACATGGGGTCACATAGTTTGACACAACAGTCGTGTAGGTAACGTAAACTCAATCAAAATACATAGTTTGTTATGGTGATTCATATACTTCAGTATAAAACAACACAATTAGACAAAGTAAGCAACAACAGAAAAAAAGGGGTTCGTGAATTGACAATTGGTAGTGGACAGTGACAATGCACTGTTGTTCGGGGTGCGTCTACACCAAGGTGTTTCGGCCATTTAGGTGCCCTGAGGAGCCTGGTAAACTCGAGGAGCTTCCACTTCCACTCGATGAGGTACCTGCAAAATTCACTGACCTATTTCTGCGGTTATAGCCTTGATTCGCTTGTAGGTCTGTGTAGTAAGTTGGTTTTAAATAAGGATAGGTCCTCTCCTCTGCGTAGGATATATCCTATAAGCCTGTACGGTTGGTTTCATTAAACCGTGTGATGTTATGCTGTTTGGAGAACTGTTCACTCTATGTTGATTTTTTCAACTGCATAGATAAACAAACTATTATTTTCTCCAAACAACAAAGAAAGTGAGTTTCTTTCTTTTTCTCCTTTAATGCAGAGGGTAATAAGGGGTGAAACAGTGTGTTTTCATTAGAGCACTCTTCTTTGTACCTATTCAATTGTAATTTTTGTCATCCACACAGTGCCCAAACACTCCAGCTCCTTAAAGGGGCTGGACGACAAGGGAGGGAGCAAGCAAACGTGCAAAGGGACTCCAACAGGCCATGAACAGCAAGAATGTGAAGACCAGCCATTGCACTCTGCCTTTCGACATCCAGACAGTTCAGCTGCCAAGACACAGACAGGAGGGAATGGTACACGAGGTCTGGAGGGCTGGGGCACACAGCGACATCGCGGGGGACCAGGGGTTTGGGCATACAGCAACAGCATGGAGGGGTCAGAAGGGGATGGGGGCACAGAGAGACATGATGGGGACCAGAGGGGTGCATTATACAGCGACATAAGGGGACCAGAGGGGGCTGGGGTACACAGCGACAACACGGGCACGAGATGGGCACGGGGCACACAGCGATATCTTAGGGGATCAGGGGGAAGCTGGTGCACACAGCGACATTGCAGGGAGCCAAGTGGGTTGGGGGGGGACACAGTGACATCACGGAGAAATAGGGGGTTTGGGGGCGCAGCGACGAGATGGGAACCAGAGGGTCAGGGCACATAGGGAAACATGGGAACCTGAGGGGCTGTGGGTACACAGCAACATTCAGGGACGGTCTTTGTGTCAGGCAGCTCAGGCGGCTGCCTGACATCAGTGAGCCTCTAGGGGGCGCCGAGCAGCGGTGCTCTGAGTCCTGCCACTGAAAGCCAGGCCAGGCCACATGCACGACGCACCAGCCAGGCCTTGATTTTGACATTCGTCTGTGTATTAGGAGCAGTGAGCACTGCTTCAGGCTGCAGCCTTTGCCCTCGGGCAGGGCAGCAGCAATTGACAAATAAATTAGCAATTTCCTACATTTGTTATTTGTTTTTTCACTTCCCCCCCGGCCCCCGGTGGCGCTGGCGCCAGCCAGACCCATTGGCACACGTGCAGTGTGCCCTCAGGCTATGTGCATGCATTCACTGGCTAGCTGGCGTTGCCTTGTCAGCCGGCCCCCCGCCATTCCATTAAACAGGAGGAGTGGAGTGGATGCATGCACAATATCGGGTAAGTTTACTCTGTATGGAACTTTCGGGTGACTATGATGCAGGCACATCCCATCCCGATTCCCCACACAGTGTCAATTGTGAGCAGCACCCAGCCACGAGACATGGGTCGGTGCTGCAGCTCTTTAGTCTTAAGTTGGAACTAGTAAGGGCCTTGCATGTCAGGCACCTCCGGCCGGGTCGCGTGTTGGCCTGGGGCCCCAGCGCTATGAGTAGTCATAGGGTGCTGTGTCTCCTAAGGTCCGCTCCATGCGTGACCTATCATTGGTGTGATCGGATTCGCGGCAGGCAGCAAATCTGTGTCAGGTAAGTGAAGTGATGCAGGAATGCCCCACACTGTTAGATTGTGTCCCGACTCCCGCACGGCGCACACACTCTCCCGGGGATGGAGGCAATTCCGGACTTAGCTTCGGGCTAAGCAAGTGAGCAGAGCCCCTCACCCCGGGGTCTGAGCGTTGCTGGGGGGGGTGAGTGTTGCGCAGCACTATAACCCCAGGGGCTGGGTCTTTTGGTTGTAGCCCCGGATAGAATCCCAGGAGCTACAATCAAACACCTTAATGCATATTGATATTATCTGGAAAATGTGCGGTCAAGTGTTTATATCACCGGCATCCCGGTCCCACCACTGTGTGATTTTGGGCAAATCATCCGGAGTGTCCATGTAAGTGATTTAGTTAATGCCATCACATTTGCTAATGGTCTAGAATATACGTGGCTCGAACTTCGGGAGTTGTTTCCTCTATAATAATAGTGACTACCAACAGATATTCTACCTCTCCCATACAATATGCCCATACAATATGCCTCTGATTGGTTACTTAGTTTGCTGGTTCGTTCTGTAACCCAAGCAGACAAACGAACACAAAGCCGTTTATGAGGGCAGTGAAGGTGTACCCCTGATAGACGGCTGATAGACGCCTGATGGACGGCGGCTCCTTCACATGGGCCCAGCATCCCCTTTGCTGCTCCCCCTTCTGGGGTTGGCCGTGGCAGGTGAGTGACTGCAGTGTGAGGGGGGCATATCGGTATGGGGAATTTTCGGGTATTTCTTGCTGGTACAGCCTGGGGTGCACTGGCCACTACAGGTAGGCCAGGTGGACTCAACGTACTCCAACAGCAGCCATCCCCACCTGCAGTGCTTTAGAACTTTCCAGAGGGAAAATCACTACCGCGCCACGTGTGGCTCTGCTTCCATTAATGTGACCGGGGCCTGCTGCCTCACACGCAGGTAGACACTCAGCGGTGGGAGTCTGCAGGTGAACGGGGACTGGGGAAAGACTGGTGGCCTTGCTGTCTGTCCTCTTCTTGCTGATAGACTTTCCCATCAGCTGTGATTTCTGGCTACCCAGCATTGCGTCTCAGGCATGTTGTATGCTGCAGGCTGCATGCGGACACTCTTACTAGTGGTGCCTCTCCCCTCCAAAGCTGGCTTTGCTGGTCTTCGCTGGTATTTTTCTATTTCTCTGCAGCTGGGCTGTTCGGTCAAGATTTCACTGGTTTGTAGCGGGCAACGTGGAACCCAACAATGCCAACAGCGGTGGGTTCATTTCACTCTCCTGATCTGAGTCAGTTTGTGCATGTTGGTGGACACTGGTACCACTCATGATGCAGTGCTGAAATCAGTTTACCTGGTGGTCGAATCACCCTCCTGCCATCCACAGATCAGTTGATGGGTGCCCACTGGTGGGAATTGGTATCCTCTCACCCTCAAGAGATGGGTTGGTGCCAGCTGGTGATCACACTGTTACTACTGTTCTCTAGCGCTGGCTGAATTTTGTCTGAGCCAAGTCACCCTTGCGCCCTCCACAGCTGAATTGGTTGATGCCTGCTGGTGGAATGTTATCCTCCACCTCAAGAGCTTGGTTGCTTCCTCCTGATGGGAACTGTTGCTCCCCTGCTCGCCAGTGCTGGGTTCATTTTGTGTGGTGATCAGAGTCCCTCTCCCTCCCTCCTGGGCTGAGTTGGTTGATAATGCCGTGCAACGCCTTGGATATTGGCGTCTATGGGCCCGTTGGAGTCGCTCCCGCACTTCCTGATTTCCAGCACGTCTTCAACTGCGTACATGCAGCAGTCTAGTTCTTTTACGTCGTATGTACATAGTACTATTTAGGCACTCCTCCTCTTGACATCTGCGCGTTGCAACCTTTCGGTCAGCTGTGTTTTTCTTTTGCTGCCGTTGTTGCACTACGCTTTGTTACCGGTCTCTTCCGGTTTTCTTTCCTTGTTATCTTTCTCTCCCTCTCTGCCCGTACTCCCTCCTGTTTATGCTACTTTTCAGTGCGTGGACCTCGATACAGGTTTCTTTCCTAGCGGTCTCGCCGCATCTTACTTTCACTTTCTGTCCTGCTGCCCATGCTTTGGGTTTTCTTGGTTGTCCGAACTCCAATTCAACTATTTCGGATTCCTGTGCCCACACTGGGACGAATACATTCTTCCATTTGAATCCTGCATCTTCCAGTCCAGCTGCCACATTTCCGAGGGTTTTTTTGCCACGTTTGGCTTTTTCCCATAACTCGTCCCTCCCGGGAGGGGGGTCCTCAAGGAAGTGCTCTCTAGTGGCCTTCACTATGGCTTCCTCTCGTGTGAGACTCAAACTTCAAAACAAAAAGGAGAAGGACTACAGATCCCATCGATCCTTGAGCCCAGTGGAAGAGGGCACGATTTCCTCAGGTGAGAAGGTGGAGGAGGGAAAGTGGGACATTCAGCCTCAACAAGAAAAGAAAGTTGACAGATAACTGCTGGTGGCCAATGTATCCTCTTGCTGTCTTGCACTCAAGAGGTAGGTTGGTTCCCACTGGTGACCACTGTTACCCATTTGTTTTCTAGTGATGGGTCATGTTTGGCTGGTGATCAGAGTCACCCAGCTGCCCGGTTGTCATTTGCATTGGATCCAGGTGCAGTGACCGATATGAAAGAGAGGGGTGGGGGAGAGGGAAAATGCAACCTGACTTTGCTGTTGCCTTCCTAGGTAAACTGAGCAGCTCTTTGTGTGTGGGTTTCTAGGTGTTTTGCGTCAACAGTGACAAGCTGTTTGTGTCAGTTAAGTCAACTTTTATATTGCACTACATACCAGGGACCAGCCTCTAAGCGCAGGACCAGGGGTTCGAACCTGTGAACGTGGTAAGCTTGAGGACAATTTTCAGAGACCATCATTGCAATGCCGCCTGACCTATGAACGCAGTAGCTTTGCTGAAGGTTTTTGAAATGTGTTAGAGTTCGGAAATTGCAAACATGTGCTGGTCCCCAGGAACAGGAGTGCAACTTTAGGGTTATTCATTTGATTTTTGAAAAGGCAACCTTAAATTGAACCAGTAATGAGTTGTGGCTGAGGACTACTGCTTGTTTCCGTGGAACAGGGCACTTTAGCACATGGACTGAGTAGCAGGGCTGAAGTCGAGGGTACACGCGGGGGGACGGAGTCCACCCACTTTTTTCAGAGGGTAGACTCAGTCCCCCCCAGCTAAAATGAGAAACATTGAATGTCATCTTTGAATTTATGCATTAAAGCAGACCCTGTGGATCGGACCACAGTCATCAGGTTTGTAGGCTGGACACTTCATCACACTGAATTATATAACCTGATGAAAAATAACAAACAGCTAAAGGTGAAATGTCCCATTTCGGTACTGCAAGTTCCTGGGAAAACATTTTTATTGGTTCTTAGAGTTTAAAACAGACACACCTTTTAAGGTTTTCAAAAACACTATTAGAAGAAAATATCTTCTCTTGGTTTTGTGGGTGTCGATTTTATGAAAAGGCACATGCCATTCATCCTGTGCAATTTGGGTGGTTATGCAAAGCCAATTTAATGAAATATTATGTAACTTGGCATTTCTATAGCGCCTTATGTATCATTCGTATGATCTCAAAGCGCTGGTAGGTTGAATGCCTCTGGGAACCGTAGTTCAAGTCAGTAGAGAGAGAGAGTGCCTTACGGTGCGTGGGTGCACCGGATATGTGTGCAGCTGGTGTAGTGTTATTTCACCTTGGTATGCTAATTTCTGGCAAAGTCAAATCCCATTGCATTTGTTGATGAGTCCCCTCACTTAAATTTTTAGGACTTGACCCCTGCTGAGTAGGGTTTATTCACTCAGCTTGGAGGAGAGCTGCTGGGCATGGGCAGCCTGCCCTTCCTTGACCTGCTGTCCCGTGACTAGTCTTTGTCAGTCGGAAATATTGTGGAATCGTGAACGAATCAGAAGGCCCAGCCGCAGCCAGACCCAGTGAGCCAGAGCCTGCTGACTTTGCCATTCGGGCACCGTGACAGACCGAGCAGCCCGCGGGTGCTGAGTGCTTCTGCCTTCTCTGCCGATCACTAAGGTAAGTCAGTGGGTTGCTGGCATGTATGCTATAGTATGGATTGAATAACTTCTAGGCTCTTCGAATTTTGGCAGATAAGCCACAGTGAGATAAAAATCATGTGTCCAGGATCACACACGTTGTGGTGAAGCTGGCATTTGAGACCAGTCTGTAACTCAGGTAAGCAAATATGGTCTCATTTCTAATTATTAGATATGTGAGCTTAGGATTGGCTTTTAAGAATACTCAGTTGTATAGAAATGACTTAAGAAGTGCAACACAACAAATCCATGCATTACATATTGAAATGTGTTAAGCAAAAAGAGTGTGCTCATGTTCCTCTTGAGTAGAAGCCTAAGGAGGCTGAGCCTATTGGGACACTTGGAAATGATGGGACCCCAGGATAGAAAAGCCAGGTTCTTTATATCAAAGTATTCCTTTCAGTTAGTCCTGATGGGTTTTTGGAGAATGGGTAGGGGATGTTCACTTTCCTGGCCCTACTGAATTTCAGGGACAGACAGTCAGTGTGACCCATTCTCTGTGGTAATGTCGTGACATGTATATCGAATGTGTCATAACACAAGGTAAAGAAGACTGGCCCGGCCTGTGCTCATTTGAGTTGTTTCTGCCATTTAATTGGCACATCACTTACTAAGCCATTAGCCAAAAATTCACAATTTCAGTTTCACCGACAACTGCAATGTTTGCTGGCTGGGTAGGGAACCTTTCATGATGCCTAGCCGAGTACTGTTTTGTTTATGAATCCATATTTTTCAAGACACTGAAAAGTTAAAATAATGGTGTCTTGTTTAATTTAAGGAGAGAGTATAGAAGATGCCTCCAAAGAAGCTGTCAGGAGCTCAGAATCGGAAGCAATGTGCTCAATTTGAATCTGATTTGCAGAAATCTGCAAAATTGATGAAAACATTTTTGGGTCAGTCAGAGGACAATACTGTCAATACAGTGCAAATAGTGAGCGGTGCGCAGCCTGGAAATTATGCAGAATCATCAGATTTACTATGCAGCTCGAGTCAGAATAATGAGGACAATAGAGTGCAAATAGTGAGCGGTGCGCAGCCTGGAAATGATGCAGAATCATCAGATGTACCATGCAGCTTGAGTCACAATAATGAGGACAATACAGTGTAAATAGTGAGCGGTGCGCAGCCTAGAAATGATGCAGAATCATCAGATTTACCATGCAGCTTGAGTCAGAATAATGAGGACAATACAGTGCAAATAGTGAGCGGTGCACAGCCTGGAAATGATGCAGAATCATCAGATGTACCATGCAGCTTGAGTCACAATAATGAGGACAATACAGTGTAAATAGTGAGCGGTGCGCAGCCTAGAAATGATGCAGAATCATCAGATTTACCATGCAGCTTGAGTCAGAATAATGAGGACAATACAGTGCAAATAGTGAGCGGTGCGCAGCCTGGAACTGATGCAGAATCATCGGATTTACCATGCAGTTTGAGTCCGAATAATTAGGACAATACAGTGCAAATAGTGAGCGGTGCACAGCCTGGAAATTATGCAGAATAATCAGATTTACCATGCAGCTTGAGTCAGAATAATGGGGTATGCTGCTCACCTGAAAGGAAGGAAATGCAGAAGAAGAATCTATGCCATGTGAAAATGAAAGGGACTCTGAAAAAGAGCCCAACTCACCCGGAGAAGGAACCAGCAGTAAAGCAAATTATACATCAAGCTTTGATACATCAGATCCTGCTTTGTGGCTAGAGTACCTACGATCTGCTGATATAGACCGGATCATTTTGAATGGACCAAGTAAAATCAAAGCCAGGAGATTCCCAGTGAATAAACAGAAGCGACACTTCTCGTTATCACACTGTCAAAGACTGCATGACAGTGGTGAGATGATACATAGACCGTGGCTCATTTACACAAAATCAGTTGATAAAGTATTCTGCTTTTGTTGTAAAACATTTGATAGGGCTGCAAAATCAATGCTTGCACTTTCTGGTTACAACTGTTGGCATAACCTTGCTGATGCTCTAAAGAATCATGAAGTGTCAAATGCTCATTTTATCGCATACTCAAAATGGACAGAAGCAGGGTCTAGACTCAGACAGAACAAATGCATAGATTCACAAAACCAGTGGATAATTAATTCAGAATTCGCTTTTTGGAGAAATGTGCTTCAATGTTTAATCTCTATTACTCTCTTCCTCGCAAAGAATAATTTAGCTTTCCGGGGCTCATCAGATAAGTTGTTCACTGATCACAATGGCAATTTCCTATGTTTGGTAGAGCTCTTTGGGAAATATGATGATGTCATGCGTAAGCATTTAAAACAAGTAGTTCATAAAGAAGTCAAAGATCATTACTGCAGCAAAAGAATTAAAAATGAATTGCTCGACATTATGGCAAGTAAGGTGCTTGAGAACATATTGATGCGACTCTGCAAAGCAAAATTCTACTCAGTTATCGTGGACTGCACTTCTGACATTAGTCACATAGAACAGATGTCACTGACGGTGAGATTTGTTGATGACAGTGATGATCAAATCAAAGTAAAGGAAGACTGTCTGCTTTTACACTGTGGACGACTCAACTGGAAAAGACTTAACTGAAGTGTTTATAAATATCCTGAATGAAAATAAAATAATGCTTGAACACTGCCGTGGTGACAATGGCGCAAACATGAAAGGCAAGCACAGTGGGCTTCAGGCTAGAATTTTTGCTCTTAATCCAAGAGAATTTTATGTGCCTTGCGGCTGCCATTTCCTAAATCGGGTTGTATCCGATGCAGCATTGTCATCTTTGGATTCAGTAACTCTCTTTGGATTACTACAAAGAATATACATTCTTTTTTCAGCATCTACTATTAGGTGGAAAGACCTCACAAATAATGTTAGAAATCTCATTGTAAAGCCGCTAAGTGACACCCGTTGGGAGAGTCGCATTGACAGCGTGAAAGCAGTAAGGTTCCAAGTGACTGACATCTATGACGCACTAGTGGAATTAGCACAGTTAAGCAAAGCTGATGCTGGAGTCAGATGTGAGGCCCAAAGTCTGGCTAACCAGATAACTGACTTCAAATTTCTGGTTTCTCTTGTAGTTTGGCACAATATCTTGTTTCAGATTAACATTGTAAGCAAGACATTACAAAATAAGTCAGTGGACATTGTGACTGCTACTTCTTTGATGAAAGGATGCATTCAGTTCTTTGTAGGCTACAGAGACAATGGATTTGAAAATGCCATCATTGCTGCCAAAGAAATGGCAGCTGACCTAGGTGTTAAGCCTGCCTTCAAGGAGATCCGTATTCGTCAAAGAAAGAGGCAGTTTGATTATGAGGGCAGAGATGATCTAACACAGACCCAAAGCCCAGAAGAAAAGTTCAAGAGGTAGTTTTTTTATCTGCTTGTTGACACAGCCCAAGGTTCAATTGAAGAAAGGTTTGGACAAATGAAGGATCATAAACAATGCTCGGGCTTTCTGTATGACCTTAGCAAGCTTCCTATGGACAAAAAACCACTATCGGAGCATTGTACAAACCTGCACCAGACACTAAAACATGGTGAATCTTCTGACATCAATGGCAAGGACCTTCATTTGAATTGGAAAATATACGCTACATGTTACCAAGAGGGACAGTTGCACCACTACCAGTTCTCCGGTATATTCATGATGCTAACCTGAAGAACATTTTCCCAAATGTCTGGATATCATTGAAGATTCTGCTCACTCTTCCTGTCACAGTTGCAAGTCGTCAGCGCAGCTTCCCCAAATTGAAGCTCATTAAAACATACCTTCGATCAACAATGGCCAATGAAAGACTGACATTGCTTGCTATTATATCAATCGAAAATGACATTGGCCAATCCCTGGATCTATCCGACACTGTGCTTCAATTTGCAAGGGCAAAGTCAAGAAAAGTTACTTTTTGAACATATACTGCAGGTAACATTCTAAGGGCCTCATTACACGGTAGGCGGTAGGGATTTACCGGCACCGGTAAAATACCGGTACCGGTAAATCCCTGCCGCCTTACTACGAGGTCCCTTAGCGGGTTGGAGTTTTAACGCCTGCAAAAAGCAGGCGTTAAATACCAACCCGCTAAGGGACCTCAGAGCTAATTACGGCACCGCAAAATTGCGGTGCCGTAATTAGCGCCTTCCCCATTCCCATAGAGCCCTATGGGGCAGAAATGGGGAAGGGCAATGGCGGAAGGGGGATTTACCGCCCCTCCAACCTTGGGATGGGGCGGTAAATCCCCTTTCCGCCAAGGCGGTGCCGGTATTTTACCGGCATGAGCCATGGCGCTAATAGCGCCATGGCTCACCGCCTACCGTGTAATGAGGCCCTAAGACTTTCACCTAGTGTCTAATGTATACATGTGCTATTGCATTTGTATTTCTGTCTGGTTCTTAATGAAGTGCATTATTTACAACATTTGTAACACATATTTTGGTTGTCATTTTTTGGGATATGGGGGGGTGCCAACAATGCTTCCCGCCTCGGGTGCAATCTGGTGTAAGACCGGCCCTGGGAGCAATGTCTCAGTCTGCCGTGCGCAGGGTTACATTTACCATGGCTGGCCTGAGCCTAAACGCTGATATGCTGCAACTCTGTTCTTGCCTTCTCATTGCTTTTGTGTTGGTTGTGTGTTGGGCGTATTGCCTTAAAGTCTCCGAGTAATCAAAGGTGCGGTGCCCACTAGTTACAAGATGAATGGGGCTCTCCCAGTGGGTTCCAGTTCGGTGAACACATCAACTGATAGCGGCATAAATGTACCCTTTGCAGGCATGCCCCAAACACCAAGTGGGGTCGCAGAGACGGCAACAAGCCATCCGGGTTATTTTTCCCTTCAAGACGACTCACAGAATAAATCCGGAGGGAGCCAAATAAATTATAGGGTTCAGCTTGTGTGCTTTTCCCACAGCCCCATGGCGCTCTTTATTTTTACTTTAACAGGTGCAGGGGCGGTGCCGTAATTATGTGCCTGGCCTTGCCTCTCTTTTCAGCCAGCTGGAGTCGATAAATCACAGAAGGAGTTCGCATTGCTGGGGCCAGGTAGCGTGTTTAATTGAAATGCAACTTCATGTCACTTTTACACACCTCATGCTTACTGCAAAAATGAGGGGATCGAAACGTGGGATTAGGTATCGCAGATGGGCTGCTTTCTGTCTCATTCCAGCATCTAAATGCAAACCACAGAGAAATAAATGACGATGCAAGTATTTATTTTGTTGACAAACGTGTATTGCTTGCTGCGTCACACACAGCGTGTAGCGTTTCACACCATACTGCATCTCCTACTGACATGGACCTCTGTGGATATCACGCAAGGGCAGCAACGGAATTCTGCTCAAGAAATAAAAGGCATGTTAAGAGTCTACCAGTCCCATGGTCCCACAAAATACATTCACTATTCCTCCGACAGGCTTTTGTACTTTGCTTTGAGTGGCCCACGCCCGGGATCTCTACTAAACAGTGCCTCGTTACCCAGCCCTTTCAAATTGGAGGAGTGGGCTACAGTGTAAGGCGATCCTCCTATACTACACTAAGATAACAACAGCAATACTACCATCCTGCCTGGATCATACAGAAGAGCAGGGAAAGCAAAAAACAATGTTGATAGTGTTGACAATCATCTCACCCCAATCCGAGTCCTTGAGGTCGTGAATACATCCTATAAGACACCATGGCAAGTGGATATTGACTTATGTTAAGGGGCCTGGCGGCCCGGGACCTGGTGGTGGAGGGCCTTGCTGGGTAGGCCCACTGCCTCGTGTGCAGTGCCGGCGCCACGCTAAATAAGGCGCAGGAGTCATGGTGGAATGAGACTGCCGAGCGACGACGAGAGAACTTTATCTTGCTGACAGTTTTGATTCATCAGTGGGTGATGTTGGATTTCTCTGGTTCAGAGTGGAGTCGCGGTTATAAATGCTTCTTGATCTGTGTTCTTGTCACAGTAGAGATGGTTTCACAGAGTCAGCGCTGTGACGGGCCTTGGGTAGCGGTCAAAAGGATTTGTAGCAATCGTAGCAAGTTTCTTGATCAGAGGGGTTGAGTTCTGATGCAGTCCTTGGCAGAAATTCCTGTTCAGCTTTGTTAGATGTTCATCAACATGGAAGCCTGGAAGCCGCTCAGCCCTTTATTAGGCACCCCACGTGGTCTGAGCCAAGTGTGCACAACACTTTACTGTGCACAAGCCCAGGAGGCGCCTAGTCACAACATCCCATGGAAGCGGTATAGGGTAAAACAACAATAACACAGTGAATGAGAACTGTAACTTGCGGGGTTGCACCATACATTTAAATACATATTGCCATATTGCCAATTGATACCCTTGGGGATACTGGGCAGATGCACATACGGGCGAAAATGTATTAGTCCATAAACATCAGAGTGCAGGAGGAAAAGCCGGACCTGGGTAGGCCAGGTGCCACATCTACCACAGGGTGTCCGTTTGGAGCCTTGGGTCTTCTACGATGGCACACACTTCAATTTAAATCCATGGCGGACGCTGGGCATTGCTCCTGGGGGAACCACTTTATTAGTCCAGGAAAGGTGGGATAGGGTCAGCAGCAGCAGGTTCGCTGGGTCCACTGTAAACATACTGCGATCATGCAGGATCACTGCCACCGACCCACCTCCTTACCGCAGCCACTTTAAGCACAGTAATCCATGAGGGGTCACAGCAGCAGAGATATGTCCATGCAGAGGCCACTTTAAGCAATGCAGCATGCAGGGGACAGCTTGGCTCCTGCGTCAGCGTTCGTTGACCACATGCCGGCAAAGCTGCACCCGTGTTGCCGGGGGCCACATCTGTTTGGTGTGCGGTTGAGGCAACAGGGCAGGTGCTCATGTGAACAACCCGTATTCACTAGTTCATAACTGGGAGCGCTGGCAGTCAGTCCATTGTCCTGTCCATCCAGGGAACATGGAACCCCTGAGGTGCTGGTTGCCCACTGCAGTGCTGTGAGCTGCCAGTTCACTGCTAGCTTTCTTCACCTGGCGGGAGGCTGTTTTTGTCATGCAGCTGCAGCCGCACCTCCTTCCTTTCAGGCGGGAGTTTCTCTCCTTGCTGCAGCAGAATCCACGCTGTGTCCTTCTATCACCCCAGGCCGGAGCAACTGAAACACTGTTGCAGTGGCCGCACCATCTCTGCTTGGCTCTCGCCAAGCGCGATCCCAATATTTATTTCGGCAGAGATCCCCACCTGAGGATGATCCACCCGGCCGCACAAACACTTTACCCTGGGAAAGCCGCAGCCCGGTGTGGTCAACAGGTGATGATGCATTGGATGAAGAAATAACTCTGTGACTCTACGCCAATTAATTCTTCGAAGACTGTATGTTTTATTCAACCACAATTTGGATCATAAAACGCCCTCTAAATCAAAAAACGCCCTCTTCTGACACGTGTTTCGGCTTAATCAAGCCTTCCTCAAAACTGGGCTCCTTATTGTCTAATTCATCATTTGCATCCGATCTTTAGGTATAATGACTGATTTTGTTGCTCTGCTTGATTTAGATTGGGTTCAATCCCAAGCTCCTTATCTGCTGCCTCTACTTTACTCGCGTTGGCGGGTTCACCTGTTGCAAGGTCTTCTGCGCTCCCGGGGCAGTGTTCATGTTCCTCGCGCGGCGGATGCCATGCTTTTTCCTTTCTCCCCCGAGCGGGGTCGACCGTTGTGAGGGTTTGGGGTTGATTGAAGGTAGCGTTCACAGACGTAGGCTCCCACAGGTGGGAGCCATCGCTGCGGGGTAGGGGCCACGCCAAAGGCAGCCCCCAAGATGTTCAATGAGGGTGGCACTTGAAACCGTCGTGACAGGACAGCAGACTTGTAGGCAAGCCCTATCTTGGCTCCCCCGGGCAGGAGCCATCACCGGCAACGGTCTGGACCGCACCTTGGGCAGGCTGCCCCAGGCAGGATTATATGTTTTCTTTCTTCTTCAATACATACAGTTCCATTGTGGTGCCCATCGATGCCGGGGGCGACCTCTGGTGGTGGTCTGATGGTGACCCTCACGGGCACCATCTTGGCCTCTAGTGCCTTGCACGCCACAGCTTCGCCAACACCATTGGCACACTGCCACACCTGTCGCATGGCATGGACCAGCTGTCCCTCGTTGTGGCCACCATCTTGTCTATTTTGCCCTGCACACCATGGCTACATCCATGCCATAGGTCTGTTTTACCACGCCACTCCTCCAGGAGCAAGCTCGGCCGTGCTGGCTGCTTGGCAGGGGCAGGTGGAGACCCTTTTCATCCGGACCGGCAGGGTGCTGGATCCCATCCTCATCCCCAGTTGTAAAAGGGCCCGGTGCCCCGGGCCCTGCTGGGCAGGCCCACTGCCTCATGCTCAGCACCGGTACCACGCTAAATAAGGTAAAGGAGGCAGGAGTCATGGTGGAATGAGACTGCTGAGCTGGAAGCTGCTCGGCCCTTTATTAGGCACCCCACGTTGTGTGAGCCACTTGTGCACGACACGTTACTGTGCACAAGCACAGGAGGGGCTCACAACAGTTTAGGATTTAAATAACTCAAACTTAGCTAGAAAGCAACAGAACACTGTATGAAAAGGGGGACAGTACAGCGTGATACGAACAGGAGAGCAGGAGATGATGACGGACAAGAAGCGCTGTCAGTGGGTCAGTTATATGAATATTACCCCTTAGGCCACTTTTGCCAAGAGTGGGCTCCCTGAGTCCAGTTTTGGCACTGTTTGGAATTTACTTTAGATCACCCTGGTCACCTTCCCCTCTTCTTGTGTGGGGGGAAAGCCCCACAGCCCCATTCATCAGCCCCAAGACCATACCCCCACTGATCCTGTGTGTGGGGGACACCACAGCAGCCCCCAACCCCCTGCTAGGCATCCAGAACACGCCTGCGAACCTGTCCCCTAGAGCCTCATGCCCTCCCCCAACATATAATGTCTCCTTCCCTGTCACGCTCGTCCCTCTCCTTACATCGTTCGGATGCAGGACCCGTCTTCTTCTTTGTCACCAGATAGCCATAAAAAGCACATTGCAAAAAGAACACAGGCTCTAGTTTGAACAAAGCAGTGTGTTGGGTATGAGCTCTTGGTGAAAGTGGACACTGTGAGGTCGTTGGGGCCTAGCGCGATTGTGTGGATGCGATTCACTTCCTTGCATGATGACATTACCCACGGTATATAATATAGAGTATAGAAGTCCTCTTTTTTCGCGGGCTGTGTGGAAGAGGACAAATAGCACATATATACACAAAAATCCACAAAAACAGCTTCCCACCTTCACACGTATTAGGTTTGATGGCTTACAAAAGGTCACCAGAACAATGTCATTAAATATAATAGACAAAGATGTACTAATTCACATATTTTAATCAATGTATACAAAACATACAAACATTAAAAATTAATCACATTAAAAAACATCATAAGCAATGGCCTTGTTGGGCTAGAAAGAAAAAGCCCATAATTAACCAAATGCATTGATTAACCCTCTTTTTATTGTATGATTATCCTTGACTTAGTCGACACTGAAAAATGTGTTTCTAGGCCTTAAGAAATTAAGACTGTATGCAGCTGACTTAATCTGGTTTACAACGTCCAATGAACCCGTCTTCAGGACACTGTGTAGTGGCACAGGTGGATTACAAATGGCTCATCATATGGAGATCTTTTAATCTTGACAATGTAAAAAACCCAAAACGAATTCGTATTGGTAATACTATACATATTTAATTTCCACTTATGAAGTCAAAACTATAAACATTTTCCTTTTAATATTAGAGCTTCATCCATCGCTGCAGTCAAATATGCACCCCGCCCTTTTTTGGGGTATATCTAAAACGACAATGTTATCTCAGTGGCTGTTTAAATATGCGTGGTTAACTTTTTTCAAGAGAAAATTTAGAGGCTGGTCCAAATGACATTCTAGTCACGTTAGACGTGGAATCACTGTACACCAGTATCCCACAGCTACGTTGCATCAACATCCTGCACTCATATCTCGAAAAAAGAATTGATAAAACGATACCCTCACAGTTTTACACATGGTACCGTGCACAGTCTTTATGAACCATCGGCTCTGGTCTGTGATACAACCGACAGACCCAACATTCAGCCTGATGGTGTTTCCCCAGTTGTTTCAGTTAGACCGCGACGAGATCTACTAAGCCGGTTTGAATATATCTTTTAAGTCAACTATGGCGACATAAAAACAACGAGATAACCACAAGATCTGGTGTGAAGGTGATTATCCGGAATGGCACGCAATGTTTTGTAGATTTATCATTAGACAAGAGACATGTTTCTCTTGGAAAAAGTTAACTCTGCATATTTAAACAGCCACTGAGATAACATCGTCGCTTTAGATATACACCAAAAGAAAAGGGGCTGGGGGTGCATATTTGACTGCAGCATTGCATGAAGCTCTAATCTTAGAAGGAAAATGTTTATAGTTTTGACTTTAAAAGTGGAAAATAAACATTTGCATTTAGATGTAATGATGCAAAATGCTATTAGGAGAAACAGGAGATATCCATTCTCACTCTGTTTTTGTCCTATAGCCACATTAAAATGGAGATTAATACACCGAAGAATCAAGAAATACTGTCATCTTCATCGTAGATGATGCCTCACACTCAATAAAAGAAATTATAAGGTTAGTGATGATAGTTGCAAAAGCCATAAACAGATACAAAACGTTCTATGATTTTTAAATAGGTATAGTGTTACCAATACAAATTCGTTTTGGGTTTTTTAGATTGTCAAGATTGAAAGATCTCTATATGATGGGCCATTTGTAATCCACCTGTGCCATTACACAGTGTCCTGAAGACGGGTTCATTGGACGTTGCAAACCAGATTAAGTCAGCTTCATACAGTCTTAGGGATAATTCATAGAATTCAGAGCACAAGTGGCGCACGCGGCTGGCGCACAGTGTGCGCGTGCGAATCCCTGCGCCAGCCGCGCGCGCTAAAATACATTTCCGCGCATAGTGTATTCATGGATTCCAGCCACCAAAACCAGCCGTGGCGCACAGTGGCGCAGTGACCCTGCAGCAGCGCCAGTTACGCCCCCAAGAACGCCTCTCGCACAGGGAAAAGCCATCAATATACCCAATCCAGAGCAAAGGGCTGCGCTAACCCTGTACCAGCACTGCAAGCGGGCTACGTATATCACTGGGGTGCGTGGGAAGTACCTCACGCGATTGGCCCCGTGCGAGCAGGGTACGCGTATTTCAGGGGTGCGCGGGAAGTTCCACACGCGATTTCCGCAGGGTACTCCTATCTCAGGGGTGCGCGGGAAGTGCCACACGCGATTTCAGCAGCGTACGTGTATTTCAGGGCTGCGCGTGAATTTCCACACACGATTGGGCCCGTGTGAGCAGGGCACGCGTATCTCAGGGGTGCGCGGGAAGTGCCACACGCGATTTCAGCAGGGTACGTGTATTTCAGGGGTGCGCGGGAAATTCCACACGCAATTTCATCATGGTACGTGTATTTTGGGGTGCGGGGGAAGTTTCACACGCGACATCAGCAGGGCATGTGTATTTCAGGGGTGCGCGGGAAGTTCCACACGCGATCTCATCAGGGTACGTGTATTTCGTGGTGCGGGGGAAGTTTCACACGCGACATCAGAAGGGTACGTGTATTCCAGGGGTGCGCGGGAAGTTCCACACGCGATTCCATTAGGGTACGTGTATTCCAGGGGTGCGCGGGAAGTTCCACACGCGATTGGGCCCGTGCGAGCAGGGTACGTGCATTTCAGGGGTGCGTGGGAAGTTCCACACGCAATTCCATCAGGGTACGTGTATTACAGGGGTGCGCGGGGAGCACCACACGTGAATTGCACGTGTGGGTCCTCCCAGGTGTTCCCTCTACACCCTCCACGGCCCCTGCAGGTGGCTCACACCAGAGGGGCCTACCCTGCACATGTCCTGCAGGCACACCATCCACCATGGCCATGACCCCCAGCCAACCCACATGTCAACTTGCACTACTGCCCACAAACACATGTCCCCCTGCACCCCCAGTCACCAGGGGCACCCTCCACCAGGCCCCCACCCATGTCTCCCAGCACCCCCACCCCCCAGCACTGTGGGGCACCTGCCACCAGGCCCCCACCCATGTCTCCCAGCACCCCCACCCCCCAGCCACCAGGGGCAGCCTCCACCAGGCCCCCACCCATGTCTCCCACCACCCCCACCCCCCCAGCAGTGCAGGGGCAGCCTCCACCAGGCCCCCACCCATGTCCAACTCATGTCTCCCACCACCCCCACCCCCCAGCACTGTGGGGCACCTGCCAGCAGGCCCCCACCCATGTCCAACTCATGTTCCCCACCTCCCCCACCCCCCAGCACTGTGGGGCACCTGCCAGCAGACCCCCACCCATGTCTCCCAGCACCCCCACCCCCCAGCCACCAGGGGCAGCCTCCACCAGGCCCCCACCCATGTCTCCCAGCACCCCCACCCCCCCAGCAGTGCAGGGGCAGCCTCCACCAGGCCCCCACCCATGTCTCCCACCACCCCCACCCCCCCAGTCACCAGGGGCAGCCTCCACCAGGCCCCCACCCATGTCTCCCACCACCCCCACCCCCCAGCACTGTGGGGCACCTGCCAGCAGGCCCCCACCCATGTCCAACTCATGTTCCCCACCACCCCCACCCCCCAGCACTGTGGGGCACCTGCCAGCAGGCCCCCACCCATGTCCAACTCATGTTCCCCACCACCCCCACCCCCCGGCAGTGCAGGGGCACCCACCACCAGGCCCCCACCCATGTCTCCCACCACCCCCACCCCCCAGCCACCAGGGGCACCCACCACCAGGCCCCCTCCCATGTTGTGATCTCGTCGGGGAGTGAGGAGTCCGGTGCCGCGTCCCAGGCCGCAGCTGCCGGGGGGAGGTCCAAGAGGCAGAGGTTGGAGTTGGACTCCTCGGCAGCAGAAGGGGCAGCTGGGACCCCACAGGGCCCAACAGGGGAAGATGGCACGTAGTCATCCAGGTTGGTGGGGGGTTTGGTGGAGGAGGAGGCCGTGCAAGCACCAGAGACGGGGTCTGGAGGTGGGGATCCCACTGGTGCTAGTGGTGCAGTGCAGGACCAGGGACAGGAGGCAGCACAGGCCGCCGCGGAGGTGCCTGTGTGCAATCCTGTCCCTGATCCTGTCCCTGATCCTGTCCCTTCATCATCTTGCACCAGCAGGGATGCCTACATCCAGAGCCGTTTTCAGGCATGGGATGAGCTCACGTCAACTGGCCTTCCTCTGCCTGCGGACGTGGCTATCCGGGTCCGAGTTGAGCCTGTCCTGGCTGGTGTGGCGTTGCGTCAACGGGCCATGCGAGGTGACCTGCAGTCTTTTCATGAGGAGACTGCACGCCATCTCGAATGGCTCGTTGACCACGTCAGCCTGCTGGGACAGGTCACCCAGGCTGGATTCCTCCGTCTGATGGGGTTTGCTACGACCCCCTCCTCAACTGGACCCCGTACGCGCCAGTCGTCCTCCGTGCCATCTTCCCACCCATCAGTCACCTGGGTGCCCTGTGGAGCTGCCTCTGACGGTGCGGCCAGGCTGGTGGAGGAGGCATCCCTGCCACAGTTGGGAGTCGGACGTCCAGCAGGGGTGGCCACATCTACGACTGCACCCCAGCCGGCGGAGGATGTGCAGGCAGCAGGAGGCAGTGCACGGGCAGAGGCACAGCAGCAGCAGCAACGTGGTGGGAGCCATGAAGGCTCGGGGCCTTCAACATCGGAGGGGCAGGCATCGGCCGGAGGGCAGGAGGACCCAGGACAGGGAGTGTCTTCCGTGTGGCAGCGGTTGGGCCACACCATAGATGCGGAGCGGCAGCGGGCGGAAGAGGCACGGCTCACAATGGCGGAGAACTCCATGAGGCAATCCGCAGGGGTTTGGAGGTGGACACATCAACGGCCCTGCGGACCCTCGGGACCATGGAGGAGGACCGCCTCCGGGACATTGAGGAGGAGTTCGATGATGCCCTGGCCCGGGACATCCACAAGTGAGCCGTGAAACTAGCCCGCTGCCCTTGTACATAGTTATGTAGGTAGTGTTAGGTTTCATTTTTGTTTTGATTTTATTTGGACCTTTCGGACATTGGCCACATTTTTGTATATAGTTTATTTTATTAGTTAGTGTAGTTAGATAGGTTTCCTTTCTTTTGTTGGGATAATGGACCCTGGCTTGTTCCCATGTACATAGTTCACTGTTGGATTGTATTTTTTTTTCACTTTTTAACCATGGAGCAATGGCTTTCTTTTTTATTTCCCATTGGATTTTGTTTTGTGGACATTCACTTTGGACAACATTACTTTGGAATTTTATTTTTGGTTTTGCTTTTTTTCACGGACATGCTTCTTTTAATTTTTGTACATTCACATTTCTGTTTCTTCATTTTTGATTCTATTTATGTTTCCTTTAATACATATTTTTTTTGGTGCACTTCAATGTGTGGTATCTCATTGGTTTCATGCATTTCATGATATGTGTTTTGAGATTCACTGACACCCATTGGGTGTATGTGAGGGAAATGTGTTTGTTTCGGAACTTGCAATTGGTGTTCTGTGATGTAATTGCAAAATATGAGTGGGTGGATGCAATACTCGGGTGGGTGTTTTGCATTTGGAGGCTGACCATAGGTTCCAGGGATCTAGATTGTGATGACATGTTGGCTGGGGAACATGAGTTGCACATGGGTGGGGGCCTGCTGGCAAGTGCCCCACAGTGCTGGGGGGTGGGGGTGGTGGGGAACATGAGTTGGACATGGGTGGGGGCCTGCTGGCAGGTGCCCCACAGTGCTGGGGGGTGGGGGTGGTGGGAGACATGTGTGGGGGCCTGGTGGAGGCTGCCCCTGGTGGCTGGGGGGGTGGGGGTGCTGGGAGACATGTGTACGGGCCTGGTGGTGGGTGCCCCTGCACTGCTGGGGGGTGGGGGTGGTGGGAGACATGGGTGGGGGCCTGGTGGACGGTTCCCCTGGTGGCTGGGGGTGCAGGGGGACATGCGTTGGTGGGCAGTAGTGCAAGTTGACATGTGGGTTGGCTGGTGGGCATGGCCATGGTGGATGGGGTGCCTGCAGGACATGTGCTGGGTAGGCCCCTGTGGTGTGAGCCACCTGCAGGGGCCGTGGAGGGTGTAGAGGGAACACCTGGGAGGACCCACACGTGCAATTCACGTGTGCTGCTCCCCGCGCACCCCTGTAATACACGTACCCTGATGAGATTGCGTGTGGAACTTCCCGCGCACCCCTGCAATACACGTACCCTGATGGAATTGCGTGTGGAACTTCTCCCGCACCCTGAAATACACGTAGCCTGATGAGATTGTGTGTGTGACTTCCCGCGCACCCCCGAAATACACGTACCCCGCTCAATCGCGTGTGTAACTTCCCGCGCACCCCCGAAATACACATACCCCGCTCAATCGCGTGTGTAACTTCCCGCGCACCCCCGAAATACACGTACCCCACTCAATCGCGTGTGTAACTTCCCACGCACCCCCGAAATACACATACCCCGCTCAATCGCGTGTGTAACTTCCCGCGCACCCCAGAAATACACGTACCCCGCTCAATCGTGTGTGTTGCTTCCCGCGCACCCCCGCAATACACATGCCCCGCTCGCACAGGCCCAATTGCTGTATGTTGCCACTTTTGTGATGCGCTGGGACTCTACCGCCTGCCTTCGTGTGGCGGACGTGTTTCAGCTTGTGTGTGTCTTTGGCTGTGCGTGGCTTTGCCCTATTCGATTCCATGAATACGTGTGGTTCGAGTGCGTGTGGGCGTTCCGTCTGCTTCCCTGCAGTACATCCCCAGTTACGCCCTTATTTTCGTGCGTTGTTCCCCATTCCGCGCGTTACGCCCCGTGTCCCGCCCACTTTCTGGTGTTTTGAGCCGAGGTTGTGCGCTTTCACTGTGCGCGTCGCGCACGCCTTTCGGGATGTTGCAGTGACTTGTGCGCCATGCACGGGTTTGGCGCACATCCCGAGGTGAACACGCGCAGGGACTTCCATGAATCGCGCGCGTGCGCCTGTTTTTTTCCGCTTGCGCCTGCTTGCGCGAAGATTTTCGGCGCACGTTTGCTCCATGAATCGGCCCCTCAGTTACTTAGGACCTAGAAACACGTTTTTCAGTGTCGACTCAGTTAAGGATAATCATGCAATAAAAAGAAGGTTAATCAATTGATTGAGATGTTTCCCTCACATCCCTACTAACCTCACAATTATGCTGTGATAAGTAGAATTAATGTGGTTAATTATGGGCTTTTTCTTTCGAGCCCAACAAGGCCATTGCTTATGATGTTTTTTAATGTGATTAATTTTTAATGTTTGTATGTTTTGTATACATTGATTAAAATATGTGAATTAGTACATCTTTGTCTATTATATTTGATGACATTGTTGTGGTGACCTTTTGTAAGCTATCAAACCTAATGTGTGTGAAGGTGGAAAGCTGTTTTTGTGGATTTGTGTGTATGCATGTGCTATTTGTCCTCTTCCACACAGCCCCTGAAAAAAGAGGACTTCTATACTCTATATTATATACCCTGCATTTTGGACAACCCATTTGGTTGGTAGAGTAAAAAAGCTGTTGAAAAAATGGATAACGTGAATATTGTATCATTTTCCGACTACCAATATAAAAAATTTCGAGACCTGCCTTCTGTACTAGATCTACCCATCCCGACCGCAGAAGCTGCCCCGCCCGCTGCCATGAACAACCTGGATTTACTAACCCAAAAAAAGAAAAAACTGATTAGAACTGAATCCCATGGACAACTGATGGTTGAATATCTAAAGGCGGGAGCAATCCCAGAGGGTTTACAGATAAAACGCATCCCTCTGGCTTTCTTGGACAACCCAAAATTCATAGTGGACTTCAGTGGTGTGGGCAACAAATGGTCGAGGGATTGGGTGATCTTAGTGATAGCTACGGCCAGCCCTCCAGATAAGCTGCGTATAGAGCCATTTTACACATGTAATTATGGCCATTACAGAGCATTTCATTTTCTTCTGCGACCCGTTTACGCTTTATTTATTTTCATTAAAATGCATACTTTTCTAGAGTGAAAAAGGTGTCTTGGATCTGCACCAGCAAACACATTTCTTTTATCAGTGGCAGAGCCTTTCATATGCATGATAGTTAAAGTGAGCAACCCAAAGCGCCCATTTAATTATGTGTTTATATGAACACATCATTAAATGGGCGCTTTATATATCTGTGATGTCTGCTAGATTGACACACAAAAAAAATAAAGTTGCTTTAAGTCACTAATCAAACGTTTTCAACATCATGAATAACAATGAGCTGGAGGTTTGTTGCAAAGAATCTCCATATCTGAGTTTATTATACAACATCTTTTATTACATGTCTTAAATCACTGAAAGTACTGTGGGGTTAACTAGATCTTTCAGGTTGACATTATCTTGCATTCTGGGACTTATAGTATACCATTCAGGACGAACATTAAAGCCACAATGATATTCTCTTGGCTTAACACGTAGCTGTTAGGATTTACATGTTGTCATGTGGCGTTATTATGCAATGTGTTTTTTTAAGTAAACTCTATAAAACATCATTACTGTTGGCCTTGAAATCCAAACTATTTGTACCAAGTAAACCTTGGAAGCTATGTGGTCAAATTTGCAGAGTGGATTAAAATCCCTGCTTCACAGTTCAGGCAAGGTTTGTGATCCTGGTCCCATCCCACACTCCCCCCTTGCCTACCCGCCCCATCTGTCTGGCCAACCCACTCTCCTTTTTGGATGCAGCCAGAGTACCAGTAGTTCCTTTTTTTCAACTTCCACCACTCTTTAATCCTCCTGATATGATTAGCGATTACGGGTTAAATTCGCTGTGATGCGTGTCATGCCTGAGATGCAGATTCTTGACAATCTTGGAAGAAACCTATTGAGCGATCAAGACTGCTCACCTATGGTGGAAGTAGAAGATGTGGGAAGGTACATGCGAGTTATTAATACTCGAGGAGTTCATGTGAATTTATATTAAAGAAGCAGCAAGGAGTAAGCCACGAGACATACACTTTGGGCCTAATTCACAGAAACCTTTTATAATGGCAACACCCCTTTGGAAAACGCTCAATGAATTAGGCCCTTTGTCATGTGCATTATATAAATGGTCACTACTATTAATGGTATAGTTCAAACAGTGGAAAAGGGGTCAGTCAGGATTTTTTGAGTAGTAACTAGTTGGCAATAAATCACTTGTTATAGACATTTCTGTTTTTGCTAAAAAGGCACAATGGCAAAATGAGTTGACCAGGATCACACACTTTAGTGTTGAAGCAGGGATTTGGGACCAGTCGGCAAGTTATGCACTTGTCTGCATTTCTTCCCAACTGTAATTGTCAGAATCATGTTTTTAGTTTTGTACACAATGTGGGGATCCACATTAATTTCCTGCAGCATACAGCAGGGAAGGTAGCTTAGCAGGTTGTGACTGTTGCTGAGATTATGTGTGCAAGTTCCTGTAAGTAAATCATATGCTAACACGTGCTTACTCACACTCCCTCTGCAAGCAATACATTAGTCTCTATCTATAGTAGTTCTTAACAGTTTCTAGGGTCCAGAATTTTGAAAATGAAGCTGTGTATGTAGCATGTACTTACAAGTTATTTTATGGCAGAATATTTTCCACAAGTGTAATAAAATGGTTAAAGGCAAGCCAGACAACTTTGATCTACAACGTTTTTGGTCTACGGGTCCGATTTTACGGGTCTGATTTTACGTATGCATTGGGTATATGTTGGATACGTTTTACTTTCTTGCAGAGGAGAAAACTCATTTTTACTCTATTGAAATTGCATTTACTCTCTAATTTGAAAAATCATGCGTAAAATACTCTCACCTCAAAATTTTATCTGGAGCACTGGCTATGGCAGAAGAGGAGGCAAAACAACAGAAAATAGATCTAGCCACCCTTGAAAAGAAAATTCAGGATGAATCCACCATTCCTGAGATCAAAACATTGCTAGATAAGATATAAGAAGAAAAGGTGAAATTTAAAAACTTCACCATCGATAAGAAAATTTTGGAAATTGAAAAAGGACATACAAAACTATAAAGAAGAGGACACGTACCCCTATTTGGTGCCTGGTTTCCATCAATTAATGAATAATATCCAAGGTACTAACCGGGGCCCAAACCATTCCATAGCCTACACAAAATGTGTCTCATTTTCTAATTCCTCTAATAGCAGTGATTCAGGTTCCACAAGCAGTTTCTCCAATGACAGAGGAGGTAATCCACCAAGAGGCCAGTTTTTTCAGGGGCGGGGCAGATGTGGCGAAACACGACAACCAGGCAACCACGGCATGGGAACCCGCCAGTGGCAGCCACATCCCCAAACCTAGTAATTCCAATTTTCAACCTGCGTAATCTGTTCTAACTTGATGGGTCCGACTTGATGGTCGTGCAGTTATGTAATGCCTCCGTCCCCAAGTACAGCTCGAGCAGAATGTAAACACTGCCCTAGCAATCTTTGAGGCCACAGGTGTGGAGGGTCGTCGTCAGCCTGGTACCGGGAATGCCGGAAGGACCCCTGAGTGCTGTAAGGCAAAGGGTTATAATCAAGGAAACACCCAAAAGGCAATTGGCAGAGGGAGCAAACAAGATACAGTGACACCAGCTTACCTAATGGGGTGGAGCATAGGTAAGAGACCTATACAGACAGCAGGGGAACCCACAACAGGCTGAGATGATGTACTTGGCACTCCTGAAAACACCTGGAGGAGCAAGAACTTGATCCGTGGCAAAACTTGAAGCAATCCGAGGTTGCAGAAACAGAAGGGTAATCCAAAGGCAAGTCCAGAGTGCAAACAGGTGTCGAGTGTCCGGGAGATCAGAGAGCACGCCAAAGTCCAAGGGTAATCCGAGAGCAGGTCCAAGTGAAAAGTTCCAAGGTCGAGGTAAGGAGAGTAACAGGAAGCAATAGATAACGCCTGGCAGTCCTCCGGAGAAGTAGCTGTGAAGCAAAGTGTTGTGTTTGCCGGCTTCTTTTGAAGCGGCGAGCGGTGTCACGTGACGCATCACGTGACCGCTCGCACGCGTTACGTGGAGCGCAACGCGGCCAGCGATTGGTGCTGCCGGTACTTCCTGGTATACTGGCGTCACCGGCTGTGCAGGAGGCGCCATGGCAACCGCCAACGTGGAAAAGGGCGAAAAGAGGCAGGTCCGCCCAACATGGTATCCCACCTGCCGTGCTTCCCCTGCTGATGTGAATGGAGAACACGTCGGCGAGAAGCGCCTGATGGGAGAGAAAGGTGTGAAGGGGGAAGTGGGAGATGGGGTGTGTATGGGGGCGTGACAGAGCCCCCCCCCCTCAAAGGCCCACGACTGCGTGGGCTGGATGGATGTTCACGGTGGAATCGGGCCACCAGGCGCGGAGCGTGTACATCCCGGGAGGCAACCCAGGAGCGGTCCTCAGGGCCGTAACCCCGCCAGTCCACTAGATATTGCAACCCGCCCCTGTACATACGGGAACCCAGAATAGCCCGCACCTCAAATACATTGGGGGGCGAGACAGAGACCGGGGCAGGAGGGGCAACCAACCGGGTAGGGCCAGGGCATGGCTTAAGTAGGGAGACGTGAAACACCGGGTGGATCCGCCAGGCGGGAGGCACCACCAGGCGCATAGCCACTGGGTTAAGGACCTTGACCACCTCATATGGACCCACAAAGCGAGGGAGAAGCTTGCGACAGCCAGGGATGTGCAAATGGTGGGTAGAGAGCCAAACCCGGTCCCCCACTTTGTAAGCAGGTGCATCCGCCCTCCTCCTGTCAGCAGCGGTTTTCATGGAGGTCTGGGCTTCGCGCAGGTGGACCAACGTTTGGGCATGGACCGAGACCAAATCCTGAGCACAGGCCGAAGCGGCGGGGGTATCAGAAGAGGAGAAGTCCGGAATGGGGAGAGTAGGGGGGTGTTGGCCATTGAGGGCGAAGAAAGGCGAGAACCCAGTAGCAGAGTGAAGTGTATTGTTATAAGCGAACTCGGCGAGATGCAACAGGTTGAGCCAAGTGTCCTGGTACTGTAACGTTAGGCAGCATAGGTACTGCTCCAATGTCTGATTGACCCTCTCGGTTTGCCCGTTGCTCTCTGGATGGTAAGCAGAGGAATAATGAGCATCGATACCCAACAGAGAGGTGAGGGCCCGACAGAAACGGGAGATGATCTGCGTGCCTCGATCGGACACCAACACATGGGGCAGGCCAAAGAGACAGAATACAGACCTAAAGAAATGCTTGGCCAAGACCGGGGCTGAGGGTACCCCCTTACATGGTATGAAACGGGCCAGTTTGGTATAGGAGTCGACAACGACCCAAATAGTATTGAAACCCTGTGTACGTGGCAGATCTGTAATCAGGTCCCTTGAGACCGTGTGCCAGGGTCGGGGAGGAACAGGGAGAGGGAGAAGAAGACCCAGAGGTCGACCCCTGCGTGACTTGCCCTGGGCACAGACTGAGCAGGTATTGACGTAGTTCTGTACGTCGCGTTTCATAGTCAGCCACCAACACCAGCGTTTGAGTAGGTCTAGAGTGTGATGCTGTCCGGGGTGACCATTGATGGCAGCATCATGAGACCAGTCCAACGCCAGGTTCCTTGTTTCGCTTGTGGGAAGAAAGAGTTTCCCGTGTACAAAGGGCAGCCCATCCTGCATAACCGGATCCCATTCTGTTAGTGATTGTGGGTAGCGGGAGACACACTGTCGTATGGTGGACTGTAAAGAAGGTGACGGGGTGCAGACGCAAACTACATGAGTCTCACTCAACAAGGTTTCAGGGAAGGATAGGAGAACCTCCCCCCCGGGGGAACGAGACAGAGCATCTGCTTTCCCATGTCCGACACCAGGTCTATGTTTGACCACGAAGTCGAACGTGGCAAAGAAGAGATGCCAATGTACCTGTCGGCTGTTTGTACATTTCAGAGAGGCAAGGTTCTGGAGATTCTTATGATCGGAGAACACCAGAGTCTGGTGTTTTGCGCCCAAGAGGTGGTGTCTCCAGGTCTGTAGAGCGTCCTTAATGGCCAATAGTTCTTTTTCCGTAACTGTGTAGTGCAGTTCGCTTGCAGTAAACTTGCGAGAGTGAAATGCAACCGGATGCAAACGACCAGTGGCAGGACATGGTTGGGACAGTACAGCGCCCAGTACATAGGATGATGCATCTGCCTCGAGGACAAACGGGAGTTCAGGGTCAGGGTGTTGTAACACCGGAGCAATGGTGAACATGGTTTTCAGAGAATCAAAGGCGTTTTGTTGTGTCATGGACCAGACATAGGAAACTTAAGGACTGGTGAGCGCAGTGAGTGGTGCTACGATAGAGGAGAACCCAGCAATGAATCGTCAGTAAAAGTTAGCGAAACCCAAAAATGACTGTAGTTGCTTGAGTGTGGTCGGAATTGGCCATTCGTTGATTGCCTGGACTTTGGACTGATTCATAGAGAGACCCCCGGGAGAGATATGGAACCCCAAGAACTCAACCTGACTAGTGTGGAAAAGACACTTCTCGGGTTTAGCAAATAGTTTGTTGGCTTGGAGTCGTACCAACACTTCCTTAAAATGCGTGATGTGTTCATCGAGGGAGGAAGAGAAAACCAATATGTCATCCAAGTACACTACCACGTAGGCATTCAGGATATCGCTAAATATGTCATCCATGAAACGCTGAAACGTAGCAGGAGCATTACAGAGGCCAAACGGCATAACAGTATACTCGAATAACCCTTGTCGTGAGCAGAAGGCCATCTTCCATTCATCTTTATCACGCATGCGTACGAGATTGTACGCCCCCCGAAGATCCAGTTTGGTGTAAATCGTGGCATGAGTGAGTTTGTCTAACAACGGGGTAATAAGAGGTATGGGATAGCGGTTTTTTACTGTGATGCCGTTCAAACGCCTGTAATCTATACAAGGACGGAGATCCCCTTCCTTCTTTGGCACAAAGAAGATAGGACTTGCAGCTGGGGATGTTGACGGGCGAATGTGACCCAGACGCAGGGCCTGCTTAATGTACTCTTGCAGGACTCGCTCTTCTGTCTGGGTTAGGGAGTAGATCCGGCCCTTTGGGATTGGGGCAGTCGTAGGGTCGATGCAGAGGGAGACCTTCCGCAGAGCCTTTGTCGAACACAGCCCGGAACTCATGATACTCAGGAGGTATGTTGTTTGTGACCGCCCCTATCATGTGAGTGTCCTGGGTGTCGGACCTGTGTTCTATGGCTAAAGAAGCTCCTACCCCTAGGATGTCTGCGGGGCTGGAAACCCGAGGTGTCTCGAGCAGGCAGTAGTATTGGCACGTTTCTGATTCGAAGGAGACCTGACCCGTGCCCCAGTTAATCAGAGGATTGTGCCTCTTCAGCCAAGGAAGGCCCAGGATGACTCCGAACTGAGGTGTGGCTATGAGATCAAATGACATGGTTTCTTTATGGACTTCCTTTATGATTAATTCCAACGGGGCTGTCTGTTGCAGGATTGGTCCAGAGGCTATGGACGTCCCGTCTACTGCATGAACCGGTTCGGGGTGTTTTTTTGTGATCAGAGGTAAGTTCAGTGACCTGGCTAGCGCTATATCTATAAAGCAGCCTGTAGCTCCAGAGTCGATCACTATTCGTATTGCATGGGAGATACCTGCAGCAGGGTTTAAGGAAGCTTGTACCACCACAGGTCGGACGGGACCAAAAGCCGGATCAGAGGAATTTTGTATAGGACTCGCCCCAACCCCTGATCTCAAGGGCGAGTCTTTGGAAAATCCGGTATTTTGTTCTTTGGCCGACGGGGACACTCCTTCACAAAATGCCCATTGAGACCGCAGTAGAAGCAAGCATTGTCCGACCTTCTGCGCTCTCATTCGGCATGAGTAATAGGGCTGCGTACCCCGCCGATCTGCATGGGTTCGGGTGAGGTGCCGGATGTGGTTGAAAGCGAGGTATGGGATAGCCCTGCTTCCCCCCTCCGTTCTGCCCGTCTGGCATCGATTTGCGATGTCAAATCAACTAGGTCGGTATAGAGTGAGGGAAGAGAAGGCACCACAGATAAAGCATCCTTCATGGAACCACACAAGCCCCGATAGTAGATCACTGCCTTTTTGTTCTCTGGCCAGGAGGTTTCAGTAGCGAGCTGGTTGAACTTGGGTGGACCGGCCTTGAGTAAGATCCAGGAGTTCCATGTCTCTGGATTGGGCTTTATAGCTAATGTCGAAAACCTTGGCCATTTCTTGGGTCAATAACTCGAAATCGTACAGGGCAGGATGGTCGCCCTCCAACAATGGGTTAGCCCACGTGGCCGCCACACCCGACAAATTGGAGAGAAGAAAAGCCACCTTAGAGACAGAATCAGAGAAAGCCTGGGGTCGGCACAAGAAATGCAGTTTGCACTGGTTTATGAAGGTGCGATATTTCTTAGGATCCCCCTGATACCTCTCAGGGGCTGCTAGAGGAAATGGGGTCTGAACCACCACAGACGGGGCTGTCAGAGTGGGTGGTGCGGCATCGCCGAACTCGGCGTCAACAGGTAAGGGATGTTGTGTGCTTTGCATGGCATCAAGGCGGTGGTTCAATGCAGTGGTGGCAGCGGCCAGGTCAGTGCGGATGGCAGTGGTAGCAGCTGACATATCTGCCCTAATCGATGTCACTGCTTGCATTAAGGCAGTCACAGGGTCCCCGGCTGAAACATCCATAACTGGACGACCATAAGGCTTCACAGTCTGTTCTAACTTGATGGGTCCGACTTGATGGTCGTGCAGTTATGTAATGCCTCTGTCCCCAAGTACCGCTCGGGCAGAATATAAACACTGCCCTAGCAATCTAAGGGGCCACAGGTGTGGAGTGTCGTCGTCAGCCTGGTACCGGGAACGCTGGAAGGACCCCTGAGTGCTGTAAGGCAAAGGGTTATAATCAAGGAAACACCCAAAAGGCAATTGGCAGAGGGAGCAAACAAGATACAGTGACACCAGCTTACCTAATGGGGTGGAGCATAGGTAAGAGACCTATACAGACAGCAGGGGAACCCACAGCAGGCTGAGATGATATACTTGGCACTCCTGAAAACACCTGGAGGAGCAAGAACTTGATCCGTGGAAAAACTTGAAGCAATCCGAGGTTGCAGAAACAGAAGGGTAATCCAAAGGCAAGTCCAGAGTGCAAACAGGTGTCGAGTGTCCGGGAGATCAGAGAGCACGCCAAAGTCCAAGGGTAATCCGAGAGCAGGTCCAAGTGAAAAGTTCCAAGGTCGAGGTAAGGAGAGTAACAGGAAGCAATAGATAACGCCTGGCAGTCCTCCGGAGAAGTAGCTGTGAAGCAAAGTGTTGTGTTTGCTGGCTTCTTTTGAAGCGGCGAGCGGTGTCACGTAACGCATCACGTGACCGATCGCACGCGTTACGTGGAGCGCAACGCGGCCAGCGATTGGTGCTGCCGGTACTTCCTGGTATACTGGCGTCACCGGCTGTGCAGGAGGCACCATGGCAACTGCCAACGCGGAAAAGGGAGAAAAGAGGCGGGTCCGCCCAACATGGTATCCCGCCTGCCGTGCTTCCCCTGCTGATGTGAATGGAGAACACGTCGGCGAGAAGCGCCTGGTGGGAGAGCCAGGTGTGAGGGGGGAAGTGGGAGATGGGGTGTGTGTGGGGGCGTGACATAATCACAATCTTACTCCAATTGAAACAAGCCTTCTCAGTAAAGGTCTATCGTTTGTGCCAACAAACCGTGCCAACTTGTTTCAAACAGAGATTGAAATGCAGAACTTTTTCCGCAAAGTAAGATTGAAATACTTTTTTCGAGACAAACAGTAAACAGAAGAAAGAACTTCGAACACGATCCGGCTAAAACCCCCTTCACTCTTTACACCTCTATCATCTATGGTTTCATCGGAAATAGATTTGTTTTGAAAACAAAGTACTCTGTGAAATGAAACAGTAAATCCACACAAAAAACCAATTTAAAGACAATTTGTCTAAACAGGAACGATTGGCATTAGAAAGCCTTGAGACCAATGAACTGTTCACATTAAACCGGTGGACAAGGGAGGGGGCATAGTACTATGGGACACCTGTCAGTACAAAGCAGAGGTTAAGAAACAGCTTGAGAATAGGAAATTCTATAGACACCTTCCAGGTAATCCCACCAACACCATTCAAGATTAAATCATTAGTCTCATGACACATGCACTAAATGAAGGCTGGATAGATAAGGATGAAAGGTATATCTCATCAGAACCCATTCCACTATTCCAGCCTTCTATTGCCTCCCTAAAATACACAAAGACACCACTAATCCACCAGGGTGTCTGATAGTAGCAGCCATTGGCTCATTATTAGAACCTTTGTCTATTTATGCAGATTTCTTCTTTAGGCCTTTTGTCATTTCTATGAAATCATGTGTTCAAGACACAACTAATATGATTAAAATTGTGAACAATTTAGAGACTGGTCCAAATGACATTCTAGTCACGCTAGACGTGGAATCACTGTACACCAGTATCCCACAGCTACGTTGCATCAACATCTTGCACTCATATCTCGAAAAAAGAATTGATAAAACAGTACCCTCACAGTTCATCAGTGAATGTATAAGTCTGGCTCTTGTTAATAATTTCTTCATTGTAAAAGGGGTATTTTATCAACAACTACACAGCACTAGTATGGGCGCTACTTTCGCCCCAGATTTAGCAAATCTGTTTATGGATGATCTAGAACGCAGATCTGTCTATGGTGATCCTAACCCCTTTAGAACACAAGTCAAAGCATGGCACCGTTATATAGATGACATTTTCTTACTATGGCAAGGCAGCAAGACCAGTCTTGTGACATTTCTTGTCTGGGTAAATACGCAAGATCTGTGTATTAAATTCTCCATGACATTTTTCATCATGAAAAAATTGCCTTTTTAGATTTGGAAATGTATAGGGCACCGTCCAACCAACTAGGCACTACCCTATATAAAAAAAACAACTGATAAGAACACACTGTTATTATTTAACAGCTTTCATCCTCAATCTCTACGGGAAACCTTGCCCTATGGGCAGTTTTTGCGCATCAGACACAACTATACCACCAAAGAGGATTTTGATAGTAACAGTAGAAATCTCACTTTGAGACTCAAAGAACATGGTTACCCAGCACATACCATCCATAGATCTATGAAGCGGGCCCCCAACATCAATAGAGACCAATGCCTTGAGAAACAACCCAGGGTACAAGAAGACAAAGTAACATGTGTAGCTACATACTCACCAATTAGCAATGATCTTCGTAGATGCATTTTGAAAAATTGGGGGACAATACAAACTGAAGACTTTTCTTTGAACAAACCACGTTTTGCATTTAGATGCATGCCTAAATTACGGGACAAATTGGTGCACACGTATAAAGTTAAAGATCAGATACAGAGTTCCAGACAGACCAACCTGTGGCATTTGCCCCAGTGATCGGGAATTTTAAATGCGGAAATTGTTCCGTTTGTTGTCTCACAAACAACCTAAAAACTGTTGACCTTAATGGCCATAAATGGCAACTTAAAATGTTCACCAACTGTTATGCACGTTGGGCGATATATGGAATTAAATGCCCCTCTGGATTACTATATATCGGCAAAACAAAAAGACCTATTAAACAAAGAATCTGCAAGCATCGTTCTCGCGTAAAAAATTCCATTGCTGATAAACCGTTGGTAGTGCATTTTGTGAACGCCAAAGATAAAGAAGAGGATATAGAATGGTTTATACTTCAAACCATCACAGCTCATCCTCGAGGTGGCAACCGAGACCTTAAATTAAAACAACTAGAAGAAAAATGGATTTACGATTTAAATACGGTCCACGCTGGATTAAATGTCAGAATTGAATGGAATCTGTTCATCCACAAATAACATCAAACATATGATAACATACACAGATGTGTGCCCCAATCCCTTCTTAATGCGCAATAATTGCCATTTCAACTGCTATTTTACACCAATATGCACAAAATGTTCCCAATGGCACCGATATGCTGTATGCCTATCAAACAGTGCCGTGACCACATGCAGGTATAAACGCGAATTATGACAATGAATGACATAGATGTGCATTCTATCCAGTCCTCCATCTGAGTTCTGTCCCAATGCCATTCTGAATGACAAGGTTATATGTCCGTAGATGCAGAATACGGGACATTAAGTGTATAAATATGCGCAGCCTTTTTAAATTAAAATAAATGTCATTTTGCAACCTTTTAGCCACTTTTCCAGTTAATTTACATTAATGTGCATGACTGGGCATAATTCTATGGCTTAACTATGCACTTAAGATGGTGGCGTGAATAAGCTGCTTTGTTGCCAGCCACCACGGTCTAGTGTTTCTTTATCAACACTAGCAGTTTAAATTGCCGTAGGCTGGCGTTTGGGAATCGTTTCACTAAACACGGATGCGACGGATGCCTCCATAGCGGCTCCCATTAATCAAGTAAATGCTTTTACACATGGTACCGTGCACAGTCTTTATGAACCATCGGCTCTGGTCTGTGATACAACCGACAGACCCAACATTCAGCCTGATGGTGTTTCCCCTGTTGTTTCAGTTAGACCGCAACGAGATCTACTAAGCTGGTTTTGAATATATCTTTTAAGTCAACTATGGCGATATAAAAACAGTGAGATAACCACAAGGTCTGGCGTGAAGGTAATTATCCGGAACGGCACGCAATGTTTTGTAGATTTATCATTAGACAAGCAACATGTTTCTCTTGGAAAAAGTTAACTGCGCATTTTTAAACAGCCACTGAGATAACATCGTCGTTTTAGATATACCACAAAAAAAGGGGGGTGTGCATATTTGACTGCAGCAATGCAAAGCTCTAATCTTAGAAGGAAAATGTTTATAGGTTTGATTTTATAAGTGGAAATTAAACATTTGCATTTAGATGTAATGATGCAAAATGCTATTATGAGAAACAGGAGATATCCATTCTCACTCTGTTTTTTTCCTATAGCCACATTAAAATGGGGAGTAATACACCAAAGAATCAAGAAATACTGTCATCTTCATCGTAGATGATGCCTCACACACCATAAAAGAAATTATAAGGTTAGTGATGATAGCTGCAAACGCTATAAACAGATACAAAACGTTCTATGATTTTAAAATATGTATAGTGTTACCAATATGAATTCGTTTTGGGTTTTTTAGATTGTCAAGATTAAAAGTTCTCCATATGATGGGCCATTTGCAATCCACCTGTGCCACTACACAGTGTCCTGAAGACGGTTTCATTGGACATTGTAAACCAGATTAAGTCGGCTGCATACAGTCTTAGTTTCTTAGGACCTAGAAACACATTTTTCAGTGTCGACTAAGTCAAGGATAATCATACAATAAAAAGAGGGTTAATCAATTGATTGAGATGTTTCCCTCACGTCCCTATTAACCTCACAATTCTATGACAAGACAGGAGGCTCGCATTATGCTTATCTTTCTTTAATACTGCCATATCAGCATTTCAAAACTTTAACTTTTAACTTTTATGTTTTGGTTTTTCTTACATGTTACTTGGAAAAAAACAAAGCAGGAAGTTACAAGTTTCATATCTCAACTGAAATCAACTAGGTTTCCGAAACCACGCTTCCCATAATCCTGAGGCCCTTTGTAGTCCTGACCTCTACCCCCACACCAATCAGTGGCCAGATAGGGGTATAAACACTGACTCCCCTAGGTCCATTCCTCTTTCTTTTTGCTGCCATACTGAGATAAGTGTTATGTCTCATGTTTATGTTCTTGGATTATCGTTGCCTATTATAATATAGTCACTAAGTGTAGTTATTATCAATGATAGTTAGCTGATAGACTAACAGGGGTTTGATTGATGGATGTCGAGAGTTTATTTTACAGCGTTTGTACCGTTGTGTAGAAGGCGTGCGCGCGCGTATTACCAGTGGTTTCCCCCGTCATACTTTTATTTCAATTCTATCAGGAACGGGAGTGAGGAGAGGCGGGGCGGAGCCGCGGGCAAAGCCGCTCGCTTCTGGCAGCCGTCCCGTTCTCCTCCGGCATATGCAGAGTCTTCGCTCGCGAAAGCGAAGGCTCTAGGACCCTGCGGCAGCCTACATTATACGCGTGTGCGCGGAGGCGGCTCGCCCCACCAAACGCGCAGGGCTTTAGGACCCAGCAAAGCAAGTTCAGCCTCATAACATTCCCGGCATGCTCCACGCTCCCCTAACGCTCGTTTTTCGCCCGTACAAATAGCGAAACAGAGCGGAGAGTCGTGTGAGTCAGTACCTGAGAGAAATTTTCGAAAAAAAAAATAAAAGGAGAAAAGACATTTCTTGGTGGCATCTGCTGGATCTGCAGAGAACGTGAAACAGTTTCACAGATAGGCTAGAAGGCACAGAGTGCACAGGAGGTAAACTCTGATTCAGAACCTTAATTTTTAGCTGACCCCGAGAAGTTAGCGCTGCTAACATTATTCAATGGCTCGCTCATCGCACCCAAGAGATTCCCATTCCACCACACCAGAGTGGAGTGAACAAGTGTGGGAAGAAGAACCCACTTGGCAAGACACAGATTTATCCCTCAGCTTCAAGAGGGTACTGGGAGATTCACTTTCTCAAGCAGTCTCCCAAGGGGTGCAACCTCTGACTGAAAGGTTGGAAATGCTCGAAGCATGCATGGCTGAGCAGCAGGAACAGCTGGCGGACATGATGAGACGGGCTGACAGCCCTGGGGAGGGGACGTCAGCTAGACACCCTCAGAAGAGGGTTGAAAGTAAGGGAGGTAAAGAAGCCCGGAAGAGCGCAGACTCATTGACCCCCTCGGGCACAAAAGATAGGGTTGACTCTGTTCCCCAAAGTGAAAGCGACCCAGTCGCCAGATTGAAAGAAGCCTTTCTAGCAACATTAGCAGATGGCCACATCAGACCCCCTGCCCCAGGGGTGGATAATTCAGGGGAATATGAAGAGGGATACGCCCCCGACGACGAAGGCGGCGAGGAAGAAGATTTCCCTCAACCAATTCCTCAAACTCTTCCCAAGAAAGAAGACAACGTAATCGATATGTTTGACCCAGAGTCCATTAGACACCCAAAGTCTTCTGAGTGGATGCCCTCACCCAGAGTGGCATTATACATGTCACAACACATCAGGAAGCCGCTGGACAGAGAAGTTCGATCCCGCATGAGATCAGAATGTCCAGGGCCTGAGCTGCCCTGGAAGCTGGCAGATACACCAGAATTAGACCCAAAAATTGTCACTTTTGTGACCAAAACAGCACGAGACGTTAGAAAAGGCATCGATCGTGCATGGAAAGGGTGTCAAGATAAGATCCTGGACTTAGCAGGTCCACTGGCAAAGATTATGGACCTTGTAGAAAAATCAAAAGATACTGGTACCCCAGTAGACATTCACGCCCTAGGTAACTGGGCTCAAAGGGCAGTGTGCTTGTTGGGTAACGCCAACTGTGCACTGTCTTCAGAGCGTAGAAGAGTCATCCTCCTAAAGATCGACAGTAAGCTCAGCGATCTAGCCACGTATGAAGCAGGTGAGGGCGCCAAAGGCCTTCTTTTCGGGGAGGCCTTCGCAAAGGAAATGTCTCAATTTGTTGGCACTTACCCAGCCCTCGAGAGAGCTCAGAGCTCTATAAAGAAGATATTTCCCGGGCGTGTTTTTGCTGGGACCGGACGATTCAGAGGTCGTTCGTCCGGTCGCTACAACTATCAAAGAAGGCCTCAAGGTCCACGCGCTCAATATTGGGAAAACCGTCAGCAGGACACCTTTTTCCCGGCCAGAGGAAGACATCCAAGAGGCCGCAGAGGAATAGGTACTTTCCGTCAGCTCGGCGCAACAGGCGGTGAGTACACCAATTGTTCCTATCGGAGGCAGATCTCTCCGTTTTCTGAGAGAATGGCAAGTTTTGTCAAGCGATGCTTGGGTTTTACAAGCAGTAGCGAGCCTTCACCTAGATTTCATAGACATTCCAAAGCAGTACAGAAAACCTGTCCCCATTTGCATGCCACAAGAAGAGAAAGCGGTTTTACACAGCGAGTTTAGCAAATTAGTAGAGAAAAACGCAATGGAGTGCCAGAGCACAGAAGGTCAGGTTTTTCTCAGCAATATGTTCCTGGTGCGCTGAGGGTAAAGGATTTGTCCAGTCATAAATCTAAAAGAATTGAACAGTTGGCTGCAATACAACCATTTCAAGATGGAGGGCATACATCTCCTCCGAGACCTATTGCGTTCGGGAGATTGGCTAGCCCGTCTAGACCTCAAAGACGCTTATCTAGCGATTCCGATAGCAACTACCTTTCGGAAGTATCTCCAGTACCGATGGGAAGGAGAAATTTGGCGATTTGCATGCCTGCCGTTCGGGCTGGCGTCAGCACCTTGGGCGTTCACGAAAGTGATGAAGCCAGTAGCTGCAGCTATCAGGGAGAGAGGTATTCGTATGATTATTTATCTGGACGATATCCTGGTGATGGGATCCAGCAAAAAAACCCTCACGAGAGATGTGCAGTGGATTTTCAAGTTCCTATCATCTCTGGGATTCTTAGTCAATTTAGAGAAGTCCCAATTAGCGCCAGTTCAGAGATTGGAATTTTTAGGCTTCACCATAGATACCGTGAAAGCGACTCTAGAGCTTCCAGGTCACAAAGTAAGAGCGATAAAGAAGGAGCTCAGGACAGTGATTGCAAAGCAAGTAATTTCGCTTTGGAATCTGGCCAGAATAGTAGGTCTGCTTGCAGCTTCCATTCAGGCCATCTTCCCGAGACCGTTACATTATCGAGCATTACAGAGGCTCAAGATCAAACATCTCAGCGGAGGCCTGAGATATCATCAGATAGTGAACCAAGACCAAGAAGCCATGACAGAGCTACGGTGGTGGCTAGAGAACATGGAAGCCTGGAACGGACGAGCGATTTCTGGAGATGTTCCAGAACTGACCATCGAGTCAGACGCAAGCAGGTCAGGTTGGGGAGCCAGGTGCGAACAAACCCAGACAGGCGGGAAATGGTCCGGCGAAGAGTTGAATCTCCACATAAATTGTCTAGAACTTCTAGCAGGCTCCTTCGCGGTTCGAGCGTTTACGAAGGACAAAATAAGATGTTGCGTATTGCTCAAGATGGACAACATCTCAGCAGTCCGCTACATCAACAAATTAGGGGGAACAAGATCCAAAATGCTAGCGGAATTAGCAAAAGATTTCTGGCATTATTGCCTTCAGAACGACATTGCGGTGACTGCAGAATATCTTCCAGGGAGCCAGAACAGTATAGCAGACTGGAACTCTCTGTATCTTGTAGACTCCAGCGATTGGAAGCTGAACCCTCTAATTTTCAAGCGTCTCCAAGACATATGGGGACCCCTAGACATAGATCTGTTTGCGTCCAGACTGAATGCGCAGACGCAGAAATATTTCAGTTGGAGGATAGATCCAGGAGCAGCGGGTACAGACGCTTTTCTACATCCATGGAACGGAACAGTCCACTATGCCTTCCCACCATTCGCAATGATCACAAGAGCTCTAGCGAAAGTCCGCAGAGACAAAGCGGAAGTGGTGATGGTGCTACCCTGTTGGAGGGCGCAGGCCTGGTTTCCAGTAGCAATGGAACTTTCTACGGATTTTCCGAGGATAGTTCCGAACATCCAGGGCCTTCTACTCGACCCGACCGGTCGGGTTCACCCGCTCATAGAAGCGGGTTCCTTGCAGCTGATTGCCTGCAGGGTTTCAGGAGAAGATGGAACTTGCCAGGAATTTCGGACCTCGCTGCAGATTGTATCCGAGATTCCTGGGTGCCTTCCACCGTTAGGAGCTATAACACGGCTTGGAACAGTTGGGCACAGTGGTGTTCAGAACACAGTCTGGATCCTGTTTCAGCACCTCTAGTGAACATCCTGAACTTTTTGGCTTCAAAATTCCAGGAGGGTTCTGCTTACAGAACAATAGGGGTCTACAGATCCGCAATTTCAGCAGGGCACAATAAAATAGAAAATAATCCAGTGGCAGAGCACCCAGCAACCTTACGGCTCCTCAAAGGTATCAAATTGAGAAAGCCGCCAGAGCCAAAGTATGCGGTTTTATGGGACGTTAGAGATGTTTTTCAGTTATTCCTTAGGTGGCCAGAAAATGAAGCTTTATCCCGGTCACAATTATCAGGCAAATTAGCTATGCTTCTATGTCTAGTAGCGTGCCGGAGAGTATCAGACGTGAAAGCATTGGAAATCGATAGAAAGATTTTTTATCCAGAAGGAGTAGCGTTTACTATCGCGAAAAGAACAAAGACCGATTCCAGAGTAATTTCCTACCCATATTTTGCAGAGAATAAGAAGTTATGCGTAGCTCAATGTATCAAAGATTATGAAGCAGCAACAGCTCAGATTAGACCGCGCGGCGTAACCCAGTTGCTTATAGCGCGTAGGAAGCCTCACCACGCAGTAGCAACAGCGACCATTGCGAGATGGGTGAGGGAGGTCATGCAATGGGCAGGAATAGACTTATCCTTATTTGGTGCACATTCCGCTAGGGGAGCAATGGCTTCTAGAGCGTTTGCGACAGGAGTATCCCTACAAGATATTATGAAATCTGCAGATTGGTCTTCTGAATACACCTTTAAGACCTTTTACTTTAAGCCAGTATCTGATATACCGAATAGAGTGATAGCAAGCTTGAACAAGCATAATGCGAGCCTCCTGTCTTGTCATAGAATAAAGATTGCCCACGCTAATAGCTCAGGAAAGTCTTAATTCTATTAAAGACAAGGAGGCGAGCATTATATCCCACCCAAATTAATGAAACAAATGAGAGAAATGACTAAGTGAATGAAAGCTGTCATGCATTGTGTTCCATTTGTAGTTCATTCCCGCCCTCATTTGACTTTTTCTGTTCTCATAGGAGACGATCAGAAGGCGACATGAGCAAGTCAGGGTATACACCGAAGATCTTCTGGCAAGTTGTCCCATTGGACCGATCAGTCACGCCAGCTGCGGATCAAGAGCAGGCCTTATGGATTGTGTTTAAACATTTTGTGGACTCTCTGTACTTCTAGAACTCTGATGGCAAAAGAAAGAGGAGTGGACCTAGGGGAGTCAGTGTTTATACCCCTATCTGGCCACTGATTGGTGTGGGGGTAGAGGACAGGACTACAAAGGGCCTCAGGATTATGGGAAGCGTGGTTTCGGAAACCTAGTTGATTTCAGTTGAGATATGAAACTTGTAACTTCCTGCTTTGTTTTTTTCCAAGTAACATGTAAGAAAAACCAAAACATGAAAGTTAAAAGTTAAAGTTTTGAAATGCTGATATGGCAGTATTAAAGAAAGATAAGCATAATGCTCGCCTCCTTGTCTTTAATAGAATTAAGACTTTCCTGAGCTATTAGTGTGGGCAATCTTTATTATGCTGTTTAAAGTTGAATTCATTTGGTTAATTATGGGCTTTTTCTTTCTAGCCAAACAAGGCCATTGCTTATGATGTTTTTTAATGTGATTCATTTTTAATGTTTGTACGTTTTGTATACATTGATTAAAATATGTGAATTAGTACATCTTTGTCTAATATATTTAATGACATTGTTCTGGCAACCTTTTGTAAGCTATCAAACCTAATACGTGTGAAGGTGGGAAGCTGTTTTTGTGGATTTTTGTTTATACATGATGACATTACCCATCATCACGCCAGTACAAGCTTTCCTCTACACCACATCCCTCCCAAACTTGCATGACGGCGCCTGACTGTATGCGGCCAGGCAAGCAGGTACAGGCAGTAAACAAGAAATATAAGGTTATCTCACAGTTCATTTGGTTAATTATGGGCTTTTTCTTTCTAGCCCAACAAGGCCGTTGCTTATGATGTTTTTTAATGTCATTCTTTTTAATGTTTGTACGTTTTGTATACATTGATTAAAATATGTGAATTAGTACATCTTTGTCTAATATATTTCATGACATTGTTCTGGCAACCTTTTGTAAGCTATCAAACCTAATACGTGTGAAGGTGGGAAGCTGTTTTTGTGGATTTTTGTGTATACATGCTGACATTACCCATCATCACGCCAGTACAAACTTTCCTCTACACCACATCCCTCCCAAACTTGCATGACAGCGCCCGACTGTATGTGGCCAGGCAAGCAGGTACAGGCAGTAAACAAGAAATATAAGGTTATCTCACAGTTCGTTGGTATACGCACTGCATGACAAAATTCCTTAGCTTCGTGGATGCTGCGGCCTCTCTCTCAATGAATACTTGGACTTGCTCCACCAGGGGGTTCCTGGAATGATTGCCAGAGTCGATGTGACCCTGGCTTGTGCACTGAGGGTTAGCTGAGGCTTCTTCCTCATCACAGTCTCTTGTCCGTCTTGGCATTTTGGGGGGTCAATTCAGTTGGTTGTTACCCCATCGGCTGGCGTTTCTTCCCTCCACATGGTGGGTGGTACTCGTTGGAAGTGAGAGGCATTCCTTGTTACTGGGCCTCATTACGACCCTGGCGCTAAGTGAAAAACGATGGCGGTAAATGGTTACCGCCATCTTTTTCCGCCAGGTCCGATCATGACCCGTGACCGTTAACTACGATGCCATTAGCGGCATCGCAGTTAACGCTGCCGCTAACTGCGCTAAGGGTGCACGCACGCCACCGCCCACACCGTACTTAGCGCCATGGCGTAAAGGTACGCAAATGCCGACCCAAGCGGACATGCACCTAACGCCATCACCCAGCCCGTTAAGTACCTTACCGCCATGGTGCTAATAACGCCATCGCGAACCAACCGTAAAGGGCCATGTTAAGTGAATGCAGCTGCCAGAGGTGCACAGAAACAGCACAGGTGAAGGCAATACAGACTCAGGAAGTACAAAAAGAGCACACCCCACCCCTTCCCACACCCAGCCACACTCCACAATGATACCAATACGACTAGCAATGTTGGGGCTGGAGGACCTGATAGCAATGCATGTGCTACAACAGCAACAACAACAACATGCAGCACAGAGGAGACGCAGGAGGAGAAGGAGGGCAAGGCAGGCCCAGCAAGCCCCACCAGCACAGCCAGTGCCACCACGCAGGCAGCCCCCAATCCCACGCATCAGAGCCAATCCATTCAACCTCACTGCTGAGCAGATCCACACCCTGTACCGTTTGGACCGGGACACCATCACCACCATCGTAGACATGACACACAACGACAGCATGATAGAAACTCCAACCGCCATCCCCCCCCTACTGAAGGTAGTGTCTGTACTCCACTTCCTGGCCACGGGCACCTACCAGCACACAGTGGGGCACCTGCATGGCATTTCACAACCATTATTCTCATGAACACTCATCCAAGTGCTCGATGCCCTCCTCAAGCACACAGACGACCACATCACATTACCACGGACTGGCCAGGAGATTGCAAACACCAAAGTGGGTTTCCATGCACTAGCCGGCATACCCGGTTGCATTGGTGCCATCGACTGCACCCATGTGGAATTGGTGGTTCCACGTGCCATGGAGGTACCGTACCGCAACCGGAAACAGTTCCACTCAATCAACGTGCAAATGGTCTGTGACTCCAACAAGATCATCACACATTGTTGTGCCCGATTCCCCGGATCAACCCATGATTCTATGGTCCTGAGGAACTCCACAATACCACGCTACATGGAGCGACATGCAGGGCCAAGATCCTGGCTACTCGGTGAGTCCAATGTCATGGAAGTGGGCAGGTGAATGACTGAATGACGTACCGATGCATACTCCACCTGGCTGAAAGGGGGGGGGATGATGCATACTCCACCTGGCTGAAAGGGGGGGGATGATGCATACTCCACCTGGCTGAAAGGGGGGGGGATGATGCATACTCCACCTGGCTGAAAGGGGGGGGGGGTGATGCATACTCCACCTGGCTGAAAGGGAGGGGGGTGATGCATACTCCACCTGGCTGAAAGGGGGGGGGATGATGCGCTGAAAGGGGGGGATGATGCATACTCAACCACCTGACGATGAGGATGAGGAGGGTGCAGATGGGGCGGCACCCCATGGAGGAGGCGATGGACAGGAGGGGCGTGCAATGCGCCAAAGTATCATCGACCACTGCTTCTAGCACACACGGCTGGTGTGTATCACATGGTGACTGCACTTGGGGCACTGTGTGGCTCTGGGACATGCACACTGTGGACTGTACACCAATAAAGCACACATACGCAATGAAAATGTCCACACATTTCTTTTTCGGAAAGAAAAAAGTGTATTCAAACTATGAAACGTCATGACACACCCCCTCCCACCTCCCCCCTGCACACCCCAACACACCCCCTCCCACCTCCCCCCTGCACACCCCAACACCCCCCCCCACCTCCCCCTGCACACCCCAACACACCCCCCACCTCCCCCTGCACACCCCAAGACACCCCCGCACCTCCCCCCTGCACACCCCAACACACCCCCCCCACCTCCCCCCTGCACACCCCAACACACCCCCCACCTCCCCCCTGCACACCCCAACACACCCCATGTAGGTGTCAACAGATGCCTGTGACAGTGGCCACAGGCTGTTACAAGCACCCTCTCCCGGCCCCCGGGGCACCCCTGGCTGTGGAGCGCAGGTTACGTCCGGAACGTCGCACGGGGCTGCTCTGTGCAGAACTGGCAGTGGAGGATGTCCCTGCCTGCCCCCGTGCATGCACGTGCTGTAGGGTGTGGGTGAGCTCAGTGAGCGCACGACGCAAGCCGGCAAGTTCAGCACAGATGTCCCTGGACATGGCCTGCATGGCATCCCTCAGGGTGGCAGTGCTCTGCGCTACTTCGGCCCTTAGGGTCTCCGTGGCCTGTTCAATGGTTGCCCTAGCCCCCACACATTCCGCGGCATGCTCAGTCAGCATCGTGGACAGTTGTTGCTGCCGTTCTGTGATGTCCTCGAGGGACTGCTGCCCCTGCTGGCCCATGGCCAGTGCTGGTGGTGTGATGGAGGGGCTGCTCCCCTCCTGTGGAGTGAGGACTGGGCATGGGGTGGAAGGCCACTCCTCTACCTCTGTGTGCCCCTGTGTGTGATCCTCATGGGGGCTGGCGTCTGAGAAACAGGGGGAATGTAGTAGGTCAGTGGGGCTTCTGACCTCGTGCTCCATGTCTGAGTCTGAACATGCAGCTATTGCAGCTGTCTCACCGATGTTGCTGCTGGCCGCTGACCCGGTGCCTTCTGTGGCAGGCAATGTCGGTAGAGGTGGAGCAGCTGCTGCTGGCCTGCTGCCTACAGGGGTGCTTGCCGGTGGGACGTCCGGTATGCTCGCAGTGGGTCCTGCTTGTTGTGGGGTCTGCCTCACTGCAGCTGAGGTTGAGGGTGCGGGGACGGTATTGATGGCCTTCTTGGCTCTCTTCGTCGCAGGGGTGTCCTGGTCCTCAGGGTGTGAATCTGTGCCTTTGGTGGAGCAAAGGAGGGAGGGCGTTATTGATGGGTCTGCGGACTTTGGAATGACAATGATTGACATTATTCTGGTCAGTAGATGAGGCAGATTTCAGGCAGGGCCATGCAGGTTGTCTCCTTTTAGTGTGGAATGTGGATGCAGGTATGCGGGTGCCAGCAGTGTATACAGGGTGGTGCTCGAATGTGGCTATGGGCAGTGTTGAAATGTGTTGCATTTACACTGTAGGGCAACCTTGTGCTACACATGAATGGACTGCAGTGACTATGGCATGTCTTGTTTGAGGCACCTACCTTCATCGCCTGATGTCGGAGCTCCCCTTTCCATCCCTCCGACGCCTTCAATGGATTCCATGCCAATCGTGGTTGCACAGATCTCCTCCCACGGTTGGAGTTTTAGTGGGGATTCCGACCTTCCACCGGTACCCAGGGCAAGGTTGCGGTTTGCAGAGATAACGGCTCTGACCCGTATGCGTAGGTCATCCCAGCGCTTCCTGCACTGCTGTGGGGTGCGGGGTACGGTCCCCACCGCGCTGGCGCGCTCGGCCACCAGGGCCCAGATGGCCTTCTTCTTCGCTATCGCTGTCCTGGTCATTTCCGGGGAGAAAACGACACCTGCCTTGTCTTGCAGGGTCTCCGCAAGCATGCAGAGTTCCTCCCGGATGAATCCTGGCGCTGGCGGCCACATGCCTTCTTTACAACTTTAGGCATTTTCGGGTTCTTGGATGGGTGGGTGATTGGTTGGGACAGGTGTCAGGGTTGGATCTGGTGTTGTTCGGTAGGATGGCAATGGATTGTGTTTTTAAAGATGGCCGACGTGCTGTTTCCCGTTCCGGCACGATGACGCTATTTCCGGTCCTGCTTTTTACGGCCACCGCAAATTACGGTGGCCGCTAATTACGGTGGCCGCTAATTACGGTGGGCGCTAATTACGGTGGCCGCTACTTACGGTGGCGGAAGTGCACCTTGCTCGCTTTACGATGCCGGTAGGGGCCTTTTCCGCCATGGCGTTAATTGCATTACCGCCATGGCGTAATGCTCGTGCGCCATGGGTCGTAATGTGGGGCTCTTTACGCCATCGGCCCACGGCGTAAACGCTCATTACGCCATGGCGGTAATGACGGAAGATTACCGCCTGGGTCGTAATGAGGCCTACTATCTCTTGTCCCCTCCTTGTGGTCACCATCCCATGGTCACTGTCACTGCACTTTCTTATCTTGAATTCTGGGAAAACGGAGGTTCTATTTTACCCTGCCAATTCCTTTTCCCCGCCTCCATCTATTTCTTTTCCACCCTCAACACTTTCTATTTCCCCTACTGCACGAAATGTCGGTCTGTATATAGACTCTAATCTTTTTTTTACCCATCATATCTCCCAGACATCCCTATCTTGCCATTTTCATTTGCATAACATCTGTAAACTTCTCTCTTTTCGCAGCTTTCATGCAACCAAATGGCTTATTTCCTCTCTTATTTTTACTCGCCTTTTCTATTGTTCTGCCACACTTTTTGGCCTCCCTTCATCTTGTCTGGCTCCCTCGAAATCTATTTATCAGTCCTCTGTCCGTCTACTTTGTCTTCTCTTCTATCATGATTCTATTTCAGCATCACTTGCTTCTCTTGGCTGGCTCCCTTTTAACTCTCAACATAAATTTCATTTTCTTTGCTTTGTCTTCAAATCTCTCTATGGCCTAGCCCCTGATTATCTTGGCACTCTCCTGTCCTTTTACACCCCCTCTCATTCTCTTAGTTTTTCCTGTCTATTCCATTTGTCGGTTCCTCGTCCACCCTGTGCTCAGTCTCGTTTTCACTCTTTCCAGCTTCTTGCTCCTCTCCACTGGAACACTCTTCTTCTTTCTATTCGTTATATTACTGTTTTTTTCTCTTTTTAAGGTCTCTTTAAAAAATCATCTTCTCCTCTGTCCTTGACTTTCTGCTTTCAGAATTGATATATGAAATCCCTCGCCCTTTCATATTTTTTGTACTGTTGTTTTAATACTCGATACAGCGCTTTGGACAAAAGCGCTATATGAGCTCTAATAAAATACAAATACAAATGGTCCTTGTCTACCCCTGTCCACGGGGTCAATTCGTAGGATAGCGATAGTTTTTTCAGGGGGGATCGGTTCTTGACTAGTACCATGTCCCCTAGGGCTACAATGCTGGGCGTGGTTCGACGGGCTCGACTGCTCTCTCGCTCATTCTGGGCTTGTCTGTCCTCTTTAATTTGCTCATGGTTTAGGCCTGGTGTAGTCCAGCTGGTGTGTATGGGGAGCCCCACTTGGATGGGGGTTCCAAACATGAGGGCTGCTGAGCATATATGATTTGAGGAGTGCAGTGTCTGTCGATAGGTACGCAGGAATCAATATATTTCTGGCAGCCACGGGACTCGCTGGTCTTTTGCAGTGCAGATTATTTTGTTTAGTTTGTTGAATGTTCAGGTTATTCAAAAAGCGTTGCAGTTCCAGTACTTTGAATGGGGGGGGGCCATTATCGCTCTTGAGTTAGTTTGTTATGCCATGTATGGCGAACATCTTTTCTAGCGTGGTGATGACAGACATCGCGTCGGTGGACCGGACTGGTTCGACTTCAGGTTATGTACTGTACTCATCGACTGCCACAAGTAGGTAAGCCTCATTTGCAATCGAACAGAAATCCACGCTGATTGCGTCCCACCTCTGCCGACTGCGTGGGGGCTCGCAATGGGATCTGGTGGTCCTTGTCATTGAGATGCTTGACACGCAGCATAGGGTCCCACTAGGGCCATTACCGTTTGCTGCATGTTTAGCATCCACATGCGTAACTTGAGAACACCTGCGTTTTGACAATGCCTTGATGGCCTTCGTGGGCCAGTCTTAGTGCTCGCTCTTCCAGGGCCGATGGTAGGACAATGCAATGTCCCTTCAATAGAATCCCTGCTGCGGAGACGAAGAGTTTGTTACACACTCCAAAGAGGTTTTGCAGAAGTTCTTGGGCTGCTGGTGTCTAGTGGATTATCGCTGCCAGGAGGATTTTCCAGTCTCCTTTTATGATTGGGTCTTTCCCACATTGCAGGCATGGCTCTTGTTTCGTCTCGCTCTGGATCTATTCCAGCTTCAGGCGCTATGGGCGGGTGCACACGATCACATGGCAGACATCCTCGTCAGTCTCCTGTGTTGCGTCCTTTTCTGCGTGGGTGGCTCATTTTGGTGCTGGTAGAGATAGTCGTTTCCCCCCCATTCCCTTACATTTTTTATCTATTCCCAAACACCCACATCCCATATATAATTTTCTAACCCCCCCAAATAAATGGGATGTTTTTTGTGTTGTTAAAATATTCATGGTAAAAAACCCTGTGAAAAAATGTCCCGCGATGAAAGGACGTTGTACCGGTCCCACTGTGGGGGTGATGACAGCACCCAACTCTATGGGGCTGGCGTCCACTAACAGTTTTTGTCTTTCGGGTTGTGTTGAAGAATGCCATTGTCGTATTGGTCGTGAGGGAATCTTTTATCCACTGGAAGGCGTGTTCGTGTTCGTGTTCCTGTCCCCACGTCCATGGTGTGTTTTTTTGGATTTAATCTGGGAGGGAGCTGCAATGGTTGCCATGTGGGGTATAAACTTGCTGCAGTAGGATGTCATCCCCATGAAGCTCTGGACATCCGTTGCTGAGGTTGGAGGTTGGGCGCTTTTGACGTCTGCCACTTTGGCTGAGTCGGGCGAGACTCCGTTTGCGTTGAAGACATACCCAAAGAAGGACAATTCTGGTTTGCTGAATTTGCATTTTTCAGCATGTACAGTCAGGCCTGCTTCTTCTAATCAGGCTAGCACTGCAGCCAAGCGTGTGCTGTGTTCTTCCTCCGAGGTACCGTACACGAGGATGTCATTGCTGATGTTTGTGGCACCAGGCAAGTCTTGCAGTATTCGACGAATTTCATTTTTGAAAAGGTCAGCTGGTGACTAGATGCCAAAGTTGAGTCTATGGTACCTCCGGAGCATCAGGTGCGAGGAAAACATTGTTATGTACCTCGACTCTTTGGCCAGTCTAATTTGGTGATAGCCGGAGCGAAGGTCTAATTTGCTGAATACCGTCGCTCTGCTTAGGTTAACCATCAGCTTGTCGATGGTGGTTGTGATATGTCGCTCATGTCCAATTGCTTGATTTGGAAGCCTCATGCCGATACAGATTTGTACCGCGTTCGGTTGCCTCGGCTTCGTAGTGACTACTGTGAAAAACCCAAGGGTGTTTCACTGCCCAGAACCTTAGGGAATGATGAGGAAACATCCAAGGGAAAGGCACAGTATTTCCCCCTTTACGGTGTACCCCTACCGACTCCACTTCAGTTGCTATAGGATACTGTTAACAAACCTCACGCCTTTTACCCTGACAAGAGGCCCTAGGGTTTTTCTATAAGGCCTCCTGATAACTACAACTCCCATAATTTCTTCCCACTACTGTTTCCTAAAACCACTGGGATGAGGAAAAGGCAGACAAGAACGATGAAGATTACCCACAGGGACCAATGCACCGTGAGGTCCTATGGCCGATCTCTATCCTGTCCCATTAACAAGGTCAGGCAGAGCTGAACAACTACTCACACCTGACTCCTATAAAACCTCCCAGACAGTATAAGGTGGAGCACTAAAACATACTTGAAGGAAGCTGGGGGTGCCATCCAGAAGGAGAAGCGCGAAGCAGCAGTGGAGGCAGAAGCTACAGGCTTGAATGCTGCGAGACAAAGTGCTGTTGGGAGCTGCAGAGAATCTGGCTGTTGTCCAGAAGGTGACAAATCGTGGAGCCCTGATGTGAGAGAGTCTACTCTAGTGAGGGGCGCTGGAGAAGGAGCTCCATGGTGCAGAGCTGGTACAGAGGGAAGCAGGCTGGAGAAGACCTCTTCTTTGACATCCCAAGTGTGTGTTCACTCTCCTCAGGCGTTGCGGGAACACCAGAATGAAAAAGGGGCAAACTGACACACCCCAGAGGCAAAGGAGGAGCGCCGAGAAGTATGCGCTCATTTCATGCAAAAGCAGTGGTACGTTTCAGAGAAACCAGAAATACTGGGATGCTTTCAGTGAGAGTATGAACAAAGAAACCTCATTGAAAGTGATTGCATAAAAAGTCAGGAGTGAAAATCTTATGGTGAATGAAGCATGATGAGACTTGAAGTGCTGAAAATGAAACAGCTATAATTCTTGAAAGGAACTAAGAGTGAAATCACAACCAAGAAAGATGAACTGTTAAAAGTATATGGAGAGAAAGTATAAATGAATAGCAAAAAGCGAGGTTGTGAAAAGGTCAAAAGTAACAGAGTGGTCAGGCTAAAAATAAAATGCCTTTTCGAAAGACTCTGTGAGTTCTGAACTATGAAAAATTAAGTATATATCTAAATGAGGGGGAGTTGAGACTGAAGTTTGGGAAAGAAGAGCCATACAAAGATCAAAACCTCATTGGTGCCAGAGAGGAACAACCGAACTGTGGATGAAAGGCTCTAATCTGGCAGAGGGAATCCTATATTTAACTGTTATGTTAGAGGTGGTCATGCTGAGGTTGAGCTAAAGCCTTGCACATTCGAAAGTCCTTGATGGTTGTTTTGATGTGAAAGCTTGGGTAAGGAACCCCTCCCCCCCAGTGAACTGGTGAAAAGGGGTCCGAGCCCGACTGAGGGAGACCCATTGTGAACTGCTGAAAAGGGGTCAGAGCCTGATTGAGGGAGACCCAGGGTGAGTGAGACACCCAAAGACTTTGTGAATATGAAAATCCTGACGAGAAAGGAATTTTGGCATTTGTTTATTTCAGGCATTCTGTGAATAAGAGACTTTTATTGGAAAAGAGACTTTGGCGCAGAAGGCCTGGATATCTGTGTTCTGAACTGCAATAATCCGGATAGAGAAGCTCGAGTGTGGCCCCTTGTCCCGTGCTGCAAACATGGGGAAGGGAAGCTAACTACTCAAGTTTGACATATTGTTTCTTGAACACCTTTCTTTTGCATACATCATTTTCCCACACCATTTATTACTAGAGGTAAAGAATGGCAGTAGGTTTCTTTTTTAGTGTAGACCCTTTTTATTTTTGATAGAGACTCTACTAGGAATGAGTTATTATCATTTGATGGTCGTAGCTTGTTCCCATCATTAGATTTACGGTTAGACCAACCCATTGAAGTTCAATAAACACCCTTGAACTGTGCATCATTTGTGTCAGTCTTCATTAATGATACCAAGCCTTTCCTTACACCACCATCCGGGATACCCAGGGGGTGGGTCCAGTTGTCTTCTCTACGATTCGCTGGTCTTCCAGCTTTTTCAGCTCCACTTCTACTGCTGCTCGCATATGAAAAGGGACTCTGCGGTGTCAGGCGGCATTCGGTTCAATGGTCGGGTCAATACGGAGTGTTACAGTTTGTTTTTTTAGACAGCCAATCCCTTTAAGTGTGCATGCTTGGCTAACAGGGTGTCGATGGCTGGCTAATGCAGTTGAAAAGCAAAATGGAGTAACTTTAAATTCTCTGCCATTCTGCAGCTTGCAGCGTCTCCACGCCAGCACCTACGACATAGAACTGCGTGCATCATGTTTTGTCATTGTAGGTAACGTTGGCTTTGAATTATCATTTTACTGGGAGGGGTACTTCGCTCCCATAGGCATAAAGCCGGACGGTCTTGTGTTATAGAAGGGGTTTGCTCGGTACTGTGTTGTATTTGCTTGCTGGTATCACATTGATGGTAGCACCTGTGTTGATGACTACCCTTGTTGGTGTGTTGTTCATGAGCACTGTGCATGTTGGCTGACCTCTGCGTTTTGTCTTTTATGCCCCTTTGTGGGGTTCCTCTGTGGATATGAGGTGTATCTGCTCGCTTCGCTTTGTACTGTGTTTGGTGTGCCGCTCTGTGGAGGACTCTTCATCTGACTGTTCACTCCCTTCACTGTCACTCTCGCCATGGTTGGATTGGCCCCTCTGCCTTTCGGCCCGTGTCTGGCCCGAAATTTCCCTGGGGAGTGGGGGCTAATTTCTGGCCATGTGTCATGATGCCTACCCCCGGAGCACCAGGCCAGGCCCAGCACCCCCAGGAGCAGGCATCACACCCCCGGGTAAAAGCCCAGCGGCCCTTTATAGGGGCTCTTTGGACTCTGTCCTGGCGCCGTTGGCCCCAGGCTCATGTTGGACATCAGTCCTGGCGCCATAGGCGCCAGGCTCATAAAGGGAAGTGTTTGGTGCACTTACCTGAAGCAGACCATGCTGCACACTCACCTGATGCAGACCATGCTGCATGAAGAACCAAGCCAAATGAGGCTTAGGAGGGACTATTTTTCTAAAGGAACTATTTTGTTACTTGGATGGGGCTGTGGAAGAATACTCACCTGGAACTTCTTCCAAGGCTATTTAAGCCACACCCGGACAGCCACACGTGCTTCGTGTTGTTCTGCATCCCAGCAGCTGAACGCTCACCGTGTCTGCTCCTGCACCTGGACTCCAGCCACGCCCGCCTCGAACCTGGAACACCTGTAAGGGAATAAGAGAAGAGAAAGGTGAAAGCCAAGAACTATTTCAACCTTCTTACCTGCATCCGGAATCTTCACGCCAGCATTCCTGAAGGAAGACTTCCATTTAAAAGCACCACGTTGCTCGCTGCAGCGCTGCGCTTCACTCACCTGTTCCCGAGACGCCGCCCGGCTCCATTGCGGCTCTAAGTGCTGGTCGCCACATCTCTGCACCGCACCTAAGGGAGAGAAGAAGAGACAAAAGGTGAGCAAGGGAACACAAGAGGAAAGCCGGATTTTCAGCCATATTACTTACCGGCTAATCTTGGTGAGCCATTCCACATCTCGGGTCGGCGCCACATCTCTGGCAGGTACCGCACCCCGGCCCCTATGGGGAAAGGACAAAAGACATTACTGGGGAATTATAAAGACATTTAGAGGGGTCGCCCTCATCACTGACTCACCTGATTTTACCCCGGCAATTTAACCCCTCAACGCAATGCCTTTGTTCTGCACCTGAAATAAAGGACAGAAAAAGACAACATAAAAGGAGGCTCACACTTGAACTTTTGCATCTTCATACTTACGGCGTATCGCTCAGTAAAGTCAAGTGGATTTGCCAGCGCCATTCTGAAAACCAGTGAAGTAACTGGACGAACACGCGCCCCTGCACCAGAAGCAGGATGGAGAGTTCATCCTTCCAAACCATAAGAAGGATATTCCTACGGGCCAGACAAGCAAGATTTGGGGGTCCTGTTCAATCGGTGGTCCGAATTCTGCGCATCACGCTTGAAGAGGCCACAGCAACCCAGACCAGCGCCTCCGTGGGAGCCAGGTGAGCGTTACAGAACGCGAAGACTTCCTACAAATTCCCACCCAGGCGCTATGGAAACTTCCGAGACTGACCAGTTGGCCCAACTACTGGGGGAATTACGGGCCGAAGTACACGCCGCTCGTCAAGAGACTAATGCTGTCAGGAGGGAAGTGATTGTAACAAAGGAAAGAGCTGATGACCTGGCTAGACAGCTTTTGCAAGGTCAAGCTGGACAAACTCCTTTACCCGGTTCCGGAGGGAACCCCGCTCCTGTGCCTTCCAGTAACCCGGTGCAGATTAATCTACCTGGAAACATGCCGCTGGCCCCACCCGAACGCTTTGCTGGGGACCCCAAACGATTCGCCGTATTCATGAATCAGTGTCGTTTGCATTTCCTGTGCAGACCTGGGGCCTTCCCTAATGACCAGACCAAGGTAGCCTTTGTATTGTCATATCTCAGCGGCAGTGCTGCCGATTGGTCAGTTCCACTGGTAACTCAAGATGTCCCAATTCTTCGTGATTTTCAAAGATTTCAAGCAAGCATGGAAAGGTTATTTGCTCGTCACTCCCAGGGGCAGGCTCTAGATGACGAACTTCTATCTCTGCGACAGGGCAATCAAGACCTCCTTTCCTACATTGCAACCTTTAATAGACTAATTGTGGAAACTGGGTGGCCAGAGGATAAAAGAATCACGTTATTTTATCGAGGTCTACGCGGAGAACTTAAAGATGTCCTTGTAAAGAAAGACCGGTGGGGGGTGTCTCTACTTCTGCTCTCTATACGGTAGAAGAGGGGCACAGAGGACCCCAGCCAAGATTCTCTATTACGGTAGCAATGGACGAGCAATCAAGACCTAGCTTCTCAGGAGGTGATGCGGGCTGGTTCTTAAGTACAGTGTAGTCCCCAGGCCCCCACAAAGGAATGTCCACACACTGTATTGGTTAGAACACAGTCTTTATATAATCAATATTCAAGGTTATGTACACTTATCATAATAACTCACTTTGTACTTAGGAAAATCAACAATGGCAAATATATACAATTCTAAAGTGGTACCACCCTTTGTATTAGATCTCATTAAAGTGCATCAACAATACTGTAACAATGTCACACAGATCAATAGAGTGAAACCAGCAATAGAGAGAGGAGAGAAAATAAGATGGTTGAGCAATAGGCGGAATACTGGCCCCTACCACTAGACACAGTTCTGTGTGGAGATCCCCCCACCTGGGCAACCTGTAAAATAAAGATAAAGCACAATCCCAGTCCATATATTGTTCTGCAAGTCTTATTCCCTCCTATAATGTTTTTACCCCCCCAATGTACCTGGTGGAGTCGAGTTCTTCGAAGAGGCGTCGACAGATCCTTCTTGAGCGACCCCCTTTCAAGCGGGAGTCACGGATCGTCGAGAGGCGTCGAGAAACGTCGAGGAACTCGGTGTTCGGCTACGGGGAATCGACGGCCCTTCTTGAATGCCTTCCCTTTCAAGCGGGAGACACAGGGCGTCGAACGTACGTCGACAAACAGGGTAGAACAGCGTCGATGAGGCGGCAGCTTCGTCCGAGCGGTGCTCGTCGGCGTCGGAGCATCGGCGTCCTGCAAGGCAGAGGCGTGCGGGGTACCTCGGTGACAATAGTTCTGGACCGCAAAGATTGTGGAGACGGAGGCCCAGCAAGGGCGTCGAGTCGTTCGAGTCTTTGTGGTCTTCGGGTGGCGGGAAACCCACCGGCAGGTTTCTCCTCGGCGCGTTGGTCGTCCTCGACTTTCTCCGGCAGGATAAAGCGGTCGACGGTGCGGGCGAGGGAGTCCTTCGATTCGAATGTTCTTAGGCAAAGGAGCGGACGGCTCCGGTCGTCGGCGGCACGGCGTCAAGTGGTTCCCACGGCTGGGCAACACAACTTCGACGGGCCTCCAGCGGTTACACAAACCTGCGAACCCTGGTCGACGGCAATGGACTTCGACGACGGCGATGTCCGGGTGCTTTACTTCGATCTCCTCGGCGGTCCCGTCTCGGGTCGGCAGCCTTTTGAGGGTCTGTCTTCCAGGGCGCTTCGGCGAAGATGGAGCGGTGCTCGATGGTCCCTCGGAGCACGGGAAGAGGGCGCCTTACCAGGTCCTCTCTCGGGTCAGTCTTCGACGATTTCGGCAGCCTTCGGATCGGTCGAAGCAAATGCCACAGCAAGTCTTCTTCTTCCAGCTGGACGTCGAGGATCAGCAGTTCCAGTTACTCTTAGAGTGGAGACTCAGCTCCAGAACGCTTCTGAACGCTTCTGAACGTTCCCTGAACCCCTCTGAACCAGTGGTGAGAGGTCCCCAGATATACTATTCTGTCTCTCATCCACACTGCTGGCACACACTCAGCAGCCAATCATACAGAAGGGCATTCATGCAGTCAGTCAGCCAATCAGGCACACAGTGCATTCAGGCCACACTCCTTCCTTTCAGACACTCACAACAAGGAATGTGGATTGAGACAAGTACCCAGCCATTCAACACTACACACTGCATTCAGGCCAGTTTCGGGCAGGGCTGTCTCAGTCTTTGTCTCTCATGCCAGAAACCAGACAACCACAACAAGGAGTGTATATTGGTCACACACTCCATTCACCCAGGTCCCACCCACAGGAGGTACCCACAACATACAGTCACTGGGAAGGCTCCAGTCAGTCTAGCTGGGCCTTCACAACAACACCATATATGGAACTTCCACCCAACAGCCAGTCAGGGAGAAGGGACAGAGTCAGGGCTTCCTAGGACTTTGGGAAAACAAGGTAGCAGGCAATAGAAAGCAAGAGGCCACAGGGGCCATCTTGTTTCCTATCAGGAATCAACTGATCCCAATGGCAGGGCCTGGGTATCCCAAAATGGAGGACACCCAGAGCACCTGTCAAATTCAGCATGGAGCTGCCACCAGCCCATACCCTGCTCTGTGGGCCACCCACAGGTGCCCAAAAACATACACTAGGGGCACAGGGTTGTACCCCTACCCATGGGTGCCATAAGGGTATCCCATGGGTCTGTTCACCAAACCAAAAGAGAGAGCTGCACTGCCAGGACTCCCACATGGACTGCTGGGCAGAAAACATGACAGAACACACGATAAAAAGCAGTAAAGGACAAGGGTTCAGAGGCCCTGTCCCTCTGATGCATTTCCAGCATCACAGTCGCCCCCCCCAGACTGAGGTGGAGGGTGTCTAATCTCCCACGGGATAGACACCCTCATCCAGACGGTCAACATACCTTCTGGAAAGGCCATCTGCATTATCGTGACTCTTCCCTGGTCTGTGCTCTATGGTGAAGTCTAGCCCTTGCAGGCTAATGGACCACCTGAGCAATTTCGGATTCTCACCCTTCATTTGCATAAGCCACTTCAGGGGCTTATGATCTGTTTGGACCTTGAAGGTAGACCCCGTAAGGTAGGGCCTAAAACGCCTAAGGCTCCAAACTATGCTAAAACACTCCTTTTCAACAGTAGCCCACCTAGGTTCTCTACCCTTGAGTTGTCTACTGATGAATATGATAGGATGTTCTCTCCCTTTGTCATCTAACTGGGACAAGACAGCTCCAATTCCGGTGTCGCAGGCATCCGTCTGGACGATAAAGGGTCGGCTGTAGTCAGGCACACACAACACAGGTGCCCTACACAGACGTTCTTTCAAGCCATCAAAGGCCCTCTGACAGTCTTCGGTCCAATTAACCTTCCTAGGCTGTTTGGGTGAAGTTAGAGCTGTCAGGGGTGCAGCTATGGTTCCATAGTCTGCCATGAAATTGCGATAGTACCCAGTGAGGCCCAAAAAGGCTCTCACCTGGGTTTGAATAGTGGGAGTCTCCCAGTTCTGTACATCCTGTACTTTACTGGAGAGAGGATGGATTTGACCCCCTCCTACCTCATGACCAAGATAGGTAACTTTCCCCTGAGCTATCTGTCACTTGGTGGCCTTGATAGTGAGGTTAGCCCTTTTCAAGGCCTGCAACACCTTATCCAGATGTGTCAAATGCTCTTCCCAGGTAGAACTGTAGACGGCAATGTCGTCTAAGTAAGCCACACAAAAGGCTTCCAGCCCACTGAGCGCATGGTTGACCAATCTCTGGAAGGTGGCAGGGGCATTCTTCAACCGAAAAGGCATGACCCTAAACTGGTAGAGTCCCTCAGGTGTTGAGAAGGCTGTCTTTTCCTTGGCATGGTCCGTCAGAGCTATTTGCCAATAGCCTGAGGTAAGGTCAAAGGTGCTCACAAATTTGGCAGCACCTATGGTGTCCACGAGCTCATCAGCCCTGGGCAATGGGTGCGCGTCAGTTTTGGTGACGGCATTGACTCCTCGGTAGTCCACACAGAACCTCCAATCCTTGGTACCCGCCTGGGAACTTGCCTTGGGGACAAGGACCACTGGACTGGACCGGGGACTGGTTGAGGGTTCAATAACACCCAGATCCAACATCTTGGCGACCTCAGCCTGGATGTGGTTCTTGACGGTATCTGACATACGGTAGCACCTGCTTTTGACAGGCACACTGTCACCAGTGTCAATTTCATGCCTACACCACGGTGTAAGGCCTGGCGTCAGTGAAAACAGAGAGGCATACTGTTGGAGTAAAGCCCTGCAGGCCCTCTGTTGCTCTGTTGTCAAATCCGGAGAGAGATGTACGCCCTCCACTGAGCCATCCTGAGGGTTGCTATGCAGCAAATCAGGAAGGGGCTCACTCTCATCCTCTTCTTGCCCTGAAGCTAGCAAGAGACATGAGACTTCTGCTCGCCGGTGGAAAGGCTTGAGCCTATTGACATGGAATATCTGAGGGGCTACCCCAGAGGCTCCCATGTCAACCAGATAATTGACTTCGCCCATCTTGGAGATGATCCTGAAGGGTCCAGTCCACTTGTCTGCCAGAGCTCTAGGCTTGGTAGGCTCCATCACAAGGATTTCCTGTCCCGGAGTCCAATCCACTTGCGAGGCTTTAAGGTCATGCCAGTACTTATTCAATTCCTGGCTGGCCTTGAGATTTGCTGTTGCCTGACCCATCATCTGTGTCATCCTCCGTCTGAGGCCTAACACATAGTCCCCCACTTGCTTGGCGGGACCTGGAGGGGTGGCTTCCAAGCCTTCTCTGATCAAGGCGAGGGGCCCCCTCACGGGATGTCCAAAGAGTAACTCAAAGGGGCTGAAACCAACACCCTCTTAAGGTACCTCTCTGTAAGCAAACAGCAGGCATGGCAGGAGGAGATCCCATTTCCTCCTTAGGGGTTCTTCCAAAGCCCCTAGCATGCCCTTGAGAGTTTTATTAAATCTCTCAACCAGACCATTGGTCTGGGGGTGGTAAGAGGTGGAGAACTTGTAGGTTACCCCGCACTCTTTCCACATGGTTTTCATGTAATTAGACATGAAGTTGGATCCTCTGTCAGAGACAACCTCCTTGGGGAATCCAACACGGGTGAAAATAACCAGGAGAGCCCTGGCAACCACCTTGGCAGTAACAGTCCGAAGGGGTATTGCCTCAGGGTACCTGGTGGCATGATCTACCAAGACCAGGATGAACCGATGTCCACCTGAAGTGGGTGGGTCAAGGGGACCGACGATGTCGATGCCCACCCTCTCAAATGGTGTGCCAACCACTGGCAATGGCTGCAGTGGGGCAATGACACTACCTCCAGTCTTGCCAGACAACTGGCAAGTTGGGCAGGTCCTGCAGTGGGACTCCACCTCTACTCCCATCCGTGGCCAGTAGAAATGGGCAGAGAGCCTCTGCTTAGTCTTCTTGGTCCCAAGATGACCAGCCAAGGGCACCTCATGCACCAACTGCAGTAGGAAGTGCCTATAAACCTGGGGTACCACCAACCTCTTGAGGGCACCAGGTTCAGGCTTAGTGGGCTCACTAACAAGGAGCTCACCCACCCAATAAATCCGGAATGTCCTAGGCACTTCTCCTTGTGCCTGGGACAGGGCCTGTTTCCTCAGTCCCGAGAGAGAGTGGCACTCTCTCTGCCCCTTACAGAAGTCTGCCCGGGAGGGTCCCCCTTCAGCTAACAAGCATTGAAGGTCGGGATGATCCTCCGGGTTCTGTCTCTTCTCCCACAGGAGTTGAGTTTGGGTTTTCCACTGGACCCAGCCCGTCCGGAGCATGGATCCCAATGGGTGCTGTCGGAACAGCAGGAAGAGAAGGTGTTCCCTCCACAGAGGTGGCCTTCTTGGTCTTCCTTCTTCTTGACTTCGGCCTCGCCTTTGGCTCGGGTACCTGACCCACAGCTAGACCCGGTGTCACCTGTGACCTAGTGACTGCAGCAGCAGTCATGGGAAGACCATCCGAGATCAACCCCAACTCTACTAGATCATTTCCTAACAGAATGTTAGCAGGGACATTGTCCTGAACCAGGACAGGAAGCTTTGCTGTCTTGTCTCCAATCATGAGTGTGACTAAGGCTACAGGTGATAATTTGGGGGGCCCACCAGCTAACCTGGTGGTTCGCAGACGAGCACCCACATAGTCCTCTGGCTTGAGCAGGGTCCTGTCCACCACTGTCATGCTTGCCCCAGTGTCTCTCAAACCAGTAGAAGGCTGGCCATTCAAGAGGACACTTCTCAAAAACCTACGGGTGTTCTGTGGGATAGTCGCCAGTACTTCTGCATACTGGTCCCAGGCCCCAAGGGACACTAAGGAAATCTCTACCGGAGCACCAAATGTGATCCCGGTAGAGGAGGGGAGGACAGTGGCCTCCACCTCAGACACGGGGTAAGGGTAGGTCAGGCTGACAGCCTGTACTCCAAGTGCCTTACCTTTACACTTGGAGTCACCCCTTTTGTGATCCAGAGCCCCACAGTCCCAACAAGCGCCAGGAGTGCGGGGTACGGTACTGGAACCACTGGGAGCCTGCTTTGCAGCAGGTGGACCACTACTCTTATTCCCACCCACAGATGACTTATCCCCACTAGATTTTTGGGTCTTGGGAGAGGAAGGTTTAGGTTTACCCGACTGTGACTGCTTGTTGGACTCCTCAGCTTTCTGAGAGGCCCCCTTTTCTTTGTCCTTGTCCTTCCCACTGGAGTCCTTAGGGGACACCCGGTGGGAGACCCACTTGTCAGCCAACCTAGCCAGCTTAAAGGGGACCAAAATGTTCTGGTCAGCCACATACTGACGCAGCTCTGGTGAACAGGCTTCAGAAAAATGCTCAAAAAACAAGAGGTGGGACAATTCAACAAAAGTCTTAACCTTGTATCCATCGATCCACCCCATCATGTTCATGTGCGCAGCACTCACCCAGTCAACCCAAGACACATTCTCTCTTTTCTTAAAATCCCTGAACCTTCTAAGGTATTGGGTAGGTGTCTTGCCAAACTTGGCAATCAAAGCAGACTTCATACACTCATACTGACCCCTTTCTTCCACACTCAGCTTCAGAATACAGTCATATCCAGTTTGAGACACTCTGCTTAACAAACACTTAGCCCAGTCTCTTTTATCAACATCATGAATCGCACAAGCCATTTCAAACGCTTCAATCCATTGGAGGATATCTGAACCCTCCACAAATACACCAACCAAATCTTTCATAAACTTGGTGGCTGGGGATCTGACACTCTCACTGGTTTTAACTGAAGTCTCCACTCTAGCTTTCTCTAGCTGGATTCTCTGACATTCAGTTTCCTGGCTCTTGAGTTCAAGGTCCTTATTTCTGAGTTCAAGATCCCTATTCTTGAGCTCCACTTGTTGAGCCAACTCCTCTTTCTTAAGTTCAGCATCTATTTCCAACTTGCGGTATTCAAAGGCCAATTTCATCCTTAATAACTCAAGCTCCAAGGAATTGCTGGGGTTTGGAACAGAGGCAGCAGGAATGGCGGCATTCCCAGAAACAGATTCAGCAGAAACCCCAGGGGCAGAGTCCTCATTGGTTGCATTCCCCCCCTCATCAAGAGTTTCACCATCAGTCTGGTAGTCCACCAGGGCAGCTATCAGCTCAGCCCTAGACTTATCCACAAAGTCTAACTCCCTGGCTTCACAAGCACTCTGGAGAGCCTCCAAGCTCATCCGAGTCAATTTGCCATTTGCAATAGACTCCATTCTTTGTAATGCAGTTATCTTGTACACAACTAAACCTTAATTTAATAAAGTGCAGATATCTTTTGTAAGTGGCACGGTTATACACTGATTCTTAAAACCATAAGCATCCCACCGCTGCCACCAGTGTGAAGAAAGACCGGTGGGGGGTGTCTGTACTTCTGCTCTCTATATGGTAGAAGAGAGGCACAGAGGACCCCAGCCAAGATTCTCTATTACGGTAGCAATGGACGAGCAATCAAGGCCTAGCTTCTCAGGAGGTGATGCGGGCTGGTTCTTAAGTACAGTGTAGTCCCCAAGCCCCCAAAAAGGAATGTCCACACACTGTATTGGTTAGAACACAGTCTTTATATAATCAATATTCAAGGTTATGTACACTTATCATAATAACTCACTTTGTACTTAGGAAAATCAACAATGGCAAATATATACAATTCTAAAGTGGTACCACCCTTTGTATTAGATCTCATTAAAGTGCATCAACAATACTGTAACAATGTCACACAGATCAATAGAGTGAAACCAGCAATAGAGAGAGGAGAGAAAATAAGATGGTTGAGCAATAGGCAGAATACTGGCCCCTACCACTAGACACAGTTCTGTGTGGAGATCCCCCCACCTGGGCAACCTGTAAAATAAAGATATAGCACAAGCCCAGTCCATATATTGTTCTGCAAGTCTTATTCCCTCCTATAATGTTTTTACCCCCCCCAATGTACCTGGTGGAGTCGAGTTCTTCGAAGAGGCGTCGACAGATCCTTCTTGAGCGACCCCCTTTCAAGCGGGAGTCACGGATCTTCGAGAGGCGTCGAGAAACGTCGAGGAACTCGGTGTTCGGCGACGGGGAATCGACGGCCCTTCTTGAATGCCTTCCCTTTCAAGCGGGAGACACGGGGCGTCGAACGTCCGTCGACAAACAGGGTAGAAAGGCGTCGATGAGGCGGCAGCTTCGTCCGAGCGGTGCTCGTCGGCGTCGGAGCGTCGGCGTCCTGCAAGGCAGAGGCATGCGGGGCACCTCGGTGACAATAGTTCTGGACCGCAAAGATTGTGGAGACGGAGGCCCAGCAAGGGCGTCGAGTCGTTCAAGTCTTTGTGGTCTTCGGGTGGTGGGAAACCCACCGGCAGGTTTCTCCTCGGCGCGTTGGTCGTTCTCGACTTTCTCCGGCAGGATAAAGCGGTCGACGGTGCGGGCGAGGGAGTCCTTCGATTCGAATGTTCTTAGGCAAAGGAGCGGACGGCTCCGGTCGTCGGCGGCACGGCGTCAAGTGGTTCTCACGGCTGGGCAACACAACTTCGACGGGCCTCCAGCGGTTACACAAACCTGCGAACCCTAGTCGACGGCAATGGACTTCGACGGCGGCGATGTCCGGGTGCTTCACTTCGATCTCCTCGGCGGTCCCGTCTCGGGTCGGCAGCCTTTCGAGGGTCTGTCTTCCAGGGCGCTTCGGCGAAGATGGAGCAGTGCTCGATGGTCCCTCGGAGCATGGGAAGAGGGCGCCTTACCAGGTCCTCTCCCGGGTCAGTCTTCGACGATTTCGGCAGCCTTCGGATCGGTCGAAGCAAATGCCACAGCAAGTCTTCTTCTTCCAGCTGGGCGTCGAGGATCAGCAGTTCCAGTTACTCTTAGAGTGGAGACTCAGCTCCAGAACGCTTCTGAACGTTCCCTGAACCCCTCTGAACCAGTGGTGAGAGGTCCCCAGATATACTATTCTGTCTCTCATCCACACTGCTGGCACACACTCAGCAGACAATCATACAGAATGGCATACATGCAGTCAGTCAGTCAATCAGGCACACAGTGCATTCAGGCCACACTCCTCCCTTTCAGACACTCACAACAAGGAATGTGGATTGGGACAAGTACCCAGCCATTCAACACTACACACTGCATTCAGGCCAGTTTCGGGCAGGGCTGTCTCAGTCTTTGTCTCTCATGCCAGAAACCAGACAACCACAACAAGGGGTGTATATTGGTCACACACTCCATTCACCCAGGTCCCACCCACAGGAGGTACCCACAACATACAGTCACTGGGAAGGCTCCAGCCAGTCTAGCTGGGCCTTCACAACAACACCATATATGGAACTTCCACCCAACAGCCAGTCAGGGGGAAGGGACAGAGTCAGGGCTTCCCAGGACTTTGGGAAAACAAGGTAACAGGCAATAGAAAGCAAGAGGCCACAGGGGCCATCTTGTTTCCTATCAGGAATCAACTGATCCCAATGGCAGGGCCTGGGTATCCCAAAATGGAGGACACCCAGAGCACCTGTCAAATTCAGCATTGAGCTGCCACCAGCCCATACCCTGCTCTGTGGGCCACCCACAGGTGCCCAAAAACATACACTAGGGGCACAGGGTTGTACCCCTACCCATGGGTGCCATAAGGGTATCCCATGGGTCTGTTCACCAAACCAAAAGAGAGAGCTGCACTGCCAGGAGTCCCACATGGACTCCTGGGCAGAAAACATGACAGAACACACGATAAAAAGCAGTAAAGGACAAGGGTTCAGAGGCCCTGTCCCTCTGATGCATTTCCAGCATCACAGTCCTGGCCCAAGTTGTAAATCCACCCCAAGAGTGCTCTGAATATATAGACTTAGTGGTCCAATTGGATCACAGACTGCAAAACAGAAAAGCAGATCAGTCCAAGTTTGAGACCCGGGTGTTAGTCAAGACCCACGCTAACCTCAAGGGGGCTGAAGCCTCAGAGCCAATGCAAATCGGAGGAGTTAAAGGACCTTTAACGCAAAAGGAACGTGAAAGAAGACGGCAGATGCACTTATGTCTTTATTGTGGATCCTCTGGACACTTTCTACGAGATTGCCCGGCAAGGACGCCCAGGAAGGTGGTAGGAGCCGCTGAAAAAATCCATGAAACCTCTGTATCAGGAAACGACCCCGCCCGACAAGCGTAGGGGTCCGCTTGCCGAGCTTGAAAACGAACTCTCAGACCTCGCATTTCACGGTGCCAATGGTCCTCGTAGATCCGGAACAGCCTAAGCGGTTGCATGCAATAAAGGCATACATCGATAGTGGGGCTATAGGAAACTACGTGGATCGTGAATTGGTCTCCAGGATTAACCTCCCCCTGCCTCCTAAAACCAGCAAAGATGTCATCACCACAGTCGATGGAACCGAAATTGCCTCGGGACCGGTAACACATTCCACAGCTGAGGTAACACTTGTAGGTCCGGACGGCCATCGGGAGGCAGTTGTGTTTGATGTAATCAAGGCTCCACAGTTTCAGGTTATACTCGGAATCCCTTGGTTAGAGACACATAATCCTCGAATTGATTGGCGAGCGAAGAGAATAACCTTTCCAGAGTGTGCACGAACCTGCTACCCAGAAAATCTGAAGGTCAGTCTAGCGTCAGTAACCTGTGTCTCCATGCAACTACCTCCGGAATACCAAGACTTCCAGGACGTCTTCCAAAAGGAACAGGCCAACACGTTACCTCCTCACAGATCGTACGATTGCCAAATCGATCTGGTGCCCGGTGCACAAACCCCTTGTAGCAGGATTTATGCCCTTACTGAGCCGGAGAATCTGCATTTGAGACAATAGTTAGATCAATACCTAGCCAATGGTTTCATTTGCCCGTTAAAGTCTCCGGCATCCTCGGCTTTGTTCTTCGTGCCAAAAAAAGAAGGCGACCTTAGAACTTGTATCGATTACCGCGCATTGAACCAGATAACTGTTAAAAATCGTTACCCTCTGCCTTTGATCCCTGAACTCCTTGACCAGGTGAAGGACGCTTGCATATACACCAAGGTAGATCTCCGGGGGGCTTATCATCTGGTACGAGTTAAAGAAGGCGACGAATGGAAAACAGCCTTCCGTACAAAATACGGACTATTCGAATACCAGGTGATGCCTTTCGGGTTGTGCAACGCGCCTGCTGCCTTCCAGTTCTTCATGAACGATGTCCTTCGGGAACTCATCGACGTCTGTGTTGTCGTGTATATCGATGACATTCTGGTGTACTCCTCTTCGGAATCTGATCACAGAAAACATGTCAGGGCCGTCCTTGAGAAATTGTGCCAGCACAAACTGTTTGCAAAGCTGGAAAAATGCGTTTTCCATACCACCGAGGTTGAATTTCTTGGATTCATCCTGACACCTAAAGGGGTCCGAATGGACTCACGGAAAGTGGATGCCATCCTCAAATGGCCATCACCTAGTTCGGTGAAAGGTGTCCAAAGCATGCTTGGTTTTGCCAATTTTTATCGCAGGTTTATCCCAGAATGTTCATGGGTGGTGCAACCCATCACTGCACTTTTGCGGAAGAATAAACGTTTTGAGTGGACCGAGGAAGCTGAACAGGCCTTTCAGGAATTAAAAGCTAAATTTACGTCCGCACCTATTTTGAAACATCTGCGTCCTGATCTCCCATATATAGTCGAAACCGATGCATCCAGCTTAGCCATGGGAGCTGTCCTGTCTCAGAGAGACCCCGAAACCAACCAACTGCACCCGTAGCATTTTGGTCCAGAAAGTTCTCGCCGCCGGAGATAAATTATGCAATCACCGATAAGGAATTATTAGCCATTAAGTCCGCCTTTAAGGCTTGGCGGCATTATCTTCTTGGCGCCAGGCATACCATCACCGTGATCACTGATCACCGAAATTTACAATATTTAAAAACTACCACGGCTCAGTCTTCACGACAGCTCCGATGGGCTTTATTCTTTGCTGAGTTCGATTTTGTAATCACCTACCGTCCTGGCTGTAAGAATGGCAAAGCGGACGCGCTATCTCGAATTGGAATGGGAGAAATGGACACAAACTTAGAACCTGTGCCGATAATTCCCGAACAAAGAATCTTGGGGATAACCACTTTACAAACCCTTGAAGACATTCAAGCACGGGTAAAACTATTCCTGGACTCTTCAGCCTTGCAGGATTGGATCAAAAGGGGGTCTGCCTTTTCAATCAACGATGGCTTACCTTACTTCCAAGGACGTTTATTTTTGCCAGAAAAGGAATTGCAAGAACTGGTTATTTCCCGTCATCACGATACTCTGATGGAAGGACATCCTGGCATTGCCAAAACAGAGGAAAAAATTAAACGACAATTCTGGTGGCCGTCCTGGCGAAAGGATATTAAATCTTTCGTGATGTCCTGTGGAGTTTGTGCCCAAAACAAAGGTCAAAAAACAAAATCCGCCGGTCTTCTTCAACCCTTAGACATTCCACCAGCACCTTGGCACACCTCGTCACTAGATTTTATCACGGACCTGCCCTATTGTAATGGATACAATACTATTTGGTTGTGGTGGATTTATTTTCCAAGATGGCCCATTTTATTCCGTTGAAAGGATTACCTTCAGCTTTTGTTCTTGCCAAGGAATTCCTCGAAAATGTCATCCGTCTGCATGGATTCCCGCCCATACTAATCTCTGATCGGGGAAGCCAGTTCATTTCTCGTATTTGGAAAAAGTGTTGTGAACTGACACAAATCGACGTAAGACTCTCAACCAGTCACCACCCACAGACCGATGGTCAGACGGAGAGAACAAACCAGACCCTTGAACAATATCTACGATGTATGTTGCACCAATCGGAGGGTAATTGGAAGGACATTTTATGGGTGGCTGAATATGCATACAATAACTCGATACACTCTGGAACTGGTCAGAGCCCCTTTTATACCCTATATGGACATCACCCTCGTACTTCAGACCTGGACTCACCTTTGAGCCTCGAAATGCCCGCAGTCGACCATTTGTAGTCTACGATTACTCAAGCCTTCAAGGATGCTACTGCACACTTACAACTTGCGAAAGAGAAATACAAAAAGAATGCGGATCTGCATCGCAAGGAGGCGCCTCCATACCAAATAGGGGATCAAGTATGGTTGGCTACCAAACACTTATCACTCAAGGGACCTCAGACTTTTAATCCAAGGTATTTAGGCCCTTACTCGATCAAAGCTATAATTAACCCAGTGGCAGTCAAGCTAGATCTACCAGCTAACATGCGGATTCATCCCGTCTTTCATGTGTCACTTTTGAAACCAGTGCAACCAGGAACCAGATTAATAAAGCCACCAGAACCAATCCAGATAGATGGGGAGCCTGAATTTGAGGTGAAGAACATTTTGGGCTCTAAGATCTCAAAATCAAAACTTTTCTGTCTAATTGATTGGAAGGGGTACGGGCCTCAGGAAAGATCTTGGGAACCCAGCGACCACGTACATGCACCTCGGCTAGTAAAAAGGTTCCATCGGAATTTCCCGAACAAACCAAAACCTCCTGGGGAAAAGGCCTTGGGAGGGGCCTTGGGGGGGAGTGCTGTCATGATGCCTACCCTCGGAGCACCAGGCCAGGCCCAGCACCCCCGGGAGCAGGCATCACGCCCCGGGTAAAAGCCCAGCGGCCCTTTATAGGGGCTCTTTGGACTCTGTCCTGGCGCCGTTGGCACCAGGCTCATGTTGGACATCAGTCCTGGCGCCATAGGCGCCAGGCTCATAAAGGGAAGTGTTTGGTGCACTTACCTGAAGCAGACCATGCCGCACACTCACCTGATGCAGACCATGCTGCATGAAGAACCAAGCCAAATGAGGCTTAGGAGGGACTATTTTTCTGAAGGAACTATTTTGTTACTTGGGTGGGGCTGTGGAAGAATACTCACCTGGAACTTCTTCCAAGGCTATTTAAGCCACACCCGGACAGCCACACGTGCTTCGCGTTGTTCTGCATCCCAGCAGCTGAACGCTCACAGTGTCTGCTCCTGCACCTGGACTCCAGCCACGCCCGCCTCGAACCTGGAACCCCTGTAAGGGAATAAGAGAAGAGAAAGGTGAAAACCAAGAACTATTCAACCTTCTTATCTGCATCCGGAATCTTCACGCCAGCATTCCTGAAGGAAGACTTCCATTTAAAAGCACCGCGTTGCTCGCTGCAGCGCCGCGCTTCACTCACCTGTTCCCGAGATGCCGCCCGGCTCCATCGCGGCTCTCAGTGCCGGTCGCCACATCTCTGCACCGCACCTAAGGGAGAGAAGAAGAGACAAAAGGTGAGCAAGGGAACACAAGAGGAAAGCCGGATTTTCAGCCATATTACTTACCGGCTAATCTTGATGAGCCATTCCACATCTCGGGTCGGCGTCACATCTCTGGCAGCTACCGCACCCCGGCCCCTATGGGGAAAGGACAAAAGACATTACTGGGGAATTATAAAGACATTTAGAGGGGTCGCCCTCATCACTGACTCACCTGATTTTACCCCGGCAATTTAACCCCTCAACGCATCGCCTTTGTTCTGCACCTGAAATAGAGGACAGAAAAAGACAACATAAAAGGAGGCTCACACTTGAACTTTTGCATCTTCATACTTACGGCGTATCGCTCAGTAAAGTCAAGTGGATTTGCCAGCGCCATTCTGAAAACCAGTGAAGTAACTGGACGAACACGCGCCCCTGCACCAGAAGCAGGATGGAGAGTTCATCCTTCCAAACCATGAGAAGGATATTCCTACGGGCCAGACAAGCAAGATTTGGGGGTCCTGTTCAATCGGTGGTCCGAATTCTGCACATCACGCTTGAAGAGGCCACAGCAACCCAGACCAGACCAGCGCCTCCGTGGGAGCCAGGTGAGCGTTACACCATGCCTGGGCTGGTTTGAGAAATAAAATAGAAAAAAAAATATTTTATTTTTCCAAATATATATATATTTTTTTCAAAAAGCCTTTCATCCTTCTTACGTCGATAAATTAGTACCAACACAGGTTGGGTGATATTGTATGCATATTTGTTCTATAAAAAAGAGGTTGGGGTGTGCCACTTTTTTTGGGTGACCGGGCCTATTTCTTGTCCCAGTCCGACCCTGACTCTCGCTGGTGCTTAGGTGTCGCCTCACGGTCCTGTATTTCCCTCTCCTGTGCGCTTAGCGATTTCATCTTGATTTTCGTCTTCCCTCGAGGGTGATCTTCTGGGGTCCCACCATAGCTTGCAGCTAAAACAGACTGAGGCAAAATGGTTCAGCTTGCTACACTTCTGGCATTTTGCGCCCACGGCTGGACACGGTTCTTCTCAATGCCAGGGTCTGCTGCACCATTTGCACAACCGGTTTGTCTATGGTGGGTGGGTTGGTAGCACAAGGGTTTTCCCGCGGGGCGACCCTTTGTTCCCACCCAAGAGCTGGACCAGCAAAGCCTCCTTGTTCGCTCCATCCACTCCGTCATAGACTGCTGAGACGGGTGAACCCTTGTCCAACGAGGTACGGTTGGATCGGAGGATACTTCTGTCAGGCATGAAGGCACCTGGGGAACAACAGGATATGGAGCCTTCATGTTTTCCCCCGGTCCTAGTGACCACGTTGCTATGGATCTTCCTCCCTCTGCCTCCAGACAAGTACAGGAGACTGGCATATTGTTCACATCCCCATGAGGTGTACACTCGTATCGAATACCTGTTTTCAAGGAAGGAAAGCATACATCATTTTGATCCAATACAATACATGGGAAAGACCTTATTGGATCATGTACCATTAATAGTGGCATGTTCCCAGCGTGTTTCTAGATCCGCCATTCCAACATGGACCCTCAGATCGGAATCGTTAACTGATGTAGCATATCATACCCACTTGGGTTACACAATACAACTTTATTTTGAAACAGATGAACAAAGTATAGAGGATTACAGAGTGATGTGGGGAACATATAAAGTGGTGACCCAGGGATCATGTATATCCTCTAGGCATGGAGTACGTAACACACTGAAAATGACTTGGAAAATATAGAACAGAACATATGAGAAATTCAGAAGGCAGATGGTGGTACCTTGGAGGGTGAAGTAGAGTTGAGACTCTGAGGGCAACATATTTACAATCATGGGATAGGCTAGGCAAACATGACTATGCTACGTATACTGCATGTCTTCATAATGATGGCATCAAAGCCAGAAAAATGTTGACTTGATTTATCCGCAATGAGCAGCTGCACACTTATATTACAGAACTGTGAAATTAAATCACATGCATAGTTTATACGCAAGTTGACATGAATTATTCCTTCTGACAATATTATGCAGAACTATACAGCAGGTCCACCACACCAACACTCCAGGAGATAGAAGACACACTAGTTCTTTTTGTGAGAGAGCGTCATGACCTTGTCATGACGCCTCTCTAATAAAGGGGGCTCTGCTGGCACGCACAAGGCAGTGCAGCAGAGCCCCAGGAAGAGGCAACTCATGTCTATGTGCATTCTTTGGGGACTGGGATTTGCCACGTGATCGTGGCCTACTCATGGTGGCCTGGCCTGGGTGGTCCCGAGGCCGAGCCCCTCCAGTGCTGGGTGCCCCGAGCTGAGGTCAGCGGTCCTGTGATCCGGGCCAAGCAGGGTGCACCCTGTGTCCAATACGCCGTGTGAATGCGGCATCCAGAGGCTGTGTCGGGTGGCCCCGACACAATCCGTGGCCCGCTCGGTGACCAGGGGTGGGCCCTCCACATTGGTGACGAGGAAGTCGGGCCCTGTGCACCATTGTGTGTGGGGGCGCTGATGGTGTTGCCCCAATCTTGTGCGGCGCCGGCCGTGGCCGCGTGGTGTTTGAGCCACGTGTGGCTCAGGGCTCTGCACAGTACGCTGTGTGTGGGCCACCTGGTACCCATCGTGCGCCAGGCGTTCATTGAGGCTGGCGGTCAGGCCGGTCTTGAGGCGGCCGTGGTTGGGAGGACCGAAGCGCGGCCTGCAAGGGGCATGGCCAGAGTGTCGTGCACCCTCCATAACAAAGAAAAGGGGCAGGTCCAACTCTCATGATGGCCCGCGTGGAGGAAGAGCAGAAGGCGGTGTACCGCGTGCGCCTGCTTGGCCCCAGGACAAAGGAGGCCTACCCTCTGCTGCAGTCCCGAGTCAAGGGGACAGCGGAAATCAGCGCTGAAGGCAGTGGACGACGGTCCCAGGACCCAGGGTCTCCCAAGGGTGAAAACGCCAACTACTGGGAGGTAATAGAAAAAAATAAAAAACACAAAGTGAGTGAATGATGGTTGGACAAAAGTGACGGGAGTGGACATTCCACCATGCCCGTAGCATCACCTGAGAAGGGGCGTGGCCCGGGAATCCAGGCCACTGCGGGGGCCGGAAATTGAAACACCGGGTGGCTGGCCCACCAAGCCACAACAAGAGATAAGAAGTACACGGCATCCTGGCATCTCCCATGTCAACGCCTGCCCTGGGTTGGGACACACCTGGGGGCCATCCTCTGGAAAGAGGTGTCACCAAGCCCTTCTGTGTTCTGAATATGCCCAGAGGGTAGCGGCTCCATCTGGAGTGCTTGTGCGCCTTCTGGGTCTGGTGAGGGTCGAAGAGCCAGGGCCACGTTGTCCCCAACGTCATGCCACCAAGGGGAAAGTGACCCCAGGAGCCCTTGTGCACCCTCATAGACGTCGACAGAAAGGGGGCAGGCATCCTAAGGCTCACCAGCAGCAACTACATCTGGTGCCGCCCAGTGCTCACCCTGGCAGAAGACGACAATGAGGGGATATGTCGAGGACAGCTCGCACCACTGCACCACTTCGACGTGATGGGCTCGCCCGCCAGTTTGGGACCTCGGTGAACAGCCTGGGTGGAGAACCTGGGGCTGTATTTTGAGGCGGCGGAGATAAAGGACACTGCTAAATGCCCAACACTCCTGTACTCCGCCGGACTGGCTGTTCAGAGGCTATTGAAGACATTAAGGCCCACCGATCAGTCATACGGTGCAGCCATCACATCCCTGAATGAGTATTTCCGACCCCTGGTCAATAGGGACTATGAACGGTTCAGGATGAGGTGTGCGAGGCAGGAGGAAGGGGAGAGCCTCTATGCGTTCCATGGGAAGCTGCGCGGTATTGCACTGTCCTGCGACCTTGGAAACTTCGAGAGGGATGAGATCAGAGCGCAGATCATCGAAGGCTGCAGCTCTTCGAAGCTACGCAAACAAGTCCTGAGGGACCCGACGCTTACCCTCGATCGAATACTAGACCTCGGCCGGGCCCAGGAACTGGCAGAGGTGCGGGCCTCAGTCATGGACTCATCCAGACACCACCTCAAGCTGGAGGCCCCCATGCAGCAAATCAAGCCCTAGGAGGTGGCAGCTGTCGGCAAGTGGCAAGGAGGCAAGCCGAAGAGGAGGGGAGACTGGCCAAGGAGAGACCCCAGTGCCACTATATGCCATCAGTGCGGGTGGGACCTCCCACACCCGCAGGACTGCCCTGTGAAAGGACACATCTGTGGAAGGTGCGGGAATGTGGATCACTTCGCGCGGGTGTGCCTCACCCCAATTCCAGCCAGCATGGCGGGGACATCGGGGGGAGTGATTCGAAGGGGAGAAAGACCCCCAGAGTGGCAGCGGCCCAGGTGGCGGAGGGTCCCAGAGGAACGCAATATGATGTGGGAGAGGAGGGAGATGAAGAACATGCATTCTTCTTGTCCTGTAGCAGCGCCAGTGGCCAGTTCGATCCCGGGATCTTCTGAGCTCAAATGGCCCGCTCTCGGGCCCCGTGGTGTGCGGACTGGAACACGCCTGTTTTGTCTGCAGTGCTAAAAGTTTAAGTTTTTACTAGCTATTAGGTGGTGCTCGGACTGGAATGCACCCAATGTGTGCTGTGATGATGTAAGAGCACAGTGGGTGTGCGGACTAGAATGCACCACGTGCAAAACCAGTAGAGGGTTCCTGTTTAGTTTAGTTTAGTTTAGTTTATTTATTTGTACCGCGCACCGAACCCTGGGGTAGCTGGGCGCCGGAGACTTAAAAACAGTTACAGCATGGCAAAAATATACAGTACAGATTGTGATAAAACAACAACGGTGTAGTAGACCGGGTTACAGGTGGTCAACAGAGGCAAGCAGAGAGGAAGTGCATTAAGCGGCGTTTTTGTTGGAAAGCCATGTTTTTGTTTTGGCTCTAAAAGTCCAAAATGAGGGTTCTGCTCTAAGGTGTGGTGGCAAAGCGTTCCATAGTTTGGCAGCTAGGACCGGGAAGCTGGCGCCGCCTGCTTTTTTTAGAGAGAATTTGGGAACGGAGAGGCAGTGTGCGTATGGTGTTCTAGTTGGTCTAGTTGAGGTGTGATTGTGGAACTTGTCTGCCAGGTATTTGGGTGCGTCGTTAGAGCGGCATTTATGGACGATGACGAGGGATCTGAGGGAGATTCTGTCTCGTACTGGGAGCCAGTGAGCATCTTGTCTGAAGCTGGAGATGTGGGCGTTTCGTGGGATACTGCGGGCTGCTCTGATGGCATTATTTTGCAGTACCTGTAGTTTGTTCAGGTTGTGTTCTGATGAGCCAAGAAAGAGGGTGTTGCAGTAGTCAATTTTTGAGAGCACTAACGCTCTGGCTAGTGTAATGCAGCTAGAGGGTGATAGGAAAGGTTTGCAGGCGTTGAAGAGCTTATTGGTGTAAGCTGTTGAAGAGGCAGTTGCGTTCACCTGTCTTTTGAGTGAGAGAGTGGAGTCTAGATAAACCCCAAGGGTTTTAATTTCTTTGGCTACTGTGATTAGGTTACCGTCAATGTTGATGGACGCGTAACGGGGGTATAGTTTGTTTAGCCGCGGTTGGGAGCCGACAATGAGGAGCTCAGTTTTCTCATCGTTGAGGCATAGGCCGTGCTCTGCCATCCAGGCTTGGATCTCTAAATAAAGGTTGTTGATTTTGGTGGAGTCCTCGTCGTAGCACCCTGATAGGGTGATGAGAACCTGGGTATCGTCAGCATAGTTTGTGTAAGTGACACCTAGATTATCTAGGCGGTCAAACAATAGCTTTGTGAAGATATTGTATAGAGTCGGCGAGACGCACGAGCCTTGAGGAACGCCGCAGGTGATGGGGACAGGGAGTGCTGATGCCCCTGGGGAGAAGACCCGGGTGGTTCGGTTGGTTAGGAAGGACTGGATCCAGGCAGTCGCCTGGTTAGAGAAGGCCGCTGAGGTCCTCAGATGTTCTGTGAGGATCTGATGGTCGACGAGGTCGAAGGCAGCTGATAGATCTAGCAGTAGGAGAATGGCTAGATTACCCTTGTCCTTTGCCTCGTCCATCTGGATTTTTAGGTCCAGTAGGGCTGACTCTGTTCCATGCCTTGGTCCTTGGCCTGTTTGCAGTGGGGTTTGATTTGTTTGATTATAATAAAGGAGGGATGTTAAGTGTGGGTCTAGTTCTTTTTGTGAGAGAGTGTCATGACCTCGTCATGGCACCTCTCTAATAAAAGGGGCTCTGCTGGCACGCACAAGGCAGTGCAGCAGAGCCCCAGGAAGCGGCAACTTGTGTCTGTGTGCATTCTTTGGGGACTGGGATTTGCCACATAATCGTGGCCTACTCATGGTGGCCCAGCCTTGGTGGTCCCGAGGCCGAGCCCCTCCAGTGCTGGGTGCCCCCAGCAGAGGTCAGCGGCCCGGTGATCCGGGCCAAGCAGGGTGCACCCTGTGTGCAATACGCCGTGTGAACGCGGCGTCCAGAGGCTGTGTCGGGTGGCCCCCCACAGTAATAATGTATCTGTTACTGTCATGAATCTCCGCCCTTGGAAGCTTTGGAGCAGGTTGAGGTGTCACCATTGACCAGCCGCCACGCTTTCCCCAGGCTCGGTCTAGTTTTTCACATTTTCCGATGCATAAACTGTTGCTAGCCACACACACCTGAGTGTTGCAACTTTAGTTTCGCTTTTGCTGCTAACGCTGCTCTTGTGAGTTATATATCTTCGCATTTTCTTCGGATCCTTACCACTCGCCTACAGCTTTCCCTTGCCTGCCTGTTGTTGTGTCCCTGATTCCTGCCGAGGCGTCGGTGGGAAGCAGGGAGGAGTAGGCCCGCGTAGGTGGGCCTCGCTGCGCAGCTCCGGCAGGATCAGTAAAGACACGGACACCTTTCATGTTGCTGTCCTGCCCCGGAACTGCCTCAGTGGGTAGGGGGCGGGGCCTTTATTTGGACGCCTTGCATCACCGCGTAGCGGGACGCAAGGCGGATATAACATTCCTCCTTTATTATAACTGAACAATAAACAAATACACATATCTCAGCCAACGGGCTGGCCCCTTTTTCATTAAGTCACTCGTGGAGGTTTTTCTACCACACATAGTCTCTGAGTCTGGCTGGGGCCCGGGTGTTGGGCTCTTAAACCATATCGTCCTCCCCTGGGCATGGCCCCCTGTGCCACCTCGGGCTGCTCACCTTCATTGTCCTGCTCACCCGGTTCTGGTTCGCTCCACGGTTCCTCGGCTCCTTTGTCCATGCTTTCTCCATCGCGTGGGTTTTCCTGTCCCTCGTTCCTCAGCAGATTTTCATCTTCTTCCGGGGGACATTCGCCATCTGTCCACAAGTTCCTGGGCACTGCTTTGAACCATGACGCATTTCTCGTCACTTGACTTTTCCCCATTTTCACAGTTATCATGGTGCCATGGCGTCCACTTATTGTCCACAGGGCTGCCTCATAGCGGGTGTCCAGTTTGGATTTGGACAGATTCCTCACCATGACCACTTGATCACCGACTCAGTGGTCGGACTGCCTGGCACGCCTTTTGTTGCTCATGTGGGCATTGGCTCCTGTCCTCCATGTTTCGGCACGCTCGTGGTTGAACGTGTCTGGACATCTGCTCGGATGATGTGGTATGGAGGAGTTGATGATTGTGCCGTACATTAGGTCTGCCAGCGGTTTTCCTGTCGTGGTGTGAGGTGTAAGCCTGTAATTCCGTGGGAATCGGTATAAGTCCACCTGCCATGGGCTGGCGTTCACGCGCAACAGCAGTAGTACGTTATTAATTGTCTGCATTGAAGCGTTCCACATCGCCGTTTGCCTGCGGCCATCGCTGTATTATGTGGCGATATCGGATGTTGAGTTCTTTGAGGCATTTTTTTAATTCTTCCCCTGTGAAGGGGGTGGCCATTGTCGCTCTTGATTGTTCTTGGTAATCCATGCGTCGTGAACATCTCAATTGCGAGTATGATGACCTCTGCTGCCGTGGAGTTGACAATCTCAACCTCCGGGTACCTGGAATGGTCGTCGATCGCCACCAGTAGGTGGACGCCTTCCTGTATCTTGCGGAAGTCTATGCTTATGGCGTCCCATCTGGCAGACCCTCGCCCTGCCGATTGGATGGGCTCCGGATTGGGCGGAGGCCCTGTTATTTGGCATGGGAGGCAGGTGCTGACCAGCCGCTCGACTTGCCCGTCAATCTAGGGGAACCACACCCGGTGCCTTCTACGGGCTTTGGTCCGTACTATTCCCTGGTGACCTTCGTGTGCCAACGCTACGACTTTGTCCTGTAGGCTCAGAGGGATGATGGTTCGGGTTCCTCGTAGGATGAGTCCTTCTTCCGTAATGGACAGGTCCTGCCGGATCGCGAAGATCCCTGTGAGGAATTCTTTGGCCTCTGCTGTTTTATTGTGGATGTTCCGTAGAAATGACATCCATGCCCCTGAGATGATTGTGTCCTTTATCAGATTGCAGCATGAGTCCCTTTGCGTGGCCTCTACTATGTCCTCTAGACTGATTGCTCGAGGCATCATGGTGTGTATCACCTGACAGATGTGCTCTTCTGTCTCTTCTGCTACGTGGACTTCCTTTGGAGTTGCCGCTCTCGGGTATCTTGATAGGAAGTCTGCCGGATTGCAACTGCCTGGCTGGTACGTCAGTTCAAAGTCATATTGTTGGAGGTGCAACAACCAATTGGCGATCCGGGCAGGGGGGTGAGAAGAGGTGCCTGTGAAGATGGGGAGCAGTGGTTTGTGATCTGTGTAGGTTTTAAATTTCCGGCCATAAAGGTACTGGTGGAAGTGGCGGCAACCCCACAGTATGGCTATCACCTCTTTTTCGATGTGGGAGTACCGCTGCTCCGTTGGTGTCAATGTCCTGGAGGCATAGGCAATCGGCATTTGCTTGCCCGTTTTTGTCACCTGTATGAGAATGGCCCCTAGGCCCACGGGGCTGGCATCCACGTACAGTTCAGTTGGAAGTGCTGGGTCATACTAGGCGATTGTAGTGTCCGCTGATAGTGATGCTTTAATGTGCTCAAACGCCTCTTGGCAGGCGGGTCCCCATTCCCACTTCGTGTTGGCTTTTGTGAGTTCTCAAAGGAGTTCTGAGAGCGTGGCCAAGTTTGGGATGAACCTCCCACAGTAGGTGGCCATCCCTAAAAAACTGCGCACTTCCGTTGGCGTGGTGGGGGGTGTAGCAGCTTGGATGTCCGCCACTTTTTGGGGGTCTGCTGAGATGCCTGTGCCATTGAACGTGTACACAAAGAATGATATTTCGTCCTTCAGGAATTCACATTTTTCTTTCTGTATTGTCAGGCCTGCGCTCTCCAACCTGCTGAGCAGCATGTGTAGCCTTCTCATGTGTTCCTCTTTGTTACTGGCATGAATCAGAATGTCGTCGCTGACATTTAGGACACCCGGTATGTCTCGGATCACCTCCTGTATTGTTTGCTGGAAGACCTCGGCAGCTGAGGAGATGCCAAAACTCAGGCGCTTGTACCTGCGTAGGCCAATGTGAGTTGAAAATGTCGTTATGTACCGGGAGTCCCGGTGTAGCTTCAGCTGGTGATAACCGGCGTTTAGGTCGACCTTTGAGGAAAACTTGGACCTTGTGAGGTCTGCCACTATCCCATCCAGGGTCGGGGAGATGTGGCGCTCCCGCTTGATTGCTGCGTTGGGTAGCCTCATGTCTATGCACATCCTGACCTTCCCGGGTTGTTTTGGCTTCTTTGTAACAACCATGGGAGAGACCCATGACATGGGCCCCGTCACTTCCTCGATGATGCCCGCTTTCTCCAGTGCCCTTAGTTCCTTTTCCACTTGGTTACGGATGTGGAACGGAGTCCTTCTGTGTCGCACTGCTCTCGGTTGAACTGACTCATCGATGTGTAGCCTGATCGACTTTCCCTTTAGGCATCCTATTCCCTTGAGTAAGTTCGGGTATCTCTCCAGCACGTTCTCGACTTCTTGTGAGTCGGTCACTTCGCAAATGAAGCTTAGCAGCCCTAGGTCCTCTGCTGCATCTCCACTCAGGAGGCATTCGATGCCGGCTTTTACCACGTAGATTTTCGATTGCAGTGACTTTTCTCTGTGACTGATGGTGGTTCGGAACCTGCCTACTATGGGCAGTGGGGTCTTACATCTGTATGCAGATAGTAGCGTGTCCGTTGTTTTCCTATCGACCACGTGCCAATTCTTCCTGCAGTCCTCTCACATGATGGCTTGGTGGTTCCAGAGACTATTGGGCCTCATGGCTTCTTGCGTGTTAGCACTACCTCTTGCACGCCTGAAGATGAGACGCTCTCAGCTAGCTCTTCGGGGAGCTCGTCCTAGTCTACGGAATCAGATTCTAAGATGATTCCCATCCTGCATGACGGCAGATCTTCAATCGTAGTCATCTGCCAGCAACCTTTCAGTGGGGACCTCCTTCCAGGAGCCCTGCCCACAAGTAACAGTTACTACAGACGCCTCCCTTCTGGGGTGGGGAGCGACACTGCGTCTCCTGGAGGTGTACAATTTGTGGGCACCTCAAGACAGGCGGTTCCATATGAATTACCTGGAGCTCCTGCCAATTTTTCTGGTGCTCAGACTTTTCAACCAACTATCATCAACAGTGTGGTCTGTATTTGCACAGATAATTCTGTAGCGATGTTTTACATCAACAAACCGGGGGGGCACCAAGTCTCCTCTGCTTGTGGATCTTGCTATACAAATTTGGATTTGGGCCATCCAACACAATGTCTGGCTCCAAACTTTACACATCCCGGGCCACATCAATGTGGCTGCAGACTCCCTTAGCCGCCAATCTGCAGCGAGTTACGAGTGGGAGATGAACAACGATGTTCTCACCAACATTTTGCAAGGGGTGGACTTCTTTGCGACATCATCAAACAGGAAACGTCCTCTTTATGAGTCCAGGGACGGCTCACAGTGTCTACCTTGGGGGACGCCCTCGAGATCCTGTGTGTCAACATGAAAGCTTATGCCTTCCCTCCATTACCACTGATTCATCGGTCACTCTGCAAACTCGGGAGGGTGGCTCCTTGGTGGCCAGCCAGGTTCTGGTTTTCGGAACTGCTGTACCTGTCGGCACCCCTCCCCACAATCGTTCAGCTTGGCGGCCTGATGCCCGAGTTCTGATCTTTAGCGCAGTTCAATCTGTCTGATTACAACATGTGCATAATCCAAGCAGCCAGGAAACCTTCCACAAGGGATAAATACAGGAGCAAGGGGCTCAGTTTTTGCCATTTGTGTTTGGCCAAAGAGCTCGATCCCAGGCATGCTTCTATCAACACTGTCTGTCCTTTGTATATGACCTGGCAGCCTCTGGCATACATGTCCTGTCATGCAGGACTTATTTGTCCGCCATTGCGGCCTACCTGTCACAGCGGTTGTTTTTCATTGGCTAATCCAGTCATCAAGAAATGTCATAACCCCTTTGAACCTATGGTTACTACTGAACTTAAGTACCTATCCTGGAAGGTGGCTTTTTTGATTGCGGTAACATCTGCAAGATGCTTGGTGATCTTCAGGCTCTCTGTGGAACATCCGTTCCTAACTTTCCTTAAGGATACAGTGGTGCCTCACACCCACCCTTTGTTCCTTCCGAAAGTGGTTTTGGAATTCCATTTAAACCAGTCTATATCTCTGCCGGTCTTCTTCCGGATTCCGGTTTTTGATGCTGAAAGGGCTCTGCACAACTTAGATGTCAGACGGGCTCTGAAGTTCTACCTCGATAGGACTAGCAAACTCGGACGCTCTTAACTTTTCGTCACATTTGGTGATCCAAATGGGAAAACCTGCCTCAAAGGCATCCATCTCCCGCTGGGTTGCTTCATGTGTTTCCGAGGCCTACAAGGTTCAAGGTCTTAAAACACCTAAAGGCATTCATGCACATCTCATTGATGCACAAACTCATTGACCGAACCTCCTACTCCCAACTAAATGCCTTTGTCAAAGCCAACAATCTCCTAGACCCTGCACAATCAGGTTTCAGAGCCTGTCACGGAACCGAAGCCACCCTAACATCAATCTGGGATGACCTTAAAATGACGGCAAACTCTGCGGGATGTGCTGCACTAATCCTTCTTGACCTATCTGCCGCCTTTGACACAATCAATCACTCAATACTCCTAGACCGCCTCCACTCCCTAGGAATTCGTGGAACCGCTCTTAAATGGATAGCTTCATTCCTCAAAGATAGGTAGCAAATAACGATACTCTCCACCTATACCTCCCAAGCCCGACCAGTCGACACGGGAGTCCCACAAGGAGCCAGCCTATCTGCCCTCCTGTTCAATCTCTACCTGATCACCCTCCCTCCAATAATTCGTTCACACAATATCCTGTGTTACAACTACGCCGATGACACTCAACTAATTCTAAAACTAATGAACTAAAATCTCAACTCCCGACCTGACCTGGCCTCCTGCCTCCTCGACATAGAACTCTGGATGACCCAAAGCCACCTCTTGCTAAACCCCTGCAAAACGGAAAACATGGTATGTGGCAACTCCGAGCTTCTTCCGCATCCACTACCCTGGCCATCCGCCATGGGCAGCTCACCAACCCCTGCAACTCAGTGAAAAATCTTGGATGCACCCTTGACTATGACCTAACACTCTTGCGCCAAGTCAACAACGTCTCAAAATCCTGCCACTACCACCTTAAAACCCTTAGGCGTATCTTTCCATATCTCTCCTTTCCTAACAGACTCTCTGCGGTCCAATCAATCGTTATATCAAGACTGGACTATGCAAACCCCCTATACCTCGGAATCCACGCACACCAACTGAATAAACTTCAAAGGGCACAAAACGCAGCAGCCAAAATGCTACTTGCGCTCGGCCCAAGAGACCACATCTCCCCAGCCCTCAAGACGCTTCACTGGCTTCCAGTAGCCCGAAGGGTGACTTTCAAAACTATATGCATCTCCCATCGAGCACTGCATAAAACAGGACCTCAATATCTTCAAGACAAACTAAAACCCTACCACCCCCCCTCGCACCCTAAGATCAAGCTCAGCTGGCCTCCTACTCATACCTAAGAAAACTCAGTCAGATTAGGAGGATCATCATTCTCAGCCTTGGCCCCCAACCTGTGGAACTCACTCCCAACCCACATCCGCCAAACTGAGGATTTAACATCTTTCCGCAAACTGCTGAAAACCTGGCTCTTCCCCTAAAACCAACCGGTACCAAAATAACCCAAACAGACAAACAGCATCTCAACGACACCAACCCAACAAACTACCTGATGCGAGAAATTGATAGCCAATATCCCCAAATATACACTAGAAAGATAAATAGAATTAGACGAGTAAAGTAGATCAAAATAGTGAAGTGGATAATAAGAATAAATCATAGGGAAACAGTAAGGAGATATAAACTGCTGAAAGGCACATAATGCATGAGGAGGGAACGAAGTGAATGGCGTGGATGAAATAGTTGGAATGGATGAAGCGTGTTGAACAGATGAATGCACTGAGTGAAAGAATGCATGAGTGGAAGAACAGATGACTGTATAGATTGAATGAGTGTGTAAATCGAATGAGTATGTACATCGGATAAGTGTATAGAATGAATGAACATGTTAAGTGGTTGAGTGTGTAGAGTGGTTGAGTGTAAACAGATGGATGCACTGAGTGGAATAATGCATGAGTGGAAGAACAGATGACTACATAGATCGAATGAGTGTGTAAATCGAATGAGTATGTAGATCGGATGAGGGTATAGAATGGATGAACATGTTATGCGGATGAGCTTATAGAGTGGTTGAGTGTGTAGAGCGGATGAGCGTGTATGGTGGATGAGTGCATAAATACAGAGAAGCGAATAGAACGCAGGAGCGTATAGAACTGATGAATGCACAGAACGTATGAATGTGTAGAGCGGATGAGTGTGTAGAGCGGATGAGTATGTAGAGCGGATGAGTATGGAAGTGCGGATGAGTGTATAGAGCGGACGAGTGTATAGAGCGGATGAGGGTAGAGAGCAAATTAATTTATAGAACAGGATTACTGCGTATTAGCGAATGACTCTAAGGGCCTGATGAGTGCATATTAATGTTGAATGCGGGGAAAGCGCGAATGCATCGAGCGGATGAGTGCGGGGAGCGGATGAATGCGGGGAGCGGATGAGTGCGGGGAGCGGATGAGTGAAGCGAGCGGATGAGTGAAGCGAGCGGATGAGTGAAGCGAGCGAATGAGTGCGGGGAGCGGATGAGTTGAATGCGTGGAAAGCATGAGTGCATAGAGCAGATGAGTGCATAGAGCAGATGAGTGCAGGGAGCGGATGAGTGCGGGGAACGGGTGAATGCGGGGAACTGGTGACTGCGTAAGGTGGGTGAATGCGAAATACAGGGGCAGACGTGGAGTGCATGAGTGCGTCGAGCAGACCAGAGTGTGTAGCAGACGGGGACGCATGGAATAAATAAAAGTCCATAGAATGGACTGGAGGCAATAGAACTGCGCGACATAAATAGTATGGTCTGGAATGCAGGGAACGTTTGAAAGAGCATGTAACCCATCATATCACACCCCACGCTTACTCTCTTCTTTACACCACCACTCAACTAGAACACAGAGATACTATGACACCATTCGGTATAACTGTTCTCATACCAACATCTCCCGCTCACTCCCCATCATTCTAAGTAAACACTGCTGGTTATACACCCCCCAGCCAGGCGTTCTCCTCAGGCACTAACGCAGCCACAGTCGGGATGGATAAATCCTGCCAGAACAAACACATACCCCTGATCTCAACCACCACACCTACCGCTAAGAAGCAGCTATTACACGAATACCACACCAGCTGCACACATAACCGGTGCGCACACGCGCTGTTGAATCTCCCTACTCTCTCTACTGACCTGAACTTCGGTTCCCAAGGGCGTTCAACCTACCAGAGCCTTCAGACCATACCAATGGTATATAAGGCACTATATAAATGCAAAATAACATAACATAACATGTCAGGTTGGGGCTGTAATGTCTTGAATGTGTTCAGTGGCATCACGTTCACAGAGGCCCCGGTGTCTATGGTCATTAGTATGTTTTGGCCCTGGATCGCTACCTGGCATTTTCGTCTTCTCAGCTTCCTCTTTGGCGTGGTGTTTCCGTAATTGAGGGCTGACACCAGGTAAACTTTCCTTCCTTTCTACAACTGTACATTCGCGGGTTCCTGTTGGGCATGTGCTGCGTCATCACCTTCTTCCTCTGTGGAGGAGTTTGTGGTTTCGATCTGCCTGTTTCTTTTTCTTTTCCCCACTCCTGTCCTGGGATGCTTGCAGTGTCTGCTGTTGCATGCCTGACGACCTGCATACCTTGGCATAGTGGTCTTTCCTGCCACATGTGGTGCCCTGAGCCGGGCAGTTGCATCTTCCGTGGCGAGGCCCTCCGCACCACCCACATTCCGTGGGTCCTGGGGTTCGGGGCTGCCATCTGGGGTGCGTGTAGTTTCCACTGGTCTCATCCCTTGTAGGCTGGCGGTTCGTGATCTGGGCCACGGTGGCTGACGTGAGGGCCGGCTGCAGTTTCTGGAGGGTCTTGCCCATGTGTGCTGCCCTGGCGTGTGCTAGTTCCCTCTGTCGGCCCAGTTCAAGGATTCAGATCAGGGAAATGCCCTTCTCGCTCAGCACCATTCTCCTCAGCTTTTCTGATTGGATTCCGTTTATGAGTTGTCGTCTGATCTCCTTCTCTATGTCCGTGAATTTGCACGAGATTGCAAACTTCCGGAGCCTGGTATGGTAGGCGTCCAACGTCTCCTCTTCTAGCTGGATGGTTGTGCAGAATATGAATGTCTCGTAATCTGGATTGAGCTGGGGGAGAAAATGGGCCGTTAGGGCGTCCTTCGTTTGCTGATAGGCATCAAAGCCGTCATCGATAGTCAGTGAATTGAAGATGCGTAATACCTCATCCCCCACATTTACCAATAGGTGCGACCTCATTTTCCTCGCAGTGACAATGTCTTTACACTCCATTGCCATCTCAAACTTCTGTAGCCACAATTGCCATCTTGGGCCAACTGATGATGGGTCAGTGTAGGGGTCAAACGGATTGAGTGCCATTGATGAGCCCCCTTGTGGGCGAGCTTGCGGCGTGGACAATGACAGGTTCGCGGCCATTCTGGATGGCGTACCAGGCCTGGGGATGGATATGCCTGTCGCCATGTTTGAAAAGTCAACTGCGCACGTGTGGGGATCGATACCTCACTTTGGTGTGCTCCTGTGGGAGTCCTCGACTTTCCTTGCGTGTTTCCATGTGCTGGGCGTGGTGGAGCGCCTTCTCCCCTCTCAAACATCCACTGCGGGGTGCAGGTGAACTCTGTTTCCGTGTGGCCGTGTGGTAGAGCCAATCCGACGTTGCACATGAATCATGGAAGATGTAGGAGGAATGACTAAGTTTTTTTTATTTTTTTATTTTTTTGGGTGGGGGTTTGTGTGCCCCCCGTGTTTCCAAAAATTTCGCCGTTGATAGCATCTTCAAATGAAGCTGGGCGGCGGCGGCATGCGTACCGTTACGTTCACATCCTGGTCACCAGTGTTGTGTCCCTGATTCCTGCCGAGGCGTCGGCGGGAAGCAGGGAGGAGTAGGCCCGTGTAGGTGGGCCTCGCTGTGCGGCTCTGGCAGGAGCAGTAAAGACACGGACACCTTTTGTGTTGCTGTCCGGCCCCAGAACTGCCTCCGCAGGGCAGGGCCTTTATTTGGACACCTTGCGTCACTGCGTAGCGGGATGCAAGGCGGATATAACACCTGTCAGCTCCTTTCACTGGTTGCTGCCTCGTTTCCTCCGGCGGTCTGCTTCCTCACTCTCATTTCCCTCTGCCGGTCTTCGGCTTTATCATTTTCTCTTCCGCCTTGCTCCTCCCAGTCCTCGGCGAACGGCCACGGGTCTGCCGGCTTGGTTCCCATCCGTCCCTGCATTTTCTGCAGTTCGCTGTTTGCTGCCTTCCTTCCGCCTTTTCTTTCTGCCTTTCTCCTAACTACTGTTTCTCCTCTCGCTTCCGACTTGCCTTCTCCCTTTGCCTCTTCTTCCGCCTACTCCCATTCATTGCCATAAGCACTCCTGCTTTCCTTTTTTCTTACCTTGTCCCCACTACGACCCACATTCACATTGCTGGAACCTAACCTTTGGAGTTTTTCTATTCATTGAGCATTAGCAAGGTTTCCATCCCTCAATCTCCTTTGCAAGTGCTTGTTGCCTCAAGAGCTGATAAACGCCTCTATCTGACTGGACACATGCTCTGCAACCATCTTTTGGTATTTACATTTTTTCTCTCTTTTGGCTTTTTCCTCTAGACAAGGGCTGCTACCACGCAGACGCCCTTTCTTTCTTGTCATCGAATCGGAAATAGTGGTGAATCCTTGGACCAGACCCTATCTCTTCAAGAAGAAGAAGGTAGTCATTGAGGAACCAACTATAGAACTTACCAACTCCGAGGCCTCGACCAGTGGGAGCGACACAGATCTTCAGGTGAGATCTGACAGGTACACCCAGATCAAATGAGGTTCAGACCAGGAAGAAAAACGTTGCAAAATCTAGGGAAACTGCATCATGCAATAGCTGAGATGAGGGACTCAACTGAGAACTGTGCGGTTGCATCCTTACGCGCAGTCAAAGCATTTGACTCGATTGAATGGGACTGCCTGATGGCCACCTTAGCAAAATTCAACATTGGGAACTGGTGTTTGAGTTGGATAATGTCCATCTTATACCTCCCCAAAGCAGAGGGTGCCAACAGGGCAGGTGATATCAGAGGCAGGCGACATTGAATCTGTAACCAGACAAGAATGACCTCTATCGCCAGTGCTGTTTGCCTTAGCGTTAGAACCATTGAGAAGACTCCTCGGGAATGATTTTCATGACGTGGTAACGATATTAAGAGGAAAGGCTCACCTAGTATGCTTATATGCAGATGTCATTCTTGAAATATGTGAGACTTTTGGCAAAATGATTGGAATACATATTAACTTGGCAGAAAATCTGCACTATTCCCTCTACCTGCTTTGGTCAAGCGCTATGAGACCAGCTTCCCAAATATCTTGTTATGGAAGCCACCCCATCCTTTAAATATTCAGGAATACGAGCAGCGCATGAACCCTCTCTGATGCAGCGATTTAACACTATTGCTGCCGTTGCTGAAAAAATAGAGAAATTGACAATTGTTTGGAATACTCACCCCTTATCACTAATATGCATAATGACACTTTCAAAAGTAGTAGTGCTCCCCAGACTGATGTATTAATTTTCAAACATTCCATTTAATACAACTAAAGGGTACTTTGATCAAAATAATAAGATAATATGGAGCCTACTGTGGCCTTGGCAAAGGCAGGGAATTGCACCTTCTACTTTGCAAAGACCAAAAGACAAGGGAGGATTGCAGGACTCTGATCGTGAGAGCCACTTCTTAGATAGGCAACTCCAGTATGCGATAGAGTGGCTAGCTGACGAGGAAATACTAGAGCAGAGTCTTTTCAGCGTTATGACTTAACCTCAGTACCTGTAGCCTGTGGGGAGGGCTGCCCTTCATTGGTCGAGGCAGCTTCCTTCCTGTAACTCCCCTGGGGGTGGGTTTAATTAAACAGATGCTAAAAGAGGTGGGCAGCCATGTTTGGATCTCATTTGGGCTGCCCTGCCTGTTTGCTCTTTACATTCAACACCCCCTGCGAGCCTAACAGGTAAGTGTCACGGTATATTGTCGCTTCATTGCTATATTGAAGTTTCATCCTCGTCTAATGTTCCTCAAAGTTGGTGCGGGGGCAATGGCTGTGCTTGTTATGTTTCCCAGCGTGTCGGCCCTTTCCTGTGTTTTGCACGTCTTGCTGGATATTATACGCTCCTTCTGGTGGAGAGGGAGTCAGTAATTTGTGTTCTCTACATTGTTACTAAGAGGAGAGGGAGCTCGTTCTCCCCTCTTATGGACAAGGTGTGTGGGTTCATCTGTGCTGAGTTTTGAAAAGCAGCTCTTTGGGTTGACCCACTCCACCCACATGGTGATTTTTCAAGCTGGTCTGGGATTTACTTTTTAGCAGTCTCCAAGGCTTGTGAGGTGTGTAGTGCTCCCCTTCGTGCTGTATGGAAAGTCCTGGGCAGGGGAAGCGTTCCCGAGTGTCCTATTTGCTTCATGTGGCTGGGCTGGGATTTCCTCATGGTCATCTCTCATGTATCCCTAGTTACCCCTACCTGCAACCAGCCCAGGTTTTGCCTTTGACCTAATGGGGCACTCCGGGGGATGTAGTGGTCTGTTCTCATCTTTCCCATAGTGGCCCGGCTAAACGATGGGGTGGATCTCTCATGTGAAACAGTTGCTTTCAGGTGTCCCCTCCTTAGCAGTGGGCCTGCAGACGCAGCCAGTCCCATGGGGGTCTTCCATTCTCAAACTCAGTGGTATTCAAACGTTTTATACTGAGCCACCTGGCATAAAAATATTGTTTCTGCCCCCACCACACAAGCCTAAACTGTTTGTATGTTCTATTAAACGCTTATATTTTCTATTAAGAAAAGTCACCATAATCCCTTTTTAATGAGCCTTGCATCCTTCCCTCCTTGCCACCCCCCCTCGCCACGGTAATCCATTTTTAATGAGCCTTGCACCCATCCCTCATTCCCACCCACCTTCGCTGGACATCCTTTCATTACACCGTGAACACGGCTGTGAGTCACAGTGACGTCTCAGTCTTGTTTTCTAAGACATGCTCAGGTATCCTTATGCCATATCGAGTGGTATTATTTCCTGCGTTTGTGCAATGGAATGGAGTTTCGCTCTTCATGAGGTGGTCCCATCCTTGCTCCTGAAGCTTGATAAGGACCCTTTCCTCTGTAGTTCTTGCCACCCTATCGCCGTCCTTAACTATGACGCATTAATACACAGCAGAGTCTTGGCAAACCGTCTGGCTCTTATTTTTCCAGAACGATTTCATCTGGATCAGTCTGTGCTCATTTTAGGACAATAGATTCATGAAAATATCTACAAGGTAATCAACACAGCTGGCAGCAGTAAGAGATCTAACTCGCCTTTTGCCTTGTCAGCATTAGATGCACGCAAAGCATTTCAATCTGCAGATCGGACCTATTTAGATCAATTGGTGATGCCATTTAATTTTGACCAATCCTCAAAGATGAACAAGCAGTGGAAATGCCAACAGCTGGCTTTTGTGTAGGAATGGGAAATTCATTTGCCAGGCACTGATGTAGTGGTATTAACTGGCCATCGCTTGTAGCAGCTGCAATGATGCGAGGACCTGGGTATATAATAGCAGTGCCTAACAAATGTCTAATACTTATACACAAGCCAAACCCACCAGCTTTGCCAATGCTTGTTTTTAACAGGACTTCAGTGGAGGACACACATAGTGCTCATAAATGACTTGCAGAAGGCAGACCTAGTGAAGAGATTTTAATACACCCGTAGCATGTTTAAAGCCCCAATTAAGTAATTTACTCTCAGAAGACTTCTTTGAAAAAACACTGGCAGGCACTTAGAGCGCAAAGTTTGATGGTAAGGCTACCTCAAAGAGATCCCAGGCAGATGTGTTTTGGACGGGGTGGGGCAGGAAGGGGGTGGGAATGGATATAAGAATTAGCAGGGCCAGGGAGAGTCAATGGGTGGGTAAATAATTAAGCAACACCTTCAAGCTTTGTGTCCCTCCTCATATGCCATTTCTACCTAGCTGTATCCTAATACAATAGTTTCGGCTTATAAACCAAAACTAAAAGTGAACTTGCTTTTATATCCGAATCACAAAATCTATATTTTTTTATTTGTATTTGTTTATTTCTAGCACTCCATAGCCCGTAGGCATCAGGGTGCTCCATAGAAACACCAGGCAAGGGGGTCCTCTAGGGTTTTCAAGTGTTTCACAGTCACAATCGACCTAGCAGAATTTAATGTCAAGACAGGAGGCTCAGATTATGCTTCTCTTCCATATTTACTTTTCAGCAGCAAAGTACAACCAATAAAACATGAAAACCCAAAACTCAATAAAAAACTACAACAACCATGGTTTTTGAGTCTTTGTAGTTTTGTTCTTATTGGTCCTCAAATTGACCATGTGGTAACTTTAAGCAATGATAGTGTTCCTTGTCCATATATCCCCTGTCTTTCTACTATTCCTCCTCTTTCTTTGCTGCTCGACAGCCAGAAGTGCCCTTTTCATTTATTCTTAATGAATGTGTGTTGAGTGACTTTATGTTCACTTTAGGCAGACAACACGCACGCGCGTGCACTACCTAGTATCTGAATGAGCATATCCGCATTGACTGCTGTGTGATTGAAGTTGTGGTCGCGACGGAGCTAGTGCTCTGGCGACCGCAACCTCAGGGGAAAACAACAGAGGGCACTACAGTCACGGAAGGGGGAGCGCGACGGGACCATGTAGCTCCGGCGCTCCCCTCATTCCGAAAACTGTTGGTGAGGTGAAAGCAGCATACCGAGTGAACACTCTGAGAGAGATATATTACCATAATTCTTTTGACATAGTCTATGCGTTTCAACTATATAACGAAACGTTCCATTTGCATCGTGTTACGCAATCAAAGAGCACAGCGCTCCTGCAGGCCATAGAAAGGTGCCGCATCATTCACACGGTCACAGTCCCATGTAAAACCTGATACTATGTATATATATATTAAACAAAACAAGCCAGGTGATTACTTCATATATATATATATATTCAGTGAAAAAACTTTGTTAAAGGGACGTTATGGTTTAGTTGCACTGCTAAAAACCTATGAAATTCAGTAAAAAAACGTTGTTAAAGGAACGTTATGGTTAAGTTGCCATACTAAAAACCTATGAAATTCAGTGAAAAAACTTTGTTAAAGGGACGTTATGGTTCCAAGTAAAACCGAAAAACCCTTGAAATCCGCCAGTTATGGTAAGCTAAGCAACCATAACTCGCACCACCACTGTGCACTGCTAAGCCTAACACCCAGGACATCAAAGATGACATCAGAAATGTCATTGATGACATCACTGATGACATCACATGTGCATTTACCTTTCATGAAAAGACTGTACAAGGGATTCTTAGTGTAATGTTAATAAAAAAAGTGTCAAAGATTATTGGAATAAATATCAAGTGCTAATCAGTGCATTAAGCTATGCATTGATATAAATAGCATTCTATTAACTTCAATCCAGTATACTAAGGTACTCATTTTGAAACATAGGAATTGTGTGCAGCATACATGATGGAGGTGCAATATTCATAAGCTTGCCATGTTGAATAGTGAAATAACTGTTTTCATATTAGAGTTTTGCGTACAGTGAAACTTGTGATAAGTAGGTAATAAACCCACTTACTACATAATTGCATTATTATAGACAAATCACAAAGAGACAACACCACATACAAATATGAATATATACAAGGGAATTGAAGTAAGAAAAAAAAACAGCAATAGTAGCAGAAAGTGTTCATAACCTAACTGATTACCTTTATGCAGAGAAATGATTGCTCTGTTTCAAAGCTGTTACCTACCCTATCCATATATATCACATGATGTGTCTGGACCCTAAGGAAAATAGGGTGAGTACAACATATAAAAATATGAGCATATACAGGGAAAGTACAGTAATAAAAAAACATCAAAAGTATCAGAAAGTGCTGATAAATCTACTGATAATTTTAATGCACAAAAAGGATTGCTGTCTTTCAAGGTTCTGTCTTCCCCTATGTATATGTTTCATATGATATGACTGGACCCTAAGGGAATTATTGTAAGAACATACTTGAAGGATAAGTCTACGAATATAGTACATTTAAAATTTTTAGTTCCTGACTGTTACTGAAGAAAATAATGTGGCCTAGATATGTCAGGAAAGGAAAAAAGGGGGAGTCAGACATGTGATGTCATCAGTGATGTCATCAATGACATTTGTGATGTCATCTTTGATGTCCTGGGTGTTAGGCTTAGCAGTGCACGGTGGTGGTGCGAGTAATGGTTGCTTAGCTTTCCATAACTGGCGAATTTCAAGGGTTTTTCGGTTTACTTGGAACCATAACGTCCCTTTAACAAAGTTTTTTCACTGAATTTCATCGGTTTTTAGCAGCACAACTTAACCATAACGTCCCTTTAACAAAGTTTTTTTACTGAATTTCATAGGTATTTAGCAGCGCAACTTAAACATATTGTCCCTTTACAAAGTTTTTTCACTGAATTTCATAGGTTTTTAGTAGCGCAACTTAACCATAACGTCCCTTTTAACAACGTTTTTTCACTGAATTTCATAGGTTTTTAATAGCGCAACTTAACCATAACGTCCCTTTAACAAAGTTTTCTTACTGAATTTCATAGTTTTTTATTAGAGCAACATAACCATAACGTCCTTTTCAACGGAGGAAGACCACTAGCATCCTAGGTTCTCAAAGTGGGAACACAGGGTGGTAAAAAAAAGATTTTTCTTCCCAAACAGGGATGCCACAGGCAGGCGTCCCGGTGTAGGAAGGAAAATCTTTTACCAAGATGGACACCAGGGAAAGGGAAGGCGGGGTGTATAAAGAGAACACAACAGGGCATCGACGGGGGGTCGGAAAGACCAGGAGAGAGTCAGGGAGCATGAGTGGGGGGTAACACGAGGGAGACACGGGGCATGAGCAGGGGGTGGGGGGAAAGAAGGAAGACACGGGGCATGAGCGGGGGGGAGAAGGGAGACACGGGGCATGAGCGGGGGGGAGAAGGGAGACACGGGGCATGAGCGGGGGTGGGGGGAAGAAGGGAGACACAGGGCATGAGCAGGGGGTGGGGGTACAGGAGGGAGACACGTGGCATGAGCAGGGGTGGGGGGATCCAGGAGGGAGACACGGGGCATGAGAGGTGGGTGGGGGGAACATGGCAGACACAGGGCATGAGCAGGGGTGGGGGAGGAAGAAGGGAGACACGGGGCATGAGTGGGGGTGGGGGGAACAAGGGAGACACGGGGCATGAGCGAGGGGTGGGGGGAAAGAAGGGAGACACTGGGCATGAGCGGGGGGTGGAGGGGAAAGAAGGGAGACACGGGCATGAGCGGGGGGTGGGGGGGAAGAAGGGAGACACGGGGCATGAGCAGGGGGTGGGGGGAGAAAGAAGGGAGACACGGGGCATGAGCGGGGGTGGAGGAAAGAAGGGAGACACAGGGCATGAGTGGGGGTGAGGGGGAAGAAGGAAGACACGGGGCATGAGCGGGGGTGGGGAAAAGGAAGACATGGGGCATGAGCGGGGGGTGGGCAGGAAAGAAGGGAGACACGGGGCATGAGCGGGGGTGGGGGGAAGAAGGGAGACACGGCGCATGAGCGGGGGCTGGGGGGGTAAGAAGGGCGACACGGGGCATGAACTGGGGGGTGGGGGGAAGAAGGGAGACATGGGGCATGAGCGGGGGGTGGGGGGAGAAGGGAGACACGGGGCATGAGCAGGGGGTGGGGGTAGAAAAAGGAAGACACGGGGCATGAGCGGGGGTGGAGGAAAGAAGGGAGACACAGGGCATGAGTGGGGGTGAGGGGGAAGAAGGAAGACACGGGGCATGAGCGGGGGTGGGGAAAAGGAAGACATGGGGCATGAGCGGGGGGTGGGCAGGAAAGAAGGGAGACACGGGGCATGAGCGGGGGTGGGGGGAAGAAGGGAGACACGGCGCATGAGCGGGGGCTGGGGGGGTAAGAAGGGCGACACGGGGCATGAACTGGGGGGTGGGGGGAAGAAGGGAGACACGGGGCATGAGCGGAGAGTGGGGGGAGAAGGGAGACACGGGGCATGAGCAGGGGGTGGGGGTAGAAAAAGGAAGACACGGGGCATGAGCGGGGGGTGGGGGAATGAAGGGAGACACGGGGCATGAGCGGGGAGTGGGGTGGGAAGAAGGGAGTCACGGGGCATGAGCGGGGGGCGGGGGGGAGAAGGGAGACACGGGGCATGAGCAGGGGGTGGGGTGGTAAGAAGGGAGACATGAGGCATGAGCGGGGGGTGGGGGGGAAAGAAGTGAGACACGGGCCATCCATGAGCGGGGGGGAAAGAAGGGAGACACGGGGCATGAGCGGGGGGTGGGGGGAAAAGAAGGGAGACACGGGGCATGAACGGGGGGGTGGGGGGAAAAGAAGGGAGACACGGGGCATGAACGGGGGGTTGGGGAGGGAAGAAGGGAGACACGGGGCATGAGCGGGGGGTGGGGGGAAAAGAAGGGAGACACGGGGCATGAACGGGGGGTTGGGGAGGGAAGAAGGGAGACACGGGGCATGAGCGACGGGTGGGGGGGAGGGAGACATGGGGCATAAGCGGGGGGTGGGGGTGGAAAGAAGGGAGACACGGGGCATGAGCAGGGGTGGGGGTAAGAAGGGAGACACGGGGCATGAGCGGAGGGTGGGGAGGAAGAAGGGAGACACGGGACATGAGCGGGGGTGGGGGGAAGAAGGGAGACACGGGGCATGAGCAGGGGGTGGGGTGGAAAGAAGGGAGACACGGGGTATGAGCAGGGGGTGGGGGGGTAAAAAGGGAGACACGGGGCATGAGCAGGGGGTGGGGGGTAAGAAGGGAGACACGGGGCATGAGCGGGGGTGGGTGGGAGAAGGGAGACACGGGGCATGAGCGAGGGGTGGGGGGTACAGGAGGGAGACACGGGGCATGAGCGGGGGGTGGAAGGGTACAGGAGGGAGACACGGCATGAGCGGGGGTGGGGGGAACAGGGCAGACACAGGGCATGAGCGGGGGTGGGGGAGGAAGAAGGGAGACACAGGGCATGAGCGGGGGTGGGGGGGAAGAAGGGAGACACGGGGCATGAGCGGGGGGTGGAGGTGGAAAGAAGGGAGACACGGGGCATGAGCAGGGGTTGGGGGGTAAGAAGGGAGACACGGGGCATGAGCAGGGGGTGGGGGTGAAACGAAGGGAGACGCAGGGCATGAGCAGGGGGTGGGGGGGTAAGAAGGGAGACACGGGGCATGAGCAGGGGGTGGGGGGAAGAAGGGAGACACAGGGCATGAGCGGGGGGTGGGGGGAGAAGGGAGACACGAGGCATGAGCGGGGGTGGGGGGGAGAAGGGAGACACGGGGCATGAGCGGGGGGTGGGGGATACAGGAGGAGACACGGGGCATGAGTGGGGGGTGGAGGGGTACAGGAGGGAGACACGGGGCATGAGTGGGGGGTGGAGGGGTACAGGAGGGAGACACGGGGCATGAGCGGGGGTGGGGGGGAACAGGGCAGACACGGGGCATGAGCGGGGGTGGGGGAGGAAGAAGGGAGACACAGGGCATGAACGGGGGGTGGGGGAAGAAGGGGGACACGGGGCATGAGCGGGGGGTGGAGGTGGAAAGAAGGGAGACACGGGGCATGAGCAGGGGTTGGGGGTAAGAAGGGAGACACGGGGCATGAGCAGGGGGTGGGGGTGGAAAGAAGGGAGACACAGGGCAGGGGGTGGGGGGTAAGAAGGGAGACACGGGGCATGAGCGGGGGGTGGGGGGGAAGAAGGGAGACACGGGGCATGAGCGGAAGGTGTGGGGGAGAATGGAGACACGGGGCATGAGCGGGGGTGGGGGGAAAAGAATGGAGACACGGGGCAGGGGGTGGGGGTGGGTATTGAAGGGAGACACGGGGCATGAGCAGGGGGTGGGGGGGTAAGAAGGGAGACACGGGGCATGTGGGGGGGTGGGGGGGAAAGGGGGACACGGGGCATGAGCGGGGAGTGGGGGGGAGAAGGAAGACACGGGGGGTGGGTGTTGGAAAGAAGGGAGACACGGGGCATGATCGGGGGTGGGGGGGAGAAGGGAGACACGGGGCATGAGCGGGGGGGTGGGGAGTAAGAAGGGAGACACGGGGCATGAGCGGGGGGTGGGGGGGAGAAGGGAGACACGGGGCATGAGCGGGGGGCGGGGGGGAGAAGGGAGACACGGGGCATGAGCGGGGGGGTGGGGGGTAAGAAGGGAGACACGGGGCATGAGCGGGGGGTGGGGGTGGAAAGAAGGGAGACACGGGTCATGAGTGGGGGGTAAGGAGGGAGACGGGAGACACAGGGCATGAGCGGGGGGTGGGGGGGAAGAAGGGAGACACAGTGCATGAGCGGGGGGTGGGGGGAAAGAAGGGAGACACGGGGCATGAGCGGGGGGTGGGGGGAAAAGAAGGGAGACACAGGACATGAGTGGGGGTGGGGGGAAAGATGGGAGACACGGGACATGAGCGGGGGGTGGGGGGACCAGAAGGGAGACACAGAGCATGAGCGGGGTGTGGGGGGAGAGGGGAGAGACACATGGGGCATGAGCGGGGGTGGGGGGGAAGGGGAGAGACACACGGGGCATGAGCGGGTGGTGGGGGGAAGGGAAGACACACGGGGCATGAGCGGGGGGTGGGGGTCACAGGGGAGACACGGGGCATGAGCAGGGGTGGGGGGGAAGGGGAGAGACACACGGGGCATGAGCAGGGGTGGGGGAACAGGGCAGACACGGGGCATGAGCAGGGGGTGGGGGAACAGGACAGACACGGGGCATGAGCAGGGGTTGGGGGGAACAGGGGAGAGACACACGGGGCATGAGCGGGGGGTGGGGGGAGGGGGAGAGACACACGGGGCATGAGCGGGGGGTGGGGGGAGGGGGAGAGACACACGGGGCATGAGCAGGGGGTGGGGGGAGGGGGAGAGACACGGGGCATGAGCGGGGGGTGGGGGGGTGGGGAGAGACACACGGGGCATGAGCGGGGCGTGGGGGGAAGGGGAGAGACACACGGGGCATGAGCGGGGGGTGGGGGGAGGGGAGAGACACACGGGGCATGAGCGGGGGGTGAGGGGAAGGGGAGAGACACACGGGGCATGAGCGGGGGGTGGGGGGAGGGGAGAGACACACGGGAATGAGCGGGGGATGGGGGAAGGGGAGAGACACACGGGGCATAAGCGGGGGTAGGGAGGAGGGGAGAGACAAACGGGGCATGAGCGGGGGGTGGGTGGAGGAGAGAGACACATGGGGCATGAGCGGGGGGTGAGGGGGAAGGGGAGAGAGACACGGAGCATGAGCAGGGGTGGGGGGAGGGCAGAGACAAACGGGGCATGAGCAAGGGGTGGGGGGAGGAGAGAGACACATGGGGCATGAGCGGGGGGTGAGGGGGAAGGGGAGAGAGACACGGGGCATGAGCGGGGGGTCAGGGGGAGGGGGAGAGACACGGGGCATGAGCGCGGGGTGGGGGGAGGGGAGAGACACACGGGGCATGAGCGCGGGGTGGGGGGAGGGGAGAGACACACGGGGCATGAGCGGGGTGGGGGGGAAGGGGAGCGACACAGGGGGCATGAGCGGGGGGTGCGGGGGAGAGGAGAGACACACAGGGCATGAGCGGGGGGTGGGGGGAAGGGGAGAGACACACGGGGCATGAGCGAGGGGTGGGGGGAGGGCAGAGACACACGGGTGAGGTGGGGGGGAAGGGGAGAGACACAGGGGGCATGAGCGGGGGGTGGGGGGGAGAGGAGAGACAAACGGGGAATAACCGGGGGGTGGGGGGAGGAGAGAGACACATGGGGCATGAGCAGGGGGTGAGGGGGAAGGGGAGAGAGACACGGGGCATGAGCGGGAGGTCGGTGGGAACGGGGAGACATGGGGCATGAGCGGGGGGTGGGGGGTAACAGGGGAGACAGGTCATGAGCAGGGGGTGGGGGGAGGGGAGAGACATGTTGTATTCATATTCTTATTCTTAATGTTCATGGGGCTCCCTGACTGCGTCTGCATAGAATGTTTGTGTGGAATGCTATTTGGATTGTAGGGGGATTCGGAGTGACCGTTGAGAGAGGCTTGAGGAGTAGATGTATGCAGTCGCAGTGCGGGGCCGGGTTTATTAACCACTTGAAAATAAAGCATTTTCTACGACTCCATCGCCTCCGTACATACTTCATTTTGGCGACGAGGATGCCTGGCGTCCCACAAGAACCCACGTTGAAGGGAGAGCTGGAGCTCCGAATGGACCGCATCCGCGTTCGTTTGTGCTGAGAGTAGGAGGGCCTCCCAGAAGCATTCAAAGCCATTTGTCAAAGGCTAGTCTTCCCATTGCGGACGGGTAAATAAGGGAAGTTTCGATCGAAAGTGCGATAGTTTCCAGTCATACGCCAGCAGCATCGCGTGTATTAGATTAAAGGACCTTTTGTTGGCCTCAAGAGCCATTTCAGATGCAGAGAGTAGATATTCAGTAATTGAAAAGGAATTACTGGCTTGTTCTTGGGCGGTGAATTATTTCAGGAAATAATTGTGGGGAACAAAATTTGTGATTCAGACCGACCATAAGCCATTGATTGAAGTCCTTACAGTCAAAGGAATGTGCAAAGCCTCGCCGAGATTGGCAAGACTTAGGGCCTGATCACGACTTTGGCGGTAACCCTTAAATCCGGCGGTAGCGCTATTACCGCTGGATTTAAGGGTCCGCCAAATCAGGACTTTAGCAGATTTTGCCCTAGCTCTGAGCTGGGGGGAAATCCGCCGAAAATTCACGCTATTACCGCCGGCGGGAAATCCGCCGGCGGTAAGAGCGCGAAAATTCCCCATTGTGCCCAATGGGGAATGGGGCATTCCTGAATGGGCTCAATGGGGAATGGGGATTAACATTACCGCCGAACTCGTGATCCAGCGCTATTAGCGCCGGGGAGTTCGGTGGTAGGGCTAATACCGCCAACGGTAATACCGCCGGCGTTACCGCCAAAGTTGTGATCAGGCACTTAGTCTTAAACTGCAAGATTATAACTTTGTAGTGAAGTACATGCCTGGAAAAAGGAATGTTGTTGCTGATTTTCTATCTAGATTACCATTGGGAAGTAGGCAGACAATGGTGGAGATGGATGATGAGATGGTGGCTGTTGTGTTTGAGGTCACGTCCAGGGATACCTGGATTTAGGAGTTGGGCAAAGATATTGAACTGTTACAAATCAATGAATACATGAAATCTGGAAAGCCTGAAAAGAAGGCAGTTAGTGAAGCATGTTTGAGATTCTGGGAGGTGAGGGATGAATTGTCAATGGAGGATGGATTTCTAGTGAGGGGGGACAAGCTAATTCCCCCACGTAAGTTATATGATGAACTTATTGAAAAAACACACCAGGGTCATCCTGGCATTACGGGCACAAAGAACAACGTGAGATTGAAATACTGGTGGCCAGGTATGGATCTGATGATAGAGAGAGCGGTTACAAATTGCTGGCCATGTCAGAACAGTGACAAGAGTTGTAGAATTGTCAAGTCTAAACCTATTACTATTAGCATTTGTAAGGGTGAAGCACCATGGGAAATGGTAGGTATTGATATTGCTGGGCCATATCCAAAGTTGATTGGTGAGAAGAAGTTCTTGATAGTATTGGTTGATTACTACTCAGAGTGGCCTGAAGTCAAGGCAGTGAGTAAAATTGATAGTCAAGAGATAATAAAATGTATTATGCAAATTTGCAGGAGGGAAGGATTTCCCAAAATAGTCATTAGTGACAATGGAGTTCAATTCAAAAGTAGAGAAGTGAGAGATTTTGCAAAGAGATCGGGAATTGAATGGAGGTTTTCAGCTTTATATCATCCACAAACCAACGGATTAGTGGACAGGTATAACCGTGTGATTGTGGAGGCGGTAGAGTTGGCTTTGAGTAATAATTTGTCGGTGGATGAGGTTCTCAAGGAGAGGATGTGGAGTAGTAGGATGTCTGTTAAGAGGGGAATGGATGTCTCTCCATTTGAATTAATGAGGGGAAGAGCTCCTAATACTTTGCTTAATCCAGAATGGGTTAATCACAGAAAAGCTTTAGACAGTGGAAATCATAGTTTGGTCAGACATCGGGTTAAGAGTAGTTTCTCCACGGGAGAGCCCAAGCTGAGAATCTTACCAGGAGATTTTGTGCAAATTAAGTTTGGAAGAAATGTGAGAAAGGGTGACCCTAAATACAGCAGTCCGGTTGAAGTGGTACAAGTGTTCAGAAAAGCTGTTAGAGTTGCTGGTGGAGCTGTGTGGAATTTGGATAGGGTCAGTAAATGGGTGTGGAAAGGGAAGCATGGAAGAGTTGGGAAATTTGGAAGTGAGAGAAGAGCGACAGATTTGTTTGGCGATGATCACATTCAGTATGAGTTGGAGGATGTGAATAGGGAGATAGTCAGACCGGCTCGAGAAGCAAATATCTCTCAAAGTGATGATGTTCCTGAACATAGTTTTGTGCATAATACAAGAGAAAGAAGATTACCGTTTTGGACCAGAGATTATGTTATGCAAAGTTGAATTCTAATTTTTTTTTTGTTTCCTGCTGTGTATATAGTTAGTTATCGCTGTCATGTATAATTATAAAGGTAACTGTTTGCTTTTCAATATTTAAAGGGGGGGATGATGTTGTATTCATATTCTTATTGTTAATGTTCATGGGGCTCCCTGACTGCGTCTCCATAGAATGTTTGTGTCGAATGCTATTTGGATTGTTGGGAGATTCGGAGTGACCGTTGAGAGAGGCTTGAGGAGTGGATGTATGCAGTCGCAGTGTGGGGCGCCAGGTTTATTACTCACTTGAAAATAAAGCATTTTCTACGACTCCATCGCCTCCGTACATACTTCAAGACACACAGGGCATGAGCGGGGGGTGGAGGGGGAAGGGGAGAGACACACGGGGCATGAGCGGGGGGTGGGGTTTAAGGGGAGAGACACACGGGGCATGAGCGGGGTGGGGGAGGGGAGAGACACATGGGGCATGAGTAGGGGGTGGGGGGGAGGGGAGAGACACACGGGGCATGAGCGGGGGGTGGGGGGATGGGAGAGACACACGGGGCATGAGCGGGGGGTGGGGGGAAGGGGAGAGACACACGGGCATGAGCGGGGGTTGGGGGGGAACAGAGCAGACACGGGGCATGAGCGGGGGAAGAGGGCAGACACGGGGCATGAGCAGGGGGTGGGGGAACAGGGCAGACATGGGGCATGAGCAGGGTGTGGGGGGAACAGGGGAAAGACACACGGGGCATGAGCAGGAGGTGGGGGGTAGGGGGAGAGACACACGGGACATGAGCGAGGGGTGGGGGGAGGGGAGAGACACGAGCATGAGCTCGGGTGGGGGGAGGGGAGAGACACACGGGTCATGAGCGGGGGGTGGGGGGGAAGGGAGAGACACACGGGGCATGAGCGGGGGGTGGGGGGAGGGGAGAGACACACGGGGCATGAGCGGGGGTGGGGGTAACAGGGGAGACAGGTCATGAGCGGGGGGTGAGGGGAGGGGAGAGACACACGGGGCATGAGCGGGGGTGGGGGGAGGGGAGAGACACGGGGCATGAGCGGAGGGTGGGGGGAGGTGAGAGACACACGGCATGAGCGGGGGGTGAGGGGGAGGGGAGAGACACACGGGGCATGAGCGGGGGGTGGGGGTGAGGGGAGAGACACACGGGGCATGAGTGGGGGGTGGGGGGAGGGGAGAGACACACGGGGCATGAGCGGGGGGTGGGGGGGAGGGGAGAGACACACAGGGCATGAGCAGGGGGTGGGGGGAGGGGAGAGACACACGGGGCATGAGCGGGGGTGGGGGTGAGAGGAGAGACACACGGGGCATGAGCGGGGGGTGGGGGAGAGGGGAGAGACACACGGGGCATGAGCGGGGGGTGGGGGAGGGGAGAGACACACGTGGCATGAGCGGGGGTGGGAGGGGAGAGACACACGGGGCATGAGAGCGGGGGGGGAGGGGAGAGACACATGGGGCATGAGCGGGGGATGGGGGAAGGGGAGAGACACACGGAGCATGAGCGGGGGTGGGGGTAACAGGGGAGACAGGTCATGAGCGGGGGTGAGGGGAGGGGAGAGACACGGGGCATGAGCGGAGGGTGGGGGGGAGGTGAGAGACACACGGGCATGAGCGGGGGGTGAGGGGGAGGGGAGAGACACACGGGGCATGAGCGGGGGGTGGGGGTGAGGGGAGAGATACACGGGGCATGAGTGGGGGGTGGGGGGGAGGGGAGAGACACACGGGGCATGAGCGGGGGGTGGGGGGAGGGGAGAGACACACGGGGCATGAGCAGGGGGTGGGGGGAGGGGAGAGACACACGGGGCATGAGCGGGGGGTGGGGGGAGGGGAGAGACACACGGGGCATGAGCGGGGGTGGGGGTGAGGGGAGAGACACACAGGGCATGAGTGGGGGTGGGGGGGAGGGGAGAGACACACGGGGCATGAGCGGGGGGCGGGGGGGAGGGGAGAGACACACGTGGCATGAGCGGGGGGTGGGAGGGGAGAGACACACGGGGCATGAGAGTGGGGGGTGGGGGGGAGGGGAGAGACACACGGACGGGGCATGAGCAGGGGGTGGGGGGAAGGGGAGACAGACGAGGCATGAGCGGGGGGTGGGGTGGAAGGGGAGACACACGGGGCATGAGTGGGGGGTGGGGGGGAAGGGAAGAGACACACGGGGCATGAGCGGGGGTGGGGGGAAGGGGAGAGACACACGGGGCATGAGCAGGGGTTGGGGGGGAAGGGGAGAGACACACGGGGCATGAGCAGGGGGTGGGGGGACAGGGGAGACACAGGGCATGAGCGGGGGTAGGGGGATCGTGAGGGAGACACGGGGGATGAGCGCAGGGTGGGGGGAACAGAGGAGACACGAGGATGAGTGGAGACATGAGCGGGGGTGGGGGGGAACAGGGAGACACGGGGGATGAGGGGGGGTGGGGGGAACGGAGGAAGACACGGGGCCTGAGCTAACTGTGCAGGTGGCAAATCCCGCTCCTCGGCCCTCCGCAGGCCACCGTGTGCCGATGGCGTGAGCGGGGGCTGGAGGAACAGGGGAGACACGGGGTGGGGGGGACAGGAAGGAGACACGACACGGACATGAGCGGGGGGTGGGGGGATCGGGAGGAAGACACGGGCATGAGCGGGGGTGGGGGGAACGGAAGGAAGACACTTACTAGCCAGGTTGTCATCGCAAACCACAAACAAAGATGGCGGGCGTCTTGAAAATACGACGCACTGCACACTGCAGTGCAGCCAATGGGAAAGCACATAACATGTCCACGGACACGACGCAACCCGCTTGCCCAATCCCTGTCCTGTCCGCGGAGCGAACATGTCCGCGAAGCGAACACAGAGATCGCTAATTTTATTTTACCTACTTTTTGGTCATTTTTAAAAAAACTACTGGACGGATTTTCACCAAATTTGCAAAAGCACGCTTTCAGGACCAAGCCGCTGCTCCTGGTCCAAATTTGGTGAAAATCCATCCAACGGTTTGGGCTGTAGGCGCGAGCAACATTTTTTTCCCATTCAGGCTATGGGAAAAAAAAGAAATGTTGGGACCCCGCCTATAACTTTTCTGGATGAATCCTCACCAAACTTTGCAAATTCAGAGTGGGCCATATACTTTTTTTGCAAAGTTTGGTGAGGATTCGTCCAGGGGGAGCGAAGTTATAAGCCGCCCAAAAAGTGCTCTTCATATGGAAACAGCAACTTAACCATAACTACATGGCTACTACCGTGGCCATGTAATATATATATATGTAGTTATGGTTAAGTTGGTGTTTCCACAGCCCGAACCGCTGGACGGATTTACACCAAATTTGTGGCAGGAGCGGCGGCTTGGTCCCGAAAGCGTGCTTTTGCAAATTTGGTGTAAATCCGTCCAGTAGTTTTTAAAAAAATGCCTCCGTACATACTTCAAGACACACAGGGCATGAGCGGGGGGTGGAGGGGGAAGGGGAGAGACACACGGGGCATGAGCGGGGGGTGGGGTTTAAGGGGAGAGACACACGGGGCATGAGCGGGGTGGGGGAGGGGAGAGACACATGGGGCATGAGTAGGGGGTGGGGGGGAGGGGAGAGACACACGGGGCATGAGCGGGGGGTGGGGGGATGGGAGAGACACACGGGGCATGAGCGGGGGGTGGGGGGAAGGGGAGAGACACACGGGCATGAGCGGGGGTTGGGGGGGAACAGAGCAGACACGGGGCATGAGCGGGGGAAGAGGGCAGACACGGGGCATGAGCAGGGGGTGGGGGAACAGGGCAGACATGGGGCATGAGCAGGGTGTGGGGGGAACAGGGGAAAGACACACGGGGCATGAGCAGGGGGTGGGGGGTAGGGGGAGAGACACACGGGACATGAGCGGGGGTGGGGGGAGGGGAGAGACACGAGCATGAGCTCGGGTGGGGGGAGGGGAGAGACACACGGGTCATGAGCGGGGGGTGGGGGGGAAGGGAGAGACACACGGGGCATGAGCGGGGGGTGGGGGGAGGGGAGAGACACACGGGGCATGAGCGGGGGTGGGGGTAACAGGGGAGACAGGTCATGAGCGGGGGGTGAGGGGAGGGGAGAGACACACGGGGCATGAGCGGGGGTGGGGGGAGGGGAGAGACACGGGGCATGAGCGGAGGGTGGGGGGAGGTGAGAGACACACGGCATGAGCGGGGGGTGAGGGGGAGGGGAGAGACACACGGGGCATGAGCGGGGGGTGGGGGTGAGGGGAGAGACACACGGGGCATGAGTGGGGGGTGGGGGGAGGGGAGAGACACACGGGGCATGAGCGGGGGGTGGGGGGGAGGGGAGAGACACACAGGGCATGAGCAGGGGGTGGGGGGAGGGGAGAGACACACGGGGCATGAGCGGGGGTGGGGGTGAGAGGAGAGACACACGGGGCATGAGCGGGGGGTGGGGGAGAGGGGAGAGACACACGGGGCATGAGCGGGGGGTGGGGGAGGGGAGAGACACACGTGGCATGAGCGGGGGTGGGAGGGGAGAGACACACGGGGCATGAGAGCGGGGGGGGGAGGGGAGAGACACATGGGGCATGAGCGGGGGATGGGGGAAGGGGAGAGACACACGGGGCATGAGCGGGGGTGGGGGTAACAGGGGAGACACAGGGCATGAGCGGGGGTAGGGGGATCGTGAGGGAGACACGGGGGATGAGCGCAGGGTGGGGGGAACAGAGGAGACACGAGGATGAGTGGAGACATGAGCGGGGGTGGGGGGGAACAGGGAGACACGGGGGATGAGGGGGGGTGGGGGGAACGGAGGAAGACACGGGGCCTGAGCTAACTGTGCAGGTGGCAAATCCCGCTCCTCGGCCCTCCGCAGGCCACCGTGTGCCGATGGCGTGAGCGGGGGCTGGAGGAACAGGGGAGACACGGGGTGGGGGGGACAGGAAGGAGACACGACACGGACATGAGCGGGGGGTGGGGGGATCGGGAGGAAGACACGGGCATGAGCGGGGGTGGGGGGAACGGAAGGAAGACACTTACTAGCCAGGTTGTCATCGCAAACCACAAACAAAGATGGCGGGCGTCTTGAAAATACGACGCACTGCACACTGCAGTGCAGCCAATGGGAAAGCACATAACATGTCCACGGACACGACGCAACCCGCTTGCCCAATCCCTGTCCTGTCCGCGGAGCGAACATGTCCGCGAAGCGAACACAGAGATCGCTAATTTTATTTTACCTACTTTTTGGTCATTTTTAAAAAAACTACTGGACGGATTTTCACCAAATTTGCAAAAGCATGCTTTCAGGACCAAGCCGCTGCTCCTGGTCCAAATTTGGTGAAAATCCATCCAACGGTTTGGGCTGTAGGCGCGAGCAACATTTTTTTCCCATTCAGGCTATGGGAAAAAAAAGAAATGTTGGGACCCCGCCTATAACTTTTCTGGATGAATCCTCACCAAACTTTGCAAATTCAGAGTGGGCCATATACTTTTTTTGCAAAGTTTGGTGAGGATTCGTCCAGGGGGAGCGAAGTTATAAGCCGCCCAAAAAGTGCTCTTCATATGGAAACAGCAACTTAACCATAACTACATGGCTACTACCGTGGCCATGTAATATATATATATGTAGTTATGGTTAAGTTGGTGTTTCCACAGCCCGAACCGCTGGACGGATTTACACCAAATTTGTGGCAGGAGCGGCGGCTTGGTCCCGAAAGCGTGCTTTTGCAAATTTGGTGTAAATCCGTCCAGTAGTTTTTAAAAAAATGACCAAAATGTAAGGCAAAAAAATTAGTGATATCTGTGTTCGCTTCGCGGACGGACTTCCTTGTTCGCTCCGCGGACAGCACCCCAATTGGCCCATGGGCTTGCGTCATGTCTGCTGACATGCGACGTGTTCGCTGATTGGATGGCGTGGGGCGTGAAGCGCATCAGATTTTCAGTGGCGCCCGCCATCTTGTATTCGCCGTCGACCGCGGACAGCGCGGTGAAACTTGGATTAAAAATTGTATTTAGTGGAGTGTGTTGGTGTGTAAGAATGTTTGGGGAGGGTGGGGGAGTATGAGATAGGTTCAATCTTTTGTTTTTTTATGTGCTATACGCTTTGGTCGTGTTCGATTTGTCCGCGGAGAACACTGCTGTTCTGACATTTTGTAAATAAACTAAATGGTGGGGTGTTCAGAGGACGGAGTATGTGTCCTTTTTGTTCACAAGGAAGGTAAAATTGAGCTAAAAACACTCGCAGTGTATTTAAATGGTTGCAATTACACAAAATGGGGGTGTTCTGAGAACGTTGTTTGTATTGTTCGTTGTCAGGTTGAAAGTGTTCTACGAACCCTCCTTTTGTCCGCTGATAGTACAATTTCCTATGGGCCTCACTCGACTTTTTATCCACTAAAGAAACGATAAATCAGGCTGGTGTGCGCTGACATTATGTGATAATCCTATGACTGGCACTATTGACCTGGCTGACTTGCTTTTGCAACACTAAATCATATCTCGCGCCCCTAAACCTGACATTATGAAAGCATTCATATTCCCCGCCTCTCTCTGTGACGTCACAGGGTGCGTCATCAAACGCGCCCAGTCGTCTCCAGTCCTACGTGACTTTACACAGAACCCGGAAGACAACACACATTATGTCACAACACATCGCGCCACAATTCAGAATATGAAACTGTGATTTAAAAGCAAACAGCAAGATTGTAAATTTTGTAAAGTACATTTATTTGACATCAAATGTTTAGAGAATATTCAGCGATTTGCATTTGTCTTTGTTTTCGATCCGCAAAAGTTCATGTTGAGCCACGCGATGTTCCTTTGCGGTACAGAGGGTGTTAGATCAGCTTAGAACACAGTGCGCCACAATTCGGAATATGAAACTGTGGTTTAAAAGTAAACAGCAGGATTGTACATTTGGTAAAGTACATTTATTTCACATGAAATGTTTAGTGAATATTCAGCGATTTGCAATTGTCTCTGCTGTCGATCAGCAAAAGTTTATTTTGAGCCACGCGCTGTTCCTTTTCGGTAGATAGGCTGTTGGTTTATGATAAAAGCAGTAAATGGTCGAACTGATAATAGGAAGGTTGCTCCAACAACGAGGCATTACACCACCATAATGGTTGGTATGTTGCTTCTAGCCGCTAGTATTGCGTAAGTGCATATTGGTCCTTGGCGATTGTCCCATAAAATGGTGAGGGTCATGAAGTTGCTTACATGGAGCTGCACCTGGCAGTTGAACAATCCATCCGCTGGAGTCTGAAAATCGTGACATTGGCAAAATGGGGCAACGTACCTGTTTTAAAAAACATAAATTAGTCTCACCAGCCGATCTTTATTAAAAATATTCATTTTATTTATTAGGGCGTGAAACTATTTGCTAGCGAAGATAGTGCAACGGAGTATGTTAATAATAAAATAATAATATTTTCGCATTTATATAGCGCTAAGAACCGTCAGGTATCTCAGCACTGCTTATTATTACCCACGGTGTGTGGTGCTCATTAATCGACCACGGAAGGATGAAAGGCTGAGTTTGGCCATGCCGGGATTCGAACCTGCGTTAGCAAGCTGTGCACAGATGTCAAAGCGAGTGCTCTACTCGCTGTGCCACTTGACCGGCTACAGTGAAGTGGCACAGCGAGTAGAGCTCTTGACCGGCTACAGACCGGTTAAATTATTTCTATTAACCCATCCTGTGTCGTCTGCCTTTTTCAGAGCCCTCTAAACGAGAGGGGATCAATTCGGCAGTGATAGTGCGCAGTAGAAAGCAATATGCCACATTGAACGAACAAGTACAACTTGACCGGGCTTTCTAAAATAATCTAAAGGGTTACTTACATTATAATTGCATTTTCCATTGTCCAAGTGTAGTGCAGTCCCAAAATACAACTCCGCGTGTGCCAAAGATCTTTCTGAAAGTGATATAATATACAAAAGTGGTTTCGTTTCAGAAATTTCATCTTTATAACTGACGAATTTCAGGGGTTTTTCGGTTTTACTTTGAACCATAACGTCCCTTTAACAAAGTTTTTTCACTGAATTTCATAGGTTTTTAGTAGCGCAACTTAACCATAACGTCCCTTTAACAAAGTTTTTTCACTGAATATATATATATATATGGCAAAAACAAGGAAAGGGGCGCACTCCAGTTCCCTGCACAACCTTCCAAGCCACTGGTGTTCGCCTCCGACCGGTTTCTGTGCCAATACACGTCACCAGGGAGGCTGTCTTAACTTGCAGCTCACAGCAAGTGCAGGTAATGATAATCTGCTGCAAGGGCTTCTGGTAGATGTAGTCATCAGGTTAGCAATGAAAAAGCTCACGCCCAATCTCACAATGGAGAAAGGGGGGGAGTAGCCTACAGTGAGGCACTCTAAAGCCGGGCATGTATCACCATGGTGCAGCACCCTGTCAGGTCTTGAAGGTTCCACCCTTCAAGATCCTGGAAAAATGGCAAAAACGAGGAAAGGGGCGCACTCCAGTTCCCTGCACAACCTTCCAAGCCACTGGTGTTCTCCGACCGGTTTCTGTGCCAATACACGTCATCAGGGAGGCTGTCTTAACTTGCAGCTCACAGCAAGTGCAGGTGATGATAATCTGCTGCAAGGGCTTCTGGTAGATGTAGTCATCAGGTTAGCAAGGAAAAAGCTCATGCCCAATCTCACAATGGAGAAAGGGGGGGAGTAGCCTACAGTGAGGCACTCCAAAGCCGGGCATGTATCACCCTAGTGCAGCACCCTGTCAGGTCTTGAAGATTCCACCCTTCAAGATCCTGGAAAAATGGCAAAAACGAGGAAAGGGGGGCACTCCAGTTCCCTGCACAACCTTCCAAGCCACTGGTGTTCTCCTCCGACCGGTTTCTGTGCCAATACATGTCATCAGGGAGGCTGTCTTAACTTGCAGCTCAAAGCAAGTGCAGGTGATGATAATCTGCTGCAAGGGCTTCTGGTAGATGTAGTAATCAGGTTAGCAAGGAAAAAGCTCACGCCCAATCTCACAATGGAGAAAGGGGGGGAGTAGCCTACAGTGAGGCACTCCAAAGCCGGGCATGTGTCACCCTGGTGCAGCACTCTGTCAGGTCTTGAAGATTCCACCCTTCAAGATCCTGGAAAAATGGCAAAAACGAGGAAAGGGGCGCACTCCAGATCCCTGCACAACCTTCCAAGCCACTGGTGTTCTCCTCCGACCGGTTTCTGTGCCAATACACGTCATCAGGGAGCTGGATGAAGAATTCTTTGTCAAAGAGAAAACAGTTATTAGTTAAACAGAGTTGGATCATATCTAGTATCATGAGGCCATGTTGCAGGTAGTTCATGGACCTGGTGTACAAAAAGTGCTCACATGCTTTAAGGCCATCAGAGTGTCGGATAGATGTATAGAGAGAGACCACATCTAATGTTGTTAGTAAGTAAGACGATTCCCATGGTATACCTTCTATCCTGCTCAAGAAATCTTTTGTATCCCTCAAATAGGAGGGTAGAGTAGTAACGAAAGTAACTAATGTTTCATCCACAAACCGTGAAAGATTTTCCAACAGTGCCCCACAAAGTGTAACTATCGGTCTACCTGGGGGTTTAGTCAAGCTCTTGTGGATTTTGGGCAGAAAGTAAATGGTTGGAATAATAGGGAATTTAGGTTGTAGAAATGTACAAATGTCTTTGTCTAACAGGTCTCGCTCCTTCCAAGTTTGTAAAAGGTTAGATAGTAAAAGACTCATGGCTTGTGAAGGATCATCCTGTAGTTTGTCTGTGGGCATCCTTAACATAGTCATGCCGATTCATAATGACTATGTTAGTCCCCTTATTTGACGGTTTGATTATGTACTCCGTCATTGCACCTAGTTGTTTTACTGTACGTTGTTGTGCCAGGGTTAAATTTGTTCTCAATGGGGCCCATTTTTTCCGGATCTTTTTGAGATCATTAATAACCAGGTCCTGGAAAGCCTCAATATGGCCTCCCGGATTAAACATAGGGTTGAATCGGGATTTGACTTTTAATGCTGTTTTCCCTGGCCAGCTGGTGTCACCGTTCATTGGTTCAAGTTCTTGATCCATATTATTTGTAAGGTCTGCATTTTCAAGTTCCAAATCTTCAAGATTATGTAAGGTAAGAGTATCCTGAATCGAGATGTCTGTATGTCCTGGGTGGCAGACTTTGGGTTTAGGTTTAAGCGGGTACATGGCAAAGAATTTTTTGCCAAGAATTTTTTTAATCTGATTTTACGCATAAATTTATCGAAATCTATGCGGGTTTCAGCATAGTTGTAAACAGATGTGGGACAAAAGTTCAACCCCAGTTTTAGAACCTGTTTTTCTGCCGGGGTCAGCACGTGAGTGGAGAGGTTTATTATGGACATATCTGGTAATGCAGGAGTAGTTGGATTCATTTCTTTGTTCCAGAGCATGTTAAGCGCTCCGGTTTTTCCACATTTGCTGTAGATGCAGTGCCTTCCCCTCCTTGCTTTTTTCTTCCTCTTTGGCCCGATGCTTTGCCTATATATTCGCTACAAAAAAAACTTTGTTGAGGGGATGTTATGGTTAAGTTGTCCTACCAAAAACCTGTGTACGTCATTAAAAAAATAAAAATTCCTACCTCCCCATTATGGCTCAAATTAAAACCGAAAAAAACCCATACCTGCTATCACCACTGTGCACTGCTAACACTAACACCCAGAACATGAAAGATGGCATCACAAATGTTATTGATGAAATCACACTGTCAAGGGGTTCCCCCCTTCTCACCTGAGTTCGATCTTTGCTGGATTTCTTGGTTGATGCCTTTTTGCAGACGGATTTGGTCTTGAATAAGGCTGCACGAATCTCTTCCGACTCCAGCGTGCCTTCAAAGTTCCCGGGATGCAAAGATCCAGGAATCCGGGAAATATAGAGAGTGTGCTACTCAGCACACGAGTCCAAGAATCAATAAAGGAAGGAAAGGGACTAGGAATGGGGTTGGCTGGGAGAGAAGCAAGGAAAACAATACCGCGAGCTACGGAGCACACGTCTGGTTGCTACTTCGCAATAGCATTGAGACGCGCGGAGCCGCGGGAGGTGTGGTCTATTAATAGAAGGTGTTTCACAGTAGACGGCCATGTTGGGAGTACCAGGGAGTGGAAGCCCCGTTGAGACAAGGACCAGGAAGTCCAAAAGGGGCGTGTTCTGTAGATCATGACATCATGCCTCTTCCGAAGACCCGTTCCTCCGGGTTTGCCCGGGTGTATAAGGTGAAATCTCTGAGCAGTCGAGGGGCCTTGAGATTAGAAAGTGGTTCCCAGGTTCTTTCACTAGGAGGATATCCTTTCCATTCAACCAGGTATTGAAGCTGACCCCGTTTATACCTGGAGTCACCTATTCGGGATACTTCATATTCCAATTGGTTGTCGACCAGCAGAGGAGGAGGTCGGCAGGATTTCCGGGAGGATTGGGTGTAGGGTTTTAATAAGGATGTGTGATATACTGGGTGAATTTTCTTCTAGGAGTCTGGTAGTCTGATCCGGTATGAAACTGAATTGATAATTTCCTTGATGGGAAATGGACCATAGTACCGAGGGGCCAACTTGTTTGGCCGTAGATGTTCGGGGTAGTAATTCCAAGGACAACCAGACTTGATCACCAATTGCATAAGAAGGGCCTGGTCTTCTTTTGGAATCTGCATACCTATTAGTCTGTGTTCTGGCCTTCACTAAGTTTTCTTTGGCCTCCTGGTATATGTTGATGAGGGTTTCTATCCAAGAGTCGACAGTAGGTACTGGTGTAGGATGAGGGAGAACAGAGGGAAGAACCGATGGATGGAAACCTTGGCTACAATAAAAGGGACTGGTCTTAAGTGCTGAATGATCGGAATTGTTGTAGGCGAATTCAGCCACGGGTATCAGAGCGACCAGTCATCCGAACCTTGGTGGCAAAACAACGAAGATACTGCTCCAGGGTCTGATTAGCACGTTCTGTGGCCCCGTTTTAAAATAAAAAAGGATGCCTCCATCATAAGCACTTCACAGAAACTCTGCAGCCTGGACCGACAGTAGACAGACGCAGTAGGACGAAGGAAAATTACATCAAACTAGTGAGTGAAGGTCATTTTTTGTATATGTGTGTAATATTTTTAGTATGTGGTGTAGAAATAATAATTTCTTTCTGTTGTTTTGACACAGAAATGGCTAGTACTTTGGAGGGGCTGGAGGAGAATTTTCCGCATGAGGAAAATGTCTGAAGACAGCGACAATAATGGTACACACTGCTCTGCATAGGCAACATACTGATCAGTATTTTATAGGCATTTAATATATGTATATCTCTTTTGTACAGACCAGGTAAGAAAAGAAGAAAGACCAAAAAACGAGACAGGAGAAGACAGGATGAAAAGGATTGAGCAGAAAATGGATGTACTGAATGACAATTTTTTAAAAGTTTAAGGGAGTTTGTGGAGGACTGTGTGAGAGGAAAAGTATGTTACCATCGTCCCACTTGTACCGGCCCCGCTTCTCCATTCCCTAGTGAACCATCCCCAAACCTTCAAGAAGAAAATAGACGTTTTGATGAAATATCCATCCCTTCTTCCCCTCAGAAATCTTCTCCTCACAACGTATCTGCTTCCCCCGCTATTTATTTGGATTAAAGTGTGTATGTGTGTGTGTGTGCGTGCGTGCGTGCGTGCGTGTGTGTGTGTGTGTTTGTGTGTGTGTGTGTGTGTGTAATGTTTTTGTTTAGTAGTTGTAGTTATAGAGTTTTGTGGACATTTTTTTTTTCAAAAGACTTAAAATGTTCACGAACAGCACGCCTGTTCGACCTATCCGCAAGGAATGGAATGTGGGTGTTGTAAAGGCTGTACACCTACCCTTACGAATGTCAAGTAAGATGGAGTTGATGTTTGACCGCAACATTTGTGCAAGTTGTGTGCACATAAACAGAAAGGGGCGTCCTAAGGACATAATACCTTGCTGTGCCGCTTACAAACGAGATGAAACATGTTCGTAGAACACACCAGGTGTCCGGGATGGTTGTCGAAGAGCAAAATGGGAGTATGTTAAAGACAGTATACCTGTCCGTATCGTCTGCAGCCAAAATGGTGGTGTCCATAGAACAGGCGCGGTGGCCGGCAAGTTCTAAGTCAAACAAAATGGAGTTGTCCTAAGGACACTGGACCTGTCGGTACAGTGAGCATATCATGTATGCACATGCGCAGTACAACCGTAAGTATAGCGAACATCGTGCCTGTCCCTAACTGTCCGTCTCACTTGTGTCACACTTTGAATTAGTTTGATAACCCGAACACTGTCCGTAGGACATTTGCGCGCATGTGCACGTTTGTTACTCTGCATTTGCTGTCCAGCAGACTGCCATTTCTGTCGCGGATGTGTTCAGGATGTCATCATGTGACCGCACCCACGCTGAGCGTGTGGACTAATGTGCGCAGTTTGTGTGCTTCCGCAGCACTACAAAAGAACATGTAGACACAAGGCAAAATGTTGTAGAGTGTAAAAATATCATTTCACATATCCCAGACAATAGCTTACCTGAGGACTTGTTGTGTAAAATGTTCTTACCGCTTTGCAGGGATGAAGACGGTCACGAGGCACACCCCTCCATCCATATAAATGGCCACACCCCCAAGTGCATCTTCATTGTCCTTCTAGCTATAGCAGATTGCGGTGTATTTCCTTTACTGCTGTAGTGACCAAAAGGAAAGTAATCGGCATGGCTTCCATGGCTGCTGTTGGTTTATTAGCCTCTGTACTACCCCCAAACCCGCCACCATCTCCCTCGAGGGCCTGCAGAGAGGTATACGGGTGAGGATGTAGAGAGCGAGGAAGAAGTGGAGGAAGAAGTAGAGGAACTCCGCACTAGGAGCACTCGCCAGGTCGTGGGTGTGGCGGTTGTTTTCCATTTATTGGAACGTACTAAAAGCACGTGCGAGCCTGGTGAGGTGTAACCAGTGCAAGGTGGTGCTGAGTCGCGGGAGCCCTGGTGCGTACAGCTTTGGTACGACAACCATGAAGTGACACCTCACTTCGTTCCACACATTCGCAAAGGTGGTGCCATGTGAAGAGCGTAGTCGATTGAGTTCCTCCACAGCATCCTCCGAGTCCAATCCTCCCACCACAAGAGACACCCCTGTGGGGCAGCGCCTCCCTCCAGCTGCCTCACAAGCCATTCGCAATACTGTTGACCCTTACCTTTCAAAGGTGACAATAGCGTGTATGTATTGTGACGTAGTACTCTGCAGGGGGGAGAATTTTTTTAATGCTTTTGAGGCTACGGTCACGGTGCACCAGAAGATCTGCTCCTTACCTAAGTGAAGCTCACCCTATATCTTTCTCTGTCCACTTGCCCTTTCTTATCCCTGTGGCTGGTGTCCCTTCCTTACCATCCTTTGGCCTCCTCTCCTAGTGTGTTGTGTGCTGAGAACCAATAAATGTGAAAACAACAAAAATTACAGAAAAGGCTCTTTTCAGAGCCGCCTTTCTCAGTTTAACAATAGAACTATGAAGTGACCGTTGTAGATCCCGCAAAGTTGTAGAAAAGTTTGTGGACAGTCGTAGGGAAAAAAAGGAGGGTGCAAGGGGAGCAAACACAATGAAGTGTATGCTGGGAGTAAGTGGTGGCTCTGAAAAGAGTCTTTCGGTGGTGTGTTGTGTGGGTCAAAATCTGTGGATTGGAGAAAACGGATTGTCACATAGGTTATTGTGAATCCAAAAGAGGTCACAATGCATTTTGTACATTGCGAAGAAAAATCTGATTGCCAGCATATGTGAGATGGACTCCATCTCTGCAGAAAATGAAAGAGCTGCAAAACAAAAAGTTTTCATTGTGGAATGAGGACATGCCAACATCTCTTAAAAAGGCACAAACAGCTCCATTTGTGGACCAAAAGCAGAAGAACGCAGCCATATTTGTCTTTGTGCAATAAGGGAAAAAAGTATTTGACAATTTGGAAACATGTCCATGAGCTTCGCAAGTCCTTCCTTCATTGCAAATTGCAAAGAAATTCCAGAGACATGGCCTAAACTGTTTCCTCCGCAATGAATGATAAGTATATCTGGAGGATGCTCTGTCAGTAAAGTAACACAGAGAGGTACCAAGTCCAGCCATCTCATGCCACGCACGCCATGCCAGTGCACTTCCACATGAGGAAATCCGAGATCTGCAGATAAACTGCAGCTTTCTGCATGCACCTTCAACCAATGTATCCATGAGTCTCCCAAAATCCAGATAATCTGTTTGCGAGCACGCAAAGCCATGGCTGTGTGGTCTCCTGTCAGGGAGAAGATGGTCTTACTAAATCTCGCCGTTCAGAACACACCCACTGAACTTTATTGACCAATCCCTAGGTCCGCTCATTTTCATTTGCATGCGTCTCCACCCCAGAATTCCCGTTGGTGATATGCGCTGGCTGCAAACTACCGCCATGTCCACGGACATGTATAGGATCAGAGTGTGACGACGGTACATTAAAGTATTATTCCCCTTTTTCCCTTTTAAGGTGGGCTCTGAAAAGAGCTATTTTTATTTTTTATTTTTGGGCAGATACCTTACAGACATCTGTTATTTTGTTTATTTCTTTGTATTTTTTGTCCTTACTTTACACCTACAACCATTACAGAACATTCTCTAAAGCAAGCCTTACGTTCCAAAAGACCATCGCATTTCCCAAAGAAGATAGCGCAACACCATCTGCTTCAAAATAATCCACATTACTTGGAACAATGTTTTGGTGGCTGCAGAAAAACATACCAGCGCGTAACATAAACGCATGCATGCCGCGATTAATGTTACACTTCCCAATACTTTGATCTGGACAGAAAAAATAATTGTTGTCCCATTGTACTCTATTACTTTCACAGTTGGAAAGATGCTCATAAGTGCTTCAACCAACTGTCCCAAATCTGCCAACAAAGTACACAGTAGCGTAGCCCAAATGGCAAGCACTGTAGTGCAAAATTACCACATGAGGAGAGATCATCGTACGTATGTGTCTGCAAACTTGCAGAATTGCCGCAACATTGGCATCAGTGTCAGCGTTCCAGACCACCTCCACTCCTCTCACATCGAAATGGTGTGCCACATTTCTACTCTCTGCATAATGTTGTAAGCCATGGACAAAAATTTCTCCAAGCACCAAAACCCTGACCCTCTCCACCTCTGCCATCTTCATTGTACGCACCGTCTTTGGACACAAAAGACACAAAAGAGTAATGTGAACATCTGATTGGCTGATGCCTACAGTCCCCTTTCCATGCAAGATTGAATGTAGAAACCTGTATGTGACACGCTCTACTCGCAGACAATCATTGCCTACGTACGGTACGCAACTCTTACCCAGTCCTTTCACCCTTTCAACAGCAATAGCAAATCGAGTCCCTCATTGGACACAACTAAGCAGTCACACAACCATTCACCAATCACATTGAAAATTGCTAAATTTAACTCCGTCATCAACATTGCGCACTTCAAAATGACTGTTGATAATTCTGAATGGAAGTCGCATATCATTGCAAAGCATCTACTTCAGAAGCTACTGTGCAAGTGTTGCGAATTTCTACGTACAGCTCCATGCATGTATAGAGTACAGGTATTTATATTTCAATCAGAGAACATGTGCAACCTTTATGATTTAATGTAAAACAAATTAATGCTGCTAATTGTGCATAGGCAATACATACCAACGCTCCCCCTTTTAAGTGCAAGATGTCCGATTTATCATTGACAAACCGCACGACTTCTTACTGTCTTCCGCATAACCTATACAAATGTTACAAGGATGCCTATTTAGGGCGAAACTCGATTTTGTATTAGAAAATGTCAGAGTTGTACACTGTGTACGACCTACATTAATGCTACTTACAATGTCATCGTATCACAAAAGTAAGCGCTCCCGATTGCTGTGGTGACATCTCCCTCTGAGGGTCTCCCGATTTTTCGGCATTGTGCTTTGAAATTGCAAGTAGAACATTTTTTCCCATCTACTACTATGCCCTATCACTTACAAACCTCTCTCCTATTGATAGTACACCTTGTAAAAAACAAGGCATTTTCATAACCTTAAAAATGTTAGCAATTTTGAAGGGCTTGCAAGTAACATACTGCAAATACCACGGGAAGCCTGCACAGAGTGAAGTGAAATGTGCACATGCACTGGGTTCAAATATGAAAGGAGAATGACGAACAATGCACAATTATTGTGTGCAGTATCAACACTGCTGTAAACACACAAAATAATGATTTTTTTTTTTTGAATCGCATTGAAGACTACTCTCCTTAGAATCAACAGCATCTACACTGAAGACGAAATATCTGAAGAAACCTGGTCATTTTGCAAAAAAAAAGTAAGGACAGTACTACCTTTACATTGTAACTACTCCTCAAAGAGGCTGCAGGGGTTATTTGTTTAATTTGGGCACCAAAGCAAACATTGATTTTTGAACCATTCTACCTACAAATATCCATTTGTTGAACAAAGAATAACAGACAGAATGGCTCACAAATCCCTGTGTGTTTGGAACTCAAATAAAGCACGTAATCCTTAGAAGGTTAGATTTAGAAAAGTAGTTGCTGTTGCAAGTTTATGGCATTTTGTTTATTAATAATGCTTCTCGTCACGACTAGCCCACTTTTTAGTCTCATCTGAAGAACATTGTACTAGTATACAAACAGTAAAATAGCCTTACCAAATCATTGCAAGAATCCAATGCACATTGACACACCATAACAAAGAGCTTCCCCATCAGACGCATACACGCATGCACACAGCACACATACATTATACAACAGACCAAAGTATGCCTTCTTTTTTTCAACAGACACCAAAGAATGCCTACCAAAAAGCAAATCCGTAGAAAGGAACGCAGAAGTAGAGCAAATAAAAATAAAAGTGCCGAATCTAAGCATCCATCTGTTGTACAGTTTGTAGAGAATGTTGGAAGAAACCAGCTAATGCAGTCAGTTAGCAAAACAAAAGAAGCTTCAACTACCGAAACTTTACGTCCTCCATCAAAATGTGTCACAAAACATATAAATGTTGGCAAAAAATCGGCTACCAGTACAGCTAACAATACTCCTACTAATCCTGTTAGTGTAACCAGAACCCATAGTAAAAAAAGTATTTTATCAAAAATGTTTCGTCACAGAGTCCTTCAGAATATACTAAGAAGAGGACCGAAATCATCCTCACCCCTCAAAACCTACCGTAGAAAGTTCAAAAGAAACTCTGCAATAAACGGAATGTGAACAAAAATAATTTTGTTAATGTTTGTGGTGGTGAATGGAGTCACACAACAACCACAGAACCATATTTTAATGAAGACGCATACAAACAAAATCAAACAAACACAATTGCCATCCATAGCAGTGGACGAGGGTATGAGAAAATCAATACTACCATCATGGAACAAGAAACACTGCTTACAAAAGTATCCTCTGTAAACTCAGAATTACCTCTCGATTCAGCAGAACTATACCGTCCAGTATACAAATGGCCGTGCACAGCAATGTGTGCCATTCCAAACAAAGATTTCAAATCTTTACGTCAGTTCCTCAATCAGTATGTAAAAGGTAAAGACAAAAGTAAAATGAAAGTGCTGCAAAATATGGATATTTGTCCAGGGCGCAAATACACAGGACTACAAGGACATTCATTAGCCTGCATTTCTGGGCCTATTTGCAAAAGCACCTTCCATGATATCAAAAGGGTATCAATGCATCATTCAAGTATAAGAAATCTAGTGTATAAAATATACTATGCAAAAACTTGAGCTTCAGAATTAGGCAATTTAAATAACACTCTTCTGCATGGTACACCCAAATATTTACAAGAAGAAATTTACCATATTCGGAGAAAGTATTTTGGAAGTGAAAGCCACTTACAAAATGCTATAGTTCTAGAACATAGTAGCAACAATTCTGCACATAGCAACCTTTTACACACATACAGAAAAGAAATAGTAAAATTTAAACGGTCATCGGCTGAAGTACAAAACCATGTGTGTGTGTGTGTGTTGCCGCAGAACCTTTTACAAAAGGAACACAAAAAATCTAGACATAGCATACAAAATAGAAGACAATGAAGACTCTAAATGGTTTGAGTTAGCTCTCTACCTTTTAGCAGAAAACAAATATGAACTAACTGAACGCCTAATATGTTGCAGTTACTGTACTACAAAATTAGACAACAACCACACTCCTTCACGTGCTATTACAAATAATTTGGAATTGTTCCCACTACCAAAAATCCTGCAACAACTCAATTTGTATGAAAGCATAATAATTCAAACAGTTCACCCATTTCAAGCAATTATACGCCTTCATCCAAAAACAGCAAAATTAGCTTCCTCTGAATTGGTGAAAGGCATTAGTGGCAAAGTAGTTTATTTGCCATTAGATCTAACAGAAAATATACACACTCTAGGAGTGCAACATTCAATAGAGAATTCTTTAATAGTCTTGGTAAATGGTGTACCAACAAAGGACAAGAAAATTTGGCAACAACTGGTGGACTTACATAAAGTTAGACAAGCATTGCAATATCTAAAAGACAATAACGAGTACTACAAGGAAATAAGTATTAATGAAAGCTTAAGGGAAACAACTGAAATAATTGAAGAGCCATCAGAAACTGGACAATTCGAACTTCTGGATCCTGCTACAGTATCCACTCTTTTGGACCATTACACAATTCATCCATTGCATTCCAATGAAAGCATAGATGATGCACTAGAAACTTACCAAATGCGACAAACCAAAGGGTCACCAATGAGTATATGGGGAAAAAGTATAGAAGCACGTGCTTTTCCACTTCTATTTCCTACTGGCAAAGGTGGAAGATACAATGATAAACCCACTCAAATTGGAGCATCAGAATACCGTTCATTATGAATGTATTCGCAAGATCCCAGATTTAGACAAAATGTGGAATACATATTCCACCTACTCTATGAAAGTGAATTAGCAATGCTATGTTACGGAGTTGCACACATTTTGAAATCTGGAACCCACTTTCAAAATATGTCAGCTATGCAGTTAATACAAAAAGTACAGGAAAAAGATGAGGTTTTACAAACAAGTATAACAAATCTGTTTGCAAACATGCGTGGTACAAAGGAATACCGGTTCCGATGGCACAGAGACGTGCGTTGTATGATCAGAAACCTTGGACCACCGACTTGGTTTGTTACGCTAAGTTGTGCAGAATATGCATGGGAAGATTTACATGAGTTCCTATGTATAGCAAACAGCAACAAAAACAACATAGATATATTAACACCTGGAGAACTTTGCTCTCTATATCCAGTTAATGTGTCAAGATATTTCCATCATCGTTTCATTACCATGCTACACTTTATTTTCAATAAAACAGTTCCGCCCCTTGGAGAAGTGCAACACTTCTTTTGGAGAAAAGAATATCAAGCGAGAGGAGCACCACATATTCACATGCTGTTATGATCAAAGGTGCACCGAAATTTAGTCACGACAGTGATAGCACTGTTTTGCAGTTTATCCAAAAATATGTTACTTGTGAAATCCCTTCAAAGACACAAATGTGGCAAATATTGTTGCTGCAAATACAAAAACAAAGGTAAATACTATACCAAATGCTGCTTTGGTTTCCCTAGACCAGTTACAGAAACAGGTGAAGTAAACAACTTCATGTCTTCAGTTCGACATGGTGTTAAAGATAAATCACCTAAGAACACGTATTACATAAAAAGAAGGGAAGAATCAAAATATATCAATAATTACAATGCAATCATTGCCCTCTTATGGAATGCAAACGTAGATGTGCAGTACATTGCAGACAATTCAACTGCTGTTGCACGATATGTTACAGCCTACTTAACAAAAGCAGAAAAAACAGAGCTTCAACACCTTTGGGATGACCTAGCATCAGACAAAACATTATCACAGAAATAGTACAGCCTAGGCATAAAAATGCTCTCTCATAGAGAATGTGGTGCCTATGAAGCAGCAGATCGTTTAACCGGTACTGCTTTGTATGGTAAATCAGACAACATAGAATGGCTAAGTCTTGGTCCTGCAAAATCTAGAAAAAGAGTGCTGAAATCATATGAGGACATAGAAACAATTGCCAGAAATGATCCCAACAGCCAAGACATTCTAAAAAACAATTTACTGGACACATACTATCCAAACAGGAGTAGCACTTTGGAAAGCATGTGTCTATACCACATAGCTCAAAACGTTGCATACAAAAACAATGTAAAACCGATGAAAGCAAACGTAGATATAGAGTGACCGATTGTGAAGGGAGCTTGTGAAAATTACCAAACGAAGCTTAATTAATCATGTAAAATTGTCATTAAAAACTCCTCAACAGAAAGAACTATATTACATGTCTCTGTTACAACTTTTCAAACCATGGAGAAAAGAGGAAGACATACTAGAAAACTATGACTGCTATGAAGATGCTTTCAAAGCAAATGAAAGCGCTATCACTGATGTGAACTTTACGCAGTACAAAACAATGTTACACAACAAGTAGCAACAGGAAGAAGAACTTCAGGCCCAACTAGATAAGGACTCTTCCAACAGTAGTCAACCTTCTGTAACAGGAAGTCAAGAACAACTAGGACAACCACTAATAGCAAATTATGCTGAAGTAGCTATGGCAGAAGTAGAAAACACCATGTATCAGTATCAAGAAGATACAGAAGACGTAAATGTACAACAAGCAAATCTTAACAAAGATCAGCGCCTCATTTTTGAAGACGTAACAAAACAAATTGTACATGGTGTACAACACGAAAATAAAGAATGTACCTGCCAAAATTACAAACCTATACTGCTGTACGTGAGTGGTGAAGCTGGATCAGGGAAAACATTCTTAATCAAAATCATCAGCAAGTTCCTTCAACAATTGACAAACAACAAACTGTCAGCTGTTGTAACGCCCCCCACAGGTTTAGCTGCCTACAACATAGGCGGTGTCACTTTACACCGATTACCACTGCTTCCAGTAGAGCATCAAAATAAATTAGACTATTACAAACTTTCTGCAGAAGCTGCAATGGAATTATGCAGAGTATTAAAACAAATGAAAATGCTACTAATAGATGAAGTGAGCATGGTCTCCAACCTAATGTTGGCTTTGATTCACCTCAGATTGCAAGAAGTACTTAAAAGTAACAACGAAGAAGTCTTTGCAGGGAAACACATTATAGTTTTCGGAGATCTTCTACAATTGACACCAGTGAAAGGTGAACCTATTTTTAAAACTTTAGGCCACATACTCTGCTGAAGAACTGTTGGTAGCATAGGTAATGTCAACCTTTGGCAACATTTCCAATACAGAGAATTAACTGATAACATGCGGCAATCTGCAGATCTCACTTATGCCAACATTTTAAAAAGTATTAGAGTAGGTGTACTATTGCAAGAAGCACAAGTTGTATTGAAAAACCGGCCCATTCATGCAATTTATGGCAATAATGCAAGTGCAACTGATGTTATGGAACAAATAGGGCACAAAAATGTCAATTGTATGGCCTTAATGCCAACTCTTGGAAGCTGTTTCAAATTCAATGAATCAATGTTAAATAAAGAAATGCAACCAATAATGGAAGTTAGCGCCACAGACAAACTAGACGTACATGGTATGACAGTACCCATGTGTGAGCAAGCTATAACAAGACTAAATAGTTTAGAAAATTCAATCTCTAACACAGCTGGGTTAGAAAAAATATTAAAATTATCCTTAAATTGTAGAGTAATGCTTAAATGTAACCTTGGCTTCGAGCAAGGGCTAGTTAATGGAACACTAGGTACAGTTGTTGGCTTTCAATCATACCCAGCAACATTCAGTTTGTCAATATTCGCTTTGATAAGGTTTCAGAAGTGAAAAGGTTTGGGCGCACAATTGCTCGATTCCTTCTCTTCAAAGACATGTATGTACGTAGAGAGCAATTTTCTCTAACTCTTGCATATGCAGTTACCATTCATAAATCCCAAGGTCTTACCCTAGACAAAGCATTGATAGATATAGGAAACACAGTCTTTAAGGAAGGCATGAGCTACGTAGCATTATCACGCTTACGTACACTTGACGGTCTATTGCTAATTAACTTTGATGCAAGTAAAGTGAAAGCTGATATTCCTTGCATTCTAGAATACAATAGACTACGTTCACTGTACACCCCTCATCCGAAACAATATCCTGTTCCAGATAAAGTAAAACATGGTAAAAGAAAACTAAACGAAACAGAAATGCAACAGAATCCAACAGCAAATTCCTCAAAGAAAAGAAAAGAAGCTAAAGTTTCAGCAATTACCACAAACAAAGAAGAACCTATTAGGGAATGTAAACCAGGGCCGTCGCCAAAGAAAGAACAGAAATTCTGAAAAATGCACTCAGATACAGAACTAGCTGGTCCATTCAAATTTGCAAATGAAAGTGGGGTAAGTTGCTATGCAAATGTAGCAATGAATATTCTATTTCAATTGCCACCAATTGTTAACAATATTTACTTGCACAGTACAGACCAATTGTGTTTGCAAATATTAGTGCTTCATAGAAATGCGACAAGCAATCCTGACAACACATACAGTGTTCATGGAATACGGCAAGAATTGGACGACTGTGCTGGAATGGTGAGATTCACTATGAACTCACAAGAAGATCCACAAGAATTTCTAATGTACTTACTATTAGTATTGGAAAACAAAAGCCAATAAAGGAAATCTTCCAGATTTCGTACATGTGGAAACATACATGCACTCTCTGTAGCAATGTGATACAGGAAGAAATCCCAAATGAGCGATTTGTGTATGTTTCCATACCAAATTGTGAAAACATTCCATTTTAGCAACTTGTATAGAATGCAAACCATGGCAGATTATGTACTATTTGCAATTCAGACAATCTGTATTTTTGTGTTGTATTTATTTGTAACGCGCATCAGGCCTAAGGGCAACCGGGCGCGAAGACTTAGCAGGCATATTACATATATTACACAGCATACATATTACAAAGAATGTACAGGACCATAGACGGGCTTAAATTTACATTAAGGTACAACAGTGATATTCTGGAGCATGTACAAGCCAAGAGTCAGACTCAAATTAACAATAAGATACAACATGTGCCCACAGTATGAAATTGGCATATGAACACATTAGGTAGGATATGATTGTGAGTCGCAAAAGGCTCCGGCAAATATCCCAGGGGGGGCTCCCTCAGCTTTGAGCAAAAAGCCAGGTTTTGGTTTTTCATTTGAAGGAGTTGAAAGAAGGCTCTGTCCTAATCTCGTATGGAAGGGAGTTCCATAGCTTTGGGGCCAGAACGGGGAAGCTTGTGCCCCCAGCAGTTTGGAGTTTGAATCTAGGCAAGGATAGGCAATGAAGCTGGGCAGTTCTTTGGGGTCGGGAGGACGTATGCAGGGAGAGGTGGTTAGAAAGGTAGAGGGGGAATTGTTGGTCAGGCATCGCTCCACCTTACTGATACAATCACATAGTGCCTACATAATACTTATGCTTCTACGTTATAATACAAATGGTACCAAAAACAACTGCAAACTGACTGGATTCACACACGGTCAAGTGTCACTTGGAAAGAAAACCTTTACAACAATAGGTATAATCTACCATGCAGGAACTACAACCAATGCAAGTCACTACACAGCATACATTAAAAAGAAATGTGGATGGTTCGAATGTAATCATAGCACCATTACTCTAAAGCATAGATAGCCAGCTAATCTTACAAATGCGTATTAAATCTTCTTAAAGCCAAAATTTAATAAATAATGTGTACTTCAAGATTGCCAAAAAATTATGTGAAAGACTACAAACAGTTAGAATACGCCAATAGGTATCTAACTGCCCAAGATGATATACCAATGACACAAATAAATGGATATCACAGATCTGTAGGAACAAATGCACAGGTACAATACGCCTACAGGTATGTAACTGTTCTTAAAAATATCGGCAGGAAGGCAACAAGCATAACATTAATCAGAAAGATGAAGGAAACACTCAAAGGAAACAAGGAAGTAGTTAGTACCATAGCAAAAGAAAGTTTTTTTTAATCCGACAAGGATTTTTTTCCCCCAGACCAAAGGATTAGAAAAGCAAACACAGAAACTGAGCATAATGCACAGTACACTGGTTTGTAAACTAAATATGAGGGTAAAAAAAAGGTAAACTGTCTATTATGCAATGTAGTAAGTTTTCATAAAATGCAAAGACTAACATACCTTTATCTTTTATCACCGAAATTAAAAAAGGGATACATCTGCCAAGTACGAAAAGCATTTAAAAATATATGTGGATTCTGAACAGAGTAAGGAGTAAGTATATTGGCAGTCATTTTCTACACATGCAAATCTACACGTCTAATCTATGGTAGTAATATGATGCAGTGGCTGGAGGCTGGCCCTTGCATCTTCAGTGTCTAATCTACGACCTACGCCTTACGACCAAAGTACAAAGAGTATACTTCCTAGCCACAGCCATTGCTGCATATCGAAACCATGGTCTTTGTAAATTAGCTACTTATAAATTTACTGTTGGGACCATCGTCTGCAGCCATGCAGCCAAATCATTACGGCGTGCACACAACTAGCGCATTACACCACTCCCATATTCACTTATAACTCCACTGCTTATGACTTCAGTTTTGGGTGCATGGCCTTGGGGCATGCAGTCAAGACTGTGGGTCCTGGCCAGAAACACCACATCATATCAGAACCATTGTGCCTTCTCATTTCACTATATACAAAGTTGGTTTTGGGAGAATGGCATTTGTTGTTGGGACTGCACACACTCCCCACAACCAGGCAATCGATACGCATTACTACGGGTGTATCCATGGGTGTGACATGCTGCGGTGGTTGTGGCCAGGGCCTACATTCTTGGAAGTAAGGCATGCATCCAAGACTCTAGGCACTGACCACAATCACTGTAGCATGTCACGCCCATGGTGGCGTACTAATGAATATAATAATACCCAGCCCTCCAGATAAGCTCCGTATAGGGCCATTTTACACATGTAATTATGGCCATTACGCAGCATTTCATTTTCTTCTGCGTACAGTTTACGCTTTATTTATTTTCATTAAAAGGCATACTTTTCTCCACTAGATGGCACTAGAGTGAAAAAGGTGTCTTGGATCTGCACCAGCAAACACATTTCTTTTATCAGTGGCAGAGCCTTTCATATGCATGATAGTTAAAGTGAGCAACCCAAAGCGCCCATTTAATGATGTGTTTATATTAACACATGATTAAATGGGCGCTTTATATATCTATGATGACTGCTAGATTGACACGCAAAAAAAATAAAGTTGCTTTAAGTCACTAATCAAACGTTTTCAACATCATGAATAACAATGAGCTGGAGGTTTGTTGCAAAGAATCTCCATATCTGAGTTTATTATACAACATCTTTTATTACATGTCTTAAATTACTGAAAGTACTGTGGGGTTAACTAGATCTTTCAGGTTGACATTATCTTGCATTCTGGGACTTATAGTATACCATTCAGGACGAACATTAAAGCCACAATGATATTCTCTTGACTTAACACGTAGCTGTAAGGGTTTACATGTTGTCATGTGGCGTTATTATGCAATTTGTATTTTTTGTAAGTAAACTCTATAAGACATCATTACTGTTGGCCTTGAAATCCAAATTATTTGTACCAAGTAAACCTTGGAAGCTATGTGGTCAAATTTGCAGAGTGGATTAAAATCCCTGCTTCACAGTTCAGGCAAGGTTTGTGATCCTGGTCCCATCCCACACTCCCCCCTTGCCTACCCGCCCCATCTGTCTGGCCGCCCCACTCCCTCCTTTTTGGATGCAGCCAGAGTACCAGTAGTTCCTTTTTTTCAACTTCCACCACTCTTTAATCCTCCTGATGTGATTAGCGATTACGGGCTAAATTCGCTGTGATGCGTGTCATGTCTGAGATGCAGATTCTTGACTATCTTGGAAAAAACCTATTGGGCAATCAAGACTGCTCACCTACGATGGAAGTAGAAGATGGGGGAAGGTACAGGCGAGTTATTAATACTCAAGGAGTTCATGTGAATTTATATTAAAGAAGCAGCAAGGAGTAAGCCACGAGACATATACACTTTGGGCCTAATTCACAGAAACCTTTCATAATGGCAACACCCCATTGGAAAACGCTCAATGAATTAGGCCCTTTGTCATGTGCATTATATAAATGGTCACTACTATTAATGGTATAGTTCAAACAGTGGAAAAGGGGTCAGTCAGGCTTTTTTGAGTAGTAACTAGTTGGCAATAAATCACTTCTTATAGACATTTCTGTTTTTGCTAAAAAGGCACAGTGGCAACATTAGTTGCCCAGAATCACACACTTTAGTGTTGAAGCAGGGATTTGGAACCAGTCTGCAATTTATGCACTTGTCTGCATTTCTTCCCAACTGTAATTGCCAGAATCATGTTTTTGGTTTTGTACACAATGTGGGGATCCACATTAATTTCCTGCAGCAGACAGCAGCGAAGGTAGCTTAGCAGGGTGTGACTGTTGCTGAGATTATGTGTGCAAGTTCCTGTAAGTAAATCATATGCTAACACTTGCTTACTCACACTCCCTCTGCAAGCAATACATTAGTCTCTATCTACAGTAGTTCTTAACAGAGTTTCTAGGGTCCAGAATTTTGAAAATGAAGCTGTGTATGTAGCACGTACTTACAAGTTATTTTATGGCAGAATATTTTCCACAAGTGTAATAAAATGGTTAAAGGCAAGCCAGACAACTTTGATCTACAACTTTTTTGGTCTATGGGTCCGATTTTATGTGTCTGATTTTACGTATGCATTGGGTGTATGTTGGATACGTTTTACTCTCTTGCAGAGGAGAAAACTAATTTTTACTCTCTTGAAATTGCATTTACTCTCTAATTAGAAAAACTATGCGTAAAATACTCTCACCTCAAAATTTTATCTGGAGCACTAATAATACCCATAGGAAAAAGTATTGCAATTATGGCATGTTGTCAATTTCAATGTTCGCTACCACTACGCATCTCGTTACAACCGTAACAAGTTTCCTGTGCACTGCATGGACTCAAATGCTACCGTTATTACACCCCTCATTTTCTGTGCGTACAAGTTGGCCATAGAAAATACATCATGAAGAGGTTCTACGTTTGTTATTGGGTGCATGGCCTTCGGTCATGCACCCAAGAGTGCAGGGTCTCCCCACAACCACCTCAGTGATGTGTGGTAGTGGGTTTTTTTCTATAAGTGTGGTATCCTTCATTGCTTCTGGCCAGAGGCTTCACTCCTAGCTGTATGTCCATAGATATTACATGGGATGGGTGTGCAGTGGCTTGCACGTCCAGTACGTACAACTTTGTTGTTGGGTGCATGAGAATGCACACACTCCCCACAACTTAGCAATCGATACGCAATACTACGGGTGTATCCATGGGTGTGACATGCTGCGGTGGTTGTAGCCAGGGCCTATAGTCTTGGAAGTAAGGCCTTTGGCCTTCGGCCGACGGCCATGCATCCAAGACTCTAGGCCCTGACCACAACCACTGTAGCATGTCACACCCATGGCGGCGTATTAATGAATATAATAATACCCATAGGAAAAAGTATTGCAATTATGGCATGTTGTCAATTTCAATGTTCGCTACCACTACGCGTCTCCTTACAACAGTAACAAGTTTCCTGTGCCCTGCATAGACTGAAATCCTACCATTATTACAGCCCTCATTTTCTGTGCGTACAAGGTGGCCATAGAAAATACATCGTGAAGACCGACCCCCAGAACAAATGCATTGATCACCCAGGTCTTACTGTCTGACCCTGTCCCAACGCTCTGTGACACAGCAAAAGAGTTTTATAAATATAGCATGTGTACGCTGGTTGTTGCTCCGCTATCGTCGGATCCAAGATGTCGGGCGAAGCCAAACAATCTGACGCAGAACACGTCTCACAGCAGCCAATTGGCAGAGACGTTGCGTGTCCGCGGTCATGACGCGAGCCCATTAGCCAATCTTTATCTTGTCCGCGGAGCGAACAGGGAAGTCTGACCGCGGAGCGGACATAGATATCACTAATTTTTTGAGACATACTTTTTAGTCATTTTAAAGAAAAATACTGCACGGATTGTCACCAAATTTACAAAAGCACGCTTTCTGGACCAAGCCACTACACCTACCACAAATTTCGTGAAAATCCGTCCAGCGGTTTGACCTGTAGCCGTGCACAGTTTTTCCCCCATTCAGTCTATGGGAAAAAAAAGACCTTTTGTAACCCCCCCCTATAACCTTTCTCCCCCTGGACCAAACATCACGTACCTTTGCAAAAAAGTTCAGAGTGGCCAAAATACTTTTTTTGCAAAGTTTGGTGAGGATTCGTCCAGAGGGAGCAGAGTTATAAACCGCCCAAAAAGTGCTCTTCCTATGGAAACAGCAACTTAACCATAACTACACGGCCAATATATATATATATATATATATATATATATATATATATATATATATATATATATGTAAAAAAGGACTGGAAACCAATCCGAATTACATCGGCACTCCGGCTGTGATAAAAGCGAAAGACTGGATGTCTCCAACAAATCCACACACAGGCTTGTGTACCGTGCAGTCAAAGTGTCCTTTATTATTTGAAATACATGGACAAAGGAGGCAGCAACGGTCTTGGATGCAAGAAAGGAACGACGCGTTTCACCCTACTCGGGCTTCGTCTGGTATGTGACACAGACTGTAGTGTTATAGAAAAAAGTGTATAAATCCTTTTTCAATGTTTTGCACTTAAGTAAAGTAACAAGTGGTAAACAAGAATGCAGCCATGTTGGAACTTGCATGACCACCCATTTCAGTGCATTCATGAGAGACACAGTGTTTTTAGAGGCACTATAGTAATTTGAAACGCTTTTGTCATATCAAACCAATTATCCCATGTGGGTTGGGGATGGACAATGTGCCCGAAATTACTGGTATAAAATGATGTATTTTCATCCTAGTGTTCGCCAATGCCAACGAAATTAAGAGAAACGATTGTACATCGTCTTCTATTGTACTAGGCTTGTTTAATTCAGCCCTAGTGGGCCGACACAGTGTCTCAGCATGAACTGAAATGTGGTGTCAAAAAAGTTTACAAAATACATGTTGCAGACATCAAAATTGAAATATGCAGATGTTTCATAGGTAATAAAGTGCTGTGTGCTATGTAAACATTAAAGGACTATTAATTGACAAAGTGCTGAGTGCTATCAATAAAGTGCATAATATAAAGTGCATATTGCAAAATCACAAGTCGTTGGTAATTACACCTAGGGGCTGTATGTAACCCTTGCGGGTGCCTCTATGGTATGTTCTATCATACTCAGATCGCATCAACTCCACAAAAATTTGCTGAGAAACGCTGAAAAGCGCTAAAAAATGCTAAAAAACGCTAAAATACGCAGAAAGGGGTAAGGAATGGGGGGAAAGAGGGGCATAAAACTGTCATTAATATATATCAAAAGTATCAAAAATATTTATACTAAAGCACATAAATTGATCTAATACAGCACAAATGGGCAGTATGTTACCCTCGCGGGCGCCCATGTGCTATGACTTGAGGCTGTATGTAACCCTCGCGGGCGCCTCTATGGTGTGTTTCTGTCATACACCGGTCGATTCCGCTGTACATAAATATACTAAGGAAAACATGAAGTCCATAATAGATATTGTAAATATTCATAATAAAACACACAGGTTGGTCTGATACAGACACAAAGGCAGTATGTTACCCTTGCGGGCGCCTATATATTGTAACTGTGCTAACCTGTATATTTGGCAATGTGGTAAAAGGTAATTAATGCAAATGCAAGAATAAATGTTGCCTTTTCAAATTGTTATAAGGGCATATTTTGAAAGAAGTTAAAGTGCTTGATGTTGTATGTTAAAATCACACCTTATAATTCAAGTACAAACAATTTAAAATATAATAAAATCCACAATGTATGAATATATCATTTGATGAAAAAATGGAACCTACAACTAGAGATTAAGGTGCATAGTACTAGATGTCACATTCATGTGCCAGTGTTTTATGCCTAAAGTTTTTAGTGGATATGGAACATAATATTTTTAACATTCAAATTATTGCCCTCTCCCATACTTCAATCCCATCGGTTACATTTAAAGCAATCCTGCAATTAATACACGTTGTTTTGGGGAGACTTGCGATGCAATTGACAACTGAATGATAAATGCACTTTACATATTGATAAAAACAGCACTCAATGAAACTAAAGATAAAACATCCTCTCCCTTGGCTAAATTACTATTTTAAAATGGTTTGTGATATAAAAAAAACACACAATAAAAGTAAAAAGTGCTTGCAGGGAAAACCGCATAAGGATGCAGAGGCGTCCAAATCAACCTTAGTTTCCTAAAAACCTTATTTCATTGTGCAGACACACCAAATATACAAAATATACAAAAATGCGGAGTATTTGGAAAAGTTGGAAAAGGCTCAGGTCTATCAATGATTGGAATTTTGGAGTCTTGGAATGTTTAAGATCCCAAAAATGCATATAATTCTTCGTCACGATTGTGACCTCCAGGATACTTGGTATTAAAATCTACTATATATCTAGATTCTATTTGTCTGAGTATTCGCAGTCTATCCCCTCCTCTTGGGTGAATTTTTACTGAGTCAATAATGAAATACTTAAAAGAACTGATGTCATTTTGATTTGCCTCTTCAAAGTGTTTGGCAAGTGGGTAGGACATATCATGATTTTTAATTGCACGTAGATGTTGCAATATTCTTAGCCTGGCTTCCAGTTTGGTGCTACCTACATACCATAAATTGCAGGAACAAGTAATCACATAGATAACAAATTGTGTAAAGCATCTCAGATCTTGTTTGATTTTGACTTCTTTCTTCGTTCGAGGATGTGAGAACATTTTCATGTTTATTCCATGACGACATGCTTTACATTTAGCACAGGTAAAAAAACAGATATTTCGGTAGGTAGCCAGGTGTTAGTACTTTGTTTAGGTGATTGGAACATACTAGGTGATAGTTTACTTTGTATAGAAGGTGGTTTTCTATAAGTCACAGTGGCATGTGTTGGCAAGTGTGGACTGATGTCCTGATCTCGTTTCAGAAGATGCCAATGTTTCTTTAAGATCTGTTTAGTTTCCTTTGCTCCAGAATTGAATATGGTGGTAAATCTAAGTGAGCAATCTTCATACGGTTGATCCTTTGTTAGATCTTTGGTTGTGCTTCTTTTAGCCAGAATCATCTCTCGGGTTTTTTTGCAGGTTTGGTCGTAGGCTTTGTTTATAACTGTTTTCTTGTAGCCTCGGATTGAGAATCTAGCCACAGTTTTTTTGGCATTTATTTCCCATATTTCATTCTCGCTACAGTTTCTTTTTACCCGTAAGAACTCTCCGTATGGAATACTGTCCTTGAGACATTGTGGGTGCGCACTGGTTGCATGTAATAATGTGTTAGTACTCGTTTCTTTTCTGTGCAGTTCTGTGCTTATGCTGTTTCCAATGACTTTCACCTTGATGTCTAAATAAACTATTTCTGTTTTACTGTGATGTTCCGTAAATTGTAAATTCTGCTGGTTTTGATTCAGAATGTGAAAAAAAGTTATCCATTCAGTGTTCGTCCCACTCCAAATAATAAATAAGTCATCAATGTATCTTTGCCACATAATTACTTTATCTGTGTGTTCTTTGTAGTTGTCATTATGGAAAAGGTCTTCTTCCCATGCACCCATGTATAGATTAGCAAAGGTAGGAGCCACTGCTGTGCCCATTGCCGTGCCACAAATTTGATTATAATATTTAGAATCAAACATAAAAGTGTTGTGTGTTAAAATGAAAGAAAGCATATCTAAGAGCATAATGGAGTGCTCTCGAAAACTCAAAGATCTGGTTGACAGGAATCTTTTGACTGCTTGCAAACCTTTTGAATGAGTAATGCATGTATAAAGGGAAACAACATCTAACGTGACCAAAAGAAAGTTGGATTGCCAAGGAATGTGTGCAATCTGGTTCAAAAATGCTGTGGTATCTTTTGTATACGAAGGTAAAGTTTCCACAAAGGGGAACAAAAAGTTGCCAACACATTTAGAGGTATTTTCAAATAGAGAGTCTATTGATGCCACAATGGGTCTTCCCGGTGGTCTAATCATGGATTTATGAATTTTCCGTATAAAGTGTATGATTGGAGTTTTGGGATGGTTTTTGGTTAGATATTGGCCCTCATTACAACTCAGGCGTTAAGGGTTAACGCCACCGTTAACCCTTAACGCCTGATTCCCACCTTAACGCCTGCTTTTTGCAGGCGTTAAGTTCCATGGTGCTAAGGCACCTTGGTGCTAATTACGGCACCGTAATTTACGGTGCCGTAATTAGCGCCTTCCCCACTCCCATTATGCCCTATGGGGCAAAAATGGGAATGGGGAAGGGAAAATGGGAAATGGGGATTTACCGCCCCACTCACCTTGTAATGGGGCGGTAAATCCGCCATCCACCATGGTGTAAACATAGTTTACACCATGGTGGTAAAGTTGGTGCACTTAGCACCTCAGTTGTAATGAGGGCCATTGTTTCTCTTTAGTGGTAATGAGTTCCAAACTATACCATCAGTCCAACATGGTGTCATATTGTACTTTATACTCTGGGTAGGGGTTACAGAGCAGTTTAACATAATTACTAGTATCATTTAACTGCCGAGCTGCTTCTGTCTGATAGTCCTTGGTATTAAGAACTACCACATTTCCACCTTTGTCCGAGGATCTGATAATGATCGATGTGTCCGCTTGTAAATTTTCCATCGCTGTGTGTTGCAATCTCGTCATATTCTGGACTGTGCTTCGTCTGATCGTCATTTTTTTTAGATCATCTATGACAAGATCTTCAAATAGATCTATCGTAGGACAAAACACATTGGAGGGATTGAATTTGGACTTGTTTTTCATGCCACTGGGAGCTGCCATGCAGGTATCTATTTCTGTTGGTAATTCGATTTGCCACTCATCTTGTACTGCATGTTGAGGAATCTGAATAATCTCCTTCTCTCCCAAGTTTACAAGGTCTCTTAAGGCCGGTATGTCACTGATGTTTAGATATGAAGGAATTATGTTCGGTCCAGGCATTGACACGTTGTTCAAATTGGCATGAAATTTAGTCAATCTTAGTTTGCGGATAAAGCAGTATAGATCAATTCTTGCTTGGGAGTAATCGAAGTTAGCTGTGGGGCAAAAAGTCAGACCTTTTCCTAGTACTTCCTGTTCGTGTTGAGTTAGGGGTCTGTCTGATAAGTTAATAACTTGCATTGTATCCTTTACTGAATATTCTTCTTGGTTTTGCCAGAGCGTGTCAGACGGCCTGTCGATTGCTCTCCTTTTTTTCCTCTTTCCCCGGCGCCCCCTTGTTGGCCTCCTTTTGCTGATGTTGTTTTTTGAAATTGCTTGTTTTTTTTTGTATTTCGCACTTGTGTTGTTTTTCCCAGTTGGTGTAAAAGTCTCATTTCCTCTAAAAATTTTAACCTAATAGGGGTGTCATCACTGCTTGAGTTTGAGACATCTGTGGAAGTGCTAGCGTCCTCTTCGACTTCTGATTCTATCGGACTTGCATTTTCATCATTGAACTCTGCTTTTTTTGAATGATTTTGCGAACATTATCATATTTTCTTGAAAATGTATAAATACGACCTGTGGCATAGTCTTCCTTGTCTCTTAAAAACTTTCTTTGTTTACGTTCCTTTATTTCTTCTTCATATTTGCTGATATTGGTTTGCATTTGGGTCTTTATTTTGCTTGCTGCTTCAGCATCTGGACCATTGTATACCTCCTGCTCAAGTATTTCAATCTCCTTGAGCGCTTTGGTTCTGTCACTTTTAGCATATTTAACCAATATTGTCAACATTTTAAAAGAACATTCACTGGTGGCTTCCCCCCTTTCATTTAGCATTGCCAGATCTGGGTCTTCATATGTTGGTATGGTAAAAATTCTAAGGCCTCTGGGTATTCACCGATTATCCAGGTAATTTTGTAAGGACTTGATTTCCCACCATTTGTTTGTTTCCTTTTTATGTATTTTTTCCAATTTTAACATCTTCTGTTGTATCGTTTTCATTTGTGGTGGCATTGCTTCCTCAGCCTGTTTTGGTAGTGATTGCAAGGTTTCATTAAATAAAATGGACGCCTCTGCATCTCTGCTGCCTTCCTTGTCTGCCATTGTATTGTAGTAATGAGTTTGATTTACTGAATAAACAAACACATGCACATTGCTGCTGTGGATAGAATTAACGTCTTTCTTCCTTTTTGCATTTAAATGGGACTAAAAAGTCAATAGTCTTTTTATTTGCTATCCCGTGGTGTAAAAAGAATGTTGCCACGTGTGTAGAAAACTCTGAATATACGGCGTGCTAATGCCGTTCTGTGTTTAAAATAGAAAGGATACAAATGATCGATGTTCTAAACACTGATGAAAGTGTCAGGAAAACAGCTGCCTTACCTGTGTTGTCCGGTTCCTCCGACTCGTGTAGCACAGAAGGCTGCTGACCTCTGACCACAGTGGAAATCCTTCACACAGAAGCTTTCAGAGTTAATGCTGCATTTACGAGCAGGGCTGCGTTCACTTGAAGTTTACAACTTCCAAAGGGGTGTCTGGCTGGGTCGTGTCGCGCTCCTGCTGCAGCTTGTAGAATGTAGATTCAGTTGATAAAGTCCACACGGGTGCTCGATGATAAACGCGGCCAGACCGTGTTGAAAACATGTAAAAAAGGACTGGAAACCAATCCGAATTACATCGGCACTCCGGCTGTGATAAAAGCGAAAGACTGGATGTCTCCAACAAATCCACACAAAGGCTTGTGTACCGTGCAGTCAAAGTGTCCTTTATTATTTGAAATACATAGTCAAAGGAAGCAGCAACGGTCTTGGATGCAAGAAAGGAACGACGCGTTTCACCCTACTCGGGCTTCGTCTGGTATGTGACACAGAGAGAGGACTGTAGTGTTATAGAAAAAAGTGTATAAGTCCTTTTTCAATGTTTTGCACTTAAGTAAAGTAACAAGTGGTAAACAAGAATGCAGCCATGTTGGAACTTGCATGACCACCCATTTCAGTGCATTCATGAGAGACACAGTGTTTTTAGAGGCACTATAGTAATTCGAAACGCTTTTGTCATATCAAACCAATTATCCCATGTGGGTTGGGGATGGACAATTTGCCCGGAATTACTGGTATAAAATGATGTATTTTCATCCTAGAGTTCGCCAATGCCAATGAAATAGGAAAAAGTATTGCAATTATGGCATGTTGTCAATTTCAATGTTCGCTACCACTACGCATCTCGTTACAACAGTAACAAGTTTCCTGTGCACTGCATGGACTCAAATGCTACCGTTATTACACCCCTATTTTCTGTGCGTACAAGTTGGCCATAGAAAATACATCATGAAGAGGTTCTACATTTGTTATTGGGTGCATGGCCTTCGGTCATGCACCCAAGAGTGCAGGGTCTCCCCACAACCACCTCAGTGATGTGTGGTAGTGGGGTTTTTTCTATAAGTGTGGTATCCTTCATTGCTTCTGGCCAGAGGCTTCACTCCTAGCTGTATGTCCATAGATATTACATGGGATGGGTGTGCAGTGGCTTGCACGTCCAGTACGTACAACTTTGTTGTTGGGTGCATGAGAATGCACACACTCCCCACAACTTAGCAATCGATACGCAATACTACGGGTGTATCGATGGGTGTGACATGCTGCGGTGGTTGTAGCCAGGGCCTATAGTCTTGGAAGTAAGGCCTTTGGCCTTCGACCGATGGCCATGCATCCAAGACTCTAGGCCCTGACCACAACCACTGTAGAAGGTCACACCCATGGCGGCGTACTAATGAATATAATAATACCCATAGGAAAAAGTATTGCAATTATGGCATGTTGTCAATTTCAATGTTCGCTACCACTACGCGTCTCCTTACAACAGTAACAAGTTTCCTGTGCCCTGCATAGACTGAAATCCTACCGTTATTACATCCCTCATTTTCTGTGCGTACAAGGTGGCCATAGAAAATACATCGTGAAGACCGACCACTAGAACAAATGCATTGATCACCCAGGTCTTACTATCTGACCCTGTCCCAACGCTCTGTGACACAGCAAAAGAGTTTTATAAATATAGCATGTGTACGCTGGTTGTTGCTCCGCTATCGGCGGATCCAAGATGTCGGGCGAAGCCAAACAATCTGACGCAGAACACGTCTCACAGCAGCCAATTGGCAGAGACGTTGCGTGTCCGCGGTCATGACGCGAGCCCATTAGCCAATCTTTATCTTGTCCGCGGAGCGAACAGGGAAGTCTGACCACGGAGCGGACATAGATATCACACATTTTTTGAGACATACTTTTTGGTCATTTTAAAGAAAAATACTGCACGGATTGTCACCAAATTTACAAAAGCACGCTTTCTGGACCAAGCCCCTACACCTACCACAAATTTCGTGAAAATCCGTCCAGCGGTTTGACCTGTAGCCATGCACAGTTTTTCCCCCATTCAGTCTATGGGAAAAAAAGACGTTTTGGAACCCCCCCCTATAACCTTTCCCCCCCTGGACCAAACATCACGTGACTTTGCAAAAAAGTTCAGAGTGGCCAAAATACTTTTTTTGCAAAGTTTGGTGAGTATTCGTCCAGAGGGAGCAGAGTTATAAGCCGCCCAAAAAGTGCTCTTCCTATGGAAACAGCAACTTAACCATAACTACACGGCCAATATATATATAAATATATATATTAAGAGTAAGAGTAAAGAGGGGGCCTAGCAGGGGGCAGGATAAATCCTCAGACACCTCTGATGATGGCGAGGAGGTCTGGGAGGAAGAATACTGAGAGGAAGAAGAGGTATATTCCATATCTTCCTCATAAGGAGAAGGCCACAAAGCGCCAAAGAAAAAGAGGAAGGAGGAGACAGAGGAGGATGGTGCTGGTGATGAGGATTTTGATCCTGAAGCACTAATCCACCCAAGGTCTTCCGAACGGGAGCCACTAAAACGAATAGTGGCCTACTTAAGAAAGCGCCTGGGGGCGCCCCTATCTAAGGAGGCTAGAAATAAATTAAGGGCGGAATGCCCTAGACCTCACCTGCCAGAGGGTGCAGCAGATAAGCCTGAGATCGATGATAAAATGATCTAGTTCATGAGTAAGTACACTAAGGACATGAGGAAAGGTCTAGATAGATCCTGGCGTTCATGCCAGGACAAAATGCTGGACATGACAGGGCCCCTCACTAAGATTCTACAGATTGGCGAAGAGACCAGAGAAAAGGGGGAGCCAGTGTACCCGACGATTCTGATCGGGTGGGCCCAAACGGCAATATGTATGTTGGGCAACGCCATCCACGCTATCACCATGAAGAGAAGGAGGTCTCTGCTGGTAAAGATAGACCCAAGGCTAAGTGAGCTAGCTTCTTCGGTGTCAGCATCAACCACGAAGGGAAAACTCTTCGAAGATTCCTTCATTAAAGAGTTAACTATGTTCGCTAACTCCTATGCGGCGCTGGACAAGGCACAGGCCTCTCTCAAGAGAGTATTTGGGAGACACATTTCTGGACAGGCCAGCAGAGGCAGGGGTCGCTCGGCTGGCCGATTCTATTTTAACAGATCCTACCAGGACAGAACGCAGTGGCGAGATCAGGAGGATCGAAGACAGAACCCCTTCTTCCCATCAAGGGGCAGAAGCTGGCGACATGGAGAGTGTCAACAAAACAACTCAGGTGAGAGCGAACAAACCCACGCTTAATTACACCAGCAGTAGGGGGAAGAATAGCAGGGCTTATACAAAATTGGCTCACTATATCGGGAGATGCTTGGATAAGATAAACCGCAAAAGGTTTTCACATAGACTTTTAGAGACACCTCATCAGAAGAACCCACCAAGGGGTTTAGAACTAAACAGGGAAGACAAATTATTGCTGGAAGAAGAGCTGAGAGGGCTATAAAGCAAAAAGGCCACAAGACTAATAACAGATTACTCAAAGGGATATATAAGCAACATGTTTCTCGTGAAAGGGAAACACAAGGTAAAACCAATTATAAACTTGAAAGGTTTAAACGAATACGTGGTGTACAGACACTTCATGATGGAAGGGAACACCTATTAAGAGATGCCTTAATTCAAGGGGATTGGCTAGCCAGAATAGATTTAAAGGCTGCATATCTAATCATACCCATAGCAGATTAACACTGCAGATTCCTAAGGTTCATCTGGGGAGAAGCGACATGGGAGTTTCGATGTCTGCCCTTGGGCCTGGCATCCGCACCATGCTGTTTCACCAAGATGATGAAACCAGTAGTGATGCACCTAAGGAGTCGGGGAATAAGACTCATAATATATTTAGATGACATATGTCTGATGTGTCAGGAGAAAGAGACACTACTAGTACAGGTGCAGACTACGATAAAATTGTTAGAGGACCTCGGGTTCCTGATAAATTGGGAAAAATCCAAAATAGTACTGGATCAGTCAATAGATTATCTGGGGTTCATAGTGGACTCTATTCAGGGATCTCTCAGTCTACCCATTCTCAAGGTGAACGATATCAGAAAGGAGCTGAGACACACTCTAGCGAAGGGAGAACTGTCACTGAGGGACATTGCAAGGTTAGTGGGCCACCTAGCGTCATCAATCCAAGCGATTTTTCCAGGACCACTACATTACAGGGCACTCCAGAGGTTAAAGATCAGACACCTCCGGAGGGGCGCTTCTTACGAAACAAAGGTTACCATCTCCCAAAAAGTGAGGGAAGAGTTTGTTTGTTTATGTTTGTTTATTTATTTATTGTGCGCACCGGACCCTGGGGTAGCAGGGCGCAAGAGAACAAGGAGGTTTACAGCTTAGTTAAAAGACGTTACAGGTTACAGGTTACAGGTAAGCATAGTGGACATTTCTTGAATCTGCAGGGTAAGGCAAGTGCAAGTGCAGATAAAGCGCAGCCAAACAGTCAAATCTATAGCGAGCGAACAGTATAGCAAGTCTGAACAAGCATTATAACAGGTCATTACGTATAAAGTGACATACAATTGGACGTGCGAGGGGTGGCTGGTTATTATGTCGCGTTCTCAGTGAGCCATTTTATGGTGTTCTTTCTGAAGTTGTTAAAGGTTTGGTCAGATCTAAGTGCAAGAGGTAGGGAGTTCCATAACTGTGCTGCCTTGAATGGGAAGCTGGAACCTCCAATCGTGGCTAGTTTAAATTTGGGCACTAGGAGGCAGTTGGGGCTGACTGTCCTTGTGAGTCTAGTTGGATTTTTTCTGTTGAAGCGTTCTGAGAGGTATCGGGGGGCTTTGTTGTTTAGGCATTTGTGGATAAGGGAAGCAGATTTAAGGTTGATTTTTTCTTGGGTGGAGAGCCATTTGTGTTTTCGTCTTATTTCTGAAATATGTGCTCTTCTAGGGGTACTTAGGGCCGCTCTAAGTGCGTTGTTTTGGAGCACTTGGATTCTGTTGATGATTTGTTTAGTAGTCCCTATGTAAAGGGCGTTACAATAATCTAATTTAGATAAAATGAGGGCTCTAGCTAGGATAAGACAGCTGTCCTCTGAAAGGGATGGTTTCCCAGCTCGTATTAACTTGCATGTATAGGCCGTGGATGAGGCCAATGAGTTCACCTGTTTGGTTAAAGATAGTGTCGCATCAAGGTAAAAACCTAGGGTTTTTACTTCTCTGGCGACCTTGATAGTGTTACCATCGATGATGAAGGCAGAGTAGTTTTGGTTAAGTTTGGAAATGCGGGCTGCCGTGCCCAGGATGATGAGCACTGTTTTATCATCGTTCAAGCATAGGCCATGGTAGGCCATCCATGCTTGAACGATGCTATAGACTCTATTCACCAGAGCCAGATCTTCAATGTAATCCCCAGTAAGTGGTAAGAGAATCTGAGTATCGTCTGCGTAGTTGGTGTAGGTGATACCCAGACTATCTAGATCGTCAAAGAGTGGCTTGGTGAAGATGTTATAGAGTGTCGGCGAGACGCAGGATCCCTGGGGCACTCCACAAGTGATTGGGATAGGGTCTGCTGCCGCTGCGGGGGAGAACACCCTCATGGTCCTGTCACTAAGGAATGACTGAATCCAGACTATAGCCTCCCCTGAGAAGTGGGCTGCCGAGTCCAAGTGATTACATAGGACTTTGTGGTCCACCAGATCAAAGGCGGCTGAGAGGTCTAGAAGGAGGAGGAGAGCTAATTTTCCCTCGTCTCTGAGTGAGTCTATTTGGGCTTTTAAGTCGATAAGGGCAGTCTTTGTGCTGTGTTGCGGACGGAAACCGGATTGGCGGGTGCCAAGGAGATGGTTCATCTCAAGGAAGTTCTGGATTTGGGTGTATGCTACCTTATCTAATATTTTTAGTAAGAAGAGAACCGTGGTGATGGGCCTGTAGTTAGTGGGAATGTTGGGGTCCAATGTTTGCTTTTTTAGAAGGGGGAGTACCCAAGATTCCTTTAGATTACGGGGGATGGTGCCCGTAGTAAAGGAGGCATTGATAAGTTTTGTGATAAAGGGGGCTAGATCTCTAGCCGCATCCTTGATCAGTTGTGCGGGGCATTGGTCACCTTTGCAATTAGAAGGTTTAAGAGTCAAAATGGTCTTCTCCACCTCAGTTACTGAGACCTTGGAGAAACGGAATTGGGTGGATTCTTTAGGTTTGGATGTGGGAATTTTGACTGGCGGAAGTTGAGTTGGTAGTGAAGCTTTCTTTAGGGCAATGTTCGTTTGGAGGTTGGATACTTTGTTGGTTAGTGCCAGTTGTATGTCTGTACACCAGGTTTTGTCTTTAATGGAGTCATCCTGTACTGTGATAGGAGTTTCCAATTCCTTTAGGATGGAGAATAGCTCCTTCATACTGGAGTTGGATTGGGTGATCCTATTATTATAGGTTTCTTGTTTGGCCAGGATAATATCTTTTTTGTATTGCGAAGAGATGTTTATTAGGTTAGTTTTATTTTCAGCGGTCGGATGCCGGTTCCAAGCTGTTTCGCATTTTCTCTTCTGTAGTCTTAAGTTTTTTAGGTGGGGTGTAAACCAGGAGTTGAAATGCTTTTTAGGTTTACTGTTCCGAAATTTAAATGGAGCAACACTGTCAAGAGCAGAGGACATGGCCTCGTTGAATTCATCCACTAGGATGCCTGGGTCAGTGTGGTCAGGTAGAGAATTTAGTTTGGGTAGGATGTGGGGCAGAATATTATCAGCTGTAATATTTTTCTTGTTTCTGGTTAAAGTGGGTATGACTGGCATGGGTGTTAAGACTATGGGTCTTTTAGTGTTGAGGGTAAAGGAGATAAGGTAATGGTCAGACCATATTTGGGGGGTGATGGCTGTTATAGAAGGGTAGCAGTTGTGACTGGCAATCCAGTCAAGAGTTCTTCCCTTGGTATGTGTGGGAGTATTCACGAGCTGCGTGAAACCTAGCACTGACAGAGTATTGACAACGGCAGTAGCATGGTGGTCGTTGATATCGTTGAGCCCTAAATTTAAGTCTCCTAACACTAGTGTTTGGGAGGAGTTTTTTAGCTTCTCAGAGATAACAGTGGTGATATCTTCAGTGAAGGTGCTGACGGGGCCAGGGGGTCTATAGAGAAGGTGGATATTTAGTGTTTGAGAGTTAGCAGTTGGTAGTTTGATAGAGAGAAGCTCACAGGATTTGAGGGAGGGTGTGGGTGTGATTCTCATAGAGAGATCAGATTTGGCGATAATTGCTATTCCTCCACCACGCGCGTCTGGTCTGTCAGCTCTGAGAATGGTATAATTTTCTGGGACTGCCAGAGTGAGAGCCGGACCTGCTGCATCGTGGAGCCAAGATTCAGTAATGGCGATGAATTCAAGGTTATTATCCCGTATGACATCTGCTATGTCAGTAGCATGGGCGACTAATGATCTGGCATTGATTAGAGCAGCTTTTAATTTGGGTTCTAGCTGCGCTGTGAGGGGGAGGTTGGCCATAGGTTTATTGATTTTATGGTAGGGTTGGCGTCTGAGAGGGGCGGTGGTTACCAATGGTCGGAATAGTTTGGGTCGAAGGTGTTCTAGGTTGATGTTATATTTAGTAATGGGTTCGAATATTTTGGGTAGTCGAGCCCGGAGTCTAAGCTTCCTTTGTGCTAAGTTGCAAGGTTTAGAGATAAGTTGTATGTGGGCTCCTGGGCCCTTTGTAGGCAGAACTGTAGGCATGGTCATGTAGATGATGGTAAGTATAATTGTCAGATTGGTGAACGGTGCAAGGTGAGCTGGGTTAGGCATGAGGAAGTACATACTACTAGATGAGCTAGGGGGACTGGACTTAGTTGCCGTGGGTGGATACTGGGCAGAGTGGGCTGAGTACAGTTCTCAAATACTAGGCGAGATTAATGCAGCAGTCACGTACTAGGCTAAGAGCAGCAATCAGATACTGGGCTAAGTGCGACAATCAGATGCAAGTCTAAAACAGAGGTCAGATACTGGGCTGAGTGCAGCCAGCAGATACCTGTCTAAGGCAGCAGTCAAATACTAAGTAAAGATAAGGCTTAATGCAATGATAGGAATATTTGGGCTAGATTCAGCAGTTAGGGATGGGGAATATACTAGCAAAGTTGATTTGGCACTTTCAACGCACAGTGGTCTCTGGGCAACCATAAGGCACAACACAATAGTACAGTGGTCTCTGGGCGACCATAAGGCACAACACAATAGTACAGTGGTCTCTGGGCGACCATAATGCACAACACAATAGTACAGTGGTCTCTGGGCGACCATAAGGCACAACACAATAGTACAGTGGTCTCTGGGCGACCATAAGGCACTACACAATAGTACAGTGGGCGACCATAAGGCACTACACAATAGTACAGTGGTCTCTAGGCGACCATAAGGCACAATACAGTGACGCCATGGTACATAGTAGGCAGAATCGGTTGTAACGGGGGATGGCTAAGGCAAGGTATACAAATACATAGGCGCTAGCACAGAGCTTAGAGGGCAAATTGAGCTATGCTTGAACGTCTGAGTGAGCATATGGTGCAAGATATATTGCAGGACACATGTGGTCGGGGCAGCGTTTGCATATACTCATAGTTGTAGCTATATAAGGAGGTGTGCATGCCAAAGAAATGGGGGTAGACAAATCGGGCGGTCAGGAGACAGTTTGTACAGTACCTTCGGGTGCCGGTGGAGTGGCTCACGGGCAGAGTTCCTGGCCAGTGGCCAGTGAGCAGGCAGTGACAGGCATGGACAGGGAAGCTGCCTTGGTGAACGCCTTCGTGCTGCAGCCGGCTTGCGCCTGCCGGTCGTGGATAGGTTAAGAAATGAGATCAGGCAGCCAATAGTGTGCGAGATGCAGCTCGCGTGGACTCGGCCAAGGAGGGGCAGAGGCTAGATGAGGCGGGCGGCCATCTTGGAATGGCGGCCTCTTGTAGAAACACTATGGGTAGGGATAGTTAGATCTAGGTTGCAGCAGCTCTTGGGCTCGCGGAAGGTGTCACGAAGGTCGTCATGTGGAGCGCAGGCATCGCGCATGCATCCGCATATATTAAAGAAAAGAGCGGAATTTTCGGTCGTCGCAGTCGAAAAGCCAGGTGGCCTACCTTCAGGCAGGAGGAAGCTCCTGCTTCACTCCCAGCTCCAGGACTGCTCCTGCAGTGGAAGGAGGGGACCCTTGTCCTCGGGGTGCCGTGTGTTGGAATGGTGGCTACACCACATGGATTCATGGAACGGGAGGGCCATATTTGTTTCATCGCCGGACCTAGTCATTGAATCTGACGCCAGCAGATGGGGCTGGGGAGCCTGATGCGGGAACCTGTCAACAGGGGCAGGTGGTCGGATCAGGAGACGACTCTCCATATCAACTGCCTGGAGTTGCTAGCAGGGTCCTTCGCAATGAAATGCTGGACTCAAGAAAGGGCACAATGTTGTGTCCTGCTAAAGATGGACAATGGGCCTCATTACAACCATGGCGGTCCGGGAACTACGGTACCAGTAAGCATGCCGGTACTGTAGTTCCCAGACCTCCAGACTACGTGCTCTGCTCGCGAGTGCTGTTTCACCCGCCAGGTTTTTCCTGGCGGGTGTAACGGCACCTGCGAGCAGAGCACGTCAGATGCACCAGCACAACTCTGAATGTGCAGGTGCATCCGACTTCCCCATCCCCATTCAGCCCTATGGGGCAGAATGGGGATCAGGACGCCCTTGATTCCAGCACCCGCAAATGGGCTATTACCGGGTCCGCCGAACTCGGTATGACCCGGTTCTTGGCCATTCGCGGGTGCCGGAAAAAATGCAACTCCGGCGGCAGCCATGCCGCTTTTAACGGCACGGCTACCGCCAGAGTTGTAATGAGGCCCAATGTCTCGGCAGTCAGGTACATAAACAGACTGAGCGAGACAAGATCCAGCCTACTGGCAGAACTGGCAAAAGATTTCTGGGAACTCTGTCTTCAGAGGGAAGTGTCAGTGACTGCGGAGTACCTGCCAGGCCATCAGAACGAGGTGGCCGATTGGAACTCCAGATACCTCAGGGATGCCAGCAATTGGAAGCTGGACGAGGTAGTGTTTCGAAATCTAATGACTCGATGGGGACCATGCCAGGTCAACCTATTTGCATCGAGACTAAATAAACAGTTACACCGGTTCTTCAGTTGGAGACCGGACACAGAGGCAGAGGCGACAGATGCTTTCCTACAGTCATGGGGCCACCAGACAAACTGCGTGTTCCCTCCTTTCTCCATGATAGCGAGCACGCTAGCCCAGGTGAGACACCAGAAAGAATCCCGAGTACTAGTTACGCCGGACTGGAGGGGGCAAGTGTGATTCCCCAGTCTACTGTAATTATCACACCACAACCCAGTGGCGCTACCCAACGACAGATTCATTGTTCGAGACCCCAGGGATCTCAGCCATCCACTAGTGAGGTCAGGAAGACTCAACCTAATTGCATAGGCAATTTCAGGAGATCCTGGATTAGGCCAGGACTATCAAATGAGGCTGAAAACATCATTAGCGAATCCTGGGCTCCAGGAACACACAGGGCGTATAAAGCTGCATGGGCTAGATGGAGTAGCTGGTGTTTGGAGAGGAATATTCATCCCGATGGAACGGATGTAATAAAGGTAGCCAATTTCTTAGCACAGTTGACAGCCCAAGGGAAGGCATAACGAACTATCAACACGGCGAGGTCCGCGATATTGGCAGGACACCCTAGGATAGAAGGCATAGCAATAGGCGAACACCCCTTGATCTGTAGATTAGTAAAGGGAGTAAAAATGACTAGACCTCCTAGCGAAAAATATACTCAATTGTGGGATGTAGACACAATTCTGAGATTATTTCTATCATGGACAGATAATCAGGATCTATCCAAGAAAGCTATTTCAGGCAAGCTAGCCATGCTAGTATGTCTATTAGCTTGTAAGAGATCGGCAGACGTTAGAGCACTAGAAATCAACAGGAAGAGTGTATCACCTAACGAAGTGGCCTTTCTCATAACGAGAAGGACCAAGACAGGTTTGAGATCCATATCTTACAAATCTTTTCCAGGACAATCAAAATTATGCCAGGTCAGATGCTTAGCAGCATATGATGATATGACAAGGGAATTAAGACCACCAGGAGTATCCCAATTACTGAAAGCAATTTGTAAACCCTTTAAGGCCATAACACCGGCTACCATAGCCAGATGGCATAGATGGGTAATGGAACAGGCAGGCATTGGCATAGTGAAATATGGCGCTCACTCAGCTAGAGGGACAATGGCTACCAAGGCATTCAACATAGTGGCCAGAGTAGAGGACATTATGAGGTCGGCAGATTGGTCGAATGAATTGACTTTTAAAACTTTCTATTTCAAACCAACGAAAAGTGTGATATCGTTAGTGGTGAGTAAGCTTTGAACAAGCATAATCCGAGCCTCTAGTCTTGACATAGAATTCAGATTTTCAACACAATCGTTCCAGAAAGTCATAATTCTATTAAACACACAGAGGCGAAGGATTATCCCATCCCACCCGATCAATCATAATATTGTAATGAAATGTAAAAGTACTGAAATGTTTTACATGTTTCTGCAATTACTGAAATGGTACATGATGAATACATTGAAATGGTGCAGTTTTGTTAAATACACAAAAGGATGATATGGACAAATTGTGGTTGACTTTACGATTGTCCCACCCTCTTTTGGTTTATAGTCACCATTTACTTTATGTTTCTATAGGTACGGTGGCGGACAACAAGCAATCCGGAAATTGAACTCTTATCGGCATGGAAAGGACGGGATTACAAAGTTCACTGGACGCATCCTCAGCTGGACAAAGAAAGAGGAAGAATAGTAGAAGGACAGGGGATTTATGGACAAGGAACACTATCATTGGTTAAAGTTACCACATGGTCAGTTTGAGGACCAATAAGAACAGAACTACAAAGACTCAAAAACCATGGTTATTGGGTATCACTACATATTATCCCCACCAAAAATATTGCTGTATGTTTGGTTGTCTGGAACGGCCATAGGCGATATTTTGGGGGGGGGGTAATTTTGGGGGGTATTGGGAGCAGGGGTTGCGGGGGTGTCCCCCACTCCTTTAAAAGTAATGCAAGGGTTGCGGGGGTGTCCCCCACAGGTTCCATGCCTTAATATCGCCGCAAAAATATGCCGATATTTTCGTATGACAATATTATTTCTGGGATATTAACACATGGAACCAGTTATTGTAGTTTTTGATTGAGATTTGTGTTTTCATGTTTTATTGGTTGTACTTTGCTGCTGAACAGTAAAAATGCAGGAGAAGCATAATCCCTCGCCTATGTGTCTTTAATAGAATTATGACTTTCTGGAACGAATGTGTTGAAAATCTGAATTGTAAACTAACTCTCATGAATATTTAGTACTTAATTTGTGTCAGGAATATCATGTGTTAAGGCCGATATTTATTGTGAAACAGAGGGTGAGCAGCACCTCTGGCATTGTTTGCTGCCATGCTTGTTCTGCTGCTCACAGCGCTTGCTCACTCCCAACGCCTCTTGCTAGCCAGCTGCTTATAGTTCCCATGAGATTTCCTGGCATTATTCAGGTTAGAGTCTGCTGCATTCAAAGGCTTCTTGTTCCCCTCTTGATTGGATGCTACTTTCACGACATCAGAAGGATGAAATAGGATGTAACCACAGTATTGAGAGGAAAGGTCATCTTCTAACTGAACAAAATAAACATGATGTGCCAAAAGTTTATTGTAAAGTGCAACTATGTCCAAAGTCACCTTTCATTTTACACTCAGATTGTGGTTTTGACAGTCGCTTTTCTTTTACACTCACAGTTTAGACGAGAGCCAGAGTTCACAGCCAAGTGTTGAGAGCTCAGGGGCAGGGCTCACCCAAATACATCTACTTTGAACTGAGGAGTAGGACGCCTAATCATAGTCAAACCTGCCCTGTGACAAGAATTCCAAAATGGCTGCTGTGTAAGGAAGACGTGCCGGAGCACGCTTCGTCTTCTGAAAACCTCCATCCGGAAACAAACGGCATAATCCGCAGCATTTGTGATGCTCATGTAAGGGTTGTTTGATATCCCTAACACATCACGCCGACACTAATTTTAGCAGCGTACTTCAACCGGCTAAGTTAGCATCGTAGCACGGAGGATTGATAACCCCCGTGAGCCCAAGGAGCTGCAACCTCACTACTGGACTGATCAGCCGTGGCACTTTGGCAGGACCCGGATGGCTCGTTAGGCACACTGTCCCTCACGAGCCCAGAGGACACACGCGGCACGAGTAGTGCATTGGCCCTCATGTTTCACTAGGAGCAGTACTCCATAGATGAAGACGGACACCTGCATGCAGCAACAGCTACCGCCCCTGCATCTAGATTCTATCACGTACGACTGACACAGAACAGAGCTCTGCAAAGCCCTCCCAGACATGGCATGAACACTTCTACAGATCACAACCTTTGCCACTAGGACCTATCAGGATCAAACAGATTCCCTGAAGTCAGTCATGGGAGCCAGCAGCTATTACTTAAGGTGAGTCTGGGAGCAACTAGCTGACATTTGATGAACCTGCTGATCATGTTATGAGACTTTCCAGTGGAATCACAACAAACACGGGCAGCTGACAAGTGCATTTTAGCCTGCCACTACCTACTACCCGAAATATTGTCTATACGGGTACACACATTTAGCGCACCACACAGTCACAACAGCCCCACTGGGATCCTATCTTCAGGAGGTACTCACATTTTCTCACATACAGCCCGTATATATAAAGAAACCATACTTTCCTCAAAAAGGCGCTAGACTCTGCCTTCAGCCAACTGGCTCTCCCTTATACAGGATTTATCATAAGCAGTGCGGTGCCACATACTGTGTCATAATACAAGTGTGCATTCTGTTACCAAGTGCATCAGCACCAGTATATATTTCTGAGGGGGGCACGATACTGAAGCAACCAGACCTTACACGTGATTTATATTTATCAGCACATACTCTTTTGGGCTTAAAGTGTTGAGACATAACACCCACGCGAGCGACTTAGCAGTATGCCTATAATTCAGGCATTAGGGTGTAGCTCTCTAAACTCACTACACCGGCTAATATATGTCGGGGGTGGAGACAAACGAAGCCAAGCTGGGCAATCCTTATCTCATCAAAAAACACAATCACTAGAAAAACTTTGGGCAAGTAACCAAACCCTTCCTGGGCCCATCAGCTCATCAAAACACTCCTCTTCTCCATCTCCATTGCAGCAATGCACACCCCCAAACATGGCAGCATCTAAAGAGGACTTAGCAAAAAGCTTTCAGGAATTTCAAGATTGTTTCACCTTAAACTTTCAATCACAATTCACAGCATTTACGGCTGATATAAGGAACTCTCTTGCTGAGGTTAGTAAAGAAATAACATCCCTAGCCAAATATGTGCATCTAAATGAACAAGCTATTCAAACCTTGGACGTCGACTGAAAACAAACAGACGTGGCTCTACAAGACCTTTCCAGAATAACACAGAATCTAGAACTTCAATATGAGGACCTAGAAGACAGATCACGACAATCTAACATTCGGATCAGGAACCTGCCAGAAACAATCCTGGACACAGAACTAAAGGAGGCCACAGCCCATATATTCAGTAACCTTTTAGCTGCAGAGGTAACCATTCACATTCCGCTTGATAGGGTTCACAGGGTCAGACCGAAAATAACTGAACAATGCTCCCGCTCCCGGGACGTGTTGGCAGCTTGTGCACTATATCCCCAAAAATAACGTATTCTCTAGGAGGCGAGGGTCTCTGTGACAATCTCATTTAACAGATCTGAAATTCAATTATATCACAATCTTTCCAGGATCACTCTTCAAAACCGTCGAGCCCTTCATACTCGGGGCATAAGATATAGATGGTCTTTCCCTTTTGGATAGCAAAGAATTACGACCAGAGAGGCTGGATTGACCTTGCTGCTGGCAGAAGACTCCACTGGTGCGGCATCAGAAAACTCCCATCTAAACGCTGCAACAAAAGGAACATGATCTAAATCCTGAGAATGGCAAATCGGCACTCGACCCAAAAAGAATCGCCAGGATCAGCAACGTGAGGACTGGCGTTCGCGACTGAGAGGTCCAACCGTTAAACCACCATTTTAAGGGCCACATTTGGCAAGACTCTACAGGGTCCTTTATCCAGATGGAGCAATCACGGATCCTAGGATCCCGGCATGCAGTAAGACAGAGAGTAATTTTCCCCCTTTTTTGGAATCTATCTGTTTCTTAGAAACAGATGGGGGAGCTAGGACTTCACACACTTTTTCCTGGATTTCAAGGTGGATCGCAGCCGGGTGAGTTTGTCCCGGAATATTTTAGGAACTGTGATTCACACCTGTGAATTTATGGGAGGGGGGTGTTTTAGGGAGTTGGGGGTAGAGCATACCTGATGGCAGTTATGTTGTAGGGCTGTCAGGTATATCTTTTTGGGGGGTACCTCACCCGCAGACCCAAAGTATGATGTCCACTAATGTATAATTTATGCAATGTGTCCAAATCCTCTAGCCCTTTGCAACACACCATATATATTAAAAATTCAAGCGTTTGAAATGGAAGGTCAGGGTCTTCATATGCCACAAAACGTAGGAAGGTGGAGTTCTTCTTGAGGCGGAACCAACCGATTTGGTGGCACTTCAAGAAACATATATCTGTAAAACAGACAAACCAACTTCGCCTACGTTACTACCCTGCGATAATACAGGCAAATGCTGCGAACAAAACGGCAGGTGTATTGATAGCAGTTAAAGAAAGTCACGACCTTCAGATTATCCGCACAAAAACACACAGGGAGGGCAGATATGGTTTTGCAGTGCTCAGCATATTTTCCATCAAATTAACAGTGGCAACAATATATGCCCCTGTAACGCTTACCTGGACTCCTCCGGAGCGTAATACCTTCCCGACCTGTGAACCTGATACCTTGGAGCCGTTAGGATTCTTTTTCTGTTTGAGCAAACAAATGACAACAATAGAAAAGCTATAACCTCTATGAACTGAGATAATAATACATGAGATGCGTATTCCCTTAAATCACTCCCTTCTAACTCTAGGGCTGAATTCCCTTCTCACCTGTCTTTTATTATTGTGGAGCTCTCCATCCTGCTTTTCTACAGGGGCGCGTTGAGATGGAGTAAACAATGGTAACTTTGGTTGCTGAGGAACTCTATCGCTTCTTGCCTTGAAAAGTCTATTCTTTTTAGAATGATTCTTGGGTAAATAAGCAGGTGAAGGTTCTGTAATCTTTGAGGGCTTGAATTGATTCCTACGTTGGCGAGATCTCTCTTTCTAATTATTTTTGTTCTTTTTCTCCTTTTTGCAGGTTCTAGGAATTCGGGGAAAGAATTATGGCTGCGGGTGGCTGCAGAGTTACTCAGGATGAGAAAACATTCTTAGAATGTAAGTTCGCCAATACGAAGTAACTGCAGCATTCAGGGTGGATCGCGGTAACAACTGTGAGGTGAAAACTTGCAGAACCTTCAGGTACGTAAATGCTTATAAAACGTCTTCTCTGTTAAACTGTTTAATTAAATACCTCTTGTGTTGTCTGCGGGTTTTCGGAAAGCTGAGGAAAAAACCTTCGGAAGATGCGGTGGCTGCGGAAGAAACTTCTAACTGAAGATGCTGCGGCTGCGAGAGAAAAACTGCTCACTGAAGATGCGGCGGATGTGAAAGAAACTTCTGACTGAAGATGTTGCGACTGCAAGCAAGTAAAGTTCTTAACTGAAGATAACAGCGTCAGAGATACTTCTGTCGGGTAAGTCTCTTCTGTGAAATATGGTGCTCTGTAGCTTTTCATAAAACTAATGTCTCTATTATCTCCATTTCTTCACAGGTTCTGTGAGGAGAAACGCTGGTAGCATTACCCGCTGTCAGCGGAGAAGACGCGAAGTGCGTGTTCCAGCGGAGGCGGGGCTTAAGTAGCTCCTCTGCAAATATGAATAGAACCCTGCCGCTACTTGTAAATGGGTCTTGCAGCGGCCATGTTAAGTGTATGAAATTACTATTGAACATCACAAGAGTCTATGGAAGTATATGCTGTGGGTGGTGTAAATGCCTTATATGCCAGGCTAACACCCACCTTTGACCAGCTGATTGATATAATGTTCCCTTCCTAGCCTGACTGCCGGAATGAGGACTATGCTCACTGACTGGGATCATGACAGTTCCCCCCCCAAGACCCCTCCCAAAGATGGACCCTCCGGCCCTGGCTTAGTGGGGTGATTCTGATGAAACATCTGAAGCAATTTGGGAGCATGAATATTTGAACTACATTCCCAAGTTCTGTCCTGTGGACCAAACCCTTTCCAATCCTCTAAGTAGAATTATTTCCTTTTAACAATCTTGGCGTCTAAGATTTCTTTCACTAAGAATTCTGGTTCTCCTTCTATAATCATGGGTTTGGGTGATGGTTGTAGTCTGGTCCCCGGATTCATTGATTTTAACAAGGAAAGGTGGACTACAGGATGAATTTGCATGTGAGAGGGTAGGCTTAACTTTACTGCTACAGGGTTGACAATAGCTTCCACACAGAACGGGCCCAGAAACCTAGGCTGGAATTTACATGTGGGCCCTTAAGTGAAATGTGTTTAGAAGACAACCATACCTTGTCTGCCACCTTATAATCTGGAGATTTTCTTCGAAAGTTTATCTGCAAATTTCTTTTGACTTTCCTTTGCTATAGTTAAATGTATCAGGACCTCTTTCTGTACCTGGGTAATGTTCTCATGAAGATTCTGTACTGCTGGCATCTCTAAGGATTCTGTTGGATTGAAGGTAGAGGTCCGAGGATGTGATCCGTTAAGGATGTAAAAAGGGGTGTTACCTGTGGAGGCAGGGACGTCATTTCAACAAAATGCCAGGGGTAGCGGAAGTGACATCACATGACCCTTGACCCCTGATGACATCATAGGAAGTGATGTCATTTGACATCACCCCGAAGTGATATCGCAGGAAGCGATGGAACACGACCTTTCACCCATTGACAAAACAGGAAGTGACATCACATAGCATTGTACACTATGAAAAATATGGTTACGATATCACTATAATGTGATGTACATTTCATAAAAGAATCGATCGCCATATGTAGCGTTAAGATCAGTGTGTATAGGCCCATGTTATCAAATTACTGTGAATGCAAGCAGACATCCATGACCAAATGATAATGATGTGTTACTATATAGCACTTGCGCTTAAGCGCTTTATATAGAAAAAATATACACCCGATATCATCCAACCTGTGTCGGTACTCATTTATTGACCTCAGAAGGAAGAAAGGCTGAGTTGAGGTGTTTAAGAAGAGACTAAATCAGTAACTCACCCCCTGAAGTGTGCCTGAAATAAACCTTTAATGAGTCTAGCAATTATTGTACAGAATTCCAGAAAGACACATTATTTGGTTTCCTATTCTTTCTTATTTAGGGTCAGTGCTGAAAGTGTTAGACTTGTGGCACTCCTGTTCTTATTTTTCTTATTTTTTTTAAAGGGCCTGAACACGAAAGCCAGTCACTCCAGGAGCTTGCATTACAAAAAACGAAAAAAAAAACGATTTTTTTTTTTTACATTTTTTTTACAGAGGTCGCAAGGGAGACCACAGAGGTCGCAAGGGAAACCTCAGAGGTCGCAGTTGCGACCTCTGGCGACCCCCAAATGACATCCCTGTGTGGAGGTGTGTTCAGAGTTATTGTAAACATACCCTGCTACCGAGCAGACATCCACCCAAGAACAATCTATTTGGTGGAGAAGACATTGAAGGTATTGTTCTAAGGTTTGATTGGTTCTCTCAGTTTGACCATCAGTTTGTGGGTGGTGGCTAATAGATAAACGTACTTCAACTTTAGCCAACTCACAACATTTCCTCCAGAATTGGGAGACAAATTGACTCCCCCTATCAGAGATCACTGTTGATGGAAATCCATGAAGGCATACAATTTGTTCTAGGAAAACTTTTGGTAAAACTGATGACGTGGGAAGTCCCTTGAGGGCAATGAAATGAGCCCTTTTGGAAAACAAATCCACCACTACAAGCATTGTATTATAACCCGAACTGTAGAGGTGGTCCCAAATAAGGCTTGCACTCCCATCGCCCATTTCGAAGTACCAGGAACATTCACACCAAAATACATGATGTATGATGAGCAAATAAACCAGCAGAGAGCCACAGTAGGGCTCTGCCCAGTACCTATCAGGAGAACAACACCTGTTGAAATACCAATACCCAGAAAACCATGGACAGTAAGGTATCCATTGAGGAAACCCTACCAGCAAATAAAACGAGATGAAGATAGCCTAAACACTGTCCCAGAAGAAACCTAAAAGGCCTTAATGGAAGACGAATGGTGACGTCACGAGGGCCCGGACTAATGTGCAGAACCAAAAAATGACACACAGACACGAAACGCCATGAATAAGGATATTGTGAACCTAGAAGGAGAGACGATGTTGAAATATAAAGAAACTTAGGCTGTAAAGCAGGATGAAGTCATTCAACCAGCTAACGCCTGTACATGTGGTTGAAACCGCAAGAAAGCTAAGAAAACAGTGCGGCTTGCTATGCTTAGTAGAAGATAGACCGCGGCAAGTGCCACCTATTTATATCTACCTCAATGAAGCGCATTATATAAGTGCAAGTCCACTTTACACAAAAGCAGAATCAACTCAGGTTACTCGAGGCCAAACAGGACAGGATTCGTATTCCAGCTAAAACGAGAAGAGATGGCTGAATCGAAACTCAGCAGAGGCAACGTGCACCAGGAAAGAGCCAAGGTCAGACCAATAGAAGGAGCGAACAGTAGCTTTGCGGAATCGAAACTTAAGAACAGAATAGCCTATCTTAGGAAGGCCGAGATAAGGAGGCGTAGGCTGGTGGCGAGCCGAATAAGAACTAAATGCACAAATTGAGGGAAACTAGGCAGATTTGCGGTGTGAGTAGCACGTGACCATCCGAGCAAGAAGAGGGACGGGTCCACACCAACCCCTGGCAGTCGCCCAGACAGAGATATCATAACTTTTCCTGACAAGAAGATACAGTTTCGAGGCCAACCACAGCCAACTAATTGACACATAGCCACTAAAGTAATGATTGATTGAAGGAAGGCCGGGTGAATCGTGGGGCACCCTGCACCTGGCTGACCATTCTGCATACTGCTAAGTAAAGTGGAGATTTATGCATGGGGTTGAAGCCAACCCAATCACAATGGACCAAATAATCTAGGGTCCTATAGATAGTAGAACCAATGGAACGTCGTACTCTTAGTGACGTCTACAAGAATAATGTTAGAAGGAAGGGCTTAGAAGCCCACCTGATAGTGTTTATCCAATCCTCTCACTCCGTTACCATACACAGATATAGTACCTATATTAAAGTACCTTTTCCTAACTAATGGAATTGCATGTTAACTTTTGAGTGTTACACGTCAATGATGATGAGTTTTGAGTATAAATGTTACTGTTTGTATGAAGTTTGAGGGAGTTGAAGCGAGATGGACTATCGCATCACTGTTGATTTCCATGTTTCCCCGTTTTTTGTACTTGTCATTAAACGGACTCCCCTTTGCCAAACCATTGAGTTGTCCTTATTGAATGGTGTTGGAGTAGAAAACCAGCACCCCAGCCATCTCAAAGGTGCAGCTATCTTGTCTTAAAGTACTCTTGACCAAACCCTGACTCTATGAGCTGGCCGGGGGTCTCCCCAGAACACTTGGTAGCAGAGATTTGATGATTACACGACAATCGATTATTGACTAAAGTAAGACACCAATTGACCGTCTACATAAAGTAACTCTAGATCTTCGGCAATATCACGAGTCCTTTGCCATTCGCCGAGTAGACCGTGAAGCTCCCCGTAGAAAATGGTAGCCTAAGAAGAATCTGTAGAAAGGGCCTGAAGGGACCCGTTTTCCCCATACATCCCTTCCCATTCCTACGGGCAGCTGAGCGAGCGAAAAGCTGAAGGAGACGGAAACAAAGGCAGTGATCCCGAGGGTCCGGAGACGAACCATGCGAGTGGTGAGTGAAGCAAATAATTGAATACTTTGGCAAATAGTGCATGCCTTAGAACAAGCAAAGGGAAAAGGTAACGGAGGGAGGAGGAAAAAACAACATATAGTTAGAAGTAGAGAAGACTGTATACATATAAGGGGATAATGACTCGAGAGTAATAAAAGTAAAAGAGAAGTTACTGGGGTAGAAACCCAAGAAGAGAGAGGTTACCGGGGCAGACACCTGAGAAGTGAGAGGATTCGCCTTATTCCTGCGCTTTAAATATAGCGGCTAGAAGAAACGTGTGCCCAGAGTCCCACATAATGGGGAACAATTAGACTACTACAACGTTTAAGACGTTGTGAAAGGGGTACATTTACACTACATGAAGAGGTAATGATTAGAGGCAGAGATTTCTGTGTCCAGCTGGTGTCCATCTAGTCTGTCAAGCATCTGTCTTACATGTTTCTTTGTTGTGACGTCATACATATTGGAATTTTTTGGAGAGAACTGTTTTAAAAATTTCGTGCGATTTGATAGCTGAGACAAAATCGCACATGAATTGATGTTTTTTGAACAAATCAGAAGATATAAAAAAATTTAGAAAATTTGGATTGGAGCTTGCAATATTTGGTGCTCGCTCATATTGTTAAAAGCTGTTTAAACCATACAAAAGCATTGCCTAGTGTTATATAAGAGGAAAGGGAACAGATTTAAGCATGGAAGACATAACTCCATTGGCACACTTAAGGAAACAGTTGCCAAAGCACGCACCCAAACTAAAGAAATATAGTACCGAGTGGGTTAAAGGTACCGCCCACAAGATGTTTATGCCATGGCCACAAAAGGGGTCTTTATCTAAAGCCGTCTTAGAGCATGTGATGACATATTTGCACGCCACATATACAGACAAGAAGTTAGAAAAACGCTTTGCTGTTCTCGAGTTGTGGAAAATGTATGAACATGGAAAGAAGGAAGAGCCACCAACAGATTGGATACTTAATGTATGCACCGAGCGGGGTGTGAGGCCTACCGTGCCACCTGCCCACCCGAAGCGAAAGTAAGAATGAGGGATTATGCCCGTTGAGGGAACTTAAAGCAGCCACGGGGTACAGTAACCCCGCATATGAATCACCTACACATAGTAGTGACGAAAATCAAGGGAAGGATAAGGACAAGAATATTACCTCCACAGTCCCAAGGGAGAAGGGGAGATGCAATGATGAAAGAAAGGATCAGGCACAGGCGAGTGCATCTCTCAACAAAGAGAGAGAAGGGAAGAGATGGAAAGGAAGCGAAGACAGAACTGACGAGATAGCATTCGCAAAAGACGAATGGATGGGAGGACAAATTTTGTTAAAACTCGATGGGAAAGGTATTGATGACGCGAAACAAAAGGAGAGGTAAGATGGGACACAGAAGAAGGAGAAGCAAAGGGAGTTAAGAGACAAAAGGATAAGAAGGAAAGACAGACAAAGGCAAGAACAGCTATAGCGCGAAGAGCAAGAGAGACAGCTCGATCGCAACCCAAGAGCAGCCTATGATCAAGACAGACAGAAACAGCAAAGGTTAGAAGAAGAGCAAAGGGTACTTGAAAAAAGGATAAGGAGACGAAGAGATGAGGAAATTCGAAAAGCAGATGCACGTAGAAATGAAAAGAGAAAAGAAGAATATAGGGTCAGAGAAGAGGCGAGTAAGCGCAAGGAATTTGATGACGATATAGAATGTAAGTGAAGACAAAGAGCCTGCGATCTTGAATATCTGGGGAGAGAGGTTAAAAAGCCCGCTCCAGTAGTAGATTGGGGAGACATTGAAGAATTATTTCCTGCGTACGATCCAGTACCAGGCACGTCTAGGGCAAATATTGAAGATGACTTCAACACCAGAAGCTTCGGAGAAACGATCGATAGAATATATGATGAAATGGGGCTAGAACAAATACCCCAAGGGGAGGGGGAAGATGAGAGCCTGGAAAGCACTCAGCTGTATGACACTGAAGATGTCACCCGAAGTAGTGGGAATAGGGAACTATCCCTAGATAGATTAGAAATCAGTAGAAACAATAAAGACACAAGAAGTTGTGTGAATTGGGGACAGACAATGTCCGACTCCGAAAGGGAGGAGCGTGAGGAAAATGAAGAAGGGAGGCAAAATGAAAGACGACTCCCAAGAGAAAAAGGAGTAAGGTGGTCAGACAATAGCAAACCTATACCGAGAACATCAGAGTCCGCCATGCAGCCTGACCGATAGGAAAAAGTATCTCACAGTCCTCTGACTGTGAGATACTTTTTCCTATCGGGGGTGTCTTCACCCCACTATGTGGACAAACTAAGGACATTACCAGGTAGACAACGATGCAGGAATATTACCCCTGCAATAGACAGGAGAACAATGAGAGAAGAGAGAGAGGGTTACACATTCCAATTTCCGTTACTCGAGAAGGGGGAATAAGACCACAACATATTCCTTGGCCACACATGGATCGAGAACATTTGAAAAACAAGCTTCCAATGCTGACATCGGGAGCCAGAAAATGGATACATGAGTTAGAAAAAATGACAGGAGGCAACACGCTAGCTATAGGGTACGTCCAAGGTCTCCTGATTGCCATACTTGGTGAGAGAGCAGACGATGTGTGGGCACAAGCTGGCTACCCTGGTGTAACCACAATTAATACTTTGCATGACAGAGCACCATTTAACAATTGTAGAGCCGCAGTATGGAAAGTGCTATGAGTACTTTACCCAGATACTTCTGATATGGGAGCTATAATGACTCGAAAAATGAAGGAGTCTGAAGATCCGTTAATTTATATACAGAATTTCCAAGACACATGGGTGCTCGAGACTCATTAATCGTGGACGAAATCTATACCTGTATTTTTCCATATCCTGTGCCAAGGGCTACCAGAGCCAGTGCAGAAACAACTCAAGAAATTGGTGGGAATCAAAGCCAAACCTTGGGCTGAAATACAGTTGAACATCGCACATTATTGTAGACTGTTGCAAGAAAAGAATCGAAAAAAAGGAAGCAACTCGTAAGGGTGAGGAGGCGAAATTGATGCAAAATAAATTGTCAAAGTATGCTCTTGAGGGAGCCATGATAACGAGCGCATCTGCACCAAGCATGCAGCAGGTGGCGAGTCCGCAGCAGAATAATCAGGGCAATACGGGATTTTATCCAAGGGGAAGAGGATTTAGGGGAAGAGGATGGCAGAGCAATCAGGGAGGTTTCCAAAACAACCAAGGAGGCTTACAAAATATGAAAAATGGTAACCAAGATATGTCAAATGGGCAAATGATCCAACCACCGCCAGTTTGTTGGCTGTGTGGAATGACAGGGCATTTGGCACGCACATGCAGAAGTCAAGGCATGATGCAGAACGGCCAAGGAACAGGAGCAGGAATGACAAATCCACCTGCAGCTTTACAGCAGGGTGGTGCACAGAATCACACGGTGCAACAACAAGCACAAGGAGCGCAGCGAGGGGTGCAACCGGAAACCATGGGGAATTTTCCACAAGGACAATCCCAACAGGCACTGCAGCAACTATCACAGACCATGAACCCTGGAATGGGAGGTAACGATGGGAATGGGGGAAATCCACCAGCACACAGTGGGCCGAATTTATATATAAGCTAGGACAGCTCACTGGGAACCCTGATGTGTTCTATCCTATCAGTGACACCAGACCCTCACAGGGAACCCAGGGTGGATGTCATCATAGGGGATGAAGAATATTTCTTCCTAGTTGACACGGGTGCAACACGCTCGTGCATACGTGAAGGCAAATTTTCCTTGTCTGGCGAGGCCATAGATACTCAGAGTTTTACAGGGGCGACTAGTCTAGTTCCCTTTACAAAGGCACTTCAAGTCTCTATAGGAGATTGCGAAATGAATGTACCTCTATTATATTCTCGACAGACCCCAGTAAATATTTTGGGTCGAGACTTAATGACAAAGTTGAACATGAAAATCTCGTTCACGGAGGAGGGCACAGTATGTTCCACTCCAGGAATGCACTATTCAAATGTATGCAAAATGGTTAGAGCATACGCAGGACACACAGCCATGAGGGCCATACCATTAGAGCCAGAAATCTTCGCATATGGCATGCGTGTGCTTATGGCCGGTTTAACAGGCCTTGCAGACATGATCATGAGAACCCCTGATGAGTTCCTGTTCAGACCCAGAATACCTATGCATGAGGAGAAGGGACAAGTATTTCTCTTGATGGTACACACTGCTGCAATACGAGGGAAAGTGGTCTTGGCTGACCGTTACGATGACGAGAGCAGCCAATGGTGCGCGATAATTGCCATTGAAGAAGGATATCAAGTGACTGACTTCACCAATGACGATCTGTTTGAAGAACAAGCAGAAATGGGAGAGACAATGGTGGAAGTGAGTCTAACCTTTTGGGTAAAGATGATTAAAAGAGAAGTACCACAGAGAATGATGTTTGCGCTAAAACGTCCTGAATATTTTGATGACGATTTAGCTAAGGTGCCTGTCTCAGTGTGGACTACAGGGCCCTATGACGTGGGTCTCTTGAAGGGGGTTAGAGAAGTAAGGGTTAAACTGAAACCAGGAGCAATTCTACCAAGAGCCTGACAATATCCCATGTCCAGAGAGGCAGATGAGGGGATTTTCAAGACAATTTCTGCCATGATGGACCAGGGTATCTTAGTGACGTCAAAGACACCATGTAATACGTCAGTGTATCCTGTGAAAAAAAGTAAAGGGGGGTCATGGAGGCTAGTACATGACCTAAGGCCAATAAACGATACTGTTGAGGCCGAGTTCCCTCTAACCCATCTACAATCCTATGTAATATACGCGTCGAAGCAAAGTATTTCATGGTGATTGACTTGAAAAATTCATTTTTCTCAATCCCCTTGCACTGAGACTCACAAGATCTGACGTCATTCCCGTTCAGACAGATGTGTCTGAAAAGCACGGGGCTGCCACAGAGGTACTGTGAGTCTCCTTCTATTTTCAATAGAGTCCTGCAGATGGACTTAAGCAATATTGCATTAAAACGTGTTGTCCTGCAGTATGTGGATGACATCTTAATCTGCAGTACAAGAGAAGAGCAATGCAGGCACGATTCTGTTCAGCTACTGACTATACTGGCTGAGAAAGGGTATAAGGTTGACAAGGAAAAGTTACAATATTGTCAACAGGAAGTGCTCTACATAGGCCAGTTGATCTCACATGAAGGAAAGAAAGAGACCCCAGAAAGGGCTGAAGGCATTTTGAACATGGCTAAGCCGCACACAATAAAGCATATAGAGAGCTTTTTAGGTCTATGCAACTATGTCAGGGCATGGGTCTTTGACTACAGCTCTTACACTAAGCCTTTACTTCAGGCTCTAAAGAAGGCCCAAGTGACGAAAGAAAAGATCGAATGGTCTGAGACCTTGGAGAAAGGGTTTGCTGAACTCAAAAGAGCTATTTGCACAGATCCAGTTCTAGGGATCCCCAATTATGCAGGGGAATTTGACCTGTTTTGACACACAAATGGCAGCATTATCACGGCAGTACTTGCTCAAAGAACCTCATGGGCTACAAGCCCCTGGCTTATTACAGCAGGAATCTGGACCCAGTAATGAGAGGCCACTTCCCATGCGAACAAAGTTTAGCTGCCGCAGCGTTCGCCATAGAGAAGGCGACAACCATTGTAATGGGATGCTCAATGACATTGTACGTCGAGCACTCGCTGTTCGCTATTTTAGAGAAACCTAAAGGCACATTGACATCTCAGAGAGCTTCTGCTTATGAAGTGATCATATTGAATCCCTCAATAAAAATTGTCCGATGTAAAATAGTGAACCCAGCCATGTTCATAGCAGAGCCAGTCACTGAGGGAGAGCCCATACATGACTGTGCAAATTATGAAGAATTCTATGATGAAATCCCCAGGGTAAAGGAAAATGCCTTGGCAAGAGGGGAGATCGTCTTTATTGATGGGCCTTCAAGGATCGATCAAAATGATGGACAAAGATACACAGGCGTCGCTGTAATGAAACATATAGCAAACAGGGAATTTCGAGTACTTATTAGTGTGCAAATACCACCCCATTACTCAGCACAGGCTGCAGAATTATTGGCATTGATACTCGCCATTGAGAATCACACAGACCAGGAAGTAAAGGTGTACAGTGACTCCGCCTATGTGACGTCAACAGTACATGCAGGTTTAGCGCGCTGGAAAAGGAGGGACTACCTATTGGGCAGGCTGATTAAGGCACTAGAGCTCCCAGTGGGCATAGCGGTCGTGAAATGCTCCACCCACACGAAAGGGACAGATTTTATCTCACGAGGAAACCAAGCAGCAGACACGGAGGCCAAGCGTATGGCATCCAAAAGTGAGACGATTATGGAAGTGGAAGTCGTCTGTACCAATAAAAGGATGTTGGTTGCACGAACAACAACTGAAGCCTATGATAGCCTTAGGCAAACGCAGCTAATGGAACTGCAAGGGGAGGCACCACAGGAAGAGAAAAAACGGTGGAAACGTCGAGGGTGTTCTTTAAACCCCTATGACAGCTTGTGGTGACAAGACAGCACTGGTAAACCAGTAATGCCTGTAGCCCTATTCAAAATAGCGCTGGAGCAGTTACATTACCCAGCGCATATGACAAAGGAGAATCTAGCAGCAACGCTCGTGGAAGACTGGTTCATACCGAATTTAGCTGAGCATGTTGCATTCTTTATGGTGAACTGCATAATCTGCCAGCAATTCACCGCTTGGCACACACTAAAAGTTATTAGAGGAGTCATCCCCAGGCCAAATGAGCCTTTTCAGCACTTGCATGTCGATGTCATGATGCCTACCTCCAAGGAGCCAGGTCCGACCCAGCAACCCCAGAGGCAGACATCATTTCCCCCAGGGGAGTGCCAGCGGGCCCAAGCTGGGGCCCTTTGGACGCAGTCCTGGCGCCTTAGGCGCCAGGCTCATGTTGGACCTCTGTCCTGGCGCCTTAGGTGCCAGGCTCATAAAGCTAGTCATGTGTTCAAGTGTTTTAATGTGCACTTACCTGACGCAGACCATGCTGCCACATCCAGGCCCTCTTGAGGCCTGAATGGAACTACTTTACCTGTCGGACTACTTTCCACCCGGGTGTGGTCGGGGAAGGATACATACCTGATCGGAGGAAGGATACACACTTGGAACTTCTTCCAAAGCTATTTAAACCACACCCGATCAGCAACTCACGCTTCGCATTGTTCTGCTCCTCGCAGCTGGACGCTCACCGTGTCAGCTCCTGCATCTGGACCTCAGCCACGCCTGTCAGTATCCTGGGTCACCTGCAAAGGGAGACAAAAGACCTTACCTGCTAAATCAGCACCACGGAGACATCACACCGACGATCCTGAAAAGGAAGACATCATTTTAAAAGCATTTCGCTACGATCGCTGCAGCGCTGCATTTCACTCACCTATCCTGGACGCCACCATCTTCAGCAGCGATCATCCGGATCCACAGCCACTTCCCAGAGCCTAGAGAGAAAAAGACAAGAACAAGGTGAGAGAAGGAAGGGAATAGGAAAAGCTCAGTTTCCTTCTAAGTCTTACCTGTTGGGTCATTCCCATTTCATTTCGGGTCTTGCCGCTTCCAGGCATTTTCCGGACCCCGGCCCCTATGGGGAAAAAAGACAAAGACATTGAATGAGCGAATGCAAAGACATTACCCGAGCGCTCATCCAGAACTTACCTGTCATTTACTGGAACTGCACGTTTCACTTCGGGTCGGCGCCATATCTCCGGCATTCCGAACCCCGGCCCCTAAGGGGAAAAAAGACAATGAACATTATTATTAAGCTTGGACTTTTGAACTTGCAACAGAACTTTTACAGAGCCTTACCTGATTAGTCAAGCTTACCTGAACTCCCATCAATCCTCAAACCAGTGAAGTAACTGGGTTTCAACGCGCCCCTGCATCAGAAGCAGGATGGAGAGCTCACCCTTCCTGACCCTAAAGTGAGACTTCACGGGGAATCGTGGAAGGGTATCGTGGAGGGTTGGAAGAGAGTGGAAGGCTTGAGCATAACTCAGTCAGTAGGTAATACTCCCTTTTCACGCACAGGGGAATATTCCTGCGAGCCGGAGAAGCCAGAGTAGAGGGGCCCTTCCTGTCCATCTTCAGAGTCCTGCGCTTCACCATTGAAGAAGCATCAGCACTCGAAGCCAGACCTGCGCCTCCGTGGGAATCAGGTGAGCGTTACAGTCGATTACGTTGACATGATTCAAGTATGTAACGGGTACAGATACATAATTGTTATGGTGTGTCCATTCTCTAGATTGATAGAGGCAGGTCCATGTGAACACCCAAACTCTACCTGCGCAGCCAAATTTTGAGTAAGGGGAGTGTTCCCAAGGTGGGAGGTGTGCGAAGTAATGAGATCAGATAATGGCCCTCACTTTGTTAATTCAATATTTGAACAGATTAACTTGCTGCTTGGTATAAAGCACAAGTTCTCGTCGGCTTATCATCCGCAAGGTAATGGGATCTCTGAGAAGCTCAACGGCTTGTTGAAGGAGAGAATAGCCAAGTTGAAGCTTACTCTAAGAAAGGGATGGTTGCACTGCCTTCCACTGGCACTGAATGCAAATCGGAACCAACCCGGCTCCGACCATCATTTTACGCCACACGCGATAGCCACAGGACGAAGAATGAGAACTCCCCTAACACCCCGAGATAGAGCTAGATGTGATGCCCAGTCAACAGGAGAGGTTTTAGGGTCTGAAATGCAAAACTATCTGAACTGCATGACATTTTGCCTTACTGTAATTTCAGACCAGCTGAAGCAACGACGAAAAGGGTGCAGCGCAGCACAGAACACAGAAGGAGACATCGCATCAAACTCAGTTCAAGGTCTACGTGTTCCACTCGTCTTCCCTGGAGACACCGTCCTTGTGAAGAACCATACAAGGGAAAGGTGGGACGAGCCCAGATTCAATGGTCCTTTTATCGTAGAGGACTGCACTCTGTCTGCTGTGAAGCTACAGGGCAGGAGACCGTGGATTTTTCTCAGTGATATCAAACCCTACATCGGAGAAGGTCCCCTGCCTGCACCCCAAGGAGAGGGATCAACGAGCGAGGGGGAAGAACCACAGCACGTGCAGACGAGATCCATGACGAGGAAGAAGGACGCATGACCATCAAAGTAAAGACAAAGAACTTTTTGCAAGTTGTGGCTTACATTTGACACTTCTTCTAAGCAAAAAAGGGGATAAGGACATAACAAACAGACACTCTGTGCATCCTAGTTGCAGGGTGAAGAAGAAACGTGCACTCATAAACCACACTATAATCTGTTCACTTTGAACTTTGAACTGAGGCACATTTAAGCCTAAATGAGAAAAGAATATGCCAAATTTTGACAGAGGACACTTACAGTGGAAGCAAACACAGTATCCCGACTTGTTTCGCACTGAAACCCAGTTCGGAATCACTTATGGTGTCCCACAGTAGAGACATCACAAAGGACCTAGTCACCTATTTCGACTTAGTACTGAAGTCATACCCGTCACTGGTAGGGAGGCTCATCAGTGTCACAGACTTTTTACAAGATCCTGAAAACAAAAAGACAATAAGACAACTCCTCTCTGTCATTGCCGAACAACGTATCCTACTCCCTGAGTACAGTGAGAAAGAATCAAATGTTCTCAACACAGGCGGAAATAAATGAGCTTGTCAACACACTGTTCTTTCGCATAAGCGAGGACTGTCCAACTCTTATTGGAAGAACGACAGACACACTCACATTTCTTCGAGATCCAGCAAACACTGAACATTTAGCCATCTTTTAAATAAGATCAGAATTCTGGTCCCACTCCATGAGAGCGGACAGTGCAGACATTGTTTACATCAAGGAAGAAACATATAATTCTGAACCCAGCAAGAAAGGACAGATGTCCATGTCACCAGAAGACAGCAGATTGGCACACAATGTCCTCTTTCACCTAGTCACTGACTTTCCAGAGCTAGTGGGGAGACCTATCGATGTTGAAGTCCTCACGTTCATCAGAGATCCAGTTAATGTCGCACAGATGGGAATGCTCCTGCATGGAATCATATTCCAAGTGGAACTTTCCAACCATCAGAGAAACTATCTGAGGAGATTCTAAGAAAGCCTTCCGCCGAGGGATAGATCGAGGGAGCAGAGTCAAGAACTTCATTTGTTATATTTGTTGTCATTTTTTCCCTATTTCTTCATACTGATCAGTGCCGAATATGTCCTCAGGACTGAAGCAGATTCGAGGAGTGGACTGGGAGCTTACTCACTTTGAATATGCACAGTAAAGGAACTCACTGAAACGTTATTTTATTTGATTTTTTCTTCCCATAGTCTAGCAAAGGAACTGCATCCTGAAATAAGAAACAATTTGTCACTCACAAGAGGGGGGATACCTGTGAAGTATCTGACACTTTTGACACAGAACTCGAAAGACGATATTGGGTGAAAGAAAAAGTAACAGTGACATTTGTTGAATGATTAAGATGGGGGTCCAGAGTAGCAACCTGGTCCTCCCACAAGAAAAGAGGCGCCCTCGCTTCTCTGGAAGGAAATGCTGTCGCCTAAAGCATAGAACCATAATGTACTTATTCATCATATTTGTCATTATTTTTCTGTCATTAACGATCAGAACCGCAATCTTTGTTGGTGCACGAGGCGTTCCAATTTCAGTGCACCCACTTGATGATACACGGATGAAACCAACAAAAGCACCCAGACCTTATATAGTCATTCCAGTCCCTAGGAGATCTGACGGTGGAGTGAATGAACTCGAAATGAATGTGATTAGCAATGATGCACACACACGTGAGGTAACAAATGAAAAGAAAAGAAATCACTAACAACTACACGTACACAAACACTGAATGCACATGAAACACGCCTAGTGTCAATGACCGCAGAACCTCGAACCAAAGCAGTAGAGAAGCAGAGACTGCCTGCCACAAAAACCTTCACAACAGATATTGTAAGAAAACAAGAAGAATTAAGAAAAAAACCAACAGAAGCAGTCATATTAGAAACTCTTGAGAGAACAAAAGCCAACTCGGAGAAACTTTCTGCAAAGACACAAATGATAGTAGACTTATTATTCCCGCACATAGCCAGAGCAAGGAAACTACAAGAGGAAATGAAGAACAAAACAGCAGAGACTGTATTGCCAAGCACACATGTCCTAACACAAGGGACAAGTACCAGGTCTACAATACAGCCATACACCGGACCGGCGTCAGGCTGGTTGGCATGGGCATTTGCACGCAGCAGAGCAAAGATACATGAGGACCAGGAAAGAGCTGCCAGACTCTTGTCCACTTAAATGGCGCAGATAAGGAGACCTGCACCATGGACCGGGATACCTGAAAATCCTCCAGCAAGAAAAAGCCATATCGATTTGTATTTGTATTTATTTATTTATAAAGCGCAGCCAGGCCCGGGGGCATAAGGGCGCATAAAATTAGATCTGGTTACAGTTACAATTAACACATTCAACAAAGGTTACGTTACAGTTACAGATAGGTACAAACATAGTATTGCAAGTGCGTAGATATACATTAAATTACAAGGTGTGTCAGCGAAAGTCAAGAGGTTAGGCTGTCATAGCGTCCAAATGATGAAGCCAGCACTTAATGTTGTGTTTGAACAGGTTGAATGAGGATTCTGCTTGCAAGGAAGCAGGGATAGTGTTCCATAACTTGGAAGCTTGTACAGGGAAGCTAGCTCCACCCGAGTTATGAAGTTTGAATCTCGGTATGGTCATGGTGTTAGTTTGTGCTGCTCTGAGTGGTCTTAAGGAGGTGTGGGGTGTAAGCTGGTTCGTAAGGTATGCTGGCGCAAGGTTGGCCCTGGCTTTGTGTATAAGGGCCAGCGTTTTAATGGATATTCTGTGTTCGACAGGGAGCCAGCGTAGTTTACGTCTGGTCTCAGATATATGTGCCTTTTTGGGAATGTTGAGGGCAGCCCTGATGGCATTGTTTTGGACAACTTGCAATTTGTTGATATTTTTGTGACTAGTGCCCAAGTAAAGAGCGTTACAGTAGTCTATTTTGGATGGGACTAATGCTCGGGCAAGAGTAATGCAATTGGGTGCGGAGATAAACGGTCTACATGCAGTGATCAGCTTGCAGGTGTATGCAGCTGATGATGCTACTGCATTGGTTTGTTTGGAGAAGGATAAGGTGGCATCGATGTAGATACCAAGGGTTTTAGTGTCATTTGACACTGGGATAAGATTGCCATCAATGGTAAAGGCTTTGAATGAGGGGTTAAGATTTTTGAGTTTGGCATGAGTGCCCAAGATGATCAACTCGTTTTTTTCGTCATTGAGACACAGTCCATGGTGTGCCATCCAAGCTTGTATTACAGAGTAGATTTCATTAAGGGTGGTGCTGTCAGTTTCGTAATCACCCGTGATGGGAATGAGTATCTGTGTGTCATCAGCGTAATTGGTATACGTGACACCCAGATAATCAAGGATATTGAACAGGGGTTTTGTGAATACATTATAAAGTGTCGGGGACACGCAGGAGCCTTGCGGGACTCCACAGGGTACTGGTGAAGGTTCGGCAGAATCTGTTGGAGAGAAGACCCTCATGGTTCTGTTCGCCAGGAAGGAACTAATCCAAGCCGTGGCTGCGTCTGAAAAGTGTGCTGCAGATTTCAAATGGTGACAGAGTGTTTGGTGATTGACCAGGTCGAAAGCAGCTGACAGGTCCAGCAGTAAGAGGAGTGCGAGTTTGCCATTGTCTTTCAGGATTTGGATCTGGGTAGTAAGGTCTATTAATGCAGTTTCCGTGCCGTGTCTTGGTCGGAAGCCTGATTGCCTGAGTCCTAGGAGGTTGTTTGATTCTAAGTAGGCCTGTATTTGTAAATAGGCTGCTCTGTCTAATATTTTTAATAAGAACGGTACAGTAGTTATCGGCCTATAGTTAGACGGGTTGGTTGGGTCAAGAGTCGGTTTTTTGATAAGTGGAATGACCCAAGGGTCTTTAAGGTTGTCAGGTACTATTCCAGATTTGAAGGAGGCATTGATGAGGTTGGTAATGAATGGTGCCAGGTCGTGAGCTGCCGCTTTGATTATCGGGGCAGCGCAGGCATCACCTTGGCAGTTTGAAGGTTTAAGTTTCCTGATGATGTTTTCTACTTCCCAGATTGCAAGGGGTGAAAAGCTGAAAGGTTTGCAGGTTGATTTAAAGGTAGATGGTTTGTTCGGTATTTTATAGTCCGCGTCCGCTAGTAGTAAGGATTTTTTAGCGTTGATTTTGGTTTGAAGGCGAGCTATTTTGTCTAATAATGCCTTCTGAGATGCATTCAGGGATGTAGTTATAGCCAACTATAGGAAAACACTAAGAATCAAGAGAAGCATGCATGAAGATGACAATGAACGAAACGATTACTTGGACAGCACAGCACATCTGGGAAACAACATTTGGTACCAGCACATGAAAGTAGTTGGAAGACGAAATTCAGAAGGAGAATGCTTTGTTTGTGCACTTCTACCGTACAGCATGGGGAAGTCCAAGATCTTCGTAGCTGTAGAAATTGATGTCCCGACAGCACACTGTCTCTCACACGTAGCGATGTGCAAGACCAGAGGCCAGTTCATGGGAATTTACGCCTTATTGATATGGGCAACTGAAACAGCTTATCCCGATGAAGTTGATTATGTCCAGGACATTAAGACGAGAAATAGAGCTCATACTAGGAATCATGTGATCAGGTACGAGAAACCTGAAGTTAAAGGAGCAGGAATAAGATGGGAAGTAAACCCGAGACTAAATATCTAAGGGAAAACTCCAGAAGAGGCTCAAATTTGAAAAAAACAGAGGCCAAATGCAGATTTGGGGAACAGTACTTTCACCAAACGCAAGGGAGCAAGGAGTAGTGATATGCCGAGCATGGATGGACCTTGGGGCCTGCAAGGAGGCAATTGAGAACTCACAAAGACTGTGCAAACCAGTATGGCCAAAACTTGCAAAGCTGCTGACATGGGTCGAAGACAGAGGAGGACCCTTGCACCTAGTGCCACTAGAAAGCCTGAAATTGTGCTTTAGGAACAATGGCACAAGGAAGATGGAAGAGAATCAGAACTGTGGACGAATCTTTGACTCTCCAGGAATGGTACATGGAACCGCAGTAATTATGGATTATTATTGGGCATGCGGATCCAAGGCATACCTCAGACTGCCGAAAAACTGGGGAGGCATATGCACAATAGTGAATGCCCACATTCCAGTATTAGTGATCCCTAAAAGCGACCTGAACATTGACAGTTTCCCGAAAGCAGACGCTCACCTGAGTAAGAAGAGATCTGTGGAACTGATAACTCGAATGAAGAGAGAAAATTACTTCTCTGCCAAATCAGAAGAAGCATTTCATGCAATCCCATATGAACACAGGCTGTTCACCCTTACCTCATCAGTATTCACAACGATTTTTATGCCAAGAATCCAAGTTGGACTAAACACTAAAGGGTTGCAGATAACCAGATGGGAATTGCTACAGACAATCAACACAACCATAAAAGGATTCAATGCAATTAAGGAGGAGTTAAGAGCAATCTGACTGATGAATCTCCAGAACAGATATGTCCTTGACATGATCACAGCTATGGATGGAGGAGTTTGTGCAAAAATTGGAGAATCATGTTGCACATTTATACCTTCTCACGGCAAAGAAAATGGAACTTTAACGGAAGCCATAGGAATGCTGACAAAGCTACAGAATCAGATGATCAATGAAACCGACGAAGTTGATGATGACAGCTAGTTTGGATCACTGTTTTCATGGGTCCCAGAGTGGATGGCAGACATATTCAAGTTTCTGGGAGCCCTGCTTTTGATGATATTACAAAAATGTTGTGTCATCAAGATAATAATCTTGCAATGCCAGACAACTGCAAAGAAAGCCATAGGGATGAAGATCATGATTGATGTCAAGCCAGGATGGAGGCATAGAGATCTCACTGATGATGAAATAAGAGACTTTGTGAAGGCCAGCGAGCATGCACCAGAAGGTACAAAGTTTCTTTATCCCAGAAAGCGCAGAAATTATGAGGGAAAATGGATTTACTGCAGCCCAAATGGACAATGCCAATTAATGATATGGAATAAAGATGAACATGTAAGAACAGCCGGAAGCCTAAAAGGAGTAATAAAAATATGGACTCCAAAGACACACTTCTTCAAACCATCATGTACAAACCCAGAAGAGGAAGAAGGAATGAACCCAGACAATGAAGTGAAGATGAATACAGAGGAACCAAGTAAGATGAATCCAAAGGAGGAAGCGGAAGTGTTCGATGAATCGCCCAGAGGAGGGAGTGTAGAGGAGGTCCCAAATAAGGCTTGCACTCCCATCGCCCATTTCGAAGTACCAGGAACATTCACACCAAAATATGTGACGTATGATGAGCAAATAAAGCAGCAGAGAGCCGCAGTAGGGCTCTGCCCAGTACCTATCAGGAGAACAACACCTGTTGAAATAACGATACCCAGAAAACCATGGACAGTAAGGTATCCATTAAGGAAACCCTACCAGCAAATAAGACGCGATGAAGATAGCCTAAACACTGTCACGGAAGAAACCCAAAAGGCCTTAATGGAAGACGAATGGTGACATCACAAGGGCCGGGGCTAACATGCAGAACTAAAAAATGACACAAAGAGACGAAACGCTATGAATAAGGATATTGTAAACCTAGAAGGAGAGACGATGTTGAAATAGAAAGAAACTTAAGCTGTAAAGAAGGATGAAGTCAATCAACCAGCTAACGCCTGTACATATGCTTGAAACCGCAAGAAAGCTAAGAAAACAGTGCAGCTTGCTATGCTTACTAGAAGATAGACCGCAGCAAGCGCCACCTATACATATCTACCTCAACAAAGTGCATTATATAAGTGCGAGTCCACTTTACACAAAAGCAGAATCAACTCAGGTTACTAGAGGCCAAACAGGACAGGATTTGTATTCCAGCTAAAATGAGAAGAGATGGCTGAATCGAAACTCAGCAGAGGCAACGTGCACCTGGAAAGAGCCAAGGTCAGACCAATAGAAGGAGCGAACAGTAGCTTTGCGGAATCAAAACTTAAGAACAGAATAGCCTATATTAGGAAAGCCAAGATACGGAGGAATAGGCAGGTGGCAAGCCGAATAAGAACTAAATGCACAAATTGAGGGAAACTAGGCAGATTCACGGTGTGAGTAGCACGTGACCATCCGAGCAAGAAGAGGCACGGGTCCACACCTAACCCTGGCAGTCGCCCAGACAGAGATATCATAACTTTTCCTGGCAAGAAGATACAGTTCCTAGGCCAACCACATCCAACTAATTGACACATAGCCACTAAAGTAATGCTTGATTGAAGGAAGGCCAGGTGAATTGTGGGGCATCCTGCACGTGGCTGACCATTCTGCGTGCTGCTAAGTGAAGTGGAGATTTATGCATGGGGGTGAAGCCAACCCAATCACAATGGACCAAATAATGTAGGGTACTATAGATAGTAGAACCAATGGGACGCGTACACTTAGTGACGTCTACAACAGTAATGTTAGAAGGAAGGGCTTAGACGCCCACCTGATAGTGTTTATCCAATCCTCTCACTCCGTTACCATATACAGATATAGCACCTATATTAAAGTTACCTTTTCCTAACCAATAGAATTGCATGTTAGCTTTCAAGTGTTACACTTCAATGATGACGAGTTTTGAGTATAAATGTTACTGTTTGTATGAAGTTCGAGAGAGTTGAAGCGAGACGGCCTATTGCATCACTGTTGATTTCCATGTTTCCCCGTTTTTTGTACTTGTCATTAAACTGACTCCCCTTTGCCAAAACATTGAGTTGTCCTTATTGATAGGTGTTGGAGTAGAAAACCTGCACCCCCATCCATCTCAAAAGTGCAGCTATCTTGTCTTAAAGTACTCTGGAGCAAACCTCGACTCTATGAGCCGGCCGGGGGTCTCCCCAGTACACGAACAAGTGGGTAACTCAGTAATAAAGTCCATAGAATGGTTTGCCATTGTGCTGGTGGAACAGGTAACGGATGAAGAAGTCCTGCTGGTCTCTGCTTTGAGCTTTTGTTTTGAGTACAAATACTGCAAGTTTGGATGAAATCTATGATATCCTTGCGCCATGTTGGCCACCAAAAATGTCTTTTGATCTTGGCTGTTGTCTTAGCGATTCCTGGGCGGCCTTCTAGTGTTGCTCCATGGTAATCTGCCATGACCTTCCATTGTAGCTCCTGATTTGGTAGGTAAAGACGACTCTAGAAACAAGGTAAGCCTCCTTGAATGCAACACTTTGGTCCTTTTGACTCCAGGCCTCTAATTCTGAAGTGGTCATGCTGAGTAGAATCTGTGACATTAGGTCTTCTTCTAAAGATCGAGTGACTCCCAGCACTTTCTCTTCTGGAATTATGCTTACTGGATCCAGAGTACTTTGGACCTCATCTTTCTCTCCAATACATGACAAGGCATCCGCTTTACCATTACGTATTCCTGGACGGTAAGTTATAACAAAATCGTATTCCACAAAAAACAATGCCCAGTGGAGTTGACGGGATGATTGAGCCTTATGCATTGCGTAAATATTGCAGGTTTCGGTGGTCTGTGAGAACTGTGACAGTATATCGGGCCTCCAATAAATGGTGTCTCCATTCTTTGAAAGCGTGTTTTATTGCTAGTAATTCCCTATCTGTGATACTGTAATTTAATTCTACTTCTGAACACTTCTTTGACCAGAAGGCCACTGGATGCAGTTGTCCAGTTTCTGTATCTTTTTGGGATAATACATCTCCCATTGCAGCACTGGAAGCGTCAGTTCTACTACAAACGGTAGCTCAGGTTGTGGGTGTCTCAAAATGAGAGCAGATGTAAAATGTTTTTTCAAGGTCTGGAAAGCCTCTTCTGCTTCCTTGGTCCAGGAGAATGCTTTGTGATTTCGCAATAACAAAGTTATTGGATGGACTAGTTGGGAAAATCGTGCAACAAAGCGTCTATAAAATTGGTGAATCCTGAAAAACTTGGACTAGTTTCACTGACGTAGGGGAAGGCCAATTCAAAATTGCTTCAACTTTTCGATTATCCATTTAAATTCCCATTGGTGACAGGATGAATCCCAAAAATTCCACTAAGGTTGCATGAAATGAGCATTTCTCCAGCTTGACAAATAACTTGTGTTGCCGTAGCTTCATGAGTACTGCCCTTACATGAGTTATGTGCTCTTGGGCTGACCTTGAATAAATTAGAATGTCATCAATGTACACAACGGCACAGACATCTAGCAATTCGTGTAAAACATCATTCATAAAGTTCTGAAAAGCTTCTGGAGTGTTGCATAAGCCGAAAGTCATAACTTGATACTCGTATAAACCGTATTTTGTGGGGAAGGCAGTTTTCCATTCATCCCCTTCTTTGATTCTCACTAAGTGGTAAGCTCCTCGAAGGTGCAGTTTGGTGAAAACCTTTGCATCCTTAACTTGGTCCATTAACACTGGAATGAGTGGAAGGGGGTACCTGTTCTTAACTGTGATCTGGTTTAAGGCACGATAGTCTATGCAAGTACAAAGGTCCCCTTCCGTCTTGGGCACGAAGAACAGAGGAGACGCCATAGGGGACTAATAAAACCATTGGCTAGGTAGTTCTCCAAATTAATATTTTCTTGTTCAGTTAAAGCATAAATTCTACTACATGGGGTTTTGGAACCAGGGATTAAATCAATTTGACAATCATATGGCCGGTGTGGAGGCAACACATTGGCCTGTTCTTCTTCAAAAACTTCTTGAAAATCTTGATACTCTGGTGGAAGGGTTCCTATTAATCCTAAGGTGGGATCTTCTCTTGAAATCACTTGAACTTCCTTTCCAAAGGTTCCGCCTTGAACATAGCAGGAGTGTTTGCATTGCTCTGTAAATTCTAAGGTTCTGTTACGCTCACCTGGTATCCACGGGGACGCCCTTATGCCCTGGTTGCCGATATTCACCCTGGACATTCCCAATTCTGGACGATGCCTTCAGTGGCGGTCGGGCCTGAAAACACAGGAGGACTGGACTTAGGAAAATACTTTGTTTCCTCCCACCAGCCCCCTGGACTCAACCTGATGGCCCACTCCTCACCTTGTTATGATGTCTGGCGTGCTCTCCGTCCTGCCTTCTGTGCAGGGGCGCATAGTCTTCTGCGGGTTGAAGCGACCGAGTTAACTTCACTGGTGCTAACCCATTCAAGTGTCTTTAAGGAGGTAAGTCTGGTTATAGCAATCTTTAAATGTCCTTGCTTCGCTTTCTTGCTAATAATGTCTTTTCTTATTTGATTCCCTTAGGTGCACGGAGGTTCGGTGGGTGCACTACTTGGATCAGTCTCCTGCCAGGATGATGGACGCAGGAGCGTATGATGGATGGTAGGTTAAGAGCGAGGTGCGGCGTGGTAATGTCTTCTCTTGCTAACCTGTATTCTTTATTCCTTTTCAGGTCGCAATGGTCTTTCTGGGCGTGTGAAGATTTCCGGAGCGGAACCAGCCAAGAAATGACCAGCCAGGTGAGGATTTTGTGATTACTGCCATGAATGCCGTGAGTAACCTGTTTAACATTGTCCTTCTTTCTCTCTCCCTCCAGGTGCTTCGTTCCGGTGCGAGCGTGGTGTCCTGATGATGCTGCCAACTGGATGGAAGACCGCGAGCAGCAGGAATCGACGGATGGAAAGTTGTAGGTAAGCAGAGACTGCTAATGATGTTCTTTTGTCTCCTCTGCAGGTCCGCTATTCAAGGATCACCGGGTACTGGTCTCTGAACATGATGAGCGTCACGCTGCTGGCTGCAGAATAACGCGAAGCACATTCTGTAGCTTGGGTGCGGTTTATATAGCCCTCTGTAAAGTAGTCCAGGTAAAGTAGTCCAGGCTAGCACACCCTAAAACACTGCACCGCACAGTCGGGTTCCTAGGAACTAGACTGTATGGGTGCCTCCATGTTGGCTGCAGGCCTTCACAGGAAAAGTAGTCCCTTCAAGTCCCTTCAAAGTAAAGTCCCAATCTGAACATGAGCCTGGCGCCAGGACTGACTCCAGGAGAGTCTATGATGATAATGCAAGGCCCTTGGGGCCTCAAATGAACCCTGAGTCCTGACCCTACCTGGCATGTGACCATGCCAGTGGAGTTCTGGGACACGGGTCGTGACAGCACTCCCCCCCAAGGCCCCTCCTAAGGTGATTCTCCTGACTGGTCCAGGCTTGTCTGGAAAGTTTCGATGAAACATTCTAATTAAACGTGGTGCATGAATGTTCTCACTAGGTTCTCAAGATCTGTCTTGAGGGCCGTAACCCTTCCAATCGACTAGATAGTATAGTTTGGATCTGGTATATTTGGAATCCAGGATTTCTTTCACTTCGAATTCGGGCCCTCCATCGATCATTATAGGTTCAGGTGGTGGTTTAACTTGTGTACTGGGTTGTACTGGTTTTAGCAGTGAGACGTGGAATACTGGGTGAATTTGCATGTTGGCTGGTAATGCTAGTTAAACTGCTGCTGGGTTGATGATGGCTTGAACAGGATAAGGATCCAAATAGTGAGGGCGAAAAGTCTGGGTTCCTTTTAGTGGTATGTACTTTGCGGCTAGCCAAACTCTATCTCCTACCTGATAGTCAGGGGCGTTTTTCCGATGTTGGTCAGCAAACCTTTTTTGCTTATTTTTGGCTTGGATTAACTGTTCTGTTGCCTTTTTAAAGGGTTATGTGATGTTTGCATGAAGAGTCTTTACAGCCGGCATTTCTAGACTGGCAGGGCTGTCTAGTTCGGAAGTACGTGGATGTCTGCCATAGAGGGTGTAGAAAGGTGTCCGACCAGTACTGAATGCAATGAATTGTTATAAGCATATTCGGCTATCCATAAGAGGTCTCTCCAGGTTCCTTCGACTTGGTGCAGCATGCATCGTAGGTATTGTTCGAGAGTCTGGTTGGTCCTCTCTGTTTGACCATCCGTTTGGGGATGATGGCTGGTGGATAGCCGGATGTTGATGTGAGTCATAGCGCAGCACTTTTTCCAGAAGTTAGATACCAATATGCTGCCTCGAACAGAGACCAGCAATGAAGGGAATCCATGCAGTTTGATAATGTTTTCCAAAAACACCTTTGCTAGATGGGATGCGTCCGAAAGGCCTTTGAAAGGGATAAAGTGTGCCATTTTAGAAAATAAGTCCACTACTACTAAAATGGTATTGAATCCTTGGCTGGGAGGTAAATCGGTAATGAAGTTGAGAGTAAGTGTGTGCCATGGTGTCAGAGGTATTTCTAATGGTTGCAGGAGGCCTGCTGGTTTTTGCTTCAATTACTTGTTTTGTGCACACACCCCACATGACTGAACGTATTGGATGACGTCTTGACGCCAAGTGGGCCACCAATAATTGCATTTCACTTTGGCTAGGATTTTGGCAATTCCGGGATGACCCTCCATCAAAGAATCGTGATAGTCCGAAATTATTTATTGTTGTAGTTTGGTTTTAGGCACGTACAGGCGTTCATCAAAATATGGCAATTGATTTTTAACGGTGTATTGTTTTCCTTTGGTATGCCTTTCCAGTAACTCGTTTGGGGTTATTTTACGTTGCATCACGTTTCCAAGCTCGGTTTGTGTTAAAGCTGTGGTGAGGCCTAAAATCTTGTCCTCAGGTACAATGGCCACTGGACCTGGGGTTGCATATTCTTTTTCATCGATGCCCATGCGGGATAGTGCGTCAGCTTTCCCGTTTCTTATGCCTGGTTGATAAGTGATTACGTAGTCATACTCGGCGAAGAAAAGGGCCCATCGTAATTGGCGTGAGGATTGTGCTTTTGCTGTTTTTAAATATTGTAAGTTCCGATGGTCTGTAATTACAGTGACTGTATGCCTGGCCCTCAAGAGATAATGTCTCCAGGCCTTGAAGGCGGATTTTATAGCAAGCAGTTCCTTATCGGTGATGGCATAATTGAGTTCAGGAGGTGTGAATTTTCATGACCAGAAAGCCATGGGGTGCAATTGGCCAGTTTCAGGGTCTTTCTGAGAAAGAACCACCCCCATAGCCATGCTGGAAGCATCTGTTTCCATGATGTAAGGGAGATCCGGACGAGGGTGTCGTAAAATCGGGGCTGAGGTGAACCTTTCCTGAAGTTCTTGGAAGGCCTTTTCGGCATCTTCTGTCCACATGAATTTTTTATTGTTTTTTCACAGAAGTAACTTGATCGGATGCACAATCTGAGAGAAGTCTGGAATGAAGCGACGGTAGAAGTTTGCAAAGCTCAGCATGCTCTGGACTCCTTTTAATGAGGTCGGAGAGGGCCATTTAAGAATGGCATCCACCTTGTGTGCATCCATTCGAATGCCTTTCAGAGTAAGAATGAAACCAAGAAATTCTACTTTGGTTACATGGAAAAAACATTTTTCAAGTTTTGCGTATAGTCGATGTTGGCACAGTTTGGCAAGGCCAGCACGGACGTGCTTGACATGGTCTTGTTTTGAGGTTGAATAAACTAGGATGTCGTCTATGTAGACCAGGGTGCAAACATCGATCAACTCCCTTAGGACGTCGTTCATAAAATATTGGAACGCCGCCGGGGCATTGCAAAGCCCGAACGGCATTACCTGGTACTCAAACAACCCATATTTAGTACGAGAGGCTGTTTTCCATTCATCTCTTTTTTTAACTCGGACCAGGTGGTACGCTCCTCTGAGGTCTAACTTGGTATAAATCTGGGCATCTTTGACTTGATCCAGCATCTCGGGAATAAGGGGCAGGGGGTAACGGTTTTTCACAGTGATCTGGTTCAGGGCGCGATAGTCAATACCGGTTCTCAAGTCCCCTTCCTTTTTTAGTACGAAGAATAGGGGACTGGCTGGCGGTGATTTGGATGGGCGAATGAACCCAATTGCCAAGTACTGGTCCAGATAGGACTTTAGATGTTGGTTTTCTAGTTCTGTGCACGCATAGATTCTGCCACAAGGGATCTGTGCACCAGGTATGAGGTCAATCTGACAGTCATAGGACCTATGCGGTGGTAGTGTATTAGCTTGTTCCTTCTGGAAAACATCCTGGAAGTCTTGGTATTCTTCAGGGAGAGTACTGGTTGCCCCAAGTGTAGATATACCAATTCTAGGACTCATAGGAACCTTGAAACTGGACTCGTTTTCTTGGAAATAATAGGTGGAAGCGCAATCACGAGGAAAAAAAAAATTTCTTGCACGCCAATCTATCCGAGGGTTATGAGCAACTAACCATGGCATTCCTAATATTAGCTGAAACGGAGGCGCCTTGATGAGATCAAAGGAAATTGATTCCCGGTGTCCACCCTGGCACAGCAGGGTTGTTCCTGCTGTACATTGGGTTACTGGTCCAGAAGCAATTTCAGTCCCATCCACTGTGGTTACCTTTTCTGTGTTTGGCTTAAAATTTAAGGGAAGCCCCATCCATGCGGCCAGGTCTTGATCAATATAATTCCCAACTGCTCCGCTGTCTATGTAAGCTTCAACGAAATGCATCCTTGAAGGTTGTTGGTGGTTGATTAGGATCACTGGTATTGCAAAATGTGAGGTCGGTGGCTCATTCTTCTCACTCGACAAACTGGCCTCTACTTTTGTCGAGCTAGGCAGTTTTCCGACTCCTTACTCTCATCCTTTTCTGTAGCTCCCACAATTCGCTTGGGGGGTTTTATTGGTCAGTCTTTTAGGAAATGCCCGATTGTCTGCAGTACAAACATAACTGCTGTTGCCTTCTCTTTTCTCGTTCAGCTTTTGTTAACGGTGGTCGTATTCCCCCAATTTGCATTGGCTGTGTGGTATTCTCTGGCGTGCGCGGAGTAGCATCCTTGGTTCATAGATACACGGCCTGTGTGTCTGATCTGGACCGATCTGCTTTCCGATCTTGTAGTCGATGATCTAGTTGTACCACCAGATTGATACATTCACTACAGTCTATAGGTGGATCAACTACCTGAGCCAAGACGTCCTTTAATTCCCCTCGAAGGCCTCGCTGAAACAATGTGGTTCTCTTGTCTTCAGGTCACCTGGTTTCGGCCACTAACCTATTGAAGGTTGCTATGTATGTTAATAAATCCTGATTCCCCTGCCGGAGTGATAAGAGTTTGTTGTCTACAGCTTGTTCATGGGTGTGTCGAGCAAAGAGCTTTTCCATTTCTCTTTGAAAGCCCCCAAAGTCACGTAGTAACGGATCATCATAGCTCACAAGCGGCACTGACCAATCTGCTGCACTACCGCTCAGATATGACAAAATAAATGCTACTCGTGCCTGATTGTTAGGGAATGCGCCCGGTTTGCAGAGGAAGTGAAGCCGACATTGATTCATAAATGCAGCATACTTCCTTGGATCACCTGAAAACCTTTCTGGCGGTGCTACCGGTATTGTTCCGGGTAAGGTGATTTGCACTGGAGTGGCAGACGACGTGGTTGCCTGTGCCGGTGGATTTGTCCCAGGTAATGGAGCTTGTCCGGCCTGTGATTGTAGTAATTGCCTACTAATTTCTTTGGTGCGATCCTTGGTGATGACAAGTTCCCTTCATAGGGTATTAGTCTCTTGCCTAGCCAAATGCACTTCGGCGCGTAATTGTCCTAATAACTGAGCCAGTTGGTCCATTTCTGAAGTCTCCATGGCACCCAGGTTGATAATGTTATGAGGCTTCGCGTTCTGTTACGCTCACCTGGTATCCACAGGGACGACCTTATGCCCTGGTTGCTGGATTCACCCTGGATATTCCCAATTCTAGACGATGCCTTCAGTGGCGGTCGGGCCTGAAAACACAGGAGGACTGGATTTAGGAACAGACTTTGTTTCCTCCCACCAGCCCCCTAGACTCGACCTGATGGCCCACTCCTCACCTTGTTATGATGTCTGGCGTGCTCTCCATCCTGCCTTCTGTGCAGGGGCGCATAGTCTTCTGCGGCTTGAAGCGACCGAGTTAACTTCACTGGTGCTAACCCATTCAAGTGTCTTTAAGGAGGTAAGTCTGGTTATAGCAGACTTTAAATCTCCTTGCTTTCCTTTCTTGCTAATAATGTCTTTTCTTGTTTGTTTCCCCTTAGGTGCACGGAGGTTCGGTGGGTCCGCTACTTGTATCAGGCTCCTGCCAGGATGATGGACGCAGGAGCGTATGATGGATGGTAGGTTAAGCGCGAGGTGCGGCGCGGTAATGTCTTTTCTTGCTAAACTGTATTCTTTATTCCTTTTAAGGTCACGATGGTCTTTCTGGGCGTGTGAAGATTTCCGGAGCGGAACCAGCCAAGAAACGCCCAGCCAGGTGAGGATTTTGTGATTACTGCCATGAATGCCATGAGTAACTTGTTTAATGTTGTCCTTCTTTCTCGCTCCCTCCAGGTGCTTCGTTCCGGTGCGAGCGTGGTGTCCTGATGATGCTGCCAACTAGATGGAAGACCGCGAGCAGCAGAAATCGACCGATGGAAAGTTGCAGGTAAGCAGAGACTGCTAATGATGTTCTTTTGTCTCCTCTGCAGGTCCGCTATTCAAGGATCACCGGGTGCTGGTGTCTGAACACGATGAGCGTCACGCTGCTGGCTGCAGAATAACGCGAAGCACGTTCTGTAGCTTGGGTGCGGTTTATATAGCCCTCTGTAAAGTAGCCCAGGTAAAGTAGTCCAGGCTGCCACACCCTAAAACACTGCACCGCACAGTCTGGTTCCTAGGAACTAGACTGTATGGGTGCCTCCATGTTGACTGCAGGCCTTCACAGGAAAAGTAGTCCCTTCAAGTCCCTTCAAGATAAAGTCCCAATCTGAACATGAGTCTGGGGCCAAAGGCGCCAGGACTGACTCCAGGAGAGTCTATGATGATAATGCAAGGCCAGTGGGGTTCTGGGTTACGGGTCGTGACAAGTTCTGACACGCCAATCAATCTGTGGATTATGTTTCTCGAACCATGGAATACTTAAGATTACTTTAAACTGTGGAGCACTGATTAGGTCAAACGAGATCTTTTCTCAATGTCCCTCCTGGCAAAGCAAGGTGCAAACTTCAATACACATCGTCACTGGTCCGGATATCAGTTGTGTACCATCCACTGCAGTGATATTTTCCACCACAGCATTTGGGTTTATGCCAATACCCATCTTGCCTGCTGGTTCGTAATCCATCTAGTCCCCAATCGCAGCACTGTCCACATATGCTTCTAGAGCATATATCTTGGAAGGTTGAAGATCACTTCTTAAGATAGCGGGAACAACAAAATGATAGAGCTGAATTTCCTTCATGTGGCTCGACAAGTCGACCTCTACACTTGCCGGGTGTTGGAGCTTTCCGTCAGTTCATTTTTTATTATATTCCTGTCCGCCTTGTCTATGGCCCTCACTGGTTTCCACAGTGGTTTCACTAGACAATTACGAAGGTGATGACCGGCTGAACCACAACAGAGGTATCAATTCTGCTGTCTTCTTCTGTCTCTTTCTTCTTTAGAAATTGGACCCCGAACACCTTCTATCTGCATTGGCTCAGAGGGACTTTCAGTCACTTGAGGAGTTCCACTGTCTCTTGAATGAACATAGAGTGATCTAGTCTCTGATCTGGCCCCATCAGTGCGCCGGTCCTGCAACTGGTGATCCAGTTGCATAGTTAGGTCAATGAATTCAGCACACCTGTAGGAGGGTTCACTACTTGCGCCAATATGTCCTTGAGTTCTCCTGGTAACCCATGATAAAGGAGTGTTTTACTCTTCTCCTCAGGCCAATTAGTCTCTGCTACTAGTCGATTAAAGGAAGCTATGTAAGCTAACAATTCTTGGTTACCTTGGCGTAAAGAGAGCAGCTCATTATCTAAAGCCTGTCCCTGAGCATGATGGCCAAAGATTTTCTCTAACTCCTGCCGAAAACCAGGGAAGTTTCTTAATAATAGGTCATCTCGATTGACTAAAGGAATGGACCAGTCAGCAGCATGTCCACCCAAATATGATAACACAACCGCCACCTTAGCCTGATCTGAAGGAAAGACCCCAGGTCTACATAGGAAGTGTAAATTACATTGGTTCATGAAGACTGCAAAACGCTTCAGATCCCCCATACACCTTTCTGGGGTTGCTAGTGGAATGTTCCCTGGTAAACCGCCTGTAGCGGATGACTGGGAGCGGAAACAAACTTGACCCTGTGGGACACCACATGGAAGTGGTGATTGTCCTGCTTGGGACTGCAATAGTTGGCGACCCAGTTCATCAGTGCGTTCTCTATTAACCACCAACTCTCTCCTGAGAGAATTGGTTTCTGACCTAGCTGCCTGGACTTCTGCCCTTAAGTCCCCCAAAATCTGGGATAAATTGTCTATTTCTGTATTTTCAATTACGCTCAGGTGGAGTATTTTAAGTATCCCCTTGCGTTCTGTAACTCTTACCTGGACTCCTCGGGAGCATAATACCTTCTCAGCCTGTAGACCTTATACCTTGTACCCTTTAGGATTCTTTTTCTGTTTGAACAAACACATGACAACAATAGAAAAGCTAGAAGCTCTATTAACTGAGATAATAATACTTGAGATGGGTATTCCCTTAAATCACTCCCTTCTAACTCTAGGGCTGAATTCCCTTCTCACATGTGTTTTATTATTGTGGAGCTCTGTGTCCTGCTTTTCTACAGGGGCGCGTTGAGATGGAGTAAACAATGGTAACTTGGGTTGCTGATGAACTCTATCGCTTCTTGCCTTTGAAGAAACTTCTGACTGAAGATGCTGCGGCTGCAAGCGAAAAACTGCTGACTGAAGATGCTGCAGCTCTGAATGAAACTTCTGGCTGAAGATGCTGCGACTGCGAGCGAGTAAAGTTCTTAACTGAAGATAACATCGTCAGAGATACTTCTGTCGCGTAAGTCTGTTCTGTGAATTATGGATCTCTGTAGCTTTTCGTAAAACTAATGTCTCTATTATCTCCTTTTCTTCACAGGTTCTGTGAGGATAAACGCTGCTAGCGTTACCCGCTGTAAACGGAGCAGACGCGAAGCCCGCGTTAAGTAGCTCCTCTGCAAATATGAATAGAACCCTGCTGCTAATTGTAAATGGGTCTTGCGGTGGCCATGTTAAGTGTATGAAATTACTGTTAAACATCACGGGAGTCTATGGAAGTATCTGCTGTGGATGGTGTAAATGCAAAAACAAACAGGTGATGGCTGGAAGGTTTAGAATGAATCTTAAGCACTGGCGTTGCTCTGGGCAACCCTCCAGACCATCGTTCTTCGCCTGCCAAGCCATTACAGAAGAGTAAAGACCATATGCAAATCAGGCTTGGCCCCACTCCAAAAGGGGCAGTACAGTCTGAACTGCTAGGTCACATCCCTTCTGCACGAGACCACAAGCATCCCCAAACATGTTTTGGCCTTGTTGGACCTCATCAGTGAGGAGTAGCTTGGGTCTCTAGACCCAGCAGGAACGGGACTCACGTCTGGGCATACCCGTCCCACTCGGGGTGACAAAGCAAAAACAAAGAGGTGATGGCTGGAAGGTTTAGAATTAATCTTAACCACTGGCATTGCTCTGGGCAACCCTCCAGACCATCGTTCCTCACCTGCCAAGCCATTACAGAAGGGGAAAGACCATATGCAAATCAGGCTGGGCCCGACCCCAAAAGGGGCAGTCCAGTCCGAACTGCTAGGTCACATCCCTTCTACACGAGACCACAAGCATCCCCAAACATGTTTCGGCCTTGTTGGGCCTCATCAGTGAGGAGAGCTTGGGTCTCTAGGCCCAGCAGGCACGGGACCCACGTCTGGGCATACCCATCCCACTCGGGGTGACAAAGCAAAAACAAAGAGGGGATGGCTGGAAGGTTTAGAATGAATCTTAACCACTGGCATTGCTCTGGGCAACCCTTCAGACGCTTGTTCTTCACCTGCCAAGCCAATACAGAAGGGGAAAGACCATATGCAAATCAAGCTTGGCCCCACCCCAAAAGGGGCAGTCCAGCTCGAACTGCTAGGTCACATCCCTTCTGCACTAGACCACAAGCATCCCCAAACATGTTTTGGCCTTGTTGGGCCTCATCAGTGAGGAGTAGCTTAGGTCTCTAGGCCCAGCAGGCACGGGACCATCGTCTGCGCATACCCGTCCCACTCGGGGTGACAAAGCAAAAAGAAAGAGGTGATGGCTGGAAGGTTTAGAATGAATCTTAACCACTGCATTGGTCTGGGCAACCCTCCAGACCATCGTTCTTCGCCTGCCAAGCCATTACAGAAGGGGAAAGACCATATGCAAATCAGGCTTGGCCCCACCCCAAAAGGTCCAAGCTATTCCTCACTGATGACGCCCAACAAAGCTGAAACATGTCTGGGGATGCTTGTGGTCTCGTGCAGAAGGGATGTGACCTAGCAGTTCGGACTGGACTACCCCTTCGGTGGTGGGACAAAGCCTGATTTGCATATGGTCTTTTCCCTTTTGTAATTGCTTTGCAGGCGAAGATCGGTGGTCTGGAGGGTTTCCCAGAGCAATGCCAGAGGTTAAGATTTATTCTAAACCTTCCAATCATCACCTCTTTTGTTTTGCTTTTGTCACCCCAAGAGGGACGGGTATGCCCAGACGTGCGTCCCGTGCCTGCTGGGACTAGAGACCCAAACTACTCCTCACTGATGACACCCAACAAAGCTGAAACATGTCTGGGGATACTTGTGGTCTCGTGCAGAAGGGATGTGACCTAGTAGTTCGGGCTGGTCTACCCCTTTGGGGGTAGGACCAGGCCTGATTTGCATATGGTCTTTCCCCTTTTGCCATGGCTTGGCAGGCGAAGAACGATGGTCTGGAGGGTTGCCCAGAGCAATGCCAGAGGTTAAGATTTATTCGATACCTTCCAACCATCACCTCTTTTGTTTTGCTGTTGTGAATGGTGTAAATGCCATATGTGCCAGGCTAACACCCACCTTTGACCTGCTGATTGATATAATGTTCCCTGCCTAGCATGACTGCCTGAATGAGGACTATGCTCACTGACTGGGTTCATGACAGCCCCTAACTCACGCCACAGCATTTTTTTGAAACATGTGATAAGCTTGCTAGAGGTTTATAGGGATGGAGACTTATTGTTATTGGGGGACATTAACCTGCCATGGGACCCGGTACGAGACAGGAGAAGGGCGGCCCACTGGGTCTCACCCTCCCCATCAAGCAGGCTACAACGTATATTTGCGGATCAATCTTTAGTTGATATTTGGCCCGCCCTGAAGGGGGCTGAGAAAGGTTAATCCTTTTATTCACACGTACATAGGTCATTCTCACGTATAGATTATGCTTGGGTCCAACAGTTCATTGCTGGGCACTATATCACAAATTATCACACATCCAATCACCCTGTCGGATCATGCCCCAATTACATTGACATTAGATATTTCAACCGTCCGTCCACAGCTTTGATCCTGGAAATTCCTGCGGGCCCTGTTTCAAGACCATTTCATTAGCGATGAAGTTGCTGCACATATTACTGAACACTTTGACCTAAATCCGCCAGTGGAGATTTCACTCAATATTATCTGGGACGCGTTTAAAGCCACCACAAGGGGAGTTCTTATAGCTGCAGATGCTAAAAGACACAAACAGTTCACTTGAATTGGAACTATAAGCAGAATTAGCGCATATTATGGGGGGCAATGTTACGCGATCCGCAAGATGGCGGCCGTCGTGTAGGCTCCATGAGTGAAGCGAGATCCCTGGCAGAATTACCGCATGTAATGTGGCATGCCTGGCATGGAAACCCTTGAACAGCTATGTAAAGGGTGTGGGCACAACTGGCATCGATGGCGAGCTTACTGATTCGAGAGTTGCCAAGAAATCAAGTCGGAAAGTGTGCAGTGATGCAGCAGCAGAGGAATCCCCCTTGCTGGGGTGGAAAGTGCAGCGGATAGCTTGTGGGTCCCACACTGCCACGGACACCTGCGGGATGTGTTGCCGGTTATGCGGCACGAAGAAGGACGCACACACGGTGGTGAAAGGAACCTCTTTATTCCCCTCAACGTAACAGACTGACTGGCGCCTTCCCGCGCCTTCTCAGCAAACCCCCGCTTCCCTGCTCCCATGTCACACTAACACTCCGCCTCCCCAACGGAGGGGGCCGAGTGTGTTAACTCATGGAGTGCCTGGCAACACTACCCCCGAACATTATATCCTAACATCAACTTAACACTCTTCAACAAGTCTCATTGGTTTCTTGATGACTCGTCGTGGCCTCTCCTCTTGAGCACTTGGCTGTAAGGCAATGGGGTTGTTCACTCCCTGGCTGGTCCCTCCCGGATCCCCGACCAGAGGGGTCCAGAGGTCGTCTCTCTGCATGCGAGGCTCTGGGGAAGTAGACCTCTGCGGCACTTCTGTGCCTTCCCTCTTGATATAATGTCTAAATTGTTGACAGTTCCTGGTGACAGCTCGATTCTGATCCTTAGCCGTCACCATAGTGCCTTTCACTGCGACTACCCTCATGGGACTTGGGGCAAACCGCAGATCTGTCTTCCTGGTTATCGGTTGTTGCACAAGTACATCATCTCCTACCTGGAAATCTTTTATTTCAGCATGGCGCCGCGCATCAGTGTCACGTTTCGCCTTCTCCTTTGCTTCAGCATCACGTTGGAGTGTGTCCGTGTCAAGTGGTTCTTCGCTTGACGGCCTACGTGGGATGCCGGTCCGCACCTCATAGCGAAACATGAGTTCAGCAGGTGTCTTGTTCGTAGCTTCATGAGGGGTATTCCTGTAAGCTCTCAGGAGGCGGCATAATGCCTGATGCGGGTGGACTGCCTCCACCTTGGCTCTCTGTATCGCTTTCTTGATTGAAGCCATAAAGCGTTCTGCCATTCCATTCGCTTGCGGGTGTCGGGGGGTTATTTTCATGTGCTTGAAACCCAAATGCATTGCCAGCGCCCCGAACTCGTGCCCACAGAATGGTGGTCCATTGTCAGACTTGACGGTTTTGGGAACCCCCCACTCGGTGAATACTTCCTCTAGCACCGCTGCCACCTGGGGAAACGCTGTGGTGGAAACCGTTTTGACTATCGGGAATCTCGAATGTTCGTCGATTAGTAGCAGGAGGTACTCGCCAGCTTCGGTCGGTCCGTAGAAATCCACGCCTACTCGTTCCCAAGGGCGATCAGGTATCTGTGTGTGTTGCAGCAGGGGTGGACGTTCCATCGGGGCGGTGCACTGGCACGCATGGAAATTTCTCACCCATTCATCGACTGCCACCTCCAGGAAGGGGAACCAGACGTGGCATCTCAACAGTTTTTTTGTGTTCTCAGCTCCTCGGTGACCTTCATGGGCCGTGCGGACCACCTCACTTCGTAGTGTGGCAGGAATGACAATCCTGCAGCCTCGTAGAAGGATGTTGTTGTCTTTCACAGCCAGTTCACTGTGCATCCTGGTCAGTCGTACGATCTCCTGGTTGTTGACGCCCGGATGGGCTAACATCGCTCTGTGGTGGTCCTTCCATTTACTGGTTACGGTCAGGCTGATAGCAAGAGCTGTCGTCGGGTCAGCAGCAGATGCAGCGGCCACCCTTTCAAGGGATAACGCTGGTGGCAGCGAATGATCTGCTACGTATTGCACATAGGCTACATCACCCTTCCTCGTTAGCGGGGGCCCAACAGGGTGTCGTGACAGATAATCCGCAAATTCATGTCATAGTTGTATTCTTGTAGCCGGATGTCCCACCGCTCAATCCTTGGCGGTTTTGTATGTGCGGGGGTCGGCCGTCAGCCGTCACACATGCATGCAACCACACGCACCCATGCACGCAGAGAACACACGCCGGAGACGTGTGATGGCTCCGGTCTCCGGCGCGAACTGCCGGGCACCGCCTTTATTATTCTAATGCGCATGCGCGAGCTCGTAGAGGCTCGCGCATGCGTTCCTCGTGTACGCAGTACACAACATCCCTCCTTTTCCCCGGAAACAAACAATTAACACTTAACTGCAGAAACAAACAACAATTAACAATTGACTGCAGAAGTACAACCTGGTTCCTTCTTCGGATTTGCAACAACACCTTTCCCCGCCTATGGTGCAAGGTCCATGATAAAGTCTCGGAACCTCTGGGGAAGTCGTCGTCCGGCCCTGCTCGGGTATCGTGGTGCCGCGTCACCAGGGGCCTCCGATGTCTCGTGATCTGCAGTTGGAGTAGCTTCCTCCATCCCTGTCTCTTCCCCTTGTTCCGGGACCTGTTCTGCTGTTGCCTCGCCACCAGCAGCCTTGATGCGCTTGAAAAATGACACATTTCTGGTGATGGTTCCTCTGGCATTGGCTGCGGTGACCATTGTACCTTTCACGTGTGTTACACCCAGTGGTTGGTTCTCGTAAGTTGTCGACAGCTTTCCTTCTGCTCTTCTGTTTCGTACCAACATGGTATGTTCAACTGCAATCTGTTTTTCCGGCAGTGTCCTCTGCGCTGTTTCATTCTCGTTTCTCCATGACCTTTCTAGTTGTACTTGGTCATTGTCGATCACTCCTGGTTGTCTCCCCTCTGATTCAGGTATGAGTCCTCTTGGGATCCTCTTGAAAAGTGCCTACGCAGGGGCTATTCCAGTTGATCGATGAGGTGTTGTGCGATACTCCCGGAGAAAGTCGAATAAATTCCGTCGGAGGTCTTCACCTCCATTTTCGGATATGCGAAACACCTTGTTTAGTGTGCGCATGAAACGCTCTACTTCTCCATTGGCTCTTGGCCATAGTGGGGTGACTTTTCAGTGTTTTATCCCTCTCTCTTCTCAGTATCGAGCAAACGATTGTCCTTGAAAAGGTGACCCATTGTCAGAACATAACTCGATGGGAAACCCATGGGTAGCAAATATCTTGTCCATGGCCAGGGTGGTGTGGTCGGTGGCCTGGGACTCGACAAGTTCCACCTCTGGATATCGGGACCATTGGTCAGTTACTACTAGGAAGTGTAGTCCTCTTCCGGTAGAGCCAAAGTCGGCATGTACTGTCCCCCAGGGTAAATCACTCCTTGCCATGGTCTGAATCGGGGGTCCCTTCTCCACCGGGCTCGTGGCTTGGCACGGGATGCATGCCCTCACAAACTCTTCCACTCTCTTTTCCAATTCGGGGAACCAGACTTTGAGTCTGAGACGTGCCTTCATTCTGGTCATCCCTTGGTGTCCGTTGTGTGCCAACTGAAGGACCTTCGGCACGAGTGACCTGGGGATCACAATCCGGTGCCCTCTCAGCAGGAGACCTTCAGCAGTTACTGACAGTTCATGTCGTGCACCCCAGAGCAATTGCAAATCCCTTTGCGTTTCTGCATTTCTCCGGGCATTGTTCAAAAGGAGCTCCCGCCATGCTCCTGTGGCTACCGCACCTTTCACTCTCAGAAATGCCTCATCCGAGTTCGATTCGTTGGCAATTTCTTGTCTTGTTAAAGCAATGGGAAGCGCAGACTCGACGACCATGTGAATGGTGTCCACACAATTTGCAACCTCCGTAGTGTCTCTGGGTTGTCCTGCGCCGGGGTGACGAGACAAATAGTCTGCAGGGTTGTGCGTACCTGGGCAGTATACCAGCTTCACCCCGTACTCCATGAGGGATAGCATCCACCTCTCTATCCGAGGTGGCGGTTTGGAAGAAGCGCCTGCCAGAATGGGAATTAGGGGCTTGTGTCCGTCACCACTACAACAGGTTTCCCCAGGATATATAATCTAAAATGTTTACAGCCCCATAGTATTGCGAGGGCTTCGCGTTCAATTTGAGAATATCTTCTATCTGTGTCTGTGAGTGCCTTGCTGGCGTATGCAACGGGCCGCATGGATCCCTGTTGATCCGCCTGCACGGGAACCGCCCCAAGTCCCACTGGACTGGCATCCACTATGATTTCAGACTCCCGGGCTGGGTTGAAATACGCCATGGTATCTTGTTCAGACAGAGCATCCTTGATGGCCGTGAATGCTCTCTGTTCCTTTCCAGTCCACGTCCATGCTACTTCATTCCTAGTGAGTGCTCTCAGGGGTTCAGAAAGGGATGCTAAATCTCGAATAAAACGCCCACAGTAGTTCACCATCCCTAAAAAGCTGCGGACTTCTGCCGGGGACATGGGAGGTGACGCCTCTCGAATGTCTCTCACCTTCTCAGGATCTGGGGATATGCCTCCCGCATGGAAGACAAATCCAAAAAAACTCTAGGCTGTCCTTCAGGAATTCGCACTTTTCTTGGTGCAGAGTCAGGCCGAGGCTGTGTAGTCTGTGAAAAGTGTTTTCCAGATGCTTGATATGCTCTGCTTCAGATTTGGCAAAGACTAGGATATCGTCTGACATGTTTATTACTCCTTTTAGTCCGGACAGAGCCCCCCTGATAGCATTTTGGAAGACTTCTGCCGCCGAGGATATTCCAAAACGGTGTCTTTTATTTTGATACAGTCCTTCGTGTGTTGTAAAGGTCGTAATATATCTAGACTCTGGGTGGAGCTCCAACTAGTGGTAACCCGCTCTGAGGTCTAGTTTCGAAAAGAATTTCGCACCCTGAAGTTCTCCAACAATGTCGTCCAGAGTGGGAGCGAATTGACGTTCTCTTTTTATGGCCAGATTAGGAAGTCTCATGTCTACGCAGTTGCGTACAGCCCCAGGCTGTTTGGGCTTTGGGGCCACTACAATTGGAAAGACCCACGGGGTGGGCCCTTCCACATTTTCAATGATATCTCGTTCCACTAAGTCTTGCAGCTCCTTTTCCACCTGAACCCTCAGATGAAACGGTATGCGACGATGTTTCAGCGCCGTTGGTCTGACTGACTCATCAATGTGGGGCCTTATTGGCTCAGCCTTCAGTTTCCCTATGCCCCTGAAGAGCCTCTCAAAGCGTGTGAGCAGGCTGTCCAGATCTGTATGATATACAGCAAAAGTGAAATGAACCAGGTCGAGTGCTTCAGATGCTGCGCAGCTTAAAAGAGAGTGCGGACTTACGCTGGTTACAAAAAACCTCGCTTTGATGCTGTTTTGGCCATGGGTCACTGGGGCTACGAATACCCCTTCGATGGGTAGGGGAGTATCTTCACCAAAAGCGTATATCTGAGCCTTGGAGGGCGACAGGGTTGGTGGGCCTGCCAGTGCGTTGTAATGTCTGTCCGCCAGTACGCAGACTGAAGCTCCCGTGTCGATGAGGACTGGAGTGGGAATCTCTCCAATGTCTACAGTACATATGGGTCTTCGTCGAGTTCCAGGGCCATTTGCGATGCTGGAAATGAAGAACATTTCTTCCTCCTCTTCTTCCTCTTCTTCGGCAATGTGTAGGCCACCTCTACCGGCCCTCTCTGGTCCTCTGCTTGCTGCCACGGGCATGGCGGCCCTACACATCCTGGCGTAATGCCCAGGTATCCCACACCTGCCGCATGTTCGTGATTTGGCTGAGCATTCACCTCTGTGTGGGAGGTCATATCCACAATAAGAGCACGACTGAGGGGTACCTGATGTCTTGGGTCCTTTTCCCCTCTTCGGTGTCCATCTGGCCTTCCCAGGTGCGAAACGTCCGACTGCAAGTGCCTCCTCCTCATTCTTGGGATGCGTGGCTGCGTCCATTCTCGATCCTCTGGCCTGCACCAGCTCATATGCTCTTCCCATGTCCAGGATTTGCCGGAGGGTCAGCCCTGGTTCCCTCAGGACTTGCCTCCTAAGTTTTCCTGAGCAGCATCCTTGCAGCAATTGGTTGCAGACCATTTCCTCTTCGTTGACCCACCTGCAGGAGCTCGCTAGGTGTCTCAAACGGGCACAAAACTGGTCCAGTGACTCTTCGCTCCGTTGTTTTTCCGCCCCCATGACAAACCTGTCGAAGTCAACATTCGCTAAGGGTAGGAAGTGATCCCGAAGTGCTTGTTTGACAGCGTCATACGTCGCCACTGGAATGTCGAGGGAGTCATATATTTTCTGGACTTCAGTGCCTGCGGAGTACATCATGATGGCGATCTTTGCCTCGTCTTCTGTCTCCCCCGAGGCTCTGAACATCATTTCCAGTCTTTTGACCCATATGAGCCATTTTGGGCCAAGTTTCGATGGGGGCCCCGTGGTATCAAATTCAGGTATGGGAGCCAGAGTGGTACGCACTCTGCGTGGTATTGGGGCAACGGCGCCCTCATCATCTGTTTCTTCACCCATCACAATAGCTACTCACAGTATTGTCTTGGCAGGTTGATGGGTGATCCGACTCCCAACTGTGGCAGAGTCTTCCTGTTGGCTCTTCTGCCACTTCCTGTGTCACAGCCCTGCACCAGCTAGGCTGTGGAGTGTCCAAAAATTGCTGCAACTGCTTGCAACGGGCAGATGGCGCACGAGCACCCGAAGCGGGCCGCAACCACTTCGTATTTTGTAGTGAACGAGCACTCAAAATGGCCGCTGGCTGTTAGAGCGGGTCCGCGACTGCGGAGTTGTGTTCCGTTTCGCCGATGTCGGAAAACGGGAAGAACAGCTCCGATCCCGCCTCGTCGCCAATTTTGTATGTGCGGGGGTCGGCCGTCAGCCGTCACACATGCATGCAACCACAAACACCCATGCACGCAGAGAACACACGCCGGAGACATGTGATGGCTCCGGTCTCTGGCGCGAACTGCCGGGCACCGCCTTTATTATTCTAACCCGCATGCGCGAGCTCCGTAGAGGCTCGCGCATGCGTACCTCGTGTACGCAGTACACAACAGGCGGCATCTTGGTATGTGGGTTTCCGAACAAGGACAGAAGTGCCTGGTGGTCAGTGATCAGCGTGAACTTCTCCCCAATGAGGAAGTTGTGAAAATGCTCACATGCCCACACCGCAGCCAAACTCTCCTTCTCGGCCTGGGAATAGGCCAGCTCCGGTGTTGACAGCGCTCTGCTCGCGTAGGCGACCACATGCCTAGGGTTGATGTCCGCACCGCTGGTTTGAGCCAAAATGGCCCCGAGGCCGACTGGGCTTGCGTCCACCACCACGTCGGTGTGCCATGCAGGGTTGAAGTAGGCAAGGCGGTGAGCTTCCATGAGGGCCTGCTTGATGGCCGTGAATGCCTGTTGGCATGCGGGGGTCCACTCGAACAACGACTCCTTCTGCAGAAGTTTTCTCAACGGGTCGGTGAGGGAGGCAAAGTGGGGGATGTACCTCGCCCAGTACCCCGCCATGCCAAGGAAAGAGCGGACATCTGCAACCTGCTGAGGGTCGCCGAGGTTGGTGATCGTGTCGACTTTGTCGGGATCCGGCATCATCCGGTCCCTGGAGAAGATGTGGCCAAAAAATTTGAGTTTTGACTTGCTGAATCTGCATTTGGAGATGTTGAGCGTGAGACCAGCGGCTTGAAGCGCCTCACACGTGGCGTGCAGCGCTGCGTCATGGGACTCCTTGGAAGCACCGAACACAAGTATATCGTCGCTATAATTCAGAGCACCCTTTATGGGTCTAATAATTTGGCGTATGGCTTCCTCGAACGGACGAGATCCCGAAATTTAGTCTGCGATACCTAAAAAGGCCATCGTGTGTCGCAAATGTCATGATGACTCGGGAGTCAGGGTGCAACTCCAGCTGATGGTAGCCCTGAATCAGGTCGAGCTTGGAAAACATCTGGGCGTTGTTCAACTGCATGATCATGTCTTCTATACATGGTCCCCGGTGCCTCTCCCACTGGATAGCCGTGTTGGCCACCCTCATGTCCAAGCACAGACGAATTTTTCCACCTTCCTTGGGAACGACCACCAGGGGAGAGACCCATGGAGTCGGGCCTGTCGCGGGTTCAATAATGCCATCAGAGAGTAATTGCTGGAGAGCCTCAGACACTGCCTCTTGGAGGTGAAACCCGACACGTCTGGGGTGCTGTGGCACTGGGCGTACCAGCGGGTCAATGTGCAGACTGATAGGGGGGGCATTGAGTTTTCCCAGTCCTGTACACAGCTTTGGAAATCTTTTCATCACGTCGTCTTGTGTGATGAGATTCTGGTTTTGGAAACACGCTATTGCGGCAATCGGGTTTTTCAGGTCCAGGTTGTTTGGGGTTGCGGTAATGGTATCTCCCGTTTTCACGTGGATCTCGATCAGCCCCAGGCGGGACGCTGTGTGGTAGCTGAGTAGACATCTGCTCCTGGCGAGCGAGCGAATAACGTGGATGGTTGTGTCCACTTGTCGTCCATTCAGGAGAAAACGTCGAGTAAATTGTCCCACAGTCTGCAGGGGGGTTGCAGCGCCCCACTGGAAGATTCTCGAATATGATGCGTCAAGCGGCGGTGGGTTTGACATCCTGCCGTAGTCCTGTTCGCCCATGATATTCACGGTAGCGCCCGAGTCGATCATGAACTGGAATTGGCAGTTTCCCATCTTGATTGGGATTTTCAGGGCTTCCCTCGCTTCTTCGTTATCAAGAATGAGATTGACGAACTCGTCCTGGTCATATGGATCATACGGCGCATTGTAGGCGCATCTTGATCTTCATGGTAAAATGTCTCAGGCCTTTGTTCCATTGGTGGATTCTCGTATTCATCTGTGAAATACCTGGTCTGGTCCGCCTGGTCAGGCTGAACGTAATATCCTGGTGTTTAGTACTCATCGATTGCTTTGACATATCGTCTCTGGCTTTGTCCTTGTTGGTATTGCCTCGGCTGATTGTATTGTGGGAGGGGCGGCCGAAACGGCGTTCTGTTGGGTGCTTGTGGACGCATTAGGGGAAACGGTATGCCTTCTCTGCATACAGAGTGAAAATGTCCCTCCCTCCCGCAGTTCGTGCAACGTTGGGATAGGGCTGGGCACGACCCGGAGTGTGGGAAGGACATCCTGCAACGATAGCACTGTCTTTGCTGGCGTGGGACCTGCGCCCCTGATGCTCTGTACTATTGTGGTCCTCTGTCACCTTGGCGAGGCGGCTGTATGGCAGCTATGAGTTCATTGGTATCTTGTTTGGGGTTACTTGTGTTGCCCATGGACGAGGCTTGTGCATCGACTCTCTCATGAATGCGGGCAAGTTCGCTTACTTCGGGGATGGTAAGTTGCTTCTTGAGTGCTGGGGAGAGGCAGCCTTCTATCACTCTCAGCCGTATTGCCTCTTCTAGGGAGAATGCGTCAAATTGGCAGTTTGCGCCCTTCACTCTTAGGTGAGTTATGAACTCATCAACAGTCTCGTGTGGCAGCTGGGTGCACTTGTTGAATAAATACCTCTCATAATCTCGGTTGACTTCAATGATGAGTAGCTTGTCCAGGGCATTAATCAAGTTAGGGAAGGTGTTTTGTTCGGCAGCTGGGATTGTTTTTACTACCGTCTTTATTTCCCCCCCTACAAGGTTGAGAAAAATGTCCCTGATGTTGGGGGAGTCACCATCGCCGGACCCCCTCACGAAATGATGAAAATCCTCCATCCAGTCAGTCCACCTGGGCCGTCATGGTGAATGGCGGGGGCAACCTCAGCTGTATCGATTTCGCCACACGAGCAGGCTGCGGGGACCCAGGGTTGGACCCCTGGTTGCTCATGGTGTTGGGAAGGTGAGGCTCTGTGAGCGAGCTGCCACCATGTGGGAAAACGGGTAGTTGTCGGGGTTAAATGATCCACAGCCTCTGCGTGGCTCAGTCGTGTGCGGAAATATCGAAGTGCAGGCGTGCACCCACGCACTCACCCAAGCGTCTGGAAGCAGGACTGGCTATTGGGCCTTTAAAGGAGTGAGGTGGCCCCTAAACTGCTTCTCTGGCGTGGTCCGTGACTCAGTGAAAGGAGGATGAAGCGGCAGCTGTGTGCGTGGGTGGGATCACCGGCACGCATGCACCGCCGGGAGTCTGGTGGCCGGCCAGGCGTGGAGGATGCAGTTCCCCACGTTGTCGTAGGAGGAGCAGCCTTGTGGGCAGAGGAGGAGGAGGACCAGGCGTGTTCGTGGAGGAGGAGGAGGCGTGGTGGATCAGCGGCCACCAGGCGCGAGGACTGGCAGGTTTCAGCACCCCACACCAGGAAGGAGGAGCAGGAGGAGGAGGCTCCGCGTGATCATCAGCATGCGAGCATGGACGCGGCGGATTGGCGCTGGAGGACTCCGGTGCGCGAGGGAAATATCCTCGTCGCCAATGTTGCCGGTTATGCGGCACAAAGAAGGATGCACACACAGAGGTGAAAGGAACCTCTTTATTCCCCTCAACGTAACAAACTGACTGGCGCCTTTCTGCGCCTTCCCAGCAAACCCCCGCTTCCCTGCTCCCACGTCACACTAACACTCCGCCTCCCCAACGGAGGGGGCCGAGTGTGTTAACTCGTGGAGTGCCTGGCAACAGGATGGTGTGCGAAGGTCGAGAGAAGGAGGGAGTTGTAGCCTGCCTACGGGACCACAGGCATACCGCAGCGGGCTGTGCCAGTGCGCGCCGTGTTGTGGACATTCCGTGATGAGAAGGAGGTTGCTGGCTTTCCCCCGGGCCTGCGGATATACTGCAATGGGCTGGGGCTTCGCCCGCCGTGTTACAGATGCTCCGCTGTGTGAGGGGCGCGCCTAGGTGGAAGGTGGCCCGATCCGTGCTGCCGGGTCATACGGTGGCACCCACTGGGGCCATGAAACAAGGAGGGCTGCGTCTGCAGTCGGTGGTTGCGGGCTCTAGAGGTTAGCCCAGTAAAGAGGCAGTGAGGGCGGAGGCATGAGTGGGCCTCGGCTTGATGCATGTCTGACTGCTAGACAATATCCCAGAGCACTCCCTCATTGTGATTGTGCAGTCGACCACTGGAACAAGTAAGTGCAGACTTTTATCGCTGCACACAGAGGAGTCTGGACTGACAGTCATGCCTCCCGCTCCCCTCCAGTTCTATCTATCAATAACAATGCAGTAGTTGTGCAGGTACTTGGTAGCTGTGACAAGGGAGTTGGGGATGGTGAGTGCTGCTGCTCCCATGCTGGGGTGCTGGAGACGGTTGAGACTGACTCTAATGGGAACCCATCAACAGGCAGGTTGGTTAGGCACTGGGCATTGAAAAGCGCAGCCAGGGGACACTACTGTCCTGTTGCATCAAGAGCAGGGCGGTGCCCCCTGGATGGATGTGCAATGCTCCCAATCCATCAGGAGATGTGTAGACCTTGGCCTGGCTGTATAGATTGAGAGGGGAAACACTACCTTGGAGATTTGATGCCTGCCTGCTTCCTTCTCCCCCTCACTGCCATCAGTGGGACTTACTCAGAGAGTAGAACCGTGTGGGTCTAGTAGGCATGAGTGCCAGAGATCGCCAAACATACCTATAACAGCGGAGTCATAATGTTCGAGGGCTGGGCCTATGTGGCCTGCAAAAAAACAGACGCTTCATGCACGGCTGTTGAACACCAGCAGAAGCTCAGTGAACTCTTGCGCTGTGGCCCGGTGACACAGTTGGTGTCCCCTTTGGTCCACACACCATAAATTTAATCACCCGAAAGACATTTATCCCACTCTTCTGCAGGTTGGGAGGGCGGATTGAAAGGTACTGCACTATGCCTAAAGGTACTGGCTCCAAGAAGAGTGGCACAATGGACAAATATACCAGACCCACCTCGAGACAAGGGGAGGTGGTGTGCGAGGGGACGGGCAACACGGAGCAGGCAGAGGCAGCGCTGCCATCAGTACCCGTGGACCTGCAGGGAGTCGTGGCCATTATGCAGCAGGGATTCACCTCCATTAAAACCAAGCTACATGGTATTACCATTAATCTCACTACAATCCGTGCTCAGCTTGAAAAAGCCACTCAACGGATCACAGAGATGGAGTCACGGATCAGCACAGCAGAGGATGCCATAGCAGCATTGCAGGGGACAGTGACGGCCATGACAAAAGACCTGGGCAGCATCAATATAAAGTGTGAGGACCTGGAGGCGAGATCGAGTTGCAATACTGTTCGTGTTATAGGGGTCCTGGTGGAAGCCCTGAAAGGACCGATGGAGACGGCAACAGAGGAACTGCCGAAAGAACTGCTGGGGGAGCCCGGCTGGTCTCAAATGTTCGTGGTGGAGCGTGCGCACAGGACGCTGATGGTAAAACCCAAACCGGGCGGGTTCCCCCAACTAATAATCACACGCCTCAAGAACTACAGAGACAGGGATTTGGCCTTGAAGACAGCACGAGAGAAACAGGAATTGAGGATGGGCTCCAGCGTGATCCGTATAATCCCAGACTACACACTGGCAGTACAACAAGAGAGACGCTCATTTTCGGGAGTTAAATTATTAAGGGAACACAGACTCCCTTGCACCATGCTGTACCCTGCTAGACTGCAGCTACAATAGAATAATACAACTTATTTCTTTACATTCCCTGAGGAGGCAGCATCGTTTGTGGAGGTGAACATTCCCCTGCTGGGAGGACAGGCACCAGAGGCAACTTGAATTCTGAAACTATTTTTGTACCACACCCAAATTATGTAGAGTTAGATGTGTTTATGGTAACGTATGTTAAATGACTATAGTTATGGTTCTAATATAGCCAAGGCGAAACAATGTAGAAGCAGGGGTCTCCACTCACCATGGTAGCAGTCGCCCCCAATGCGAGTGCACGTATTTGTTGGACAGGGTTGGGTGGGGAGGGTAAGGGTAAAGGGCTGAACATAGTCAAAGTTTGGGGTACTATGAGGGAGGGGGAGGAGTGTTTGGGGGAAGTCGTGGTGAAACAGTTATAAAATTGCACAGATTCAGCATTTCATTTCATGGTTTGGTCAAGGGATGGCACAGAGCTGTGTGGAAGGTCCAGAAGAGTATAGGAGCAGATGGCAAGAAAGGATCCGACAGATGTTAAGCTATTGAGCTGGAATGTGCAGGGTTTGAGCAGTCCTATAAAGATGCGTAAGGTGATGGCATATGTAAATAGACAGGGGGCCGAGCTTCTGTTTTTGCAAGAAACGCACCTGCTGGAACAACAGGCACGTAAGGTCGCCCCTTGTTAGGGGGGATCAGCGTTACTACACTTCATATTCTTCTCAAGCATGGGGGGTCATGATCCTGGTGCACTAGTCACAGCCGTTCACTCATTATGCGTCTGAGTTCGATGACTGTGGCTAGTTTGTGATTGTACATGGGAAAATGGGCAGTGCAGAAGTACTTTTGATAAATATATATGGGCCAAATGTAGATGATTTAGCGTTTTACAGTCCCTTGTTCCAAAAGTGGCTGACCACCACAAGACTATGGGCCTCATTACACGGATGGCGGAGAACCATGGCGCTATTAGCGCCATGGTTCATGCTGGTAAATACCGGCACCGCCTTGGCGGAAAGGGGAATTACCGCCCCATTCCAAGGTTGGCAGGGTGGTAATTCCCCCTTCCACCATTGCCCTTCCCCATTCCCATTTTTGGCCCACAGGGCTCAATGGGAATGGGGAAGGCGCTAATTACGGTACCGCAAATTGCGGTACCGTAATTAGCTCCCTGGCTCCCTTTGCGGGTTGGTTTTTAACGCCTGCAAAAAGCAGGCGTTAAATCCCCCAACCCGCAAAGGGACCTCGTAGTAAGGCGGTAAGGATTTACCGGTACCGGTATTTTACCGGTACCGGTAAATCCTTACCGCCATCCGTGTAATGAGGCCCTATGTGTCTATATTAAAATAAAAATTCACTGTAAACACATTGCAACTAGCGTGAGAACTAATTTGTACAAAGGGTTCTCAATACCACAACTGCGAGGTAACCAGGACTTCTCTTCTCTAAAACTTCTTAGGGGTGTGGGTTCACCCTTACTAACCTGTGACCTTGCACCAAAGAATAAGGACCACAAAACCAACAAACAGAGTTTAGCACAGGAGAGTTCCAAAACTAGAACCCATCCTTTCTCGCCTACTTGTACCAAAAGTGCGCTAGCTACCTGTGATGCTGGAAATTTACTGGAGGGACAGGGCCTCCATATCCTTGTCCTGTATTCCTTTTATCATGTGTGTTCAGTGTTATTTTCTGCACAGGAGTGCACGTGGGATTCCTGGCAGTGTATTTCTCCCTCTTTTTGGTTATGGTGAACAGACCCTTGGGATACCCTTATGGCACCCATGGGTGGGGGTACAACCCTGTAGCCCTACTGTATGTTTTGGGGCCCCTGTGTGTGGCTCACAGAGCAGGGTATGGGCTGGTGGCAGCTCCATGCTGAATTTGACAGGTGCTCTGAGTATCCTCCATTTTGGGATCCCCAGACCCTGCCATTGAAATCAGTTGATTCCTGATAGGAGACAAGATGGCCCCTGTAGTCTCTTGCTTTCTATTGCCTGTTACCTTGTTTTCCCAGTCCTGGGAATCCCTGACTCTGTCCCTTCCCCCGACTGGCTGTTAGGTGGACATTCCATATATGGTATTATGAGGAGAGTCCAGGCCAGACTGGCTGGAGCCTTTCCAGTGACTGTATGTTGTGGGTACACCCTTGGGGTGGGACCTTCTTAAATGGAGTGTGTGACCAATATACATTTTATGTTATGAGTGTCTGGTTTCTGGTGTGTGACACAATGACCGAGACAGCCCTGCCTGAAACTGGTATGAATGCAGTGTGGAGTGCTGAATGGCTGGGTGCTTGTCCCAATCCATATTCCTTGTTGTGCATGTCTGAATGGAGAAGAATGGCCTGAATGCACTGTGAGCCTGATTGGCTGCCTGCCTGCTGAATGCCCTTCTGAATGATTGGCTGCCTGCGTCTGGCTCAGCAGTGTGAATGAGAGACAGAACAGTATATCTGGGGACCTCTCACTGACAAGAATTATTCAGAAACTGAAGTCGAAACTTGATGCTTAACCTTGAAGCCTAGCTGGAAGAAGAAGGCTTTGCTGCTGCTTTCCGTCAACTCAATCCGAACGCTGTTGTTATGATGCAGGGGGCACCAGTCCCTCGCAGGACGTCTGTACTTACCCGTTCTGCTGCTTGGAAACAGGTTTCTAGACGTGGCACCCTTTTGCATTGGAAGGTTCAGCGTTTTGCTGCCCCGTTCTACAGATGCTGGAAGATGTATTCAGTGTTTACACTGACAACTTTAACCCGTAACATAGCGGAAGTACATTTCCCATCATCCTTGGGTGTTCCTTCTCCTTCATCCAATGGAATGCATAGAGCCTTGCCATAATTAATACTTTAATCCGTGACGTATGCGGAAACCTATTGAAGTTACGTCAGTATTTTCCCTCTTTGAAGTTTCGCCTTCAGTACTCTTTGTATCCGACCTCCTGTGTAACGAACCTCTGCTTGTCTCACGGACTCCCTTGGCCCCTCCTGTATTTTGTCTATCTGTATATCGAACTATTAGCCTGCTGCACAGACTGCCTTTGGTTCTGCTTTTGTACTTGGTGTTGCTCTCTGGGTAACAGTCTCCTGGCCCGCCCCACGGATTGGATTTGGATCTGCCTCGCTGTTAACATAACTTTCGTGTTGAACCTTTCACCTGCTGCTGGGATCAACTTGGAGTTACTTCTGCAGCTAGCCTTCCATCCACACGCAGGCTGCTTGAACACTAATACCGTTTTAGCTCAACATATTCTGCTTCGCAGGAAGTGGACCTGACTATGGACATAACAAATCTATCGCAAGTATAATCATTTCACTATTTTCCTCAAGACATTGCTTCTGTGTTGGTCATCTTTCCCTCCCTCCTTGATTCCCATGTGGCTGCATTTATTCTTTGACATTACCAAGATTTGGCATTACCATCTCTTAGAAGTGCACTTGGAATGCTCTGCAGGGACGTGCACCAACCCGACTCCAGTGCGCTCCCCGTGTCGTCGTGGTAGTACCCTTAATAACACTCCCTTTTCTTTATTTTAATACTAGTTGTTTTTGGACCCTTTTTCCTTCATTGACTACCTAATATTCAACACGGTAAGGAAGGTACACTAGAAATTCGTATATTTCTGCCTGAACTACTTCTTTCGCTAATACTTACCCTGCACATAGTTAGTCTATTATTATTTCATTCTTTCCAGGGTAAGCCTATCTTAGAGGAAGATAGGTCACAGACAACAGTTAGTTCAGGTATTTCTTGTTCCTTGCATATGGTATTTGACAAGTTGTGATCATCTAATACTAAAACCGTTTTATTCTGTTGCAGCGGGTGAATATAGCGGTGTGTGTTCCCGCTCTTTTAATTGATCAGTCTCACTTGACTGTCTGTTCTGAACGGTCTGGGGCATTTCACTGAAAAGAGTTCTTTCCCCTCAACAGAGAGGAGGCCCTGGATTAGGTCCAACCCAGGGCTCTACAATCAAATCCGGTCAGGTCTCTGCAGCATCACCAGGAGTTCTATCCGGTGAGTGACAGAATAGGAAGCCATGGAGAGTGGGGATCCACTGACCACCCTGACGCAATTAGTGACCGATCTATGCACTGACATGATAGCCGCCCACAATCCCATGCACCTAAGGATGGATTCTTTGCATGATTTGGCAAGTGCCCGCCCCTCGGGTTCTGAGCCCTCGGGTGCCACAGCCTCTGGTTCTTCTTTTCCGGGGAGTGATTCCACTCAAGTCATTATGGCCACCCAGTTTCTGTTGGCTCTGCCCCGAAGGTTTCTCGGGTGACCCAAAACAGTACCGGACCTTCATAAATCAGTGTAAACTGCATTTTCTATGCCGTCCTTCGGCATTCCCTAATTCAACAACTAAGGCAGCATTTGTGCTCTCCCTTTTGGGGGGCACGGCGGCTGCATGGGCGAACCCATTGTTGGAAACCAACAGTTACCTGTTATATGACTGCGATGCTCTTATCACAGCAATGAACCAGGTATTTGATACCCGCTATAAGTCACAGGCAACTGACCTAGAATTCTTAAATCTACAGCGAGGTTCCTCCTCACTGTTTTCCTATTTAACCCGCTTTAACCAACTTGCCGCCGAAACCGATTGGCCTGAAGAGAAGAAGTCGGCAGTTTTTTACAGGGGGCTCTCTGAGGAGCTCAAAGAAATCTTGGCCACTGTTCCTGCTGTGCCTATGGTTTATGGTTGGCCTGAAGAGAAGAAGTCGGCAGTTTTTTACAGGGGGCTCTCTGAGGAGCTCAAAGACATCTTGGCCACTGTTCCTGCTGTGCCTATGGTTTATGGTGAGCTTCTAGATCTAGTGTTACAGAGCGATGCTCACAGGGCTGAACGAAAAGGGGAGAAAAGGCATATTCAACCCATCCTACCCTCTACGGACACAGGTTCTCAGTCCTCGGGCCCAGAACCCATGCAGGTAGGGGCTATCAGAGGCCCTTTGATGCCTGCTCAACGGGAGCATCGAAGAAAAAACAACCTCTGCATGTATTGCGGTTCTACTGTGCATGTACTCAAAGATTGCCCTAAAAAACCTGTCAAGAAGTCGGGAAACGCAAGAACCCGGCAGTAGATGGACTCCCTATGCCGGGTGTGTTTTCCTTGGATTCCTCCATCGGTAGTGTCTCGCCTACCACACCGGTTGGTCTTCCGGTGTTTTTCTCTCCTTTACCTAAGAAAACTTTTCAGGCGGTTGCCATTATTGATTCCGGCGATACGGGCAATTATATAGATTATGACTACGCCATTAGCAACGCTGTGCCTGTGCTTACCAAGGAACGGCCGGAGGCAGTTCATGCGGTGGATGGCACTACTTTGATATCCGGTCTGGTTACCCAATCCACTTCCCTTATTCATATGCAAACAAGAGAAGGCCATGCTAAGACGCTGTCCTTTGATTTAATTAAGACCCCTCAATTTCGAGTGATTCTGGGTATACCATGGTTGCAACGTCATAATCCGGCAATTGACTGGTCTACTCGTACCACGCAGTTCCCATCACAAGTGTGCAATGAATCCTGCTTCAGTCATACAGTGGTTTCGCTGGATTCTTCTTCACAGGCCATGGTTGCTTCTCTGGCTTTTATTGGGGCTGTCACCTCCCTGTCTGCTCTTGGTATCCCGAAGGAATACTCCTCTTATCACAATGTATTCGATAAGAAGGCAGCTGAACACCTACCCCACCACAGACCCTATGACTGTCCTATAGAACTGGTTCCTGGGGCAAAAATTCCATCTGGTAGGGTCTACTCCCTTATGATCCCTGAGGATATGGTATTGAAAGAATATATTGAAAAGGCCTTCGCCATGGGCTTTATCCGTCCCTCCAAGTCACCTGCTGCCTCCCCCCTGTTCTTTGTCCCTAAAAAAGAAGGTGAGCTTCGCCCTGCATTGATTACAGGTCACTGAACGCAGTGACTGTCAAGAATCAATATCCCCTCCCGCTCTTTTCTGTTCTTCTTGATCAGTTGGGTTCCTCAGCTATATATACCAAGTTGGACCTGCGCGGGGCTTATAACCTGGTGCGCATGAGGGAGGGGGATGAATGGAAAACCGCATTCAAGACGCAGTATGGGCTGTTCGAATATTTAGTGATGCCCTTCGGGCTTTGTAATGCCCCAGCCACATTTCAGGCTTTTATGAATGACATCTTCCATGATTATTTGGATATATTCATGGTGGTGTATCTTGACGATATTCTCATCTATTCATCAGATATTGAGTCCCACTTTGAACATGTCTGTCTGGTTCTTCAGAGGTTGAGAGACAACCATCTTTTCGTGAAAGCGGAGAAATGTGTCTTCCATTCTTCTCAAGTTGAGGTTTTGGGTTATGATCTCTCCCATCAGGGAATACGGATGAGTCGTTCTAAAGTCAAGGCAGTCCTCCAGTGGCCGATCCCTGGGTATGTTAATGCGCTACAGTCTTTTTGGGGATTTTTCAATTTCTATAGACGTTCATCCATTCTTTCTCAGCAATCTCAGCTCCCCTCACAGCGTTGACCAGTTGTAAACAGTATTTTCAGTGGAATCCGGAGGCTCAGGCAGCTTTTGATACTTTGAAGGCAGTGTTTTCCTCGGCCCCAGTCCTTCAACACCCTAACCCGCTCCTGCCCTATCTGGTTGAAGCGGATGCGTCTGGTTCAGCTATTGGGGCTGTTTTCTCCCAGCGGTGTCCCGACTCGGGTGAGATACATCCCGTGACGTTCTTCTCTCGGAAACTCACACCGTATGAGATGAATTATCCCATTACTGAGAGGGAGCTGCTGGCCATTAAGGAGGCTTTTGCAGAATGGCAGCATCATCTCCTAGGGGTACATCGTCCTGTAACGGTCTATTCCAATCACCGCAGCCTCCTGACGTTTAAATCCATGAAGTACCTCACTGCTCGGCAGGCTCGCTGGCACCTTTTTTTTCTCAGTTTAACTTCCTGATTACTTACCGCCCGGCTCGTCTTAACACCTGTGCAGATGCCCTGTCACATTTGACGGTGGAAAGACATAATGTGACTGGGAACCCTACCCCATTGTTGCCATGCAGAGTGGTGTGCGCTTGTACTCCGCAGCCTATCCTACGTACAATTCTCTCACAGTGGGTAACTGCCCATCCAGAGGAATGCGCTTCCCTGCAGTTGAACATTGTTCAGGGCCTTCCTTATATACAGGGGTGTTTGTTTATTCCCCCTGGGGAAGCCCGTACTGGTGCTTTAGCTTTCGCTCATGACTCATTATTGGCTGCACATCCCGTCCAGCAGAAGACCTTGGATTCGCTGCGTCATTGGGCCTGGTGGCCAACCATGTCCAGGGAAGTTTTGACTACTTGGCTTTTTGTTCGGTCTGTGCTCAATGCAAGCCCTCTCGCTCCAAACCAGTCAGCCTGCTACAGCCTCTGCATGTTCCCCGCAAACTCTGGTACGTGGTTTCCATGGATTTCATTGTGGACCTCCCGCCGGTGGGTGATATGGATATCGTCCTGTTTGTAATCGATTACTTCACTAAAATGGCTATTTTTATACAATGCAGAGGTCTTCCATCGGCATCCACACTGGCAGACCTATTTTTGTGTAATGTGTTCCGCCTTTTTGGGCTCCCTGCTATTATTGTTTCCGACCGGCGGCCACAGTTTATAGCTTGTTTTCAGAAAGCGATGACCAGTGCCCTTGACATCGACGCTCGATACAGTACGGCCTTTCATCCCCACACTGATGGACAGACCGAGAGGGTTAACGCGACCTTGGAACACTATCCGTGCTGCCTCTGTCTGCAGTATCAAAAATCATGGTTATCCCTTCTCCCGTCTGCCGAATTCGCTTACAATAACTCGGTCCATTCGGCCTCTGGTGTTTCCCTGTTTTTTGCTATGTACGGGCAGCATCCACGTTCTTTGCCCCTGGATCCAGCCTTACCTGTTAATAATCCTGCAGCACATGCATGCCTCAGGGACATGGATGCCATTTATCGCAACGTCTGTCTACATTTGCTCCGGTCTCAGGTGCACGCAAATAAATTCGCAGACGGCCACCGCGCTCCTTCTCCTGTTTATAAGGTGGGCTCTAAGGTTTGGTTGGCCACTCGCAATCTTCGGATTCCAGGCAAGTGTTCTCTTCTTCCTCGTTTTGTGGGGCCATTTCCTGTCTCAGCTGTCATCAATCCGGTTGTGATGCAACTGAGTCTACCGGCTTCCTGGAAAGTACATTCAGTATTTCATGTCTCTTTATTGAAACCTTGTTCAACGTCAGTCCGTCTCCTGATGACTCCCTCCCCCGTGGACGTGGCGGGTGATGATGAGTTTGAGGTTGCTGATATCATGGGTTTTCGAAGACGCAGGGGCCGCCCGTTCTACCTGGTTGACTGGAAAGGGTTTGGTCCTGAGGATCGGACCTGGGAGCCGCTGGAAAACATCCATGCGCCATTATTGTTGCGCTGCTTCCATGACCGCAGCGGGTTGCCACCGCCTTTGGGGGTGGATGCTGTTACGATGCAGGGGGCACCAGTCCCTCACAGGACGTCTGTACTTACCCGTTCTGCTGCCTGGAAACAGTTTTCTAGACCTGGCACCCTTTTGCATCGGAAGGTTCAGCGTTTTGCTGCCTCGTTCTACAGATGCTGGAAGATGTATTCAAAACAGGGTTTACACTGACAACTTTAACCTGTAACATATCGGAACTACATTTCCCATTATCCTTGGGTGTTCCTTCTCCTTCATCCAATGGAATGCACGGAGCCTCGCCATAATTAGTACTTTATTCCGTGACGTATGCGGAAACCTGCTTCCTATTGAAGTTACGTTGGTATTTTCCCTCTTTGAAGTTTCGCCTTCAGTTCTCTTTCTATCTGACCTCCTGTGTAATGTACCTCTGCTTGTCTCACGGACTCCCTTTGCCCCTCCTGGATTTTGTCTTTCTGTGTATCGAACCATTAGCCTGCTGCACGGACTGCCTTTGTTTCTGCTTTTGTACTTGGTGTTGCTCTCTGTGTAACAGACCCCTGGCCCGCCCCATGGATTGGATTGGCTCTGCCTCCCTGTTAACATACCTTTCGTGTGTTGAACCTTTCACCTGCTGCTGGGATCAACTTGGAGTTACTTCTGCAGCTGGCCTTCCATCCACACGCAGGCTGCTTGAACACTAATACCGTTTTTCCAGCTCAACATATTCTGCTTCGCAGGAAGTGGACCTGACTACGGACATAACAAATCTATCGTAAGTATAATCATTTCACTATTTTCCTCAAGACATTGCTTCTGTGTTGGTCATCTTTACCTCCCTCCTTGATTCCTGTGTGTCTGCATTTATTCTTTGACATTACCAAGATGTGTCACTACCATCTCTTAGAAGTGCACTTGGAATGCTCTGCAGGGACGTACACCAACCTGACTCCAGTGCGCTCCGCGTGTCGTTGTGGTAGTACCCTTACTAACACTCCCTTTTCTTTATTTTATACCAGTCATTTTTTGACCTTTTTTCCTTCATTGACTACCTAATATTCAACACGGTAAGGAAGGTACACTAGAAATTCGTATATTTATGCCTGAACTAGTTCTCTCGCTAATACTTACCCTGCACATAATTAGTCTATTATTATTTCATTCTTTCCAGGGTAAGTCCTATCTTAGAGGAAGATAAGTCACAGACAACAGTTATTTCAGGTATGTCTTGTTCCTTCCAAATGCTATGCGACAAGTTGTTATCATCTAATACTAAAACCGTTTTATTCCTTTGCAGCTGGTGAATATAGCGGTGTGTGTTCCTGCTCTTTTAAGTGATCAGTCTCACTTGACTATCTGTTCTGAATGGTCTGGGGGCATATCACTGAAAAGAGTTATTTTCCCTCAACAGAGAGGAGGCCCTGGGTTAGGTCCAACCCAGGGCTCTACAATCAAATCCGGTCAGGTCTCTGCAGCATCACCAGGAGTTCTATCCGGTGAGTGACAGCTGTTGTGTCTCCAAGAACTGATCCAAGAGAGGACCTGGCTACGAGACCTCTTCCCGAGCTACAAGGGAACATCATGCACCAGCTAACCTTCAGCAAGGCTCCCTGGAAGCCAGTCGTCGAAAGGCTGCCGACCAGAGACGGGGACTGCCGAGGAATCTGAAGTTAAGTGCCAGGACATCAAGGCTGTCGATGACCATCACCGTCGACCGTGGTTCGGAGGACCACTGTGACCTCGTCAACCGGAGCCGCAACGCTCCATTGCCTAAGACACTTTGAAATCAAGGACTCCCTTGCTCATCACCGTCAACCACTTTGTCCCGCCCAAGAAAGTCAAGGTCGCCGATGAACCGAGGAGAATCCGCCGATGGGTTTCCCGCCACCCGAAGTCCACAAAGACGCTGACGAAGATCCGAAAGCCAGCCATGGGCGAGTCCCAATCGCTGACGCCAAAAGCTGATGACCCAACGCCCGTGCTGGGCCTACGTTCTTCATTGACTCTTTGCAGCAACAAACTCCTGTCATCGGGGTGCACCGCACGCCTCATCTTTGCAGGACGTCCACGACCGATCGTCGATGAGCACCGCAAGGACCGAAGCTGCTGCCTCAACGACATTATTCACCTTTTCCTCGAGGAATGTCGATGATCCATGGCTCCTGCCTTAAAGGGAGTTCACTCAAGAAGGATCCGTTGACGACTCATAGAAGAACTCTGCTAAACCAGATACATTGGGGTAGTAGAATATTTTTAGAAGGGAAAAAGACTGCTAAACAACATATGGACTGGGCTTGTCAGTATACTTTATTTACAGGTTACCCAGGTGGGGGGATCCTCACACGGAACTGTGATTTAGGTAGGGACTAAGTGTTCTGCCAGTTGTTTAACCCACCTTGTTTCCCTCCCGTGCCTAGTGTTGGTTCACATTGTTATTAGACTTGTATCTCATTTACAATTGTCAGCAGTTGGTGCATTTTAAAGGAGTCAAGAGTCAACTGTGGTACCACATAGCTATTGTACATATTTATCATTATAGTATTGCCTGAGCTCAAAGTGTGTTATTGTGTATGTATATATTCTGAACCTCATTTATATAAAGAACTGTGTTATCACTAAAATAGTGTGTGGACATTCCATTGTGGGGACTTGGGGACTACACTGTACTTAAGAACCAGCCTGCATCACCTCCTGAGAGCTTAAGCCTTGATTCCTTGACCTTTGTTACCATATAGAGAATCTTGGCTGGGGTGCTCTGTGCTTCTACTCTGCCATATAGAGGGGAGGAGTGCAGAAACCCCCCTCCAATCTTTACAGTACCCTATCGCATTAGTAATGTGTGGGGGTTATTTCAACATGATACTTGATGTACAATTGGATCGCACATCCACCACACCTCAAACTCTAACAGATGCAGCACGCACTATACATGTGCACATTGAGGTTCTAGGACTGAACGATGTTTGGTGCACACTACATGGCACGTAAAGCACTCGCGTATCAATTATTGACTGGGATCACACAGATTAGTGAACTGGGTGACCGAGCGCCATATACTGGCCAGAACCCTGTCCGATCACTCCCCAGTGTTGCTCTCATTGAGCATTCTTGGAGGAGCACCTCAGCGACCATAATGGCGCTTCAAGGCCACATCCTTGATAGACCCTGTCTTCCGGAGTAGCATGGCACAGAACATAGAGAGCTATTTTGAAAACAAAGAAGGATCAGTGAGTATGCAGGCTACCCTCTGGCAGGCGTTTAAAGTGTACATGTGGGGGGGTTGCAATGTCTACCGAATTCGGGGTATTATGCAATATCAGGAGGGAATTAAAGAGTTGCGAGAACGCACTGGCGCAACTGCAAGCAGAATATGTTGAGAACCCATCGCCGCACATTAGCAAAGATATGAAAGCACAGTCAGACGGATATCGAGATGCAGCGGACAGGGAGTTGCGTTGCTTTGATAAGCCTGCAGCAGCGTGCCGGTACAGGGAACAGGAGAGACCGGGGAAGCTCCGAGCGCAGACAGTCCGCTGCGAGAGGGGCAGTACTAACATTCTGTGCATAACTAGGACGGATGGAACGGTGGTCAATAGAGTGGAAGAAGTGATTGAGGTGTTTTATGATTTTTATAAGAGCCTGTACTCACCCCACAGTGTGGGTACAAGTGGCAAGATAGAGGAATATCTAGCTGGGATACCCACAACACTTCTGTCAGCAAAAGCTCGTAATGCACTAGAGGAACCAATAACGTTGATGGAGATTAAGGTGGCAATCAAAGATCTTCCAGGTGGGAAAGCCCCAGGTTCGGACGGTCTTGGTGCAGAGTTCTACAAAGAAATCATAGAAGTACTATCTCCCTGTCTGTTATTGGTGTGGGCGGAGGCATAGAAGTCGGCACCCTGCCGGAGTCAATGCACAATGCGGTTATTAAACTGTTACTAAAACCGGGAAAGCCCCCCGAGGATTGTGGGTCGTACCGTCCATTGTCCCTAATTAACACTGACGCAGAAGTATTTATGAAAATACTTGCTTCTAGAATCAATCCGCTAATGCCCTACATGGTGCATGAAGATCAGGCATGGTTTGTGCAGGGGAGATCGACATCGTCCAATATTCATCAACTATATAATATAATGGCACAGATACCACAGGATGTCGAGGGGGCCGCTGCATGCCTAGACATGCAGAAAGCATTCAACAGAGTATACTAGCCTTTCTTGTTCAGGGTCCTCCACAACTACGGGTTCGGATCACATTTTGTAAAATGGGTGCAAATTCTATACACACAGCCATATGTCAGAGAGTGCGTGAATGGGGTGCTCTCACCGTTACTAGCGCTAACAGAAGGCACTAGGCAGGGATGTCCACTATCCCCCTTGCTGTTTGCGCTGGTGATAGAGCCCCTAGCAGATCTCATGAGGTCTCAGCATGCTCGCGCCGGTTTAATATTGCTGGGCAGATAGAACTCATAATGCTATATGCTGACAACATCATGATGTATGTCAGAGATCCTGGGAAATATCTGCAAAGGATACTGCCTGCAGTTCATGGGTTTGGGAGATTTTCTGGATTACATTTGAATAGTAGCAAGTCGGAGGTCTTCACACTAACGGAGAGCACGCCTGAACCAAGGAACCTGTTCGGATTGAGATGGACACATCAACGTATAGAATATCTTGTGGTCGAGATAGCTCGGTCAGCAACCCTGGTTCAGTCCCTTAATTATGGGCCGGTGGTCCAAGCAATGTGCACCAAACTGAAGCAGGGGAATCAGCTCCCCATTTCTCTGATGGGACAGGTGGCACTAATAAAAATGATTATCTTGTCCAAACTTTTTTTATCTCTTTAGTAATGTACCGGTGTTACCTGGCAGAGCCTTTTTTACTAAAATTACTGGAGCGTGCTCATTGTTCGTATGGAAGGGGCAGATAAGGGTCGTTGGAAACACCTCACATTGGCGTATGAGCGGGGAGGGCTGGCAGCCCCATACTTTGAGCTATATTACCTCGCTGCTCAGGCATATTATGCAGTACACTGGGTGAAGGTGGTCCTCGAGCATCCTATGTAGAATTGGAAAAGCAGGGGAAAACAAAGGCAACTCAGTTGCACAGGCTAGCCGCAGGAATGCGAGTAATCAGCTGGATCCTTTGTCAGTCACACAGGAGGCATGGTCGAGAGTAGTCAAGCGCCCCAGGAATACTGTATTATATAGCCCGGGCATGCTAATTTGGGACGCGTCCTTCCTGAGACTGGCAAGGGACGCACTGTTGGCGGCATATTGGCACAGGGTGGGCATATTGCATTTGGGCGACTTGTTCTATGAAGGCGTATTTGTAACCTGGGACATGATCAAGGTGCATCTAGGTGAAACCCCACTCCAGAAGCATCAATATTGTCGGCTTTGCTCAGCAGTGGCATCAACGTGGTAAGAATTTCTGCAGGAGCTGACTTCCCACCAGTCTCGATTACATACTGTCCCAGTCCCCAGGGACAATGGAGAAGTCTGCTTCAGCACTATACAAACTAGCTCAAATGTCCAGGGGGGGACACACACTGGACATTAAGGGGCACTGGGAGAGGGTCCTGGGTATCAGCTTCACTTAATCACACTGGTTAAAAATATGTAGGTTGACGAGTCAGGTATCGTTCAATTCCAGATACAGGTTGATATACTTTAAGACCTTAAATAGAGTACGCCTTACTCCAGTCCGCCTCAGGAAAATGTATCCCACTTTGAGGGGGCGGGGGGGCCAGTGCCCTAGATGTGTGCAGGGGGACACTGATATAATGCACATGTTGTGGTCATGTGGGACATTGTCAGAATATTGGGACTAGGTATGTCGAGCGCTAGAAGAGATGGTGGACCAACCCATAACGTGGGAACATACGACATGTATATTGAGATATGTGCATAAATTGGACCTGTTAAAGCGCCAATTGGTAAATATCGGTTTGTTGTTGGCTAGAAAGGCTATACTGATGGAAGAGTAAAGGGGTCCCTAAAATTGATAACTGGCTCAAAGACATGATCGGGGCAAATGATAAGGAGGAATTGTATGCTAGCCTGGTGCCTCTGGCAAGCCGACTGAGGGATATAAGGAGTGGCTTTCGACAATATTTGATGAATAAAAGTATGGAGGAAGAAGGAGAAGTAAGTGTGCTGTAAGCTAGTGTGTATTGAGCTGCTCTCAATAATGTTATTGAATTCATTCTCTGTGCTATGTACTCTATGGAAAGTATTGTTTTATGTCTCTGCGCAAGTTAAATAAAGTTAAAAAAAAGCATTAGCCCACAATTTCATACATTCTACTCTAATTTATATAAATCTGATATGCCGGATCCCCTCACTCAAATAACATATTTGGAATCGGTTATACTCCCCAAACTCACGACGGCTGAGGCTCAAACCTTAGATAAAACTATCACGACGGATGAGGTACAACGGGTCATTCGAGAACTACCACTCAATAAATCACCTGGTCTAGACGGCCTTCCCGCTAAATTTTACAGAACATATGCAAATATCTTAGCTCCCGTTCTAACTAAGTTATTCAATGCTTTCATACACATGGAACAAATATCACCCACCATGGAAGAAGCAAAAATAATTCTGTTTCCAAAACCCGGTAAAGACCCGACAATCAGTGGGTCCTACCGCCCTATTGCACTTATCAACCTAGATAGAAAAATCTTCACCAAGGTACTGGCCAGCCGAATTGTAGATATCTTACCATCATTAACACACATGAAACAAACCGGCTTTATAAAATGAAGACAAACATATGACAATATACGCAGAGTATGTCATATTTCGGAGAAGGTTCCGAAAAAACAGATCCCAGCAGTGCTTGTTTCTATAGACGCCAAGAAGGCATTTGACCATGTAGAATGGTCCTTTTTCTTCTGGACACTAGAGAAGATGGGTTTCGGACCGAATTATATAAAATGGATCAAGGCAAATTATCAGAATCCCTCTGCTAGGCTATCAATAAATGACCAGTTATCTTCTTTAATTTCTCTTCATCGTGGCACTAAGCAGGGATGTCCTCTCTCTCCAATGTTATGTGCCCTACACTTGGAACCTTTATTGGCCACAATCAGACAAACTAAGGAAATAAAAGGCATTGGGCCTCATTACGACCCAGGCGGTAACCATGGCCCTAGTAGCGCCATGGTTGCCGCCGGTATTTTACCAACTCCACCATGGTGAATGGCGGAATTACCGCCCCATTCCAAGGCTGGCGGGGTGGTAATTCCCCATTCACCATTGGCCCTTCCCCATTCCCATTTTTGCCCCCATAGGGCTCAATGGAAATGGGGAAGGCAGTAATTACGGTACCGCAAATTGCAGTACCGTAATTACCTCGAAGGTCCCTTTGCAGGTCCAATCCTTAACGGCTGGTAAAGCCAGCTGTTAAGGTAGGGACCCGCAAAGGGACCTCGTAATTAAGCGGTAAGGGTTTAACGGCGCCGACACCTTTTACGGTGCCGTTAACCCCTTACCGCCTGGGTCGTAATGAGGCCCATTATGTTCAGCGGCGTACAGCATAAAGTAATGGCTTACTCTGATGATATGCTGCTTAAGGCAACTGAACCGGCAAACACAATATGGGAAGCCACATATGTGCTAGAAAAATTTGGGGCAGCCAAGGGATTGAAAATAAACAAGCATAAATCGGAAATCTTAAACCTACCACTATCCTCTGCGGAAACCTTAGACTTGCAGGCACAGACATGTTTCGAATTGCCAACGGAGGGAATTACACTATTAGGGTTAAGGATCACTCAATCCCTTAAAGGCCTATATGCAGCCAACTATCCCCTCCTACTAAAATATATTGAATCTCAAGTAAAAAATGGGATCCACTCATGATCTCATGGTTGGGCAAGGTACCGCTTTCCTTTTTTTGTAAAATACACACTGCAGTCTCTATCTCCGTTTGGCAAAATAAAACCCAGCGGATAGCCCTAACTACATTGATGTCACCACCAGCCAAGGGAGGGATGAGTCTTCTGAATTTCTTGACATATTACAGCGCTGCGCAAATTAGAGTGATAAAGGAATGGTCAGCAGACTCAGAAGAGAAATGCTGGCTACAGATCGAATTAGCTGTGGGGGGACATAGATTAAATGATGCACTATGGTTACCGAAATCCGATCGCCCAACCAACATACATCTGAGCGAAATAATGCGCACAGTATAAAACACCTTGGATGATGCAGTGTAAAAACACAGTATAACAATTTTCCCCTATCCTTTCACGCCTCTATTTTTCAACCCCCAATTTTCTCCGGGCCTAGATCCAAACGCATTCAGGGAATGGATGGCGGCTGGGTGCGAGAAGCTAAGAGATCTGTTTGTGAGGGAAATGGTAAAAATCATTTACACAATGCAAACAGGAGTTGGGGCTACATGAAAAATCCAGGTATCAATATTTTCTAGTAAGACACTGGATTCTTGTTTCCCCGTTTAAGGTGGCGGCCACCAGGGAATTAATAGCTTTTGAACAATATGTGATATCAAACCTAGGGAATTATCCCCTTATTTCTAATCTGTACAAAATATTGAGGGACGGAATATCCACAACAGAGATCATCTATAAAATAAACGTTGGCAGGCTACATTGGGGGAGGAGATCACTGATCAGGACTAGGAGACTCTTTGGAGAACAAACCCCAGACTCACTAGATCGATTCAAATACAAATGTTGGCTGGGAGCACTGCGCACAACTCAGAGCCGCTTTGAAAACTTTGACGTGACTTACGTAGGGGTTGTGTTGGAGCTACAAAAGTAAAGTGATTTACCGAGGGTACTCGCTCGGTATATTTGCCCAGAGAAAAAGAACAGAAAGGGCAGTTTGCTTTTTCAATGGTCCTTCCAGAGCAAGTCTGTGGAACTATAAGAGCGGGGTTCATGCCTCCGAAAACACAGATGAGTAGGTGCTCACAGAGAACTAGTGCCACATTTAAAAATACTTTTCTTTCACACAACAGTAAAACAGTTTACCAAGATCCATATGCCCAGACTCCAGGACACAGCGTTCTCCCAGGTCATCACTAATCCCACAGGGGCTTCCCTCCCCATGAGACCCACCTGCTCTGTACCGCCACCAGGGGGACTATCAGGTAGTACCCTCACCTCCGTGGCCTCATGGGAAGGGGCTCCACCTAGGGGAGATGTGATGACATCCAGGTATTCATTATTCATCACATACCCTTCCCGTAATGCCAGTGGCTCTTCCATCTGGGATTACACAGGGGCTTTCAGGGTTCTTATCCCAGATCCAGAGGGGGATGGCAGGAGAAAAAGTTTCTTTTTCCCAGGTATCAAGAGAGGAATATAGTTGGACAACTCCCTGTTTCAACCCTCCCTCGAGTCTGCATATAGATGGGTGAAAAATGTTCACAGCCGCTGACGAACCTTGAGTGGTATCTTGAGCAAGTGGTAAAAGTAGTGGATTATATACTGTTAAGGGACAATTGTTATCTGACCCTCTTTTGGGTTCCCTTAAAGGTATCACTGATGGAATGGAAGAGACATAACCTCTCTCGCTTTCTATAGCAGGGGTCCTGTTATTGTACTTACTATTGCAGGCCTTTGAGACTAATCAATTTTCTGTTGGGTTGTTAATTCCAGGCTCCATAGTGTGGGCGTTAACCTTTTCTTCAGGACGATTTGGGGAAATGAATTGGAACCCGGGTTGTCTAACTTTGGGCAAAAGACATTTTCCTGTTTTTTTTCTTCACTAATTTGGTTCTCCATGCTGGGGCTCAAGGATGACTGGGCTATATTATCTCTGTTTTCCCAACTCTCATGGAAACTGTGGTTAAGTGGAAGGCTGGAAGGAAAGATCAGAACTACAAAGTGGTTTTCTTTGGATGTCACAGAGGATGACACTGGTTCATCGTTTCTTTCTCTTTCCCTGATGGGTGTACTATTTATCTTATCCACTTGGGAAGCCAATCAAAACTGTTCTTCCAATAGTTCAGGTGTTTCAAAAACCTCTATTTTTCCAGGTGAGGGAAACCCCTGGTGCCCTAGGGAATTTAATAAATCTGCACTCTGCAAGGATGTGCTAGACTTTTTTTCCTCACAAGAGTCACAGTTTGGCTCGCTCTCCCAGATATGGTAATGGGGAATATTCTCTGGAATTATATCCCCATTAAGTGGTTCACCGGGATAATCTCTACCTCTCTCTTTACAGGCCTCCCATAGGGTTTCATACGTTAGGTCTCCCACTAGCTCACCCCAACTAATCTGAACAGATGTAAATGAGAAATGTAAAATGATGAATTGTATCTCCTGTCCAGAAGGTAGTAGGAGTAGTATCTTCACCAGCTTTCTATGGAATGGCTTCCCAGCAGGGGCCACATAAATGATAGAATCCACAAAGTGGTTTAGCTAGACATCTAAGAAGACTATGACCTTATCCCTTCCCTGAACCACATATTCTCGAGGGGAAATAAGTTGATAACTATTCCCTTCCACTGTTTCTCTTCTCGGAAGAATGACCTGGAAGGTTATGGGCTGGAATATTATCCATAAGGTAAGGTCAGATCTTTATGAATTAGCCTAGTTCCCCTTTGCATGATAACATTTGGTCTATTGGGAAGGTTGACTCCCTTTGATTTATTGCCAAACGGATTGGGGCTTTGTTTGATGGATCCTGCAAACTATACGGTCCCCCCAGTTTGTGTCAACTAGACCAGATCCCACTCTGACACCATATTAATCACAAAGTCCAGAGGTACACTTGGACAGTGTGTGTGTGTTTGCTATAAGAGCCGACAGCAAGAGTTTAGAGGAGTTTTGAGAGTAATTAAAACATTTGGTGGAGGTTGGAAAGGGAAGCGCTGTGGAGTAGAAGGTTGGCGAGTAAAGGGGGAAGTAAGGCAGCATAAATTGCAGGGTGACTTGGAGGAGCTAATAGAGGAACATCAGGCAGAGATAGTAGAGGAACCTCCAGAGGAGGGGGAATGAGGATTGAAGAAGATGGTGGAGATGGTAGAACATCACAATACATAGAGAGACAACCTAGTTAGTCAAATTAGGAAGGTTCAAGAGAGCAAATTTGGCCCAAGGCAGGGGGCAGGAGACAGAGACTGCTGAAAAGGGTCAATGCCAACGAAGGAGCAGGAATGAGCATGTTGTATGGCAACAAGCTGCAGCAGGACCAGAACAAGAGCAGTGAGGTGGTGACAGGAGTCAGGACCCAATATGCGGGAGGTGATGGAGCCCTCAAGATAACCAAAGCCAAAGGAAGAAACGGTGTTGGAATCCCTTTAATAAGGGACTGAATCCAGGAGAAATGCCTGAAAGGAAAATCAAAGAAGGATACCTGTTAGGAAGGATTTTCTGTTTTGCTGCCTTCCTCCCATAGAATTCTATGAGACACCCTTTTTTTCTGCTTTGTTTTGACTGCTAGCCTGACCTTTTAGCGGTAACTAAAGTCTTTTGGTTTCCTTATCTCATTGTTGGAACTTAGACCCCTATGAAGAAGTGCAGTACACTGAAGACCTAATGATAGCTGTTGCAGCTGACCAGCATTGCCTCTAGCCAAGTTCGGTGAAGCCCTGCCCCTCTGTCCTGATCTCAAGAGGGCCCTCATTGGTGCTTTGACCCTTGGATGGGTAAGAACAACCAGCCTTGACTACTGCTCGGCAATCCATGCCTGGTGAACCTACGGAAGTGTCCCTGGATCATTCAATGAACTGATCTGTTCTCTACTAGGCTACCACAATGCCCACTGCAGCCGTCGCTGTTCTGAGTGCATGTCAAAATCCTCTGCCGATACTCCTGGTTCGTGGACTCTCCCCTCCCCCTCCTCCTCACCTGATATCTCAGTGTCCGATGTTTGGATCTGTCTCTTCTGCCACAGAGCCTTTTTTTTGTGAGAGGATAGGGTCTACCTCGGAAGGAAGCCACCCTGACCAAGGACTAAGAGGTGAAGGAGGGGGGCCCCTCTTCCGAAGTAAACGGAAAGGGGAAAAAAGCCAGTCGGCACAAAAACCCCTCTCTGGGCAATGTTGGTTGAGGTGTCCAGAAGGCAGTAACTTCTGTCCCAGGTGAAGGAAACACTCTGATGGCACGGGTTGGAAGGTGGGTAGAACTTCATAAACTGAAGAAAGAGAGAGAGAGCCAGCCGGAAGCAGATAAAAGAGTAAAACGAAAACAAAACTATGTAGAGGAAGAGGAAAAAATAAACTCCAGGAGGGGAGAGGAAATGCAGACAATGAGGCCGGCCGAAAAGAAAGGAGGGCCGGTAACAAGAAAGACAGAAAGAAGAGCGGGCAGGAAAGAACGTAGCGAAGGCACAGCGAAGCGGAGAAAACTCGAGCAGCGTCTCACCCGAAGCCTGACGCGATAGGGTTGCAACACGCAGGCTTCCGGGTGCGACGCACAGAAAAGGCTTCACACGGCCGCACGTCATAAAACGCTAGACCGTCACTGGGAGATATGCAGGAAGCGTGACGGAACAATCAATGGCCGGTCAAGTGCCACCTGTTCCATAAACGCCAAAGACTGCGGCGTGTGACAGTATGCCCGCTTCTATCCCGACCACCCCCGGGTCTATCTGGATGAGCTCTATGAAACTTCCTGGTCAAAAGAGGAGCGTGGACATGTGATTCTGGTTCCCAAGAGTCCGCAGACCGGGGATAGCCCTTCCAGGCTATTAAGTATTCTAGGCGACCTCTTCTAACCCTGGAATCTCATATACGGGATACTTTGTATTCTTCCGAAATGGGAGTGGGACAGGTGGGTAGGCCATGTCCTTTGTTGTTAGGCATGTTAGGATCAACAGAATGAAGTAAGGAAGAGTGGAATACCGGATGTATCCGGCTTAAGGATTTGGGAAGCTTAAGGCGGAAAGCAACAGGATTGATTCTTTGTGAGATTCTGAAGGGCCCAATGTAGCGAGGAGACAATTTGGTGGGATGGGGCCAGCGAGGCAAATACTTGGTGGATAGCCAGACCTGGTCTCCCTCCTTCCATGAAGGACAGGGTAAACGATGTCGATTAGCTTGAACTCTATGTCTTTACTCAGCGGCAGATAAACTGAGATGAGCAGTCTTGTGGGCTGTGGTGATTTCTGTCAAAGTATGTTCAATGGAGGGTATATTGGAGGGGGCACGAAACACTGGTAAAATGCCCCTGGGATGAATCCCATATGTGCAGTAGAATGGACTGAGGTTAGTAGCTGAGTGTACTGTGTTTTCATAGGAGAACTCTGCGGTAGGCAACAGTGACACCCAGTTATCTTGATGACGGTTGATGTAACATCTAAGATACTGTTCGAGAGTTGCATTTAGTCGCTCAGTCTGGCCATTGGTTTGGGGATGGAACCAGCAAGAAAGAGCTCTCTCTAGGTGAAATCGCTGGCATAAAGCCTTCCAGAACCGAGATGTAAACTGACTACCCCTGTCGGTAATGATCTTGTCAGGAAGGCCGTGAAGACGAAAAATGTCTTTAAGGAAGACGTCAGCCATCTCAGAAGCTGAAGGGACTCCCGGCAATGGGGTAAAATGTGCCAATTTAGAAAAAGAGTCGACTGTAACCATCAGGCAGGTAAAACCTTGGGATACAGGGAGATCCACAATAAAGTCAGTCGATATCAGGGACCAAGGTCTGTTAGGAGGTTCAGGTTGATGCAACAAACCTAATGGTTTGCTCGTAGGAGTCTTATTCTTGGCACATACCGGGCAGGATCTGCAGTACTTCTTCACATCAGAAAGCAGGGTAGGCCAAAAGAAAGAACGGGACACCAACTCCCAGGTACCTCTTTGACCTCGATGTCCCGCCGTGGCATGGTCATGACACCACCTTAACACCTTCCACTGCAAAGATCGAGTGGGTACAAACAGCCTCTGGTCGACCAACAACAAGCCCTCTTTCCATAGCAGATCATGCTGCTTGTTTCGGGGCACTTCTGATTTCAGATCAGGAGTCGTAACAGATCTGACCTCCTGCAAGAAGGTGGAAACTGTGCCCACAATTCTGTTGGGAGGAAAGAAGTATTCTACTGATGGAACATATGGTACTCCGGGAGAGTCTCGTCGAGATAATGCATTGGCCAGGTCATTTTGCGTGCCGGGAATGTAAGTGATGGTAAAGTCATACTGACTAAAGAAGTGTGCCCATCGAACTTGACGGGAATTGAAGCATTCCATATTTCTGAGGATCCGAAGGTTCTTGTGATCCGTGCGTAGAGTGAACGGTTGAGTGCAGCCTTGTAATAAGTGTCTCCATTCCTCACAAGCAACTTTTAGAGAGAGTAATTCCTTTTCTATCACTGAATAGTTCTTTTGGCTTGCGGACAAGGTCTTAGAGAGGTAAGATATCGGATGTTCTTTACCTTCATGTTCTTGCAGCAAAAACGCCCCTAGTGCATCTGCAGAGGCATCTGCTTCAACCACAAATGGTTTGCTTTGGTCTGGTTGGCATAGTATAGGAGCAGAACAAAACATCCTTTTCAAGAGAATGAAGGCTTGATTAGCTTGATCAGTCCATAGACAAGGTTTGGCCTCCTTTCTAAGCAGAACAGTGATGGGTAACACTATCTGTGAAAAACGGTTAATAAACTTCCGATAGAAGTTCGCTAGACCTAAGAATCTTTGTACTTCTTTCAAGGTGGTGGGAGCGGGACAGTCTAAAATGGCGGATACTTTCTTGGGATCCATAGTGATACCCTCCTTAGAAAGGATGTATCCAAGGTATTGAACTGAAGAGGCATTGAAGATACACTTCTCAGGTATGACTAGGAGGTTATTCTTCTGTAGTCGACGTAGCACCTCCCTAAGATGCTGGATATGTTCTTGTTGTGACTGTGAGAAAACCAAAATGTCATCTAAGTAAACAATGGTATTCAGAAATAGGATATCCGAGAATAGCCGTTACATAAATCGTTGAAATATCGCAGGAGCATTGACGAGGCCGAAAGGCATAACCTTGTATTCATGTAGACCGAAGGGTGTCCGGAAAGCGGTCTTCCATTCATTCCCTTCGGGTATACGAAAGAGATGATAGGCACTCCTCAGATCCAACTTATAAAAGACAGTGGCACCCTGGACCGCCTCAAGGATGTCAGAGATGAGGGGCATCGGATATCGGTCTCTGATTGTCACCTTATTAAGACCTCTATAATCTATACAGGGTCTCAATTCAGAGGAGTCACGTTTGGGTATGAAAAACAATGAAGCACCAGCGGGAGATCTTGAATGTTGGATCAGTCCATTCACCAAGTGGGAATCCAAGTACTTCCGTAAAGCCTCTTTCTCTGTAAGCGACAGAGGGAACATACGCCCAAAGGGAACCAAAGCGTCTGGTGTCAATTCTATGGCGCAATCCTCTGGACGATGTGGAGGTAAATCCAAGATGGTTTTATTGTCGAATACTTCTTTAAAGTCTTGAAATTCAGAGGGGATACAACACACACCACAAGCAGTGGAATCCTCCGAGGGGAGAATTCTCACCGTTTCTTGACGTAGATGGGATAAGCAAAACTTCCTGCAGTATCCGGATTCAAAGGCCATGGTGTTTCGAGTCCAGTCGATCACTGGGTTATGTTTCCTTAACCAAGGAATACCCAAAATCACTGGGAAGTGAACAGCCCGTATGAGATCGAAACTCAAAAGTTCCGAATGTTGCAAGACCTTTACCGATAATACATCTGTGGTATGTGTAATGGGCCCAGAGGATAAGGGGGAGCCATCAACACCCTCAACCTTTTGAGTGTCTTCCCGTGGCACTATGGTGAGGCCTTGTTCATCTGCCCAGACGGTGTCCATGAAGACCCCTGCTGCACCACAGTCGATAAGGGCCAAAGTGGTGAATTGTTTGAGTTGCGCTTGTAAATGAATGGAGACTACCATAAGACGAGAGGCCATAGCTTCAGAGTGAGGGGCGATGGTCATGGTAACATAGGGACTAGAATAGATGCCTCGGGAACTTGTCCCTGTTAGTTCCGAGGTCTGTCGTTTTCCACTCGTCCAGGAGGGACTTCGGGGCAGTTACGAAGCAGGTGTGTATTGGCTCCACACTACATACATAGTCCAGTATCTCGCCGTCTCTTCCTTTCTTCCGGAGTCAGCAGAGCCCGCGCTGAGCCAACCTGCATGGGTTCTTCCTTGTTTGTATTTGTAGGTTGTGGTAGGAGAGGAGGAGATGTGGGGGTTTGAGGGTTTGGGGTCCGGATCTTTCGTCTTTCGGCGCGACGTTCACTCAGACGGTACTCTATCTGTAGTACAATGGACATCAGATCCGAAAGGGTGGTAGGTTGAGTTATACGAGCCATTCGTCCTTTAGCTCGTCTTTCAGTCCACGACGGAATATAGTATATTGTGCTTGCTCGGGCCAACCGGCTTCTGATGCAAGACGTTTGAAGGTGGAGATATAGGTGTACAAATCGCTATTCCCCGCTGAACGTCGAGTAGTTCTTCTGCAGCCACAAGTGTGATTTCAGGTTCCTCAAACGTTTGTTTCAGCAAGGTTAGAAACGCCCCATGATCCTGAAGTACGGGACTATTTTCGGTAACTAGCGGGGTGGCCCAAGCCAGAGCGTTTCCCATCAGGTTTGAGATCATAAATCCCACCTTAGCGTGTCCACTAGCAAAGGTGTGAGGTCGAAAGGTGAAATATATGACACATGCTTCCAAATAATCTTTCAACCGTTTGGGGTTTCCGTCGTATTTGCCTGACGACAATGGCATGGGGGAAGATCTATCTCTCTGGTTTCTCTAGAGGATACCCATTGTCTGAGTGCCGCATTCTCGGCTTTAACGTTCTGTAGTTCCAAGTTCATACTTTGTACAGCAGATACCAGCTCTTGGAACTGTTCTGGGGTAGCCATAGGTTTGTTTTGGCGTTGCAATCTGTCAATATCCTCTGCTGATACTCCTGGTTCATGGACTCTCCCCTCCCCCTCCTCCTCACCTGATGTCTCAGTGTCCGATGTTTGGATCTGTCTCTTCTGCCACAGAGCCTTTTTTTTTGTGAGAGGATAGGGTCTACCTCGGAAGGAAGCCACCCTGACCGAGGACTAAGAGGTCAAGGAGGGGGGCCCCTCTTCCGAAGTAAACAGAAAGGGGAAAAAAGCCAGTCGGTGTTAGGCAGAAACCTGTGCAGTTCCCTTTGGGAACACTGCAAAAGATTTAGGACTACAGGTGTTAGCAGTAAACCCACTTGGTAGCAGTCTGTACCACCCAGATTTACCTGGTAGCTGTGGCTGAGCAGTCAGACTTCCCTCAAGAAGAGTTAGGCAGTATGCAAAGTATACACAATAGGCACTCAGGTACAATAATACAAGCAAACACTGACCAGAGCTTTGGTATCAAAGTATATAATGATTTATTTAAAAACACACTGTTTGAAACACTCCAGCACTCTTATTGTAAAACACTCTAAACACAGTTACTATTATAATATATACAATCCTTATTCCTTATCAGATAAGTCTTAGTTAACACCACTTATTTTCATACAGAGGTGAGCGCTTAACTATAGATGACACTCCAATAAGTTCATGAAGAAGGGAGGGAAAAAGACAGAATACGGAAAGATACACCACTCTAAGGGCCTCATTACAGGAAGGCGGTATTGATTTAACGTTACCGGTAATGATTTACCGGTAATGTTAAATCCCTATGTGGATCACGACCCCGCACACCGCTATTAGCGGCACCGCTAATTACGGTGCCACTAATAGCGGACACGCCGCGTGCGCGCGACCCTCCATTCCGTTAATTACGCCATGCCGCTATTAGCACAGCATCACAAGGCCAGTGCACATGCAAATAGCGGCATGGTAAATCCCCCCAAACCCCATACCGCCATGGTGCAAATACCGGCATCGCGGACCACCCGTTAAGGGAAATGGGCAGTGTACCCACCTGCCACAGGTGGACCAAATCAGCACAGGTGAAGGCAATGGAGACTGTGGCAGCTCAAAAGGAGCACACCACACCCCTTCCCACACCCCTCCCCACACCAAGATGGTACCGATACTGGCAGCATTACATGGCCTAGAGGACCTCATTGCAGCGCAGCTGCCAAAACAACAGGCAGCACAAAGGAGACGCAGGAGGAGGAGGTGGAGGAGGAGGAGGAGGGCAAGACAGGCACAGCAGGCACCACAACGGCACCTAATCATACCACAGAGGCACCCACCAGTACCCAGGACCAGAGCCAGTCCATTCAACCTGACCCCTGAGCAGATACACACCCTGTACCATCTGGACAGGGCTCCCATCACCAGCATCGTGGACATGATCCACGACGACATTGCGAGCCTCATAGACATCAGAACTGCCATCCCCCCGCTACTGAAGGTGGTGAGTGTGCTGCACTTCCTGCCCACAGGCACCCATCAGCATACAGTGGGACAGATGCATGGCATCTCGCAACCAGTATCCTCACTCACGCTGAACCAGGTACTCGATGCACTCCTGAAGCATGCACCTGAACACATATCCATGCCACAGACTGGCCAGGAGATTGCAAACACAAAAGTTGGCTTCTATTCACTGGCAGGCATTCCAAGTTGCATCGGGGCCATCGACTGTACCCATGCGGAATTGGTGGTCCCACATCACAATGAAGCAGTGTACCGAAACAGGAAGCAATTCCACTCTATCAATGCCCAAATGGTATGTGACGCCAGCAAGATAATCACACATTGCTGTGCCAGATTCCCAGGATCAACACATGATTCCATGGTTCTGCGGGACTCAAGTATGCCACGCTACATGGAGCCACACACCGGACAACGTACGTGGCTACTTTGTGAGTAGCAGGGCAAGCACATGGCAGCGTGATTTTGGGGGGGAGAGATACATACTCCAACTAGGTGTGAATGGGGGGGGGGAGATACATACTCCAACTGGGTGTGAATGGGGGGGGGGAGATACATACTCCAACTGGGTGTGAATGGGGAGGGGAAGATACATACTCCAACTGGGTGTGAATGGGGGGGGGGAAGATACATACTCCAACTGGGTGTGAATGGGGGGGAAGATACATACTCCAACTGGGTGTTGACTGGCGTCCGTAGGGAAAATGGACATACAGATGTACGCCAATGTCCTTCAGGGAAGGCCACGATGTACCTGAGAAGCATCCACATGCAATTTGATGGTGCACAACTATGAGAACAGTGCAGGCTGCAAAATATTACACATCCATCCCCATTGCACATCATGCCACGCCACACATTACACACATCATCAACATGGCGTCAAGATGGTAATACAGAATCAGCGCATCACAGCATCAACCCAGCAATGTACCCTTGAATGCATGCAAAGGGAACACCCCTAGACATGGCACTGAACCACACACCTATAGCAGCACGGAAGTGATGCTTCACAGCATGGCAACATTGGTGTCAGAATGTCAGTACACAAGCAGTGTGCTACAAAATTTGCCTGGCCCAGGGACACCTAAGACCGGGCCACACCCAGGACATGTGAAAACTACTGTTGTAGGCATTATTGTGCCATTTCTACTTGCAGGGTCGGCCACACACTTGCACGTTGCTGTCACACAGACCATCTGCATGTATGCGCACATATCAGCACTTGCATCACAATGCTATGTCAATTTGTGTGATGTGAACAGGCCGCGCTTGAGGTGAACAGTAACAGGACCCCATTCATCCCCCCATACAGGTGATGCGGCCTATCCCCTGAAAACCTGGCTCCTCACACCTGTACGGAGACCACAGAACAGGCACGAGGAGGTAATCAATAATGCACATACCCGTACCCGCATCGTGACTGAGCAGACCTTTGGACTCTTGAAGTCACGTCCAATGTGCATTACCAGGTCTGGTGCTGCTCTCCTGTATGTATATGAGAAGGTGGGCAAGATCACCATGGCATGTGTCATGCTGCACAATATGTGTGACAGACGGAATAGCCCACTGCCCCCTGACGTTGGGATAGAAGCACATGATGAGGATGATGGTGTTGATGTGGACGGAGGTGAAGGGGATGCAGGCGTTGGAAGAGGGAATGGCCAGGAGGCACGTGCTGTGAGACAGCATCTGATCAGGCAATCAATCTGCGGAAAATGTTTTCGTACTGTCACATGGATATGGGGAGGAATGCACTGGTGTATGTCTCAGAGCATGCAATGGACCCTGTCGCCAATGAAGTACACACACACACAATGAAGATGTCCAAGGCTGTGTTTTCATCAGAAACCAGTGTATTGACTAACATAAAGGTGAGGAAGTGCAAGCCCCACAACATCCCACCACCCTTCCCCCCCCAACAGACCCATAACACCCTTCCCACCCCCCCACAACATCCCACCACCCTCCCCCCCAACAGACCCATAACACCCTTCCCACCCCCCACAACATCCCACCACCCTCCCCCACCCCAACAGACCCATAACACCCTTCCCACCCCCCCCACAACAGACCCATAACACCCTTCCCACCACCCCCCACAACAGTCCCTCATGTCTCTGCCATTTCTGCCATGGCCAATGCACACCGGGGTATCCCCATTAACCCCCTAATTGCAATTGTCCTTGGAAGGGTCTTGAGGGTTGCCAGACGTGCGCCTGGTGGTTCGCATCGAGCGCCTGAGGGGGCTTGTTTGAGTCGACCCGGAAGTCGAGGATGGGGCAGACTGGCCTTGTGGGTGAAAGTGGCGGTCCATTGTGTCTGCCATGCGGACAAGCACCTCCCTCAGACTTGCAATTTCATTGCATATCCTGTCCGTGTTGGCGTCCATGCGCTCAGTGGAGTGCCTCGCCGTCTGGACTATCTTCTCGGTGAGATTTGCAGCCTCAGCGACATGCTGCCCAACCAGCACGGTCAGCTCCTGTTGGCGCTGCAGGATGGCGGTGAATTGGTGATCAGTGCCGGGTGACCGTGCATTGGATGCCGTGCCCTCAGATGGCTCCAATGCAACAGGTGATGGTAGCATGGGTGACATTATTGCAGGGTTGGTGTCCTCGTAAGTCCCATCAGAACCAGGGGTCTGGGATGCCACGGGCTCTGGGCTTCCTGGGGGGCTTGGGGTGTGCATCTCCATGTGCTGGAGTAGGGTGTCCTCTGGATCGGACTGGGGGCCAGTGGCGGCTGCCTCACCAGCAGAGCTTGCCGCAGCTGATGGTGGGCCCTGGGTGTCTGGCATTGTTGGCAGTGTGTTTGCCTCGGTGGTGGGGCCACAGTTGGTGGTGCAGCTACTGCTGCCCTGGCAGTGGCACTGTGACGTAGACTGCCACTCTTCAGGTGTGGCCTTCCACCCTTGCCCCTGGATGTTGCAGGGGTTTCCTCCGGCTCCTGTGCCCTTGGCCTCTTTGATGTAGGTGGTGCCTTTGATGCATCAGCAGCATCCTCCCCATCTGTATGTGAGACTGTCAGGGACGAGAAGGGGGATGGCATTGGTTGCATTTCAATATACTCAATGGAAAATACAGGAATGATGCAGTTGTGGACATTGGGACTTAGCAGTTGTGGATGCAGGTGATGTGCCAGTTCAGTGCCTCATCCATGCATGGTTGAGTTTGGGACTTGTCTCTGGTGATGTGTGCATGTGTGTGTGTTTGGGTCTGACACTGACATGGTGATGGATGGGTGCATGTGTGGATGTGTGTCCATGCATGAGTGGGGTCTGGGCTCACATATGGGGGTGACTGTGCATTCACACCGCATCCTGTCATGTGTACACTCACCTGCATCGGAAGTGGTAGCCACGCCGACCTCCATGCTGCCCACTCCCTCGATGCTCTTGGTGACAATCATGTTGGCGCATGTCTCCTCCCATTCCTTCAGGCGTATTGGGGAGCCATCTCCGCCAGCAGTGGCAATGCGGTGGTTCTCCGCCAGGATGCCCCTCACCCGCAGCCTGAGGTCGTCCCACCTCTTCCTGCATTCGCGCACAGTGCGCGTGCTGGTGCCCACGGCACTGACTTTGACTGCCACCTCCTCCCACATGGCTTTCTTCTTGAGCAAGGTGGCGCGGCGCATATCATTTGCAAAGACTACCTCTGCATGCTCTGCAAGGGTCTGTGTCAACATGACCAGTTCCTCGTTGGTGTACTTTTCCTTCCGCTGCCTGTCACAGGTTTTCTTCAGGGCCTTGGGCATGATGCAGGTGTCACGGTTGATTTCACACAGCTCACTACTCCAATATGGTCCAGGGGGCAGAGGATGGCAATGGATTGTGTTTTTAAAGATGGCCGCCGTGCTCTTTCCCGTTCCGGTGCGATGACGCTATTTCCGCTTCCGCTATTTGACGGTCGATGCTAATAGCGGTCACCGCTAATAGCGGTGACCGCTAATAGCATGTACAGTGAGGGCGGAGGTGCTATCAGCACTTTGGGCGGGCCCGGTAAGGTGCTTTTGCGGCATGGCGGTAGGGTCATTTACCGGCATGGCCCTATGCGCGTGTCCGCTTACTCGTAATGGTGCGCTATTGGCGGTCTCCTGTGAGGGCGGACACGCTAATAGCGCCATGCCGGTAAATCCCATTTTTTAGCACCTACCGTGTAATGAGGCCCTAAGATTTAGGAACACTATTAGCAAGGCAAAAGAGCAAAAGTCACTTGTGAGCCAAAGTCCATAGGCTGGGCCCACTCTTAGAGAGAGCAGAGCACAAATGCGCCCAAGATAACACAGTTACACTAGGCTTAGAAAGTCTTGCAGAGAGTTCGAAAAGAGTTTAGAGAGGCTCAGAAAAGTTTAGCCAGGGTGTCCCTGGCTAGCCCAGGTTTGAAAGCCGGGGGCTAAATCTACCCCGTACGGTCAGTGGCAAGGGAAGCCAGGCGGGACACGGTACCTTAAGTGGGAAGGATCCTCCAGCAGTGGCAGTTGTTCCTGGCAGCGGGTGCAAGTCTCATCGTCGTCCAGGGGAAGAGAAGATCTCGACTTGGAGGAAAGATGAAGGTCGTTGCACTGCCAGGGAGCAGGGAAGAAACCAGCCGCAGAGTTTTCTGGTTAAAGGTATTACCCTTTATTTCGCGGTCGTGATAAAACGTGGTATTCCGGTTGCCGGAGTGCTTGGCACAGGCAAGGCGGCCACGAGATGCGTCAGGAAGGCGAAAAGACGGTAAAACTGGTTATCCCCACCAGTCAAAGGAAGAAGACTCTCCGGCGGGAGATCTCCTCTGTCGTTGGGAAAAGTAGTGAGACGGTCCAGCAGGGCTCCACCAGTGGTGTCGTCATGGCAGGTCGGCTCAGCTTCTCCCTCTTCGGATTCTTAGGTTCTGTGGCAACTTCTGAAGTTCCAGTCCCCAAAGCCCTGCTTTTATGCAGAAAACCCCCATTCACTCAGCCTAGCTGTCACTCAAACATGCTAAGTGGTGAGCCGGCCGGCTCACCACTTGGGCCAATCAGGACGGAGTGCAACTTGAGTTGCCTAGGCAACTCAGTCCAGGGTGCCTAAATCCCCCTCCACCCCTCCTAAGTACCCCAGACAGAGTGGCACCACTTTGGAGGGCTTCTGTGGAGAAGCCTGCCAAAAAGTGGAACAAAGGGCTCGACTTGGGTTGGAGTCACAGAAGAGAACACAAACGCCATTTTAGAACCGAGTTTTGGCAAAAAATACCAACCAAGAGAATTAATAATAATTAAATACCGGTGGTATGTTCGAGGCTATCGTAATTAAATAAATAAAGATAGTAGCCTCGAACAATGGGAAAATCCCATAGAGAAACATTCGCGGTTGAATATAAAAAGTAGTATCCACTGCCACCAGCCAAAACTCGATCAGGGGGGACGGAGACGTGCCCCCTCGACTAACAGACCCCGGGGCAATTGAATTGCCCCAGCCAGTACGTCCACAATATGATGGTTTGTACTGGTTCTGTTCAGAATTTAAGACTAGTAAAGTCAATGGTGACTTTACATGCCCTGGGAGACAGTAGTCAGTCCCAGGGTATGGAGTCTATACTGGGAGGGTCACTATTACACCCCTGTGTTACTGCACTGAGGGTGCTGTGTAACACACATCACAAAAACACATGAAGCCTGGATTAAAAGACCCCATAGCCCATTAAACACATCTAGAGTCAAAGAAACACACTCAAATCATGCCCAAGAGTGAGGGTAAAAGAGTCTCACTCTTGGCAGGAGAAAAAAATAAAGCCCAAAAATCCAGCAAAGCTGCTGGGGGACTCACTAGGTTAGGAAATTCAGCCTAAACAGAGAATTCTCCCTAACACTCACCCCCCCCCCCCAGACCAAGGGACAGGAGGATTTAATCCACTTCTGGATGAACCTCATACCTCTAGTCGATGACATACATCCTAGAGAGTCCATCAACATTTTGATGGTGACACCTTGACCTATGTTCTATGGTCCAATCAAAGGTTTTCCTTTGTAAGCTATATGACCTACAAACCCTTTGTGGAACATCAGTATTTTTAAAGTTATAGGGGATCTGGTTGACCAGTCCCTCAGAAGTTGGTACAACTTCTGAACCTGTGTTAGGCTTTTTCAAGGGTTCCTTATAAAGGATTCCCTTAGATCTAGAGGGGCCTCCAAGGTTCCTCACCACCTCTCTTGTGGTAGCAGGTTGGGTCTTAGGCCTCTTGGTTGGAGGGGTTAGGGTTAGGAAAGGTACCTGCTTCCCCTTCCTCTTAGATCTATCCTTACCTATTTTAGGAGTTTCCCCCCTAATATTAGGATTTGAGTTGGAGTCTTCAGTAGAAGGTCCAACAGTCTGAAGGGTTTTGGCCTTAGACTTTTCTTTCCTGGTTCTCCACCAGCATTGAGAATTACCAGTCTCTCAGGCCTAGGTAAGGGTCCAGTAGGTCTATCCTCCTCTTCCTCAGAAGCAGGGGGGGTCACAGACTCTGAAACTGGGGGAACAATGATGGAGCTTGGTTGGGGCTCCCATTTCCCTAATGTACTAGCCTGAAATGTGCCTGGGTTAGAGGTCAACTTACTAACACCAGGGCTTGTAGTGGGGGTCTCAGTAGAGGTTCCCACAGGCTTAGAGTGGTCCCTTAAGGTGGCCTCTCTAGCCAATTTGGTTAGGTTCTGGTTCTCCATACTGGGAGGCCTGGGGGTATGTGACACTACTCCTAGAGTTCTCAGGTCATTCCCCAACAGGACTTTCCCAGGCACCTCAGTCTGAACACTGACAGGGATCCTCACTGTCATGCTGTTACACTGAATGAGGGCTGGTAGAATAGGAACCATCTGGACAGGGCCTCCAGACATCTTAGTGGGACCTTTGGGTGCTCTTGCCACATCCTCAGGTTGAAAGAAACTTTTGTCCACTACTGTTCTGCTGGCCCCAGTGTCTCTCCTGGCAGGAGTATCCTGGCCATTGACAAGAACACTGTCCACATAATACACCTTAGAGTTAACAGGTAGGGAGTTATACACAACCCTATTCTGTGGACTAACCAGAGCCCTACGCTCTAAGTTTACAGTTGCTTGAAGACCCAAGGGTTCTTCAGCAAAGAGTTCAAAGTGGGCACTAGCCATCTGTACTTCATCCTCAGGAGTGAAGGCTAAGGAGGCTGTGCTGATCCCTGCAGGTTTACCCTTGCATCTGGGATCCCCTTTGATATGGTCAGTAGCCTTACATATATAGCATTGTCCAAATGCTCTCTGAAAGGGTGGCTTGTTCTGACCTCCTTCTGGTTGTTGACCAGAAGGTACACTAGCCTGATTCGGTTTACCCTGGGGCTTACCCTGGTTATTTGGTTGTTTGTGGCCCTCTTTGGTATGGGAGGTATTTGAATTCTCTGGATTCACTTTAGGTGGCTGCTTTCCCTCATCCTTTTTCTGAGTGACCCCTGAATCCTTGTGAGTGGCCCTGTTGGCAACCCACAAGTCAGCAGCCTTAGCTAGTTTTCTGGAATCTAATTCCTTTGAATCAGCCAAGTGCTGTCTGAGCTCAGGAGAGCAGGCATCATAAATTGACTCCAACATAAAAAGATTCTTCATACCTTCATAAGTGTTCACCTTGTAACCCTTAATCCATCCCTAAGTTTTTCAACCCTTCACTCACCCAGGTAGCCCAAGGGGTACCATCATGCTTTTTGAGGGTTCTAAACCTCTTAAGATACTGGGAGGGGTCTTCCCAAATCTAGCTATCAGAGCTAGTTTCACACATTCATACTCTTTCCTATCCTCCTCCCCCAACTCCATTACTACATCAGTTGCAACAGGGGGAAGCCTAGAGAACAACCAGGTGAGTAAGTCATTTCCTGTGATGTTCTGGAGCCCATGATTATATTCAAACAGAGACAACCAATCCAACACATCCAACTTAGGCTCATACATACCAACCAATTCTTTAGGCATCCGGGGTCTTTTAGGACTGGAACTTCCAGAGGAGCCAGAGAGAGACGTATTTTCAACAGACAATTGCTTCATTTCTAGCTCATGCTTGAGCTCCATTTCCCTTAGCCTTAGTTCTTGATTCAGTTCCTGGTGTCTTTGTTCAGCCTGAGTATTAAGTTTTTTAAACTCTAATTCAAGTTTCATCTTCTCTAGTTCAAGACATTGAGGACTAAGTGTGGGACTTGGTAAAGGTCCAGTAGGTACAGCAGGTAGAGCAGACAGAGGCCTGTGGGGGACAGTCACAGCAGCCTCACCCTCCTCTTCTGACTCTTCCTCAAGATCATCAACATTTGGTTCAGTTTCAATCTCAATACTGTTATCCACAGTTGCTGTAGTGGTAGGTTCCTCTGAACCATCATCCAGGCTTTGGTTAGCTAACAACCTTTCTATTAGTTCCATTTTCTTGCCTTTAGTCAGGAGATTCTTATGCTTACAGAGAACTCTTAAACAATCAGCAGTTTTTGTAGCCAGAGTCTCTTGACTATAACTTTCCATAGTTAACATGTTAGAAAGATTACTTTTTCAGTGCTAAGATTTGTGGTTAGTTGTACTAAGGTATCCTAAAGCACTCTAAAATGTACACTCAATACAAATCCCACCGCTGCCACCAGTGTTAGGCAGAAACCTGTGCAGTTCCCTTTGGGAACACTGCAAAAGATTTAGGACTACAGGTGTTAGCAGTAAACCCACTTGGTAGCAGTCTGTACCACCCAGACTTACCTGGTAGCTGTGGCTGAGCAGTCAGACTTCCCTCAAGAAGAGTTAGGCAGTATGCAAAGTATACACAATAGGCACTCAGGTACAATAATACAAGCAAACACTGACCAGAGCTTTGGTATCAAAGTATATAATTATTTATTTAAAAACACACTGTTTGAAACACTCCAGCACTCTTATTGTAAAACACTCTAAACACAGTTACTATTATAATATATACAATCCTTATTCCTTATCAGATAAGTCTTAGTTAACACCACTTATTTTCATACAGAGGTGAGCGCTTAACTATAGATGGCACTCCAATAAGTTCATGAAGAAGGGAGGGAAAAAGACAGAATATGGAAAGATACACCACTCTAAGATTTAGGAACACTATTAGCAAGGCAAAAGAGCAAAAGTCACTTGTGAGCCAAAGTCCGTAGGGCGGGCCCACTCTTAGAGAGAGCAGAGCACAAATGCGCCCAAGATCACACAGTTACACTAGGCTTAGAAAGTCTTGCAGAGAGTTCTAAAAGAGTTTAGAGAGGCTCAGAAAAGTTTAGCCAGGGTGTCCCAGGCTAGCCCAGGTTCAAAAGCCGGGGGCTAAATCTACCCCGTACAGACAGTGGCAAGGGAAGCCAGGCGGGACACGGTACCTTAAGTGGGAAGGATCCTCCAGCAGTGGCAGTTCCAGTCCCCAAAGCCCTGCTTTTATGCAGAAAACCCCCATTCACTCAGCCTAGCTGTCACTCAAACATGCTAAGTGGTAAGCTAGCCGGCTCACCACTTGGGCCAATCAGGACGGAGTGCGACTTGAGTTGCCTAGGCAACTCAGTCCAGGGTGCCTAAATCCCCCTCCACCCCTCCTAAGTACCCCAGACAGAGTGGCACCACTTTGGAGGGCTTCTGTGGAGAAGCCCGCCAAAAAGTGGAACAAAGGGCTCGACTTGGGTTGGAGTCACAGAAGAGAACACAAATGCCATTTTAGAACCGAGTTTTGGCAAAAAATACCAACCGGAGAATTAATAATAAATACCGGCGGTATGTTCGAGGCTATCGTAATTAAATAAATAAATAAAGATAGTAGCCTCGAACAATGGGAAAATCCCATAGAGAAACATTCGCGGTTGAATATAAAAAGTAGTATCCACTGCCACCAGCCAAAACTCGATCAGGGGGGACAGAGACGTGCCCTCTCGACTAACAGACCCCAGGGCAATTGAATTGCCCCAGCCAGTACGTCCACAATATGATGGTTTGTACTGGTACTGTTCAGAATTGAAGACTAGTAAAGTCAATGGTGACTTTACATGCCCTGGGAGACAGTTGTGAGTCCCAGGGTATGGAGTCTATTCTGGGGGGTTACTATGACACCCCTGTGTTACTGCACTGAGGGTGCTGTGTAACACACATCACAAAAACACATGAAGCCTATGGATTAAAAGACCCCATAGCCCATTAAACACATCTAGAGTCAAAGAAACACACTCAAATCATGCCCAAGAGTGAGGGTAAAAGAGTCTCACTCTTGGCAGGAGAAAAAAATAAACCCCAGAAATCCAGCAAAGCTGCTGGGGGACTCACTAGTTTAGGAAATTCAGCCTAAACAGAGAATTCTCCCTAACAGTCGGCACAAAAACCCCTCTCTGGGCAATGTTGGTCGAGGTGTCCAGAAGGCAGTAACTTCTGTCCCAGGTGAAGGAAACACTCTGATGGCACGGGTTGGAAGGTGGGTAGAACTTCATAAACTGAAGAAAGAGAGAGAGAGCCAGCCGGAAGCAGATAAAAGAGTAAAAAGAAAATGAAACTGTGTAGAGGAAGAGGAAAAGATAAACTCCAGGAGGGGAGAGGAAATGCAGACAATGAGGCCGGCCGAAAAGAAAGGAGGGCCGGTAACAAGAAAGACAGAAAGAAGAGCGGGCAGGAAAGAACGTAGCAAAGGCACAGCGAAGCGGAGAAAACTCGAGCAGCGTCTCACCCATAGCCTGACACGATAGGGTTGCAACACGCAGGCTTCCGGGTGTGAGGCACAGAAAAGGCTTCACACGGCCGCACGTCGTAAAACACTAGACCGTCACTGGGAGATATGCAGGAAGCGCAACGGAACAGTCAATGGCCGCTCAAGCGCCACTTGTTCCATAAACGCCAAAGACTGTGGCGTGTGACAGTGCATCCCTGGATCCTCAACTTGTACTACAACACACCTGCTCCTGCATTTTCAACCTCCTAGTCCCAACAGAAGCCATGCAGAGCATAGCTTGTTCATTTCTTCGCCAACTCAAGATCTCCTGTCACTGCTTCACTGTGGTAACTTCCATTGCAACTTGTCTTCTTTTGCTCTTCCTGAGGTAAGTCTTTTTGTTTTCATGGCAAGGGTGACCAGCTGGCCAGTCTCTAGAACTGCAATACAGGGACTGCGACTGACCAAAAAGAAATACTGCGTCCAGAAATTATGGCACATATAGGGTATGAAGGTCACGAGGTACCCACTTCACAGCCACAGAGACATGCAAGGCCCTGCAGCGCAGACGCAGCATTTAAGATATGGCCCTCTGGACCCAAAGCTATGATGATCATGAGTCGCCCATGCCGGTGGCAGGGTAAACTCTAACTAACAGTTCTGCATACATTTAGGCATAGTGCATGGTGCTACGTATGATCACAACTGCCACATTGCAAATGATATTGCACATGTTTCAGCTCCTGTCAGTCAGCTCCGCTGTGGAAGGTGATGTGTATTCTGGTCAGCTGGGTGAAGCCTGCCAAATGGCAGGACAAGAACCTGGAGGGTTGGACATCCTCTTTGATCTCTTTGTGAGGGCAGATAACACCCTCCGCCCGAGACAGCTGCAGAGCAGGCAGCTGTCCTGGGCCTGGACATCAAGGGAGCACACACCCATTCAAAAGGAGTAGCCTAACAGCAGGGTGCTGCATGTCCAAAGGCCTTTGTCCTCACTGAGAAGGGAAGGGGGCCGGGTCATGATAGGCAGGAGGGCTCTGGGCAAGGGAAGGAGGCTTCCACCATCTGAATTTCACTCTCTATCTCTCTTTCCTGTCCCTTCTACTTCCTCTGGAGAAAAGCACTTTGGGTGTGACATCAGAAGGGTGAACTCTACTTCGGTCAAGAGCAGGGATTGGAACACTAAAACAAGCTAGCTTTAGTCCAATCACCTGAGGACTTTTGCCCTTGAAAGAAAGGGTCTTCCACCCCTTCAGAAGATTTGCACAGTTCCTCTTGGATCCTTTCAGACCACAGATTTGTTCTGAAGAGCTCACTGGACTACCCTTGGAAGAGTTGCACTCTCTAAAGCCCTCAGCCTGAGCTAAAGAAGGAATCAAACAAGACAGATGCAAGGTCTGTCCCCTACCGCTCCCAGGGCACATCAGGAGTAACTCTGCACTGAAACTTATAAGCTGGGAGAGCAGACCCTGAACAGGAATCATCTTATCCTTGAGCCCCCCTGAAAGGACCTCAAAGCAACCAGAGGACCAGAACAGCCGAAGCTCTTTGTTCAACGAACCTGGAACAAGAGGGAAATCACCACCGCTGGTAGCTCTTCTCCTCCACCTATCAAACAACTGCTTGCACATTCGACCAGCTCGACACAGCATCATGTCCCAGCCACACTTCATCACCTGGTATGGCTAAAGTGACTACTCAATGCCGGGACCCAAACCGAATCACTGGCGAGTCACTTGCCAACTCTAACCATGGGTTACAACCATGGCTCAGCCCTTCTTGCCCTTGAGCTGCCACCACATTGATCGCACATTGACACACCCAAGACCACCACTTCCAAGACCGTAGCCCACAGACTTCAACCTCTGGAGCGTCACTCATCATCCCCTCCCAGCGGCTAAAGCTTGACTCGGCCTAGCCACATGGGAAGCGTTTGTGTGACCGCTCCAACCTGCATCATTTAAGAGTCGCCGTTCTACCAAATAAGCACCCGCAATCGCCCCTACTGGACGCCTACTTTCTTCTGGGGTCTCCACAATTGTATATGCCCAAACTGTGAGCCTCATCAGCTCACATCTTGGTTCAACTCCCGGTCTGACTGTGTCCGCCCACCAAGAAATGAATACAGATACTGTTATCTCTGTACTGCTCCCTCGGCCCACTTAGACCCTATTGCACTTAATTTATTTATTGGGTATTTATAATGCGCCTATACAGCAAATGGTGTTTCAAGGCGGCGCAAGACAAAAAAGGGAGGGAAGGATAACATAATACGTTCCTCCTAGGCCTTGTGTCATTCGAATCGTGCAAGTGCAGTAACAAGAAGTGCAGGAGAGTGGGGAGGGGTGGGTGAGTGCCGGTCAGAGCGGAATGCCATATTGCTAGGGTGGGAACTGAAGTGCAGGTCATAGTGGAGAGCAAGCAAGTGCTGAGGAAAGGAGGAAGGTGCAAGGGGCCCCTGGGCTAGCAAGTGCTAGGGGAGTCCAGGAGGACAAGTGCCAGGGGAGTGCAGTGCAGGGAATGGAGGGGAAGAAGGTCCACAAGCTAAGTGCGAGGACAGGGCTGGACCGGGCTCAGTAGGGGTGCAGGCCCCGCCAGGCTAGAATAGGGGGAGGGTGCCAGAAGGGCAAGTGGCGGAATAGAGGAGTGCAGGGGGCGACAGAGGTGATGGGGTATATTGGGCGGGAAGGACTGGTGCCCTGTAAGACTCATAAGGGACCAGGCGGCCAGTCAAAATGTGGCAAAGGGGGTACATTAGCAGGGGAGGGGGAGAGGGAAGGAAGAAGAGAAAAGGAGGGTCTTGACTGGAGAAGCTTCTAGGAACTTAATGATATCCGGCTCAAGCCTGAGAGGGGTAGGGAGGCCATTCCAGATGGAGGCTTAGAGGAAGAGAGATATCTACCCCCCACTCTCTGCTTGGAAAAGCATCTGATCTGCAGATTTGGAACTAGAGTACCGAAGGGCTCTAGCAGGGAGGTGTTTAGGGAGAGAGGGTTGGATCTAGCGCGATGCCAGGCCCAAGAAAACCTTGTGTATGATGCAGAGGGCCTTGAACTTGATTCTTGCAACAACTGGGAGCCAATCAAAGGATTTTAGGGCTGGAGAGATGCGGTCAATGGGCTTGAGGCCAAGGATAAGTCTTGCAGTCCTATTCTGGATGAGTTGACGGAGGCGAAGGGAGGATTTAGGCAGAATGAAGAAGAGGCTGTTGCAGTAATCCAGTCTACAGAGGACCAGAGCTGTGGAGACATTACGTTTCTGTGGGAAGATGTGGAAAGGTAGAATGCCTCTGAGCTGGTGAAGCTGAACGTGAGATTTCTTGATAAGGTCAGCGATGTGAGGTGAGAACGAGAGGTAGTAGTCAAAGATGACACCCAGGTTTTTTGCCTCACAAGAGGGTAAGGGTAGGGGGCACACAGAGGGTGGTGTGAGAAACCAGAAGGTGTCTCACCCACTAGTCTTCAGGGAGCTGTCTTCTACGTGGCCAGGACACGGCCATCACTTTTGGATCCAGTCCCTGGGGGTGGACCAGTGTGGGAGGATCACCTGGGTGAGGGGTCTTCGGGTAGTGGGAGTCGGGCACCGGATGGTGAGACGCAATATCCCCTTTCTTATAACACCTTCACCCCATCCTACCCAGTAGGATATTTAGGATCTCTTCCCTCCCCCCCTTTACATGAAAAACCCTTTCTCACTGACATCCTGCTCTAACGGAAAACAGACTAAAACCCAAGCCGTGTACCTGACGTGTCCCAATACAATGGTCAGGTGAGGTCAGGCAATTACTGATCATAACACACACCTGAGTTCCATTACACTTTCTCACACTGATAAAAAGGCAGAGCACACGAGCACACTCTGAGCGAGGTAAAGCACATGAGGAAACATCAGTTCCAAGATGGAAGTTTAATGAGAGGGAAAAGACTGCGAAACAGAAGGGGGTCGCAAGGAGGAATGTTCCCTTGACCTTTTCGACAAGGAACGGTTACTTTCACAAGACCTCGAAAGAAAGCATAAGACCCCGAAACCAGGCTGAAGAATCCTGCATTGTATGTTTGAGGTACACGGGGCCCTCTGTGTCAGTACTCATGGCAGGGAGAATCTCCTGCCACTGTGGTACTGTCCTTGGCTCCTAGAACAAAGCTGATTCGGTGAAAGGAACATAGCTGGTGAGTTGGGGAGACCAATACAAGACCGGTCTGTGTTGAAGCCAAGGCTGCAAGCAGCAACATTGTATGGCGAGCGCTGGAACGAGAGATGCCAAAGTTAAACTGTTGATAAGTGATTGAACTTTAAAGCAAACTACAAAACCTTTTGACAGAGTGGTCCGGCACCACATGGGTGCTCAATCAAAGGTCTATCTATGGTAGCAGCTAAAAAGTGATAAAAGTAGATAAAGTTGGTTCGAGCCCGGCAGAGGGAGATCAATTGATAGAGAACGAATAAATGTGAATCAAAGTGGTCCTGCAACGGGTCAAGTCAAATCCTGCACACAGTCGAAAGTCTTCGATTTCGATTAAGTAAATAAAAGTTTGGAAAAGTACATGGATTTGGTCCGAGCCCGACAGAGGGAGATCAAGTGAAAGCTTTGTGTTAAAGTGAAAAATACATGGATTTGGCCCGGCAGAAGAGGGCCCGGGGTGAGTTGAGAATCACCCGAGACGTTGTACATGAGAATCCTGAGGAGAAAGGAACTTTTGAATATTTGTTTGTCACATCAGGTGCTCTGAAGTAAGAGACTTTGAATGGCAAAGGGTCTTTGACATAGAAGGCCCTGATACTGAGATCTAAACTGCATCCTTGTGCTAGAGAAACCAGAGACTGTGCTAAGCTCGAGTGTGCCGCTTTGTTCCGTGCTAAAGTTGTGGGCAAGGGAGGCCAATGGCTGAATATCCTGACATATCATTTCTTGAACACTTTTCTTTTTGTATAACATTGGTTCCCACACTATTTGTATTTAGAAGTAAGGATTTGCAATAGGTTTAATAGTATAGGGGCCCTTTTATTTTGAAAGACTCGACTAGGACTGCCTTTTTATTATTTGATGGTCGTGGCTTGCTCCCATCTTTAGATTTAGGATTAGATAGGTGTTTTTCAAACCCCATTGAAGTTCAATAAACACCCTAGAACTGTGGTCACTTGTATCTGTCTAACTGTTTGACACCATGCCTTCCTTACAGCGGCCAGAAGGTAGGATGGAAGGAGGCAGCTGGGGTCCCAATGAGAAGGATCTCAGTTTTACTGGCATTAAGGCAGAGATCGTTAGCAGCATATCCCATGTTCGCATCGATGACCTTGGAAACGCCACTTTTCTATCTACCCTAGATTTAACGAAAGGTTACTGGCAGGTCCCAGTATATGGGCCTGTTAAAGAATAGACAGCTTTCTCAACGCCGCTAGGACTATTTCAGTTCAAAGTCCTCCTTTTTGGGTTACACGGCACTCCAGCCCTTTTCCAACAATTTATGGACAAAATATTACAGCCCTGCTCTGTGTTCTGTGGAGCTCATATTGGAGATATCATCATTTATAGTAAAACTTGGGAGGACCACCTTTTCCATCTTTTTACTATTATGAGAGCCCTCAGAGAGGTCGGCCTAACTGCCAATCCATCCAAATGCAGACTGGCCCAGTCGGCTGTGAAATACCTCGGCTTCTTTGTAGGGAATAGCAGTGTACAACATCAACGTGAGAAAGTGAAAGCCGTCTTAGATATCCCTACACCTATTACCGCAGGTTTATCCCAAACTTCTTGAACAGGACAACCAGGCTGACAGACAAACTAAAGAACGCCGAACCCCAGAACATTAATTGGACTGACCAGGATGATGTGTTACAACAACCTAAAACAAACCCTGTGTCAGTACCCAATCCTAAAAGTAGTAGACTTCCCAAAAAAAATTGTATTGCAAACAGATACCTCCCTTACAGGGTTAGGAACAGTCTTATCACAAGTCTGCGACGGAGTAGAACATTCCATCCAGTTTACGATTCGCAAACATTTCCCACCTGAAACAAATTACTCTGTGGTGGAATTAGAGGACATCAAATGGGCCATTTTCCACCTTAGATATTACCTCCTAGGAAGAAGATTCACACTTGTCACGGACCATACCGCACTAGTTTGAATTAGCCAACAAAAGGACTCCAACCCTCGTGTCATGCGATGGTTCTTAGACCTGCAACCCTACTGTTTCACTGTGGAACACCAAAAAGGTAAAGACCAAGGGAGTGTAGATTTCCTCTCCCGGTTCCCCTGTGAAACAGATGCGGCTACATTGCATGGTGGAAGGATATGTGAGAAACCTGAAGGTGTCTCACCCATTAGTTCCCAGGGAACTGTCTGTCTTCAGCAGAGGTGTTGTCCTCACCTGAATCTTCGCTGGAGTATTCCTCTGACTAAATGTCCTGTACAGGTGAGGATCCTTTCTTGCGGGATGATTTGCGATCCTCGTAGAGGTAGGGCCCACCTCGACAGGAAGCCACTATGCCTGTGGGGTTGGTATATCAGGCACGAGACTCCCTCCGAAAACAAACTTTGGTGGAAGGGAAAAAGTCCAAATGGGTGGCAAAAAACCCTTCAGTATGGCTGTTAGTCCGTGCAGTACGTTTCCTTCTCCGGGAAGCAAGAGATATGAATCCCCAGGAGATAATCCGGACGTAGGCAGTGTTGAATAGCCCTTAGAGAGGGGCAAAAAGGTGCATAGAAAAGAGTGGACGACGAGAGGCACCCAAAACAGCCTACCAGAGCACCCTGACGTAAGAGGCTATGAAGGTGGAGCAGGCACAAAGAAATACTGGGAGACAGAAAAGTCACCGGGAGGAAACCTGGATGACTGAATGTGAGTGTGGACAAGCAGAAGTCAGGGAAGCTGGTAGAAGAGAGAGAGACAACTGCCAGGAAAAACTCAGTAAAACAGAAAGGCAAGGATAGAACATGCTACGCGGGTACAGCGTCTTACCCGAAATGAGAACTGGGTTGCAACGCTGCGAACTGCGGGAAGCCGGCATTGTTATGGATGACGGTTATCATCTTGAAATAAACTAGACCGCTCATACTACAGCGGGGAGGAACGTGATAGAACATTAATGGCAGTTGAAACGCCATCGATTCCATACGCTCCAGCGTAGCGGAATAATGACACTGTAATCCAGGTGGCCAGGACACAGCCATTGCTATTGGATCACATTCCTGGGGGTGGACCAGTGTGGGAGAATCTCCTGGAGGAGGGGTCTTCAGGGAGTGGAAGTGGGACATCGAAGGGTGAGAAGCGGTATCCCCTTCCCTGTAACACCTTTTCCCCATCCTACTATGTAGGATACCTAGAAGCTCAACCCCCCACCCTTTCCAGGCACGAACACTTTCTCACAGACAGTTCATCGTGAGCGACAACGGACTAACACCAGAGCCATTAACCTGACATGTCCCTAGACAAGGGTAGGTAGGGTCAGGCAATTACCGATAATTACACACACCTGACTTCCATAGCACTTCCCAACATGGATAAAAGGTGGAGCACGAAAGCACACCCTGAGCAAGACAAAACACACGAAAGCAGCAGTTCTGAGATGGCGGTTTAACACGAGGAGAAAGCGGCAAGACCAGAAAGGGTTGCAAGGAGGGAATTGCCCATGGCCTTTTCAGAAGAAGAAAAACGCTACGTTCACGAGCCCTCGATAATAGGAAACAAAAGACCGGAAATTAAAGCTGCAGAAAGGTGCACTGTGTGTCGAAGGTGACCGGGGCTGTCCCGCATCGATAGCTGTGGCAGGGAGGAGCAATTGCTGCTGTGGTACTGTCCTTGGCTCCTGCGACAAAGCTGCTTGAGTAAAGTCAGGACAGCCGGTGAGTTGGGGAGACTGATAGCAGGCCGGTTTGTGTTAGAATGAAGGTTGCAAGTGGCAACATTGTATGAAGAAATCTGCAAAGCACAGAGTAGAAAGCATATGTGATGAGTGACGCAAAATTACTTGAATATCTTTTTTTTAAACTTTCTTTATTTGGCTTTTAAATTCCAACAGGCACAGTAAAAAGTACACTCACTGCACAGTAACCAGTAAGAAAAGATTTAAAGAGAATGACAGGTACAGCGCATTCCCCCACCCCCTTAACTAACATGCCATTACACAACATATTATTGCAGTGGGAATAACAAATACAATGATAGGACAAGAAACAGAGTCAATCCTTCACTCCATCAAAGCCATTTTGACAGACTATTATAACCCAGTGGGAGGGAACCACATTAAATCCAGGCCATTGGGGGAGCCTGGGTGAGAGCTCTCTCGTGTCTGGTTCAGGTCGCTTTTGAAGGGGGCCCAGTAATCTATCGGCTTACTGCCCTCGTGAAGCGAGGAAGCTTACAGGGTCTCCTTCTTCTCACACATGCTCATGTAATTAATCCATTCACATAAGCAGGGCGCCTTACGTTGCCCCCAGGCGTTAGTGATCAAAAACCTGGCTACCACGGAGGCCATTGACATTAATTTCAGCTCGCTCTTTGAGCCCGGGTCAGATAGAGACAGTAACCAAAGCTCTGGGGTGTATTGTTTTTCAAATTTTATTTTTTTAGACATGGTTTTCTCAATATTATCCCAAAAGGGGCGTATCTGTGGGCAACTCCAGACAACATGAAAGAAATCGGTTGGGTCGAATCCACCTCTGGTGTAAGTACAATAGCATTGTAACAGCTGTGCTTTCACCCATACCTTTCAGGGCTTCCCAGGTAATAAATCTACCCTGCTTCATAAGGTCACCCAGCGTGTGAATCCCCAATCTCTCAGTGCAACCAGAAAATATTTGCATGAGTGAGGGGGATTCCATTAGCCTGATATATAGCCAAGTCGGGAGAGAACCATCCCTCGCACAAGGTTTCCTGCTGCAGCTTGTTCCATGCACTATGGGTGATGGCCACAGGTTGTATCTCGGATTTCTCCTCCCTGATAGTGGAGTCTCAGAGTAGGCCCCTCATGTCATTCGGGTAGGTCGTGGCTTTCTCAAGAAGGATGTGTGGAAGGTCAGGGGTTGGGGCCCACCACCATACTGAGTATTGGATCTGTGCTGCCAAGACGTAGGACCATAGGTCAGGGTACTCTAGACCACCCTGCTCATACGCTAAGGTCTGGGTGTCGTAGGAGATCCTCGCCTGTCCTCCTGCCCAAACTAAACAAATAATTAGACTCCTGAGGTGGGACCAAAAGCTGGATCAAGGCTCAGAGGGGACATTATTAAAAATGTATAGACGTTTGGGGCACCGGACTACCGTTTTGGCCAGAGCCAGACGGGCCGCTTGTGAGATAGGCAGGTGAACCACACATCAACCTTATGCTATAATTTCCCTAGGATTTCCACTTAATTACCACTGTACAGTGAGGGGGGGTGTTGGCGGACATGAGAAAGGTAGCAGCACCTTGGAGCTCCGGAGCGATCCTGAACACAGATAGGTCTAGCTGGCCTGATTTGTTGAAAAATGATATAAAAACATAACAAAATGGTGTCGGGAATACTGGAGGACAACTGGGGAGAACCTCATTAAAAAACGCGGCGAGGAACAGACACGAAAGGCCCGTGAGAAACCGAAGTGCCGACAACAGAATGGCGGGCACAAACTGCCCGGCTCACTGAAGAGCAGCTAACGTGGAAGAGCTTGGTAGGAAGCCGGTGGGAGGAACTGGTGCAGACAGCAATGCGGAAAGGAGTAGCAGAGCACACCACAGGCGGATACCAGCCGGTATCACCCGCATACAGCAAAAGCCTCCCGGATTCCGGGGACATGAAAAGGGGAACCTGACCGCTGCAAGAAGGAAGCAGGTCTGAAGACGCAGTGCACTGCGGTGAAGCAGGCGGGGAGGAAAGCAGCTGATAGGCAGTTAGCAGGGGAGCGATAGGCCAGCAACGGGGCGGTGGAACTTGCAGAAGAAGGGCAGAGGCCCCACAGAGGGAGTGCAAGGCCACCCCGCCCTGCGGCCCAGACAATACAGATGACAGCGCAGGCTGTCCGAAACGTGGCGACCCGGCAATATAAACTGGTTGCTAATGGAGCAGCGACTTGCAAACGGCCCCCGGGAGAGGGGGTGGACACGTTGGCACGCACGCAAGCAGGGCATGCTCCAGACCACCCTACGATCCTGCATATGATATGATATGATATGATATGATATGATATGATATAGGCAAGGTTGGGGCACGACAATACACCCCCAACGAGTGGTAACCAGCGCACGGGGGAGAAACTCTGCTGAGACATGTGGAGGTTCGCTGGCAGCAGAACACCCCCGCACCAATTACCAGCTGCACAGTAAGAAAAGAGAGGGGAAAAGGGAAATGATATAACACCAGACCCCAGACCATATTACGCAGCGGGAAGAACAAGGCCTGGGTGCTCAACTCAGGATATCGAGAGCAGTGGAGGGAGCGGGCTATGTGCACAGCGAGGTGGGGAGACTACCCCCATTAAAACAACCGATGCGCTGAGAGGAAGTTAAAGGCCCGCATATACCCGCTGCAGAGCCCATGGGGCAAGGGACCATAACGCACTGAAACAAGGGTGACACGTGCGAGAACTCCGAGGCCAGCAGCAACCAACACATAGCCCCGGAGGGTGCAGAAGCAGAAGAGGAGCCACACCTGGATATGCGCCATCCGCCACCGTTAGAATAAACACAAGCATCTCCCTCAAGTAAAAAGGGAGGAAACGCCCAAACGGTAGCTGCAGACAGCACAACAGCAATGTGGGAGTGCACAACCCATTGACCCACAGTACCGGCGCTGCAGACCGTAACGAGGACCCGGCCGATGACCATCAAGGTAAACGGGACACAAACCACCATGGCTCTTAGGTACTCACTGCCTCAGCTCAACTAACAGCAGGTACGGGCCAGCACACGAGGGGGGCTAACAAGAGCACCACCCCAGAAGCACAACTGCGGCGCAGACCATTTTTAGGCAAATGCCAGCATATACAATACAGCAGTAACTCACAGCGACATCAAGGGAGAGCGACAAAGTGCACAGCCATATACGGCGGAGGAGAACAGCCAAATCCTGCGTAGCACTAGAAAGGTATAAGAGCAAGTGGGAAAAGACGAGTAACCAGAGCACAGGGATCCATCGACAGAGCTCACCGAAGGGGGAAGAGCCTCAGCTTGGTCAGGGGCACAAAGCAGTAGAGTTACCTCTAGACAAAGGACAGCACAGAAACCCAAAACGTGAGACACTCCCCCCAACATTGAAGTGATAAGAACTAGAACACATGAGCTCCTCAATGGAGGACAAACAATAAAACAAGAAGTGCACCACAAGTAAGGGGTGGAAACATGCCAGACAAACAAAAGGGAGGAAATGGCAAGCAGACCAGTATGGAAACATACGCCCGCAAAAATGACACGACCCAGCCCACCTCCACAGATGCCAGCATGAGCACAACAGACTCTAAGCAACAAGAAGGGAGGAGGGAAGAGGGTCACATACTCGAGGCCATAGCGGCAGTGAAGACGTCACTGGAGCACAAAATGGACGCAGTTATCATTGATGTGGGCCTCCTTCGGCAGGACGTACGTGCCCTGGCAGACCGAGTGAGCACAGAGGAGGAACAGGTACAGAACAACACTAGGAATATCACGGCAGCCCAATCCCAAATGGCAGATGCGCTTGATCGCATGCGTACCCTGGAGCACAGGGTGGAAGATGCAGAAGAGAGGGCCCGACGAAATAACGTGTGCATCGTGGGACTGCCGGAGGGAGAGGAAGGTAGAGACCCCATGAACTATGTAGAGAACTTAGTGCTCCAAGAAGTGGGACCTGGGGTGTTATTCCAAGGCATTGCGGTAGAAAGAGCCCACATAGCCCTGACCAGAAAACCCCCACCAGGAGCACACCCAAGGCCCATGCTCGCTAAAATCATGAACTTTAAAGACCGAGAGAAGATGCTGAAATTCGCAAGGGAAGGAGGGGTGATCAAAAGAAATGCTTCCAGGATAGCAATATACCCGGACTATACAGCACTGGTGCAAAAGCAAAGAGCAATATTCGGACAAACAAAAGAATGCCTCAGAACCGCAAATGTGAGATACATGCTACTGTACCCCACTAAATTAAAGGTGCTAAACAACGGCAGATCATATCTTTTTGAGACTATGGAAGGGGCCCATTAATGGATGGACCATCAAGGAATCCCTCAATTGAGAGCCAGAAACTATCAAAATAACAAGAATGCACTCCAGTGAGATATAGAGTGAGTACACTAAGAGGACAAAATGACATAGACCAGATGATATGTAAGCGGGAGCCGAGACATTCCGAGGGCTGCCCGACGGATGCCACGACTAGGAACCCCAGGGAGTGAAATAGGCATCACGCTACAGCGAGCAAACCCCCAGGAACGGCAGAGGGTCAAGGGCATAAGAAAAGCGGCAGAGCCCGAGCTGGGAGAGGGTTGCTGGGCATTTGTTAACAGTTAAAGTTTGTTTGCTGTTTCGTTGGCTGAGCCCAAGCAGGGGGAGAACGACTAGGCGATGGTCACCAGTTAATGTTAGTTGGTTGGAAGGTTGCACGAGAAGGGGAGAACATTTTACACACAAAAGACACTACGAAGGCGCAAACGGCATAGAGATTAAAGCATAAGAAAATAATGAACTCCATGGCGTGCCCTCAAAAGAAAGGATTTTGGCAGGACACGTGCTCAAACAGACCGTACAGACAATTGGGGGCAACACACCAAAAAGGATCATAAACTGTATAAGAAGGTGCCAAGAGGATGGACGACAAGCATAGGAGTACAAGCAGGCTCATGGGTACAGATGGGCTGTAGCAGAAGTTGGTAAAATGGGTCCAGAAGAAGTAACAGTAGCCACTTGGAATGTCTGAGGGCTGAATGACTATGTTAAGAGGTTGAGAGTGTACGCCTGGCTCAACAGATCAAAAGTGAAAATAGAAATGCTGCAAGAAACCCACTTGACGAAAGAAGAGCAGTCTAGGATAGCTAAAAAATGGGGCGTGCAAATGTTTGGTTCAACCTATTTCAACTACGCCAGAGGAGTGCTCACATGGGTTGCCCCCAATGTCCCATTTCAGTTGATGACGCAGGAACAGGACACGGAGGGCCGAATGGTGATAGTGCACGGAATGCTGGAAAATAGAGAAGTGTGCCTGATAAACACCTACGTCCCGAATCACAACGTGACCAAGTTCTTCAAGGATCTTGCACCCCGTCTGGCCTCATATAGGGAGGCGACCTTCATCTGGGCAGGGGACTTCAACTGAACACTCAACCCATTGTTAGATAGGTCGGACAATAAATATAAGAAGCCAGCGCCACCGGCTAAAGCTCTATAGAGGATACTCAGCCAGCTGAAACTAGATGATGTCTGGAAGAGCCTACACGCAGAAAACAGAGGTATTCACATTACAGCGCCCCACATGGAACGTTTATATGCATATTTTCACAGGTAATGAAACACTGGGAGAATTCACAAGCGCACACCTTAGAGCCAGAACACTCTCAGACCATGCCCAGCTAGTAGTGAGATGGACATATACACATAGGAAGGCCCCAAGACCGACATGGCGACTAAGGGCGGAAGCACTGATAGAAAGGGAATTTCAAGAACACCTGCAGGACACAATAGAAGATTACTTGGAACTTAATACAGGTTCCGTGGACAGATCCAGGACGGCATGGGACGCCTTTAAGGTGGTGGTAAGGGGAGCAGCACTTGGGAAGACAGCGGGACTCAGAGGGAGTATTCTGGCCGAACTTGGGGAAATAGAATGAGCAATAGAAAGGAAGGAAACAAGGGCGGGCTTGAAAGGGGGGGAATCAGCCAAACTCATAGCACTAAGTTTGCAGTGTAACACCGCCTGGGAAAAGCTGGGGAATCTAAATTATGGGAAATATATACAGAAATTACAGGCAGAGGGTGACAAGCCAGGCAGACTTCTAGCCTGGTTAGCTAAGCAGGATAATAAGAAAGACCTGATTAACGCGATTAAAGATGAAACCGGGGTGGAGGTGAGAACCCAGGAGGGAATTAATCACGCATTCTTGCAATTCTACGAGAAACTGTATTTGCGGAATCAAGGGGCCGATGGCTCGGACATAGCCAACGCTCTAGCCCAAATTGAACTGGCAAAATTAACTGAAGAACAGGCACAGATACCAAATACTCGAGGCCCACTTAACAGCAGAAGAGCTAGAAGCGGTAATTGTTAGTCTCCCGCACAGCCAAGACCGCAGGTCCCGACGGGTTACCAGGAGAATTCTATAAACGGTAAAAACACACTCTAGCACCTAAATTATTAGAAGTATATGAAGAAGCGTAAGAGAGGGGCCAATTACCAGATAGCATGGTGGAATCACTGATAATACCTATCCTGAAGCCGGGATATCGCCTCTAGACTGTAGTTCATATAGGCCAATTTCTATGATTAAGCAGGATTGCAAAATCCTGACAGCAGCCATGGCAGGTAGGCTCAAACGGGTCATACCCACGCTGGTGCACCCGGACCAAACGGGTTACGTCCCTGGGCGCAATACCACCTGGAACTTGCGAAGGCTGCACCATCTGGTGGACCAGACTAATGATAGACCGGGCGAATGCACAATAGCGTCCTTGGATGCTGTCAAAGCCTTCGACTCTGTGAATTGGAACTGGCTGTTGAGTGCACTCGCCCACTTCGGAATAGAGGAGGGCTTCTCAGATGGATCAAGTTACTATATTAGTAAGTAAAGACGGGCAGACATCTTTTGGAGGCTTGAAGAATATTCAGGGGCACGAAGCAGGACTGCCTGCTGTCCCCGATGCTTTATATACTAGCCTTAGAGCCATTGGCGGTCTTCCTGAGAGCAGTATACAAGGAGACAGGGATCGAAATAGATAACATCATACACCTAGTCTCATTGTACGCAGACAATATGCTCCTATTTATCGCAAATCCACAAGTCAACCTACCAGACATGCTGGAAGTGATAGACGCATTTGCTAGACTATTGGTTATCTCCATTAATAAAGACAAATCCTCCCTGTACCCCCTAGCAGAACTCAGATGGGTCCCCACAGACCAATTGCCAGACATGAGCCTCACATGGGCACCCTGCACCTACCGCTATTTAGGAATACACCATGACCCCACGGACACACACAAGGCCAACACACAAGTCGCCTTAGAGAAAACGGTGAAGGCCATAGAGCTTTGGAAGACACTACCAATAGGAATGATATGGAGAGCAGCCCTTTTGAAAATGACGGTATTACCCCACCTATTATACTACTTCTCGAACATACCCCATAACATAACCGGAACATTCTTTGAACAACTAAACACATGGGGATTCCTATGGGGGGAGGGAGAAACAAGTTAGCCTTAAACACTTTACAAAGAGACTATGAGTCAGGGGGAATTAAATTGCCAGATTTCGAACGCTTCTGGCTAGCAGGGCAGCTTCAATTTGTGGTCCACTGGCGATCTGCGCTAGAGCTATCCTGAGTAATTTTGTGGTTTGGTGGCTGGGGACGACACATCCATAGACTCATTATTGTTTCAGCCGGCACTGCAGCACTGTTTTCTGTGAGAAATAATGTGGATGGAGAAGTCCTGGACCAAAGCCCTCCCCACCCTGGTCAGACTAGGGCTGACCCTATGGAAGAAGCCGTGGACAATCCAGGGAACACCGGATCCCTGCTCCTTGCAGATCCCCGTCGCAGGACTGGCTAGCACCAGACCCGAAGCCCTAGCAATGTATCGGAAACATTGGAAAGCAATAGGCGTAGCTCAGGTTGGAGATTTGTGGAAAGAGCGACAATGGGTGTAATTCTGAACCCTGATAGAAGATTATGACGTACACAATGGCCATTCCATGCTGCACAACAGCATGGTCCAAAGGATAAAAAAGAGCTGGCCGGGCCTACCCGAGAATGCTAACATACAGGGGGATCTAGATGATGGGTACGATGTGTCAGAAGGAGGGAACACAGTGTCCAGACTCTACAAACAGCTTCTGAAAAGCAACAACTTAAGGGAACTGCAAGCACGAGAAAAGTGGGAGGTGGAACTCCAGAAAACGTTCACTGATCAAGAGTGGGCAGTTCCACGTGTTAAAATCACGGCAAAAATGGCTTTGGACACAAAATATTGTGGCAAAAAGGCAGTGGTTTTGCTGTTGCAATCCATGTAAAGGATATACGGGACACCACCGCAACTGCCAGACCCATTATACCATTTACGGGGAGCGGGGTACACCTTTAATGGGTCAAACCACAGCATTTTTGCCACGGTTATGTACAGACAACATTTTTGCTGCGATTTTATCACTGTATACCGTGTGGACAAGGGTCTTAAGGTATACAAAGAAGGTCTCCAGAAACGTGAGATTCAGGCAGACACAGCTGGATGTCAGGCACAGGGCAAACCTCACCCCCAGAAGAAGGCAAACCAAAGCTGCCCTTGATGTGCAACAGAAAATGCAGACATGCTCCACATGTTCTGGGCCTGCCCAGTAACTAAGTTATGGGACAACATTAAAGAAAGAGCAGCAAAGGGTGGAATCCACATCCAGACATGGTCGCCGGAATTGTATCTGCTGGCACTGTTCACAAGAGTTGGCAAGCAGAGAACACACATAGCCAAAATGAAGGACTTGATGAGCATTCTGGCAAAACATCGGATTGCAATGGTGTGGAAATCTAACACAGGCCCGAACATAGAGGCATGGTGGGCCGACCTGAAGAGATGGACGCTGGCCGAGACAACAGTATGGACTGGAGCGTTACAAAGGGGGACGAATGAGAGCAGCGACAAGATACTAGCATGGAACGCATTGATGCAGGAACTGTTTGATCCGAGGAATGGAAACAACACAGATGACCCCAGAGGGACAAGTAACGCAGAGACAAATGCAGAAGAGCAAGAAGAGCGCCCTTACTAAAGCATCAGACTAGCCGAGAAAGAATTTACCGGGTAATTTTGGTACAAAAGGTGTACTATATAGCTGTGCGGAACTATTCAAGGATCCAGGCACAGACGGCCGGGACAATGCACAAGAACAATAATGATGTGAGAAAATCTCAGCATGAAGGGCTAGATTGTATGTGGTGTTATTTGTTGTTTGTTATTGAATGTTGTAAAAACAATAAAGAGTGTTAAAAAAAATAATTTGCTCTGTACAGTGTTGTTGATGACCAGCACGCCCAGATAGTGAACACCATTGGGGCACCAGCGAAATGCTTTGCCGACATCTGATCGCACCACGCTCAGAGTCAGAGGGAGAACTTACGATTTGGACCAATTCATTTTCAGCCCGGAAAGGGCACCGAATTGAGTAACCTCCTCCACCAAGGGTACAAGATTGAGTTTGGGGTGTTTCACATACAGAAGTATGTCATCTGCGTATAGGGAGATTATGGAGGGATGGGAGTACATTTTGACACCTCTGTGAACATGATACTCACTTATGGCGCCTTCCAGACGTTCAATCGCCAATGCAAATATGATTGGGGCCAACAGGCACCCTTGCTGTGTTCCTCGTGTTGGGTGGATGCTATCCAAAAGCATGCAAATGATATATACTTTAGCTTTCAGAACAGCACACAACAATATGACCCAAATAAGATATGTAGAACCTATACCCAGTCGCTAGAGAACCTCAAAAAAAAAAGGCCACTCAACCGAATCAAAAACCTTCCCGGCATCCAGTGTGTCCAAAATTATCAGGATTTCAAATTCAACATTGTGCATGAGGGAGAACAGGCGGCGTAGATTATTCTGAGTAGAGCGGCCTGGGACAAAGTCTGCTTGGTCGGGGAGGACCAGTGTAGGCATATGGGGTGAGAATGTTATTGTCAGTATTGATCAACGACAACGGCCTATTGGGGGCGCATTTACTTGGGTCTTTGGAAGGTTTCAACAGGACTGTAATGAGGGCGGTCCTGTTGTACTCCGGAAGAGCCCCTCTTAACCTGGCCACCTCATACATAACACGCAGCTGGGGAATCAGCAGATCGGCGTAAGCCTTATGGAGCTCAGTCGTAATTCCACCCAGGCCCGGGGCCTTACCATTGGGAAGAGAGAGGATCGCTTTTCAGAACTCATCATCGGAGGGGGGTTCATTCAGAGTCATCCCTAAAGCCTACTCAAGCAAGCCCAGAGCCACCCTGTCTAAATAATGTGAAATGGAACCATTATCTTTGCTTAGGTCACCCTCCAAGTTCTTAATTTCTAGCATAGATTCCAGTTAATGTTTCCACGTGATCGCCCAGGCCAGAGTCCGGCTCGGACGATCACTCTCGGCGTACATGGCAAGCGCAATGGGGTTGCCTAGCTAACCCTCCTCGCTACCCATAAGGAGGGACAACTCTGCCCTGGCCACTCAAAGTTGTGACCGTACCTCCTGGGGGTCCTGCGACCCTGTTGTGATTCTAGGAGTTTGATCTCTTGTTCGAGGGAAGAAATGGAGCTCTGTATAGACCTTAGGATCCCTCTCTCCTTCGCAATACAACATCCCCTGATAAACACCTTAAATGTTTCCCACACCACTCTAGGGTCTGGTACTGAGCCCGTGTTCACTTCGAAGAATGTCTGGATGTCACGTCTAATCTCTTCTCGGATGACAGAGTCCTCCGGGGTGCGTGCTCTGAAGCGCCACTGCATGTGTCGGGGAGGACGGCTGGGCCTCGGATTTAGACTTACCAGGGAATGGTCGGACAAGGAGCAGGGGGTAATGCAGGCATTTCTCATGTCACGGGTGAGATCAGATGACACCATGACATAATCAATCCTAGAGGAGCTGATGTGAACCCTCGAGGAGTAGGAGTATTCCCTGGCTGTGGGGTGCACAAGTCTCCAGGTTTCGTGAAGGTCATGATACTCGGTTATGGCTGCCCATTTCTGAGCTGCTTTCGAGAGAGGGTGCTGAGATAGTGAGGACCTGTCAATGTTTCGGAAGAGGGCCACGTTGAAGTCGCCCACCCAGAGTACTTCATAGTTTGGACATGTGTGTAGATGTGCAGCACAGCTCTAGAAAAATCCAGGGTCATCATTGTTTGGGGCGTATAAGTAGATATTAACAACCCTCCAACTAGCTATCCCCCCACTAGCTTTAGATATTGGCGGTCCTCATCCCCAATCCGGGTATGGAGTTTGAATTCCAGTGATTGATGGATATATGTGGTAACACCATGAGAATAAGTCGTGTAGGGCAAACCATATCTGTGGACCTCCCACCCCGCCAGGTTAGGGAGTTTATCTTCGCATGCAAGGTGTGTCTCCTGCAGGCATAGGATGTTTGCCCCATGGTTTTTGGCCTAGTTTGCGACAAGTCGCGCCTTTTTCGCATTCGTGAACCCCTGTATGTTCCAGGTTAACACTGTCATTGTTACATGTCACTCACGTCGTGCTTCAGGGGGGCATGTATTGTAAGTAAAGTAATTTCCCTTGTATATAATCACATTCTCCCCTGCGCGTATAGAATCGTTTGCGCTGTGAAGGAGTGAGACCCACCACTTAGAAGTACAGCCTTTGTAGGTATACATCGTCAATTGCCACATTCTTACACCCCAAACGAAAAATAAAAATGATCCTAGTACATCAACATCATCCCGGTGTCCTCCCACCCCCCACCCACGCCAGAAACTGCAACTTACCGGCACCGAGAACCCCTCCCCCACCCTGTCCATACCCTAAACCTTGGGAAGGAAAATCACAAAACTTTACAACATAAACAAAAAATGACAACTGACTGGGGTTGCCGTTAGGCACAGGGAGCTTGCGACAGCTGGGGATGCTCTGTGCGACATAGGCCTGTCATATCATGTGATCCTTTGCCATAGCCCGCCTAGGAGAGCAGGGGCCGCTTATCTCCTTAGTCATACAATTTAAGTGTGCATCCTGAAGTAGGGTGTGACTGAGGGGAACAACAAGGGAGGTCTCCATTAAGGCTGAGTGTTACGGAGATCTGCAGGTTGATCCCATTGTGTCCGGGATGTCCCTTGCAAAGCGTTCCACGGCCTCCGCAGATGTAAAAAAGGATCACCTTGCCATCGAGTATCAGACCTATTTTTTCCTATGGATATTCTTGGTAGCTTGGAAAATGTTCCTCTGGTCCTGTACTTGCGGACTAAAGGCGGGAAAGAGATGAACCGTAGCTGAGCCCCAGTGTAGTTCTTTCTTCTCTCTGGCAGCACAGAGTAAAATGTCCCTGTCATGATAACTGAAAATACGGGTTATTATCGCCCTCTCCAGGGCCCCCGGAGGAGGTTCAGCTGCCAATGACGTATGCGCCCACTCCACCATAAACATGTGTGTGACCGGAGGGTGATCAAGGATTTCCAAAAGCAGTTTTTCTGTGAATGACTCCATGTTGTCAATGGGGGTAGATTTGGGTATTCCTGTTATCTGGATATTGTTCCTCCTGGACCTACCCGCTATGTTGTCGTTCTTGGCCATCACTTTCTTAATGTTCTGCTGAAGGGACACAACCTCCCATTGGAGAGTCACTATCTTGTCTTCCACATCACTGAGTCTTTGTTCCGCTTCCGACATTCGACCATATAATTTGGGTATCAGGAAATATTATCCCCATAAATAAGGTTACCATACATATAGTCGCCGGGAAACAGCATAGGTGACATTATTTAGGGGGATAATATATGGGGTAAATGGGAGTCGGGGTTGTGGGGGTGACCCCCGCTCCATTTAAAAAAATGTGGGGGTTGCAGGGGTGTCCATGTGGTAATATCGCTGCAAAAACACGGCACCCTTCTTGTATGGCGAAACTTTTGCGGGGATATTATCACATGGAACCATAATTTGTCTATCTGGACCGCAGAGATATCTACCTTGCAGGTAAGTGTTTCTATTTTCGCCTCCAGGTTCTCAGTGCTACCCTTCAGGGCTAGTATTGTCTGAGTGTGTAGACATCCAATTGGGACAGGGAGGTCAGAGGGGGATAGGGGTAACTGGTCTGACCTAGCGAATTGGCCCATTTTCGCCTGTCGCTTGGGATTCCCCATATTAGGCCACTGAACACCAATCAACAAGTTTGTTTTCAGCCGGGTACTGGTGGGCCTTTTGGCTTTCCAAACAGGTTCCTAGCTGTTCTGGCGATGAGCACATCACCACGGCCTCCTGAGGATCTGTGTGTCTGCCTCCCCCTAGGTAGTCAGTGAAGACAAGGTACAGACCACAATCTGGTGCACCAGGTTCAATACAGGTATTTTCTTTTTATTATTATTTATTTATTCCCTTTTTTTGCTGCCTACTGGCAGCCGGAGAGATTGCTGAAGTGTCCGTCCCGAGGCAGGCCCAGGCCAAGGAGTGTGTAGAGGCAAACCGGGTTGGGTGGGATACAGGAGGTTGTCAGGCTCACCAGAGGAAACTTGGCTGTTTCGGAACGATCAGGAATGCAATTGCAGGCTGGGGCTTGTGGGCATGTGCATAACCGGGTATTCGGGTAAAAGGGGGGGCATCTCCACTTCCTGGCTTTAACAGGTGTTTGCCAGCAGGGGGAGGTGGGTGTGGGGTCTACGGGGTCTCTGGGGCAGCCTGGGGAATAGCCAACCGGAACGCCTCCACTCACTCACTCTCGTCTTGGCATAAAGCCGTTGTCCGCCAGGTTGTTGATAAGGTGGTCCTGGTGGACCAACTAGTCGAGGCAGTAAGTCTCCAGGGTGCCACTGCCAAGAGTCCGCCTCCAGAAGGACACTAAGCAAGTCAAAGAGGCAATCGGGGCGTAGGAACACTGGAGCCAGCCGGGGGTCTGCAGCAAATGGGGCCAGCTCCATGCGGAGGGGGCGGTGATCCTGTGGAATTATTGGTTGTGCAGCCTGCCCTGTGGGCTGCGACAGGTAGTGCCTGGTGCCTGAGGCAATGTGGCACCCGGAATGCCAGAGAGTCCAGCAATATAGAGCAGGCTGCTCATGGGGGCTTTAATACCCACCTGGATATCAGTGTCCGACTGTATGTCGCAGGTTTGGGGCAGGTGTCAGGAGGCCGAGTCCACCAGGGTACAAGGCTACTCGGGTGTCCGGATGCGGGCCGAGAATGTGTAGTGCTGGGAGACCGGGTCCACACCCATGGAGAAAGCCTGACCTGGGTGCTCAGATTGAGGGAGATAAATGCTGGTCAGGACTTTTGCAGGCCCAGGGTGTATGGTAGAATGGGTAGTGCTTCCTGGGTGGGGCTGCAGTCTGGGCAGTGTGTCCAGGGCGCTAGAGCACCTTGAACGAGGTAGTGGATCTGGGTCCCTTGTGGCGCCAGATTGTCCCACCAGGCCGGTACTACCTGTGGTGCGGGACTAGCCATGCAGGTTAGGTTGGGGGGCTCAGCATGCGGCGAAGCCTGGTGTGGGAGGCCACTTACCCACATTTACCATTAGCCCACCGCCGCAGAGATAAGGGTGCCGTTGTCTGCTGTTTCCCGCTGTGAGTGGATGCATCAAGTTTCAAGTTTTGAGCTGCACCAAGAGTGAAATTGACTTTCTCCCTACCTGCAAAGATCCTGCTCCGAATCGCGTAAGCCTGTGCCTCTGCACGGCAGTTTGAAGCAGTTTGAAGCGAGCGCTGAGTTCTTCCCTCGACCACAGTCATGTGATCAGAGTCACGTGAGCGGGCGAAAGCCCCGCCCCCAGGAAGCTGGTACAAAAGTAACATCCAGCTGCCCTTGCGGCGTTAAGCCCGCCGCGGAGACAAGGGCGCCATTGTCTGCTGTTTCCCGCTGTTTACGCTGGATACGCAGTAAGTAATACCCTGCTCTACTCATGTTTCGTCATATCCAACAAAATGGAGGGTACCAAATTGAGAACACGCCTCCAAGAAAAGCTAGAAGAAACCTTTGCAAATATCCCCAAAAACACCATAATGCTGAACCTCCAGGCCACCGTATCAAAAGAGCCAAGCAATACCACAGACAAAACAAAACTCACTATCGCAAGAGAGCAAGAAGACAAGAAACATAAAAAAGGGCTCGAACAAAACCAGGCACTACCCGCTAACCTCCACTCAACACCCAACCCAATTCCTACCCTTCACAATCCCCCACAAATCCTCAATATCAACAAAGAGAAATCCTTACCCCTCATCCCTATGCATCAAGAACCACCCCCAAAATCAACCATTGCTTCACTTGACATTTCGACATGCGTATCCAGTTATGCTGACATAGAACCGACGCACCCTAAAGCCACAACTACAGCAAAAACATTGAAGGATGAGAAAAACCAGAAAACAACATCTAGTCACACAGCAGAAATTCCTTTCAAATCATCCCCACTAGCTTCTGCAAAAAGAGGCTCTACCTCTTCATTTCAACTAGACCTCCAATTCCATACTCCTCAAAATAAAAAGTCGAAAGAGTCGATGTTGAATCTAATATTAAGACAAAGAGCGCTCATTGCAAAACAACAATGGCAATCAACTTACCACCTTACAGACACCTCCCAAGGCAACATTTCTAAAACCTCAAATCGAGTATCTCGACCTTCACTTGACATCACAGAAATAGATGCCATTATGGACTTCCAGGAGCAGAAGAAAGTGAAAGTCCTCACAGATGACCACAAGGACAACATTGATACAATATCTAGCACATCGACACCACTTCCCAATAAAGCAAATTTGTTCTTTCCTAAACCTTTTCCGGAAGAGAACCAACAGAATGTAACAACGACTGCCTTAAACCAACAGGAGTCAGATCACCCTCAGCAAAAAGCCGAGAAAACACCAAACACTCCAGAATCCTGCAAACGAATTCCAACGACCATGCTAGATCTCCAAAACACACTAGTGGCCGTTCTATCACTAGCAATGGTCCCCTTCTTAAAGATCCAAGAAGCAACAGTCAATGCCACCAAAGATCAAGCCACTCTGCTTGCAATGATCCTGACAAAACAAACAAATATGGACTGCTTCATAACTTCAATTCAAGATCGCTTGAATTATGAAGCAGAATCCACAAGAATATGGCAGAATCGGCTAGCTGAAATAGCAAGAACTGATCGACTTGACAAGCAAACTCTGATAGAAACATTGGCAACTTTTAATAACAAAATTATGGATGACAAAGTTAAAAGACACCTACAGGTAAGCACGTCCCAAGACGAAGGCATAAGGCGCCCACAGACGGAACACTATCTAACAAAAGGCCATTCTATGAAATATCAAACAACCAAATATGAACTCCAAACCCACAATTTACCAACTCAATTCAATACTCCCAACGCAGAACCTCCAGCATTTACCCCGTTCGACATTTTTAACCTAACAAAACGTAATCAGCGGAGCAAACCAACAACAACAAAAGAAACAACCACCAAAAAACGTCAAACAGGCTCACAAGCTTTTCTGAGAAAACTACAACTCAACCCAGAGCGACTTTCCCAATCCTGCTCCATAACAACAAAAAAATCCACCATTAACAAAAATGAAATGAGAACTAATGTACCCATCAAGGAAAAGGCAAAGATAAATACAATGAACAACAAAAAAAAGATATCTCAACCACAAGGAGAACTGATCTCAATTGAAGAGCATGAACCACTAGACGCATTATTGGACGCAATTGGCCACAACGTCGAGCCAAAATCACCAACGATAGAATGTGTGCAAAACACATCGTCCATCTCGTCCCCGCTCCAAATAAGCAATAGAGAACATGACTCCCAAGAAGATTCAATGATCATAATAGATGAATATTGCGAGATCTCTTCAACATCCATGCACACAAACATCACCGAATCAACAACAAACATGTCGCTTGTCTACTCATCAATATCAACTGAGGAATCTTGGTTTTCGCCGGACCCTGAACCCCTTTCCGATATTACGGAAAATAGAACAATCAAAGCAAACACATCTCTAATCAGACCTATGTTTATAGATCCACGTAAGGATCTATAAACATAGACTATCACTAAGTGCTTCAAATTTAAAACCGGATGAAAAACTAATCTTGAATAGAGCAAACATCCTTTGTCTATTCAATGCTATCCCGACGTTGTCGAAGATTTCTACACAAGACATCAACGTCATACATTTTCCAAACAAGAAACAGATGGAAACAGCCCACATTCACTTTTATCATAATCAAACGATCCAACTAGTTATTTCTTCAAAAAACCAACTTGCCAAATGGGGCTTCACCACAGAAGAAATCCAAGTAACAAGATTCATGGCCATCAAAGAAAAGAAAATGGATATTAACATCAAATATCAAGTTGGACAGCTCCATCGCAAATTCGACCAACAACAAACTTCAAGTAGACCACGAGTGACCAACGAACCGTATTCAACAGACAATGATAACCAGCCCAGGCAAACAAATTCCTACCAGAAAAATAGAATGACAGAAGTACCAAGAGAGAGATTCTCCCCAACACATTACAGCAGAAATGTACAAACTGGAAGCAAACACCAAAGCACACAAAGGAAGACCTTTCTATAACAATCAACCCCTACTGGAAATCCAACAAACGAGATTACATTATCTTCATGGAATACGAGAGAATTTAAACATCTCCTCTCAGAGGGTGCTACCAACAGAAAAGAAATGTCCATAATATGCCTCCAAGAGACTTGGTTATCTACAGAAGTTGTTTGTGATGGGTTTTCTACTTACATGAATCCGGCGATCACCATACAACAAGGCAGACCATCTTCCGGTATGACAATCATGACTAAGATAGATCCCAACTGGTCAATAGTAAAAAAGAAAAATATCCACCCCTGGGCCCAATACATTGTCATCTGTATCTCGACCTCACCATCTGAACTAAATCAACGCCCGAATAAAAAATACTTAACAATCTTCAACATCTATTGGAACGTAACAGCAATGAATGATAATAAGTTCATAGACTCCATCTGCGACGAGTTTGACAAAATAGCAAACTCTTTCGCGCAAACTGAATTTGTAGTCGCCGGTGATCTAAATATCCACCTTTATAACTCTGAAGGCTTCCGACTAGACATCCAGAAAATATCCCCAAGAGCAAGAAAATGGACCGAAGAGACCGAGATCCGAAAATTAACTCTAACAGAACAACCGCTAAACACACAAGGTCAAATGCCTCCAACATGGTCCAGTGGTAAATCCAAATCGATTATCGACTACATTTACATCTCTGAAGGAATAAAGAACAATCTGATTGCTACTGATAACTCCGCACAACCTAACAGCGATCACTGTCAAATTTCAATAACATGGAAGGCAGAACAAATTGAGAATTTTTGCCTTAACCTTCCAGATCTCGAAATAAACAACGGTCTAACGAAACTAAGAATCAAACAGCATCAAACGACTGATTTAGTCTCCAAATTTGAAAGATCATCGCGTCCTGACCCTGCAAAACTCAGCTATGAATGGGTACTCAGAGACTATCAGACCTTCCAAAGTACCAATACCACTACCACACAACGCATTCAACATGGAAATCAAAGAGAGAAAAAAAATTCTTTAAAAAAAATATGTCTACTGAAAAAACTAAATACATCAGCTGCAAAAATAGCCATAAAAAAGAAAAACAGAACTATTCCAATTCGATAAAATCAGCCAAAGGGTTACTGCAACAAGCAGACGCCGAAGCAATCCTAGCGGCAATCAGAGGGAAAAATACCAGACAATTATGGTCACTCCTAAACGGTAACAACAAAGCAACAAATATGATTCAAGAAGTCGAATCAGAAGCATGGACTATATATTTCAACACCCTATACAGCGCCAGTGTATCTGTAGAGGCTACCCAACAAGAACCCATATGTCCACCATGGAACCTGAAATGGGAAACTGAAGACATCATCCAAACCATCTGAACTCTAAATCCATCAAGAGCACCGGGACCAGACGGATTATCAAACGCAATCTTGAAGGCCGCACTGGAAAATTGGGCAAGCTTCTTATCCCATCTGCTCCTTATTATCGAAAGAACCCAACAAATTCCACGCAGCTGGACCTTAGCAATTTTGATCCCAATTTTCAAAACTGGCGACAGAAAGAACCCACACAACTACAGACCCATACCCTTACTAGACCCGCTAGGAAAACTATTTGCAAACTTTCTATTGAAAAAACTTACCGGTTGGGCAGCAAAAAACGGGAAACTAGAAAAAAGGCAAACCAGATTTGTAAGTAAGATCGGAACTAACGTTAATTTGATAATACTGAGCCTTCTCAAATACGAGGCTGCATTAAGAAATCAACAGGTATACGCAGTTTTTATTGACCTAAAACTGATATTCGACTCAATAAACAGAACAAAACTATGGACCAAATTAACAACATGGGGATGTCCACCAGCAATCCTAAATCCAATCAAACAATTATACTCTAATACTTCAGTTCGAGTCAGGTTAACAAAAAACGGCAAAGTTACCCAACCGATTAATACTCTCAACGGTCTGAAGCAAGGCTGTCCCTTAGCTGCCTGTCTCTACAATGTATACGCCTACGACTTTGTTAACTCAATCGAGGATCCACTTGCTAATCCACTGAAATTAAACAACAAATCAGTATTATCATTAATATACGCTGATGACATCACAGTCATGGATAAAACACCATCGGGATTGCAAAAAACTCTTGACAAAGTAGTAACCTATACGACAGTCAACGAACTTCAGATCAATATAAACAAAACCAAAGTAATGAAATTAACAACCCAGAAAACAAAGAAGAACCAAAAAATCTCAAAGTTGTACCTTGAAGGCAAAGAAATTGAAACAACAAATGTCATCAAATATCTAGGGGTAATGGTAAACACTTCATCCACGGAACATGAGTGGAAAATGTATATCGAAGAAAAAGCTAGATCATTAGCCAGACTAGGTCGGTTCTATCATTGCAAATTCGGGACATATTCTTTCAAATCAACAATCACCTTCTATAAACAAAAAGTTGTTCCCATATTGACCTACGCACCTACGCTGGCGAAACCATGGTTAACAGGCAAGGACTGAAATGGCACCTTTACGAAGCAATATTCTGGAGGAAAACGCTAGCATTACCTAACATTTTCCTATGGCAAGGATCCGCTTCGAACTGGCGTTACAATCACTACAATCCATAATATCATGGAACAAATGGACCTCTATAGGAAAATAATCAGCCACGAAAAAATACCAGCTGTAGAAATACTAAAAAGCAAAAAAAAACGCATTGAACGCAACGGTTCTCCAACAATGGGTCAACAAGATCAAGTCACAAATGGAAACCGAAAGCATTACAGAAGAAACATTAATAAACAGACCACAACACGCAAAACTAGCATTACAAAGGAACGACTGGATAAAAACTCTCGAAGATCAGACTAAATACAAACGCCATCAAGTATGTGAAATAGACATAAGAGCCTTACATGAACTCCCACCCTACTTGACCTGTTTTCCAGATCGACATATCCGAGATGTCTTCCTAAGGTTCCGATTGAACATCTTATTGACTCGAGAATACCTGAGTATCATTAAACAGACAGAAATCAAATCCTCAGACTGTCGTTTTTGCCAGACAGTGGACACCAAAGAAACATTATTCCACATCATTATGATTGGCCCAGCACTGCAAGAAAAAAGAAATCTATTTAAGGAATTCTTCAGAACATCAAAAAAACAGATGACTACACATGAACGGTGGAACCAACTACTAAAAGGCAACGACAAACACTTAATTTTAACAGCCATCAAATTCTGGATCGAGATTGAAAAGAACCCCGAGAAATAACAAGTACGTCTTCCCATGACGATCATTTTAATGACCCTTTGAAAGTGATATAATGAAAAGTTTGGAGTACCAAACATATCATTTTAATAAAAATAACATTTTTTTAAAAAAATTAGCCCGCTCTTCAGTTCGGGGTGGGGTCCGACCCCTGGGTGCAGCAACACTGCGGGTCCGATCCGCTACGACAGGTGGTGGAAGTCCGGAGAACAAAGCGGCTGTAAGGAGGGCCCCTCTGGGAGGCCCTCGGCTGTGTCGGCAAGGGCCGGCCTGTCTCCCGCCTCACTCCGCGTTGCCGACTCATTGGGGGAGATCCCTGGTGACGGGCCCTCAAGAAGGTGGGCAGGGGAGGCCAACAAACGGGCCAGGATGAAAGCGCGGGACCCCTGCCTCCGCAGCAGAGGGCAATGGCGGCGCGCCCAGGGCACCGGATACAATTTTCACTGGTTGGCAATGTTGCAGGGGGACAGGAATTTCTCCACCGTTACTCAGTAGCCTCTGGTTTACAACAGTCTCTGTTTTCTTATTTAATACACCGGCAAAGCAGGATTATAGACAGGATGTTAGTAGCCTGTGTCGGAGCACTTTCAGACGGCAGCCATTTCCCAGCCGTGCAACAGCACCTTCAAAATTACTTGAATATCTAAGGAGTGATTGAACTTTTGAAACCAAGGTAGAAGCCATATAAAGAGTGGTCCGGCGTCACGTGGGTGCTCATTCAAAGGACTTTGTTAGGCATCCAACTGAGAGTGGGAAATTGTGAACTGTGAAATCGAAGTGGTCCTGCAGCCGGTCAAGCCAAACCTTGTGCACATTCGAAAGTCTTCGATTGCTAATACGAACTGTAATTGGTCTGAATCCAGCTGAGAGAGACTAATTGTGAAAAGGGGATCTGAGCCCAACGGAGGGGGATACAGGGTAAACCATGACTCACCCGAGAAAAGATTGTGGCACAAAAGGAATCTGAACCCGGCTGAGGGGGATCGTGTTAATACTGCAGTATTGAATTTATTAAAGCTGTTGTCAAACAGACTTTTACCGCCAAAGTCTGCAACAAGCTCACCCTGACAGATCGATGAATCCAAATGGGAGGACCACTGCAGCAGTGAAAGCTCCCCTGAGACAGCCCTGGTCTCTCCGACCCGGGATAGGATAACCCAGGGAAGAGGACAGGACCGCCAGGGAAACCCTCTAATGGGAAGAAAACCCTGGTTGAGTCCAAACTCGTGCGGATCGGGAGACTGAAGTAGAAGCGTCTCGGATCGATGACAAAACAAGGAAGTCACACGGGAGGCTTCTTCTAGGTACACGGGAGAAGAAAAACAGGAGAAAGTAAGAGACGGGAAGAAAGTAGAATGGTATAGTAGGAAACAGAAAATAATCCTCTCACCATCGAAGGAACGAAGATGGAGGAAGAATATTCAGGACTGGATATCGGATGGTTAGTGGAGCAGCGGGAGAGACTCTGGAAGGAATCAACAGGTGAGAATCCTAATCGAAGTGAAGGGGGCGCTCTCAAGGGACTGAACTTACTCTAACAGAAGTCTAGGAGGAACGGGAAACACTCTGGTCTGCCGGATTGGTCTGATGGAGAAATGAGCAGGGAAGACTGAAGGATGAATCTGGATAAGGGGAAAGAACAGGGTTAGGAGAGATGAGAGGAACAATTAGACTGCACTAGAGTAAGTAAGTGGAAAGTATCAGAAGCAAACTCACGGAACGCCAAAAGCAGTAGCGACGCGAAGCATTGTCGGCTTCGATTCCGGATAAAGGATCACGTGAGCGATTGGCCGTACGTCGGAGAGATGTGCAAAGACTGGACCGCTGCAGGTAGTATGGGGAATCCCACGGGCATCCATCTTGGAACTACCTGTAAGAAGAGTACCGCACAAGCGGGTACGTGCCCACAAAGACCATCTGCGGCGATGTGTAACAGATCCAGGGTGAGAGTGAATCACCCTATGTGAATACTTTGAAAGAAACTTTTCGTTTGTTTGATACATCAGGCCCTCTGAAGCAAGAGAGTTTTAATAACTTAAGAAACTTGGGCATAGAAGGCCCTGATACTTGTAAAGAAGCTGTGACCTCATGCCAAAGAACCCCAAGAGTGTGTTATGCTTGAGTGTACTGCCTTGTCCCGTGCTGAAAACGTGGGGAAGGGAAGCCAACGACCTGTACATCCTGACTTATCATTTTGTGAACACTTCTTTCTTTTTAATGACCATTACCCCACATTATTTGTAACTTAGCAGTAAGGATTTGGCAATAGGTTTTTTAGTATAGGCCCTTTTATTTTGACGAGACTCCACTAGGACTGCATTATTATTATTTTGATGGTCGTAGCTTACTCCCATCTTAGATTTAGGTTTAGATAGGTGTTTACCACCTCCTTGATAAAGTTCAATAAACACTCTTGAACTGGGGTCACTCATGTCTGTCTTACTTTGATACCATGGGCCTCATTACCCGGTAGGCGGTGAGACATGGCGCTATTAGCGCCATGGCTCATGCCGGTAAAATACCGGCACCGCCTTGGCGGAAAGGGGATTTACCGCCCCATTCCAAGGTTGGAGGGGCGGTAAATCCCCTTTCTGCCATTGCCCTTCCCCATTCCCATTTCTGCCCCATAGGGCTCTATGGGAATGAGGAAGGCGCTAATTACGGCACCGCAATTTTGCGGTGCCGTAATTAGCTCCGAGGTCCCTTAGCGGGTTGGATTTTAACGCCTGCAAAAAGCAGGCGTTAAATCCCCCAACCTGCAAAAGGACCTCGTAGTAAGGCGGTAGGGATTTACCGGTACCGGTATTTTACCCGTACCAGTAAATCCCTACCGCCATCCGTGTAATGAGGCCCCATGCCTTCCTTACACTTCTCATGTGGCCAGGGAAAGGGAGACGCTTCCTGATCCCGTCCCTGGGAGTGGTGTTCTGCGGGAGGATCACATGGAAGGGGACTCCGGTCAGGAGAATTGGGAGAACCCTCTAATCAACTTCCCTAATGATCCCACGGTCTTAATGGCCTATTGTAAAACTACAATGTGTTGAAAAAAGGAACAATAACATTAGGGACTTCAAGTCCCAGAATGCTCTAAGTATTGAGACGAGGAAGAGGGGCTCAGAGGTGCAGAACTGTGGTGTGCAGTCTAGTGGCTCTAATGACCCACACCTGAGTGGGCCTTTTGAATATTTAAATCTCCTTCAGATGCAGGCCATATGAAATCATCAGCTGTGGGAGCAGCAGAAGCAGTAAGAAGACGCTGGGAACGCTGCTGTGTTTCCATCGAGTTGTGGTGCAGAGAGAGTCGTAAGAGTTGGGACTTGGAAGTGCAGAGATTGTGCAGCAGGAAGCGGTGTGGATGCTGGCTGTACCACTGGGAAGAGAGCACTCCTAATTCTGTGCCGTGCTCCGGTGGCTGGTGAGCACCAGAGTACGCAGAGGAGTGACATAGACTCCCTGCACAGAAGGTGCAAGCACTGGAAGTGTCAGCAGAGCTTTCAGACGTCCGAATCCCGACGCAAGACGAAGGTGGTGAAGCAGCAGTAGGTCGGATGGAAGCGCAGGGTAAGACCGGAGAGTTGGCCTATGCTAGGTGACAGCAGGGTGCTCCGTTAGAGACCACTGACTGGAAATAAGCCTTTTAAATACCGAACTAATGAATTTTAAAAAAATGTAAATAAACATTTATATTACCAATAAATAACTGGTGTAGTAGAAGAAACTCAAACGGGGCAGGAGAGAAGCCCTCTTTGTAGCAATTATCAAGGAAGGAAATTAACCTGCATTGCGTGTGGCAAAGAAATCAGTGGAACAAACTGCATTAATGTGTATTATGCTCTTGTGAAAGAAGTTATGAATCTCAATGTTGTTGGATTCAGTTCCTGGGTGTGGACCAGTGTGGGAGGATCACCTGGGTGAAGGGTTATAAAGTTTGAAGCAGACCTCACCACAGAGTGCTTGTAGTAGTAGTGGGAGTTTTATCCTGACAGGCAAGTATCCCAGGAAAGGGAGTGTTGGTGGTTAGTCCTGGCAGGTTAGTGGACCAGCAAGAAGACATTGAAGTACTGCATTGTGGTTGAAGATTGCGGTAGAAAGAAAGTGGAAAGTCCACTAATGTGTGATGATTTGAACTGTGGTAAAATCGTCCTGACAACCCCTTATTGTTTATAAAGAAGAAATCTGAAAGTGGACGTTTTACAAAGAAGAAAAGTTATATTGAAAATTGACTAGAAGTGTGAAGACAAAGGGCCTCATCACGAGTTGGGCGGTATCCCCTTGGTATTACCGCCGGGATATAGCCCGTGCTAATGGCGTTACCGCCACCTGGTCCGGCGATATTAGCGCTGGATCAAGGGTTGGCTGGTAATGGGTATTCCCCATTGGGTCCATTGGACCCAATGGTCCATTTTCGGCGCAATTAGCATGCGCTAATTGTGCCCGAAAATGGGCATTTTTCCAGCGCATTTACCCCCAGCTTGTAGCTGGGGGTAAATGCTGCCAGACTCATGTTTGGGTGGACCCTTAAATGCAGTGGTAATAGCGTTACTGCCACATTTAAGGGCTACCACCCAACTCGTGATGAGGCCCAAAGACTTTTTAGTTTATTGAGCAGGATCTTGTGGAAACTTTGAATAATTACCACAGTGTTCAGGGGGGACCTGAGCAAGGAAATTGTAGAATACTTCGAAAATAACACTGGAAGTGTAGAATCGGCCGGCACTCTATGGGAAGTATTTAAGGTGGTGGTGAGGGGATCAGATATAGCTAAATCTAAAGGGCTGTAAGGAGGCCTACTGCAGGAGCTGCAGAGGGTAGAGGCAAAACTAGAGGCAGTCATGTGTAGAGGAGGTAACTCCGAGGAGGACGCGAAACCATAAACCAATTGCAGCAAGAATGTGGAGGGCACTGGGAGAGATTATGCAACTTAAACTACAAGAAATACATAGAAAGGCAGCACACTGGTGGTGACAAGCTGGGGAGGTTGCTAGCATGGTTGTATAAAAATGAGACCCCCAGACCAACGATCAGAGCAATACAGGGGGAGAGTGGACAAATATTTGATACCCAAGAGGGCGTGAACGGAGGGTTCCTTGAGTTATATAAACAATTGTATGGAGACGTAGAAGGGGGTGAATGGAGCGAGATAGTGGAAACACTAGAGGGTATTGGCCTACCTAAATTGAGTGCTGAAGAGAGAGAGAATCTAGATGCCCCAATCACATTGGAGGAACTAGAAGCAGTGATTGAGCAATTACCTACCAATAAGGCCCCGGGAGAGGACAGACTCCCCAGTGAGTTTTACAAAATGTATAAGAAGGAAGTGCTCCCCCCGCTATTGGCAATGTTAAATGAAGCATTCGAAACAGGGATATTGCCAGAATCCCTGAGAGAGGCGATCATCATTCCACTTCTCAAACCTAATATGCAGAGCATGGACTGCGAGTCGTACAGACCGCTTTCTATGCTGAACCAGGACAGCAAGATACTAATGGCTGTGTTGGCAAATAGACTGAGACAGATCATAAGCAGACTGATCAGACCGGATATGTTCCGCACAGAAGCATATCCGACAACCTCAGAAGCTGCCACCGTGTCATATAGCAAACAGAAGGAGACTTGCACAAAGTTGCAATTGTTTCATTAGATGTGGTGAAGGCCTTCGATTCTGTCAAATGGCCTTGGCTGATAGCAGCCCTAAGAGAATATGGAATAGGGCACGGGTACCTGATGTGGGTGAAATTACTGTATAGCTCACCACTAACCAGAGTCAAGACGTGAGCGATCATTTCAGAGAGGTGGCAACTCAGTAGGGGCACCAGACAGGGATACCCTTGGTCCCTGATGCTGTACATTCTCGCACTGGAACCTCTAGCGATATACTTGAGGCAACAATACGAGGAGGTGGGGATCTACACGAAAGGGGGGCCACACTTAATATCATTTTACGCCGATGATATGCTGTTATACTTGAGGTACCCGGAGGAAAACCTGCAATACATCTTAGAAGTAATGGAGCGATTTGCGTTGCTCTCTGGCATTGCAGTTAATCCTAAAATGTCGTGCATATTCCCCCTGGGGAGATATAAAAGGATTCTGCGAGAACGCCTACCAGTACTAGAAATACCCTGGGAGACCAGTACCTTTAGATACCTGGGGATTAATATCTATCACACGGTGGAGGCTGAATACAAACATAACATAGAGAAGGCAGTAGCAAACATTGAGAATGGCATGAGATTCTGGACTAAGCTCCCTTTGGCCATGGTGGGGAGGGTGGCGCTGTTGAAGATGGTCGTACGGCCTAGGCTGTTACACTTTTTTGGGAATATACCATACATGATACCCAAGCGATTCTTTGTTAAACTTCAGAGCATATGTAGAGGCATCATTTGGCATAATACCAGGAATAGAATAGCCCTGTGGAAACTACAGAACATGTATGATAAAGGGGGCATAAAACTGCCCAACTTTGAAATCTATCATTTGGCCAGTGAATTGCAATATGTGGCTAAGTGGTTAACGGAAGACTCAACCTCGGAGTCTAGACTGTTGAGGTCTGAATGTGCTCTGGTTTTTTTGAAAGAATGGATATGGCTGCCCAAACCAGAGCTAAAAGGGCACCCGGGATGTTGGAACTGGGATGGAAGATGTGGCGTAAGGCTTGCCAGGCCATGGAGAACCCTACTCCGTGCTCTCCACAAGTGCCGCTAGTGGCATTGACCGGAGGGGATGGGCAACTGAGGAAGATGATTCGTAGGCATTGGGAACCGGTGGGCATTGCAACAATGGGAGATATATGGCAAGATGGGAAGGTAATGGAATTTAATGTGCTGGTAGAAGAAACGGGTCTACACCTAGGGCAGTATATCACTTATACCAGATTGGTACGGTGGGTGAGAGAAACATGATCTGAAATAGTGCTGGAAGATCAATCCGATACGACCATAGAAACAATTTATGATGTCGCAGAGGGGGGGCACAAGGTTTCCTGAATCTACGAACTGCTGATGTCCAGGGTGGGAAAGGAAGTGACCCAGCTAAAACGCGACTGGGAAGAGGAAGCGGGGGAACTCATGAATGATTGGTTGTGGGAGAGGGTTCAGAGGTACCCACCTATTAATTGAGAAAGGGATCATGCTAGACGTGGAATCTGTGTGGGCATGCATGGTAGGGGGTTTTCCTAGACCGCGCAAATTGAAACACGTGAGCAAATTTAAGGACTTTGCTTATATACTTACCAAGCGCAGAATTGCCATGGGTTGGAAAGCATGCAACAGACCAAAGGCAGAGGTTTGGTGGAACGATCTCCAGAAATGGGCTTAAGCGGAAACAACGGTATGGAATGAAGCGGCCAATAGGGGAGGGGAGGAGGAAGCGGAAACTCTGATGGCCTGGAGACACTTAGTGGCCACACAGTCTGGGTCCACTAAGGCCTGTCCAAGCTAACATGATACCTTCGGGAATACTGAGGTGGATGTATCCCTAGAGGATAAAACGGCAGAGGGCGAAGTGGAGTAGGCTCGATTTAGGGGGGAGGATAATGGGTAAGCAGTGGATATTTTACGATATTATACATGATGTTTAAAGTTGCATGACAAGCACTGCTGGGTTTGTTTTTTGATGATTGGATGTTGTAAAAGTTAATAAAAATTGTTAGAACGTTGAATAATCACATTTGCAGGGTGATACATCTTGTTTAACCTATGCAAGTGCCAAGTGGAAGGCGTATGGTATGACGAGAACTTTATATTGCATTTGAGGCAGAATTTGGATATTGAAATGAACTTTGAGTGGAACTTTGATCTGGAAAGATTAATCTTTGGGCAGGGAGGACCAATCCAGGTTACAAGGATACATGTTTACAAAGTTTATGTTTGCATATAACTATTGTATTTTTGAGTTTGTTTGATTAGCCATATACCTGTATGATTTTGTTGTATGTGTAGGTGTGGGGGTCAGAAACCTTTTTAGAGTGTTTTCCTTTAGTCTTAGTTTAACAGGTAGGGAAATCCTCGTTAGGTTAGATTAAGTGAGGCATTTTTCTCACCCTTATTATTTAATAAAATGGCTTCTTGTGAGAAACCTCTACTTGTCCGCCGTGTATTTCTGACTCCTCAAAGACCCCAAGTACTCCCAGATGCTCCCTCTAAAGTGATACCTTTTTAGCTATTCTAGGTATAAAATGTTGCCAGATAAAAGCCAAAATCTTCCCCTGAAGTGAGTGGAGTCTATGTGTAAGAATTAAAATTCTCCCCGTTTAGCCATCAGGGCCTCCACCGTGGTTAGCCCATTAGACATCATAACCAGAACGTTGTTGGCATACATGGAGATTTTATGCCTCTACCGCTCACATGGTATACCCCTGATGTCTCGGACTCCATACAGAGGGCAGAGAGTGAACAGTGGACAGCCCTGCTGTGTACCTCTAGCTACATTAACTAGAGGTGTTGAGTTCCCATTAAGAAACACTCGGGTAGAGGGTGAGAAATAAATGCTCATCAATGACTTCTGAAATCTGGGACCTAAGCCTGATCGCAATAGAACCTCTCTCAATTAGGACCAGTCCAGACAATGAAAAGCTTTATGGGCACTTAGGGCTATAAAACCTGCCTTGTGACGATTTTTCTGCAATTTCCACCAGATTAAGGGTCTTTCTAATGTTATCATGGGTACACCTGCGTGCTATAAAACCTGTCTAGTCTGGGTGGACCAGCTTCGCCAGGACCATCATAGAACACATAAGGATAGTGGAGGTTTTCAACATTGAGGGCATGATAGTACTGAAATCTGGGAATTGTATTAAATACCTGGGTTAGGTGAGGCGCTAGGATGTCAGAATAGGTTTTATAGAACTCTTAAGTAAACCTGCCAGGTCCCCTGGTGGTATTCTTAACCCATCTTAATAGCTGCGAGAATTTTAGCAACCTGCAGAGGTAGCACTAGTCGCTCAATATCCTGTGGCTGGAGAGGCAACAAGGTCGACAACTACAGATAGTTCTCTAAGGCCGACCTATCTGGGGAGGCCGCTAAAACAGAGGTATCATAGTACTTATGAATCCAGGCCACTTTATCGTGATCTCCAAATAGGAGTGAACCCTCACCGTCCCAGAGGGCGGCAATATTATTCCGGGTTTCATGTTTAGTTAGTTTGCAAACTGAGATTACATTAGCTTTGTTACCCCTGGTGTAATAATACTGTTTGACTTTAAGGAGAGCCTGGGAAGTCCTCTCTGCCAAGTGTACCTCTAATTTGGCCATGACGATTTTCAGTTGATGCCATGCCCTAAGGTTGCCTGTAAGTTTATGGACTGACTCTTTCGCTCTAACCTCCCCTTCTAATTCTATATGCAGCTGAGTTCTGACCTTGAAGTAAGATGAAGTCAGGCTCATTATCGTGCCTCTGACCACCACCTTCATTGCATGCCAGACCATGTGGGGGGCTTACCTCCCCCGTAATGTTTGTATCAAAGTATCTAAGGATTACCATTTTAATCTGTTGTAGAATTACCACATCTTTGAGAACTGGATTGTAAAGCCTCCAGGGTTTACCATACAGAGGACAGAGTTCCCGGACCAAGAGAGGTAACAAAACTGGGGTGTGATCTGAGAAGGCTCTGATATGTATGGTGGAGTATGGGACAGAGGGAACCAATGAGGATGATACCAAGAGTGCATCTATGAGTGAAAATCCCTTGTGTGCATGTGAAAGGTGAGTGAAGTGCTTTTGGGAGGGATTCCCGCGTCTCCATCGTTCTACCAAATTGAGTACTCTGAGCAGCTTCATAAGGGCAAGTGAGTTCAGAAAGTCTCTTCCAGTAGCTGGCCGAGTCTTAACTACATTAGGGTCAGGTGATAGATTGAAATCACCCCCTATGAGGAGAGAGCTTTAAGGAAGGCATGGTATCAACAGTAAAACAGACCACAAGTGACCACAGTTCAAGGGTGTTTATAGTACTTAAGAAAGGGTTTGAAAAACACCTATATAATCCTAAATCTACAGATGGGAGTAAGCTACGACCATCAAATAATAATAGTGCAGTCCTAGTAGTATCTTGTCAAAAAGGGCCTATACTAATAAACCTATTGCCAATCCTTACATCTAACTCCAAATAGTGTGGGAAACAATGTTACGAAAAAGAAAGAAGTGTTCACAAAATGATATGCCAGGGTGTTCAGGCCGTTGGCCTCCCTTCCCCCCGTTTTCAGCACGGGACAAGGTGGTACACTCGAGCTTAGCATAGTCTCTGGCTTCTCTAGCATGAGGATACAGTTGAATCATTAGCATTAGGGCCTTCCGTGCCGAAGTCTCATTTACTTTCAAAGTCTCCTCATTCAGTAGACCGGATGCAACAGACAACCAAACAATAGGTTATTTTTCTCTTTCAAATTTTCACAAGTACTCAATTTCTTAGCCGATTCACTATTCATCTCGGATCCACCTCAGCTGGGCTCAGATCCTCTCAACACAATGTTCATAAATTATTTATGCATTCATTTTCTCGTAGGATATTCTTTCTCAGGTGACTCACAGTTCACCCCGGATCCTCCTCAGCACGGCTCAGGTCTTGGACCCCCCCTCAGTCGGGCTTAAATCATTGATCTCCTCAGTCGGGCTCAGATATCAGGTCCCCCTCAGTCGGGCTCAGACCCCTCTTACCACAATGTTCAATTAGTCTCCCTCTGCTGGACTCAGACAATTCCAATTTAACCAAAAGCATTTAGCTGATCTCCCTCTGCCGGGCTCGGACCAACTTCATATACTTTTTCATCAACTATCGAAGACTTTCAAATGTGCACAGGGTTTTGCTTGACCCGATGCAGGACAACTTTGATTTTACAATTCTTTATCACTCTTCACATTTGCCAACTTTCAGCTGGATACCTAAAAGAGACTTTCAAATGAGCACCCACGTGGTGCCGGCCCACTCTGTCTACGGTATTGTATCTTAGCTTCAAAGTTCAATCACTCATCTATTGATTAATTGTGTTTGCATCGCTTGCCACATATGCTTCATACACTGTTCTCTTCAGTTTTCACTACACAATATGGCCGCTTGCAACCTTGGCTTCAACACAGAACGGTATGGTATCAGTCTCCCCCACTCACCGCCCCTACTCACCGGCTGTGCTGACTTCACTGGCGCTACTTTGTTGTAGGAGCCAAGGACAGTACCACAGCGGCAAACGATTCACCCCACCTTCACAATTGATGCGTGAGAGCCGCAGGTACCTCCGACACACAATGCACGATTCTTCAGCCTTGATTCCTGGTCTTACATTTCCTATTCTCGAAGGTTCATGAAAGTAACAGTCTTTCATTGAAAAGGTCAAGGGCACTTCTCTCCTTGCAATCCTCTTCGGTTTTGCCATCTTTCACCTTGTATTAAACTGCCATCTTGCAACTGCTGATTCCTTGTGTGCTTTGCCTTGCTCAGAGTATGCTTTCATGCTTTGCCTTTTATCCATGTGGGGAAGTGTAATGGAATTCAGGTGTGTGTAATGGTCAGCAGTAATTGCCTGACCCTGCCTGACCATTGTATTGGGACATGTCAGGTAGTGAGCTGTCCGTGAGGAAATGTTTGTGTTGGGAAAGGGGGGATTGAGTTCCTAAGTATCCTACTTGGTAGGATGGGGTAAAGGTGTTACAGGGAGTGGGATACCGCGTCTCGCCATCCAGTATCCCACTTCCATTTCCCGAAGACCCCTCATTCAGGTGACCCGCCCGCACTAGTCCACGCCCAGGAACAGGATCCAAAAGTGATGGCCGTGTCCCAGCCTCCTGGATGACAGATCCCTGGGGACTAGCAGCTGAGACACCTTCAGGTTTCTCACAGAGCCCTCCACAAAAGCTTGAAGTCTACACAGGAGATCATGGAGAAAAAGAAGTTGACCGTCGTTAGGGGCATAAACTGAGACAAACGTGAAGACATTCCGCATATATGTGCCCTTGACCCCCAGATATCTGTCAACCCCTTGAGGCTGAACTTCCCAAAGTCCCTGACTTCCCTCCTCCTCCTCACCTGACAGACTGGAATCTGGAGTTGAAGATGCCAAGGGTCTTCGGGCTCTGTAGTCCTTCTTCTTCTTTCTTTCTTTTTTTCCGGAGAAAACATCTCTCTCCCGGAAGATAGCCACAGTGAAATGCTATCAAGCAGCACAACTTGTGACCCCTCTCCCGAGAGGGACAATATGGGGAAAAAGCATAACAGGCACAAAAAACCCCAACAGTCGAGGAGCAGATACAGGAATCCGGCCTTTTAGATGTAGAGTGGAAAATGGGCTCCGCAGGCTTCACGGAGATGATCGTCCGTAAGTGATTATCCTAAAGTACCTAACCAAGTACAGCAACTAGTGATTGGACGTAGCACAGCGTGGATCCGCACCGAGAGTGAACACAGGCTAAGGTAAGCCGCAGCGAGAAAAAGAGAGAAAGAATGAATGGCAAGAAATGAAGTAGCACAGATCAGAAGAGAGGAAGCAGCACTCCGCGAAGGAAGGCACAGCGGAGACAGGAGTAATCGGCGGAGCGGAGCGAGAAACAGGTAAGCGGCGCACACGGGGGTGCACCGCTCGGAAGGAACCAGACGGAAAGCGGGTTCCCCACGGATGGAGACCGCCAAAAGGAACGGAAAGAGAAAACACAGCGTTGTGGCAACAAGGGAAAGCAACCAGCAGCAGCCGCAAGGCTGACCGAACCGGGTTGCAACGCACAGTGTACAGGGAGGGCGTGGCTAATAAGCCTCCCTGGACACTGCAGTCGCAACACTAGACCGCCACTCACGCAACGCGAAAAAATGTGGTGGTGTCCCTAATGGCGGCGTGGTAGCTATATTAGGGACCACACGCTCCATGGCAGGCGGCGCATTACATTATGCCCCCCTCCAGTCCGAGAGCCCCCCGGTTTGCCGGGGTGAGCCCTATGGAACTTCCTAAGCAGAATAGGGGCCTTAATGTGTGAGGATAGTTCCCATGAATCTTCTGCTCTGGAATACCCCTTCCAATGTACCAGGTATTCAAGACGACCCCGCTTATAGCGGGAGTCACATATTTGGGACACCTCATATGCCTCTTCCAACTCAGGTGGGGCCATAGCAGAATAGATCTGGGAGTTGAGCCCTGCACTCCCTCCCAAAGTAAAGAGGAATGAAAAACTGGGTGTACCCGTTGCAGGCTAGGGGGCAACTGGGTTACTCTTTGCCACAATGGATAGGGGCCAATAAAGCGAGGTGATAGTTTGGATGGAAGCGTCCAACTTGGCAGAAATTTCATGCAGAGCCATACCCTGGTGCCCACCTTCCACTCCGGTATGTCCAAACGGTGATGATCGGCATGAGTCTTGTAAGCCTTTTGACTTTCCAAAAGGCATTGTTTGGCCATCCTGTTGGCCTCCTGAATCTTGGCCAAAGTATTTTCCACTGCTGGTAGATTTGAGGTAGCTGAGACAATGGGTAGAATGGTACGGGGATGAAACAAGTAGGTACAAAAGAATGGCGTGAGATTGGATGCAGAATGTCGGGAATTGTTATAGACGAATTCTGCTGTCAGAAGAAGATACCCAATTGTCCTGTTCTTGATTGATATAGCTGCGTATAAACTGTTCGAGTGTGCCATTTAGTCGTTCAATCTTCCCATTAGTCTGGGGATGAAATCCAGAAGATAAAGCTCGTTCAATGCCCAAGCAACGACAAATGGCTGACCAGAATTTAGAGATGTATTGCTGCCTCTATTGGAGGTGATCTTATCAGGGAGGCCATGTAAACGGAATGTATCCTTTATGAAAACCTCTGCCATTTCCACAGCTGTCGGCAGCCTGTGGACAGGGGAAAATGTGCCAACTTGGAAAGGGTATCTATAGTCACCATGACACAGATAGAGGTTTGAGATTCTGGAGGGTCTACAATGAAGTCAGTGGAGATGTGGCTCCAAGGGCGTAGTGGTAGTGAACCTTGTTCAAGCAAACCCAAAGGCTTGGTGGTGCGGTATTTACTGCTGTTGCGTAACTTACAGGACTGCACATACTTCTTAACATCAGGCCAAAGTCCGGGCCAGTAGAAACATCTTCGGATCAGGTCCAAAGTGCCTGAATGACCCCGATGGCCAGCAGTCTTGTGATCATGATACCAAGTCAGAACCTGATGACAGAGAGAATCAGTGGGAATGTACAACTGTTGTTCATAGAATAAAAGTCTGCCTTTCTCTGCGAGTCTCTCCCTTTCTTCTCCTTGCCCTGTCAAAACGGTAGTCTCCTTAACTTGTTGGAGGAAGCTGGTAACTTGGACAACCACCTTGTTTCTGAGGAAAATTCTTTCTTGAGGTTGGAGACGGGAACCCGTTGGCACCCCTTTGTGAGATAGGGCATCCGCCAGCGTGTTCTGGCTGCCGGGAATAAAAGTGATCCGGAAATCGTACTGAGCAAAAAAGTGAGCCCGCCGAGCTTGCCGTGAATTTACACAATCCATGGTTTAAAGTACTTGCAGATTCTTATGATCCGTTCTTATGGTAAATGGGTAACTGCTTCCTTGTAATAGGTGTCTCCATTCTTCATACTCCAGCCTCATAGCAAGGAGTTCCCGCTCAATTACCGAATAATTCTTTTGACTTATGGTGAGTGTCCGTGACAGATATGCTATGGGGTGTTCCTCATGATCTTGTTCTTGCAATAACACTGCTCCCACAGCTGCTGCAGAGGCATCAGTCTCGAGTGTGAAAGGTTTACTTTGGTCTGGATGGCACAAAATGGGAGCACTGCAAAACAGATCCTTGAGATGGGTAAAGCTCGCTTCTGCCCTCGTATCCCAGACAAAGGAGCAGAGGTTTTCTTCAAAAGGTGGGTGATCGGCAATACCACCTCTCAAAATGAGGGGATGAAGCGTCTATAGAAATTAGCCACCCCCAGGAACTTCTGTACCTCCTTGATGGATGTGGGGGAGCGCCAGCTCAGAATCGCCTCTACTTTGCTTTTATCCATTTGGATGCCCTGTGGTGATAGAATAAACCCTAAATATGAGCTGACCCCAAACAGACATTTCTCTCTTTTGGCAAGGAGCCAGTGTTTCTTTAGACGATTTAGGACCTCTGTAAGATGTAATTTATGTTGCTGTTGGTCTTTGGAGAATATCAGGATATCATCCAGATACACAATCACTGACACAAACATGATATCTGAGAACAGACGGTCCATAAACCGCTGAAACAAAGCTGGGGCATTGACTAGCCCAAATGGCATCACGTGATATTCGTACAAGCCAAAAGGAGTTCTAAATGCTGCCTTCCATTCATCACCTGAACGGATCCTTAACAAATGGTAAGCGCTGTGAAGATCCATTTTAGTGAAGATTGTAGCTCCCTGCACCGCCTCCAAGATGTCTGTGATGAGGGGCATGGGATAGCGATCCTGAATGGTAACTTTGTTTAACCCTCTATAATCAATACAGGGTCTAAGATCAAGGGAATCCATTTTTGGGATAAAAAACAGTGGTGCCCCGGCCGAGGATTTAGATGGACGGATAAGTCCATTTTGTAGATTTTCATCCAAATAAGAGCAGAGAGCATTCTTTTCCACCTGGGACAAAGAAAACATCTGACAAAAAGGAACCAGGGCATTGGGTAGGAGATCTATAGAGCAGTCCTCTGGCCTGTGTGGGGTAGCTCCAGGGGTTTCTTGTCTGCGAATACAGTCTCAAAGGCAAAGATATCAAATGGAAGAGAATGTACCCCAATGGTACTGACCAGTGGAATGACGTGTGCCTTTGCCTCCATGTAGAGCAAATCTTGCAAACAAGATTTTTGACAGAACCCTGAGTTAAAACTTAGACTGCTGGTAGGCCAGTCGATCCGAGGATTTTGTTTGTGTAACCAGGTGTTCTGACTTGAGTGTCGTGTAGACCGTTGAAACCTCCGTCCTCAAGTGACGCACAGGGGAACTAAAAGAAACCCGCTGTGCGACCTTTGGGCCACAGGTGGGAGATGTTACTTCCCGGATCCACAGAACCTCTGGAACACCGATGCTGCTGTTAAAAAGAATGAGGTTAAGTACCAGGCAATTACAATATATCACGTTAACCAAAGGATCTGAATAGTCTTACCTATCTGGTGCTAGGAAAACCCAGGAAACCTAGGAGGGAGGTTCGAGACTCAGATGAGGCGGTCCCTAAAACAGGAGGACCACAGAATAGTGTGGATGCAGGATAAGCCACCTGTGGTACTGAAGGCGTGACTTGAATCCCAAGAGGGAAATGGCGTAGGAGTTCAACAAGGTACCAAGGGATGATCCAAAGGCAAGTCAGGGTCGTGTCCAAAATCCAGCAACAGGTTAACAGTTCCAAGCAAAGGTACAAAGGAGTATCCAAAGGAGTCCAAGATAGAGTTCCGAGGTCAAGGTAAACAGTAGAGCAAAACGTAACGCCAAACAGGGTCTGAAGACAGCTGAGAAGCAATGAGTGTTCCGTCTCTCAAGCCTTATATACTGTGCGTTTCTGGGTCATGTGACGTTTCTGGGTCATGTGACGTCCACCAAGGTCACATGAGGAACGCCACTCTGGATCACGTGATCGGCGTGGAGATGTAACGCCGCCCCTTCTGCTGTATGTTCTCCATGGCAATTGCCAGTGCAGGAAGGGTTGCAATCGAGCCCGTACACCATACCTGGTACAGAGCTTTCGGTCCTTTGGGTTAACCGAATCACATGAGCCTCGAACCCTGGAGGGAGGTGTTGGGGAAATATGAGCAGTGTTCTGGTGTGTAGTGGATCGGTGTGCAGAGGATCGCCTAACACCAGGTTATGCCCAGTATAAGTGGAAAGTGTGCTGCACGGATGATATCAAACTGGATCTCTTCAGAATGTTGTTGTATAGACAGCTTCAGGTATTCCGTAGTCTGCGTGATGGGTCCAGAACTAAGAGGACTACCATCCATGCCTTCCACTTTCTAATCTTCCTTGCGATCAATTCTGCATAGGCCTACCTTGTCGGCCCATATCGTATCGATGAAATTACCTGCTGCGCCACAATCCAAGAGGGCCAAACCCTCGATCTTGCGTTGATCAAGGGTAAGTAGAACCTTAAGTACTATGAGTCGGGAATCATCCGACTGATTAGTTGGACCAACCGACAATGAAACATAGGGACTGGATGTAACCCCTCGGCTTCCCGTCCCTCCAAGGACCGAGGGTTCTCGTTTCCCGACCTCCGAGAGGGGATTTCTGTGCAATTCTGTATCTGATGCTGGTCGGAGCCACTATAGGCACATAACCCCAAGTCTCTCCGTCTCTTTCGTTCTTCGGGGGTTAAGGATAGATGAGTTTTACCAATTTGCATGGGTTCTTCTGATCTCATCGAAGCAGGTGATGAAGAAGGAAGGAAAGCCGTGGAAAGAGCAGGATTGCGGACTCGTCGCCTTTCTTGTCTTCTCTCTTGAAGCCTATGTTCAATCTGTAAGGCGGCTGCCAATAGCTCAGAGACTGATGCTGGTCGAGGGGATCTAGCCAACTCATCCTTTATGTCTTCCCTGAGGCCTTGCCTGAATATAACAAATTGTGATTGCTTCGGCCACCCTGGCTCTGTGGATAAATGCTTGAAAGCAGAGATATAAGTGAGAACATCCGCCTGGCCTTGGCGTACATCCAGAAGGTCTTCACAGGCTGAAAAAGTGATCTCGGGCCTTTCGAAATTCTGTTTCAGCCTTGTGAGAAAAGCCTTGTAGTCTTGGAGTACCGGATCCTCTCCGGTCACTAGCAGAGTTGCCTATGCTAAGGCATTTCCTGACATGTATGAGATCATAAATCCCACCCGAGAGTGGTCTGTATAAAAGGTATTTGGCCGAAATGTGAAATGGATACTGCAAGCCTCCAAAAACTCCTTCAATCTTTTTGGGGTACCGTCATATTTTCCAGAAGGGAGTGCCATGAGTGGCAAATCAACTTGTCTGGGTTCCCGTGCTGTAACCATCTGTTTTAGCACATTATTTTCTGTCCTTAATGTTTGTACCTCCACTGAGAGCTTCCGTACCTCTACTGAGAGGTTCTGGACGGCTGCTACCACCTCCTGTAATTGTTCAGCGGTTGTCATCCTTTGATCTGGGTGTTGCAAACTGTCAACCCCTTGAGAATGATCTTCCCAAAGTCCCTAACTTCCCTCCTCCTCCTCCTCACCTGACAGCCTGGAATCTGGAGTTGAAGATGCGAAGGGTCTTCGGGCTATGTAGTCCTTCTTCTTCTTTCTTTCTTTCTTTTTTTTCTGGAGAAAAAGTCTCTCTCCCGGAAGGAAGCCACAGTGAAATGCTATCAAGCAGCACAACCTGTGACCCCTCTCCCGAGAGGGACAATATGGGGAAAAAGCCTAACAGGCACAAAAAACCCCAATGGCCGAGAAGCAGATACAGGAATCCGGCCATTTGGATGTAGAGTGGAAAATGGACTCCGCAGGCTTCACGGAGATGATGGTAAGTGATTATCCTGAAGTACGTAACCAAGTACAGCAACAAGTGATTGGATGTAGCACAGCGTGGATCCGCACCGAGAGTGAACACAGGCTAAGGTATGCCATAGCGAGAAAAAGAGAGAAAGAATGAATGGCAAGAAATGAAGTAGCAGGATCTGAAGAGAGGAAGCAGCACTCCACGAAGGAAGGCGGAGCGGAGACAGGAGTAACCGCTGGAGTAGAGCAAGAAACAGGTAAGTGGCGTACACGGGGGCACACCGCTTGGAAGGAACCAGAGGGAAAGAGGGTTCCCCGCTGAAGGAGACCGCAGATAGGAACGGAAAGAGAAAACACAGCATTGTGGCAACAAGGGAAAGTAAGCAGGAGCCGCAAGGCTGACCAAACCGGGTTGCAACGCACAGTGTCCAGGTAGGGCGTTGCTAATAAGCGTCCTTGGACATTGCAGGCGCAACACTAGACTGCCACTCACGCAATGCGAAAAAACGTGGTGGAGTCCCTAATGGCAGCATGATAGCCGTATTCGGGACCACATGCTCCATAGCAGGCGGCGCATGACAATATTTCCTATTAGGGTCTCTGAGAATCTCTGCTTTGACGAAGGGGTGTCGTGAATCTCCCCCATCTCACCTGAGATCGCTTCTTGCAGGGATCTGCGGGAAGATTCTTCTTTTGGGCGGATCGGGTTTTGTGCAGGCCAGCACGAGTCTCCAGCGTGCATTCAGCGTTCCAGGATACTCGCGGGTTCAGGACGTCCAGGAAGGAAGAAGCGGTCGCAAGGATACGTGGATTCCAGGAACAGGGTGGAAAGGAGAGGGTGGAAGGAGTGGGAATAAGGGTCCAGGAACTTGGATAACAGAAGGGTTTGCCAAGCTGCGAAGTACACGTCTAGTCACTACCTGTTGATAGCGTTGAGACGCGCGGGGCCGCAGGGGCGTGGCATATTTATGAGACGTACTACGTCCGCCGTGAAGGCTGGTGCGAGGCGTGTCACGTGATACGGCCATGTTGGGAGAAACAATGAATACAAGCCCCGCCGCGATAAGGACAAGGAAGTCCAGAAGGGGCGTGTTCTGTGGGTCATGACAGCATGCCTCCTCCGAAAACCTGTTCCACCAGGTTTGCCCGGGTGTATGAGATGATATCTTCGGAGCAATCGAGGGGTGTTCAGGTTAGAAAGTGGTTCCCAGGTTCTTTCACTAGGAGGATATCTTTTCCACTCAACAAGGTATTGAAGTTGAACCAGTTTATACCTGGGATCGCATATTCTGGATACTTCAGAATTCCAGTTGGTCGTCCACAACCACGGGACTGGGTCTGCAGGATTTCCGGGAGGATTGGATGTAGGGTTTCAATAAAGAAGTGTGAAAAACTGGGTGAATTTTCTTCCAGGAGTCTGGTAGCTTGAGCCGGAATGAGACTGGGTTGATGACTTCTTTTATGGAAAATGGCCCATAGTACCGGGGGGTCAATTTGTTTTGGTAGTAAATGTTGTGGTAGTAGTTTTCGAGGACAACCAGACTTGATCACTGACTGAATAAGAAGGCCCTGGTCTTCTCTTGGAATCCGCATAACGCTTAGTGTGTGTTTGGGCTTTTTCTAAATGTTCTTTGGCTTCCTTGTGTATGTTGATGAGAGTTTCGATCCAGGAGTCGACGATAGGTACTGGTGTAGGATGTGGAAGAACAGAAGGTAAAACTGACGGGTGGAATCCTTGACTGCAATAGAAGGGGCTGGTCTTGACTGCTGAGTGATCGGAATTGTTGTAGGCGAATTCAGCCACAGGTATAAGGAGCGACCAATCATCCTGTACCTTGGTGTGCGAAACAACAAAGGTATTGTTCCAGGGTCTGATTTACACGTTCCGTAGCTCTACGAATGGCCGATTAATGTTGGGTTGGGTGTTATGATATGGTTTGAAGCAACGAATCACAATGGACACAGGAGAATAAATCAATGATTCTCGTGAAGGATACAGGCTGGTAGAAACAAAGGATACACTCGAAGTCTTCTTATCTTCGTAAGATGACAGGTAGGGCGTAGTGTATCAAAGGGAACCTTCTAATCAATGTCACTCTCTGACTAGTAAAATAAACAGTCAAAGAGAGCTATTGGTGGGAAGGGCATTAGAGGACCAAGATCCACCAGGCTGTTGACGAGAGGAAACTGATTAGAATGCTTGGTTGATAAGAAGGACAATAAAAACCTATGTTGTAAACACTAACCTGGATGTGCAGACAAGGAAGTCTCTCAAGATGGTCTGAGGGGTCCAAGGATACAACGACCAGGAAAGGGTAGTGAGGGATCTAACCTGGGCGGAACGAGGGCCACACTAGAGACGGGTTGGTGCACACAGGAAAGCGTCCAGAGTACAGTGCACGTGTAGGAGCGAAGAGGAATCCTGATCCAAGAGAAGCAAGTCCTTAAGCGGTGGAAGATCGGAGAGAGAGGCAGAGCGGGACTCTGAGAGTCTATGTTGGCTGAGGCAGAGCGGGACTCTGCGAGTCTAGGTTGGCTGAGGCAGAGCGGGACTCTGCGGGATCGTGGTGAACTGAAGCAGAGAGGGACTCTGCAGGGTCCTGGAAGTTGTCGCTAGATACAACGGGGCTCCGATTGGGTATGTGGACAGAAGAGCCGCGTATGAGCGCGGTTAGCAGGCAGTTCAAGGAGGAGCTGAAATATTGTCGCTTGATACGACGGGACTCCGTTAGGATAAGTGGAGAGAAAAGCCGCGTATGAGCGCGGTTAGCAGACAGCTCAAGGAGGAGCTTGAATGTTGCCGGGAACTGCGTGGGAACTCGGAAGGCAACCGTACCTTGAATTGAAAGTAGCGTCTGCGAGAAAGTAGCAGAAGCAAGCTCCGGAACGCGAGGTAACAATTAACGATCAGAAGCGCCGTTGCAAGGCTTCCGTCTTGCTAAATAGTGTCAGCTGACGTACGTCTGACCGACGCGCTGACGATACGTGTATGCTGGTCATGTGACCTTTGTATTAGCGTCTCCCGGACAGCTTCCATTGGGTGTAGAACGGTCTAGCCGTTCTCAAGGCTGAGGAAGCAGGGAAACAGGGATGCCTGGATTTAGTAACGGATCCGGATGGGGAGGTAGGCATGACAGTGCCATCCCCCAAAGGGCGCCCCACACCCCTTGCCGCATGAAAACGACGTAGCAAACAGGAGCATGGATATTCGACACCGGTTCCGAGGATCGATCCTCCGGACCGTAACCCTTCCAGTCAATGAGATAGTGAGGAATCCCGGCCCGCATTCTCATACCTAAGATGGCACGAACCTCATATTCATCAGTACCCCTCACGGAAACTGCCAAAGGTCGGACGGGCAACCGGGTCCCTGAGGAACAAGGCTTGACCAAGGACACATGGAACACCGGATGTACCCGCCAGCGAGCGGGCAGGTCCAGCCGTATAGCAACGGGGTTAATCACTTGCGTTATTTTGTACGGCCCAATGAAACGAGGCAGTAGTTTCTTTTTACCCGGGATCTTCAGGTTTTTGGTAGACAACCAGACAGACATACCAGTTAAGTATTGTGGGGCAGCCGTCCGATGCCGGTCAGCATAGTGTTTGGCACTGGCTTGGGCCTTCAATAGATGCCCCCTTAATCTGGTATGAAGGGTGGCCAGAGCTTTCAATTTGTCAGTTGCCTCAGGTACTGTGTCGGTAAACTCCAAGTCCGCAGGGATGGATCGCGGATGCTGCCCATAAAGAGCATAAAACGGGGACATACCCGTGGAGGAATGGCAAGAATTATTGTATGCGAACTCAGCTGCCGGTAACAGCGAAAACCAAGAAGACTGGTATTGAAGACACAGACAGCGTAGGTATTATTCCATAGTACCGTTAGCCTGTTCCGTCTGCCCATCGGTTTGAGGTTGATAAGAGCTGGACATGCGATCCTCCATAAGCAGAGCCGACGTTAAAGCTTTCCAAAAGCGAGATGCAAACTGCGAGCCCCTGTCAGTGATGATAACTGAGGGCAAACCAAAGAACCGAAAGATGTTTTTTAGGAACATATCGGCTAGGATCTTAGCCGTAGGAATGCCTTGGCAGGGTATGAACAAGGCCATTTTAGTAAAGTAGTCGATTACTACCCAGACTGTGTCGTAACCATGGACGGAGGGCAGTTCGACTACAAAGTCCATGGAAACCATAAACCATGGTTTGTGAGGAATCGGTAATGGGCGTAGTAATCCCATAGGTTTACTCGGTGAATTTTTGCATTGTGCACATAAGGCACATGACGAGACGTAATCCATGACATCTCTGGACATTTTGGGCCACCAGCACCATCGTCGTAGAAGCTTTAGCGTTTTCCTTTCACCCGGATGAGCTGCTACCAAGGAATCGTGACCCCAATGCAAGGCTTTGGTACGCGTCTCCTCTGTCGGGAGGTATAGAAGCCCGTTCATGAATGGAAGACCTTTTTTGACATCAAGACGAAGGTCATGTACCTCTCGTTGGTTATGTGTTACCCAGTCTAGGATATCCTTTTTCAATGAAGGTTGAACAGAACAACCACAGATCACATGTTCTGCCAGTAGAAGAGATTTGGTACTGTCTTCGTTGTCCACCCTAGAGTGCAGACGGGATAATGCGTCGGCTTTAGTATGTTCTCTAGCAGGTCTGTAGGATATGCGGAAGTCAAACTGGGCAAAAAACGAATGCCAACGGGCCTGGCGAGCCGTAAGGCATTTCATGGTTTTGATGGCCTGTAGATTCCGGTGATCGGAGTAGACAGACACCGGGTGTTTAGCACCAAGAAGGTGGTGACGCCAGGTGAGCAAAGCGTCTTTGACGGCCAACAATTCCTTCTCGGTCACCGTGTAGTTCTTTTCGTATGGGGCTAGCTTGCGAGAGAAAAACGCCGCCGGATGTTCCACCCCAGAGTCCTTGCATACCTGAGAAAGGATTGCGCCTATAGCCTGATTAGAAGCATCCGCCTCAATGATATATGGCAAATCAGGATCCGGATGCTGCAGGACCGGAGCTGTGGTAAACGCTTCTTTGAGTCGATCGAATGCCCTCTGAGCCTCTGGTGTCCAACGGAATGGATCATTTGGGCTGGTTAGTGTAGTCAGCGGTGCCACCACTCTTGAAAAGGAATGGATAAAGCGCCTATAAAAGTTTGCAAATCCCAAAAACGATTGCAAGGACTTGATAGAGACAGGAACTGGCCAGTCCAGGACGGCTTTGACTTTGGATCGACTCATTCTGATGCCATGGCTGGTAATATCATACCCCAGGAACTCCACCTCCCGGGAATGAAAAACACATTTTTCTGCTTTGACAAAGAGATGATTCTCTTTGAGCCTTTGAAGTACCTTGGATACATGCTGTATGTGTTCCTCTAAGGATACTGAATATATCAAAATGTCATCCAGGTATATGACCACGAATTGATCCATGTAATCGCTGAATATATCGTTCATGAAGAACTGAAAGGTTGCCAGGGCGTTGCACAGGCCGAAAGGCATGACGAGGTACTCATATAAACCATATCGGGTTTTGAAGGCGGTCTTCCACTCATCGCTTGCCCTAATCCTTACAAGATTGTAAGCACCCCTCAAGTCCAGTTTAGTGAAAACCACTGAAGAGCCCAACTGATCTAACAGAACGTCGATCAAAGGTAGTGGGTACTGGTTCTTAACCGTAATTGCATTGAGAGCCCTGTAGTCACGGCAGGGTCTTAAGTCCCCTTCTTTCTTAGGGACGAAAAACAAAGGAGACGCTGCCGGGGACTGAGAAGGACGAATAAACCCAGTCCGGAGTGCATTATTGATGTATTCCCTCAGGACAGCGTCTTCCTGTATGGTAAGGGAGTAAACACGACCGGTAGGTGTTTTGGCTCCGGAAACCAATTCGATTGGACAATCGTACTGGCGATGTGGCGGCAATACATCAGCCTTGCCTTTGTCGAACACATCAGCAAACTGTTGGTATTCCTGAGGTATCGGTGACCTAGGAGACGCCAGCGCGTTTACTCTTGACAATCCTTCGAGAAAAGCCAAGACGGGTGTATCATGAACCCCACCGGAATCCAAGAAGCAGTTTTCATTGCAATGATCCGATGGATACTGGATATGACCAGTGACCCAATCGATCACAGGATTGTGTAGTTTAAGCCAAGACAGACCCAGAATCACTGGATACTGGGGAGCCGTAATTACGTCAAAAACCATTTTCTCAGTATGACCGTCAGGTAAGGATACAGTGATAGGTAACATTTCCTCTGTTACCAGACCAGAAGACAGAACAGATCCATCAACTGTCTTAACGGTCTCAGGTACAGTTTTGGTGGTCATAGGAATGTTTGTCTGCCTGGCAAAAGCAATATCCATGTAACTATTAGTTGCACCCGAGTCTATCATGGCTTGGGTCTGAACGGTGATGTCGTTGAAACTTAAGGACACCGAGACTACAATGGAAGCATTCAGTGACAAAGCGGAGTCCGTCTTGGTACCCGGCATAGGGACTCCCGCTATTGCCGAGCTTTGGCGTTTCCCGGCTTTTTTGCCGGTCTTTTAGGGCAAGCAACCAGTAGATGCTCCGCTGAACCGCAGTACATGCATAGGTTATTCTTGCAGCGGTTTTCTCGCTCAGCGGCGGACAAACGACCCCGAATAGCACCTATCTGCATAGGCTCGGGCTCACCAGAAGAGGGCTGAGAAACTCCTGGAAGAATCGGTATGGACAAAAAGGGTTTCTTCTCGCCCTTTCTGGCGGTTCTCTGAGCATCGATTTGTAGAACAAGATCGATCAACTCCATGTATCCTGATGGAACAACCGGGACTGTCAACAAGGCGTCTTTCAATTCCTCAGACAGTCCTTTATAGAAGACTGCGGTCTTCTTGTCTTCTGGCCACTGCGTTTCCGCGGTCAACTGATTGAATCGAGCGAGATAGGCCACTAATGATTGGCTACCCTGTTGTAGATTCAACAGTTCCAAATCGGTTGCCTGAGTGGAATATCTCATGTCGAACACCCTGCTCATAGCTGACAGCAATGCATCGCAGTCATATAAAAGAGGACTATTGGTCTCCAACAAAGGGTTTGCCCAGGCTGCAGCAGTGCCCCCCAAATGCGACAATACAAATGCTGCTTTGGTTGTCAAATCCGGAAACGAACTGGGTCTACACAAGAAGTGGAGACGGCACTGATTAACGAACGTGCGATAGTTTTTTGGGTCTCCCGTAAACCTTTCAGGTGGAGCCAGAGGGAATTGGGTTGGCATCAGTACCTGGACGGATTCTCTTTGTGGTGCAGATGCACCCGAAGCGGATGCAACGGGAACCGAGGCAGCCCTTCCTTGTGAGGAGGCATGTATGGCGTCCTGCATTACGTCCATACGGTGGCGCATGGTGTCCTGAGCAGTGATCATTTCCTGTCTTAAGTGTGACACCAATTGGGTGAGGACAGACAGGGGATCAGACTCCTCCAACATGGCTTCTGATTCTGTTATGATATGGTTTGAAGCAACGAATCACAATGGACACAGGAGAATAAATCAATGGTTCTTGTGAAGGATACAGGCTGGTAGAAACAAAGGATACACTCGAAGTCTTCTTATCTTCGTAAGATGACAGGTAGGGCGTAGTGTATCAAAGGGAACCTTCTAATCAATGTCACTCTCTGACTAGTAAAATAAACAGTCAAAGAGAGCTATTGGTGGGAAGGGCATTAGAGGACCAAGATCCACCAGGCTGTTGACGAGAAGAAACTGATTAGAATGCTTGGTTGATAAGAAGGACAATAAAAACCTATGTTGTAAACACTAACCTGGATGTGCAGACAAGGAAGTCTCTCAAGATGGTCTGAGGGGTCCAAGGATACAACGACCAGGAAAGGGTAGTGAGGGATCTAACCCGGGCGGAACGAGGGCCGCACTAGAGACGGGTTGGTGCACACAGGAAAGCGTCCAGAGTACAGTGCACGTGTAGGAGAGAAGAGGAATCCTGATCCAAGAGAAGCAAGTCCTTAAGCGGTGGAAGATCGGAGAGAGAGGCAGAGCGGGACTCTGAGAGTCTAGGTTGGCTGAGGCAGAGCGGGACTCTGCGAGTCTAGGTTGGCTGAGTCAGAGCGGGACTCTGCGGGATCGTGGTGAACTGAAGCAGAGAGGGACTCTGCAGGGTCCTGGAAGTCGTCGCTAGATACAACGGGGCTCCGATTGGGTATGTGGACAGAAGAGCCGCGTATGAGCGCGGTTAGCAGGCAGTTCAAGGAGGAGCTGAAATGTTGTCGCTTGATACGACGGGACTCCGTTAGGAGAAGTGGAGAGAAAAGCCGCGTATGAGCGCGGTTAGCAGACAGCTCAAGGAGGAGCTTGAATGTTGCCGGGAACTGCGTGGGAATGCGGAAGGCAACCGTACCTTGAATTGAAAGTAGCATCTGCGAGAAAGTAGCAGAAGCAAGCTCCGGAACGCGAGGTAACAATTAACGATCAGAAGCGCCGTTGCAAGGCTTCCGTCTTGCTAAATAGTGTCAGCTGACTTACGTCTGACCGACGCGCTGACGATACGTGTATGCTGGTCATGTGACCTTTGTATTAGCGTCTCCCGGACAGCTTCCATTGGGTGTAGAACGGTCTAGCCGTTCTCAAGGCTGAGGAAGCAGGGAAACAGGGATGCCTGGATTTAGTAACGGATCCGGATGGGGAGGTAGGCATGACATTGGGCTAGGATGGGGGCTTGAGTAAACTCTGTCTTTAGGCGTTGGAATGCCTTGTCTTGAGGTGCAGACCAGAGAAAGGGAGTGTCTTTCTTCAAGAGAGCGATGATCGGTTGAACAATCTCAGAAAAGGTGGGTATGAACTTTCGGTAGAAATTGGCAAGCCCCACGAAGGATTGAACTTGTTTCACGGAAGTGGGAGCCAGCCAAGATAGTATGGCCTTTACCTTGAATGATCCATACCAATTCCTTCTGGACTAAGGAAAAATCCTAGATAATGAACAGAATTAACGTGAAACAGGCATTTCTCAGGTTTGGCTAGGAGTCTGTGTTCACGTAGTCGTTGTAGGCTGCCTTTACATGCTCTTCATGCTTTAAAAGGTCCTTGGAGTAAATCAAGATATCGTCCAGGTAGACAATGACGAAGAGAAACAGCACAGAGAACACCCTATCCATGAATCATTGAAAGACTGCAGGGGCATTAGCAAGTCCAAAGGGCATGACCAAATATTCAAAGTGTCCAAAAGGTGTTCTAAAGGCTGTTTTCCATTTGTCTCCTTCCTTGATACGAATCAGATGATAGGCACCCCTGAGATCCAGTTTCGTGAAGATTACAGCTCCTCTCATCGCTTCCAGGATATCCGAGATCAAGGGTAAGGGATAGTGGTCCTTGAGGGTGCATTGATTTAATCCATGATAATCGAGGCAAGGTCTAAGTTCCTTGGTGTCCTTCTTGGGAACAAAGAACAGCGAGGCTCCAGCTGGGGATTTCAATGGTCTTATGGTGCCATTTTCAAGGTTGGTATCCAAGTATTCTTGGAGGGCCTTTTTTCAGGTTCGGATAGGATAAACATCCTCCCAAAGGGAATCACTGCTGAAGGCTCTGTGTCTATGGCGTAGTCTTCAGGTCTGTGAGGGGGTAGAGCCTGAACTATGGCAGTTGAAAACACATCAGCATAACTTTCATAGGCCTTTGGGACCTGAATGATATTGGAAACCAGGAGTGCCTCTTGTTGATCTGCTGGATTACTTTCAGATGATATCGAGGAGGGATCCAGGGATAAACAATGAGACAGAGAATTCTCTGAACCAAGAAACAAGGATCCTGCTGTCCAATTGATGTATGGTTGTGTTTCTGCAACCAGGGCATGCCTAGTACCATGGGGTAGTGGGCTGATTTGATAATATCAAACTTGATTTGATCAATTCCTGGTGATGGTTTATTGAAAGTTGTATTTCCTTGGTCTGCAAGGATATGGGTCCTGAACTGAGGGGTCTTCCATCAATTGCCTCCACAGGTTGCATTACACCCCGGGCTTCATATGGAATGTGGTGCTTAAAGACCCAATCTTGATCAATCAATACTCCCATAGCCCCACAATCCACCAAGGCCACAATGGGGTAGGTCTCCTGCTTTGATAATGATAAGAAGGCTTGTAGAACCACTAGGTTGTTCTGTCCAGGAGAGTTCAAGGATGGAATAGATGTGGAGCAAACATCTCTCTCCCGACACCTCACTCCATCTAGGATCAGGAGCTGGCATTTCCCGAACGCCGTGGAGGGGCTAGAGGACATTCTCTAACCAGGTGTTTATACGATGCACAATACATGCACAAGCCTGTGTGGATCCTTCTCGGTGTCCAGTCAATTGGTCGACAGCAAACTGGTCGACTGCAATTTGGTCGACACCATTTGGTCGAATGCCAAATGGTCGAATTTTTTTTTTTATATATATATGTGTTTTGTGGGTTTTCGTGTGGGGAAAAAAAATAAAAAAGAAAAAAAAGGGGGTTGGGGGGGGACCCCCCCAAAAAAAACCAAAAAAGGGGTTAAAAAAAAAAAAAAAAATTCGACCATTTGGCATTCGACCAAATGGTGTCGACCAGTTGTCCTGTCGACCAAATGTTTTCGACCAATTGACTGGGAACCATCCTTCTCATCCTTCCTTGTGGGGAAATGGGTCCATGGAAGGCTCTTATTTGCATGGGTTCCGGGTCAGTGTCAGGGGTTGGGACAGGATCAGTTTTTACTGAAGTCTCAAGAGAACTTTTCTGGAAGGGCATCTTGGTCTTTTTTCTCTCTGCCTTTCTTTCCGGAATACGAAAGTCTATCTGCATGGCTAAATCCATAAGAGCCTGTAATGAGCTAGGACGGGCTACTCTGGCTAATTCCTCTTTTATATCCTTGTTTAGGCCCCTACGGAAGAGAGTGAAACTTGCTTCTGAGAACCAATCTGCTTCCTTGGCCAATTGTTTGAATCTTGTGACCTACATTAGCATGTCCTGGGATCCTTGCTGAAAGTCAAGTAGGCGTTCCTGGGCACTATAAACCTGTTCTGGGTGGTCGAACATGGTTTTGAGACCCTGTATGAATCCGTCATAATCATCTAGGAGGGCATCTCCAGAATTGACTAAGGCAGTAGCCCAAGTCAATGGGCCTCATTACGACCCAGGCGGTAAGTATCGGACATTACCGCCATGGCGTAAATAGCGTTTACGGCTTGGCCCGATGGCGTAAAGTGCGGCTCATTCCGACCCATCGGGCACGAGCTTTACGCCATGGCGGTAATGTAAAGTACGCGATGGCGGAAATGACCCCAAAACGGCACTCACCGGCGTCGTCCGCCGCGCTAGGTACACTTCCGCCATCCATCTTAGCGGTCACCGTACTTAGCGGTGACCGTAATTAGCGGTCAGCGTACTTTACGGTCACCGTAAATAAGCGGAACCGGAAGTAGCGCCATCGCGCCGGAACGGGAAAGAGCACGGCGGCCATCTTGAAAAACACAATCCATCGGCATCCTCCGCAACCACTGGACATCTGACCCTGAGACCCTGCAAAAACCAAAACCTACCCATTTCCCAGCTCGAAAATGCCCAAATCTGTCCGAAAAGCCTGTGACCGGCAGCGGCAAGACCGGTTCACAAGGGAGGAGCTCAATATACTTGCTGAGACCCTACAGGAGAATTCCGCTGTGGTCTTTTCCACACAGATGACCCGGCCGGCTATTGTGAAGAAGAAGGCCATATGGGCCTTAGTTGCCCAGCGGGTTAGTGCGGTAGGGACCGTCCCCCGCAACGCAAGGCAGTGCCGGAAGCGCTGGGACGATCTCCGGCTCCGCGTCAGGAGCATCCTCTCGGCGAACCGCAACATGGGCATGGCGACCGGGGGAGGATCTGAGTCCCCAATCAAACTACAGCCCTGGGAAGAAATATGCGCCTCAACAATCGGGATGGAGTCCATTGAAGGGGTAGGAGGGATGGAGCGAGGAGCACCGGCATCAGGCGATGCAGGTAGGTGCCTCAAATGAAGCCATGCTAGAGTCACTGAAGTCCATTCATGTGAAGCCCAATGTTACCCTATAGTGTAAATGCAACACATCAGCAGGGTACTGCCTAGAGCCACATCTGACCTCCACCCAGTACGCATGCAGTATGCACACCCTAACTGCAGGCACCCACATACCTCCATGCTACTTCCACGCAAAAGTGAGACAACCTGTATGCCCCTGCCTCAAATGTGCCGCATCTAGTAACCCAAATGAAGTCATCCATCACGATGCACGCGCAATGTACGCAGACCCATCAATAACACTCTTCCTCCTTTGCTCCACCACAGGCTCAGACTCAGAACCCGATGATGAGGACACACCTGACACCACACCTGTCAAGAGGGCCAGGACCACAGGGCCAACACTACAACCCTCCACCTCTGCTGCAGCAAAAAAAACACCACAGCAGCCAAAAGCCGGTGCCAGACAACAGGACAGGCCACTGACCGGCACCCCAGCAGGTAGCAAGGTAGCTGCAGCAGAAGCAGTAAACATCCCCCAAATGGTTCCCACAGAGGGGACAGGTTCAGCAGGAAGCAGCACTATGGGGGAAACTGCTGCCATACCAGCTTGCTCAGACAGTGATGCAGGGGATGCAGAGGATACTGATGTGGGACCCCCCACTGCCCACCTCCAATCCCCCACCCTGTCCCAAAGCAGCCCACATGAGGATGCCACACAGGTGCAAATCGATGATGACGATTGGCCATCCCCCCCAAGCCCTGTTGTAAGTCTGCAGGAGGGGAGCAGCCCCATGGACACACCACAGGCAATAGGCATGGCACAGAGGGAACAACAGAGCCTGGAGGAGCTCATAACTCGCCAGCAGCAACTCTCCTCGCTCCTTAATGAGCATGTCACGGAATGTGGGGGTGCAAGGGCATCAATGGAACACTGCACCGAGACCCTGAGGGCAGCGATGGTGCAAAGCACCGAGACCCTGAGGGCAGCGATGGTGCAAACCTCCGAGACCCTGAGGGCTGACATGCAGTCCTGCACAAAGGACATTTGTGCCGAACTTGCTGACATGCGGCGCGTGCTGTCTGAGCTTGCACGCTCAATTCGGGACATGCATCCAACTGAGCAGCCAAGCCAGTTCCACCCCGAGCAGCCCCGTCCGCGGATCAGGCCGGACCCTGCGGAGCACAGGCAGGGGTGCCCCGGGGTCTGGGAGAGGGGGCTGCCAATAGTGCCTGCCCGGTGCAATTATACATCAGCCACTTGATCACAGGGGGTGTTGGGGTATTCAGGGAGGAGGGGGGAGGGGGGAGTGAGTGTGTTGGGGTATTCAGGGGGGAGGGGGGAGTGGGTGTGTTGGGGTATTCAGGGGGGAGGGGGAGGGGGGAGTGGGTGTGTTGGGGTATTCAGGGGGGAGGGGGGAGGGGGGAGTGGGTGTGTTGGGGTATTCAGGGGGGAGGGGGGAGGGGGGAGTGGGTGTGTTGGGGTATTCAGGGGGGAGGGGGGAGGGGGTGTGCCACGATATGTTATCTTCGAAATACACTTTTTGCTTCTCCAAAATGAATTGTGTCGACATTTTCATTGCATATGTGTGCTTCATTGGTGTACAGTCCACAGTGTGCATGTCCCAGGAACACACAGTGGCCCAAGTGCAGTCTCCATGTGGTACACACCAGCCGTGTGTGTTAGAAGCAGTGGTCGATGATAGTTTGGCGCATTGCACGCCCCTCCTGGGCATCGCCTCCTCCATAGGGTGCCGCCCCATCAGCACCCTCCTCATCCTCATCGTCAGGTGGTTGCAGTTCTGCGTCAGGGGGCAGGGGCACATTCCGTCTGACGCACATATTGTGTAGCATGACACATGACATGACGATCTTTGCAACCTTCTCATGGCGGTACAGGAGTGCACCACCAGACCTGCTGAGGCATCGGAACCGTGCCTTCAATAGGCCAAATGTTTGCTCTATGACCACACGGGTACGTGTATGTGCACGGTTGAAGTCCTCCTCGTGCTGGTTCTGCGGGTTCCGGACTGGTGTAAGGAGCCACCTCTTCAGGGGATAGCCTGCATCACCTGTATTTGGGCGAGATTGTATGTGTCAGTCATGACGTATGACAAAAAAAATGATGTGCCACCATGGCTTGTATCCAACTGTTACTTGGGATCACTCCTACATGCACTGATCAATTCACACAATGCAACAAGTATATGCTCATGTCTCCCATGGCCTGTCTTGCATGCCATCACCCAATGTATGCAGTGGGGTGGAGTGCATTGTGAGTGCCCATCCACTGTGTCCGTTCATGCCGTTTGGTTAGTTGGCCTGGCACATGTCCTGTAATGGCAATGCACACATCATTGCAACATTTCTGTGCGCCTCATCATGGCCCCAGTGAGCGATGGTGATGTAGACAGGGCCATTTTGGGGGCCCTGCTGTCTGTGTAATGGTGTGTTGATGTTTCTGTCCGTCATGTGCCTCCTTCGTGGTCAGTTGTGGGGGACAGGCCTGTCGGTTGATGGTGTTGGGTGCATTTAGGTGTTCTGCATTGTTGGCAATGGGGTCTGATTTGGTAAAATGCACATGCAGATGGTTGTGTCATGGTTGGGGCACGACCTCATTCACAGGGGAGGGCTGCATACATTGGGTATTGGCTTTACTGGCGTTGGGTGGAGTCTGGGTTGCTCTAGGGTATCATCTATCTCTGTTCTCTCTGCTACTCACAGCCAGGTGGAGTATGCATCATTCCCCCCCCCTTTCAGCCAGGTGGAGTATGCATCATTCCCCCCCCCTTTCAGCCAGGTGGAGTATGCATCATTCCCCCCCCCTTTCAGCCAGGTGGAGTATGCATCGGTACGTCATTCACCTACCCACTTCACATTTCCATGGTCATGACTTTGGACTCACCGAGTAGCCAGGATCTTGGGCCTGCATGTCGCTCCATGTAGCGTGGTATTGTGGAGTTCCTCAGGACCATTGCGTCATGGGTTGATCCGGGGAATCGGGCACAACAATGTGTGATGATCTTGTTGGAGTCACAGACCATTTGCACGTTAATTGAGTGGTACTGTTTCCGGTTGCGGTACGGTACCTCCATGGCACGTGGAACAACCAATTCCACATGGGTGCAGTCGATGGCACCAATGCAACCAGGTATGCCTGCTAGTGCATGGAATCCCACTTTGGTGTTTGCAATCTCCTGGGCAGTCCGTGGTAATGAGATGTGGTCATCTGTGTGCTTGAGGAGGGCATCGAGCACTTGGATGAGCGTACGTGAGAATAATGGTTGTGAGATTCCATGCAAGTGCCCCACTGTGTGCTGATAGGTGCCTGTGGCCTGGAAGTGGAGTACAGACACTACCTTCAGTAGGGGTGGGATGGAGGTTGGACTTTCTATCATGCTGACGATGTCGTTGTGTGTCATGTCTACGATGGCGGTAATGGTGTCCCGGTCCAAACGGTACAGGGTATGGATCTGCTCTGCAGTGAGGTTGAATGGACTGGCTCTGATGCGTGGGATTGGGGGCTGCCTGCGTGGTGCCACTGGCTGTGCTGGTGGGGCTAGCTGGCCCTGCCTTGCCCTCCTTCTCCTCCTGCGTCTCCTCCGTGCAGCCTGTTGTTGTTGTTGTTGTTGTTGTTGTTGTTGCTGCAGTTGTAGCACTCGCATTGCTATCAGGTCCTCCAGCCCCAACATTGCTAGTCGTATTGGTATCATTGTGGAGTGTGACTGGGTGTGGGAAGGGGTGGGGTGTGCACTTTTTGTGCTTCCTGAGTCTGTATTGCCTTCACCTGTGCTGTTTCTGTGCACCTGTGGCAGCTGCATTCACTTTACATGTCCCTTTACGGTTGGTTCGCGATGGCGTAATTAGCACCATGGCGGTAAGGTACTTAACGGCCTGGGTGATGGCGTTAGGTGCATGGCCGCTCGGGTCGGCATTCGCGTACCTTACCGCCATGGCGCTAAGTACGGTGTGGGAGGTCACGTGCGCGCTCCCTTGGTGCAGTTAGCGGCAGCGTTAACTACGATGGCGCTAATGGCATCATAGTTAACGGTCACGGGTCATAATCGTGCCTGGCGGAAAACGATGGCGGTAACCATTTACCGCCATCGTTTTTCACTTAGCGCCAAGGTCGTAATGAGGCCCAATGCATTTCCTGCGAGGTGCGAGATTATAAAGCCCACCTTTGCCCTGGAAGTTGAAAAATAATAAGGCTTAAAGGTAAAATGCACCAAACAGGAGTCCAGGAATCCACAAAGGGATTTTGCAGACCCATCATACTTGTCTACGACACCACCCAGTAACACACTCTCTTTTGTAGCGGAATCGCAAGACAAAACAAGTTGCTTTAATGCGGCATTCTCCGTTTTTAAGTTCTGCACCTCGGTTGTTAGTTCTTGCATGCCACGCATGAGATCCTGAACAGCCTTTTCCATATCGGTTTCAATATCAATCGTTCGGCGTCTCAAACTGTCGTTAATCTCTCCCCGTCTCACCTGAGATCGCTTCTTGCAGGGATCCGCGGGAAGATTCTTCTTGCTGGCGGATCAGGTTTTGTACAGGCCAGCACGAGTCTCTTCCGACTCCAGCGTGCGTTCAGCGTTCCAGGATACTCACGGGTTCAGGACGTCCAGGAAGGAAGAAGTGGTCGCAAGGATACGTGGATTCCAGGAACAGGGTGGAAAGGAGAGGGTGGAAGGAGTGGGAATAAGGGTCCAGGAACTTGGATAACAGAAGGATTCGCAAAGCTGCGAAGTACACATCTAGTCACTACCTGTTGATAATGTTGAGACGTGTGGGGCCACGGGGGCGTGGCATATTTATGGGATGCACTACGTCTGCCGTGAAGGCTGGTGCGAGGCGTGTCACGTGATACGGCCATGTTGGGAGAAACAATGAATGCAAGCCCCGCCGCGATAAGGACCAGGAAGTCCAGAAGGGGCGCGTTCTGTGGGTCATGACAAGGGGGTTGATTTATTGAATAGAATCGCCACCTGACTCCACAGGAGGTAAAGAATTTAGACCCAAAACATGTATGCTTAAACCTGTCCTCATCCTCTTTGAGCAAATGGGTTACTTTAATTGATAAGCTCGGCAAGCACTGACTCACACTTGACCGGCGAGTTCAAGTCCTGAACATTCCATGTGAGGATGGGCAGTGCGCAGTCAGGAGTGGAATCGTCAAGTCCTGACATCGGGAACAAAAGTGCGCATCAACAAAGCTATATAACTAAAAGCCTGACCTGTCATCAAATAAACCCCAAGAGAAGCTGCCCATTTACTGTCCCAAGTTTTATGACCCAAACAATACATACCCCCACCCCTCCCAAAACCAGTAATGCCTAACTGTCATTCCTAACATTAAACAAAAGTCACGGGGTAATCTGGTTGATGGTCTAGACACAATTAACCCTTTAAGTGCCATGGGTATTTCTCCCCAGTGCCAGAGCCTTTTTTGGTGATTTTGGTATGTGGCCATTCAATGGCTTGTAACTTTTTTGTTACATGAGATATCTCGGCCAAATTTGGCTCCTTTTTTTCCCACATGTAGGCGGTCGTAACGCCACCCAGGAATCCCAGGTTGCTGTAGGTGGGTGAGAGAAAATAAGGAAAAAGTGCGAACATTTTGGGTTTTTTCAAAAAATGCCAATAAAATGATGTACAAAGAAGCCTGTGGTTTTTTCCTTGTAAGAGCTAGGAACAAATGGTTTGCTGTGCTGAGTTCCCCAATGTGTTGGCTTTCAGGAACAGGTTGAGTGGAAATGGAAAAAAATTATTTTGATGGGGTTATCAACCGTTTTGTGAGAGGTAGGCGATTTTTGCCATTTTTGCCAATTGGACATGCATGAACGGAATGGAAGAAAAGGGCAGGAAAGCCAAATTGGAGGACAGAAAGGCATATATTTCTGAAAAGTAGACAAAATTCCAAGTTTAGGAAGGGTTGATTTGCATAGGTCAGGCAACAACTAGGTAGGGGAAACTGCCATCGAATGGGGGAAAAGCGGGAAAATGACTGAAAAAAAAGGTATGTGTTGGACATGGTTGGCTTGGTACGGCAATGGCTTCTATGAATTTTGAGAAAAGCAATGCTCCGCTACATTCCCCCGACTCTTGCAGTTAGGAGAGCATACCATTTTTGTAGTGTTTGTACAAAACAAGCAATACCACAAGCCAAACACTGAGCCATGGTACACAGGAGTTTTACGCTCACGGCCTGACCAGACGCACTTAGCATGTGTAAATTGGGAAAACCAATGTGGTGAGGAACTGCAACCATACATTTTTTGAAAGAGCACAGGCAGACCTTTTCAAGGGTGTGTGACTTGTGCAGGTTACAAAAGTGTATGGCGGCTAAAGCAGCGACTAAATGTAGGTCACATTTGGGAAAAGAAAGGGTTGTCAGACAAAGGGCTCCAGCAAATGGGTCAAAACGTTATGAAAACCACACAAACACAACACATGGCCTACCGTCCCGCGTTCCCACAGGTGTCCCGATGAAAACGGTACCCCACATGTGTGGGTGCACCTACCTGGCCGCCAAGGGGAAAGCCTAAAACACAAGTAACCCCAAGTCTGTTTTCAGAGCGAAATCTCAGACATTCTGCCGGCCGGCACAACGTACAGATATGGGCCTCGGGTGTCCAAGCCACCGAGGAAAACAGGGAACCCCATACATTTCCGAAAAGAGGACACCCGTGGGAATCCGCAGAGGTATGATTTGTGCACATCGCCCCAGAATTTTCTACCCAGACAGCCCCGCAAAGTCCGAAATGTCGGGAAAAAAAACGCTTTTTCTGCACATTTTGCTCGACGCACCCATCGAAACACGCCCCCAACAACACATGACCTACCGTCACGCGTTCCCACAGGTGTTCCGATGAAAACGGTACCTCACATGTGTGGGTGCACCTACCTGGCCGCCAAGGGGAAAGCCTAAAACACAAGTAACCCCAGGTCTGTTTTCACACCGGAAATGTCACACTCTCACATCATACAGATATGGGCCTCGGGTGTCCAAGCCACCAAGGAAAGCAGGGAACCCCATGCATTTCCGAAAAGGGGACACCCGTGGGAATCCGCAGAGGTATGATATGCCCAAATCGCCCCAGAATTTATTACCCAGACACCCCTGCAAAGTCCGAAATGTGGGAAAAAATACGCATTTTCCGCACTATTTGCTTGGCTCACCCATCGAAACACGCCCCCAACAACACATGGCCTACCGTCCCGCATTCCCACAGGTGTCCTGATGAAAACGGTACCTCACATGTGTGGGTGCACCTACCTGGCCGCCAAGGGGAAAGCCTAAAACACAAGTAACACCAAGTCTGTTTTCAGAGATCTCAGACATTCTGCCGGCCGGCACAACGTACAGATATGGGCCTCGGGTGTCCAAGCCACCGAGGAAAACAGGGAACCCCATACATTTCCGAAAAGAGGACACCCGTTGGAATCCGCAGAGGTATGATTTGTGCACATCGCCCCAGAATTTTTTACCCAGACAGCCCCGCAAGTCCGAAATGTCGGGAAAAAACCGCTTTTTCTGCACATTTCGCTCAACACACCCATCGAAACACGCCCCCAACAACACATGGCCTACCGTCACGCGTTCCCACAGGTGTTCCGATGAAAACGGTACCTCACATGTGTGGGTGCACCTAGCTGGCCGCCAAGGGGAAAGCCTAAAACACAAGTAACCCCAAGTCTGTTTTCACACCGGAAATGTCACACTCTCACATCATACAGATATGGGCCTCGGGTGTCCAAGCCACCAAGGAAAACAGGGAACCCCATGCATTTCCGAAAAGAGGACACCCGTGGGAATCCGCAGAGGTATGATATGCCCAAATTGCCCCAGAATTTATTACCCAGACACCCCCGCAAAGTCCGAAATGTGGGAAAAAATATGCATTTTCCGCACATTTCGCTCGACTCACCCATCGAAACACGCCCCCAACAACACATGGCCTACTGTCCCGCGTTCCCACAGGTGTCCCGATGAAAACAGTACCTCACATGTGTGGGTGCACCTACCTGGCCGCCAAGGGGAAAGCCTAAAACACAAGTAACCCCAAGTCTGTTTTCACACCGGAAATGTCACACTCTCACATCATACAGATATGGGCCTCGGGTGTCCAAGCCACCGAGGAAAACAGGGAACCCCATGCATTTCCGAAAAGAGGACACCCGTGGGAATCCGCAGAGGTATGATATACCCAAATTGCCCCAGAATTTATTACCCAGACACCCCTGCAAAGTCCGGAATGTGGGAAAAAATACGCAATTTCCGCACATTTCGCTCAATGCACCCATCGAAACACGCCCCCAACAACACATGGCCTACCGTCACGCGTTCCCACAAGTGTCCCGATGAAAACGGTACCTCACATGTGTGGGTGCACCTACCTGGCCGCCAAGGGGAAAGCCTAAAACACAAGTAAGCCAAAGTCTGTTTTCAGAGGGAAATCTCAGACATTTTGCCGACCGGCACAACGTACAGATATGGGCCTCGGGTGTCCAAGCCACGGAGGAAAACAGGGAACCCCATGCATTTTCGAAAAGAGGACACCCGTGGGAATCCGCAGAGGTGTGATTTGCGCACATCGCCCCAGATTGTTTTACCCAGACACCCCTGCAAAGTCCGAAATGTGGGGAAAAAAATGCTTTTTCCACACATTTCGCTCGACGCACCCATCGAAACACGCCCCCAACAACACATGGCCTACCGTCACGCGTTCCCACAGGTGTCCCCATGAAAACGGTACCTCACATGTGTGGGTGCACCTACCTGGCTGCCAAGGGGAAAGCCTAAAACACAAGTAACCCCAAGTCTGTTTTCAGAGGGAAATTTCAGACATTCTGCCGACCGGCACAACGTACAGATATGGGCCTCAGGTGTCCAAGCCACCGAGGAAAACAGGGAACCCCATGCATTTTCGAAAAGAGGACACCCGTGGGAATCCGCAGAGGTGTGATTTGCGCACATCGCTCCAGATTTTTTTACCCAGACACCCCTGCAAAGTCCGAAATGTGAGGAAAAAAACGCTTTTTCCGCACATTTCGCTCGACGCACCCATCGAAACACGCCCCCAACAACACATGGCCTACCGTCACGCGTTCCCACAGGTGTCCCGATGAAAACGGTACCTCACATGTGTGGGTGCACCTACCTGGCCGCCAAGGGAAAAGCCTAAAACACAAGTAACCCCAAGTCTGTTTTCAGAGGGAAATCTCAGACATTCTGCCGACCGGCACAACGTACAGATATGGGCCTCGGGTGTCCAAGCCACCGAGGAAAACAGGGAACCCCATACATTTTTGAAAAGAGGACACCCGTGGGAATCCGCAGAGGTGTGATTTGCACACATCGACCCAGATTTTTTTACCCAGGCACCCCTCAAAGTCCGAAATGTGGGGAAAAAAACGCTTTTTCCGCACATTTCACTCGACGCACCCATCGAAACACGCCCCCAACAACACATGGCCTACCGTCACGCGTTCCCACAGGTGTCCCGATGAAAACGGTACCTCACATGTGTGGGTGCACCTACCTGGCCGCCAAGGGGAAAGCCTAAAACACAAGTAACCCCAAGTCTGTTTTCACAGGGAAATCTCAGACATTCTGCCGACCGGCACAACGTACAGATATGGGCCTCGGGTGTCCAAGCCACCGAGGAAAACAGGGAACCCCATACATTTTCGAAAAGAGGACACCCGTGGGAATCCGCAGAGGTGTGATTTGCACACATCGACCCAGATTTTTTTACCCAGACACCCCTGCAAAGTCCGAAATGTGGGGAAAAAAACGCTTTTTCCGCACATTTCGCTCGACGCACCCATCCAAACACGCCCCCAACAACACATGGCCTACCGTCACGCGTTCCCACAGGTGTCCCGATGAAAACGGTACCTCACATGTGTGGGTGCACCTACCTGGCCGCCAAGGGGAAAGCCTAAAACACAAGTAACCCCAAGTCTGTTTTCAGAGGGAAATCTCAGACATTCTGCCGACCGGCACAACGTACAGATATGGGCCTCGGGTGTCCAAGCCACCGAGGAAAACAGGGAACCCCATGCATTTCCGAAAAGAGGACACCCGTGGGATTCGCAGAGGTGTGATTTGCACACATCGCCCCAGATTTTTTTACCCAGACACCCCTGCAAAGTCTGAAATGTGGGGAAAGAAACGCTTTTTCTGCACATTTCGCTAGACGCACCCATCGAAACACGCCCCCAACAACACATGGCCTACCGTCACGCGTTCCCACAGGTGTCCCGATGAAAACGGTACCTCACATGTGTGGGTGCACCTACGTGGCCGCCAAGGGGAAAGCCTAAAACACAAGTAACCCCAAGTCTGTTTTCAGAGGGAAATCTCAGACATTCTGCCGACCGGCACAACGTACAGATATGGGCCTCGGGTGTCCAAGCCACCGAGGAAAACAGGGAACCCCATACATTTTCGAAAAGAGGACACCCGTGGGAATCCGCAGAGGTATGATATGCCCAAATCGCCCAAGATTTTTTTACCCAGACACCCCAGCAAAGTTCGAAATGTGGGGAAAAAAACGCTTTTTCCGCACATTTCGCTCGACGCACCCATCGAAACACGCCCCCAACAACACATGGCCTACCGTCACGCGTTCCCACAGGTGTCCCGATGAAAACGGTACCTCACATGTGTGGGTGCACCTACCTGGCCGCCAAGGGGAAAGCCTAAAACACAAATAACCCCAAGTGTGTTTTCAGAGGGAAATCTCAGACATTCTGCCGACCGGCACAACGTACAGATATGGGCCTCGGGTGTCCAAGCCACGGAGGAAAACAGGGAACCCCATGCATTTTCGAAAAGAGGACACCCGTGGGAATCCACAGGGGTGTGATTTGCGCACATCGCCCCAGATTTTTTTACCCAGACACCCCTGCAAAGTCCGAAATGTGGGGAAAAAACGCTTTTTCCGCACATTTCGCTCGACGCACCCATCGAAACACGTCCCCAACAACACATGGCCTACCGTCACGCGTTCCCACAGGTGTTGCGATGAAAACGGTACCTCACATGCGTGGGTGCACCTACCTGGCCGCCAAGGGGAAAGCCTAAAACACAAGTAACCCCAAGTCTGTTTTCAGAGGGAAATCTCAGACATTCTGCCGACCGGCACAACGTACAGATATGGGCCTCGGGTGTCCAAGCCACCGAGGAAAACAGGGAACCCCATGCATTTTCGAAAAGAGGACACCCGTGGGAATACGGAGAGGTGTGATTTGTGCACATCGCCCCAGATTTTTTTACCCAGACACCCCTGCAAAGTCCGAAATGTGGGGAAAAAAACGCTTTTTCCGCACATTTCGCTCGACCGACGCACCCATCGAAACACGCCCCCAACAACTCATGGCCTACCGTCACGCGTTCCCACAGGTGTCCCGATGAAAACGGTACCTCACATGCGTGGGTGCACCTACCTGGCCGCCAAGGGGAAAGCCTAAAACACAAGTAACTCAAGTCTGTTTTCAGAGGGAAATCTCAGACATTCTGCCGACCGGCACAACGTACAGATATGGGCCTCGGGTGTCCAAGCCACCGAGGAAAACAGGGAACCCCATGCATTTTCGAAAATAGGACACCCGTGGGAATCCGCAGAGGTGTGATTTGCGCACATCGCCCCAGATTTTTTTACCCAGACACCCCTGCAAAGTCTGAAATGTGGGGAAAAAAACGCTTTTTCCGCACATTTCGCTCGACGCACCCATCGAAACACGCCCCCAACAACACATGGCCTACCGTCACGCGTTCCCACAGGTGTCCCGATGAAAACAGTACCTCACATGTGTGGGTGCACCTACCTGGCCGCCAAGGGGAAAGCCTAAAACACAAGTAACCCCAAGTCTGTTTTCAGAGGGAAATCTCAGACATTCTGCCGACCGGCACAACGTACAGATATGGGCCTCGGGTGTCCAAGCCACCGAGGAAAACAGGGACCCCATGCATTTTCGAAAAGAGGACACCCGTGGGAATCCGCAGAGGTGTGATCTGCGCACATCGCCCCAGATTTTTTTACCCAGACACCCCTGCAAGGTCCGAAATGTGGGGAAAAAAACACTTTTTCCGCACATTTCGCTCGACGCACCCATCGAAACACGCCCCCAACAACACATGGCCTACCGTCACGCGTTCCCACAGGTGTCCCAATGAAAACAGTACCTCACATGCGTGGGTGCACCTACCTGTCCGCCAAGGGGAAAGCCTAAAACACAAGTAACCCCAAGTCTGTTTTCAGAGGGAAATCTCAGACATTCTGCCGACCGGCACAACGTACAGATATGGGCCTCGGGTGTCCAAGCCACCGAGGAAAACAGGGACCCCCATGCATTTCCGAAAAGAGGACACCCGTGGGAATCCGCAGAGGTGTGATTTGCGCACATCGCCCCAGATTTTTTTACCCAGACACCCCTGCAAAGTCCGAAATGTGGGGAAAAAAACGCTTTTTCCGCACATTTCGCTCGACGCACCCATCGAAACACGCCCCCAACATACCATGGCCTACCATCACGCGTTCCCACAGGTGTCCCGATGAAAACGGTACCTCACATGTGAGGGTGCACCTACCTGGCCGCCAAGGGGAAAGCCTAAAACACAAGTAACCCCAAGTCTGTTTTCAGAGGGAAATCTCAGCCATTCTGCCGACCGGCACAACGTACAGATATGGGCCTCTGGTGTCCAAGCCACCGAGGAAAACAGGGAACCCCATGCATTTTCGAAAAGAGGACACCCTTGGGAATCCGCAAAGGTGTGATTTGCGCACATCGCCCCAGATTTTTTTACCCAGACACCCCTGCAAAGTCCGAAATGTGGGGAAAAAAACGCTTTTTCCGCACATTTCGCTCGACGCACCCATCGAAACACGCCCCCAACAACACATGGCCTACCGTCACGCGTTCCCACAGGTGTCCCGATGAAAACGGTACCTCACATGTGTGGGTGCACCTACCTGGCCGCCAAGGGGAAAGCCTAAAACACAAGTAACCCCAAGTCTGTTTTCAGAGGGAAATCTCAGACATTCTGCCGACCGGCACAACGTACAGATATGGGCCTCGGGTGTCCAAGCCACCGAGGAAAACAGGGAACCCCATGCATTTTCGAAAAGAGGACACCCGTGGGAATCCGCAGAGGTGTGATTTGCGCACATCGCCTCAGATTTTTTTACCCAGACATCCCTGCAAAGTCCGAAATGTGGGGAAAAAAACGCTTTTTCCGCACATTTCGCTCGACGCACCCATCGAAACACGCCCCCAACAACACATGGCCTACCGTCACTCGTTCCCACAGGTGTCCCGATGAAAACGGCACCTCACATGTGTGGGTGCACCTACCTGACCGCCAAGGGGAAAGCCTAAAACACAAGTAACCCCAAGTCTGTTTTCAGAGGGAAATCTCAGACATTCTGCCGACCGGCACAACGTACAGATATGGGCCTCGGGTGTCCAAGCCACCGAGGAAAACAGGGAACCCCATGCATTTTCGAAAAGAGGACACCCGTGGGAATCCGCAGAGGTGTGATTTGCGCACATCGCCCCAGATTTTTTTACCCAGACACCCCTGCAAAGTCTGAAATGTGGGGAAAAAAACGCTTTTTCCGCACATTTCGCTCGACGCACCGATCGAAACACGCCCCCAGCAACACATGGCCTACCGTCACGCGTTCCCACAGGTGTCCCGAGGAAAACGGTACCTCACATGTGTGGGTGCACCTACCTGGCCGCCAAGGGGAAAGCCTAAAACACAAGTAACCCCAAGTCTGTTTTCAGAGGGAAATCTCAGACATTCTGCCGACCGGCACAACGTACAGATATGGGCCTCGGGTGTCCAAGCCACCGAGGAAAACAGGGAACCCCATGCATTTTCGAAAAGAGGACACCCGTGGCAATCCGCAGAGGTGTGATTTGCGCACATCGCCCCAGATTTTTTTACCCAGACACCCCTGCAAAGTCCGAAATGTGGGGAAAAAAACGCTTTTTCCGCACATTTCGCTCGACGCACCCATCGAAACACGCCCCCAACAACACATGGCCTACCGCCACGCGTTCCCACAGGTGTCCCGATGAAAATGGTACCTCACATGTGTGGGTGCACCTACCTGGCCGCCAAGGGGAAAGCCTAAAACACAAGTAACCCCAAGTCTGTTTTCAGAGGGAAATCTCAGACATTCTGCCGACCGGCACAACGTAAAGATATGGGCCTCGGGTGTCCAAGCCACCGAGGAAAACAGGGAACCGAAATGTGCCCCGGACCCACGGGTGTCCTCTTTTGGGAAATGCATGGGGTTCCCTGTTTTCCTTGCTGGCTTCGACACCCTAGGCCCTTATCTGTAGGTTGCCCACATGAACAAATTGTGCTGTGGCGAAAGGCTTGGGGTTACCAGCGGGTTACCCTTTTCCTTTTGCGCCCCCGGTAGGTGCACCCACACATGCGAGGTACCTTTTTCGTCGGGACACCTGTGGGAACACGAGAAGGTATGACATCTGCTGTTGGCGACGTGTTTCGGTGAGTGGACACAGGGAAATGTCTCTGAAATTGGCCGGAAATGAAGACAATTCCCAGACATTTCGCTCTGGCCACCCACCGAAACACACCGCCAACAACACGTGGCCTACCTTCCCGCGTCCCCAGACGTGTCCCAATGAAAACGGTACCTCACATGTGTGGGTGCACCTACCGGGGGCGCAAAAGGAAAAGGGTAACAGACTGGGAACCCCAAGCCATTCGCCACTGCCCATTTTGTTCATGTGGGCAACCTACAGATTTGGGCCTAGGGTGTCGCAGCCAGCAAGGGAAACAGGGAACCCCATGCATTTCCCAAAAGAGGACACCCGTGGGAATCCGCAGAGGTGTGATTTGCGCACATCGCCTCAGATTTTTTTACCCAGACACCCCTGCAAAGTCCGAAATGTGGGGAAAAAAACGCTTTTTCCGCACATTTCGCTCGACGCACCCATCGAAACACGCCCCCAACAACACATGGCCTACCGTCACGCGTTCCCACAGGTGTCCCGATGAAAACGGTACCTCACATGTGTGGGTGCACCTACCTGACCGCCAAGGGGAAAGCCTAAAACACAAGTAACCCCAAATCTGTTTTCAGAGGGAAATCTCAGACATTCTGCCGACCGGCACAACGTACAGATATGGGCCTCGGGTTTCCAAGCCACTGAGGAAAACAGGGAACCCCATGCATTTTCGAAAAGAGGACACCCGTGGGAATCCGCAGAGGTGTGATTTGCGCACATCGCCCCAGATTTTTTTACCCAGACACCACTGCAAAGTCCGAAATGTGGGGAAAAAAACGCTTTTTCCGCACATTTCGCTCGACGCACCGATCGAAACACGCCCCCAACAACACATGGCCTACCGTCACGCGTTCCCACAGGTGTCCCGATGAAAACGGTACCTCACATGTGTGGGTGCACCTACCTGGCCGCCAAGGGGAAAGCCTAAAACACAAGTAACCCCAAGTCTGTTTTCAGAGGGAAATCTCAGACATTCTGCCGACCGGCACAACATACAGATATGGGCCTCGGGTGTCCAAGCCACCGAGGAAAACAGGGAACCCCATGCATTTTCGAAAAGAGGACACCCGTGGCAATCCGCAGAGGTGTGATTTGCACACATCGCCCCAGATATTTTTTACCCAGACACCCCTGCAAAATTCGAAATGTAGGGAAAAAAATGCTTTTTCCGCACATTTCGCTCGACGCACCCATCGAACCACGCCCCCAACAACACATGGCCTACCGCCACGCGTTCCCACAGGTGTCCCGATGAAAATGGTACCTCACATGTGTGGGTGCACCTACCTGGCCACCAAGGGGAAAGCCTAAAACACAAGTAACCCCAAGTCTGTTTTCAGAGGGAAATCTCAGACATTCTGCCGACCGGCACAACGTACAGATATGGGCCTCGGGTGTCCAAGCCACCGAGGAAAACAGGGAACCGAAATGTGCCCCGGACCCACGGGTGTCCTCTTTTGGGAAATGCATGGGGTTCCCTGTTTTCCTTGCTGGCTTCGACACCCTAGGCCCAAATCTCTAGGTTGCCCACATGAACAAATTGTGCTGTGGCGAAAGGCTTGGGGTTACCAGCGGGTTACCCTTTTCCTTTTGCGCCCCCGGTAGGTGCATCCACACATGCGAGGTACCTTTTTCGTCGGGACACCTGTGGGAACACGAGAAGGTATGACATCTGCTGTTGGCGACGTGTTTCGGTGAGTGGACACCGGGAAATGTCTCTGAAATTGGCCGGAAATGAAGACAATTCCCAGACATTTCGCTCTGGCCACCCACCGAAACACACCGCCAACAACACATGGCCTACCTTCCCGCGTCCCCACACGTGTCCCGATGAAAACGGTACCTCACATGTGTGGGTGCACCTACCGGGGGCGCAAAAGGAAAAGGGTAACCGACTGGGAACCCCAAGCCATTCGCCACTGCCCATTTTGTTCATGTGGGCAACCTACAGATTTGGGCCTATGGTGTCGCAGCCAGCAAGGGAAACAGGGAACCCCATGCATTTCCCAAAAGAGGACACCCGTGGGAATCCACAGAGGTCTGCCTTGCGCAAATTGCCCCAGTTTTTATTAGCCACAATCCCTGACAAAGTGTGATATTTGGTGGGGAAAAAACACAATGTTCACTTTGTCTGGGGTTCTGGGTAATAAATTCTGGCCCGCTTTGCGCAAATCAGACCTCTGTGCTTTCCCACGGGTGTCCTCTTTTGGGAAATGCATGGGGTTCCCTGTTTTCCTTGCTGGCTTCGACACCCTAGGCCCAAATCTGTAGGTTGCCCACATGAACAAATTGTGCTGTGACGGAAGGCTTGGGGTTACCAGCGGGTTACCCTTTTCCTTTTGCGCCCCCGGTAGGTGCACCCACACATGCGAGGTACCTTGTTCGTCGGGACACCTGTGGGAACACGAGAAGGTATGACATCTGCTGTTGGCGACGTGTTTCGGTGAGTGGACACAGGGAAATGTCTCTGAAATTGGCCGGAAATGAAGACAATTCTCAGACATTTCGCTCTGGCCACCCACCGAAACACTCCGCCAACAACACGTGGCCTACCTTGCCGTGTCCCCACACGTGTCCCGATGAAAACGCTACCTCACATGTGTGGGTGCACCTACCGGGGGCGCAAAAGGAAAAGGGTAACCGACTGGGAACCCCAAGCCATTCGCCACTGCCCAATTTGTTCATGTGGGCAACCTACAGATTTGGGCCTAGGGTGTCGCAGCCAGCAAGGGAAACAGGGAACCCCATGCATTTCCCAAAAGAGGACACCCGTGGGAATCCACAGAGGTCTGCCTTGCGCAAATTGCCCCAGTTTTTATTAGCCACAATCCCCGACAAAGTGTGATATTTGGTGGGGAAAAAACACAATGTTCATTTTGTCTGGGGTTCTGGGTAATAAATTCTGGCCCGCTTCGCGCAAATCAGACCTCTGTGCTTTCCCACGGGTGTCCTCTTTTGGGAAATGCATGGGGTTCCCTGTTTTCCTTGCTGGCTTCGACACCCTAGGCCCAAATCTGTAGGTTGCCCACATGAACAAATTGTGCTGTGGCGAAAGGCTTGGTGTTACCAGCGGGTTACCCTTTTTCTTTTGCGCCCCCGGTAGGTGCACCCACACATGGAGGTACCTTGTTCGTCGGGACACCTGTGGGAACATGAGAAGGTATGACATCTGCTGTTGGCGACGTGTTTCGGTGAGTGGACACAGGGAAATGTCTCTGAAATTGGCCGGAAATGAAGACAATTCTCAGACATTTTGCTCTGGCCACCCACCTAAACACACCGCCAACAACACGTGGCCTACCTTCCCGCGTCCCCACACGTGTCCCGATGAAAACGGTACCTCACATGTGTGGGTGCACCTACCGGGGGCGCAAAAGGAAAAGGGTAACCGACTGGGAACCCCAAGCCATTCGCCACTGCCCATTTTGTTCATGTGGGCAACCTACAGATTTGGGCCTAGGGTGTCGCAGCCAGCAAGGGAAACAGGGAACCCCATGCATTTCCCAAAAGAGGACACCCGTGGGAATCCACAGAGGTCTGCCTTGCGCAAATTGCCCCAGTTTTTATTAGCCACAATCCCCGACAAAGTGTGATATTTGGTGGGGAAAAAACACGATGTTCACTTTGTCTGGGGTTCTGGGTAATAAATTCTGGCCCGCTTCGCGCAAATCAGACCTCTGTGCTTTCCCACGGGTGTCCTCTTTTGGGAAATGCATGGGGTTCCCTGTTTTCCTTGCTGGCTTCAACACACTAGGCCCAAATCTGTAGGTTGCCCACATGAACAAATTGTGCTGTGGCGAAAGGCTTGGGGTTACCAGCGGGTTACCCTTTTCCTTTTGCGCCCCCGGTAGGAGCACCCACACATGCAAGGTACCTTGTTCGTCGGGACACCTGTGGGAACACGAGAAGGTATGACATCTGCTGTTGGCGACGTGTTTCGGTGAGTGGACACAGGGAAATGTCTCTGAAATTGGCCGGAAATGAAGACAATTCTCAGACATTTCGCTCTGGCCACCCACCGAAACACACCGCCAACAACACGTGGCCTACCTTCCCGCGTCCCCACACGTGTCCCGATGAAAACGGTACCTCAGATGTGTGGGTGCACCTACCGGGGGCGCAAAAGGAAATGGGTAACCGACTGGGAACCCCAAGCCATTCGCCACTGCCCATTTTGTTCATGTGGGCAACCTACAGATTTGGGCCTAGGGTGTCGCAGCCAGCAAGGGAAACAGGGAACCCCATGCATTTCCCAAAAGAGGACACCCGTGGGAATCCACAGAGGTCTAACTTACGCAAATCGGCCCAGAATGTAATACCCAGAACCACCAGCAAAGACCCACATGGGAGAAGGGTGCCCAAGGCCAGGGATATTACCGCCGACTTTGCTGGAGCCCTGGCTGCCCTGCGTTACAGCTTCTCCCCACCAAGGAGACTCGGCAGTGTGCCAATACCTCCCCGAAGGGAAAAGCTGTAATGCATCCCAGCCGCAACTCCAGGACAGTTGGAGGTGATCTGCCCAGACGGGCCATTCCCACCCACACCACCAACAATCCAGCCCCAGTCTCACCCACCCCACTGACAGTGGGCCCTAACCATAGAATAATAAAAAACAGTACTCACATAACGTTGCAGCTGCTCGGGTAGAAAAAGCTGTAAACAAAACAAAGAACATGTGTTACCTACGGTCACACCAGCAAAATGTAGCCCTCCCCGGGGGCAGATAAGGGAGGGGGGGCTGTCCTGCACTCCTCCCTGGGCTCAGGCGTCCGTTCCTAGGAGCAGATATCTGGTCCCAGGAAGGGCTGCATGACTTGGCACCCACTTCATTGCGGGTGGGGGGGGAGGGGGTCAATGCCCCATCCCATTAGAAAATTCCCTGACCCTTTGGGGTGCCCCACCACCCCCCCTAAAAAGCGTTGCACCATTTTCATTTTTTTCCTTTGGTAACCCAACTCCCCTTGGTGCAGAGGGTCACATTGGTGTGCCAATCTGGCGCCGAGGTGCCCAAACCTTACTGCCCCACCCACTAGGGGGGCCTGTCCCACCATTTTTGGGGGCCCTCTCCCCCCTCACCCCAAATGGCTGGGGGACACACCTCATGCAGGTCTCCCTGGGCCTCCTCCAAACGGCTGCGTGAGGTACACCCCACCTCCATTTGGTGTGAGGGGGGAGAGGGCCACCCCAAAAGGTGGGGCAGGACCCCCAATAGATGGGGCAGTAGGGTTTGGGCACCCTGGGGGCAGATAGCCACACTAATGTGGCCATCTGCACCAAGCAAAGTAGGGTAAACAAAAAACAAAATGCAAATTCACAGGCTGCTTTTTAGGGGGGCTGAGGGCCACCCTAAATTCGCAGCGAATGATGTACCGCAACGGGGGGTGGCCCTCAACCTCCCCACCCCAAATGGAGGGCCCCACCTCATGCAACCCTCCCTGGGGGCTGTTATCTGCTCCTAGGAAGGGGCATCTGACCCCTGGGAGGGATGCAAGAGGTGGGCCCCCCTATCTTCCGCCAGGGAGGGTTGCATAAGGTGGGGCCCTCCATTTGGGGTCGGGGAGGGCTGAGGGCCACCCCCCGTTGCAGTACATCATTCGCTGCCAATTTAGGGTGCCCCTCAGCCCCCCCTAAAAAGCAGCCTGTGATTTTGTATATTTTTTTTTGTTTACCCAACTTCGCTTGGTGCAGATGGGCACATTAGTGTGGCTATCTGCCCCCAGGGTGCCCAAACCCTACTGCCCCATCTATTGGGGGTCCTGCCCCACCTTTTGGGGTGCCCCCCCACCCCACCCCCAATGGCTGGGGGACACACCTCATGCAGGCCTCCCTGGGCCTCCTCCAAACGGCTGCGTGAGGTACACCCCACCTCCATTTGGTGTGAGGGGGGAGAGGGCCACCCCAAAAGGTGGGGCAGGACCCCCAATAGATGGGGCAGTAGGGTTTGGGACCCTGGGGGCAGATAGCCACACTAATGTGGCCATCTGCACCAAGCAAAGTTGGGTAAACAAAAAACAAAATACAACTTCATAGGCTGCTTTTTAGGGGGGGCTGAGGGCCACCCTAAATTGGCAGCGAATGATGTACCGCAAAGGGGGGTGGCCCTCAACCCCCCCCCACCTCAAATGGAGTGACCCACCTCATGCAACCCTCCCTGGGGGCAGATAGGGGGGGGGCCACCTCATGCATCCCTCCCTGGGGTCAGATGCCCCTTCCTAGGAGCAGATAACTGCCCCCAGGGAGGGTTGCATGAGGTGGGGCCCTCCATTTGGGGTGGGGGGGGGGGGGTGAGGGCCACCCCCCGTTGCGGTACATCATTTGCTGCCAATTTAGGGTGGCCCTCAGCCCCCCCTAAAAAGCAGCCTGTGATTTTGTATATTTTTTTTTGTTTACCCAACCTCGCTTGGTGCAGATGGGCCCATTAGTGTGGCTATCTGCCCCAAGGGTGCCCAAATCCTACTGCCCCATCTATTGGGGGTCCTGCCCCACCTTTTGGGGTGCCCCCCCCACCCCACCCCCAATGGCTGGGGGACACACCTCATGCAGGCCTCCCTGGGCCTCCTCCAAACGGCTGCGTGAGGTACACCCCCCCCTCCATTTGGGGTGAGGGGGGAGAGGGCCACCCCAAAAGGTGGGGCAGGACCCCCAATAGATGGGGCAGTAGGGTTTGGGCACCCTGGGGGCAGATAGCCACAGTAATGTGGCCATCTTCACCAAGCAAAGTTGGGTAAACAAGAAAACAAACTACAACTTCATAGGCTGCTTTTTAGGGGGGGCTGAGGGCCACCCTAAATTGGCAGCGAATGATGTACCGCAACGGGGGGTGGCCCTCAACCCCCCCCACCCCAAATGGAGTGCCCCACCTCATGCAACCCTCCCTGGGGGCAGATAGGGGGGGGCCCACCTCATGCATCCCTCCCTGGGGTCAGATGCCCCTTCCTAGGAGCAGATATCTGCCCCCAGGGTGGGTTGCATGAGGTGGGGCCCTCTTTTTGGGGTGGGGGGTTGAGGGCCACCCCCCGTTGCGGTGCATCATTCGCTGCCAATTTAGGGTGGCCCTCAGCCCCCACTAAAAAGCAGCCTGTGATTTTGTATATTTTTTTTTGTTTACCCAACTTCACTTGGTGCAGATGGGCCCATTAGTGTGGCTATTTGCCCCCAGGGTGCCCAAACCCTACTGCCCCATCTATTGGGGGTCCTGCCCCACCTTTTGGGGTGCCCCCCCACCCAACCCCCAATGGCTGGGGGACACACCTCATGCAGGCCTCCCTGGGCCTCCTCCAAACGGCTGCGTGAGGTACACCCCACCTCCATTTGGTGTGAGGGGGGAGAGGGCCACCCCAAAAGGTGGGGCAGGACCCCCAATAGATGGGGCAGTATGGTTTGGGCACCCTGGGGGCAGATAGCCACAGTAATGTGGCCATCTGCACCTAGCAAAGTAGGGTAAACAAAAAACAAAATACAAATTCACAGGCTGCTTTTTAGGGGGGGCTGAGGGCCACCCTAAATTGGCAGCGAATGATGTACCGCAACGGGGGGTGGCCCTCAACCCCCCCACCCCAAATGGAGGGCCCCACCTCATGCAACCCACCCTGGGGGCAGATAGGGGGGGGGCCACCTCATGCATCCCTCCCTGGGGCCACATGCCCCTTCCTAGGAGCAGATATATGCCCCCAGGGAGGGTTGCATGAGGTGGGGCCCTCCATTTCGGGTGGGGGGGGGTTGAGGGCCACCCCCCGTTGCGGTACATCATTCTCTGCCTGTTAGGCAGAAACCTGTGCAGTTCCCTCTGGGACCACTGCAAAAGATTTAAGTCTACAGGTGTTGGCAGTAAACCCACTTGGTAGCAGTCTGTACCACACAGATTCACTGTGGTAGCTGTGGCTGAGCAGTCAGACTTCCCTCAAGAAGAGTTAGACAGTATATAGAGGATACAGGATAGGTACAGAGGCACAGTAGTATAAGCAAACACTGACCAGAGCTAGGTGTAAAAGTATATACTTATTTATTTTAAAGGCACACTCATAAATTACACTAGCACAGAAAAAGGTAAGTAAGTCAAAACACAGTCACTATTAATTATATGTACATCCTAGTCATTTGTTGGACAAGTCTAAGTTAACACCACTTATTTCCAAACAGAGGTGAGCGCTTAACGTTAGATGGCACTCCAACAAGTTACTGAAAAGGGAGGGAAAAAGGTAGGAGTAATGCAAACATCAAAGTAAAACACTTTTCACATAGGGTTAGAAAGACAATCAATTGTGGGACAAGGAGAATTGGTTCGGGGCCCGCTTTAGGGGGAGCCAGGCGAAAATATGCCCAAGATCACACAATGTCACAAGTCTTTACAGGTGAGTAGAAAAGGTTTTTCTGAGATTAGAAAAGTTTAGTTAGGGTGTCCCAGGCTTACCCAGGTTCGAGAGCCGCAGGCTAAATCTACCCCGTACAATCGGTGGCAAGGGAAGCCGGGCGGAACACAGTACCTTTAAAAGTGGGAAGGATCCTCCAGCGGTGGTAGTTGTTCCTGGTAGTGGGTGCAAGTCGCGGCGTCGTCCAGGGGAAGAGGTGATCCCGACGTGGAGGAAAGCTGCAGATCGTTGCACTACCAGGGAAGAGACCAGCCGTGGAGTTTTCCGGTCACAAAGGATTTTACCCCTCTTTCGCGGTTGAGGTAAAAAGTGGTATCCCGGTTGCCGGGGTGCTTGGCACAGGCCAGGCGGCCACAAGATGCTTCGGGACGGCGAAAATAAGGCAGAAACTGGTTGTCCCCACCAGTCAAGGGAAGAAGACTCTCCGGCGGGAGATCTCCTCTGTCGTCGGGAAAAAAAAAAAGTGGTGAGACGGTTCTGCAGGGCTCCACCGGTGGTGTCGTCTTGGCAGGTCGGCTCGGCTTCTCCCTCTTCGGCTTCTTAGGTCCTGTGGCGACTTCTGAAGAACCAGTCCCAAAAACTCTGCTTTTATGCAGCAAACCCCCATTCATACAGCCTAGCTGTCACTCAAACATGCTAAGTGGTGAGCGGGGGGGCTCACCACTTGGGCCAATCACACCAGAGTGCGACTTGAGTTGGCAAGGCAACTCAGTCCAGGGTGCCTAAACCCCCTCCCACACCCCCTGTGGTACCCAGACAGAATGGCACCACTTTGGAGGGCTTCTGTGCAGAAGCCCGCCAAAAGTGGAACAAAGGCTCGACTCGGGTTCAGGGTTACTGAAGTGAACCTAGACGCCATTTTGGCGGCGAGTTCTGGCAAAAAATCCCAACCGGTGAATTTATATTAAATAAATAAACCGGCGGTATCTTTAACATTGCACCAAAAAGTGGTGCATTCAAAACAATGGGAAATCCCATTGGGAAATATTCCAGTGGAATATTTCCGTGGTATCCACTGCCACCAGCCAGAACTCGGCGAGGGGGGACGGGACAGTACCCCCTCGACAACAGACCTAGGGGCAATCTAATTGCCCCTACCAGTACTTCCACAGTAAGATGGTTTGTACTGGTTAAGTTCCTAAATTAAGACTAGTAAAGTCAATGGTGACTTTACAGACCCAGGGAGACAGTAGTCAGCCCCAGGGTGTGGAGTCTATGTTTGGGGGTCACTATGACACCCCTGTGTTACTGCACGGAGGGTGCTGTGTAACACACATTCAAAACCCAATGATAGCCTATGGGGAAAAAATACCCCATAGCCCATAAGCACGTAGCAAGTCACAGAAACACTCTCAAGTCATGTCCAAGAGTGAGGGTAAAAGAGTCTCACTCTTGGCAGGAGAAAAAAATAAACCCCAAAAATCCAGAAAAGCTGCTGGGGGACTCACTAGGTTAGGAAATTCAGCCTAAACAGAGAATTCTCCCTAACACTGCCAATTTAGGGTGGCCCTCAGCCACCCCTAAAAAGCAGCCTGTGATTTTGTATATTTTTTTTTGTTTACCCAACTTTGCTTGGTGCAGATGGGCCCATTAGTGTGGCTATCTGCCCCCAGGGTGCCCAAACCCTACTGCCCCATCTATTGGGGGTCCTGCCCCACCTTTTGGGGTGGCTCCCCCACCCCCAGTGGCTGGGGGACACACCTCATGCAGGCCTCCCTGGGCCTCCTCCAAACGGCTGCGTGAGGTACACCCCACCTCCATTTGGGGTGAGGGGGGAGAGGGCCACCCCAAAAGGTGGGGCAGGACCCCCAATAGATGGGGCAGTAGGGTTTCGGCACCCTGGGGGCAGATAGCCACACTAATGTGGCCATCTGCACCAAGCAAAGTAGCGTAAACAAAAAACAAAATGCAAATTCATAGGCTGCTTTTTAGGGGGGGCTGAGGGCCACCCTAAATTGGCAGCGAATGATGTACCGCAACGGGGGGTGGCCCTCAACCCCCCCCCACCCCAAATGGAGGGCCCCACCGCATGCAACCCACCCTGGGGGCAGATAGGGAGGGCCCCACCTCATGCATCCCTCCCTGGGGTCAGATGCCCCTTCCTAGGAGCAGATATCTGCCCCCAGGGAGGGTTGCATGAGGTGGGGCCCTCCATTTGGGGTGGGGGGGTTGAGGGCCACCCCCTGTTGCGGTACATCATTCTCTGCCAATTTAGGGTGGCCCTCAGCCCCCCTAAAAAGCAGCCTGTGATTTTGTATATTTTTTTTTGTTTACCCAACTTCGCTTGGTGCAGATGGGCCCATTAGTGTGGCTATCTGCCCCCAGGGTGCCCAAACCCTACTGCCCCTTCTATTGGGGGTCCTGCCCCACCTTTTGGGGTGCCCCCCCCACCCCCAATGGCTGGGGGACACACCTCATGCAGGCCTCCCTGGGCCTCCTCCAAACGGCTGCGTGAGGTACACCCCACCTCCATTTGGTGTGACGGGGAGAGGGCTACCCCAAAAGGTGGGGCAGGACCCCCAACCGATGGGGCAGTAGGGTTTGGGCACCCTGGGGGCAGATAGCCACACTAATGTGGCCATCTGCACCAAGCAAAGTAGGGTAAACAAAAAACAAAATGCAAATTCACAGGCTGCTTTTTAGGGGGGCTGAGGGCCACCCTAAATTGGCAGCAAATGATGTACCGCAACGGGGGGTGGCCCTCAACCCCCCCCCAATGGAGGGCCCCACCTCATGTAACCCACCCTGGGGGCAGATAGGGGGGGGCCCATCTCATGCATCCCTCCCTGGGGTCAGATGCCCCTTCCTAGGAGCAGATATCTGCCCCCAGGGAGGGTTACAAGGGGTGTCCCTTTCTACTTCGATTGGGGGGGGCATCCCTCCCCCCCCTTTCATTCAATAAAAAATCCATGGTGGCTAGTGGCCCCCCAACCCCACCCCTTCCCCCCACCCCCTTTCCACATACTTTCAATTTATTTTTTATTCATTCCCCTGGGGCAGATGGTCAGCCATCTGCCCCAGGGTTCTCATGCATGTGCCCCCATGCTTTGGGGGCGGGGAGGGGGGAGAGGGCTGCTTACTTGAGGCAGCCCCCTCCCCCCCTCACAAACGGATCCATGGTGGTCTAGTGGGTTGCTGGTCACGGATCGAGCGCTCTGCGCCGATCCGTGACCAGCAATGCCGCATATATGTGGTGTCCTTGGAAAGGGGGGAACCCCCCCTTTCCAAGGACACCATTTTTTACAAATTCCCTGGTGGTCTAGTGGGCCCCAGGGCCCCAAACCCCCTCACACCTCCCTCCATCCCTCGATTTTTTTTTAATTTTATTTCACCCCTGGGGGCAGTGATCATCTGCCCCCAGGGGTCTCTGCCGCTGTGGCCCCATGCCTTGGGGCCACGGGGGAGGAGAGGCGCTTACCTAGTAAGCAGCCCCCTCCTCCCCCTGCGTCACAAACGGATCTGTATTGATCCGGTGTCATTGCTGCCCACGGATCGCGCGCCCTGCGCCCGATTCGCGGGTAGCAATGCCACACAATGGGTATCGTTGGAAAGAGGAGAATCGCCCCTTTCCAACGATACCCGCCTCGATCTCTGGCTTGAAAGATCGGAGATCGAGGCGGACAAATAAGGTCTCTTACCTTCTCTCTTCCCCGCAGCAGCCGAAAATGGCTGCTGCGGGGAATTTACTTTCAGTTTCACGCCGACGTGCGTTACGCACGCGACATGAAACTGAAGGTAATCCAGCCCCCTGGCAGTGAAGGGGGACCTCCCCCTCACATAGCCCGGGGGTTGGATTACAGTTTTGAGCGATCCCTGCTTTCCAGGGATCGCTTAAAACAAGGTGCCGAAAAGGACGAGCTATCTCGTCCTTGGCACTGCGTGTGCACTGTCAAGGACGAGATACCTCGCCCTTGTCACTTAAAGGGTTAACCTCCAACCCCACATAAACGGCCCGACTCCCTATAGAGGACACACTCTTGATGCCATCTTTAGCTCCCACACCCGGATTCATTTAAACCCCCCACCGCCATCATCTAGTCCGATCACTTCATTGTTTCTTTCACCATTCACTCACCCGACTCCTTCCTGTACTCGAATCTGAACCTCCGAATCTACGCAAATGCTGGAAAAAACGAATAATCGTTCCGGACCTAGCCGACGCACTCCTCCAGTCTCCACCGCCTACCTGCCAACTCAATAAACAACTAACCCATGACGTCTTTGACTCATGGCTCAACGCCTCACTAATGCGGCTCACACCCTCTTGCAAACCATCAACCCGCAGTGGCCTATTCCCCAAATGGTTCACTCCTGAGTTGAAGACCACTAAACAGCTATATAAATGCCTACAACGCAAATGGCAGAAAGACAAAACCCAGCAGAGCAGGGCCACCTTGGCCCGACACCTTCATCAGTACAAGGCCGAAATCCGGAAAGCAAAAAAAGCCCACTACAACTCTCAAATCCTAAACTGCAAAAACCCCAGCAAAGAACTTCACAAAATCATCTCCGAATTCACCAAACCGGCATGCACCACGACCATCCCGACCCACTCTCAATCACTGTGCGACTCACTCTCTCTCCACTTTTACACCACGGCGCTCGAAAGAACAAATGCTCTAGCCACCAAACTGGCTCTCTTACATCCACCAGGCAATACTCCCCCCATACCGGCCAACCCACCGCCTGCGACCACTACGCAACCAACGTTTGAATCCTTTAGTCCAATATCACCAGACCAATTTCTCAAACTTCTAACTGCCCGCAAACCATCCGGCTCTCCGCTGGACTCTTGCCCAGCCACAACCCTCAAGGAAATTTTTGCTTCCACCTGCGCAGGAGAACACGCAAGATCCATCATAAATGACTCCCTTTCCTCTGGAATCTTTCCTGACGCATTCAAAACGGTTCATGTCAAACCTCTAATAAAAAAACCTTCCCTCGACCCTCTCGAGCCCAAAAACTACCGCCCCATCTCAAACACCAGGTTCCTTGCCAAACTCATTGACCGAACCGCCTACTCCCAACTAAATGCCTTTGTCGAAGCCAACAATCTCCTAGATCCCGCACAATCAGGTTTCAGAGCCCGTCACGGAACTGAAACCACCCTAACCTCAATCTGGGATGACCTTAAAATGACAGCAGACTCTGCAGGATGTGCCGCATTAATCCTTCTTGACCTATCCGCCGCTTTCGACACAATCAATCACTCAATCCTCCTGGACCACCTCCACTCCTTAGGAATTTGTGGAACCGCTCTTAAAAGGATAGCTTCATTCCTCAAAGATAGGTACCAAAAAATGATACTCCCCACATATTCCTCCCAAACCCGACCAGTCGACATGGGAGTCCCACAAGGAGCTTGCCTATCTGCCCTCCTGTTCAATCTCTACTTGATCACCCTCCCACCAATAATTTGTTCACACAACATCCTGTGTTACAACTACGCTGATGACACTCAACTAATTCTAAAACTCCTGAACTCTAAACCGAACTCCCGACCTGACCTGACCTGGACTCCTGCCTCCTTGACAGAGCTCTGGATGACCCAAAGCCACCTCTTGTTAAACCCCTCCAAAACGGAAATCATGGTATGTGGCAACTCCGAACTTCTTCCGCACCCACTACCCTGGCCATCCGCCATGGGCAACTCACTGACCCCCTCCAACTCAGTGAAAAATCTTGGATGTGCCCTTGACTCTGACCTAACACTCTCGTGCCAAGTCAACAACGTCTCAAAGTTCTGCCACTACCACCTTAAAACCCTTAAGTGCATCTTTCCATATCTCTCCTTACCCAACAGACTCTCCGGGGTCCTGTCAATCGTTATATCAAGACTGGACTACGCAAACCCCCTATACCTCGGAGTCCAAGCTTGCCAACTGAATAAACTACAAAGGGCACAAAATGCCGCAGTCAAACTGCTACTTGCGCTCGGCCCAAAAGTCCACATCTCCCCAGCCCTTAAGACGCTGCACTGGCTTACAGTGGCCCGAAGGGTGACTTTCAAAACCGTATGCATCTCCCATCAAGCATTGGATAAAACCGGACCCCAATATCTTCAAGACAAGCTAAAACCCTATCACCCTCCACACACCCTAAAATCAAGCTCAGCCGGCCTCCTAGTCATACCTAAGACAAGCTCAGTCAGGTTAGGCGGGTCATCATTCTCAGCCTTGGCCCCCATGTTGTGGAACTCACTCCCACCCCACATCCGACTAACTGAGGATTTACTGTCTTTCCGCGAACTACTGAAAACCTGGCTCTTCCCCTGAAACCAACCGGTATGTAAACTAACCCAAACAGACTAACAGCATCTCAACGATACCAATCCAACAATCTACCTGATGCGAGAAGCCGACAGCTAATAACCCCTAATATAAACTAAAAGGACAAACAGAATTAAACGAGTAAAGTAGATCAAAGCGGTGAAGTGGATAATAAGAATAAATCATACAGAACCAGTAAAAAGATTTAAACTAATGAAATGGATGCAATGCATGATGAATAAACGAAGTGAATGGCGTGGATGAAATAGTTAGAATGGACGAAGCGTGTGGAGCGGATGAATGCGCTCAGTGGAAGAATGCGTTGAACAGATGAGTATGTAGATCGGATGAGTGTGTAGATCTGATGAGTGTGTTGATCAGATGAGTGTATAGAATGGATGAATATGTTGAGCGGATGAGTATGCATAGCGTTTGTTTGTGTAGAGCGGACGAGCGTGTAGAGCGGATGAGTGCGTAAATACAGAGAAGGGAGTAGAACGCAGGAGTCCGTAGAACAGATGAACAGATGAGCATAAACCGGATGAGTGTGTAGAGCGGTTGAGTATGTAGAGCAGATGAGTGCGGATAGCGGATGAGTTTGGAAGTGCGGAGAGTGTGTAGATTGCTGGAACAGATGAATGTGCAGACCTGACGAATGTATAGAGCGGATGAGTGTATAGAGCGGATGACTGTTTAGAGCGGATTAGTGTTTAGTGCAGATGAGTGTATAGAGCGGATGAGGGTATGGAGCGGATGAGGGTATAGAACGGAGGAGTGTAGAAAGCGTGATGAGTATATAGGACGGATAACTGCGTATGGCCGAACGACTTTATAGGACTGATGAGTGCATATAGCAGTTGAATGCGTGGAAAGAACGAGTGCATAGTGCGGATGAGTGCGGGGAGCAGAGAAGTGCGGGGAGCTGATGAGTGTGGGGAGCGAATGAGTGCAGGGAGCAGAAGAGTGCAGGGAGTGGATGAGTGCGGGGAGCAGATGAGTGTGGGCAGCAGATGAGTGCAGAGAGTGGATGAGTGCGGGGAGCAGATGAGTGCAGGGAGCGGATGAGTGCAGGGAGCTGGTGAGTGCTGGGAGCAGGTGATTGCGTAGTAGGAGTGATGCGTAGAGCAGGTAAATGTATAGAGCATGCAAGGGCATAAAGCAGACAAATGCCTAGAGCAGATGAGCTACATAGAGCGGATGAGTGTATAGAGCGGATGAGGGTATGGAGCGGATGAGGGTATAGAACGGATGAGTGTAGAGAGCGTGATGAGTATATAGAACGGATAACTGCATATGAGAGAACAACTTTATAGGGCCGATGAGTGCATATAGCAGTTGAATGCGTGGAAAGAATGAGTGCACAGAGCGGATGAGTGCGGGGAGCGGAGAAGTGCGGGGAGCGGATGAATGTGGGGAGCAGATGAGTGCAGGGAGCGGATGAGTGCGGGGAGCGGATGAGTGCAGGGAGCGGATGAGGGTGGGGAATGGATGAGTGCAGGGTAGCGGATGAGTGTGGGGAGCGGATGAGCATGGGGGGAGGATGAGTGCGGGGAGTGGATGACTGCGGAGAGCGACTGCGGAAAGCGGATGAATGCGGAGAGTGGATGTGTATAGAGAGTGGATGAGTGTGGAGAGCGGAGGAGTGCGGGGAGCTGGTGAGTGCGGGGAGTGGGTGATTGTGTAGAGTGGGTGAATGCGTACAGCAGGTGATGGAACAGGTGTTATATATGGATAGAACGAGTGATATATGTGAATAGAATTTATCACATATATGGATGGAACGAGTGCCGTATGTGGATGGAACGGGTGTCGTATGTAGATGGATCCGGTGCTGTATGTGGATGGATCGGGTGATGTTTGTGGATGAAACGTGTGAAATTTGTCGACGGAAAGGATGAAGTATGAAGATGGTACGGGTGAAATATGTAGATGAAGTGCATAAAACTACTTAGAACACACAGAATGGTGCGGGTGAAATATGTGGATGGAGTGCACAAAACAACTTAGAATACAAGGAACAGATCGGAGTAAAGAGAGCGGATTTGAGTGCGTGGGGCGGACAGGAGTGCGTATCAAGTTCCCTTTTTTCAGACCCCACTTCTTGGTCACTCCAAACCCCTTCCTCCTCACTTGTGGGTTCTTGATCCAGGGTTCCGCCGAACCTCTTCTTCCACAGCTCCTCCTGCTTTTTTTTGGTAGGTAGGATCTGCGCCGAAAGGAAGCCACCCTGACCCTTAAGTGTGTGGTCCTGGGGGCCCCTCCTCCGGTTCAGACCAAATTGGGGAAAAAGCCGCTAGGCATAAAAAAAACCCTGTCTGGTGGTGTCTGGTGGTATTCCCTTAGCGAGGTGTTGATAGGTAGAACGGGTAAGGATGAGAGGCAGGCTTATTGGAATGGCCAGCAGCCTTAAGCAACAGCTTGTATCAGAAGAGAAAAAACAGGTAAGTTTCAAGTAAGAAGAGTCAGTAACAGGAGACAAGACAAGAGCAATAGGCTTTGGAGGAAACCCTGGTATGACACGATCTCCCGAAACCTATTAGGAGCAAGCAAGAGGACACAATCCAGCAAGGCAAACGTCGAGGAGGAAAGGAGCAAAGAGAAAAAGAAAGGGCCTGCAGAGAGCCGAGAGGAAAACTTACGAGCGCTTCAACCTGAAAGCCTGACACGAGTAGGTTGCAACGCGCAGGCTTCTGGGTTGGAGCGACAGAAAAAGGCCTCCCCCTGCGGCCGCCAGAAAGACTAGACCGCCGCGGGGCGTTGCGCAGAGGCGTGTCGGGGAGGGCTAATGGCCGCTCCAACGCCATCGGCTCCACACACGCTAGCCGTGGCGGCATGTGACAGTGCGTGGAGTGGACAGGAGTGCGTGGAGTGGACAGGAGTGCGTGGAGCAAGACAGGAGTGCGTGGGATGGACAGGAGTGCGTGGGGCAGACAGGAGTGCGTGGGGCAGACAGGAGTGCGTGGGGCAGACTGGAGTGCGTGCGTGGGACGGACTGGAGTGCGTGGGGCGTACTGAGTGCGTGGGGTAGACTGGAGTACATGGGGTGGCTGGGGAACGTGGGGCAGACTGGAGTGCGCAGGGTGGGCTGGAGTGCGTGGGATGGACTGGAGTGGGTGAGGGCATCTAGCGGATCGGACGGTGTCAAGCAGACTGGGGTGCATGAAGTGGACTGGAGTGCATGGAACGCACTGGAGCGCATAGAATTGCGTGACGTATATAGTATGGTTTGGAGTGCAGGGAACGTTTGAAAGTGCATATAACCCATCATATCACACCACCACACTTACTCTCCTCTTTACACCACCACTCAACTAGAACACAGAGATACTATGACACTATAACTGTTCTCATACCAACATCTGCTGCACACTCCCCATCATTCTAAGTAAACACTGCTGGTTACACACACCCCGGCCAGGCGTTCTCCTCAGGCCTAATGCAGCCACATTCGATCTGGATAAATCCTGCCAGAACGAACACATACTCCTGATCCCTCAACCACCACACCTAGCGCTAAGAAGCAGCTATCACATGAATACCGCACCAGCTGCACACATACCCGGTGCTCACACGCACCTTTGACTCTCTCTACTCTCTCTACTGATCTGAACTTCGGTTCCCAAGGGCGTTCAACCTACCAGCGCCTTCAGACCACACCAATGGTATATAAGGCGCTATATAAATATAAAATAACATAACATAACATAACATATGGGGAAAATTGTCACTGGCTAGATCTGAGAGGCCAGCCATACGGCCCAACAAGTGAGGACATTGAATTATCATACCAGGGTCCATTATAAGGGTTGCTCTACCCGATGAGAGCAGGAGATGTGTCAACCTCAATGTCAGGCTCATTACAGAGGGACCCCATTGGAGCCCAAGGCTTTCTTTTTCTTGCGGCCTCTTCACACCATGGACCAAGAACCCACCCTAGCACCAGGCCTCTCAGGCAGTTCAGTCCCCAGTTCTGTAGCTGCAGAAGATCCAACCAGGTACGGTGAAAGAAGTTGCTCAGGTTCCTTGATCGTGTTGATCGTCCAGGGACACTTAATGTAAGTGAAATGGAGAGCTGTGGGAAACCCCCACGTATAGCGAACATTCTTTTCTCTGAGCCAGTCCTTGGGAGGTCTGAGAGCCTTGCGTTTCATGAAGGTGATACTCGCCAGGTCCTGGTAGAGAGCAGAGCCACAGAAACAAATCTCCCTGAAATGTCTAGCACCAACCAGGATCTGTTATTTGACCTTGTAGAAATGGACTCCGGTGAGGACATCCGGGAATACGTTCTGGTGCAGCGGACTGTGAGAGAACGGATCTCAACGACCGGTGGGGGGTGTCTGTACTTCCGCTCCCTATATGGTGGAGGGGAGGCACAGGAGACCCCAGCCAAGATTCTCTATTCGGTAGCAATGGTCGAGCAATCAAGGCCTAGCTTCTCAGGAGGTGATGCAGGCTGGTTCTTAAGTACAGTGTATCCCCAAGCCCCCACAAAGGAATATCCACACTCTGTATTGGTTAGAACACAGTCTTTATATAATCAAAAGTTAAGGTTTGTACATTTATCATGATAACTCACTTTGTACTCTGGCAAAATCTACAATGACAAATATTACAATTCTAAAGTGGTACCACCCTAGATCTCATTGAAGTGCATGAACAATACTGTACAATATCACACAGACCAATAGAGTGAAACCAGCAATAGAGAGAGGAAAGAAAATAAGATGGTTGAGCAATAGGCAGAATACTGACCCCTACCACTAGGCACAGTTCTGTGTGGAGATCCCCCCACCTGGGCAACCTGTAAAGAAAGATATAGCACAAGCCCAGTCCATATATTGCTCTGCAAGTCTTATTTTCCCCTATAATGTTTTTACCCCCCCAATGTACCTGGTGGAGTCGAGTTCCTCGAAAAGGCGTCGACAAACGTCGAGGGACTCGCTGTTCGGCGACGGGGAATCGACGGCCCTTCTTGAATGCCTTCCCTTTCAAGCGGGAGGCACGGGGCATCGAACGTCCGTCGACAAACGAGGTAGAACGATGTCAAAGAGGCGGCAGCTTCGTCCGAGCGGTGCTCGTCGGCGTCGGGGCGTCGGCGTCCTGCAAGGCGGAGGTGTGCGGGGCACCTCGATGACAATAGTTCTGGACTGCAAAGATTGTAGAGACGGGAGCCCAGCAAGGGCGTCGAGTCGTCCGAGTCTTTGAGGTCGTCGGGTGGCGGGAAACCCACCGGCAGGTTTCTCCTCGGCGCGTTGGTCGTCCTCGACTTTCTCCGGCAGGATAAGAGGTCGACGAAGCGGTCGAGAGAGTCCTTCGATTGGATGTTCTTAGGCAAAGGAGCGGACGGCTCCGGTCGTCGGCGGCACGGCGTCAAGTGGTTCCCACGGCTGGGCAACACAACTTCGACGGGCCTCCAGCGGTTCCACAAACCTGCGAACCCTGGTCGACGGCAATGGACTTCGACGGCGTCGATGTCCGGGTGCTTCACTTCGATCTCCTCGGCGGTCCCGTCTCGGGTCGACAGCCTTTCGAGGATCTGTCTTCCAGGGCGCTTCGGCAAAGATGGAGCGGTGCTCGATGGTCCCTCGGAGCACGGGAAGAGGGCGCCTTACCAGGTCCTCTCTCGGGTCAGCCCTCGACGATCTCGTCAGCCTTCGGATCGGTCGAAGCAAATGCCACAGCAAGTCTTCTTCTTCCAGCTGGACGTCGAGGATCAGCAGTTCCAGTTACTCGTAGAGTGGAGACTCAGCTCCCTGGCTGCTTTAGGAGCACAATGGTCGCTTCTCAACCAAAGGTCCCTTCTGAACACTTTTCCAGTGGTGAGAGGTCCCCAGATATACTATTCTGCCTCTCATCCACACTGCTGGCACACACACAGCAGCCAATCACACTGCAGGGCATTCATGCAGTCAGTCAGCCAATCAGGCACACAGTGCATTCAGGCCACACTCCTCCCTTTCAGACACTCACAACAAGGAATGTGGATTGGGACAAGTACCCAGCCATTCAACACTACACACTGCATTCAGGCCAGTTTCGGGCAGGGCTGTCTCAGTCTTTGTCTCACATGCCAGAAACCAGACAACCACAACAAGGAGTGCATATTGGTCACCCACTCCATTCACCCAGGTCCCACCCACAGGAGGTACCCACAACATACAGTCAATGGGAAGGCTCCAGTCAGTCTAGCTGGGCCTTCACAACAACACCATATATGGAACTTCCACCCAACAGCCAGTCAGGGGGAAGGGACAGAGTCAGGGCTTCCCAGGACTTTGGGAAAAACAAGACAACAGGCAATAGAAAGCAAGAGGCCACAGGGGCCACCTTGTTTCTATCAGGAATCAACTGATCCCAATGGCAGGGCCTGGGTGTCCCAAAATGGAGGACACTCAGAGCACCTGGCAGATTCAGCATGGAGCTGCCACCAGCCCATACCCTGCTCTGTGGGCCACCCACAGGTGCCCAAAAACATACACTAGGGGCACAGGGTTGTACCCCTACCCATGGGTGCCATAAGGGTATCCCATGGGTCTGTTCACCAAACCAAAAGAGAGAGCTGCACTGCCAGGAGTCCCACATGGACTCCTGGGCAGAAAACATGACAGAACACACGGTAGAAACAGAAAAAGGACAAGGATTCAGAGGCCCTGTCCCTCAGATGCATTTCCAGCATCACAGTCCCCCCCCCAGACTGAGGTGGAGGGTGTCTAATCTCCCACGGGATAGACACCCTCATCCAGACGGTCAACATACCTTCTGGAAAGGCCATCTGCATTATCGTGACTCTTCCCTGGTCTGTGCTCTATGGTGAAGTCTAGCCCTTGCAGGCTAATGGACCACCTGAGCAATTTCCGGTTCTCACCCTTCATCTGCATAAGCCACTTCAGGGGCTTATGATCTGTTTGGACCTTGAAGGTAGACCCCGTAAGGTAGGGCCTAAAACGCCTAAGGCTCCAAACTATACTAAAACACTCCTTTTCAACAGTAGCCCACCTAAGTTCTCTACCCTTGAGTTGTCTACTGATGAATATGATAGGGTGTTCTCTCCCTTTGTCATCTAACTGGGACAAGACAGCTCCAATTCCGGTGTCGCAGGCATCCGTCTGGACGATAAAGGGTCGGCTGTAGTCAGGCGCACTCAACACAGGTGCCCTACACAGACTTTCTTTCAAGCCATCAAAGGCCCTCTGACAGTCTTCGGTCCAATTAACCTTCCTAGGCTGCTTGGGTGACGTTAGAGCGGTCAGAGGTGCAGCTATGGTTCCATAGTCTGCCATGAAATTGCGATAGTACCCAGTGAGGCCCAAAAAGGCTCTCACCTGGGTTTGAGTAGTGGGAGTCTCCCAGTTCTGTACATCCTGTACTTTACTGGCGAGAGGTTGGATTTGACCCCCTCCTACCTCATGACCAAGATAGGTAACTTTCCCCTGAGCTATCTGGCACTTGGTGGCCTTGATAGTGAGGTTAGCCCTTTTCAAGGCCTGCAACACCCTATCCAGATGTGTCAAATGCTCTTCCCAGGTGGAACTGTAGACGGCAATGTCGTCTAAGTAAGCCACACAAAAGGCTTCCAGCACACTGAGCGCATGATTGACCAATCTCTGGAAGGTGGCAGGGGCATTCTTCAACCCAAAAGGCATGACCCTAAACTGGTAGAGTCCCTCAGGTGTTGAGAAGGCCGTCTTTTCCTTGGCATGGTCCGTCAGAGCTATTTGCCAATAGCCTGAAGTGAGGTCAAAGGTGCTCACAAACTTGGCAGCACCGATGGTGTCCACGAGCTCATCAGCCCTGGGTAATGGGTGCGCGTCAGTTTTGGTGACGGCATTGACTCCTCGGTAGTCCACACAGAACCTCCAATCCTTGGGGCCCGCCTGGGAACTTGCCTTGGGGACAAGGACCACTGGACTGGACCAGGGACTGGTTGAGGGTTCAATAACACCCAGATCCAACATCTTGGCGACCTCAGCCTGGATGTGGTTCTTAACGGTATCTGACATACCGTAGCACCTGCTTTTGACAGGCACACTATCACCAGTGTCAATTTCGTGCTTACACCACGGTGTAAGGCCTGGCTTCAGTGAAAACAGAGAGGCGTACTGTTGGAGCAAAGCCCTACAGGCCCTCTGTTGCTCTGTTGTCAAATCTGGAGAGAGATGTACTCCCTCCACTGAGCCATCCTGAGGGTTGCTATGCAGCAAGTCAGGAAGGGGCTCACTCTCATCCTCTTCTTGCCCAGAAGCTAGCAAGAGACATGAGACTTCCGCTCGCCTGTGGAAAGGCTTGAGCCTGTTGACATGGAATAGCTGAGGGGCTACCCCAGGGGCTCCCATGTCAACCAGATCGTTGACTTCGCCCATCTTGGAGATGATCCTGAAGGGTCCAGTCCACTTGTCTGCCAAAGCCCTAGGCTTGGTAGGCTCCATCACAAGGATTTCCTGTCCCGGAGTCCAATCCACTTGCGAGGCTTTAAGGTCATGCCAGTACTTATTCAATTCCTGGCTGGCCTTGAGATTTGCTGTTGCCTGACCCATCATCTGTGTCATCCTCCGCCTGAGGCCTAACACGTAGTCCCCCACTTGCTTGGCGGGACCTGGAGGGGTGGCTTCCCAGCCTTCTCGGATCAAGGCGAGGGGCCCCCTCACGGGATGTCCAAAGAGTAACTCAAAGGGGCTGAAACCAACACCCTCTTGAGGTACCTCTCTGTAAGCAAACAGCAGGCATGGCAGGAGGAGATCCCATTTCCTCCTTAGGGGCTCTTCCAAAGCACCTAGCATGCCCTTGAGAGTTTTGTTAAATCTCTCAACCAGACCATTGGTCTGGGGGTGGTAAGAGGTGGAGAACTTGTAGGTTACCCCGCGCTCTTTCCACATGGTTTTCATGTAACTCGACATGAAGTTGGATCCTCTGTCAGAGACAACTTCCTTGGGGAATCCAACACGGGTGAAAATGCCCAGGAGAGCCCTGGCAACCACCTTGGCCGTAACCCTCCGAAGGGGTATCGCCTCAGGGTACCTGGTGGCATGATCTACCAAGACCAGGATGAACCGATGTCCACCTGAAGTGGGAGGGTCAAGGGGACCGACGATGTCGATGCCTACCCTCTCAAATGGGGTGCCAACCACTGGCAACGGCTGCAGTGGGGCAATGACACTGCCTCCAGTCTTGCCAGACAACTGACAAGTTGGGCAGGTCCTGCAGTGGGACTCCACTTCTACTCCCATCCGTGGCCAGTAGAAATGGGCAGAGAACCTCTGCTTAGTCTTCTTGGTCCCAAGATGACCAGCCAAGGGCACCTCATGCGCCAACTGCAGTAGGAAGGGCCTGTAAACCTGGGGTACCACCAACCTCTTGCGGGCACCAGGTTCAGGCTTAGTGGGCTCACTAACAAGGAGCTCACCCTCCCAATAAATCCGGAAATTCCTAGGCACCTCTCCTTGTGCCTGGGCCAGGGCCTGTTTCCTCAGTCCCTCGAGAGAGTGGCACTCTCTCTGCCCCTTACAGAAGTCCGCCCGGGAGGGTCCCCCTTCAGCTAACAAGCATTGAAGGTCGGGATGATCCTCCGGGTTAAGAACCTCTCCCACAGGAGAGTCTTCTGCCTCTTCTCCCAAAGGAATTGAGTTGGGGTTTTCCACTGGACCCAGCCCGTCCTGAGCATGGATCCCAATGGGTGCAGCAGGAAGAGAAGGTGCTCCCTCCACAGAGGTGGCCTTCTTGGTCTTCCGCCTTCTTGCCTTAGGCCTCGCCTTTGGCTCGGGTATCTGACCCACAGCCGGACCCGATGTCACCTGTGATCTAGTGACGGCAGCAGCAGTCATGGGAAGACCATCCGAGATCAACCCCAACTCTACTAGATCATTCCCTAACAAAATGTTAGCAGGGACATTGTCCTGAACCAGGACAGGAAGCTTCGCTGTCTTGTCGCCAATCATGAGTGTGACTAAGGCTACAGGGGATAATTTGGGAGGCCCACCAGCTAACCTGGTGGTTTGCAGAGGAGCACCTTCATAGTCCTCTGGCCTGAGCAGGGTCCTGTCCACCACTGTCATGCTTGCCCCAGTGTCTCTCAAACCAGTAGAAGGCTGGCCATTCAAGAGGACACTTCTCAAAAATCTACGGGTGTTCTGTGGGATAGTCGCCAGTACTTCTGCGTACTGGTCCCAGGCCCCAAGGGACACTAAGGAAATCTCCACCGGAGCACCAAATGTGATACCGGCAGAGGAGGGGAGGACAGTGGCCTCCACCTCAGACACGGGGTAAGGGTAGGTCAGGCTGACAGCCTGTACTCCAAGTGCCTTACCTTTACACTTGGGGTCACCCCTTTTGTGATCCAGAGCCCCACAGTCCCAACAAGCGCCAGGAGTGCGGGGTACGGTACTGGAACCACTGGGAGCCTGCTTTGCAGCAGGTGGACCACTACTCTTATTCCCACCCCCAGATGACTTATCCCCACTAGATTTTTGGGTCTTAGGAGAGGAAGGTTTTGGTTTACCCGACTGTGATTGCTTGGGGGACTCCTCAGCTTTCTGAGAGGCCCCCTTCTCTTTATCCTTGTCCTTCCCACTGGAGTCCTTAGGGGACACCCGGTGGGAGACCCACTTGTCAGCCAACCTAGCCAGCTTAAAGGGGTCCAAAATGTTCTGGTCAGCCACATACTGACGCAGCTCTGGTGAACAGGCTTCAGAGAAATGCTCAAAAAACAAGAGGTGGGACAATTCAACAAAAGTCTTAACCTTGTATCCATCGATCCACCCCATCACGTTCATGTGCGCAGCACTCACCCAGTCAACCCAAGACATATTCTCCTTTTTCTTAAAATCCCTGAACCTTCTAAGGTATTGGGTAGGTGTCTTGCCGAACTTGGCAATCAAAGCAGACTTCATACACTCGTACTGACCCCTTTCTTCCACACTCAGCTTCAGAATACAGTCATACCCGGTTTGAGGCACTCTGCTTAACAAACACTTCGCCCAATCTCTTTTATCCACATCATGAATCTCACAAGCCATTTCAAACGCTTCAATCCATTGGAGGATATCCGAACCCTCCACAAATACACCAACCAAATCTTTCATAAACTTGGTGGCTGGGGACCTGACACTCTCACTGGATCTAGCTGAAGTCTCCACTCTAGCTTTCTCTAGCTGGATCCTCTGACATTCAGTGTCCTGGCTCTTGAGTTCAAGGTCCTTATTTTTGAGTTCAAGATCCCTATTCTTGAGCTCCACTTGTTGAGCCAATTCCTCTTTCTTAAGCTCAGCATCTATTTCCAACTTGCGGTATTCAAAGGCCAATTTCATCCTTAATAACTCAAGTTCTAAGGAATTGCTGGAGTTTGGAACAGAGGCAGCAGGAATGGTGGCATTCCCAGAAACAGATTCAGCTGAAACCCCAGGGGCAGAGTCCTCATTGGTTGCATTCCCCCCCTCATCAAGAGTTTCACTATCAGTCTGGTAGTCCACCAGGGCAGCTATCAGCTCAGCCCTAGACTTATCCACAAAGTCTAACTCCCTAGCTTCACAAGCACTCTGGAGAGCCTCCAAGCTCATCCGAGTTAATTTGCCATTCGCAATAGACTCCATTGTTTGTAATGCAGTTACCTTGTACACAACTAAACCTTAATTCAATAAAGGGCAAATATCCTTTGTAAGTGGCACGGTTATACACTGATTCTTAAAATCATAAGCATCCCACCGCTTGCCACCAGTGTGAGAGAACGGATCTCAACGACCGGTGGGGGGTGTCTGTACTTCCGCTCCCTATATGGTGGAGGGGAGGCACAGGAGACCCCAGCCAAGATTCTCTATTCGGTAGCAATGGTCGAGCAATCAAGGCCTAGCTTCTCAGGAGGTGATGCAGGCTGGTTCTTAAGAACAGTGTATCCCCAAGCCCCCACAAAGGAATATCCACACTCTGTATTGGTTAGAACACAGTCTTTATATAATCAAAAGTTAAGGTTATGTACATTTATCATGATAACTCACTTTGTACTCTGGCAAAATCTACAATGACAAATATTACAATTCTAAAGTGGTACCACCCTAGATCTCATTGAAGTGCATGAACAATACTGTACAATATCACACAGACCAATAGAGTGAAACCAGCAATAGAGAGAGGAGAGAAAATAAGATGGTTGAGCAATAGGCAGAATACTGACCCCTACCACTAGGCACAGTTCTGTGTGGAGATCCCCCCACCTGGGCAACCTGTAAAGAAAGATATAGCACAAGCCCAGTCCATATATTGCTCTGCAAGTCTTATTTTCCCCTATAATGTTTTTACCCCCCCAATGTACCTGGTGGAGTCGAGTTCCTCGAAAAGGCGTCGACAAACGTCGAGGGACTCGCTGTTCGGCGACGGGGAATCGACGGCCCTTCTTGAATGCCTTCCCTTTCAAGCGGGAGGCACGGGGCGTCGAACATCCGTCGACAAACGAGGTAGAACGATGTCGAAGAGGCGGCAGCTTCGTCCGAGCGGTGCTCGTCGGCGTCGGGGCGTCGGCGTCCTGCAAGGCGGAGGTGTGCGGGGCACCTCGATGACAATAGTTCTGGACCGCAAAGATTGTAGAGACGGGAGCCCAGCAAGGGCGTCGAGTCGTCCGAGTCTTTGAGGTCGTCGGGTGGCGGGAAACCCACCGGCAGGTTTCTCCTCGGCGCGTTGGTCATCCTCGACTTTCTCCGGCAGGATAAGAGGTCGACGAAGCGGTCGAGAGAGTCCTTCGATTGGATGTTCTTAGGCAAAGGAGCGGACGGCTCCGGTCGTCGGCGGCATGGCGTCAAGTGGTTCCCACGGCTGGGCAACACAACTTCGACGGGCCTCCAGCGGTTCCACAAACCTGCGAACCCTGGTCGACGGCAATGGACTTCGACGGCGTCGATGTCCGGGTGCTTCACTTCGATCTCCTCGGCGGTCCCGTCTCGGGTCGACAGCCTTTCGAGGATCTGTCTTCCAGGGCGCTTCGGCGAAGATGGAGCGGTGCTCGATGGTCCCTCGGAGCACGGGAAGAGGGCGCCTTACCAGGTCCTCTCTCGGGTCAGCCCTCGACGATCTCGTCAGCCTTCGGATCGGTCGAAGCAAATGCCACAGCAAGTCTTCTTCTTCCAGCTGGACGTCGAGGATCAGCAGTTCCAGTTACTCGTAGAGTGGAGACTCAGCTCCCTGGCTGCTTTAGGAGCACAATGGTCGCTTCTCAACCAAAGGTCCCTTCTGAACACTTTTCCAGTGGTGAGAGGTCCCCAGATATACTATTCTGCCTCTCATCCACACTGCTGGCACACACACAGCAGCCAATCACACTGCAGGGCATTCATGCAGTCAGTCAGCCAATCAGGCACACAGTGCATTCAGGCCACACTCCTCCCTTTCAGACACTCACAACAAGGAATGTGGATTGGGACAAGTACCCAGCCATTCAACACTACACACTGCATTCAGGCCAGTTTCGGGCAGGGCTGTCTCAGTCTTTGTCTCACATGCCAGAAACCAGACAACCACAACAAGGAGTGCATATTGGTCACCCACTCCATTCACCCAGGTCCCACCCACAGGAGGTACCCACAACATACAGTCAATGGGAAGGTTCCAGTCAGTCTAGCTGGGCCTTCACAACAACACCATATATGGAACTTCCACCCAACAGCCAGTCAGGGGGAAGGGACAGAGTCAGGGCTTCCCAGGACTTCGGGAAAAACAAGACAACAGGCAATAGAAAGCAAGAGGCCACAGAGGCCATCTTGTTTCTATCAGGAATCAACTGATCCCAATGGCAGGGCCTGGGTGTCCCAAAATGGAGGACACTCAGAGCACCTGGCAGATTCAGCATGGAGCTGCCACCAGCCCATACCCTGCTCTGTGGGCCACCCACAGGTGCCCAAAAACATACACTAGGGGCACAGGGTTGTACCCCTACCCATGGGTGCCATAAGGGTATCCCATGGGTCTGTTCACCAAACCAAAAGAGAGAGCTGCACTGCCAGGAGTCCCACATGGACTCCTGGGCAGAAAACATGACAGAACACACGGTAGAAACAGAAAAAGGACAAGGATTCAGAGGCCCTGTCCCTCAGATGCATTTCCAGCATCACACGGACCAAATGGACAGACCCAGTGTGTCCTGTCGAGCTCAATCGCCTCCTACAGTGCGGCTTCCGGAATCTGGCGGAAGAGGCCAGTAATATAGTCCTCTAAATCCCCATCTAGGACCACAGCCTGCACACCTCTGATGCGAATATTGTTATGGTGGGAACGGTTCACAAAGTCCTTATGCTTAGTGCCAAGGTAGATCACCTTCTCTTCCAAGGCCTCAATACATTGGGCCCATTCACTGACCTCATACGCTTGCTCGCACAGAGTGGTTTCTACATCCCCTACCCGGCACTCAGCTTTGTCAAGGTGTACTGGAGGACCCGAATTAAAGATATATTGAATCAACAGCTACATGAAGTGGAGGGCACCCCCCCACTTAGACCCCCCACTTAAACCTAAGCAGAGAAATTCGTATGGACTAATGTGGTGTTGTAATTATGTGAAAATGGTATTCATAATGTTAGTATATACAAGTAGTCAAAAGCATCATGGCTATAATGTCGGAAATTTCATTATCATGATGTAGTAAGGTGGCAAGGCACAGATATTTTCTGTACACAGACAGAAAATAATGCTGCCAAATACCTTTAATGAAAATGCATGTAATCGAAAATGTGGCTAAAATGAGCAGAGAGTGTAGGATGAGGTAATTTTAAAGTTGAAACATTCAAAGGGTAGCATGCAGTCAGAAACTTGATGAATGGGCAGAACCTAGACTCTTAATTAAGCCCTGTCTGGAACTTTATCTGAAGAATCCAGCTGCACCAATTATAATTGAGCAGAGCACCGAAGAAGAGTCAGGAATGCATGCTAGAGCGTATTTCATTTTGAAGATTTAGCTCGATTAAAAATGAATTGCCCAGTGAGCTAATGCTAACGATGAAGTTGCTTAAGACTGTGCAGGAACGGTGGGGGTGGATTGCTCCCTCACATTTGGCTATAAAAATGAGCTCTGTGTGATGCTGGGGTGGTGGTTAAGGCTGGGAGCTCGACCACGGCACCAAGGCTGCTCTGTTGCAGCAGTGGCATGAAATAAACCTCTATGAACTTAACAGTCCCTTTGCCAAATCCTTGAGTTGTCCTTATTGAATTGTGTTGGAGTATGTGAATCCTGCACCCTAACCTCTTCAAGGTGCAGCTATCTTGTCTTAAGGTATTCGAGGGCGAGCTCTGATTCTATGGGCCCGTCAGAGGTCACTCGGTCCTCGTTTATATTTGGTAGCGAGGAGGATGGTTTTTGACCATCAACTATTGATTAAAATAAGACACCTAATGGCCGTTGACACAAAGTAACTCTAGGTCTTCGGCAAAATCACGAGTCCTTCACCATTTCGGGCTGAGTAGACTGTGAAGCTCCCCTTAGACAATGGTAGTGTAATTGAGACTGCAGTCAGGACCTGAAGGGGCTTGTGCTTATAAAGTTCTCCATTCCCATTCCTACAGGCAGCTGACCAGATGAAAACCTGAAGAAGGCAGTGATTGCGAGGGTCAGGAGAACAAAAAGGTGAGTGAAAACTGCCCTAGCCGATAGAGACTGGGACATGGGGAAAATGAATAATGGTAGTCAAGATTTGGGAACAAACCAAAACCGTAACAGCATTTAAAAATCAATAACAAGAGTAAAATATTAATGAGAGGCAGACATGTATGCAGGCGGCCAGAGTTGTGTTTGACTTTGTTACATGTCACAGTATGTATATGTCTAATTTAGCATGTTATGGCATAAATGTCTGTGTGCACTGCGAAAACATTGGAACTAGTATAAAAAATGATATTTTAAGCTAAATTAAAAAATTGGCGTCAAGCCAAGGTTTTGAAATTGCGAAAAAATTGCATTAAAATAGGTGATCAGATATTATGGTTTAAGGCCCACAAATTTGTGGTGATTTCACCCCAAAAAGAGTTAAACAGCCTGTGGAAAGTGCAAAAAGCTGGTGCACTTTAAGCAAACACATTTGTTTCAAGCCATCAGCTATGGAGTTAAATTTGTGATGTCCTCGTAGCAGGCAAGATAACTGATAAATCATGCTAGGAACGATGGATTTTCACATAAAAATGGCAAAGTTATATTGGTTTATAGAAGTACTGTTCTCGTGCATTAAGCGCGCTCTGAGAAGAAAGGAATGCGCCATGTGGTAATGGTTTAACTTTGAAGTATAGGGGAGGTCCGGTTAGAACAAGGAACTGTGAGCCTGCGAAGTGTGTCTTAAAGTAGACTGTCTGTATGAGGTTACAAGTAGTGATCAAAGGTAGTATTTTTTTATTTTTTTATGGTTTAACATTAGAGCAACTGGCTGAAAAAACACACAGTCGAAAGCTAACGTGTCAGAGGATCATGAGAGAAATGAATCATGCGAAAGGAATGTGCAAATAGCAGCCCTTGAGATAGCACTGCGAACGCTCTAAGCGCGCCTTGCAAGATTGTCTAAATCACACAGAGTATTATAAAAAGACAGGCTGTAGTTCACGTGGAAACAAGGTATGAAATGTAGATCGCAGAATGCAAAGAAACATTCCGAGCATTGTTGCAAATTATGGAATAAAAGGCCCACATTTAAAGATAGGAGAAATGCACAAATACAGTTACGGCTTACCCATGTACTAACCAAGCGGTAAGGGGATATTTATTAATGAAAACAGCAGCTAAATATTTCCGTGGAATGGCTGGTAAACGCAGGGCTCAGATCTGGCTGGGTCACCACATTTTTTCATTTTGACTCATGGTGGACACGCTAGCAGCTGTTGTAATTGTGAGGTTATTTCAGTAATCTGGAGAATGCTTGAGTGAATGTGTCTTACACATTGCATTTATTTTTGAAAATAGAGTGCATTACTTGCAGAATGAATGTGTCTCACGGCAGAACAGCCCCAGGAATTGTAGGAAAGGGGCTTGATTGCATATTAATGCGTCTGGCCTGTTGTGGAAAGCACTGCAAGATTTTTTCATTTTAGCACTGGTGTGCGGACATTCCAGCTTTTAGGAGCCGGATGACTAAAGCTAGGCCCCATTTGTGGAGTTTCAAGAATAGGTGCATATTATTGGGGTGAACTGGAGGGTCTAGAGGACTAACAAGATTGATTCATTCCGATAAGGATTAATGAGCGCGGACGAAAAGACATCTTTTGTGTGCTGCCAATGAGGTTAACAAGAAATGCATTATTTTACTGATAACCTGTGCGCTTCTCTCATGTCTTATGAGAGGCATCTGTATGGGAATATTCAGTATTGCCTAGAGGCCTTACTCTCTGTGAGACATACTCATGCTGCTGTGCAGCATTCAAGATAAGTATGTTTACCCTCTTTTCAGTCCCCTACCCTCTCCAGTCCTGTGCTATTCAGAATGAGAAACAAGTAGCATTTGAAGGCCAACATTAGCAAGCTACGAAGAAGTTACTTCTCTTCTAGTATAGAAACAAGATACCTTTTAGCATCCGGGAAAGTATGCAGCCTGCAGCATTAATGTAGGTCTGTATGTGAAAAGATACATGCAGTCAGGAATAGGCAGATTAGAAGCTGCCAGGAAGGTGTCTTTATCCAGGCAGACTGAGAGTAGGAGTGGGACATGGTTTTTTCGAATTGCGTTGCCATTAGAGATCGAGGGGACAAGTGCCTGTAGTATGCAATATGTCAATGCTCACTATCATAATGGAAACAACCCCATAGCCAGTGAAACTATGAGTGGTGCCTCGATGAAAAACATACCCTGAGAAAGAAATCACCCTGAAGGGCTGACGATTTGATTTTGAAAGGTTTAGAGACTGGCAATTAAGAAATGTTAGGCAATAAAAGATTAAATGAGATGCCCAGGATCACACAGTGTTTAAGGGGTGAAGCTGGGAGTTGTGCCAATATTGCAATTCCTGCAGTTGAGCGCTTTCTCTTCCATCTCTTAACATGAACTAAAACAATCTAATGTTATAAAATGACTTGCAAAAGTACGCAACCCGCATTTCCAAACCTGACCATTTTTAAAACCAAAATATTACAGAAGGGGGTTACACAATGTGGGAATGATGTTAGCATCAGTTTCTCCATTATCAAGGGGAGTTGCAGCATGCAAGTAGGTAAAACCTCACAGAAGACAGCACAGTAATGCAAGGGATCCTGTATGATCTCACCAGGATCAATGTGCCGTCTGCTGGCATAGCCAGGACACAAGCATGAACACTTTGGCTGCACAGTCTCGAATTTGCATGCTTGTTTGCCGCTTGGATAGATATTCTATGCACATCTTTTAAGGGATTGCTTAGGTTTTAAGAATGCCCAGCTGAGCAAACTAATTTCAACCCCTATCTGGTGCAGGAACAGTGCTGTTAATCGCGCCGCTTGTGCTGCAAACCCGAGTAAATGTGCAGGTATGTTTGTGAACTTCAAATTTAAAGACGGTTCAGCCAGTCTTACTGGGATGTGCCCTTCTGATCGTTCACATGAACATATATCCCTGCAATAAGTGCTTAACACGCTGAGACAACTTCTGAACCTCCGTGGATGAATATGGATTTCAACTTTGGCTGTTGCACACGATCAGCAACATTCCCACAGAGGGGAAGTAACGCTACAAAGGTCGTGTTACCCAAACTATGTATTCCACAATGAAAACAAAAAGCATTGCATGGTTTAATTGATCAAGGCAGAATGTACTTGTCAAAACTGACAGGCAATGGGTTTGGAGCCTCAGCAGCATGCAATCAAATTTTCCTGGCATGTGCTTCTTAAGCCTGATGTAAACTGGAATCTTACTTCAGACCAGGTAGCATTGCGGGGGGCCCTGGGCAGCCACCCCATGTGCCCTCCAATAGAAACGTCTTTGGGGTCTACTGTCATCTGGCAAGGAATGAGCGATTCCTAGTAGCATGGAGCACACAGAAGCCCGTAGGCATTGTGGTGCTATTACAAGAAAGGGGCTTGCAGATTACAATAAAAAGGCATACACCAGGGGCTGCATGACGAAGCATCGCCTGTAGTTATAAAACAAATAGATATATATTGTAATTACTATGAATGAACTGCATGTTAAGCTCACACTGAATAGAGTATATTAAGTAAAACACAGCATAGTGGTTAATTTAGCAAAAGGGGGATGAGTGCAGACACCGCTGGGGGAACTGATAGAGGTAGGTAACCAAAGTAGGGTTGAGAGTTTTGCGGGAAATGAGAAGGGATGGCTCCGCTCTAAGTTCACTAGAGAAAGCATTCCAGGGTTCGGGGACAAGACGGGGGAGCTTAGCCCTGTGGCATTAGCTCCTTTGGTTAATGGGACAGCAACTGGTGACAAGGAGTCCATGAGCATGAGCACTGGGGGGTAGCTCAAGATTTAAGAAGTGCTTGCCTCTCGTATTGCATGCCGAAAAAGCTTCTCATCTAGGTAGGCACTGCATCGACGAGTGTGTATGTGTTTATATATATTGTTAAGTGCTGTATGGAAACAGAATGCTAGCAGTAGTGGTGAATTTTAACACTGAGTTTGCACAGTGAGCGCGCATAATTGACTTGCTAAATTGGGATTGTATTCCTTGCATGGGGAGCGGGAATTCAAGGCTGTGTATGACCATCCTGCGCACCCAATAGGGGAACCAGTGATGACAATGAAACAGGTCTTAGCTCCATTTCTATTTCTTTATATTGTGGGGTGGCAAGCAGCCTGGTGCAGGTAGGCAACCTGACTCTGGCTGAGCATCACAGAATATATTGGCTGGGTCAGTGCGCCAGCAGTCCCAGTGACGCATACATGCAGGACTACCAGCAACTTAGGCAAATGGAATATGGCAGTCAGTGTATGAATGCTGCTCCCTATAGCATGTGTGGCTCTGAATGAGCTATATAATGGGGGTTAGAGTCCCATCTAGCTGCCTCCTCGCTCTCAACCCCTTTCTGGGCTGGCAGAAATCCTTCAAAGGGTAGAATCTGTGTCTGTGCATAGCTGTGAATGCCACCAGTCTCATAAATGTCACTCAATGGTGTGCTGATCGGACACTTGGCTTTCATACCTTTTGTTTGCAGACACCTTGGCACAGATATTGCGTTGTATTTCTGATATGTGGACCTTTAGTTAAGTCTATTGTGTATGTGTGTTGTATGGCAGAGGCACAGTGTTCCCATTTTTGTGAACTGCCTTTGATGGTGTTGATAGGTGCTTCATTTTAGAAAAATGTATATGTATGCATTATTTGTTAATGCCTTCACATTAGTCCAGTCCAGATGTCCTTGAGCTGGAAAAAACCATTGCCAACATTTCAGTGGATTCCAGGCTGTTTCCGACTCATAATTAGGCCAGGATTTGTGGAGTCATATTTCTGTGAGCTTGGACAGTAAATTGCACATCTTGGAAGCCATTTTTTCCAAAATGCCTTGCAGAGGGAGAAGCCACTGGCACACTGGTTGGTGTGAGGTGGCCTAGCTCGCTCCCAAATTCCCGCCAAGATATGTACGCCCCACCAACTTCCAAAGTCACCAGCTGTCACTGGGCTGAACTGACCCTAGTAGCAGCATCAGTTAAATATACTAGCGCAGTGTAAGACTTACATTTGTGATTTAAAAAAAATGAGCCTTTCCTCCATGGGTAGCCAGTGCGCAGCTCGTCTGACGCAAAATCATGTGTATTCTTTCAATGAATACTGAGAGTTGCGTACAGCAGCACTCCGCACTTCTAGAGCTTGTGAAGATTTTGTAAGATGCCTGAAAGAATGGCAGTGTAGTCATACAATTTAACACTGATATTGACACGAGAAATTAATAAGCAGGTGTTGTAAGTATGGCGGGGAAAGGAAAGGGCCAGAGGCATTAGCATATGTGGTAGTGAAAAGGAAGTAATGACACAGGGACGTTATTCCACCAAAATGATAGAGGTAGCGGAAGTGACATCTCATGACCCTTGACCTCTGATGATATCACTGTAGGAAAAGTTTTAAACATTTTTTATTTTAGGGTAGCAAAGGAGACCACGGGGCAACAAGGGATACCTCAGGGATTGCAGCCACGACCCCTGGTGACCCCAAATGATGTCCCTGAAATGGCTCTCAAAGGATAAGTGCAACAATGCAGAGTGTGGTATGTAACCTGGCATGACATGAGCAAAGGTTAATTTACAGCTACAGAAGTAGTGTTAGAATTAAAAGAGGTAGTGATAAACTTCATGAGATGAGAAGCAAGCGATTTTACATGGGGTTTTAAATCAACGTGCGGGCAGGAGCAGGCACTGCCCTGTAGCTGAATGGTCCACTGCCTTTCATGTGTTCTATCATTTTTGACTTAGAATGCCCCCTGAAACTGAAGGAGGTTACTCGGTCATCTGCGACCGGCTTTTGGGGAATTTTGGGGATAGCACACATGTAGTGAAGGGGGTTTTTGGGGTGCTCCTAAAGGCTTTTTCTAGGAGCTCCACCGTGAGGGGTAGGACAGTTTGCATGGAGTCATACCAGGGGTGGTATTTTATAATTTCAGGCCTCAACGGCCAGAGTGGAGAACATTTTTATTAAATAGGGAAAACGCTTTTGTGATTTGAGACAAGCAGTTGTGATTCAGGTATTATAGGATTTAGATGAATGAAGAAAGGTTTGAATGACAATATGTGAAAGCATGATCATAGCGTTTAGAGTGCCAAGGAAAGCATTTTTGATGTATAACATGCCCCATTTCGGGATAAGCACGATTTTGAGGCATGAAAGCGGCAGAAGGTCAATGAGAATGTTTGGGTGAAAACTAAAATATTTCATTATCATGGCAGAATGGTAAAGAACAGCTAGCTGTATGACCTGGTGAAGAAATAACGAAAAAGGAGCAGAAGGATTATAGAAATTCAGGCACAGGCCGCAAATTATGAACGTTTGCAGACACGAGGTAGAAACAGATGACCTCCAGGAAAATAAAGGCAGCCATAAAATAGGGAAATATGGCAAATAAATAAAGAGCACGCAGCATGAAAAAAAAGAATCATGAAGGACAGTAGTGGTTCAAGTAAAGTTTCCGGGGGGGCACACAAGATAAAAACATAAGGTTTCCGGGGGGCACCCGAGAGAAAAGGGTAAGGTTTCCAGGGGGGCACCCGAGAGAAAAATGTAAGGTTTCCGGGGTGGCACCCAAGAGAAAAACGTAAGGTTTCCGGGGGGTGTGGGGGCACCTGAGAGAAAAACGTAAGGTTACCAGGGGGGCACCCAAGAGAAAAACGTAAGAGGGTTCGGCTTGTTCCTGTGCTTTAATACAGCGGTAAGAAGAAACGTGAACCCAGAGCCCACATAATAGGGGAAGATAGGCTACAGTGACGATTAAAGACGGCATCAAAGGGGTTCGTTTACACCCCATGTCGGGGTATTGATTGGAAGGCAGGTAAATGTGTGTCCAGCTGGTGTTTGTCTAGTCTATCAAGTGTCTGTTATACATGCCCTGTTGTATGTCACATGTAAGGAATTTTGTCTCCTTGTTGGTTGAAATCAAGTAAGGGTTTTATGCGATTCTATAGTTGAGAGGGAATCGCACACAGATTGATGTTCTTTGAGTAAACTGGCGGTATAAATAATTTGGCGGGAAGAGACTGGATTGGAGCTTGCAGTATTTGGTGCTCGCTCGTAGTAATGGGAGTGTTGGACTCACATAAGGATATCGTTGGAAACAGAGTTAAGCCCGGAAAACATTACTCCAATTGGAGGAGTGGGTTAAAGGTAACACCCACAGGATGTTTATGCCACGGCCACAAAGTGAGTCCCCATCTAAAGCCATCGTACAACGCATGGCAACTTACTTACATGTCGCGTATTCAAGCAAAAAGTCAGAAAACGCTATGCTGTTCTCCAAGTGTGAAAAATATAAGAACAAGGACAGAAGGAAGAGCCTCCAGCAGCTTGGATGCTAAAATTATGCACTGAGGGGGGTGAGACACCTGCAGCAACGCCTGCCCCGCCTGAAACAGGAACCAAGGGAAGTAAGCCTGAGGGACTCTACCAATTACAGAGAGCTAAAAGCAGCCACAGGGTATAGCAACCCTGCTTATGAGTCACCTACATACAGTAGCGTGACAAAAATCAAGGGAAGGATAAGGACAAGAATCTCACATCCCTAGCCCCAAGGGAGAAGGGGAGATGCGATGAAGCGTTAATAAAGGAGGGGATCAGGCACAGACAAGTGCATCTCTCGATAAGGGGAGGGGGGAAAGAAGAGGAAAGGAAGCGAAGACAGAATTGATGAGATAGCATTTACAAGGGACGAATGGATGGGAGGACAAATCTCATTGAAACTCGATGGGAAAGAAAGTGATGATGGGAGACCTAAAAAGAAGTTAGATGAGGCACAGAGGAAAGAAGAAAGAGAAGGAGTTAAGGGACGGAAGGATAAGAAGGAAAGTCAGGCTAAGGCGGAAACAGCTATATCACGAAGAGCAAGAAAAGCAGCCAGATCGCAAACCAGAGAGTAGCCTATGAATGAGACAGACAGAAACAGTAGAGGTTAGAAGAAAAGCAAAAGGTACGTGAAAGAAGGGGTGAGGAAGTTCAAAGGAAAGATGAACGTAGAAATAAAGGGAAAATGAAGAAGGTAGGGTCAGAGAAGAGGCAAGGAAGCGCAAAAGGATTGGTCACAGGAATAAATAAATAACTAAATAAATAAATCAGGAAATACTGAAAATGAGTGGTTATCTTGAATAAAAATGAATAAAGGGAAAATTGAGAAATAGGAACAATTGGGCAAATGAATAAAATGATAAGGGATACACTCAAAAGCATAAAGCGGGAAAAAAAAGCAAAAAGTGGAAAACAAACAGCACTTATGAAGTTTCCTGGCCAACAGAAAAAAGGAGCGTTGGGCAATAAAAGACATCAAGAGACCATGAAGACCAAGAAAAGGAGTATGGCTGATAAACTTGGGTCAATTAAACAAAGGAAACTCGCACAAGCCATTTTAAGTAAATATGGTGAAGTAAGCAAAACAACTTGTAAATGCCTCTAACAATTTTGATTTATTTTACAGACAAGCTATGGACCTCTTGCATGGCCTTAAATTAGGGAGAAAGAGAAAAGGTAAGTACTAGTTCACGCCAAAAGGGGGTGAACACACAATCGATCAACACTAAAAGTAAGAGGATCCAGGTGAGTAACAGGAAAAAGGTAGTAAGAGACACAATGGGCCTCATTACACGGTACGTGGTAAGGGATTACCGGCACCGGTAAGGGCACCGGTGCCGGTAATCCCTTACCGCCCTTCTACAAGGTCCCTTAGCGGGTCCCGTCCCCAACGACTGGTTTACCAGGCGTTATGGAAGGGACCCGTTGAGGGACTTCAGAGCTAATAACGTTACCGCAAATTGCGGTACCGTTATTAGCTCCATCCCCATTCCCACTGAGCCCTATGGCGGCTCGAATAGGAATGGGGAATGGTTCCCGGAATGGGGACTTACCCGGTCTTCCAAGGTCGGAATGACCTGGTAAGTCCTTATTCCGGGAACACGGACCCGGAATGCAGCAAGGGGGTAGCCATGGCGCTAATAGCGCCATGGCTACCGCCTACCGTGTAATGAGGCCCTATGTCTTCAAAAGTTAGCTGTTTTTCCCAAGACAGGTACAACAGGTGTGGAAAGAGTCGAAAATAGATAACAACATGGCCATTTCAGACAACCACAGAAAACAGAAGTAAAATTGAAGGTAAGTAATCATTTTCATGTTCATAATGTCAAAAGGATTGTTATGCTAGAGGTATGCAGCATTAGAAAAGGCAAACATTAATGGGAACAATAAAGGTGGAGGGACGTAGTAAGAATTGGTGCCATAGTCTTAGAAGTCAGGGGTAGGCTAGATCAAGTTAGACCGGGACGGTGTGCAGCGAAACACCTCTGTTTTATCTCCCTAGGATGAACACAAAACACAAGCATAGACCATGGTCCAACTAACGAAAAAAAAAGAATAGGAAGAATGGCTGCTAAACTGAAGAAGTATGTGCAGCTAACCAGCAAGAATTTACTGCTAAATTGATGAAGTATGTGCAGCTAATCAGCAAGTATTTACTGCTAACCTGGAAGAATGCAGCTAAACAGACCAAAGAACCAAGCCGAAACTAAGTATCCTTGCGGGGTGGTTGGAAAATTGTTGTTTATGTGCACCAACAAATAGGGGGGAATGACCCAGAGAGTATTTTTTTATAGCAGAAAAGGAGGAAGGGGGTTAAAGTCAGAAAGAAAGCCTGACCCCTTGCCAATGCCCAAATGACTTTTGTCTTTACTCTTGACTTTCTACAGACAACGGGGATCCCCAAGGATGTTTCTGTCATCTACTACGGACGTGCCTAGTAGACCAGGAAAGAAAAAGACATCTTTCTTTAATTGATTTGTCTCCTTAGGGTTGCATCTGGCACCCGGAAGGGGAAAATGTGTCCTATGAAGGACGAGATGCATTTTGTGTTATTGAAAACAAAAATCATTTTCTATGCCAGCTGACACAGAGCTAGGAATGGGGGGTATTTTAGTTATGGTGTGAAAATGACCCACAAAAGGGAAATGTTTAAAAGAAAATGTTTTGTAGCTTGTCTAGGAGGCAGGGGTGTCAAATAAGAGGGAAGGTCTTGCAATTTCTGGGGATTAAGGTATAAGAGCCAATGCGAAAAGAGGTTTTAAGGAAATGGGTTGGTAGGAAATATGTTAAATAGTAGAGACCTGTTTATTTTACAAAAAAAACTCATTCCGTTTTATATTACAGGTATACGTCGAGGGACCTGTATGCCTTTGGAAATTAACGTTGAACCGCGTGAGGAAAGAGGGAGGATGTAGAGAAACCCAGTGAAAGCCTGCAAAAGACTCCATGCTGAACCGTCCCCTCTTGTGGACTCATTGAACAATGAACCCTTTTGAAAGAGGGACACTCTGGGAAAAAAACTGAACTTCTTGTGAAAAGGAAAAGACAATGGACTTCTGGTCTAAGCATAAAAAGAACCTGGAAGACCGACTGTGAAAACAGCACAATGTAAAGGAAAAGGCGACAGGATGCAGACGGTCCACTAACGCCAAACTCATGACAACTAAAACGGAAGATACAGAAAAGGAAAGAGTGTGGAAAAGAGTTAAGGACAAAGTGAAAATGATATGCATGGGCAGGAAAAGATAATCAAGGAGAGACTGTACTTTGTTGGGGTAGGAGTTGCATACAAGGTGCAACATACGAAGAGACAATGGGCTAATGGGTTACCTCAAAGCTTGACCAAACCTCTAGAGTCTCACAATGGCTGTGAATCGTCCAAGGCATACAGTTAGATTAAAAGCACACAATTACAGGAAGTAGGGCTTACATGGAAGGAGATGACACACATGATTGTTTTAAATAACAATACGTTGGTATGTGCCAAATTATAAGATTGTGTTAAGATGTTTTGGATAAATATTAAGGAGAATAGACATTGGATACAGTTCAAAGTGTTGTTTTACAAACAAAAAACTTTCAAGACGCGGGAGTGTACTGGAGGACCCGAATTAAAGATATATTGAATCAACAGCTGAATGAAGTGGAGGGCACCCCCCCCCACTTAAACCTAAGCAGAGAAATTCGTATGGACTAATGTGGTGTTGTAATCATGTGAAAATGGCATTCATAATGTTAGTATGTATAAGTAGTCAAAAGCATCATGGTTATAATGTTGAAAATGTCATTATCTTGATGTAGTAAGGTGGCAAGGCACAGAATGGACAATAAGATTATCTGTACACAGACAGAAAATAATGCGGCCAAATACCTTTAATGAAAATGCATGTAGTCGAAAATGTGGCTAAAATGAGCAGAGAGTGTAGGATGAGGTAATTTTAAAGTTGAAACATTCAAGGGTAGCATGCAGTCAGAAAGTTGACGAATGGGCAGAACGTAGACTCTTAATTGGGCCCTGTCTGGAACCTTATCTGAAGAATCCAGCTGCACCAATTATAATTGAGCAGAGCACCAAAGAAGAGTCAGGAATGCATGCTAGAGCGTATTTCATTTTGAAGGTTTAGCTTGATTAAAAATGAATTGCCCAGTGAGCTAATGCTAATGATGAAGTTGCTTAAGACTGTGCAGGAATGGTGGGGGCGGATTGCTCCCTCACATTTGGCTATAAAAATGAGCTCTGTGTGATGCTGGGGGGGTGGTTGAGGCTGGGAGCTCGACCACAGCCCTAAGGCTGCTCTGTGGCAGCAGTGGCATGAAATAAACCTCTATGAACTTAACAGTCTCTTTGCCAAATCCTTGAGTTGTCCTTATTGAATTGTGTTGGAGTATGTGAATCCTGCACCCTAACCTCCTCAAGGTGCAGCTATCTTGTCTTAAGGTATTCGAGGGTGAGTTCTGATTCTCTGGGCCCGTCAAAGGTCACTCGGTCCTCGTTTACAAAGGCGTTTACCAATAGAAGATATTTCGCGAGCCATCTCAGCCATGCTCGATTGGAGTTGCTCCTTCATCTCCGACATCCATTGTTGCAAGTTGTCCTTTGTGGCCCATTGTGGGCACACCACCACCAGGGGCTTATCATCATGTAGTTGGGCAACTGTGACAAGCTCCTTCCACGGTTTTGAATTTGCAGAAGGTAAGCAATGTCACCTGCTTTCTGGGTTTTGACTTTAGCCATAGTGGGCTAGGGCTATGTGAAGCAAGGCCTTCAAAGTACAAATGAGGCTTGAAACCCCAAGTCTTCAAAACCCAAGGGGGAGCATTCAAGACCTCTGGGAAACACGGGGCTGTAGGACACTTATTCAAGACACCGCCAATGTTGTCACTGACCCACAACGCTAGATCACTTCTTGCACGTCCTAGCATGGACTTTGGGGGGGGGGCAGCTCCCCACCATCAGCACAACTTCAGGCCCCAGCTCGGGAACAGCTTTCAAGCCACCTGCAGCAGTGGTAGAGCTCAAGGGCGTACACCCTCAAAGCACGGCAGGCCTCCAAGCCAGCCTCCCAAGTCAAGCTAACTGATACGCCGGCAAACCAGGGGAGCCCAATCAGCCGGAGCTTGCCCAAGGAGAAGAGCCAACAGCAATAAGCCAGTCAGAAAGTAGGGCCAGCAAGGAGTCCGGGCAGCAGGTCACAACCACTGGCGGAAGCAATGCAGAGGGAAACCAGACCTTCTGAGGGTAAGGCCGCCAGAAAATCTGCTCCACTGCCGCAGAACAAGTGTAGTGGAGCATATCCCACTGAGGACCCTTAAGCAACAGCACCCCCAGGCCGCAGCAGGAGTCAGCGCAAGGCCCCGGCACCTGCCACCAGAAGGGCTCTGGGCCACACGTTCAGAGCCGCTGGCCTCCATATAAGCAATTATTTTATCTTGCTGTGCCTTAGATTGCAAAATTGGTCCCTAAAAGTGATTTAAGCCACGTAGTGGGCTAATCAAGAAAGCCCCAATCATGGTTTACTCTATGGTGTTGCTCAATATTTAACAATACTAGTGACTGGCTCATAATTTGCACATCGGTTATTGGTGTCTTGGCACATTCATGGTAAGTTCTGTAAGGAACTCATGGTGGCAACAGTAAAGACAGACACAAGTGATCACATTTCAAGGGTGTTTATTAAACTGTATAAGTAGGTTGGAAAAATGCCTACTCTAAACCTAAATCTAAGACGGGAGCAAGTTACAACCATCAAATAATGATAAGGCAGTCCTAGTGGCGTCTTGTCAAATAAAAAGGCCTAAACTAAGTAAAACCTATTCCCAGTCCTTACATTAAATACAAAAAGAGTGTGGGATAAGGTTCACAAGAAAGAAAGAAGTGTTTACAAATGATAAATCAGGATGCGGTAGCCGGGGGTCTCCCTTGCCCACGTTTTGAGCATGGGATAAGGTGGGACTCCTGAGCACACTACGGGACCTCGCCACACTCACAGCTCACGGCGAATTCGAACGAGCTACATCCAAACGAAGCCCTGCACAGGGTCTGCTATTCCAAGTCGACCAAGGCACCCTGTAACCTATATGGATGCCAGCAAGAGCAAGCACAGACCAAAACTTCAGATTACAGTCTGTGCCAAGTACCCCTACAAACCTCTGGAAGCATAGGAGCTTCCACACAGCTTCCGGGAAAGGGAGACCTGCATATATAAGGCCCCAGAAGAAGATTGTGAATCATAACAATCGAAATGTCGGTGATCCTAGTGGCAAGTTGATTAAAGACCACACTCAAGGAACACATTGAATTCTCTTTATTTTCTATTAGACGTCGGACCAGTCTCTCTTGGTCTTGGATCAGCCTTTGCTGGCCATCATTTCCAACCACTTCAATATAGACAGATACAACTACCACTGTCTACATTAGCCCTTCTAAGGCTAAATACCAGTGGCCTACATTAAAAGGACTTGCTGTTTTGTTAATTTTATTGGTCTGTATAATTGTATGTAAAAACAGTAATTGAATACAATACCTTACAGCATTGGCACTATGAGGTTGTGATCATTATGAAGCAATATTGTGGATACCTCTAGTTTATCCCTTATAAACATAAGGAGTCACTGTGCATTGTATATACAGACCTGTGAAGAATTGAACCTTAGTACTGTTAACTTTTTCTTTCGTTTATACACACAGTTTTTGACCAGTCCTCGTCCTAGCTTTCCCTGCATGAGATGACAGTTCTGCTCTCAGATATCAGGATTGTTGGTGGTTAAGTCCCTTCTCTATAAAAAAAGGCTCTGGCCTCCGAGGACCTGATGTGGTCAAAATAATAAACAAAAGTTCCTTTCGGCTTGTACGTTGGGTGATGTCTTTTCACCCCTGGATCCCCCTTTTCCAGGCTCAGATCCACAAACACTTCCTATTGATATCAGGACCTTCAATGGCTGACTCTCTTGCTTCCGAGGGTCTGATAGGTTCAAATATAACAAAGAAAAAGCTCCTTTCGGATTGCACTTGGGGTGATGAGTCTTCGCCCCTTGAGTCCCCCTCTTCCGGATTCAGACCCCTCTCGAATATCAGCCTCCCTCTTCTCTGCTGCATTCATGTGTCAGTGGGGTGATGGTTGTCCACCTCTTGATCTCACTCTTCCGGGCTCAGACCCTTCTCAAATGTTTGCCTCCCTCTGTCAGGTTCACTACGGCTCTCATTCACATGCTTTCTTCTTTTGTTTTCACAAATCTTTGGGTGATGACTTTTTACCCTTGCATCCCCCTCTTCCGGGCTCAGACCCTTCTCAAATCTCAGCGTCCCTTCGTCACTATGGCTTTTCAGAACAATTTCACCTGTGACATTCATTCACAAGTCTTAATGTCTTTTTAAACAGTTCACTGTGGACACCTATTTCCTTAGGTTCGTCTTTTATATTCCTTGGATAATGTCTAGCTAGATGCCCTGTTTCTTTCCAGGAAAAACAGACCAGAGGAGGTGGTCTGCTTCCTTTTAACTCCTCCTTTCTACTTTCATACCTAGCCTTGGGGCAATTTTCCAGATCTCTACTCTTTCTCGGGTTATCTGTTTCTTGGTCCTATGTATGGTCCTATGTAACCCCCCTTGTTTACCTAACCCGTGACGTTGAGGTCAATGGACGGGCTCTTCATCCTTCAGTTCTTCCCATCGATGGGCCACATGGAAGTGTTTAGCTCCATCCAAGTGGCTTTGTGCAGTCTCAATGGCCATGGCTAGGGTAGGTTGATTTAACTGAAGAATGGATTTTTGTAAGGAATCTATAAATTATTCTAAGGTAATCATCTCTGTCAGTTCTTCTAATGATTGTTATTGCTTTTGTACAGGGGCACGTTGAGATGGAGTAAACATTGGTAACTTGGGTTGCTGATGATCTCTATTTCTTCTTGCCTTAAAATGTCTATTCTTTTTAGAATGAATCTTGGGTAAGTAAGCAGGTGAAGGCTCTGTAATCTTTAAGGGCTTGAATTGATTCCTACGTTGGAGAGATCTCTCTTTCTAATTAGCTTTGTTCTTTTTCTCCTTTTCGCAGGTTCTAGGAATTCGGGGAAAGAATTATGGCTGCGGATGGCTGCAGAGTTACTCAGGATGCGAAAACGTTCTTAGAACGTAAGTTCGCCAATACGGAGTAACTGCAGCCTTCAGGGTGGAGCACGGTAACAACTGTGAGGTGAAAACTTAAAGAACCTTCAGGTACGTAAACGCTTATAAAACATCTTCTCTGTTAAACTGTTAAGTTTGTCTTTTAATTTACCTCTTGTGTTGTCTGCAGGTTTTCGGAAAGCTGAGGAAAAAACCTTCGGAAGATGCGGTGGGTGCAGAAGAAACTTCTGACTGAAGATGCCATGGCCCAGAATCAATTAATGGAGATCAAACAAGGACCAGGTGACATAATCCACTACATCAGTCGGTTTCGACAATTAGCAACCGATTCACAATGGCCCGAAATCATTCAGAAAACCTTGTTTGTCGGGGACTACGAGAAGAGTACAAGGACGAATTGCTGCACATCCCGGAGCCAGAAACGTTGCCTGCATTGGTGGAACAAGTCTTACGCATTGACCACAGGTTAGCTGAACGACGGAGTGAACGTCGCAGATCTGACAGGTATCACCCGGTTCTTCCGGTACAGAACCCCGGACCAGCTGTCTCTACCGATGTGGGCCCCAAACCCATGCAGTTGGGTGCCATCCGAGGCCCGTTGTCCGAGGCCGAAAAGAAAAGAAGACGACAGCAAAACTTGTGCTTGTATTGCGGTGGTTTGGGTCATTTTCTAGGCACCTGTCCGCTACGCCCTCTGAAGAAACAGGAAAACTAACAGGCCTGTTGTTTGAGGCGAAGGCAGCAGCGGGCCGCCTCTCTGAATCTGACCTTCCTCCTATGAACCCGGTGCCCTTGTTGATCCTGAAAATCAGTGTTGCCTGGCTAGGGAAGTGTATGAAAACCTGGGCCCTTCTGGATTGTGGAGCATCCGGCAACTACATCGATGCCTCGTTCGCAATTGCCAATGGGATCCGTTTACATTACAAAGAACGACCAACTGTGGTCGAGGTGATCGATGGTTCTGCTTTGTCTTCTGGTCCAGTCTGCCAACAGTCCGATCCCTTGTGGCTCTCTGTGGAAGGGCATCTTGAACGGATTTCGTTGGATGTCATCAAGTCTCCCTCTTTTCCGGTGGTGCTGGGCTTACCTTGGCTGTTATATCACAATCCTCAGGGCGACTGGACCGCTCGTTCCTGGTGTTCTCTTCGACGCGTTGTCCTCGGGACTGTGGACTTCACGAAACCTTTCCTGCAATTTTGGAGTCCCTCAATCCTGTTGACGTATCTGCCCATTTATGTGCCACTCAGTTGGTACCTCGGGAATATGCCGGATACCACAAGGCGTTCTCCAGACTTGAGGACATACCATTACCGCCCCACCGGCACTTTGACTGTTCCATTGACATCCTGCCCGATGCGGTCATTCCTCACGGCAAGATCTATTCGTTGACTCAACTCGAGAAAGGCGTCCTACAGGAGTACATTAAGGATTGCCTCAACAAGGGCTACATAGTGCCGTCCAAGTCCCCCGCAGGATTCCTGTTATTCTTCGTCAAGAAGAAAGAGGGCACTTTGCGCCCTTGTATCGACTATCGTCAACTAAATGAGATCACGAGGAAGGACAGGTACCCATTACCACTCATCTGGGACATCATCGAATCCCTGAAATCCGCACAAATCTTCACCAAGCTGGATCTAAGAGGGGCCTATCACCTGGTGCGGATTAGGAAGGGAGATGAGTGGAAGACGGCCTTCAAAACACCTATCGGTCACTACGAGCACAGGGTGATGCCGTTTGGACTCTGCAACGCCCCGGACGTCTTCCAGCGGTTCATGGACGATGTCTTTTCGGACCTTATTGGAATATCTTTATGGGTATACCTTGATGACATCCTGATTTTTTCTGACACTCGAACTGCACATGTTGCGCATGTTCAGGAAGTTCTCCGTAGACTAACAGCTAATGGCCTGTATGCCAAATTAGAAAAGTGTCAATTTCATATGGAAAGCATGGAATTTCTGGGCTATGTGATCAGCAGCACGGGAGTGCAGATGGATCCCGCGAAACTGCAAGCTATACGGGAATGGAAACCCCCACATGGCGTGAAGTCACTTCAAAGGTTCTTGGGCTTCGCCAACTTTTATCGACGCTTCATTCCACGCTTTTCTCAACTTGCCAACAGCCTAACCCGCCTGACCAGTACCAAGGTGCCGTTTCTCTGGGACACGCAGGCCGAGGAGGCATTTCTGGAATTGAAAGAATCCTTCATGTCGGCTCCTGTTCTTAGACATCCAGATGATGAAAAGCCGTTTGTGGTTGAAACAGACGCTTCGGACTGCGCAATTGGTGCGGTCTTACTACAGCAAGATTCAGTCACGGGAACAGAGCACCCGGTGGCTTACTACTCACGGAAATTGTCAGCGAGCGAGAGAAACTATGCGGTGATTGAAAAGGAATTACTGGCTATGAAAGCAGCTCTCGAGGAGTGGCGAAATCACTTGCTGGGTGGGAGGTACCCGGTGGTGGTTCGCACAGATCACCGTAATCTACAGTTCCTGCGCTCTTTGCAATGCAGAACCTCCCGTCATGCTCGTTGGGCCTTTTTCTTTTCGCAGTTTGATTTCACCGTCACGTACATTCCTTGTTCCCAGAATACGAAGGCTGATGCCCTGTCCCGGTCTCTGGAAAACAACGTCGAAGGTGCCAAGGAACCGGAGCCTCTGATAGCGTCAAAGCATTTTCTATCGATGGTGACTCCCCAGCTCCAACAGTTGATAGAAGCCACACGAACAGATCCCTCAAGATCACAGATACTACAACGCTCTGACATCAGAGAACGTGACGGCTTGTTGTTCTTTAAGGATCGTCTGTACGTTCCCACCTTGGAGCTCCAGAAGATCGTTCTACAGAATTGCCATGATTCTGTCGTTTGTGGTCACCGTGGAGTCCGCACAACACAAGAACTGGTTGCACGGCAGTACTGGTGGCCTGGATGGGCCACGCTGGTAAAGCACTACGTGGATTCCTGCCCTGTATGTGCCCAGATCAAGATTCCTCGCAAAAGGCCCTTTGGTCTCCTGAACCCCACGCCTACGCCTCCATACCCTTGGCATACCATCGCCACGGATTTCATCGTTGACCTGCCCCTGTCTGGTGGTTTCACGTGTATAATGGTGGTGGTGGACTGCTTCACCAAGACTGCTCATTTCTTGCCCTTTCCTAAACTGCCCACTGCCTCCCAGATGGCACGACGTTTTCTACACGAGGTGTATCGTCTTCATGGTCTTCCGGAGAAAATTCTATCGGACCGGGGATCTCAATACATCTCATCTTTTTGGGACCAACTGTGTCGGCATTTGGACATTCAGCGAGCCCTGAGTTCCGGCTATCATCCACAGACCAATGGGCAGACGGAGCGCACCAATCAAACCCTTGAGCAATACCTACGTTGTTATGCCAATGCCACTCAAGACAACTGGTCGGAATGGTTGGACACCGCGGAAGCGGCTTACAACAATGCTGTTCATTCTGCTACCGGACTCAGCCCCTTTTTCTGCTCTTCTGGTCTTTACCCCAGATTGCTGCCAGTTCGTCCTACCTCTTCCAGTGCCGTACCATCTGCAGATGCCCTGGTATCCCTGATCCGCAATCAACATCGCCTGGCGGCCAGTACTTTGGCAGTGGCACAAGCACGTATGAAGGAACAGGCTGACAAGAGACGGAGCCCTGAGCCTGTCCTTCATGTTGGGGACAGGGTATGGCTGTCCTCCAAGAATCTACCGATACGCAATTTACCAGTGAAACTGGCTCCCCGCTTTTTTGGTCCCTTTCGCATTGGGATTGCATTGGGCGGTTTTCTTCTGTTGCCTTTCGTTTGTCTCTGCCACGTTCTTGGAGGGTCCATCCTGTCTTTCATGTCTCTCTTTTGAAGCCCTATGTGCCCGATGTTATGGGTCGCACCTGTTCCTGTCCTGCCCCGGTTTTGGTTCGGGGGGTCCCTGAGTTTGAGGTGCAGGAGATATGTGATTCACAGATTTGGCGGAGTGCTCTGCAACTCCTGGTCAGCTGGAAAGGTTATCCTGCTTGTGACCGCACTTGGGAACCACGCTCCTTCGTGCATGCACCGCGCCTGGTTCAGGACTTCTATCTCCGCTACCCTTGGAAACCCGGTGCTCCGGGGTTGTCCGGGAGGGGGTATGGTGTCACACCGCGCGCTCGCTCGCGGGCGCCACTTACCTGTCCTGGGGTCCCGGGTCCACGGCTGCAGCGGTCTCCTCCTTCATGGAGGCTGTACCCACGGTGGCGTCTTTCCCCACGCCGACCCGCGGTCCGGATGGGCTCCGTGGGCGCCGCCATCTTGCAAGGATCTGCGCATGCGCGGATCGTCAGTATCCGACTTCCCGCGCATGCGCAGTGTCGGAACATGCGTTCCAAGCCTCGCTTTGATGCTGGGCTTTAAAGAGCACCGCATACACAGGGACAACGCGTCTCAACACGGTTGTTACTGTGTATGCGCTGCTGGAGCCCTGGCGTCCGTGCCTCAGCCTCTCCAGTTCCTTGCTCTGCCTTATCCTGCCTTGTTCAGCCTCTCCAGTTCCTTGCTCTGCCTTATCCTGCCTTATCCAGCCATTTCCTGCCTTATCCAGCCTTTCCTCCTTGTCCTCTCCCAGCTCCTTAGTCCTCCTACCCCTTGCTTCCCAGTTCTACTTGGTCCTTGCCTGCCTCCTGGTTTAGGGTAAGGGGAGGTCCTGTCTGGGTTTCTGGTTTAGGGTAAGGGGAGGTCCTGTCTGGGTTCTTGGTTTGCTTCCCTTCTGCTAGGATAGTAGGATTCCCCTGTCTGTTCTGTTTGACCTTGCAGACCTTCCTCCTTTACCTGTCTTGTGCCCTGCCGGTACCTGTGCCTTGCTGCCTTCTTGGATGTTCCGGAGTTCAGCTTCCACTATTATCGGTGTCTTCATTAAGCCTTCTCTGCCAGTGGAAACACTGTCCCGACGTCACGTAAATACGGAGAAGTGCCACCCGTGGCATTGGGAGTTGGTTCAGTGCCATCCTGTCATATATCGTCAGGAGGGTATTGGGCTAATTTCTCGCGCTACCCATTCATCGGCAATAGATACTCCGACAGACTGGCAACCTCAACTCCACGGTCTCCAGGAAGAAAAGGTAACCAGCGATCTCGTGAAGACTCGTTTAACACCAGGACCCTCAGCAAGGCCCGGCGCCTCTTGAAGGCAGAGGATGCAGAGGGGTGCCGGGTCAGCCTGACCAACATCCAGGCGAGGGTCCTAGAACGCATAAACCCAGCGCTCCACGTCCAGATCCTTCAGAGGCAGACCCGTCTGGAGTTGAGCGGTAAGTGGCCATGCATTGCTGTGTGAAACAGGGCATGTTGCAGTGTGCTGGTAGTCAGCTACTTGCCTGTATGTGTGACATAGGCCATGTATGGATGTGTTTGTGCAGGGACATCAAGGTGCTGCATGTGAGACCAGTCATGCGTGAACCACATGGATGGTGCATGTGTTACAATGCAACATGGGGAGCAGCATGCGGAATGCACACATGAATGCATGCCTGTCTCTGTTCTTGGACATGGATGGCGTGTGAGAAATGGGTGCTGCTGTCATGGACATGCATGGTGTACATGTCTGTGTGCCTGACTAGCGTGTGTGTGACTTTGAAATGCTATGGATGCATGACACATGTCCGTGACGATGTGTTGATTCACTGATGCAGTCTAGTCATCCTTGTATCCACTGTGTCTGTGGTGTACGAGGCCAGATGCATGAGCCTCCGGTGATGTGTGTGCATGGGATCAGTATGACCCATGATGCATGTGAGTTTAAAGACAACATTTATGTCAATAGAGGCCCTCGTACATGGATGCTAATGTTGATTGCATGCGCCGTGCCTGTTTATGCATGTGTGTTGCCTGCATTGACCCATGTGTTGTGGGGGGACAGGATGGAAGTGACGTTTGACAGTGCCACTCATGTGCTATTGCTTCCTGTCCAGGGGACTATTGTACAGTACCCTGATGCTTGTGTTCTATGTCTCCCTCTACACAGCGTCGAGTGAAGAAGAGGGCGGAGACGGCGCTGTGGAGCAATGCGGCAGGGATGCCTCCACCGGCCGGCGACCATCATCCGGGAGCGAGGGGACTGGTGCCGCGTCTGCCACTACGGCTGCAGCGGAAGGGCCGGGTGAGTCCCCGCAGGGGCTTGTGATGGCGGAAGACGGTGCAGAGCCATCCAGGTTGGTGGTCTACACAGAGGAGGAGGAGGCCGCTACTGAGCCGCCCATGGGGCCTGGTGGGGGTGGTACCAATGGTGCAAGTGGTGCAGTCCAAGGCCAGGGGCAGGAGGCAGCACAGGTTGCCATGGAGGGGCCTGTGCATGACATTGTCCCTGACCCTGTGACTGCACCACCATGCACCAGCAGGGATGCCCCATCCCAGGCCCTTCTGCAGGTAGGGGGGAGGCCCACGTCATTTGGCACTCCACTACCTGCGGACGAGGAGACCCATGACTGTATGGGCTCCATCCTGATTGGTGTTGCGTTGCGCACGCGTGACATTCGTGACGACGTGCGTGCTTCCTGGGGGGACCACGCACGCCATCATGAAGAGCTGCGTGGCAACGTGGCATAGTTGGGAGGGTCCCTGGTCGGAGGCACTCTAGCAGCCCTCTCCTCCTCTGTGGAGACTATACGCCAGTCGTTCTCCCTGCCGTCATACGGCCCAGATTCCACCAGGGCCCCCTGTGGACCTGGCCCGACCAACACACCGAGCTTGGTGGAGATCACATCCCTGCCACAGTCAGGAGTCAGAGGTCCAGCAGGAGTGGACACCCCACCAACTGGAGACCAGCAAATGGAGGATGTGCCAGCATCATCGGGCAGGGCACATGGACAGCAGCAGCAGACTCAAGGTGGGAGCGATGATGGCTCGGTGCCATCAACATCAGAGGGGCAGGCATCAGCCGGAGGGCAGGAGGACCCTGGAATGGGAGTGTCTTCAATGTGGCAGCGGTTGGGCCAGCGGATAGATGCGGAGCGGCAGCGGGCGGAAGAGGCACGGCTCACTATGGTCAGGGCGGAGTTCTCCATGCGCAGGGAGTTGAGGCGGGCTGAGTGCCTCGAGGCAACTCGCAGGGAGTTGGAACAGGCGATGACTGCATCCCTGCAAGACCTCGGGCCAGGGGAGAGGCCCACCTCTGGGACATCAACATGGAGTTCGGTGATGCCCTGGCCCGGAACATCACAGAGTGAGCCGTAGGACTTGCCCGCCGCCATTGTATATAGTTAATTAGTGTTAGGTTTCCTTACTGTTTTTATTTCTTTTGGGGCGCTTGGACAATGCCCTACCTTTTTGTATATAGTTGTTCATTAGGTAGGGTTTTTTTGTAGGTTTCCTTTCTATGGTTGGGCTCATGGACCCTGGATTTGTACTTTGTATATAGTTAAACACTGGATTTCACTTCTTTTTTTTTTTTGTTCCATGGATCAATGGTTTTGTCTTATTTTTTCACTTTGGATTTGTTTTGACGGACAGACACTTTGGACCCATGTGCTTTTGGATTGATTTGGATTCTGCTTTCACACATTTTTTATTTTATATTTTGGACATGCAGCTTTTTCTTAATTATTTCCATTATTGTGTGGTTCATTTCATTCCCTTGCTTTTGTGTTTAATACATTTTTATTTCATACTTCAATGTGTGGTATTCACTCTTTGGTTTCATGCATGTCACGATGTGTGTTTTCTCAATCACATGCACCCATTGTGTGTGTGTGACGGAAAAGTGCTGATGTGCATGCCATTTGGGATGCATCATGTGATGGGGATTTCAATGTGGGGTGGATGTAATACTTGGTTGTGTGTTTGGACTGGGGTGGTGTGGGGTGTGATTTGGGTGGCCATAAGGCCCATGATTGTGGACCGTGATGATGTGTTGGGAGGGGACATGAGTCGGGGCCTGCTGGCAGGTGACTGTAACTGCTGGGTGGGTGGGGGTGCAGAGGGACATGTGTCAGTTCTCACTTGTGCATGGTGACATGTGGGCTGGCTGGGGGGCATGGCCAGGGTGGATGGGCTGTCGGCGGGGCATGGCCAGGGGTGCAGGGTAGTGCCCTGTGTTATGGGCTGCCTGCAGGGCTTGGGGAGGGGGGAGAGGACACACACTGGCAATTCGCGTTGGGGCACCCCAGGAATACACGTACCCCTCCCGCAGCAGTGAAAACACGTGTAAAACTCCCCTTGCACCTCTCTGAATACACGTACCCCGCTCGGCCAAGGCGTATCGCATGTAAAACGTCCCGTGCACCCCCGAAATACACATACCCCTCCCGTGGCAGCGAAAATGCGTGTAAAACTCCCCGCGCACCGCTCAGAATACACGTACCCCGCTCACACTAGGCCTATTGCGTGTGATACTTCACACCCACCCCTGAAAACACGTACCCCACTCACACAAGGCCTATTGCGTGTAAAACGTCCTGCACACCGCCAGAATACACATACCCCTCCCGTGGCAGCAAAAACACATGTAAAATCCCCCGCGCACCCCTCAGATTACACGTACCACGCTCGCACTAGGCCTATCCCGTGTGATACTTCACGTGCACCCCCGAAATACACATGCCCCCTCGCACAAGGCCTGTCACATGTATTACTTCCTGCGCACCCCTCAGAATACACGTACTCCACTCGCCCAAGGCCTATCGCGTGTTAAACTTTCAGCGCACCCCCAAAATACACGTACCCCGCTCGTACAAGGCCTATCGCATGTACAACTTCCCATGCACCACTCAGAATACACGTACCCCGCTCGCACAAGGCCTATCGCGTGTGAAACTTCCTGCGCACCCCTCAGTATACACGTACCCCCTCGCACAAGGCCTGTCGCGTGTATTACTTCCCGCGCACCCCACAGAATACATGTACCCCGCTCGCACAAGACCTATCGCGTCTTAGACTTCCTGCGCAAACCCAAAATACACGTACCCCGTTCGCCCAAGCCCTATCGTGTGTGAAACTTCCCACGCACCCCCAAAATACACGTACCCCGCTCGCACAAGGCCTATTGCGTGTATTACTTCCTGCGCACCCCCAAAATACACGTACCCCGCTCGCCAAAGGCCTATCACGTGTTAAACTTCCTGCGCACCTCCATTATACACGTACCCCGCTCATCCAAGGCCTATCACAGGGTTACACTTCCCGCGCACCCCCGTTATACACGTACCCCGCTCGCCCAAGGACTATAGCGTGTATAACTTCCCGCGCACCCCCAAATGCACTGTACCGGCCCTGTCAACTGGTGCAGAGTTAGCGCGGCCCTTTGCGCTGCATTGGGGATTTCAATGCCTTATCCTTGCGCAAGGGGCATTTTTGGGGGCGTAACTGGCGCTGCGGGATGTTCTCTGCACCAGCACTCAAAATGGCTTTGATATTCCATGAATACACGGTGCGCCAGAATGCTGTTTAGCGCACGCTGCTGGCGCACGCTGGCGCACGCTACCTCTCTGCGCTGCTCGCGTGCGCTGCCTCTGCGCTGAAATCTATGAATTACCCTGTTAACTTCTCCAGTGTATCTATCCTTGAGGTGGAAAAAATCATTCTGGCCCTCAAACCCTTCAACTGTCAGGGCGACATCTGCCCTGCACAGCTCATCAAGGATGCAGCTCGAAACATATCACCTTTTATAGCCAAGCTCATCAACGCTTCCTTCGCCACTGGTACTATCCCCACTGACCTCAAACAATCATGGGTACTCCCACTCCTAAAAAAAACAACATTAGATCCTTCTACACCTACCAACTATAGACCTATCACAACTGTCCCCTTTCTCTTAAAAATATTAGACAAGGTAGCTTATACAAAAATACAAAAACATCTAGAATCAAATCACCTGCTAGGTGCTAGACAATCAGGCTTCCGTCCACAACACGGAACGGAGACTGCCCTCATTGAACTCAAGACCCAAGTTGACGAGCTAAGAGACAGTGGCAAATCAGCCTTGCTCCTCCTCCTAGATCTCTCAGCTGCGTTCAATCTGGTGGATCATACAATATTATGCAACCATCTCGACACAGCAGCACATTTCTTCAATGAAGCCATAACTTGGATTAGATCATTCCTAAGTGGAAGAACTATGAGAGTCTTCTCGCCCTCTGCGGCCGCAGACCCTATACCCATCACTTGTGGCATACCACAGGGATCCTGCGTTTCACTCACATTGTACAACATCTTCACGAAGCCCCTTTTTGATGATCTGGACCATCTGGCTATCACCTATACCGACTATGCAGATGATACCCAGATACTCCTCCCACTTTCAGGGGATTATGACAAGGATTTGGCCTTGGTGAACAGAGTGTACATCATCATCCAGGCATGGATGGCCACACACGGTCTATGCCTGAATGATGATAAAACAGAACTCATCAACCCTATCAACTTAAAAAAAACTGGGACCTGATTACTCCTCATTTATAATTGACGGTAATTGTATCAAGGTAGCACAGGAGGTAAAAACATTAGGTTTTTATCTTGACTTTACGCTTTCATTCTCTAAACAGGTCAATACGTTAGCGTCCACAACGGCTTATACGTGCAAACTTATAAGGACAGGCAAGCCATATCTTTCCAACAATAGCTGTACCACCCTGTCCAGAGCCCTCATCCTTTCCCGCCTGGACTATTGTAACGCCTTGTACATAGGCTCCCACAAATCCATTATTTCAAGAATCCAAATTTTACAAAACAATGCCCTCAGAGCGGCATTAGGCATCTCCAAAAGAAATCACATCTCTGAGAGTAGGCGACAGAATCGCGGGCTTCGAACTAATGACAAAATCCTCTTAAAAACTCTATCTCTTACCCATGAAGCTCTCAATAACGCTGCCCCCACTTACCTATCGGAGAGATTCCACAAGCCGATTTCCACAAGACCCACCAGATCTGCAAATAGGGACCTTTTGTCCATCCCTAGATTTAAACTATCTACAATCGGAGGCAACAGTTTCCCGGTTAAAGCAGCTAAACTATGGACCTCCTTGCCCCCCACTCTGAGAACAGCCCAGTACTACCATAATTTTAGAACCAACACCATCTTGTGGCTGAAATCCAATGACTACTAGTCACACATTGCTAATCCTTAGCCCACTCAACTGAATGGCAACTAACTACCCCAACCTCAGTATGCCCTCCCCTACTTTGTGTACATTCTGCTTATCATTGTAAATACTGTATCTCCTGCCACTGTAAAACTGCATCACCTCATGTCTTACTATATATTACCCGCTGAGATAAACTTTATCCCTTGTACATAATGCCTGTAATATTTGTAAATAACTGTATACCCTGCCTTGTATATAATGTACTGTACCTTTGACCCTATGTAACCAAGCTTCGCATTATCTTGTAACTGCTGCGCCGTGTTACCCCTGGGTCTGTTGTGCATTATAAATAATAAACAAACAAACAAACAAACAAACAAACAAACAAACAAACAAACTGTTGAACATCACGGGAGTCTATGGAAGCATATGCTGTGGATGGTGCAAATGCCAGATGTGCCAGGCGAACACCCACCTTTGACCTGCTGATTGCTGTAATGTCCCCTGCCTAGCCTGGCTGCCTGATGAGGACAATGCTCACTGACTGGGATCATGACCTTTCCCCCCCCCCCCCAAGACCTCTACCAAAGATGGCCCTCCGGCCCTAGCTTAGTGGGGTGATTCTTATGAAACTTCTTAAGCAATTTGGGAGCATGAATATTTGAACTAGGTACCCAAGTTCTGTCCTGTGGACCAAACCCTTTCCGATCCACTAAGTAGAAAAATGTCCTTGTACTTTTAACAATCCTGGAGTCTAAGATTTCTTTCACTAAGAATTCTGGTTATCCTTCTATAATCATGGGTTTGGGTGATGGTTGTAGTCTGGTCCCTGGATTCATTGGTTTTAACAAGGAAACATGGAATACAGGATGAATTTGCATGTGAGAGGTTAGCTTAACTTTACTGCTACAGGGTTGACAATAGCTTCCACACAGAACGGGCCCAGAAACCTAGGCTGGAATTTACGTGTGGGCCCTTAAGTGCAATGTGTTTAGAAGACAACCATACCTGGTCTCCCGCCTTATAATCTGGAGATTTTCTTCTAAGTTTATCTGCAAATTTCATTTGACTTTCCTTTGCTATAGTTAAATGTCTCAGGACCTCTTTCTGTACCTGGGTAATGTTCTCATGAAGACTCTGTACTGCTGGCATCTCTAAGGATTCTGTTGGATCGAAGGTAGAGGTCCAAGGATGTGATCCGTTAAGGATGTAAAAAGGGGTGTAACCTGTGGAGGTGTGTTCAGAGTTATTGTAAGCATACTCTGCTAGCCAGAGGACATCCACCCAAGAACAATCTATTTGGTGGAGAAGACATTGAAGGTATTGTTCTAAGGTTTGATTGGTTCTCTCAGTATGACCGTCGGTTTCTGGGTGGTGGCTAGTAGATAAACGTACTTCAACTTTAGTCAACTCACAACATTTACTCCACAATTGGGTGACACATTGACTCCCCCTATCAGAGATCACTGTTGATGGAAATCCATGAAGGCATACAATTTGTTCTAGGAACACTTTTGCTAAAACTGATGTTGTGGGAAGTCCTATGAGGGCACCACTACAAGGGTTGTATTATAACCCAAACAAGGGGATAACTCAGTAATAAACTCCATAGAAATGGTATACCATGGTGCTGGTGGAACAGGTAATGGTTGAAGAGGTCCTGCTGGTCTCTGCTTTGAGCTTTTGTTTTGAGCACAAATACTGCACGTTTGGATGAAATCTATGATATCTTTGCGCCATGTGGGCCACCAAAAATGTCTTTTGATCTTGGCTGTTGTCTTAGCGATTCTTTGGTGGCATTCTAGTGTTGCTCCATGGTAATCTGCCATGACTTTCCGTTGTAGCTCCTGATTTGGTAGGTAAAGACGACTCTATAAATAAGGTAAGCCTTCTTGAATGCAACACTTCGGTCCTTTTGACTTCCAGGCCTCTAATTCTAAAGTGGTCATGCTGAGTAGAATCTGTGACTTTAGGTCTTCTTCTGAAGATCAAGTGACTTCCAGCACTTTTTCTTCTGGAATTATGCATGCTCGATCCAAATTACTTTGGACCTCATCTTTCTCTCCAATACGTGACAAGGCATCCGCTTTACCATTACGTACTCCTGGGCAGTAAGTTATAACAAAATCGTATTCCACAAAAAAACAATGCCCAGCGGAGTTGTCGGGATTATTGAGCCTTTGCATTGTGTAAATATTGCAGGTTTCGGTGGTCTGTGAGAACTGTGACGGTATTTCGGGCCCCCAATAAATAGTGTCTCCATTCTTTGAAAGCGTGTTTTATTGCTAGTAATTCCTTATCGGTGATACTGTAATTTAATTCTGCTGCTGAAAACGTCTTTGATCAGAAGGCCACTGGATGCAGTTGTCAGGTTTCTGTATCTTTTTGAGATAATACATCTCCCATTCCAGCACTGGATGCGTCAGTTTCTACTACAAACGGTAGCTCAGGTTGTGGATGTCTCAAAAAGGGAGCGGTGGTAAAATGTTTTTTCAAGGTCTGGAAAGCCTCTTCCACTTCCTTGGTCCAGGAGAATGCCTTGTGCTTTCGCAATAACTAAGTTATTGGATGGACTAGTTGGGAAAATCCTGCAACAAAGCATTTATAAAAATCGGCGAATCCTAAAAAATGTTGGACTCCTTCCACTGATGTAGGGGAAAGCCAATTCAAACCTGCTTCAACTTTTCGATTATCCATTTGAATTCCCATTGGTGACAGGGTGAATCCCAAGAATTCCACTGAAGTTGCATGAAATGAGCATTTCTCCAACTTGACAAACAACTTGTGTTGCCGTAGCTTCATGAGTACTGCCCTTACATGAATTATGTGCTCTTGGGCCAAGCTTGAATAAATTAGAATGTCATCGATGTACACAATGGCACAGATATCTAGCAATTCGCGTAAAACATAATTCATAAAGTTTTGAAAAGCTGCTGGAGCGTTGCATGAGCAGAAAGGCATACCTTCATACGTGTATAAGCTGTATTTTGTGCGGAAGGCAGTTTTCCATTCATCCCCTTCTTTGATTCTCACTAAGTGGAAAGCTCCTCGAAGGTCCAGTTTGGTAACACATTGGCCTGTTCTTCTTGAAAAACTTCTTGAAAGTCTTGGTACTCTGGTGGAAGGGTTCCTATAATCCTAAAGTGGGTTCTTCTCTTGAACTTGCTTGAACTTCCTTTCCAAAGGTTCCGCCTTGAACATAGCAGGAGTGTTTGCATTCCTCTGTAAATACTAGGGTTCTGGCACGCCAATCAATCTGTGGATTATGTTTCTCTAACCATGGAATACCTAAGATTACTTTAAACTGTGGAGCACTGATTAGGTCAAACAAGATCTTTTCTCAATGGCCCTCCTGGCAAAGCAAGGTGCAAACTTCAGTACACTTCATCACTGGTCCCGATATCAGTTGAGTACCATCCACTGAGGTAACATTTTCCACCACAGCCTTTGGGTGTACACCAATAACCATCTTGCCTGCTAGTTCGTAATCCATGTAGTTCCCAATCACACCACTGTCCACATATGCTCCCAGAACATATATCTTGGAAGGTTGAAGGTCACTACTTAAGATAGCGGGAACAACGAAATGAGAGATCTGAATTTCCTTCTTCTGGCTTGACAAGTCGACCTCTACACTTGTTGGGCGTTGGAGTTTTCCGTCAGTTCATTTTTTATTATATTCCTGTCTGCCTTGTCTACGGCTCCCACTGGTTTCGACGGCGGTTTCACTGGACAATTACGAAGGTGATGACAGGCTGAACCAGAATACAGGCAGACATTCTGCTGTCTTCTTTTGTCTCTTTCTTCTTTAGAAATTGGACCCCGAACACCTCCTATCTGCATTGGCTCAGAGTGACTTTCAGTCACTTGATGAGTTCCACTGTCTCTTGAACGAACATAGAGTGATCTGGTCTCTGATCTGGCCCGATCAGTGCGCCGGTCCTGCAACCGGTTATCCAGTTTTATAGTTAGGTCAATGAATTCGGCACAACCGGTAGGAGACTTCAGTACTTGCGCCAATATGTCCTTGAGTTCTCCTCGTAACTCACAATAGTGTTGTTCTCTTCTCCTCAGGCCAATTAGTCTCTGCTACTAGTTGATTAAAGAAAGCTATGTAAGCTAACAATTCTTGGTTACCTTGGCATAAAGAGAGCAGCTCATTATCTAAGGCCTGACCCTGAGCATGATGGGCAAAGGGTTTCTCTAACTCCTGCCGAAAACATGGGAAGTTTCTTAATAATGGGTTGATTGACTAAGGGAATGGACCAGTCAGTAGCATGTCCACCCAAATATGATAACACAAACACCACCTTAGCCTGATCTGAAGGAAAGACCCCAGGTCTACACAGGAAGTGTAAATTACATTGGTTCATGAAGACTTCAAAATGCTTCGGATACCCCATAAACTTTTCTGGGACTGCTAGTGGAATGTTCCCTGGTAAAACCACCTGTAGCGGAAGACTGGGAGCGGACACTTGACCCTGTGGGACAGCACCTCGAAGTGGTGCTTGTCTTGCTTGGGACTGCAATCGTTGGTGACCCAATTCATCAATGCGTTCTCTGTTATCCACCAACTCTCTCCTGAGAGAATTGGTTTCTGACCTAGCTACATTGACTTCTGCGCCCTTAACTCCCCCAAAATCTGGGATAAATTGTCTATTTCTGTGTTTTCCATTACGCTCAGGTGTAGTATTTTAAGTACGGCATTGCGTTCTGTAACACTTACCTGGACTCCTCTGGAGCGTAATAGCTTCCCAGCCTTCCCAGCCTGTGGACCTTATGACTTGGAGCCTTTAGGATTCTTTTTCTGTTTGAACAAACAAATTAGAAGAATAGGAATGCTATAATCTCTATTAACTGAGATAATTTTACATGAGATGCGTATTCCCTTAAATCCTAACTCTAGGGCTGAATTCCCTTCTCACCTGTGTTTTATTATTGTAGAGCTCTCCATCCTGCTTTTTTACAGGGGCGCGTTGAGATGGAGTAAACAATGGTAACTTGGGTTGCTGATGAACTCTATCGCTTCTTGCCTTGAAATGGCTATTCTTTTTGGAATGAGTCTTGGGTAAGTAAGCAGGTGAAGGTTCTGTAATCTTTAAGGGCTTGAATTGATTCCTACATTAGAGAGATCTCTCTTTCTAATTACTTGTGTTCTTTTTCTCCTTTTCGCAGGTTCTAGAAATTCGGGGAAAGAATTATGGCTGCACATGGCTGCAGAGTTACTCAGGATGAGAAAACGGTCTTAGAACGTAATTTCACCAATACAGAGTAACTGGAGCCTTCAGGGTGGAGCGGGGTAACAACTGTGAGGTGAAAACTTGAAGAACCTTCAGGTATGTAAACGCTTATGAAACGTCTTCTCTGTTAAACTGTTAAGTTCGTCTTTTAATTAAATACCTCTAGTGTTGTCTGCAGGTTTTCGGAAAGCTCAGGAAAAAACCTTCGGAAGATGCGATGGCTGCAGAAGAAACTTCTGACTGAAGATGCTGCAGCTGCGAGCTAAAAACTTCTGACTGAAGATGCTGCGACTGCGAGCGGGTAAAGTTCTTAACTGAAGATAACAGTGTTGGAGATATTTCTGTCGGGTGAGTCTCTTCTGTGAACTATGGTACTCTGTAGCTTTTCATAAAACTAATGTCTCTATTATCTCCTTTTCTTCACAGGTCCTGTGAGGAGAAACACCAGTAGCGTTACTCGCTGTCAGTGGAGCAGATGTGAAGAGCGTGTACCAGCAGAGGCGGGGCTTAAGTAGCTCCTCTGCAAATATGAATAGAACCCTGCTGCTACTTGTAAATGGGTCTTGCGGCGGCCATGTTAAGTGTATGAAATTACTGTTGAACATGATAGGAGTCAATGGAAGTATATGCTGTGGATGGTGTAAATACCATATGTGCCAGGCTAACACCCACCTTTGACCTGCTGATTGATATAATGTTCCCTGCCTAGCCTGACTGTCTGAATGAGGACTATGCTCACTGACTGGGATCATGACACCCTCGCTGATTTCGTCCGGGAGTTGGCTCACTGGTTGTCGGCTACTTTACCTCCTTTTATTTCCACTTATGGCTGGGTTGCCTCAAGCGCGCCGCCATTCCTTTGTGGATCTCAGGGAAGATGAAGGATCAATCAGCCATATCGGTTGCGCCCCCTGGTGGTCTCCCCGTAAATTGATGTTTAATCTTGATGGCCCCGCAACGGATAAAGACTGGGTACCATGAAGAAAAAAAGGATAAGAGGGAGGGGGATTCAGAGCACTAGGTCTGAAGAAAACACAGGCCAAACTTTTAGGATTATTCGGTCCCAAGGATGTATGTTGTAATGGGAGAGAGGAAGGGTGTCTAGCAACACTTCTGTTTTAAAGGACAGATCCTGTTGACTAGGCGGAACAAGCAATTGAGAGGACAGCACCTCTTTTAGTGTGGATACGCGGTCAGTGTCTAAGAGATAAACTATTTTATTTTCCCCTTCCGGTGGTACCACAATTATTAGCATGGGTTTCAATTTTTATCCGCTGAATCATATCCAACTTCTAACACCATATGTGAGGAACTTATGTTGGCAACAGTAAAGACAGACACAAGTGATCACAATTCAAGGGTGTTTATTAAACTGTATAGGTAGGTTGGAAAAACACCTATTCTAAACCTAAATCTAAGATGGAAGCAAGCTACGACCATCAAATAATAATAAGGCAGTCCTAGTGGGGTCTTGTCAAATTAAAGGGCCTATACTAAGAAAAACCTATTGCAAGTCCTTACGCTAAATACAAAAAGAGTGTGGGATAAAATTCACAAGAAAGAAAGAAGTATTCACAAATGATATGTCAGGATGCGGTAGCGGGGGTCTCTGTTCCCCATGTTTTGAGCATGGGACAAGGTTTGACTCCTGAGCACAGCACACGCTTGAGCTTTCCCTGCACAAGACAACCGTTCCGCTCTCAGATATCAGGATCATTGGTGTTTCAGTCTCTTTTCTATTAAACAAAATGGCTCTGTACTCCAAGGACCTGATGCAGTCAAAATAATAAACAAAAGTTCCTTTCGGCTTGTACGTTGGGTGATGTCTTTTCACCCATGGATCCGCCTCTTCCTGGCTCAGATTCGCAAACAGTTCCTATTGATATCAGGACCTTCGGTGGTTGATTCTCTTGCTTTTGAGGGTTTGATAGGTTCAAATATAACAAACAAAAAGCTCCTTTCGGATTGCACTTGTGGTGATGAGTCTTCGTCCCCTGGTTCCCTCTCTTCCAGGCTCAGACCCTTCTTGAACATCAGCCTCCCTCCATCGGGTTCACTTGGGCTTGTATTCAAAAGATTTCTCTGCTGCATTCATATGTCGGTGGGTGATGGTTTTCCACCCCTGGATCCTCCTCTTCCGGGCTCAGACCCTTCTCAAATGTTTGCCCCATCCATCGGGTTAATTACAGCTCTCATTCACATGCTTTCTCCTTTTGTTTTCACAAATATTTGGGTGATGACTTTTTACCCTTGCATCCCCCTCTTCCGGGCTCAGACCCTTCTCAACTCTCAGCCTTCCTCTGTCGGTTTCACTACAGCTTCTCTGAATAATTTCACCTGTGACATTCACAAATCTTAATGTCTTTTTTAACTGTTCACTGTGGACACCCCCCTGCCGGGTTCACTTTTGTCAACACACTGTTAATTGGGACTTCAGGCTTTGCCCTGTTCTATCGGCATCCCTCCATCGGGTTCACTTTTGCCAATTCTTTCCTTTCACACAATTATTTCTCTTGAATTCACTATGCAGGATTCACCTCCTTTAGCTTTCCAATTACGTGCAGTTCAAAGATTTTTGACTGTACAGGGGTTTTTGCTAGACCACTGTATGACCCATTTGACCTTTTCCTTACGGCTCTCCAAGGGCCTTCTGGTATCGGTAGTTCAACAAACACAGGATCAACCAGAGTCTCTCGAGTGAGCACCCACGTGGTGCTGGACGCCTCTGCAGCTGGTTTTCCGTCAATGTTCACAGTTCTTTGTATTTTTCTTAATTTGCCACTTTGGGACTTTCATTCAACACAGTTTGGTTTCTTATTGGTTCTCCCCTCGACTCACTGGCTGTGATGAACCGCTTGGCTTTACTTGTATGTGGAGTCAAGGACGGTACCACGGTAGCAGGCATCTCTCTCTATCCTGCTTATCAGCATAGGCATGATCTGTGTACCGTTGACATCTGCTGCAACACACTCTGGCTATTGTTCGCGGTCTTATGTTTCTTTCCACAGAGGCTTCATGGGCCTGGGTCAGAAATGGCAATGTTGTTTCTGTCCTTGTCGCCCCTTTGGTTCTCACCACTTTCCTCCTCCTCTTGAACTGCTGTGATTGGATAGCTCTCTCGTCGTGCGGTCTGCCTTGCTCGTATTGTGCTCTCGTGCTCCACCTTTTATCACTATGGGGAACAGAAAGGGCCGTCGGATGTGTGTGGTTCTGGTCAATTGCCTGACTCTGCCTGACCCTTGTGTTGGGACAAATCAGGTAAACGGCTCTAGTGTTGGTCTGTTGTCTTTTGTGGTGTGCGAAAGTGTTTGTGCTGGAAAATGGGGGTGGGGGTAGAGGGTCTGAAAATCCTACATGGTAGGCTGGGGAAAAGGTGTTAGAAGAAAGGGGATACTGCGTCCCACTTGTCGGTGTCCCACTTCCACTCCCCGAGGACCCCCCCCATCCTGGTGATCCTCTGACCCTGGTCCACCCCCAGGAACTGGATCCAATAGCAATGGCTGTGTCCTGTCCACCTGGATGACAGATCCCCGGGGACTAGTAAGTGAGACACCTGTAGGTTTCTCACACTTCAATAATGCAACTTTCTCATGATGCACCCCAGTGCCGAATTGGTGGGCCCTAGTAATGTTAAGCACAGTTTACCATAGAAATGCTAATTTTGTTAACAAAAATATAACTTTCATGTGCCAACACAGGTAGCTTGGCCTCTTATTCCCCCAAATACTGCAGTTAAAACATGGCAAACAAGGAAAAATTAAATAAATGCTTACATACGTTTAACATACGTGTCAAACAATGGACTGCACATTAAGAAACAGAAGTGTGAAATACTGACCCTTCAAAACTTGATGTCGGAAAAAAACAAACTCAGGAAAAATGTGTGACTTCTTAAAAAATCAAGCCTGAAGACCACCTTCAATATTAAATATTTGGGCATGCAGATAAGTGCTAATGTAAATGATGCACCTTGGGCAGAAACACTGAAAATCAAATGCAGACAAATGGCATGTCAAGCCTCAGTCATTAACAAAAAATACGGGAAATTTTCCTTAAAGCCAACGGTAGCCTTTTATCTTCAAAAAGTGGCTCCGGCCCTAATCTGTGGTGCGGAAGTTGCCTTCGGATGCTCATACGAACTGTGGAACACTCTGGAAAATATTTTTTGGGTTAGAGTATTACAACTACCCAAAGGATCCTCAACTGTGTGAATAAGGTATGAACTGGGCTTAATATCAATCCATGCCAGAGTGTGCTGGAATTTACTAAATCTTTTCAGAAAAAACATAGCACCTACTCCTTTGCCACAGTTCAAAATACTACACAACCCAGATAAAGAGAATGAGTACACGTTTTTTTCCATGTGGGGCAAGCAATGCCTTGAAGTTCTGAAAGAGAACGATATCCTTGTTTCAACACTATTGGACAATCCTGAGTTAGCCAAAGTAAAATTATGGAGATCAGATTGGTGACTAACATGCAAACTAAATCAAAGATCCTGACTACTAAGTGAAGTCCCAACTGAAGTAAGAGCCTATGGCGGACTGCAATCTTACCTAATGATAATCTTACCTAATGATTACCTTACCTAATTCCCTGATCAAAAATAAAGATCTTTATATATGCAGTTCAGACTTAACCTTCTAGCCACCAAAGAACATACACAGACCTGGGCAGAAAACTCTGACGAAAATCTGACTTGTCGTTTTTGTGAATTAAGTGCTGAGACACTTAAGCAATTAACTTTATTTTGCCCAAAACTATGCAATCTATGAACGCGGACCCTTTGCTCAACCATCTGTAAACAACAAACATACAGTGCTGATGACTGGTGGAAAATGATGTTTAATGGGTCAACATAAATAACAGACAGAGCCAATAAGTAGATGGTGTAGATTACAAGAGAATCCACTTCTTTTATTAACTATTATTTTTTTTTCTTTTTAGGTCAACAGGAAAAGGATATGTCTTCTTCTTTTCTTCTGGTTTCGTTCCTGGATCTAGATGATTTCCAAATGGTAAGTTCAGGTGAGTGTTGTTGTTATTCTTTTAAAGTACAACAAGAGAACGTTGTAGTTCTTCCCTATTGTCTCTTTCTTTTCTTTCTCCTTTAATATCTTTGTTTTTCCCGTTACTAGCACAGTCTTTCTATCTGTTACCTTCTATCCTATCGGTGTTTCTCTGCTCCTCTTTATTTCGGTGCCATTAACTATCTTTATTTTCCTTAAACAACTCAGTGTCCCTCGTACGATCTATCCTTTTGGTCTCTCACACTAAAAGCTTTTAGCCTCGGTATGAATGTCCCTTTAAGCTTTGTACAGCTTCCTTTGCTAACATTGAGGACGTTTGATTAGCTTCTACATTGGCAAAACCCTTTTGGTGAGGTTCTATTTAGTTGACCTTTTCCTGTATGCCAGTCTCTCAAGGTATTTACTTTCTTCCAAGTAACTGTTGCTTCTGGCACATTTCTAAAGTATGGGATCAACTGCGCAACGGAGCTTCCTTATTTAACTTCAAACAGCGACAACGGTCGTTTTCGCACAACAAGCTTTCTTATCTATTGACGCAACGACGTCTGTTTAAGAAGGGGTCCCGGCAGGGACAACGCTCGCTTTTCTCATAGTGAGCCTCGTTATGTTTACCAACGCATCTGCGTCAATTTCATTCAGTTCGGTGTAGCAATTATGTTCGTTTTCTCCCAAAGTCGCTGCAGCGTCACATACATTGCTTTCACAGGGCAACTAGTTTGGTTGAGCCGCGCTTCACATTTCTCTCATAGCAAGCGGGAGTGAAATACCTTATAGCATAACCTTCGATGCCTTCTCGACGATATCTTTTCCTTTGGCTACAGACGCGTAGTAAAGCGTTATCTCCGAACTCACTTTCCTTCGCTTCAGGAAGCCGTTCGTCATCGTCTGGAGTTGACAGCCGCCCCGTCTTCTCTCGCTCTCTCTCTCTCAATGAGCGGAACGGCACCCGAGAACAGTACCTAATATTATTAAAGTTTACTCGGTTCTTCGGTGTTTACAAGAATCTCTTCATCACGCTTCGTCAGGATCGTAACTTAACTCCTTCAGGGCAGCGTCTCTCTAATAAGCCAAGCTGTAACTGTTGTTTTCTGGGTCTCCCTCAATGACGCTTGTTCCCTAGGTAACGAAGAGAAGTGTCACTATTAGAGGAAAGTCCATACATGAATGATTTCCTGTATTTACTTCCTATATTTGTGATCATAGGCATGAAGTCTATAATATCCAGGCACAGAGCTATCCACATTGTCACACCCCCTCTACTAAGCCCTTACGCTCGGGGAGGGTTTCAGCCCTGGATAAGAAATCAGCTTGTGTCAGTAATTTTCCAGGTTTATGAACAGTCTTAAAAGAGAAGGGCTGGAGGGAAAGGAACCACCTGAATACCCTCTGGTTTGAGTCTTTATTACGGGCAAGCCAGACTAAGGATGCATGGTCTGTGACTAGTGTAAATTCTCTTCCCAATAGGTAATAGCGAAGGGCATCAATGGCCCACTTGACTGCCAAGCACTCCTTTTCTATTGTTGGATAGCTCAACTCATGTGGTAACAGTTTCCGATTTATGAACAGTATTGGCGTTTCTTCCTCTCCCTGGTTTTGGAACAGCACTGCCCCAATGCCTGTGCCTGCCGCATCCGTCTGAAGGAAGAATGGGGCCTTAAAATCTGGGCAATGTAGAACAGGCTTAGTGGTCAGTGCCTCTTTTAGTTTGTTGAAAGCTTGCAGGGTCTCACTGGTTTGCCAATTATTTTTTGTTAGAGAGGTTTTCTTTAGCAAATTTGTTAATGGAGCGGCCGACGTAGAAAAATGTGGGATAAACACCCTATAATAACCCACAAATCCCAAAAAGGCTCTGACTTGCTTTGGGGTTTCCGGCAACTTCAACTGCTTAATAGCTTTTATCTTCTCCTCCTGGGGTTGATTAGTCCTTGACCCGCATAGTACCCTAGGTATTTAGTGTGAAAGGTGGCCATATGGGTTTTCTTGGGATTTATGTGTAGACCAGCTTGTCTCAAGGTTTCAAGTATTCTCCCTAGGTTTTGCCGATGTTCTGCCTAGGTGTTACTGTAAATTATAATTTCATCTAGATAAGCTCTGACATACTGTTCATGACCTCTTATGATGTAGTTCATTAGTCTTTGAAACGTTGCTGGTGCTCCATGTAAACCGAAGGGTAATACCGTAAACTGATAAAACCCTGTAGGAGCGGCAAACGCGGTCTTCTCCTTATCTGAAGGTAATAATGGGATCTGCCAGTAACCTGTGGTTAAATCAATGGTAGTTAAGAACTTGGCTTTCCCTAGATTATTTAATAAATCTTCGATCCTTGGCATGGGGTAAGCGTCGAATTGAGATATTTCATTTAATTTCCGGAAGTCCATGCAAAACCTTACATTGCCATCTGGCTTCGGGACTAGGACTACAGGCGAGCTCCATTCACTATTGGACGGCTCAATGATTCCTAAATCTAGCATCTCCTGAACCTCTTGGTTGAAGGCCTTTATCTTCGTTTCCGGAATTCGATATGGTCTGAGTCTTACAATGGTCTCTGGTTTGGTAATGATCCGGTGGTGAGTTAGCTTAGTCTTCCCTGGTAGTGAGGAGAATATCTCCGAACAACCTTGTAATAAGTGAGATAATTAATTTTTCTGGTTAGATGTTAACTCCGGGTTAACGTTCAGGCCCTCTAGTCCTATTCTCTCCTTGAATTTTGGAAAATGCTCTTCCGGGGGCACATCTAAAGTTATCATGGCGACGGTTTGGACTGTAGGTGTCAATTTTTTCAACAAGTTTACATGATACATTTAACAGGGTATCCTACTCCCAGGCTGTCTCACTTTATACGTCTAAGGCCTAGGACCTCTTGTATTTCATACGGCCCCTTCCAAGCCGCTAGCATTTTGTTATCTGACATAGGCAATAGCACTAACACTTGTTCTCCTACATTGAAGGTTCTTAATTGTGCTTTCTGATTGTAATACCTCTCCTGGGTTATTTGAGCTTGAAGAAGATTATCTCTAGCTATAGCCTGTAACTTCTCAATTCTTTCCTGTATCTGAGACGCATACTCTGTCAGGGTTATTTCACGTTCTGGCTGTTCCTCACAATTTTCCTTCAGTACGTCCAGCAGAGTCCGAACCGGTCTTCCGAACAGTAGCTCAAACGGTGAAAACCCTGTTAAGGATTGTGGGGTGTTCCTTAAAGTCATCAGTATCCATGGTAAGATCCTATCCCAGTCTTTATTTTCAGGAACAGTTGTTTTTCTTAACATTTGTTTGATGTTTTGGTTGTAGCGTTCGACTAAACCATCCGTCTGTGGGTGCTAAACTGCTGTTTTTAGGTGTTCAATTTTTAACGTTTCACACACTTGTTCAAGGACATTGGACATAAAATTTGAACCACGGTCGGCGACAATCTCTCGGGGAATTCCAACTCGTCCAATAAAGGGAATCAGCACATCACATATCTGTTGAGTATTCGTAGCTTTTAAAGGAAAGGCCTCCGGATATCTGGTCGCATAGTCTACTACTACAAGGATATATTTATGGCCTCTCTTTGTTGACTCCAAAGGTCCCATGATATCGATTCCTATCCGGCTAAAGGGCTCTAGAACGAGTGGCAAAGGTTGTAGCTGTGCCTTCTTCACATTGGCCCTATTCTTCTTTTGGCACCCCTCAAATGATTGACAAAATTTAACTACTTGATTGTACACTCCTGGCCAATAAAACCTGTCAAGGATTTTTTTAGTAGTCTTTTCCGATCCTAGATGACCTTCTCCAATTTGTATGTGGGTGTCATGATGCCTACCTCCAAGGAGCCAGGTCCGACCCAGCAACCCCAGAGGCAGGCATCATTTCCCCCAGGGGAGTGCCAGCGGGCCCAGGCTGGGGCCCTTTGGACGCAGTCCTGGCGCATTAGGCGCCAGGCTCATGTTGGACCTCTGTCCTGGCGCCTTAGGCGCCAGGCTCATAAAGCTAGACATGTGTTCAAGTGTTTTAATGTGCACTTACCTGATGCAGACCATGCTGCCACATCCAGGCCCTCTTGAGGCCTGAATAGGAACTACTTTACCTGTGGGACTACTTTCCACCCTGGTGTGGTCGGGGAAGGATACATACCTGATCGGAGGAAGGATCCACACTTGGAACTTCTTCCAAAGCTATTTAAACCACACCCGATCAGCAACTCACGCTTCGCGTTGTTCTGCTCCTCGCAGCTGGACGCTCACCGTGTCAGCTCCTGCATGTGGACTTCAGCCACACCTGTCAGCATCCTGGGTCACCTGCAAAGGGAGACAAGAGACCTACCAGCCAATCTGCACCACTGAGACATCACCGACGATCCTGAAAGGGAAGACATCATTTTTAAAAGCATTTCGTTACGATCGCTGCAGCGCTGCATTTCACTCACCTTTCCTGGGTTCCTCCATCTTCAGCAGCGATCATCTGGCTACACAGCCACTTCCCAGAGCCTAGAGAGAAAGACAACAATAAGAGGTGAGAGAAGGAAGGGAATAGGAAAAGCCCAGTTTCCTTCTAAGACTTACTTGTTGGGTCATTCCCATTTCATTTCGGGTCTTGCTGCTTCCAAGCAGGACCCCGGCCCCTATAGGGAAAAAAGACAAAGACATTAGATGAGCGAATGCAAAAACATCACCTGAGCGCTCATCTAGGACTTACCAGATCTTTACTGGAACTGCACTTTTCACTTCGGGTCGGCGCCATATTTCTGGCATTCCGAACCCCGGCCCCTATGGGGAAAAGACATCAACATCAGCGCTTTGTTGCAAGAAGTCTCCAAAGGAATCTTCATTCATCACCTGAAAAAAGACAATGAACATTATTATTTAAAGCTTGAACTTTTGAACTTGCAACAGAACTTTTACAGCGCCTTACCAGTATAATCAAGCTTACCTGAACTCCCATCCAACCTCAATCCAGTGAAGTAACTGGGTTCAACGCGCCCCTGCGTCAGAAGCAGGATGGAGAGCTTGTCCTTTCAGACCCTAAGGTGAGACTTCACGGGGAATCGTGGAAGGGTATCGTGGAGGGTTGGAAGAAAGTGGGAGGCTTGAGCATAACTCAGTCAGTAGGTAATACTCCCTTTTCACGCACAGGGGAATATTCCTGCGAGCCGGAGAAGCCAGAGTAGAGGGCCCTTCCTGTCCATCTTCAGAGTCCTGCGCATCACCATTGAAGAAGCATCAGCACTCGAAGCCAGACCTGCACCTCCGTGGGAATCAGGTGAGCGTTACAGAACGCGAAGCCTACCCACAATTTCCCACCCGGGCGCTATGGAGACTTCCGAGACTGACCAGCTGGCCCAGCTTTTGGGGGAATTACGGGCAGGGGTGCACTCAGCCCGCCAGGAGACTAACGCTCTCAAAAGAGAACTGATCTTATCTAAGGAAAGAACTGATGACCTAGCCAAAAGGTTATTACAGGCCCAGGCAGGGCACACTCCTTTACCTAATTCCGGAGACATTTCCACATCAATGGGTTTGAGTAACCCGGTACAAATTAATCTACCTGGACACATGCCTTTGGCCCCGCCTGAAGGTTTTGCGGGGGATCCCAAGAAATATGCCGTCTTTATGAACCAATGTCGTTTACACTTTCTATGCAGACCCGGAGCCTTCCCTAACGACCAGACCAAGGTAGCCTTTATACTATCTTACCTCAGTGGCAGTGCTGCCGATTGGTCTATTCCATTGGTAAATCAGGATGATCCCATTCTCCAGAATTTTCAGGGCTTCCAGGCCAGCATGGAAAGATTGTTCGCTTGACACTCTCAAGGACAGGCCCTTGATAACGAACTGCTATCCTTACGACAAGGTAATCAGGATCTTCTATCCTACATAGCCACCTTTAACAGACTGGTTGTGGAAACTGGATGGCCAGAAAGCAAAAGGATCACATTGTTTCATCGAGGCCTGCGCGGAGAGCTTAAGGATGTTCTAGCTCAGATAGTAAACCCACCCCAGGTCTGCGCAGACTACATTGACTTGGTGGTTCAACTTGATCACAGACTTCAAAATAGAAAAGCAGATCGGTTCGAGTATGAAAACCGAGCACCGATCAAAACCCACGCTACCTCCAAGAGTACCAATGTTACACCTTTCCGTCATCGCTGCTTTTTACATTTGCATAAGTGGAGACTGTGCAGTTCCGCGCTTTGTTGTACGGCAGCGCTGTCTATTCCTGTCAATGCTAACAGTCTCAGCGGTACTGTTGTTCCGCGTTGCCAGCGCACGTCAAGAATAGGTCACATGATTCTTCCACGCAACCAGCTGACTCTTACGACAAGTCATGTGACACTATTTCAGAACCGAAGGCTTTCGCCCTCTCGCGTCGCTACTGTCTTACATGACGCTCCGTAAGTTCGAATTCTAGGTACTTCTTACTCCTTACTCTCGTGTATCCAAGCTATCCTGACTGTGACTATTTATTCCTTGTTTTCTCCTACCGTTTAGTGTTCCCTTACAGCGCTCCCTTCCAGCTAATACTACCTTTCAGCCTGCATTTCCGGGAACCGCTTCGCGATCCTATCCCAAGCCTTCATTACAGAGTGAAAACAACGGAATCCCAAGTCTTCCTGACTCGGTTAGTTCCTTCCCCGGTCCTCCGTTTCTTCTCCGTTCCTGGTTAGTTAATTACCCGTTCTTTCCCGCTCCTGTTTAGTAATCTTTCCTCTCATTACTACAGAAGTTTCTGAAGGAACTAGAACTCCAGTCATTACCTCCCTTTCTCTCCGAGAGACCTCCACCTCTCATCAACCGCTAGAATCTACCAACAACATCCGTAAGAACATACTCACCTGTAATTATTCTGTTCTTCTATTCCGGTTTCCTCCTATATTTACCTGTTATTTTCTCCCGATAGAACCTGTGATACCGCCATCGAGCCAGGAGTTCTGTGCCTTGGATAGCCATCTTTCTGCAAGGATCTCCGACAACGCGTCCAGGGTTTTTTCCTCCTTTGGGGGTTTCCCTGGGGGTCCTGCCTCTCCCTGTTGAGGTTTTCTTTCCTCCTGAAGGGGTAGAGGGCTCAGGATTCTCAGGGAGGCTCTTCATTTCCGCCGTTGCTGTCCCGGTTCCGACGTTCTGACCAGGTTGGTGGAAACTTGTTTATACATTCACCCGCTTTTTGGGTTATGTAGTTGATTTTCCGGATCAGATTGTAATAGTTAGCGACGCCCAAAAGTTCATTAACCTGGTCGGAGCGGTAGTGCTGGGATGGAACAACAAATGCAGCAATTGATGGCTGCTATGCAGTCCATGTCTCATGAAATGCAGAGTCTTAAACAGGACAATGCACAGTTGAAGCAACAGTTTGCTCGGGCCTTTTCTGAAACCCCTCCCGTTACCCTCTCAACGGGCAAATATGATGGTGACCCTCATAGGTTAAAAGAATTCCTTGACAGTTGCACCATCCAGTTTACGTTTAAATCTCGATTCTTCCCCACTGATAAGGACAAAGTGGGCTTTCTTATTTCACACCTAACGGGCCCCGCTCTTGCTTGGGCTACTCCGTTAGTCACTTCCGGAAACGCTATATTGGATTCCTACCCAGCGTTCTCCAACAGTCTCAGGTCCATGTTTGGTCGGCAAGAGATTTCAGTAGCCACGCAGGAAAGGCTTTTAGATCTGAGGCAAGGTAATAAGGACCTTATGTCTTACATTACCCAATTCAAACAGTTGTCTTCCGAAACCGGTTGGCCTGATGACGGACTACTCACCCTCTTTCGACGAGGACTTGCTGAGGATTTGAAGGATGAGGTGTCCAAGATTCCACGGCCTGCAAACCTGGCTGAGATGATATCCTTGACTATGCAAGTAGACTACCGTCTCCAAGAGCGTTCATTAGAAAGAAAGAAGGGGAAAGGCCCTCGTCTTAACCCAGATCTCATGACCCTTCCACATAAGACCATTCCTTCTGAGGAACCCATGCAGATAGGATCAGTTAGGGGTCCTATTTCAGCAATAGAGAGAGAACGAAGGAAAGCCTTAAATTTGTGTATGTATTGTGGGTCTTCTTCCCATTTGTTGCGAGATTGTCCAGTCGTTCCTCCTCGCAGATCCAGACCTTTGCCGTCGGGAAACGCCAAGCCCCTACCGTAAGGGGAACCACGGTAGGAGTCCAGCTTCAGGGTTCCCCGGCCGAAGATGAGTCCACTCTTGGACCGTTGGCTCATAACCCTTCCATGATTGTACTTTCTTTAACCATCTTGTTGCCTGACCGGAATTTGATGGGTATACCGGCTCTGCTCGACTGCGGAGCCGCTGGAAACTTCATTGACGATAAATGGGCAGCCAAGAATGGGATAGACAGAACTCCTAAGTCCTTTACTACACCCATCCTAGGAGTAGATGGAAGTCCCTTAAGCTCGGGACCTATACGAGAACAAACCAAGCAGCTAACTTGTTTGATCGCCTCTCATAAAGAGACATTGGTGTTTGATTTAATCAGAGCGGCTCACTTCCCCATAATTCTTGGTCTGCCTTGGCTGCGGTTACACAACCCCTACATAAACTGGAAGGCAGGAACACTTTTTCTGGGTTCGGAGTACTGTGTCGCTCATTGTCTTTCACACAATTCAGTAGGCATCTATATTCCATCTGAGCCTCCTCCTGCCACCGAGTTGCCTTCCATCGGTCACTTGGGGCTGATTCCCGAATGTCACCAGCACTTTCTCAGGGTTTTCTCTACTCCCCGGTTTCCAACACTCCCACCTCATCGAAGAGATGATTGTCATATAGACCTGCTTCCAGATCAACCGGTTCCGTTTGGACGCATGTACGTGTTGTCCCAACGTGAGAAGAGTGCCCTTCGAGAATACCTTCATGCTAATCTCCAGAACGGTCTCATTACCGAATCTAAATCTCCTGCTGGAGCTTCCTTATTTTTTATTCCAAAGAAAGATACAGAAGAATTGAGACCGTGCATCGATTACAGAGGACTTAATAAGATCACTATTCCTGACAAGTATCCAATGCCATTGATTAAAGACATTCTCGAAGCCATCCGTGGAGCGGCACTTTACTCTAAATTGGACCTTAGGGGGGCCTATCACCTCATTCGAATCGCTCCTAATGACGAATGGAAGACGGCCTTTCGAACACCTTTCGGACATTTCCAATACCAAGTCATGCCCTTTGGTCTAGTTAATGCGCCTGCTGTGTTTCAGCGGTTCATGGATCACCTTTTCGCCGATTTGCTTCTCCACTGTGTCGTCATCTACCTCGATGACATTTTGATATTCTCACCTACGCTTGAAGACCACATCCAACACGTCAACCTAGTCCTGAGTCGCTTACAGACGAATCATTTGTACTGTAAGGCGGAGAAGTGTGAGTTCCATCAAACTCAGATAACCTACCTAGGATTTGTCCTGTCAGCAAACGGGATCTCCATGGATCCAAGAAAAGTTTCTGCTGTGCTGGATTGGCCAGCACCTTCCACAGTAAAGGAGGTTCAGCGATTCCTCGGATTCGCAAATTTCTATCGGAAATTCATTCCCTGTTACTCTGAGACTATCCTACCTATTACTCGTCTACTCAAGAAGGGGATCGCCTTCTCTTGGAACCCTTCAGCCCAACAAGCCTTTGAGACTTTAAAGGGTTTATTCATCTCTGCCAGGGTTTTACTTAATCCGGATCAATCTCGTCAGTTCATCATTGAGACGGACGCTTCTCACCATGCTCTAGGAGCCGTCCTTCTACAAACAACAGATACAGGGGAGGAGAGACCGGTGGCCTATTTGTCAAAAACGTTTAACTCCTCGGAACTCCACTACTCGGTACTTGAAAAAGAGTTATTGGCCATTAAGAAGGCCTTCGAAGAATGGAGACATCTTCTACTAGGCTCTCCCCATGCCATAGTGGTCCGAACGGATCATCAGAACTTGAAAGTACTACAACAGGCTCAAACCACAAATAGTAGACAAGCACGGTGGGCGTATTTTTTTTTGCCTTATCGGATCGAATTCACCTTTCTCCCAGGAAGCCAGAACCTAAGAGCCGATGCCTTATCCCGAAAGAAACCACATGTTTCTCAATTCTGTTCAGAGAAGTTGTTTCCTCAAGCAAGATTTGTGGCAGTCATTTCCGACTTTCTCCATTTACTAAAGCAGGATACAATTAAGAATCAAACCAGATGTGAAAATCTTCTTTCTACTCACCATCTTACAAGAGACCGAGGACTATATTTCAATGCAGAACAAGTTCTAATTCCTTCCAGCGTTCTTCAATCTGAGGTCCTTCGGATGTGTCATGACTCTAGAGCGGCAGGGCACCGGGGAATACAGACTACTCTGGATTTGATAAAACGATATTTCTGGTGGCCAACTCTTCAGGTCGATGTTCATGATTATGTAAACTCTTGTGCAACATGTATTCAGTCTAAATCTTCACGAACTCCTCCTTTTGGTTTACTTACCCGCATGCCTATACCAGAGAAACCTTGGCAAATCATCTCCACCGACTTTATAGTGGATCTTCCGCCTTCCTCAGGTTATACAACCATAATGGTCACCATAGACTACTTGACCAAGATGGCACACTTCATTCCCTTGGGCAAATTGCCAGGGGCAGCCCAAATGGCAAGGATCTTCATTTCTGAAGTGTTTTCCAGACACGGACTACCTGAAGTCATAGTCTCTGACAGAGGGCCCCAATATACTTCACAATATTGGAAGGGAGTCTGTCACTTTTTAGGCATTAAGAGGGCACTCAGTTTGGGATATCATCCCCAGACCAATGGGCAGACGGAACGTCTTAATCAAACGTTGGAGGGATACCTACGTTGTTACGTCTCCGCAGCTCAAGATAATTGGGCTGAGCTATTATCAATGGCAGAGTTTGCTTACAATAATGCCAAACACACAGCTCTTAAGACTAGCCCCTTCTTCTGTTCATACGGATTTCACCCCTCTTTTGTTCCTACTACTACTCCTTCCTCCTCTAAACTACCAGGGGTAGACTGTCTGATAGACAACATCCAGTCTGGCCAAAGGAAGGCTCGTTTGGCTCTTCAAGAAGCCCAGGATCGAGCCAAGCGATATGCAGACCAACATCGACGCAAATTTCCAGAACTACAAGTAGGAGACAAGGTTTGGTTGGCCTCTCGGTTTCTTCCAAGACACTTAGTCCCTTCTAAGTTATCTCCTAAGTTTTATGGTCCTTTCAAGTTGTTATCCAAAGTGGGCTCGGCAGCTGTTCGACTGGCTCTCCCAGCTACCTGGTCCCGCATTCATCCTGTTTTTCATCTATCTCAAGTGAAACCTACTGTAGCCGATCGTTTCCGACGCTCTACTAAGACCATTCCACCTCCGGTAATCACTGATACCGGGACAGAATATGAGGTGGCCGGTATCTGTGATTCCCGCTACCACAGGGGTAAGCTACAATTTCTCATTGATTGGAAGGGGTATTCTCCGGCTGAAAGAACATGGGAACCTGCTTCGGGGGTTCACTCTCCTCGTTTGGTTCGAAGTTTTTTCCGTCTACACCCCGGGAAGCCTGGATCACCCCCCAGGAGGAGAGGGCATACTGTTACACCTTTCCGTCATCGCTGCTTTTTACATTTGCATAAGTGGAGACTGTGCAGTTCCGCGCTTTGTTGTACGGCAGCGCTGTCTATTCCTGTCAATGCTAACAGTCTCAGCGGTACTGTTGTTCCGCGTTGCCAGCGCACGTCAAGAATAGGTCACATGATTCTTCCACGCAACCAGCTGACTCTTACGACAAGTCATGTGACACTATTTCAGAACCGAAGGCTTTCGCCCTCTCGCGTCGCTACTGTCTTACATGACGCTCCGTAAGTTCGAATTCTAGGTACTTCTTACTCCTTACTCTCGTGTATCCAAGCTATCCTGACTGTGACTATTTATTCCTTGTTTTCTCCTACCGTTTAGTGTTCCCCTACAGCGCTCCCTTCCAGCTAATACTACCTTTCAGCCTGCATTTCCGGGAACCGCTTCGCGATCCTATCCCAAGCCTTCATTACAGAGTGAAAACAACGGAATCCCAAGTCTTCCTGACTCGGTTAGTTCCTTCCCCGGTCCTCCGTTTCTTCTCCGTTCCTGGTTAGTTAATTACCCGTTCTTTCCCGCTCCTGTTTAGTAATCTTTCCTCTCATTACTACAGAAGTTTCTGAAGGAACTAGAACTCCAGTCATTACCTCCCTTTCTCTCCGAGAGACCTCCACCTCTCATCAACCGCTAGAATCTACCAACAACATCCGTAAGAACATACTCACCTGTAATTATTCTGTTCTTCTATTCCGGTTTCCTCCTATATTTACCTGTTATTTTCTCCCGATAGAACCTGTGATACCGCCATCGAGCCAGGAGTTCTGTGCCTTGGATAGCCATCTTTCTGCAAGGATCTCCGACAACGCGTCCAGGGTTTTTTCCTCCTTTGGGGGTTTCCCTGGGGGTCCTGCCTCTCCCTGTTGAGGTTTTCTTTCCTCCTGAAGGGGTAGAGGGCTCAGGATTCTCAGGGAGGCTCTTCATTTCCGCCGTTGCTGTCCCGGTTCCGACGTTCTGACCAGGTTGGTGGAAACTTGTTTATACATTCACCCGCTTTTTGGGTTATGTAGTTGATTTTCCGGATCAGATTGTAATAACCAACGTATCTGAACCTATGCAAATCGGTGGTGTTAAAGGACCATTAACACAGAAAGAATGAGAGAGAAGGCGGCAAATGCAACTTTGTCTGTATTGCGGGACTTCCGGTCACTTTCTTCGAAATTGTCCAGTTAAACCACTTAAGAAGGTGGTTGGAGCTACTGATAACGAATTAGTGACACCTGATTCGGGAAACGACCTAGCCCGGCAAGCGTAGGGGTCCGCTTGCCGAGCTTGAAAACTAACTCTTTGACCTCGCATTTCGTCATGCCAATGGTGCTCGTGGACCCAAAACAGCCTCAGCAGTTGCATGCCATAAAAGCATACATCGACAGTGGAGCTATTGGAAATTACATAGACCGTGAATTGCCTTCCAGGATTAAGCTTCCTCTCCGCCCGAAAGTAACCCAAGATGTCATTACTACAGTAGATGGAACCGAAATAGCCTCAGGGCCTGTAACGCATTCCACTCTTGAAGTGACACTGGTGGGTCAGGATGGACATCGGGAAGCAATCGTGTTTGATGTGATCAAGGCCCCACAATTTCAAGTAATTCTTGGAATTCCTTGGTTAGAAACACATAATCCCAGAATTGACTGGCGAGCAAAAAAGATAAGTTTTCCTGATTGTGAACCAACTTGTTATCCAAGAAATCCAGCTATGGGTCTAGCCACAGCAACTTCCACCCCTGTACAGCTACCGTCAGAGTACCAAGAATTCCAAGACGTTTTTCAGAAAGAACAGGCTAACACGTTACCTCCCCATCGGTCTTATGATTGCCAGATCGATCTGGTACCCAATGCTCAACTACCTTGTAGTAGGATTTATGCTCTTACGGAACCTGAGAACCTGCTTTTGCGTCAGTATTTAGATCAGTACCTAGCCAATGGTTTTATTCGCCCGTCCAAGTCTCCTGTCTCTTCAGCTGTGTTCTTCGTGCCAAAAAAAGAAGGCGACCTTAGAACGTGTATAGACTATCGCGCCCTAAATCAAATAACGATTAAGAATCGTTATCCTCTGCCCTTGATCCCTGAGCTTATCGACCAGGTGAAAGACGCTTGTGTGTACACCAAGTTAGATCTCCGAGGAGCTTATCACCTGGTGCGCATAAAAGAAGGCGACGAATGGAAGACTGCATTCCGCACCAAATTTGGGCTCTTCGAATATCAGGTGATGCCCTTCGGTTTATGCAATGCACCTGCCGCCTTTCAGTACTTTATGAATGATGTTCTTCGGGAACTTATCGATGTCTGCGTCATTGTTTACATTGACGACATCCTGGTGTACTCTTCTTCAGAATCTGATCACAGAAAACATGTTAGGGCAGTTCTTGAGAAACTGCGCCAGCACAGACTATTTGCAAAACTTGAAAAATGCGTTTTTCATACCACAGAAGTTGAGTTTCTCGGATTCATCCTGACACCTCAAGGAGTCCGAATGGACTCGCGAAAGGTGGACGCCATCCTCAAATGGCCATCTCCAAGCTCGGTGAAGGGAGTTCAGAGCATGCTCAGCTTTGCCAATTTCTATCGAAGATTCATCCCGGAATTTTCCCGAACAGTCCAACCCATCACCGCTCTTCTAAAGAAAAACAAACGCTTCAAATGGACTCTTGAGGCCGAACAAGCCTTTCAGGACCTGAAAACCAAATTCACCTCTGCACCTGTATTGATGCACCCGCACCCAGATCTCCCGTACATAGTGGAAACCGATGCTTCCAGTTCGGCCATGGGAGCTGTCCTGTCACAAAGAGACCCAAAAACTAACCAACTACACCCAGTGGCCTTTTGGTCCAGAAAATTTTCTCCTCCTGAAATCAACTACGCAATTACCGATAAAGAGTTACTGGCCATCAAATCTGCTTTCAAGGCTTGGCGTCACTACCTTCTCGGGGCAAGACACACCATCACCGTAATTACGGATCACAGAAACTTACAGTATTTAAAGACGGCCAAAGCTCAATCTTCACGACAACTCCGATGGGCTCTATTCTTTGCGGAATTTGATTTTGTAATTACCTATCGCCCTGGCTGCAAGAATGGAAAAGCAGACGCCTTATCCCGGATTGGCATGGAAGAACCTAATTCGAGCTTAGAACCTGTGCCCATCATACCTGAGCAAAGAATCTTAGGCTTAACTTCATTGCAATCTATTGAGGATATCCAAACGCAAGTAAAACAACTTCTAGACTCTTCAACCTTACTGGAATGGAGTCAAAAGGGTCCTCATTACACAGTTAAGGATGACTTACCCTACTTCCAGGAGCGGTTGTTTCTGCCAAGTAAAGAATTGCAAGAACTTGTTATTGCCCATCATAATGAATCTTTAATGGAAGGACACCCTGGTATCGCTAAAACAGAGGAAAAAATCAAACGCCACTTCTGGTGGCCTTCTTGGAGAAAAGACATAAAGTCTTTTGTACTGTCTTGTGGAATTTGCGCCCAAAACAAGGCTCAAAAGAAAAGGCCAGCCGGCCTACTTCAACCCTTGGATACTCCACCGGCACCATGGCACACCCTGTCAATGGACTTTATAACAGATCTGCCTCCTTGTGCTGGTTACAACACAATCCTTGTAATTGTGGACCTACTCTCCAAAATGGCCCACTTTATCCCTTTAAAGGGTTTGCCTTCAGCTTCCACCTTGGCTAAGGAATTCCTGGAGAATATAGTTCGCATACATGGTTTCCCTTCCATTTTAGTCTCGGATCGTGGAAGTCAATTTATCTCACATTTTTGGAAGAAGTGTTGCCAACTAGCACAAATAGATGTGCGGTTATCCACCAGCCACCACCCCCAGACCGACGGACAAACCGAGAGAACCAATCAGACGCTCGAGCAATATCTTCGGTGCATGTTACACCAATCCGAGTTAAATTGGAAAGACATCCTTTGGATCGCAGAATATGCATACAACAATTCAGTGCATTCTGGAACCGGACAAACCCCCGTTTATACTTTGTATGGTCACCATCCTAGGACCTCTGATCTAGATCCACCTCTGACCCTGGAAATGCCCGCAGTAAATCATCTGCATTCCACAATAACCCGAGCCTTCAAAGAAGCTGCAACTCATTTACAGCAAGCCAAGAAAAAGTATAAAGAAAACGCTGATTTGCAGCGAAGTAAAACTCCTCCTTACCAAGTAGGAGACCAGGTATGGCTAGCAACTAAACATTTACCCCTCAAGGGCCCGCGAACCTTCAATCCCAGATTCATAGGACCTTATCCCATCAAAGCTATAATCAACCCAGTGGCCTTTAAACTGGATCTACCGTCCAACATGCGTATTCATCCAGTTTTTCATGCATCACTTTTGAAGCCAGTACAACCAGGAACCCGATTGTCCAAACCTCCAGATCCAGTTCAAATTGAAGGGGAATTAGAATTCGAAGTTAAAGACATTTTAGACTCCAAGGTGGTAAAGTCGAAACTCTTCTATCTTGTTGACTGGAAGGGATATGGACCTCAGGAGAGATCGTGGGAGCCTAGTAACCATGTCCACGCACCTCGATTAGCACAAAGGTTTCACCGGAGATTTCCCAACAAGCCTAAACCCCCGGAGGGAAGAACCGTGGGAGGGGCCTTGAGGGGGGGTACTCACATGATGCCTACCTCCAAGGAGCCAGGTCCGACTCAGCAACCCCAGAGGCAGGCATCATTTCCCCCAGGGGAGTGCCAGCAGGCCCAAGCTGGGGCCCTTTGGACGTAGTCCTGGCGTATTAGGCGCCAGGCTCATGTTGGACCTCTCATAAAGCTAGACATGTGTTCAAGTGTTTTAATGTGCACTTACCTGATGCAGACCATGCTGCCACATCCAGGCCCTCTTGAGGCCTGAATAGGAACTACTTTACCTGTGGGACTACTTTCCACCCGGGTGTGGTCGGGGAAGGATACATACCTGATCGGAGGAAGGATACACACTTGGAACTTCTTCCAAAGCTATTTAAACCACACCCGATCAGCAACTCACGCTGGACGCTCACCGTGTCAGCTCCTGCATCTGGACTTCAGCCACGCCTGTCAGCATCCTGGGTCACCTGCAAAGGGAGACAAGAGACCTACCAGCCAATTTGCACCACGGAGACATCACCGACGATCCTGAAAGGGAAGACATCATTTTTAAAAGCATTTTGTTACGATCGCTGCAGCGCTGCATTTCACTCACCTTTCCTGGGTTCCTCCATCTTCAGCAGCGATCATCCGGCTACACAGCCACTTCCCAGAGCCTAGAGAGTAAGACAAGAATAAGAGGTGAGAGAAGGAAGGGAATAGAAAAAGCCCAGTTTCCTTCTAAGACTTACTTGTTGGGTCATTCCCATTTCATTTCGGGTCTTGCTGCTTCCAAGCAGGACCCCGGCCCCTATGGGGAAAAAAGACAAAGACATTAGATGAGCGAATGCAAAAACATCACTGGAAATGCACGTTTCACTTCGGGACGGCGCCATATTTCTGGCATTCCGAACCCCGGCCCCTATGGGGAAAAGACATCAACATCAGCGCTTTGTTGCAAGAAGTCTCCAAAGGAATCTTCATTCATCACCTGAAAAAAGACAATGAACATTATTATTTAAAGCTTGAACTTTTGAACTTGCAACAGAACTTTTACAGCGCCTTACCAGTATAATCAAGCTTACCTGAACTCCCATCCAACCTCAATCCAGTGAAGTAACTGGGTTCAACGCGCCCCTGCGTCAGAAGCAGGATGGAGAGCTTGTCCTTTCAGACCCTAAGGTGAGACTTCACGGGGAATCGTGGAAGGGTATCGTGGAGGGTTGGAAGAAAGTGGGAGGCTTGAGCATAACTCAGTGAGTAGGTAATACTCCCTTTTCACGCACAGGGGAATATTCCTGTGAGCCGGAGAAGCCAGAGTAGAGGGCCCTTCCTGTCCATCTTCAGAGTCCTGCGCTTCACCATTGAAGAAGCATCAGCACTCGAAGCCAGACCTGCGCCTCCGTGGGAATCAGGTGAGCGTTACAGTGGGCGACTTCTAGGACAGTCTTGTAGAATTTCTTGGGAATTAACAATTGCTTTAGCTCCTCCCCGTTCCGAGATTTGGTCACTCTGTACAACAACCCATTTTCCTTTACAAAGTGTGGACCTTGCCCAGGTGGGTCTTCCAATGCCCTCTCTCTGGAATATTGTAATAATGGATCTATGCTCTGGGCTGACCTAAAGCTATCCCCGTCATCATCTAACCTCCAGTCAACTGCGACAGGGCAAATATTTTTGGCTCTCCACTCTTGTTTTAACGCCCTTTTTATCTTTTTACTCTTCTGTGTCTTAACAAGTGGTGTAAGTATTTCCTCTTCATGAAAAGGGGCCGTTTCCAACAAGCTCTTCTCAATTTCGTGGACTAATTTAGAAAATGTTGGTATATCCGATCCAATTAGTAAGGGTTTGGGTAAAGTAGGTAATATGGCAGCTCTCACGTTCATAACTTCCCCGGCCATCTTTATCTGTACCTTCTTTGAAGGATAGGCCTTTATGTCCCCGTGGACACATCGGATAGGTATTTCCCCAGATGACCAATAACTTTCCCCTACCAGTTCTGTTGTTACGGCCGTCTGTAGACTTCCTGAATCGACCATGGCGGTGGTGTGCTTTCCATCTACCTCAGCATCACATGTATACAGATATTGTGACTGTCTTCCTGGTGTCTGTTCACAGGTTTCACTCTCCTTTATGGACTCAAGAACACCTACATCCATTGGTTTCGTGTTTGGTTTCTTCAGGCAGAACCTGGCAAGGTGGCCCCACTCCCCACAATCGAAACACTGGGGTACTCGGACAGCTGTTGAAGACTGACGATAGTTGATAGGACCTTCACTGTTGGGTCTGGAGCGTATAATTTCTCCTTCGGGTTTTCTCAGCATTGAATGTGGCCACCTCGGTTGTGACATAGCTTTACTCACAAAAGCATGAGGTCTAGTATTTGTTGTGCAGGACAATGCTTTGCCTTGTCCGGCCTTCTGCTAAGCGGAGGCTACATCCACAGCTTCAGACAGTAATAGACGATGGTGTTGTCTAACCCATCTTTGTACAGGACCAGGAAGTGCTTCGATTAACTGTTCTAAGATCACTTTTTCGGTTATTTCTGCCGGGGACGACATATTAGGCCGTAGCCACTTCTCAGCTAATTCTTTTACTCTGTAAAACAATTGTCTCGGCGTCTCTTCTCCGAGTAACTTAACATCTCTGAATTTAATGTGATACGTCTCCTCATCATGTCCCATTCGTTGCAACACCACTTTCTTCATGTCCCCGTAATTGGTATTTCCTGCGGGGTTCGCAGCCTGGTAAGCACACTGCGTTTCACCGGTCATTAATGGTGCGATGTAATGACACCATCTCTCGGCGGGCCACTGTGCATTTCGAGCCACACTTTCAAAATTTACAAAAAAATGAGCCGGATCCTCACCAGCCGAGTATTTTTGTAAAACTGAGGTGGGGACTTGAGGGTTGTTTCTGACATTTGTAACTTCAAGAAGCTGGGCTTGCTGCATCGTCATTTTTTTGTTTGTTGTTTTAAATTAGTTAAAAGAATAGTTTACTATAAATAATTATGACTTATCTTTTTTACATGCCTTTTTCATTTTTTTACAAACTTAAACATTCCACATGGAATATTTAAAACCCACCCAAAAATATATTATTAAAAAATATATATTTTTACATTAACACTGTTTCGATTTGGCCATCGGTTCTAATAGCTTCATAGAACTCACCCTCAGGTCCTATTGTCTATGAGCCCTCATATGTCATCAAATACCCTCGTGCTAGGTCAACAAAGCTATACTAACGCAACGCTGAAAGTCTCCAAAGCTAAGTATTAACAAGGGATATCCATTTATTTATTTTATTGTTTTTTTATGACGCGCCTACCGTACCTGAGTTTGGTTTCTAAGCACGGATCTGGGTTTTGAACCTCTTTTGCTGTGCTATACTTCGCTATGCAGAAGGTGCACATCTTGAAAGTTCGACCTAACTCTTAACAGGGCCCAAACAACCATCACTTTCTTAACACTCCATGGGCTTCAAACCCTACTACAGCCACCACCTTCAGGTAACAGCCAGCAGGGAGCTAAACGGCCACTTAAAAGCTATAAATCCTTCTTTCTCAGCAAGTTGCTGATGTGGAGGAACCAGTGTTAAAAGGTAACGAGGTAATAACACTTCTGTATACCCTCAGGGAGATGATGGCTGGAAGGGCTTTTGCAAACTCAGCTTGTAAGAAGAGTGCTGCAAAGTGCACCTTTAAAGCCTCGGAACAAAAGTACTATAGAAAGGAATATATTGCAGTGTCAAAGAAGGTATTATAAGAATGCTGACTGGCATACATGCCAACCCTCCCGAATTAGGAGGGGGGCTCACGATTTTTATATTAAATATATTATTTTTGACTTTCTCCCACCTAAAATAAATACACCTCCAATGCAATCCTATGGGAAAATTCAATTCTACTGCTTTCTTTGAAAACATGTCGCTCCCAGGTGCTCCAGAATGTTGGCATGTATGGACTGGCAAAATGGGGGCAGTTGCTGTGGCCCATTTCAATTGAAAAGACAAAGGCACTGTCCCCAGGTCACCCCAGCAATCACCACGCTCAAACAAAGCCATGGCAGACTGTTGCTACGGCTCCAGCGGAGTCACATATGTTTTCCCTTCTCATTTCTGTCTGTGGGTTATACTTCAATTCCTCTGGTTGAAAGTGTATTCCGGCGCGGTGCTTTATACCCGCCCTAACTCTCTGTCACTTTCATGCGGTTCCCAGAGCGAGGGCCAATAGGAAGGCTCGCTCGCTCAACCAATGGGATCCGGCAGTGTGTCCTGCTGCTCTAAGGCGCAGTTGAGGAGAAGAAGAAAAAAAATACCAGCGAGTGAGCACTCTGGATGCTGCGGCTCCTCCCTCGCGCTGATCATTGGACGCCTCTTTTCCCGCTCCGCTCAGAGACCGCCATTTTAAAATTAAAAAAAAAAAAACCGGGCGAACAACAAGCTGTTTGTTTTTTGTTGGGACGCAGAGGATTAGGAATCCCGACTCGCGTTACTGTGGTACTGGCACATCCAACAGACAAGGTGAGCCACAAATCCCCGAGGAAGCTATTATAAACGCAAACGTATTGACTAAAACGCTGCGCCATGCTTCTATTGTAGGAGAGTGTTATGGCGGCGCCCTGTCCCAAGTCGCGCTGCTACCCCCTGTAACATGCATCCAACCCGCCCCCCCCTCCCCTTGAGCCGCAGTCTGTCAATGAGTGGCTGGACAACAATGCAGAGCTCACCCGCTGCGCTGTGTTCTAGAATTTTCTGTGCGCGTGGAATCAGTTCACTCGCGCGGCGGCGCCCCCCCCCCCGTTCTGTACAGCCAGTGTACCTGCGTGTGCATCTTTTCTACTGTGTTTTGTGCCTTTTTTTTTTTTAAACGTGTCTTCCTCTTAAGCTCTCAATCGCAGGGGGTGGAGGTGTTCAAACGGATTGTGTAGTGAAATTATCCATGTGCAAGGGGATGGAGATGTAAGTCTAGTAGCGTCTCCTGGTGGAGGTGAGAACTAGATTGTCTTTCACAATATAAGCCTTGCATCGAGAAGCGCTGGCACATGCAATCAAGAAACTCGAAGCATTATATCGTGCGCGTGTGATTGTTTTTTTTAATTATTTATATATATATATATATATATATATATATTTGTGGTACTATTTAGGAAGCTGAACCCTGTGCACATGGGTTAATGTGAGCTACAGTAGGACGGACCGCCCTCCCTGACACATTGATTTCTCGCTTGTTTTGCGGTGAATGATCTGCTCTGTATTGGCATGGCTGGAGTTAGTTTGTGTGCATGTCGTGACAAACCAGTCTCCCTTTTATACAGTTAAATATATATTTTTTCTGTTGTCAGTCGGTTAATACACATTCTAAAATGTACACTGCCAAGCTTTTCCTATATGCATCGTAAATAGTTACAGTATTCGATGATTGACACCAAAGTTCGCCCCCTCCCCTGACAGTTTATCGCACTCGGAAGGGCTGGGTCGAAATATATTTTTGCCTCCACCGTTATCAGTGCCCCGCGTACTTGTGCTCCTGGCGCGACTAGGGGGAGTGCAGGGTTTGGCTCTAAATGCGGCCAGTATAAGCAGATGTCCGGTTTAAAGGCGATTGGGCTAATGTACTGTTCATGATACATCTTTGTTGGTGGGTAACGCTGCATCTGGTAGACATCGCAAGTATGTTGAATGAGGTTGAATCGCAACAGAATATAGAAACCTTTTCACTTTTCTACTTTCGCTTTTCAGAATGTCTCCAGAGAACGGCTTACTCGTAAGCCACCTTTCTTTTTTCTTTCAGTTTCTTTGAGGTCTACCCTTTTTTTTCTTTTTACTGAGCTTTCTTGTAACTGCCGTGAAACTGCTTGAGCACTATTGTGTGCGAAGTTGGGCTATATGTCTGCGTGCATGTCACGCTTTTAGTGCTGGTGTGCTCTATCGCCCTCACTTAGAAACATTTGCGGGCTTTTATTTACGAGTCTAGGAAGTTGTCCAGCAGAACATTTGGGGAAATTGACTGTTATGAGCTAACCGAGCTGGTAATTCTCAGCCCTCCAAAAGGCAATGCGCATCCTAGTAGTCAAAGGCAGCGCTAGCCGGAAATTGCATATTTACACATTCACAAATGTTTAGCAACACTAATGGTAAACATGTCAATTATTTCCATTGCCCAGTGAAGTGAAAATGAACCATACGTATTTACTTTATTTGGCTAATATACTATTTGTGTATTTCACGTTCACAAATCTTAGACTTTCATATTGTACAATTAATTTAACATGGCAGTAGCAAGTACTGTTTACAATTGCAGCCCCATCTAACAATGGCTTCATAGGCAAACTCAGATTGTACGGCCTAGTCCCAGCTCAGCCTCTTGACAGAATCTCAAGGCCTCCTGGACCCATCCCAGTCGGGCTTCAGACCCCTCCATGGAACTGAATCCTCCTTTTGTCTCCATCAGGGAATATCTCAACCTCTTGGCAGCCTTCGACACAATCAACCACGCCATTCTCAACACCCTTTGACCTAGGCATCAGGGACTCTGCTCCTAGATGGATCTCCTCTTTCCGCTCGGACTGCTCCCAAATTTCTCTGCGCCCGCCCAGTCCCCTGTGCTTATTCGCTCCCCTGCTACACCTAAGCTGATGACTCAGATCATCCTCAAGATCCCCAAATACCTGTCCTCACCCCACCCAGATTTGCACCTTGCCTCTGGAACATAGACAGCTGGATAACTAACGGCTACCTCTCCAATCCCGGAAAAAAACAAAATCCTAATAGCCGAGCTATTTTCCCTAACCCATTTCCCTTGGCCGCCCTTCCCTAGTACCTGCGCCAACTGCACTGTGTAGAGAAGCCCCTTAATGCTCATACCAGAAAAAATACTTCCCACTAGAGAAAAAGACCCAGCACACCTCTGGCAAGGAGAACACATTTTATTCTCACAAAAGTCAAGTACGTGATGGCAAGGAACTCTGCTGCCACAGTGCTCTCTAACAAAACCAACATGGATGGTAGCTTATAAGGGCGAAAAGCGTCACAACTGACATAGATCACATAGGGTACAAATCCACATAGCTGGTTGGTGTGACCCTATACATAGCAGGGTTCGGAATTGGGACTGGATATGCAGGCGCCACAAGTATTCCTGGGTAACCATCAATAACGGGGCACCAGGAGCTACCACGGTGGAACGCAGAGCTAGTGCACAGCATTACACACATCTAACATCCACATAAAATGCAACATGACAGCCTCATTTTTTTATTTGCATATAAATGGAAACTTTTTTTAGTACACACATCAAGTCAATTACATTAAATTGAATTAAAAGGATGACAATCCTCATCCATAACCATACGCATAGTCTTAAAAATGAAACTGAGTTTTCCATTGTTAAGCGTTGGTTCACATTGTCTTGATACAGGTAACTTTTACGAGTGCAACTAATTTGAAAATCCTTATGCCTCAAAGGCTTGCAAAACTTTGTTATTGCGATTATCACTCGCTTTCTTTCCTGCATCAGTATTTACCGGCACACCACCTCGTCTTTTTTGAAAGTCGCATATAAGTTGATTGAAGAATACGGTTTGCCTCTCAGTGCTGAACAGGAGGTACTCCAATGTTTTATGGTTTCTACCTTATCTACATGCTTACAAAAACGACAAATGGTGCTTTCACAGAGGCCACTAGTGACATTTACTTAGTTTGTCGAATGGAGATTCAGTCGCATTCGCAAAAATTGGTCCATCAGTTTTTTTTTTTGTCGTAACATCGTTTAAAAAATTCATAAACTGTCCAATCTGCATGATTCCCTTCAGATATGCGAAACTGGTGTTGGTATCGAACTGCAGACTCCATGGTGCAAATCCAATCAAGTTCTCTTAATTTGCTTGGTGCTCAGTGCTTTAATTGAACAGCAAGTTTCTTCAAAGCAGAACACATTTTCCCATGCCAATTCTGCAGCATGTTGGTCTGGGATGCTGTCATTTCTTTGCGTACTATATCCAGAATCTCTGGTCGCGCAGCAGTCGAGCATTTCCTGAAGAAGCTGAGACTTTTCCAAAGCGCAAGACACGGATTTTAAATTAGTTGGATAAGGGGCATGAACATACGCATGGTGAAATGTGAGATATGAAGAGCTCCCTGCTTGAAATACTGTGTAAAATTAACTGGATTGAGGGGCTCCTATTTGCATGTGACACAGCTGCTGCCTTAACTGTATGTAAAATTAACCCCAAAATACTGACCGTTGATGGATCCGTGCAAACGCAGGCGGATCATAGGATGATTGGGAATTTGATCAATTCTTTTGCTGAATTGGCTGTTCCAAATTCTACCCCAAAGTGAAACCAATGCAACTGTGACGGTTGGTTGTTACTGCCAATTCATTAGCTTTTCAGACAAATTGTCCAGGACATTGAGATTGCCACAAGTGGTGCATGACAAGCAGGAGCTCCTGAATCTGGAGGGGCGGTGGGGGATCTAGGGGAGGTATCGTATAGTGAACCGCTGGATAGCCGATCGGCACAAACAAATCTAATTGATCTAGATGATGACCTACAAGGGAAACATGATCATGCCCCTACAGCAGTGGAATAAAGGGAACAATTGGAGACCTCGGTGCCAGTACTGTCCAGAAAACAAAAAGAAATAGCCGTGAGGGCAGAAAAACGAAGGGCCCGGAAAAATAAATCAGTGAGTGCTAATCTAAATAAATCAAATGAATTAAAAAAAAAACACAGCTCACATATTAAGGACGTATGTAACCTATCTAATGAGGATGGGCTCATTGACTTAGAACAACTTAATACTGAATCCAAAGCTATATTGAAAATATAAAGGTGCCCTTAATAGCTTCTCTGGATCAGCCAATAACAAAAAAAGCCAACTAAAATAGTAGGTGCTCAATCTGTTTGAGCTCAGGCCGAAACAGATCGAGAGATCCATTGATGGGTTATTCTCATTTAATCAACAAACAATTGGACCTCTTGAAATTCTACATGAACACTTGAACTCCTTTTGAGAGGGTAGTCTGTCAGGCGACACTTGGTTTTGTTAATCCCATTGCTTATATATTCTAACTATTTCATATATTCTGTCGCGTCTAGTCTGAGTTAGGTGGAAAGGAGTTGGCTCAACCACCTTACAAATATTTAATCCACAAACTCGGAGTAAAAGAACTGCGCCAGACTCAGGTGGTTTCGTTACTCAAGTTTTAATTCATGCCCTATAGTGATGACACGTGTTACGGCCACTGGAGGTCTTTTTCAAATCAGGGCTAATGATACTATCATAATCATATGTACAACATTGGGATAAATTGGTGAAAAGAACAATGCTCACAACCAAAAATAAAAAAAAGGAAAAATGCCACAAAAAACAACCAGGAGATTGCAAAATTCACAAAGTCAAAAGCACCAAAATAATAAAACAGAGATTTGGGGAAGGGTCGGATTGTCAGGTGACTTTGAAAGTTTTGAGAGGCAGTACAAAGGACAAAAGACAAACAACAAATTGTAAAGTTAAAGTTACCACAGTGCACATAATAAAAGAATGACCATCCATATTGTTCTCATATGGAAATGTATATAGTTGGTGTTCCACGTTACCTTTGCTGCGTTGTTAAGGTAACAATCGTTGGTGTGTTTTTGTACCAAGGGTCCGATCCCTGCAGGTAAATTTCAAATATTGCATTCAATTTCTCGTATTTAATGTTGCCAGATTGTTTAGTTAAATTCTACATTATAATCTCATGTATTCTTTATAAAATGCACTTTGTCTTAATTGGATTCCATTATTAATAAATGCACAGTATGTATTCCCATAGTTACTTTAAATCTATTACCATATCTTTTGTGGTTCAATTACTCCAGTTCATTGTTTGTTTTAGGCTGCTCGTTTTTAAATTAACCAATGTAGATGGGCCCGTCCTTCCCTCTATGTATCTGGGACTCACTCGCTTTAAAGCCTTTGTCTTTCCTCTTCGATTCAAATACAAGTTTCTCACGTGTATCATTGCATCTGCCTATGGCTTTTTTTAACCATTGTGCCAAACGCGGTGCGCTTCTAATTTGGATTCCTATTCTCGCTCTGCGTAAAGTTCATCTGATTACATCGACGTTCTCTTACCTGTGTATCGCGCCCTTTGGCGTCCCTTGCATTGGCTCTATGCTACAGCACGCATTCTAGCGAGGACAGTACTTAAGAGCATTCAGATGTTGCGCGGGCAACAGTGGATGCCTGTGTCCTTCCTTTGTGTTTACTGGTGTGGTTGGTATACTGCGGCGGCCATCTTTTAGGAAGGTTCTTCCCTTTGGTTCAATTCAAAACCATAGGTCCTGTTTACATATTTACTGATGATTAGTTAGTTATATGTTCAAATCCAATGTATATTTGAGTTAATAATTAAGGTACTATGACCCGTATTTAAGTTTGTGCAGAACTTCAAATCTCAAAAGCTGATCAAGTTGGAAAAGTGCCGTTGCGCCTAATTCTGGAATGTTAGTACTACTTGCGTCCTATATTATGACATTGTATAAGTGTACTGATCATTAATATTCTCCTAGTTAATTCTATAATTATACCCCATTGCGGTGTATAAGGTTGCTTGAATCTAGTCTTAACATATATTCCTTGCAGCATGGGATAGTTTTCAGAGTTCACATTATGTATATACAATAGTTAATTTACAATTGACACTTACAATTTCGTACATTTAGGATACATTATTCAAAGAAATTACACCATCTCATTGTCAGAGTTTAGTCCAGTTATAGTACTATTAAGTACACAAATAGTTCTAGCTTCTGCCTGGCATAGTGCTTTTTCTGTCTCTTTTGCCCAATTGCACGTATTGTAAGCCAATTAATGTGAGGTTACTTTTCTTCTCCATTTGATGACATTTCTGCCAATGTGCTGCTAAGGGCAAACAAGTACCTTGGCTTCCAATTTTTGAAAGATGTTCCCTTATTCGGATTCTCAACTCTCGAATTGTACTCCCTATATATACCATATTGCATACACATAGTATATCATATACTACATATTTGGTGCGGCAGTTGATGGCTTGTTTGATTTTGATTTCTTTGCCGTTCCGATCCTTGAATGTTTCAGTGGGTTCACTCGCAAACTTGCACATTGTACAGTTGCCACTTTTCCTAAAGCCCTTGATGGGCGTTGGTATCCATGTCCCAGTATTGCTCTTTTTGACCTCTGGTAGAAGTGATGGACTCAGTTTGGTCTTTAGAGTGTCTGCTTTCTTGAAAATGATTATCGGTTTGTCCCCCACTTGGGGTCTAATGTGTTCACAAATATTGGCATCTTTTGAAACAAGATGGAGTATTTTATTAATCCTGTGACTTTCCTTGTTATATTTTAAGAACCCAACTTCCCAGTGTCTCAAAGTTCTTAGCTATGTTTTTCAGGGTAAGTGTTTGTTCCTGGGTCCAAGTATTCTATTGTAGGCTCTCGTCACACACTTATCTGGATATCCACGTTCTCGGAATCTGGTCTTTAGTAACGTACATTCTTCTTCAAAAGTGTTCTGATCACAACAATTCCTCCTCGCTCTCCTATTCCCCCATGGGGATATTGAGTATTGTACTATTGCCGGTGGCAGCTGCTTGCATGCAACGTAGAATTAACTTCTTTGTCTTTCCTGAAAGTTCTTGTTTTAAGATTGTTGTTGTGCACCTAAATTGTAAGGTCTAAGAAATTGATTGTTCTTGAATCACAGGTGCCTGTGAATTGAATGCCAAATTGGTTGTTGAGTCTATTGGTAAATTCCTTGAATTCTTCCTCGGTACCTTTCCAAATCAGCAGCACAACATCTATAAATCTCATCCATTGGATTAGTTGGTTTGGGTAGGCTGTATCTTCATAGACCACTTTGTCCCCAAATAGCCCCATACATAAGTTGGCCAGTGCAGGGGCATATTTGGTGCCCATTGCTACGCCCTTAAGCTGTTGGTAGAAGTTGTTTTTTTTTTTTTTTTATTTTTATTGGTTTGTTCAACCTTTAAAAAAAAAAACAAAAAAGACATCGCATGTAAATTCTTGTTTTGCTTCTCTCCCTCCCTCCACCATTTCCTCTTAACGACTCTTTTAACACTTCGATCGTGTCATATTGAGGGATAGTATTGTGACAGCTACCAAAGAGTTCAAGACTTTACTTGCACCAAATTTGCATATTGGTCGTCCAGGCGTCCTTTTACTACGCGAAGAAAATTTGTTAGTGCAAATAAAACTGCTCTGTTGGATCCCTCAAATAACGCTGCCCACCAGTCATCAGCCGTCATGTGTAGATGCTCATTAATCAGCTTTCCAAAGTGGATTTGCCTTTGATGTTGAAAACATTGGCAGAACAATGTTGGATGTTTTAAGGTCTCCTTATCCTTGTTACAGAAGCTGCACCTTAGGTCGATGATCGCGCCCTTCGCCCAGCTGTTCATACGCTCTTTTGTTTTTAGCATGTTTAGCCTAAACTGCATATATAAAGATCTTGCATGGTGATCTGGAAACAGGGTTAGATAGGTGTGCCTCTGATGATATGCTTTGGCTTCTCCTGGGACCTCTTGCATTAGAGTTGAATTGACTCTTAGGTCGCAGGTTTTAATCCAGTCAGCTCTCCAGATTTTAGTTTTTGCCAACTCAGGATTCTCAGTTAACGTTGTGATAGGAATATCAAACTCCTTTTAAAAGTGTTACACAAAGGAGATTCCATTGAAATAAAATCGTATGTTCTTTAGCAGTGTCCGGCCTGTGTAATATTTGAAATTGGCTCGCTGGGTTTTTTAGCATTGTTTTCCTAAAGAGATTCAATAGATTCCAGCTGATTCTTGCATTTATCGAAATGAGGCCCAATTCATATCGGAGACAAACCGTTGAGGTACCTTTGGGAAGCTGTAGAACTCGCGTCCAGAATATATTTTCAAGTGAGTTCCACAGGTCACTTGAACAGCCAAATGCGTTTTCACCGCCATAGATTAAGGCGGGTACCACTTTTTGCTGGTAAAATTCTATTACTGGTTTTAGGGAGAACTTTCCAAATTTTGTGTTAATTAGGATCGCTTGACAAGCCATCTGTCGACATTTGCTCTTTGCCAATTCTGCCCAAGGTGCATCGTTTCTACTGGCACTGATCTTCATACCCAAGTATGTCGAGTTTTTTACAGTCTGAAGCTGTTCGTTGCCAGGACACCATCTGTTCTTTATTCGTCGAATGCTGCGGCCTTGCAGTTTCTCAAATTAGAATTTCACATTTTTGTGTGTTGATTCTAAGGCCGTTATCTGTGGTATAACTGTCGAGACAATTTAGCTTCCTCTGAAGACCTATGGGCGTCAGATCGACTAGAATAAGATCGTCAGCGTAGACCAAGTAGTTGATCGGCGAGCCATGTAGTTTCGGAGGAAATGTTGTTACACCAGTGAATGCCTCATTTATATCAGATATAAAGAGGTTGAAAATACTCGCTGCCAAGGGGCAGCCTTGTTTCACTCCCTTCTGTGTACTGATGGGGGCAGATAACGTGCCTTTGGTGTCCAATCGGATCTGGATAGTGGTATCCGTGTGTAGTTCGCGAATCGCTTCCACTAGGCTTAAAGGGCAGTTCCATCTAGTAAGTTTCTCCCATAACAGCTCTCTATCTATGCTGTCAAACGCATGGGACAAATCTATCAGAGCCAAATAGATCTTTGTGTTCTGATTGCTTCCATCTTTATGAGGTTCAATATCGGCAGGTTCAAGCCGCATCCAACTCCCTTTACGAACCCTGCTTGTCTGGGGTCTACATGGTTATTATCTTTAGCCCATTTTAGCAATTTCTGTTGCAAGAGGGTAGCATAAATCTTTCCCAACACGTCAAGCAGTGCTATGGGCCGGTAGTTTTTTGGATTTAGACGGTCTCCCTTTTTAAAGATTGGGACCACTACAGCGCTTTTCCAAGACCTTGGAGTTGATCGACTCGCGATGACTCGGTCAAACAGAGTAACACAAAAGTCTGTCCATAGCGCTGGAGTTTTTTTCAGTGTATAATTTGTTAGGCCATCAGGACCGGGCGCTCTAGAGTCGTGCACATTTTTGATTATATCCAGAATGTCACTTCTCTCAAACGCAAGGTCCCACTTGTTTGTCGTCGTAGGTACCCAAGATGGTATGGGTTTATCACTGCCAAATAGTTCTTTAAAGAAGGTCGACCACTCAGCTTCAGTTACTGCTTTGGCTTGAAGAGCTTGCTGTGGAGCCATAGTTATTTATCAGTTTCCAGTATGCTGCTGAGTTTTTGCCATTCATTCTTTGTAGCATCTCTTCTGCGTCGTTTGATGCATAATTGCTGCATGTGATTTAAGCCAGTTTCGGTATTTGGCCTTGATCACCCTTTTACTCTTTCATGTTGTCGGTATAAGGACCTTAAGTTTTCTTAGTTCTTGTCTCATTTCTCTTTTGTGTTGCAAAATAGAAATGTCAAATTTATGTTTTGGGCGAAACTCGGCGTGTTTTTGCTTGCGTTTATGTTCCTCAAAATTTGACAGAAGGTTTTGATATTCCAGGGATTTGACAGTGTGTTGAAAGGCATTAGAGATAGCTGCTACTTCTGAATCCAAGAGATTTAGGCGTATACTACTAGTCCCGGTGCACACCTCAAACGGCCAGCAGAGCTGCTCGCTCACACAAGGATGGTGAATTGATAATTTTACCATATCGTGGTCACTGTGTTGCATTTTAATGACTTCCAGTTTCGTTGCTCTCTTGTGGATATTTTCAGTCACAAATAAATAGTCAATGACCGATTTTTGATTGTTTCTTCTCCACGTAGGGCATGCCGGAATATCGCCAACAGTTTGACCATTAAGCATGTGCAAGCCTCTAATGTCTAGTTCCATACACCATTGAGCTGCAGCTTGTTCTCGTTTGCAATTGCCTCTCCTCTTTTTCTCAGTTTGTGCAATATCTGGAATACAGACACAATTTAGATCTCCACATACAATTAGATCTATCGGTTGCTCCTTTATAAGTAAATCATCGATCAACGTTGTTACAGTATCGATAAAATTACGCCCTTCGTTGTGTTTGTGGTTCCAGTATAAGTTGATAATGTGCAAGCAAGCTTCCTTGTTTCTTTCTGGTAAACACCAATGGCAGAGATCTGAATAAATGGTGATGGGTTATTTGAGTTGAGGATCCGAAATCCAACACCTTTCCTCACAGCCAAGAGGAGTCCAGCCATTGGCCTTCCCTGTGTTTGTTTTATAGCGGGATTGATAGCTATTTCGAATCCTTCCAACATCGGACTTTGAGAGAGCCATGTTTCTTGTAGACACAGGATATCCAATTCTGAGGCCCATGTTGTTCCAAACAGATGCATAAAGCCTCTGGTGTTCCAAGAACCTATATTACATATATTGGTACTTCTCGGTTCCTGGCGTTATGCCATTGGATCAGTGTTTAAGGTTTTGGCCAACCAGGACCAATCATCGTATTTGTTTGCTGTAATGGCAGGATTCCTTTCGATGTCTCGTGTGGTTGATGAATTTATCCTTCCATTAACTGTAATTCTTATCTGATCACACCCATGTGGATAAGCTGCTGCGTCCCATGTTCTCGGTGGACTAAACACTTGGCTTTCCTTTGGTTGATTCTGTTCTCCAGATCTTGAATAGATCTTTTGTTCGCGTTATTCATTGGTCTACTGCGGGACTTTTCTTGGGAGTTAACAAGCAGCACACCATTTTCTGCGTTGGTTATGTCGAATCCTAGGGACATCAGTACAGGGCCGGCGTCCAATAGTGCATCTGCTATGATCTTAGATTGCAAATGTAAAATCACAGCGTCAGTTTTCTTTTCATTCGGAAATTCTACAATTTTTAGGTCTCCAGAAGTTATCGCACGAAGACTGGGAATCAGCTGACACAGCCGCAACACGTTAAATCGGTTTAGTATCGGGTCATCAGAAGTTTCTATGCGTTCCAGTATTAGGTGGTGAGATGCTTGTCGCGTCTCTGTTTGGTATGTTTTCTCTTTTATCGTTGGTTTTTGGGGTTGTTTAGTAGATCGGTTCCCCCACTCTGCTTGATTTTTATTTTTATCTATAGTCATAGTTATTTTGAACCCAGTAATGCTCACTATATGATCCTTGATAGATGCCACCTGTGTCGGGCGTGTAGAAGTTTGCAACGCTTTGGCCACGGTAGATGGTTCAGTCCCGACCTGCGGGCCTAGAGATGGGCCCTTTGTACCGAATTTGGCATCAAGCATCCGTCTTTTTTCATCCAGAGTCACAAAGCGGGTGCTCTGCAGAACCTCATCTGTGTTTTGCACCGGGATTGATTTAATCAATTTGCATCTTCTCGACATTCCTTCAAACGCTTTCTCGTTAGTGGGCCTATGTTGACTAGGCTTCAAAAATGAGGTACAATGGCTCTTTACTTCATGTTGACTAAGCTTCAAAAATGAGGTACAAGGGCTCTTGACTTCTTCCTGGGATGTAGTATCAGTCACTTCTGAATCAATGTGGGTAGGTGCAGCCGAACCTAATTTGACTCCATCTAGCAACGATACCACAGGCCTATCTCTGACAGTAATTTCTTCCTCATCATACACAGATACATTCAGTAAATCGTCGGAACCATCACTAGCACAGATTGATGTCTCTTTGAGATCTAATGGCATAGATTTTGTTGAGCTTACGACCATCTTATTTCTAGTAGTGTCTTTAGTGGTGGCTCCATTGACGGTTATGTTGACTGTTTTGATGTTGCGTAAGAATCTTCGAGCGTCGATTCCTCTTCTCGCCTTCCTTACAGGTTGGTTTTTGGATTTTTTTGAGTGAATTAACTGTAGTTTGTTTGTTGGGTGCGGAGGGTTTTGTGCTGCACTTGGTTTCTTAAAAATGTCGTATATTGCATTCACATGATTTGCCCTTAAAGGTGAAACCATCGGTTGCGATTGTGCGCAAGTCAAATCTTGATTAGAGGTCAGCTTAGAGGTTGATGCTTCTTGGGGATTTTGTAATGCCAGATTCGTAACTGCTTGGCTCTCTTTTAGAGCAGTTGCAAATGGAGTTCTAGGCTGGCATTCTTCAACCGCGGTGATGGCAACCTGCAGTTTTGTAGGCGGTCTCCTAAGTTTCTCCGTTGTCTCAGGTGACCGGGTAAGATCTATTGAATTTGTGGTGGCAATACGAGGCACAGTATACTCTGGGGTTTCCTTATTGCTTAAAGTAGGCTCTTTTAGCTCGTTAGCAGGCCCGCATAATATGTTGGCAGCAGTAGTGTTGTCGCTTCTATCTTCGATCCTCTCAGGTGGGTTAGTTAGTGTACATCTTTTGTTGCAACATGAGGATCTTGACATGACTTGTGACTTATTCACCTGTATTGCAGCATTGGGGGAGCCTGCCCCCTGGTAGCCGTGTTCTTTTTTTTTTTTTTGCTGTTGAAAGATGCTCAGCGCTTCTTTAGCTACTTCAGCTAGAAGTTTTTTGTCTAAATTTGCGTTTTTAGCGTGATCTGATAATGTTTCGAGCGTCCAATCTGTTTTTTTGTGTAGCTCTTGTAGCACTTCCTTACAGTGGAGGTTTTTGTTTTCCATGCTCCCCAATTTGTGATTCATGTCAGTAACCACCGTGGAGAGCTCTTTTATGTTGTCGTTGAGATTCTCGTACATTTTGATGAAAGGTGCAATGGAGATGGCCATAGAGGAGATTATAGTTGCTTGTAGGTCCTTAGTGTACTGAACAGTTCTGGGACTTAATGTAATTCTGGAGTCAAGTGGTGGCATTCGCCTACCGCGGTGTGCCGATCGTCGAATCTTGGGGTATGGTCGTTCCATTATGGATGAATCCGTTGAGCTTTGATCGGATAAGGAATCCGTTGTACAAGCGGTATCTTCATTAACATGCCTTGGCGTTAAGACTGTAGCTGGTGATCCCATTGCGTTGCTAGGCTCTGTCACACTTCTTTTTAGTTTCTTATTTTGCGAGCAACTCAGACTGGGGGATCTGCTCCCCCCCCCCCCCAAGCCTCCTTCGTTTATGCAGTGAGCTTGACCTCAGAGTGAGCAGTATGGGTTGCGTGGTAGAGGAGCACGCCCCCGACCCAGAATAATTTCTTGCAGGGTCCTTTGCCGCCAGGTTACTGTTTGTACTGTCACCATTTGTATTGTTTTTAACCGCTCTTTCTTTGTTTAGACGAGTAAGGTCCAGTAGCAGTTTGTTAGCTACCTCCATTGAGTTTCTTCTTTCAGCTCCTATTGTGGGTTTAGCAGTGGCAGGGCTTGGTGTAAAAAGAGGCGAGGCGCCACTCAGGACATTATTCCGCCCTAAATCAGTACCCCTCTCTTCAACTTGTCGTGCTGCAGGACACACAGGCGCCTTGGTCTCACACATGACTTCACTAATAAGTACTTCTGGTTCTCCAAATGAAAAGGCCTCTTTGCTGATGTGTGCTGCGGAGATGTCGGGGTTTCCAGGCAAGGCCAAGGCGCTATAGAACCCGGATCGAGGTGACTCATGAGTTATGTTTATCTTTCCATTGTCAGTTGGACTAAAAGGTCCGGGAGGGTTGCGAAGAATCCTGGAACCCAACTGCGAGTCACTCGAAACGGCCACGGCGTCTGAAACGCAGACCCCGCCAGATGCACATAGCTCTCTGCTTAAGCAGGGCTGCCGCAAGACAGAGCTCTTAGTAACAGGCAGGGACGATCCCTCCGCCCACCCAGCGAGGTCTGCTTCACGCGGGGCGACCATTCCGACCCCGGGCAGCTTCAGACGTCCGGCGAGGGCAGGGACCTCCAAAGCAGCAACGGAGGCTTCGCCATCCACGTTGTCAATGGCGCCGCCGTCAGTAGCGTCAATACGCACATCGGACCCACAAGCCCAGCCGGTTTCCTCGACCCTCAGCAAGGTAGCGGGCAGCAATGGATGTATACAGGTGACGGGGGTTTGAAGTATCTCAATGCTTTTACCGATACAGTTACAGTTGTTGTGTGTAGCACATTGTTTATGCTGGGAAGCACTCACCTCTGGCCTCGATGCAGCCCGTGCAGATGAGCATAGTCTTGATGGTGATGGTGATGTGGCTGCTGCCGCACCTCGAGCGTCATAAGACGTTACGTGCCCGGCAAGGACCCAAGGGCTATCACCAGAAGCAGTCTTTGCTGTCGCTCTTGGAGAAATCAATTTTCGTTGAGCGAGTTTCGCGCATTCTCTCGCTGAGGCTGTGACCGCAAAATGGGTGTCAGACCAAGAGGGCTACACCCCTCCACTCCTCCAATCCTCTGACTCCTCAGACTCTGCCCTGACTCCGCGCCCGCTCCGCGGGGGGAATGTGTCTTTGTAGGTACACACCCTCAGCGAACGATAGACAGAGCAAACCGACTTTCCGCTCCACTCTCCACAGCTCCTCAGACTCTGCCCTGACTCCGCGCCCGCTCCGCGGGGGGAATGAGTCTTTGTAGGTAGACACACCCTCAGCGGACGATAGACAGAGCAAACAGACTTTCCGCTCCACTCTCCACAGCTCCTCAGACTCTGCCCTGACTAGAAGTTATTGTCGAAATTGAAAATATTGTAGTCATATTCTTTATCAATTTGTAGATACATTGATGCTGATTCTTCTTTGAGTATTCAATAGTTCTAATTGCCCAATGATGTATAGATGTGTATAGGGCTTTAACGTCCAAACTGGCCAGTTTGAATTCTTCATTCCACTGAAAATTCTTTAGTTTAATAATGACGTCTGTGGTGTCCTTGATGTATGATTTGAGTTTGCTCGCTCTGGGTCTTAGTATATGGTCCAAGTATTCTGGGATATTTTCCGTGGCCCAACCTATGCCATTGAGGATGGGTCTGCCTTCTGGTAGGAAAACATTTTATGAACTTTAGGCAAAAAGTACATGATGGGTGTTACAGGTTCTTTTTTATCGTTTGGAAGTTACTTTCATCGTCTGTTAGGAGTCCATCCTTATGCCACTTCATGATCATTTTCCCTAGTTCCGATACAAGTCTTTTTTTGGGTTGGCTGGAATTTTTTTTTTTTTTTATAGCAATCTGGACTGTAGGTAGCCTGTTCTTTCCATAATCACTATGTTCCCTCCTTTTGTCCGCCTCCTTGATCACCACAGATCTTCCATCATATTCCGAATGGATTTATATTCCTTAAATGTTAAATTGTACCTCCACAGGTTTTTGTCTTTTCCGATAATTTATAAAAGTCCTCTGATACAACTTTATAAAAGGTATCCTATAACATTGTCAGGGGGTAGTTGGGGAACAAATTTGGACCGTGGTTTCAACTCTTTCATAGGCATGTTTTGTTGTTGGATATTCAGCTCCTTTAGGACATCTCCTATGCTGAAGGATTCCAATTCTCCCAATGACCTGAGGTGTATGTCGTATGTCTTCTATCTCCTGTATGCTGGTCTCACTTGGTTGTTTGTCCAACATCTCAGGGGCCCGAGTCGCAAATCATTTTTTCAGTTTCAATTTACGGATACATTTGTACAACTCAATGTGTAAATCAGTATAGTTGCATGTTGCAGTTGGAGCAACATGTAGGCCTTTGATAAGTAGTTTCCTTTCTTCTTCCGTGATTACTCTTTAAGATAAGTTCAGTATCAGATCTGTTGTTACTTGTTCGTGTTGGTTTCTCTTGCGCTGGCTCTGGTGAATCTTGTTGACATTTTCTGAGCTGATTGGGTTTTCTTGGTTTCTCTCCCCCCCTGTCCCCCTTGGTAATTGAAAACAGACCTGTTTCTGTAGGATAGTTCTGTTGCCTTTTTTATATTGTTTGATCTGATTCATAAATCCTTGATTATTCACTGGGGTATCCGTATTGGGTGTTGTCTCTCCTTCTGATTCTGCATCTGAGCTCGCAGAGGAGGTATTTGGTGTATTACTTTTGGAAGATGACTTCGAATATTGGTTATATTTCTTGAAATGTGTAATCTATCCCACGCTGGTAAAAACAAAGGCATCAAATAGAATTAACGGTACCGTCCCAAATATACCTTCAAAATTAGACATGCAAGGTCCCAAAAACCTATAGCGGAATGCCAATCCGATGGGGCAATAGTACACGTTGAATTGGCAGTGTGCCATTAACCCGCCTTTAAGGACAAACAAGATGCCGACAATAATGGGGAGTTGTTTGGGAGTGAAGGTGGTGAATGAGGAAGTGATACTTGGAAAGGATAAAGTAGCTACTAACTTGCTGGGTCAAGGCATGGAGCTAGTATGCCTGAAGAAAGTGAAGTACAATTCATGGAGCAATTTGAGAGCAATTTGAAGGCTACGTTTTGACTCTCTACCATCAGACCTAAATCGGTCTACTATTTTGAGGGCATTTCAGGCTATTCCTTCATTAAGAACGATAAGATCCGACGATATAGACTGGGTAAGGCAGTCACCCAATAACTTGCCATAAATGATCTCTGGGTACCATTCATACATAATTATGAAATTGATTTGGGAACAAAGGGAAGATTTGGCATTGATTGGACTTATTCCCTTTATGTTCTTAACTGACTCAGAGGCAACTGTTTGTGGAATCGCCTCCAATAAAGAGTGAACAGATACCTGCCGCAGTAGGTGGCTATGCACCGCCCCCCACCCCCCAATTCAGTGAAGATCTGATTAGGCAATTTGAGTTTTGCATCTGCCTTTACCGGGCTTGCGGGGTCGATGCCTTCAACCACAAATTAACTCAGAACCATTAGAACAATTTGGTGCCTGTGACTTTCATATCATGGAATTCGTGCGGTCTTAAGAATTTATCATGGGCCTCAATCCTTGGAACAAATGTGTCCGGGAGTCCTTATGATGCAGGAGTTTATGCATCTAACAGGTTTTGTAGTGGACAGTTATGACATTTTCTGGATGGTTATATTTTCTATCAGGTAGCTAAACAAGGAGTAATGGGATGCCCATCTGGCGGCCTTGCGATCCTGATAGACAAAGCACTTAGGATTCATTCCGACTTGATATTTTCACATGAATCATTGTTAATTTTAGAATTGCAGATCCAATGGGGTATTTTGGTTGTGAGCCTATAGAGCCGTCTGCTCAATTTCAGATATGTGGGACTTGTTGAATTTGATATTGGAGCAGGCGGCAGTGAGTAATTCCCCCCCCCCCCCCCCCCCAGGCCACCCTTAACGGTCATCATAAGAGGGGATTTTAATTCCACTTGTATAGATTTACGCTCCTCTAGAGGGCCTTCTGAACACTCAGTAAATGATGGAAAGAAATGGGAGGACTATTTGATGGCTTGGGATCTACAACCTATCATCCCCACTAGGAACCCGTATGAGTACACCTGGCATAGAGGGGTCTGCGACTTCTGATTCTTTTTATTTCAACCCGTCTTCTCCATTTAGTTGAAGGGATGTTGATTACTAACCTTGGGCAAAGCGATCACTTGGGGTTGACCCTGAAGTTGAACATCTTGATTGGTACCTATAGTGTTGACTCCGCTTTGGCCATTTTGATACCGGGTCGACCGAGGTTATCTGTTGGATGTGACACCAAAACCTGTGTTTGGCTTACCCAGCAAGGATCAACTTTTGTGTCATGGATCCAGCAGCTATGGTCTGGCGGGTATTGCAGCGTATTCACGTTCCCTTGAAATGGACTCTACAAAAGCAGACCAAAGCCTTGTCAACATCGCCATTCTTTTAATGAAAGTCTACAAGCTTGGAAAGGAAAAAAGAAAGCATCTCGGACTTCTGTGCTTGGCAAATACGATTGGCCTATTTATAAGGCTATTAAACGTATATTGTAATGAGATGAAGATGCTAAAACATGAACTCTATAGAAAGGACAATCAAAAGATACTACTGCGTCTTTAATGAGTCTGTGGACCATGCTCGGACATCACGGGTGCAGGAGGATCGGTTAAAGAAACGGCTATTCCGGCCACCACTTCGGTAACTTTTATTAAAAACAAATGCCCTACCAAATGGTTTTAATGATACACAGGATATGAATCTTTGACTTGGAACCGCTCTCCGTCTACTGAGGAAATTGCGGGTGCAATTGTGAAGATCAAAAGCTCTAGGGCACCAGGGCCTGATGGCCTTCCTCAGTGCCTTATTAAAATGGTTCCAGAGCTGTGGTCCAGGATTTTAAAAATCAAAGTTGACTGAATCTTTTTCTCAAAAGTAATTCCACTGTTGTGGGGTTCGGCAATCATCGTACCCATCTATAACAAAGGTAGGTGCGATGCCCTGTCTAGTTATGGGCATGTTGCTTTGATGGATGCTGCAGCTAAAATCTTTCTGATTTTTAGAACAATTACAGGTGCACATTACCAACCTTAATTTGTTACCACGATTTCAAGTGGGTTTTTAGAAAAGAGATGAGCTGTCCATTAAATGCAAGTGTTATGGCACATCTATATGAATACAAACATTCTAGAATGGGTCCTATTTATATGGCAGCTCTCGACCTGACTGCCCCTTTTGATATGGTAGTTGGGGATATTCTATGGGAGAAGATGATTCGGCTAGGGTTTCCATTGGACCTGGTTGCGATTATAGTATTTTTACACGGGAATACCAACTATCAAGTACCGCTGTCGAAAGACGGTGTAGTAACTGACCCGATTCCAACTAAGATTGGCGGCGGTCCTGTTTTATCTATATTTATTGAAATGGAGGCTGGATGGAATGAGAAGGTTGTTTTTATTGGGACAGTTAGCGATAAATTGGATTGGGTTTGCTGACGACCTCCTGTTTATGGATCACACACCCTACGGTCTTCAGACTAAATTAAACTTGTTTCGTAGCTTTGCAGAAAGACACAATCTCAAAATTAATCCTGCGAAATTGCGATCTCCCTCCTGCCATCTGGAAAAAAGAGACAAAGTTATGTCTAAATGGGGTATGTATCCCACAGATGCCGTCAATTCGATATTTGGATTATACACTTGCTAAGTCATGTGGAAAAATCTACTGAGTGAGAAAGTAAAGATGTTGACTTCTCAGATGCGGATAACTTTCAAAAAGTTTGGTCAATTTTCAATTCTACCCTGTATCCAGTTCTATCTGCAAAAAGTTGAACTTATTTGTGTTCAATTCATTGGATATTTGTACTGTTGACATTCAGGATTTTCTTGATATGTTGCAGGGCAGAATGTGGAAACGGGTGCTTGGGCTGGCGTTATAAATTTCAAACATTCTTCTTTGCCATGAAATTGGTTTATTGCCTTTGTCGGCAAAGTGGCAATGGCGTAGGCTTAATTATGCAATGTTTGTTCCGTCTAAATCTTGTACGAAGACTTTGCGGGTATAACGAATGGCCGTGTACCGTCGATTATGAAATTTAAAAGAAATATGGAAACTATTTTGCAGGATACATTGATTGCTAAGGAAGATCTGGTTATGGGCCTCACAAGTTGCAAAACAAAATGTCAGATATTACTGGTGCATGTTTGACAAGATTGGGCAGAGCAGGGCATATTATGAATATGCTAAATTCCGCAGAAAATGGGGGGGACAGGTCCCGATAGCTTGAGATTTGTCCATGCAATAGGGTGAGAAAAATGATGTGCTATAAGTTTAACCAGCTGATGACTCACGAGAGGGTACAATACTGGAATCGTTCTGATGGAACGCCGACACCTGGAGGATGTAGCTTTTGTGCACAGGCAACTATTCTTGAATCCTTAAAGCATCTGACCATTTGTGAGTTCTAAGTAGAGCTAGTACATTTGGAGCCTACTTATCGCAATCATCTGTGATAAACGGAGAAAGCCTATGGGAGTTGCATGTGGGGGACTAATTGGCTAGTAATTAGGTTAACCAAATTGCTAGAGGTTATCGAAGAAAATCTCTCCCAAAAATCTAGTATTTAGATTCTTGTCATATTATTAGTCGTGGGGTTATTTGCCATAGAGCCCAGAGGTGATATAAGGCATAGTGCTGCTTTGCTTCTATTGGAGGTGACTCCTTTTTGTAATTCCGATCACCAATGTTTGTTTCCATGACAGGTTTATGACTGTATATGTTAGATGACATTTTAATAGTATGTAGGATTTAGTGTTAGATGACTGTAGGATTTAGTGTTGACATTTTAATAGTATTTAGTGTTGTATTTGTTTATGTAGAGTATTTTAGCTAATCAACTGACCTGATGAAAGCTGATGTATTGATAGTTTTCAGGCGAAATTTTATGAAAACCTTTTGTAAAGGTTTTTGTATAAACCATATAAAAATTAAAGCACAATTGATTCTAAGAAAATTAATTGGATTGGCACAGATTTCGGAAGACCAAGGACTTTCTTGCAAAAATTGGCTTCTTAATGAGACCACGTCTTGTCTGGAATAGATGGCATTGCCTCTGACCCATAGGTTATTATTGGTGCAACCTTTGACCGATAGAACGTGAGTACCGGTAGAATGGAAAACCGCCCATGAATCTGGTTTAAGGTACATGCCTGACTGAAAAACTATCGACCGTAGGCGCCTATCACACAGTGTCACTTAACCAAACTCCCAAGTACTTGAATGTTGTAACTTGCAACTCCCAAGTACTTGAATGTTGTAACTTGCTTGTTGTCAAGTGTCCAGGAATGGCAATGTTTGCCTCTGTTGGAGTTCACAAATGTCCAGGATTTTTGTTTTCGATTTATTGAGCTCCAGTCCATTGCCGGAGATGAAACCTGCAAGGTGTTTAGTTGCTGCTGTAACTCCACAGGAGTTTGACAGACTAAGACGATGTTGTCAGCGTATAAAAGTCGAAGTAGAGGAACTCCACCTACCGCTCACGGAAACCATCTTATATTGGCGTCCATGTGCTTCATGTCTGCTACGAAGAAATTAAATGGGGCAGACGCCATTTGGCAGCCCTACTTGATTCTTCTGGTTTGTTGTCTGAAGAAATATCCACAGCCAGATTTGTCTAAACTGACTCGTAATGATGTAGCTCGATGCATTGCTTTGATTGTTTCGAGGATGGGACCTGGACAGTTCTTGGTCTCTAATTTGGACCCTAGCTTTTGACGTTCAATCTGGTCTAAAGTTTGAACCAGATCAATGAAGGCCATGTAGGTTTTGGCTTTTATGCTGTGGGCTCAGTTTCGACACCCCTCACAAAACCATTCTGAAGTGGATTATTAACCAGTGTTCACACACCAATTGCGGAAATGATGGTACAATATAATTTTCCGATAACATCTAAGAGCAATGGGCCGATAGTTATTTGCGTTGTTCTTGTCCCCCTTTTTTGAAAATTGGGACAAGAATTGCTTTACTCCAAGATGACGGCATTTGATGGGTGATGTGGTCCGCATTAAGAGGGTGTGGATGAATGTAGCCCACTCCGCTGGATGTTCTTTCAACATGTGGTTTGTGAGACCATCTGGTTCCGGAGCCCTGGAGTTGCTTAATTGAGTAGTTTGTGGACTAATGTTGTAATTTGCTGACTAATGTCATCTGGGCTTACCGCCAAGACCCAGGGCTCCACTCCTTCTGCACAATGGTCTTCGTGATGATGGTGGCTTCGGGTGCAGTGTACAATATTTCAAAGTAAAGGATCCAGTTGGCTTCACAAATGGGATTCGAATTTTCATTTGTTTGAGCTCTAACTGATTTTATTAGAGCCCAGAATTCCTTGGTCTTCCTGCTTACAAGGATCTTAAGCATGGCTTCTGGGTCAGCTTCATATGAGGCTCTCGGAGAAGCCAGCCAGTTTTTATCCATTATGACCCCCTTATGCTTTTAAATGTCATATAGATGTGTTCTAGTGTTTGTTCGTAGATTTTCTCAACACTCAGAATTAAATTCAGGTTATGTTTGTTCAACACCAGTTAACCTGGGGAACCCTGCATAGGTGGCCTGCTCCATATGGGATGCCAGGTCATAGGTCCCAGCTCCCCCATCCATCTTCCTCCAAGTGGGGCTCTTCTCCCTGCATCAGGTGTCAGGCTCGATAATTGGCAATTAAGTGTGCAACTCGTAAAAATTCCCAACAGAGGCCTAATGTGCACCTGGTACTGCAGACACGTGCGCAGAGGCTACATTCAAGGTCATGTTATTTTACAAAACCCTAACTCGATCCCAGACTTGTCGGCGCCATTCCAGTGCTTCCCAACCTGAGCTTTAAATTTACTTTCCCTGCCTGGCACCTCGCGGGGTGGGGTGGCCTGGGACGATTTCTCCCCGCTTCCCAACACTTGCTCTGTCAACCTAGGATGCACTCTTAGCTCAGACACGCTCTCGCAATCAGTGTAGTCTCTAGATCATGCACCTTCCACCTCTGCATTCTCAACAGGATTTGTCAATCTCCCCTAGCCCCACAGAGTCCGCAATCATGGCCATCGACCTCTTGTGTTAGACTACTCTATCTAGGCGCACCTGCCTCTCCACTCTGAAGGCTCCAACAGATCCAAAACTCTGCAGCAAGGTTTTTCTTCGTACTCTCCCTCACAGAACACCTCTACCTTGCACTCTGGCTATGTCACTGGCTACCTGTCAGCCGACAGGCCTCTTTAAAAACCATGCAAATTATCCACTGTGCACTCCACAAGATAGGTCCTGCTTTTCCCGTTCATGCTACCTACTCACTGAATCCTGCGACCAGGTTTTGCACACCTTCTGGACCCACCCACCACTTCCAGTTCTCCAGACTAGGAGGAGCCTGCTGCTCCATCCTTGAACCCACTTTCTGTAACTCTGCCCCTCGCTCTCTCTGAGGATCACCTGACTTTAGGAAGGCTTTCAAACCCTGGCTGTTCGTCCCACGTCCTGAACCCCTTCATCCCTTGCCCACACGCTCTAGCTTCAACTAGCAGTCGGACCCCCCTTGCACACTCCCTCCCACATGTCTGTCTTTCAGCTACCTCACACTTCCCTATTTTATCTTTGAGCTCCAATACCACACACCTGCCAAAGCGACCTGAGGGCTCAAGAAGGCATCTTGTAACTTGAACACAATAGGAATCCCGAGAATGGGCCGGGTATTGCACCCACACTGGCTTTGAGGTGTGGCAATGCATTGCACTTAAAGCACCCTTAGGGCAAGGTCTTGGATCAATTTGGAGGATAATTAGTTGCACCTGTATCTTCATCTTTCGCCAGCACAGTATGTAACTCTAAAGCGTATGAGGGTGGGCATTGATGCCGCAAGTGGACATGTAAGGTGGTAATTGTCACACTTGACAGACTGGGGGATGGCAATGTATTACTCTTAAGACCCCCTCAGAGGGTGGGTAATTATTTACTGCACTTGGATCACATGTGAGACTAAGCACTGCTCTTTGTACCCAGATGGAATCCAGGGGGTAGAAGAGTTTGTATAACTAACCCATTTATTCCTTCTGCCCCTTTGAAACTTAAAGGCATGGTGTCACTCCTACACACGTGCACTCATTTAACAAACACTATTGCACAACACCACTGCCATCAGACTGGAGCTACCTTTTGCAATAAAAATGCAAACTGTAGCTACTCAAATTTTTATATCCACTTACCACAACCCCCCCTTGCTTCCCAGTATACCTCTTTTCTGCCAATTCACATGCCCTTCAGCCATGGGTGGATAGCAGGGTCTTGGCCACCCCCTCGTAACTTTAATGGCCGAAATGCGCACAGAGTAGCAGCTCCCAATTTTCTAATATTTTGGCTTTAGTGATTCCTCCAAAGGAATTCAACCACCAGCACGTTGGGACCTTAATTATGAGAATTATAAGAATTATGTTATGGCTGCTCAGTGTGCATCTGAGGTCTCTAAAGTCAAATTTCCGACTGTACCTCCTCAGAGGTACTCTACCTTTCCTCTCCTTTACCCAGAAGCTCATGGTGTCCCAAGCTCTGGTACTCTCTAGCTTGGACTATTGTAACAGCCTCTTTCTAAATCTACCTGCCTCTACTCTCCGACCCTCTGCAACTAATCCAGAACAGGACTGCAAGACTTGTCCTTGGCCTCAAGCCCTGGGATCGTATCTCTCCAGCTCTGAAATCTCTCCACTGGCTCCCAGTGGATGCAAGGATTGAATTCAAAACCCTCTGCATTGTCCACCAGGCTTTCTGGGACCTGGGTCCAAAATACCGTCAGCTATCCCTCCGCAAATACTTCCCCTCTCGAGCTCTTCGCTCCTCTACCTTCAACATCCTCAGGGTCAGTCATTTTTTCAAAGAAACGAGCTGGAGGTAGATCTGTCTTCGGCTGGGGCCTCCCTCTGGAATAGCCTCCCTGCCACTCTAAAACTTGAGGAGAACCATCTCCGGTTCCGGAAGCACCTCAAGACCTTCCTCTTTTCTTCTGTCTTTGCTCCCCCTCTCCCCTGCTATGTTCTCTCTTGGCACTGTGCACCTAGCCACCCTCTGTCCTTCGGGCCCAAGTACCTGCTCACCCTGCCACCCTCCCGCACTGCCTCCGGGCCACCCCTTGCACTGGGGTCTGTATCTGTACCCATACAGCCCCCCTTTTTCTTCCTGCACTTGACCTACCCTGTCTGCTGCCTTAAACCTAGCACTTGCAAATTGCTGGCTGCATTACCACTGTTGCCTTTATTATTTGTTATTTATCTGTTTCTCCTCTGCTTCGCACTTTCCACTTCTCCCTCCTTCCATGCACCCCCCACCCCTCTCTCCCATGCACTTGCGCGTTCTCAATGTCACTGGGCATAGTAAGATTGCTGTTTTGTTCTCCCCTGTTCCCCTCCCTTGCTTTGTCGTGCTCTGAAACACTTGTGTACGAGCGCAATAGAAATAAAATATCAACGCAATCATGAGAATCTGATTCAATCTGCCAAATCCTCTCAGAAAGAACTCTTAATTATTCTCAAGGAATTTGAAGGAAAAAATAGGTCCTAATCAGCAATTGTACTTGTGTACAGACATCCAATGTGGCTTCACTACGAAGCCTAACAATTGCATCCAACGTGGCTTCACTACGAAGCCTAACAATTGAAGTCTATCAATCGAAACTGGAATCTTCTGTAATTTCAAAATTGAGAGCAATTTGCATGTAAACTCCATTACACATCCTGAGTTTAACTATTCCCTTAATGTCAAATCTGAAAACCTTCCTGACCCTGTGATATTTGTCCATCTGGTATTAAAGAGACCATTGAGTGTCTGGTTCCTCTTATTAACAAGATTGTTAACTCTACTTCAGTAGTGCCTACTGGATTTCTCCAATACTAGAAGGAGACACTTGACCCTGCATTAATGAGCAACTAGATTTTAGATTTGCGTATTTTCAATACGACTTAAGATTTAATCTTCTGGGTTCCTTACAATCTGTCTTCAGTGACACGTAGGGCAGAGACTGTGATGCTTTATTTGAAAGCCAATCTTATGAAAATTTTAGACTCCGGACAGTTGACTTTGCTACTTGACCTCTCGACAGCTTTTGATTTAGTTATTCACTACTGCTCAATAGGCTAGCCACCGTCTTTATTTTGTTCCAAATCTGCACTGTTGTGGCTGGCCTCCTTCTTGGGACCCAAAATTGCTTCTCTCGTCTGGTCGTTTTCAATCTCCTCCAGAATTCTTGTGGTGTCCCTCGGGGAGCATGCATCTCCCCTACCTTATTTAATTTGTATATTGTCCCCTTTTTGATCTCCTGAAGTGTCAGCATGAGTTATACCAACTACGTCGATACTATGGTGTACTTCAGCATGACTGAACTACGACAGATAAGCAAACTATCACATGTACCTATGACCTGATTGAAAGATGAATATTTATACTCTGGCACTTAATGGTAGCAAGACTGAGGTTATGCTTGTATGATCCTGACGTTTTTCTGGACTTGAGATATTCTCAATTTAAAATGGGTCCATGGGTAAAAACGCTAAGTCTATTTGGACGCCAATTTGAACATTAAGGTTAGGCAGGTCAAGGCATATTCTGCTTACACCATAAGCCTTACAGGGATTGAAATGGAGATTTGACAAACAGGAGCGAACACTAGCTCCTGGGTGTTGGGCGTCATCCTGTAGGCAGGAGCCACCGCAGGGGAACCAGCACCTGCCAGAGCTACTCCTTTGTGACCATTTTGTGTGAATGTATTAGATGTGTTCTATTACTTATTTATTAACATTCTCAAATACTCAAAGTTAATGTCGCAGTTGGCCCTAGGAGTCAAAAGTAGCTGTTTGTTTCAAGCTAACCAGGACCTACCATACTAGAAGCAGGAGCTAAAAAGCTCCCAGCTCCCCTCAATTTTGAACCCTGCCTTGAGATCAATGTTGCCTCACTTGCTACCACCACCCTTGTCAACACCAAAATAAGTTACTGCAACAGCCTTTTTGCTGGTACTTTAAGACCAACATTGCTATCCTACATGTAGCCCAAAATAATTCTTTAAGAGCCATAGTGGCCTCATAAGAAGGGACCATGTTCCCAAAGCGCGTAGATCCCTGCGTTGACTCGCGTCACATTTTCCATAAATTGCTAACCTTGACATACACATGTCTGACTAATAATGCCCCTGGATATTTAATGAAGTGTTTTTGCTTTGCTCCAGCTGTTGTAACCACTGGAAAAGCTTGAGAGCATTGGAGGCACTAGTTTTGACAGTTGGCTCCCCGCTCGTGGAATTCCTTCCCCCATGTAGGAATTTCCCAGATCTTGCTCATTTAAAAAATCCATAGTCCTATTGATAACTCTTAATGACTAGTCTTCTAGCTCCTCTCTTGGTTTGACCTGATGTTTCTTCACTCTTTCTCTTCTATTGCTCACTGAGGCCCCTGGGTGTACTCAAAGTACTTAATAGTATGGTGAAAGGCGCTATACAGATGACTGGAACTAATGCCTATTACAAAAGGGTAAATCAAATTGGTAAAGTTAAAAAATCCTGCGCTATTTGTTCCAGTTCACTAAGTTTCAGAGGAAACTTAATAGGCTTAATAGTCACCTGGACCAATGTGTTTTGCGTTATTTGATTATGAAATCGCCATGCTTTGCACAATCTGTTTCGATTACTGATCCTTAATTGTATGTATAGGAGGAAATAATTAGTTTAGTTTTGGATCTACCCATAGACCGAAAATTGTGTTCTATATATGGAAGTGTTCAATTTCATCAATCTTTGTTCATCCCCAATAGTTGACAATTGTAGAGCCAATCACAAACATAGGGGTTACCTTTTTGATTTCAGTGTGTCTGAGGCATGTATGTTTATCCTAAACCCTTTCATTTGCGTCCCAAATGTGCTTTGCCCTGATGGCATGGCTAATTGGTGTAGCACTCCTTTAAACTGATTATCACCCTCTTTGGCTAGCATAATTTCCATGAAGCACATGCCCCTTGTAGTGTGTTGTGGCGCACTGAACTGAGAATGCCTGGTTGGCATAGCAACCCGCAATACCATGGAATTAAATGGCCAACTCAATAACATTTCTTTTTCCGAACTCCTCCGCTGTACTACCCAATGGGGAACTCCTTAACAAGATTTGCTCTGCTAGCTTAGTAAGAAGCCAGTGAGCAGAGCTTTCAATTTCCCAGCTGCATAATGATTTGCCCTATTGGACTATTTTGCATTATCAGGCTATGTTTGGGCTACTTTTGATGGCAATCTTTTTTTTTTCTTCTCTACCACCCACGCTTTCCTCACCCTTCCCACTCTTGTCGGTCCCCACCCCATTTCATGTTCTGGTTGGGTAATGTTTGGGATACACTTGACGAGTCATCCCAAGGCTGCTTTGTTTGTTTCCTGCCCTTAACTACTGCCACTCCACCCTCCCTCTTCCTCTCTGGTCCCCCTCCCACTCTCTCCCATCTACCACCTCCTTCCCTTCTCCCTACTCAGTCCCACTGACACCCTCCCTGCTCCCACTCTCTACCCCCACCTTCCCCGCTCCCCCTCTCCCTTGGTTTCCCCTGACAGTGGCACCCTCTTTTGACACTTCTGATTCTTCCTCCTTGCAGTCTGGTGCCTATAAATGCACAGCAGCAGACGCCAACAATTGGCATTGCCGGCGCTTGTTATAGTCATACCATGCCTGGCAAATTCTTAAAAATCCCACTGGACCTGCAGGGCGAGTACCTTAGAGTATGTAAACTATCTAAGAGAAATACACTTGCCCCAAGATTACTGGTGACCAAATATTTACTAGTGCATTTTTGATGCAGTGCTGTCAAGCATGCACAGTGAAAACTTGTATTTGATATTTACTGCAAATCAAGTGTTTGCAGTAAATGAAGTTTCTCACATCACCATAAGGGTCTAGTATCATGCAAATGGTACTCTCCCTTTATAAAAACTACTAGCTAAAGCTAGTGGGTTAGTAGATTTTGCGAGCCCTGCATCCCCAGGTAAATTATAAGGCGGGGCATGGATGTGTTTTTTGACATGGTTCTGCTCTGCCATTTTTTTTTTCTTGCAATCAGTGTGAGAATAACTGTCGTACAGCTGCAAAATTATAGCATATTGTTGAGTTAATTTACACCAGTGATCTAAACCCATTAGAACAAAGATAACTGATGGAGCAAAGGATTTAAATGATTTGCCCGTACCAGGTACGTTGTCCTAATTACTTCCAAGACCATGATTCTCAGTTCGCCAAATAATGGCGAACTTCCATAGTAAGGGGGACGAGAGAAGCATGAGAACTCATATTATTTGTAACTACTCTCACATGATTAAACGAGTCTCCTTCATTCGCAGGAAGAATGAAGTTACTCACCGTAGTGACTACCTTGCTCTTAGTCCATAGTCTCCTTTCCTCCATACTTGTGGTACATTGCATCCTTGGACGGGACCAGAGCACGTGAGCATAAAAAAAATTACTGTTGCCCCACCTAAATAAAAGGATACTTATTAGAGGGGACGGCGGGTGTATGGGAGGAAAGGACTAGGAGTAAGGTAGTCACTACAGTGAGTAACTTTGTCATACTCCTACGTGCCCCCCCCCCCCCATTTCCTCCATACTTGTGGGACATTTCCAAGCACTGACCATAGGTATTACGGGTGAATGGAAATTTCCCGCATTGAAACACCTGCTTGGCCAAATTGGGCATCAGATCGGGAGCTCAGATAAAGACAGTAATCTGCAGGAAGCTGACAGGGAGGCCCACGTAGCCGCCTTGGCAGTGAACTCAACAAGGGATGTAGTTTTGGATGGCAACAGCAGCTGCTTTGCCATGGAACAGATGTGCATGAATTCAGTTTGGTGGTTGAAGACATTGAAGCCTGTAGGCCTCGTAAATACATGAAGCTATCCAACTAGAAATTTATGCTTTTGAGGCTGGTTTCCCTTTTGGGTTACCAAACGTGTGAAGAGCTTCTGAGTTCGCTTGTTCTGCCGAGGTAACACGTCGGAGTTTGTCTGACTTCTAGGTTGTGTAGAAACCTCTGGTTCGGAAGAAGACTGGTTCGGAAGGAATTCAGAAACCACTGAAGGAAGGAAGGATGGGTGCGAAGCATAACCATATCCTTGTGGAAAGTTAGGAACAGATGCTCGATGGAGAGCTTGACGCTCACATATTTGTCTTGCAGATGTTACCGTAGTCAAAAAGTCGACGTTTCCCTTTCAAGAAAGGTACTTGTGTAGTGGCCATAGGTTCAAAAGGCTTATGGCTTAAAGCGGCGAGGACCAAATTCAGATCCCATTTGGGATGACGTCCCCAAACCGGGGGAAATGGATGAAGACCTGCAGTTGTCTCTTGAGGACTGGATTAGCCAGTGAAAGAGCAATAAATGTCCTGCTTGATAAAACATGGATGCCAGAGGCTGCAAGGTCCGATACAAAAGACACTATTAATAGAAATCTGTGTGGTGTCAAGCTCTTTGTCTAGACACCAGTGACAGAATCAAAGCCACTTGCTCCTGTATTGAGCTCTCGCAGAGGGCTTACATGCTGCTTGAATTACACACGTTATCCTCGGAGGTTGAACTGCTCTAATGATCAGAACTCTGGCACCAGGTCGCCAAGCTGAAGGATTGTGGGGATGGGTGCCACAACTGATGGTTGCTCTGGTGAAGGTAGTGAATCTGTGGCAACCTGATCGGGTAGCACACACACCAGGTGCTGCAGTTCCAAAAACCTGAACTTGGCTGGCAACCTAGGAGGTAGGAAGAGGAGAGTGCAGTGGAGGCACTCGTGAGTTTCCAGAGCAACCGATCAGCAGCAAAGGAGGACAAGCGTAAGCTTTCATGTTGTCCCACGGAATCCCAAGGAAGACTCTCTAAGCAGTCCCTGGAAGCATAAAGAGGAGGTTTACGGTTTGAGGTTGCAAAAAGGTCCACCGCTGGAGAACCCCATTGCTGGAAGATCTTGGTGAGAACATAGGTGTTCATCTCCCACTTGTAACTTGCCCCAGATTGGCAGCTGAGTCTGCAGCCACATTGATGTGACCTGGAATGTGCACAGCTTGAAGCCAGATATTGTATTGTTAGCCCAATGCCAAATTTGGATAGCTAGGAGGCTTGGGTTCCCCTCACACCCCCGTTTGTTGATGTAGAACATTGCCACGGAATTGCCCGTGCAATTCTCTACCACACTGTTGGTGATAGAGGGTTGAAAAGCCTTGAGAGCCAGAAAAACTGCCAGGCGCTCTAGCTTACTGATATGGGACTGCCTGTCTTGCGTTGTCCACAAATCGTACACCTCAGGGTGAGGCGGTGTAGCTCCCCACCCCAGGAGGGAGTAGTCTGTTGTAACTGTTGCCTGTGGGCAGGGCTCCTGGAGAGGTTCCCACTGAAAGTTTGTTGGCAGAAGACCACCATTGAAGATCTGACGTCGTGCAGAATGGGACTGGAATCCTCTGTAGCCTAGGACCAGCAGCTCTGAAGAGCAAGCGTAGTGTGCCTCATTTTCATGCGTGCAAGAGGCAGAGCGAACACACGAGGCTATGAGGCCCAGGAACCTCCAACCACCAGGCTGACAAATGGGAGGACTGCAGGAATAGCTGGCACATGGTTGAAAGGGCCGCAATCCTGTCCTCTGTCAAACACTCTGGCATAGACGGTATCCCAACGGAAACCCAGAAAGATTGGGTCTTGAGCGACCATCTATTTCTGCCAGTTCGCAGACAGCCCAAAATGGAACTTGAGCTGAAGGAGAGACTGAAGATTGGTTGTAGCGGCCTGTGGGCAAGGACTGCAAAGGAGCAAGTATGGATATACACCAACTCCCCTGCAGTCTCAGGAATGCTGCGGTAACCAACATCTTCGTAAAGACACGCGTTGCTGAACTGAGACCAAACTGAAGCACACAATACTGGAGTGTTTCATTCCCACAGTGAACCGCAGATCTTTTCGATGCAGGCTCCTGGTCGGAATATGCATGTAGGCATCCTGAAGGTCCCCTACGCTGAGCCCAATCGCCCTTTGGGGGAGAGGACCTTATCTGGCTGGGTGTAAACCTCTCTCTTGGGGTAGAAAGATTGAACTTGGAGAGGTTGAGGATAGTGGGCAGGCCAGCCTGGTTGGGTTTTGGGCACTGTAAACACAGGGAAATAGTAGCCCTCCCCTTGCTAGTGCAAGGCTGCTGCCAGGTCTAGAAGTTTCTGTACCTCAGCTCTGAGGGAGGGTGTCCCAGTCAGCTGGAGAGGAGGCTCGGGGGCGGGGTAGGGGCAGCAGAAGCCCACCCAGGCGACAGACAAAACCCATTGGTCTTCTATGATGGTCTGTCATGCCTCCAGATGAGACTAAATGTATCCTCCCACAGTCTCATCATACGGACATTAGATGGGTTTTTAGGTGGGGAGACCCCCTGTTGCTCAAGAGGAGGCTGTTGCCCGAGGGGGGAAAAACCAGCCACCTTACCTTTGCTGTTTATGGCGAGGGCCACCAGTGGGAGCCTCTGCTTAGCGGTCCTGAAAGCTTCTAAAACCAGAGAAGGACCTTGTTTGAGACCCCAACCTCTGAGTATAATGGGCCTTTGCTGGTGCTTTGGCAAGGACTGGGAGTGACTTAAGTTTGGGTGCTCTCCTTGGTGTTAGTGCCTAGTCTGTGGAGAAGTGGAACAGTTCCTTACCGTCCTAGGGAAGATCAAGCACCTTGTCCTGAACTTACTTGGTAGCATGCAGCCACGCTTGGTGGGGGATGTCTACTCTGACTATAAAGCCCCCAGCTGAGGTGTCTACATGATGGGCCGCAGCGTCCAGTAGATCCTGCGCCAGAACTCTGGCATCAGATAAACTGCCTTTTGAAGTCCTTGAGCCTATTAGGAGGAATACAATCCTGGAACTCGGCGAGCTCCTTCCGCAACTTATTTGCAGCTGAAAAGATAAGCTCCTTATTAGCATGCCGCAGTTGAAGAGCTGAATTGGAAGCTTTTTCCTAATGGCGTCAAGAAGCTTTACCTCTTGGAAAGGGTTGAGATGCTGCAGTGTCGGATGTAGAGGCTGGCTTCGACTGGAATGTAGCTGCTGCCCCACCGTCTGGGAGTGAACATGGACATGCAGACAAGGCTATGTCCTCAGATGCCTGTAGCGCGCATCACGGTTTTTGTTTAGGTGTTGCCCGGAATGGGGTTTTTCCCAGACCTTACGGGCCTTGGCCAGGATGTCCTTCTGAAGGAGCAGGCTGGTGTGCTTCGATGAAGGCTCCAGAAAGTACCCCTTCTTGTGGATCCAGGGGCTCGGATATTGGGATGTCTAGCAATGCCGCCTTATCCACAGCCTGGTTGTGAAAGGCTCTAATAAATCGTGTCATCACTGTCCTGGTCTGCCTGATCCTCCTCCAATGAGGCAGGAGCAGAAGTCTGATCCGCTGCATGTGGTGCCTCAGGCCTCGAAGGTACGGTTGACTACAACAGTAGTCTTTTCCACAGGGGAAAGTGATGGCGTCCCCCCCCCGCCCCACCTCACCCCCTCCTCGCAGGATACATTTCCTTAAATCCTTAAAGTATGCCTTCATGGGATCAGAATGCATAAGCGCCTGAAACTTGCCAAAGAGAACGCATCCTCAGCTGAAGGTCTAGGCGCTGGAGTGAGTAGAGGCTGCTCGGATGGGGCATACCACCAGGATCGCAAAGAGGATGGCTGCCAAGATGTTCCTCCACCAAGTGGATCCACGTAAATCAAAGGCGCAGACGTTGGAGGGAGTGGGACTGTGTGAGGCAGCAGAGTCTGAGCACACCATCTATTGGAGGCCAGAACAGGTTCTTATCCACAAAACGTGGAAAAGGCTGCTCGGCACCAAAAACGGGTCCCTCAGTACCCGCCGTGGTGATCGTTGGTGTAAGAGGGGTAGAGCCGTGGACTGCCATTTTGTCAAAGCCCGAGGTGAACTGCGTTACAGGTGTGAGGCCATAGTCGCCACAGGGGAATTGGGACTTCTGTTCCATTTTAGCCTTGTCACAAGGAAACTTCGCAGAGCTGGTGCTAACAAATCAACAGTGTTTGAGACCACTTGGAGACTGCTGATGAATTGGCCCCAAGTGAGGGAACCGGGACGGAGCGTTGTTTAACCGGCTTCTTTGCCCCCTCGGCAGGATCTGTTCCACCCCAGGTCTGAGTGTGGGAAGGCTGTCACCCCCCCAACCCCCAGAAGCCAGAACCCTCAAAGGGCCCCCCAATCAATCTTGCTGGTCTTAGATAATAGCCCCAAGAAGGGGAACCCTCTGGGGGCTGGTGGGATAACCCTGGTACGTTTAGTTAACTTGACTGGGACCTCGAGCAGAGATTTGGTACTTAGTTCCAGATGTAACCCCGCCCTCCTGAACTCTGCTTAGCGCATAGCCCTCGAGTCCTTTTCTACGCACGGTCTGGGCTAAACGCACTTGCTTCACCGGGAAACATTTTTGCAAAACTGCTGTATCATTGCTCATTTCATGTGTTGTGAACAAGTAGCTTTTGGGGACATTAACAATATTAGTACAACATTGTTAATAAAATGGGTCTGTTTGCTAATCAAAAATTTTAATTGGCAAACCATGCTAATTTTTTTAAAACTAATTAATGCATTGGTAAAAGTAAGGGTTTTGACTTGCATATAGGCCCAATTATCCGTAAATCGACCTCTAGAAATACAGAAATATAGGGGTGCTACTGGGGAGCCCAACTAATTTCGATACATGTATGTATTCTCACTTGTGAACTATCGCAATTCGTTCTCCCCACAGCTCAGGCTCATACTGCCACTTGTCTCACATGGGCAGAGTAGGCTTCAGGAATACCTTTACCGCCCCATTGCCGCAGTCCTGAGCAAACTGTGATGCCTTAACAGTCGTGATCATTGACTTGATCAACACACTCCTCAAGTGTTAGCTGAGTCTATTGAGCACCATGGTTCTGTATCTCTTGAAGATCATAGTTTTTTCCCCACATTTATACATCCATTTTTATCAACTCTTCAAAGGTCAAGTTTTCCAAACAGTGCAGGGGGGATGGGGTGTGTCAGGTACAGCATCATTCGAAACATTACAATTGGGCAGTTTCCCAGCCAAGGTTGGTGCGTCACACGGTAAGTTGATTAGTTTAGATATGCCAGCCATTACACCTTGGCGTACACCCATTTAAATTGGAATTCTTAGTGACCCTCCCATCAGCACTATAGACTCATTGCCTGTGTATAAACTTTGTATTGCCCTATGAAGTTCAGAGGAATCCCCATATCTCAAGTATTCCATAGCATCACCCTAGGTACCTTGTCAAAAGCAGTTTTTAAATCAACAAATGTGACATCAATTTTATTCTTTTTTAGGATTACGTATGTCCTATAATTGACCCAACCTTGGGCATTGGTCACTGTGTGAATAGTTGCCCCGAAGCCAGCCTGTATGGTGTGTAAAATATAATTATTTTTTTCTTTCATGCAGGCCTCCAGGTGTACCAATAATGCCTTCACAAATACCTCCCGACCCCCGTCTTCAAGCAATGCAATGATATTGGGCGATAGTTCCCAGGGTCCTCTCTACTGCACTACAATGGAACAATTTAAACCTGGGTCCACGTCTGGGTGACAAGATTTGCTACCAGAGACACATCGAAAACCTTAGTGAGAGGCGGGCCCATATTGTGGGTTCTAATTGATAAAATCAACCCGTACATTATCTAGGCCGTGTGCTTATTTTTTGTTACTTCGACTATTGATTTCTATCACGCTCGCACACAAGTTCAGAGTGCGACAAGGGAGGGGAACAGGGCAGAACAAAAAAGATCTTACTAGGCCCAGCGACATTGAAAACGTGCAAGTGCTTGGAAGAGAGGGAGGGGAAAAGTGCATGGAAGGGTGGAAAGCGCAGAGCAAAGGAGAAACGGATTAATAAATGATAAAGGCAACAAAACCAGCAAGTGGCAAGTTCTGGGTTTAAGGTAGCAGACATGGTAGGTCTGATAAGTGCAGGAAGAAAAGGGGGGGGCTGTATGGGTACAGATACAGACCCTAGTGCAAGGGGTGGCTCGGAGGCAGTGTGGGAGGGTGGCAGGGTGAGCAGGTACCTTGGCCTGGAGGACAGAGGGTGACAAGGTGCACAGTGCCAAGAGGGGGAGCGAAGGCAGAAGCAAAGGATAAGGTCTTGAGGTGCTTCCGCTACCGTAGATGGTTCTCCTCCAGTTTTAGAGTGGCAAAGAGGCTGTTCCAGAGGGAGGTCCCAGCCGAAGATGGGTCTTCCCCCAGCTCATTTCTTTGAAAAACGACTGACCCTGAGGGAGTTGGAGCGAAGAGCTTGAGGGCTGGGGGGGGGGGGGTGTATTTGCGGAGGGATAGCTGAAGGTATTTTGGACCCAGGCCCCATAAAGCCTTGTGGACAATGCAGAGGGTTTTGAATTTAATCCTTCTATCCACTGGGAGCCAATGGATAGATTTCAGAGCTGGGAGATAAGATCCCAGGGCTTGAGGCTAAGGATCAGTCTCGCAGTCCAGTTCTGGATTAGTTGCCTCGGGCGGAGAGTAGAGGCAGGTAGATTTAGAAAGAGGCTGTCGGAGAGTACCAGTGCTTGGGAGACGGTGGGCTTCTTGGGGAAGGAGAGGAAAGGCAGAGTACCTCTGAGGCGGTGCAGTAGGAAGTTTGACTTTTTAGAGACATCCGAGATGTGTGTAGAGAAGGAAGTGTGGAGTCAAAGATGGTCCTGAGGTTCTTTGCCTTGCTGGTGGGGGGGAGGGGGGTTAGGAGGACCAAGGGAGGCTGGCCAGAGAGTGAGGGGAAAGGATGGTGAAGGTGTGCTGATGATCTCCGTCTTGCTGGCATTCAGACAAAGATCATTGGCGGCACACCAATCTTGAATGGCAGTTAGGCAATCGGCAGCCGCAGGCAGCCTGAAATGTGTCATCAGCGTAGCACTGGAAATTTGAGCAGAAAATGTCAACTCAGTGGGAGAGAGTTGCAGGTATTGGTTGAAAAGCCAAGGTGAGAGGTTAGACTCCTGGGGAACACCACAGGTAGAGAGGAAGATGGATGATGGGAACGACCCATGTTGGACCTGGGAGGGTCGATCAGAGAGGTCAGCCAGGCCAGAGCCTGATCTGTGATACCCAGATTATGACGGAACGGTTCGGCAGGATGGTATGGATGACCGTGTCAAAGGCAGAAGAGAGATAGTAGGACGAGGAGAGAGGGAATGTTAGTCCAGGTTGGAGAGCAGATCTTCACAGATGTTAAGAGCAGTTTCCGTGCTTCTGGCAGCTCTGAAGCCAGACTGGTGGTCATGGAGACAACCAACAGAATCGGAATGAAGGTTAAGCTGAGAGATGGCCAGCTTTTCCAGGCGTTTGCCCAGAAAGGGAGTAATTGAAATTGGGTGATAGTTGGACAAGAAGGATCAGCTGTGTGTTTCTTGAAGAGGATACACAAGGGAGAGCTTCAGAGGGGAGGGAGCGGATCCTGAGACATAGTGGTTGCAAAAATCTGCAAGGGCCGGAGCAAGTGAGTCAGTGTGGTCCTTGATGGTTTTAGAGGAACATGGATGAACCTTTTGAGGAGGCCTTCATAGATCGGACTTGTCTAGCGACCTCAGTGGAGGAAAGGACGAGAAAGAGGGTGGGTGTGTGGCTGAAGGGGGTGGGGATTTTGGGGGGGGTCAGCAAGCACAGACTGAGTGGAGAGGACGGGGAGGAGAGGGTGGACAGGATGTCCTGGGATTTTTAGATGAGTGAGAGGCAAAAGGAAGGGTAGAGACTGCAATAGGGTTGGCCAGCTCCTTGCAGATGATTTCGGCCAAGTTGTTAGGTGCCGTAGAGACACAAGCTTGAATGTGGACTCTCTTGGTGAGGACAGTCTGTATTGCCTTTGGAGCAGGTGACAGGCCATTTTGTCAGAGGATGAACAAGAACCCCTACATTCCCTCTGAGCCGCCCTACGTTTAAGTGTAGCTAGGCCGGAGTCAAACCAGGAATTGCACTTGGCTTTGGGCTTCAAAAGGCACCTCATTACAGGGGCAAGAGCATCACACATTGAAGTGTAGAGCAGATACATGGCTGTGTCAAGATGTGAGACAGCCAGAGGGAGGGTGTGAGGGTGAAGAGAAGGTGGCGGCGAAAGCCTCAACTGACACACGCTTCATGGGCCAGATGTCTGAGAAGGTAGGTGGCAGTGTTAGGGTAGGCTTGGTGGGGGGAAAAGAGGGAGAGATGAGGGGGAGAGAAGGATCCCCTCCAGGAGAGGGGAGTAGTCGGAGGGGTGGAGAGGGGGAGGTCAGAGGAGATCAAAACCTGGTGCGTGCCCTGCAAAGTGAGTCAGGCCAGAGGGGAGGATTGACTGTGAGAGGGAGTCGGAGTTCACGGAAGATTACAGTGGAGGAACAAGGAGAGTCTAAATGAGTTGAGTGGTAGAGGCCTAGAGGGAGGAAGAGACGTTTGCCCACTCAAGAGACATGAGGTGATTTGACCTGGTGCCGGTAGATGGTAGCCACAATAAGAGAATGGGTAGGAGAGTGAGTCTACAGACGAGGCATTCAAAAGAGGGGTAGGTCTGAGTAGGAATGATAGAGGCAGGAATCCACTCTTGAAAGATCAGAGCTACCCCCACTCGACCAGGGGGTTCTGGGTGCAGAGTATCTTGTAGCCGTCAGGGAAGAGGGTGTCAAAGCTTGTGACTGAGCTGGCCGTGAACCATGTCTCAGCAAGACCAAGGTCTAGTTCTTCAAGGAGATGGCAGACAAGTGTTTGACAGCAGAGCGAGAGTTGAGTGTCAATATGAAGGTTGCCAAGACCTTCCGGGGAGTGGTACAGAGCAGTGATGACTTCACCCAGTGTTGGGTTGAGGGGTGAGGGCGGAGGCCTCCCTCACCATCAGCTATTCATGGGGGTGGGTCTAGTATCTGTCTGGCATTGAACATACAATGATTGGTGTGAATGTCAGACTGATTCTGGAATATTGCACTGAAGTAGGGTTGTGGTGGGGGGCGCAAGGCACCAGCCTGCAAGTCAGTGGGAAGGTAAATGGAATTGGTCTGTGGAGTTCTGGGCAGGTGCAGCCCATACATAATGGGCAAGTGGGCATCGACCCAGTGCCCCCCCCACCCATTATGGAGGAGCCAAAGAACCAAACACTGAGTGCTCCCTCAGCTGCTTTTTCCAGCTGAGGGAGTGCACCTCTGCTGGTTGAACTGTCAAAGGGGAAACACTGTTTCCCTTTGAGCATGTGCGGCTGGGGAACTGAATTGTCAATGAGCCATGCGAGGCTGGGGGGGGCGGAGTGCTTTTCGCCAGTCTTACGTAGCTCATTGAAAATGCTGGCTGGGGAACTGTTTGAGGGGAAACTCCTCGCACATACAGACGGGGCAGGCTTTTGCTCCCCGATTCTTGTTCATGATGCAGGCGTGCTGGGGAAAAAACCTCTGCACTGGGGCAGAAGTGAAGTTTCTGTTCATTAAATTTTGTTATTTAGGAGTATGGATGAAGTATGCTTGTGGTGAGTGTATCATGGGTGCTCATGTGAATGATGTTGCTTGCTGTGTGATGTTTGTGTTGGTCTGTGGGATGGGGAGTTGTAATTTAAAAATGCTGTTGAACAATTCCCCCCCTCCCACCCACCTGCTAAATCAGCTCAATCTGAGGCGTGTGGAGCCCAGCGGACAGGGATGGTATTTATTTTACTGTCCTGTTAAAAAAAGAGCCCCCCCGCACCAATTGCAAGCTTTTTACCAATTTCTTTTGTTTTAAGTATGCTCTAAAATTAAACATTTTAACATTTAAATATTTCCTGGTGGGAGAAACCTGCCCTTGATGGGCTCTAGCTCCCTCGCTACGCTCGGTTGCTGTGGCATATCTAGGAGAAACAATTATACCCCTCTGCTTATTCACCTGCTGCTACTGGCCCTGGGAGTGTGCTGGGATGAGCTTGGTGACTGTTATGAGGGCAGGGTGGGGGAGCCATGGTTAAGTGGTGGGAGCAAAGGGGGGTGGGGGGGAGAGAAGCACAGGGACATTGGTGGGGGGGAAGTCCAGGTTCTGTGGTGGGGAGAACCCATGGTCTAGGCGTCGGAAGAGGGAGCCCAGAGACAGTGATGGGAGCAGGTGGCGGAGCCCTGGCACTATACTGGGAGTAGGGTGTGGTGGGGGAGCCCGGACCAGAACATTTTTGAAGACCGCTGCTCTACAGTGTTCCTCCTTTCTTTCAACTGACTGTTTAGTATTTATTAATTTTTTCTTTTTTTTTTATAGGGAGCGGGCTGCAACATCTTTCACACTTTTGATCAGGTTCTCCTTTGCCTTCCTGCAATCTTGATCGAACCAGGGGGTTTGTTTTTATTTTATTCCTGCAAGTCTGGGATTGGCGTTGAATGATCTTGTTATCTACAAGCATAACACGTGACTTGGAGGCTGCCCACCATAGTCTACACTTTTCTAGTGTTTGAAGGATAGATTCATAAATTGTAGCCACTTATTCAGTTTAATTTTAGCCCAGTTAACCGCTTTCCTGGCATTTCCAGATGGCCGCAGTGCTACATTATTAAGAGCATTAATCGCTTCCATCAGGCCGAACAATTGAGGGGGCCATCCGTGGGCGTTGGCCAGTCTGCCCTTTTGAGCACTACAAACTACATCATCTAAGACCATGTTTCCATGCTCACCACAGTCTGGTGAATTCTGGTGAACCTCTCAATGCGGGCTTGCTTGGTCAAAGACAGGAAAATACTTGCAATCGTGATGGCATTCTTTTTTGGCCATCTGGAGAGTGCAGCACTGAGGCTCTCTGTTCTAGAATCTATCCTCAAATGCTTGCAGTCAGCGACATTGGCTCATATTGGAGATTTAAATCCTAAGTAATACTTTCGGGCTACTTGGGTGTTTCAAGCTCCTGAAATTAACTCTGGTCTTGAGGAGACCAAACTGAGTTCTTTCTTAGCCTGGTTCATTTGTACACATCGATATTTCGGATCCATCACTAGTGGTAAAGTGAAGCTGCAATAGCTCCTTGCATACATTGTCGATCTTTTGTGCTTTGGTGTCTATCAAGGCTTCGCTCCATATTAAAAATACCCCCTGTCCCCACCCCCGCTGTCTCCCTAATCTTCCTTTAACTGTTGGGATCTCAAAAGTTGTGTAGCCCTGGAGATGAATTGCCTCTTGCGCAGGTCTCCTGGAGAAAGATAATTTTTAATTTTGTTCCCTCTGACAAAATCTTGCCACTGGCTATCTCGCATACTTCTGGCCATCCCGGGGATCTTCCAAGGTGGCATGCGCACCAGACTTCCTGGTTTGGCTTGATTGCCATATTAGGCATCGGGTTGGTCGTGGCGCACATCATGCCACAGTTCCTCTTTCCCCTTGGTTCAACTGGGAGAAACCCTCTCCTAATTTTCATTTTTAATGTTGCCAGAGGTTTTGTACCCAAGACCTAGAATTACCAACCCTACAATCACCAACAATACACAAGTTCTGTTTATTGCAGACGTAAGACATTGCAAATTGAAATTCTGCTTGACCTGCAAGTAGAGTAACATAGTTTACCTACTCAACCGAAGAGAAATGCACTAGACCCATGGTAACGAATGACTAAAAATATAAATGCGTTTTCTGTAAAATGTGCCTTTTTTATTGTGCATTAGCCAAAGTATGACTTTTTTACACTATTCTTTACATATAAAATGTTTCACAACCAACATTACATATTTCATCTAAAAAACATATGAACCATATCAAGAAATATTCATACTAAAAACTTTATAAAAATTACCATTCTCATCCCGGTTCCCTTTACTTATCTAGCTTTAGATCTCTCAATAATCTAACCATTTCGGCTGTTAGGAAAGTTTCAGTACCAGAAGCCCTGGACCAAAATTCCTCTATCTAACCAACTAATATCGTGTACGAATCTTCAGTCTCAAGATTCTCATCTCCCTTGTCCCAGTACACTTAACAGATGTTTTAATGTTTGACAGTCGTTGGCATAACATTTTATACAGCAGTTCCCTGTTTGAATCAAATTTGTGGCTGATTGAATTTCCAAAGTAGGTAGTAGATTAAGTCTAAACCTCAAGCAAATATCCCTGGAATAAGGATCCGGATATTTTTCCAAGTATGGGGAAGACCTGACCTTTTTCTACCCATAATAGAAAACGATTGTGATAATTATGTCAACCTCATCCGATCTCTGGTGGTCACCCAATTCCCACCTTTTCATACTTTCACTCTCATTGGTTTTTGAATCAAGATATCTGTTGTACAGTCTATGCTGTTTAATAGCTCTTGACATTTCAGCCTTAACTTTTCCAAAAATATGTTGGTATCCTGGAGCAGGGTGGACAAATCCTCCTATAGAGAATCCTGTATAGGAACCAACAGGGACCTATAAAGGGAAATCCATTTCCCTTCCAGCCACGATCTTAAAGAGCCCCAATTCATACCTCAGAGGCATTTGGAAGCGATAGTATTGTTTTCCAAAATTTTGATTCAATCCGGTCCCAATTCACATCAAATGCCAGTATATTTGTGTCCATACTATAAAAAATGATAGGAACCACCTTTCCTATATGGAATTTTATCAATGGTAGTATTGAAAATTTGCAAAATTTCGTTTTTATCCTTTTCATCTGTGCCCCCAATTTAAGGGTCTTTAGATTAATCATTTATAGGAGGTGAGTGTTAGTCACGAAAGATTTAATTGTAGCTCCTAAATAAACTAACTCCGAGACTATCTCGATTTTTCTATCTTCCAATACCCATGAGCGATTCTTGACTATTTTCTTCGGGTGTTTAAATATGAGGATCCTTGATTTCTCCGGATTAATCCTAAAATTGTTTTTTGTGCATATAGGTCAAGTAATCTCTGCAGGCCGACCTGTGAGTGGTCCAATACCACCACGTCATCTGCATAGGCTAACCAATTAATTTTAGTTGAACCTATCCGTGGAGGAATTGGGCCGCTATCATTCAGGTCCATTCCTAAATCAGCCATGAAGAGAATGAATAAAAGAGGTGCTATCAAACACCCCTGGCGGACCCCTCTCTCAACTAGTATTGGGGCTGTTAATTGACCACTTTTTGAGATTCTTACACTCATTCTAGTATTTTGATGAAGTTCAACTAGAATAGAGAGCAAATGAGAGCAAATGTTATGGAACTCCCCAAGCATACAGTTTCTTCCACATAAGTGACAATTGACTATCAAAAGCTTGGGTGAGATCAATCCACGCTCCATAGGGGGTTTACCTTGTTTGTTTCCCACATCTCCATTTAGACAGCTAAGAATCGGACCATTCAAGGAGGTAGATAGTCCCTTTCTAAAACCAGTTTGTTTCGGAATTATACAGTTTGATTTAGCCCAGTCTTCTAGCTCCCTTAGAATTAAACCGACAAAGATTTTACTATCCGCATCTAATAACGAGATCGGCCTATAGTTCACCGCTAGGAGTCTATCCCCTTTTTTAAAGATGGGAATTGTGATTGAATTTTTCCAGGACTCCGGGAGCCATTGTGTTTATAATGTATTTTAAGCAGATGGGCCCACAAAGGATTCATTTTCAATATCGAGTTACTCAGCCCATTTGGACCTGCCGCTCTCGATGTAGAGGCGCTCCTTATTAAAAGTTCTAGATCAGCTTTGGTATATGAGAGTGACCAATGGTTTGATTCCCAATTATCTATATTGGAGCCTACAGCCCCGTATATCCTCGAGAAATGATCCACCCACGCATCTTCTTGTACTGCAGAGAATTGGTTTCACACCTGCTGATCTGGTTTAGCTCCTAAAATAGCCCAAAAATGTCTTGCGTTTCTCTGACTCATTGCCCTTAACATAACTTCACCATCTTCTGGAAGATAATTGACTTGAATGATCTCTTCCAGTTTCTATATTCATCATTGATGGAAATTAACGCCCTCTCAAACGATTTCCTGTAAAGATTTGCTCTTAACTCCGTTTTCTTATATCTTCTAGCTCTCTTCTGTTGCAATATCTGATCGTTAAATGTATGCTTATGAAACAGTTTGCAAGTTTGATTATTTTGTTTCTGAGGATCCAAATCCATTAAAAATAGATGGAAATTCGTTGGACTACAAGTATCGTACATTTGCAGGTCAGACATTTGTTACCATATTTTGTAATTTGTTAGTCAGGATTTTCCCGCCTCTCTCAAAATTACAAATACAATTACCGGCCAAATTTACTCAATTGGTCTGTATACATGGAGACAGCAGTGGACAAGTTGACGTCTATTATTAATTTAAGCATAGCATGGTCATCAACATTGCCTTCCTCTACCAATAGACTAGCACAGTTTTCATAAATATTTTCAGAGGCAAAGAAAAAAAAAATCAATTTTCTACAATGCTGAGCCCCCTATGCCAAGTTGGTTTGCTCGGGATGTCCCCCTTGGTATTTCCATTGAGCATCCAGAGATCCCAGCACTTCATAAAATTAGCCCACATTATTCCATTCTGCGTCTGACTAATTTTTCCTGTGGCTTGATCTTTTGTTAAACCTTGAGAGTTCAAATCTCCAGCTATTAATGTCGTCCATCGGGAATCGGGATAACATTTCGACCAAAAGATCAGAAAGTTGTGATAAAACATCGAAAAGGCAAAACTGACTCGGATTCCAATATAGATTTACCAGAATCCAATTCTGTCCCATATTTGAGGGTTTCAATTCCAGTCTCACTATCAAAATCCCCTGTTTCACATTTGATAACAATTTGATTTCATAGTGAGGATTATTTTTATAGCTCATCATTAAATGCCCCCCCTAACACGAGGGTCTCCCTCAACCAGACATTACTGTTATTTGATGGTACGTGGTAAATTCTTATATTTCTAGTTCACAAGTCAATCAGGTTTCCTGAAAAAAAATCAAATCGTAGGAACCAAAAATATAGGATTTTCTTGGTTCTAAAATGAAGGAATTATAACCTCTCGAATTCCATGATAATACCTTTAAATTTATTTTCTTCTTTTGCTAGAGGCTCTTCTGTTGAACACCCATTCTGTTGAACACCCATTCTGTAATTATCTGAGGAACCATATCCCATGTTGCCGTAGATGCTGTTCCCATATTGTTACTATTTTTCTGGATTTGATTACCCGGACAATTTCCTTGCCATTGTACAGACTGAGTTATCAAACGCGTGCATATCTTGGAGACTTTAAAGCCCCTTAAGCCCCAGGCTTCCTCCTCCCCCACAATGGATTCTAAACCCAAATTCGATTTCAATAATAGTTCTACAGTATTTGTATCTGGAGAGAGAGGACATTTTACCGCATCAATATCAGATGAAAAATATTTCAGGCCTGTAATATATTTCATTTCTGATAGAATCCTAGAACGATTGAACGGGTCCCTCACTTGGGCATTTGATGTCATTCTTGAAATATAGACTCTAAGATGTGGTTAAATGCTTTATTACATATAGTTTGTTTGGGCTCCCTCTGAGGCTGATTTGGCATATTTTCCTTTAACTCTGGGCCATTATCAACACAGAGCGCACTTTGGAAGACTTCTTTGCCACCTCCAGTCACCGGATTTACCAGGGATGTAGGTTGTACCCCAACATTGATCCCTATTTTGTGACTCTCACCACTTGCTACCGGCGTTGAACTCAGTTCCACCGAGGACGTCTCCTGCGTTTTCTTTTTTAAAAAGATTGGGGCTCTTTATTGCTGGATCCATCTTCATTTTTTTTTCTTCGCCGGAAGAAAAATTGGCGCAATACGCTTTGGAGGTTCAACTATATCTGTTTGAATACCCACTGTCGTTTTCTTAAAATCCACCTTCATTTCTTTTAATAGATTCTTGTCCCTTTCTTTGTTTTGACTTTTTTCCCTTTTCTCTTTCTGGAGGATTCCTCTTTTCTCCTATTTCCACCTCTCCAGCCTTTGCTTTCATACGCTTCATAAAACGATTAGTATCCATTGGCAGATGCTTCCTTTTTTGTTTACGCTTCCCTTTCGCCTCCTCTGATATTACTACCACTTCTTCCCTTGCCATTTTTTTCTGCTTGTTATTTTTCACTTTGCCCAACGGAATATTCTTTTTTTTCCTCTACATTCTGTTCCTTCAGATTTATTGGGGACTCCAACTCGGGCATTCTGGATGTTACATCTACATCTATTACCTGTGCCATCCGAATAAATTCCTCCGTCACTGTCTGACAATGGCGAATCATCTGGCAAAGGTTCAGAAGTTATAGGTGTTTGCTCAGTTGTCCCTATCATTCAGTATTAGGGGTGACTTCGAATTCCTCAACAGATTACTTAAGTCTATTTTCATCAGATCATATTGGACCGAGAGTTGATCCATTTTTATCGCATGGACTCTTGCCATTTCTCAAAGGTCTTTTTGGGTAGCTCCCATACCTTCATTGATGGCTGTTTTCAAAGCTGTTAACATTATGTCATTCAATTCCAAATCCTTTGATATTTCTAACAGTATCCCTGTATGTTGCTGTACCTCCAATTTAATTGACTCAAACTTTCACTAGTGAACTTAGGACAAAATTTAGAGCATTAATTGTTGGAGGGATTAGCGGAGGGTTTAAATCAGTTTGACCCTCTTGTTGGATATTTCTAAACGAATCCCGCCCCTTACTTGGTTCATGTGGAACTGCCTCCTTTCCCCTAGTCTCCTTGTTCTTCCAGTACTTCATTAAGTTCATAAGATGCATTAGTTGATATTGGTATTGCAAGTTCCACTAGCTCTTCATCACAAGGGTCCAAATCAATCATAGGGGCTGGTGTATTTACCACCTTCGGTAATGGACTCACTCCGGAGCAAATAATTGTTTGTTGTGGACCTCGCGAGAAATGGGATAATATTGTATTTTTCATTGTTGTCCTCAAAGTATAGTCTAAATTAGCAGGCAAAATGTGCCTATTATCACACCCATTATGTTTACCACACTGCTGCCACCCAGAGCCCAGCGGTGCACATTGAACTTTGAATTGACATGTAATGCAAACAGTCAATGTTCAGTTCAAACCTCCCCTGTAAATGGTAGCCACACTTCATAAATTCTACTAGACTATGAAAGTTGGTGAAAAGACTTTGCCAGCCCTGGAGGAGTGTCTGGAAAATTGTAAAATGTTAGCTGCACGATTGGGCACACAAGTAGATAAAGCATCACAACAATCTGGCCAGCTCACCTGCAGGAGATGGTACTGTAAGGCAATCATGTAAAGCGAGCTGTGGAGGCTACCTAAAGTGTATGGTATTGCAGTAGATCTGTAGATGTGAAGACTGCTATGGAGCACCACTTTCTGTAAACCTCTAGATGATGCACAAACCCGAGTGGGTGGTGTAGCAGGCAGAGTATTGGGCAAACTAGGTGGAATATTGTAGTTTGCGGTCATTTCTTTCAAGGTATTTGGTATGAAGCAACAAGGTGATGAGGCCAAATTGTATCAATCCGCTTATGGTTTGAGCACAAGCTGATCAGAATGCAACCAGCATGTCACAGAACTAGGTTTGCCATGATGAGCATCTGGCCATGTGTTCATGTACATATTACAAGTGTTTAAATATGATGCACCTTCCTCTTCAATTACATTTTGTGACTGATTACTTTACACTAACCACAACTGTAAAGCATGGAGCCAATGTTTAACCACATACTGGTCTTTGCCAGACAGGATAGTTTGCTTAATAAAAGTATCATTCCACTCCAGTTTACAATTTTAAAGAAAAAATAGTCTTGTCTAGCACTTCCTGACCTTTGGCACCAAGAATGGAGGAGATGGTTACTGTTGTAACTTAATAGCTAGCTTTGCTACACATGTCAATTTAATTGGCAAACCTACAAAATTTCATAGCCAATTGTTATGCAACACTGCTTATTTTATGCCTTGGGATAGTCGCTAAATTGAAAAACGGCGATCACAAGTCCACCCACCAACATATTGAAACGAAACATTGAAGATGAGGCAGATAATTTCTCACAGTACACTAGATGATAGTTTGCAATTCGAACAGTTTACGTATTTAACAAATCCATTGATGCTTGTGTAGTCTGTATGCCCTGGGGAATGCCTGACGGCTCAAGGGGAGACCAGAGTCTGACGCCACCACCCGAAACCCCCTTTGGGACCTACAGACTGAGACTGCTGCCAGTTGGATATGCAGTTGTATAGTTGAACACATTTCTGGGTTCAGTTCTCAGTACAACGAACAGAGTTCGCTCTAAATGGCCCTTTTTAAAGCTAAATATTCTCTGCAAAGTTAATTTGTTCCTGTTAGTTCCTCTGACCAGTAGGGTTTCAGGCGAAACGAACACAACCACAAGATATGATCAAATAAGCTATAGAAAGCTTTCCTTAGTGGTTTGCCAATCTTACTCTGTGTAGTGGTTGCTAGTACTTTTCCAAGGTCAAATCCATTTTACTCGATGAAATACAAAAATGGGCATAAGCAGTCATCAAGAACAGGAAAACAGTTTCCAGCAAAGGTGGGTACCTTCGATGTGAACACAAACGCATCGTAGCTCCTTCGTGGCAGCAATCTTGTTATGGACAGTTGAGGCAAACTTCAGGAACTCAGTGTTGGAGCACTCCAGCTCACCCCCACCAGCTCAGAGCCACACACTTGTCCGCTGCACCTGCTCCTGGTCTTTAGAACGCAGCTTCTCACCGTACAAACGTTGGTGAAACTTTGTAGTTGCTACAGTACATGAATACGTACACCCCACTCGGTGACTACCACCACTCTTTCTGCCTGGGATGCAATGTTAATGATACCTAATGGTGAACCTGTATAAATAGCCACTGTGGCGCAGTCCAAGGTCTGTAATAATCATGTTAGTTAGACCATGCCCATGGTTTCTGTAAACAATGACCTGTCTTAGTTGCTGTTTATGGATTACCATATACCCTCTTGGGGGGTGGGGGGCTTTGGGGATTTCAAGTTACTAACGAGCCATGAAAAGTCACTTGCCACCAAAACTTGTACACATAAAAGCACATTCCATCCTTACTCGCCAAGAGTCCATCACTAGCCATAGCAAGTGCATATTTTTCTCCGTCATGTATAGGTTTTTGAAAACCTTCCAGCCACAACTCTAGTTTTTCTCAATCACCCTGAATGGGCATGTGGTTCTTGAGCTTGCTGGGCCTAGGGACCTAAGCTACACACCACTAAGGCCCGACATGTCTGCTGCTGCTTTTGTGCAGAAGTGGTGTGATAGTTTGGGAGGAGCAAGCCTGTATTGCATATGGTTTTTACCCCTTCTATGAGGACTTGGCAGGCTGTAAAGCAATGTCTGCAGGGTTGTGCAGAGCTGTGCACGTGGTTGATTGCTTCAAAACCTTCCAGCCGTCTCCTTTTTGTTTAAGAGAACTGTTTTGAGCATAGCCTTTAGATTTGGGTCAGCAGCACACACTTTTAACAGAGTTGAAGGTTGGCTCCATAAGTAATCTGTGCACCCACTGTCCCAGCACCATTCTGCTGAACACTTATTTTTTTTTAAAAAGTTAGTTTTAACAATATGAAACCAAACTTACAACTTTATCAGTGCAATTTGCAGGATTCGCTCATTTACAATTCCCCCCCCCCCTCTCACCTCCAAGACCAATGTTTTTCCATCAGTTCTCATTGTGCCAGCTTCCGAGCTTGGGCTGCTCCGCAGAACACTTGTGTTCCCTGGATTACTTCCACAGGCAGTAGACGCTGCACCACAACACCCATGGGCAGAATCTGCAAACTCTCCCGTCCTGTTTCCTCTGTACTTTAGGGACATTCTGTCCCTCGGGACGGGACCGGAGCACTTTTGAAGCATCAAAAATTACTTTTGGTAATTCATTTTTACCCGGGCCTACTGCACCTGGCAATCAGCCTTCAGTACTTTTCTCTGCACAGATGGGGTCAGATGCACTAGCATCGTAGGGAATTTTGTCCCCACCCCCTGCCCATACGTGTCCATCTTTCTGCTCTGGTTCCACAGACGTCTCTTCAGTCTATGCCGAGCGCTTGTGGTTCGTGTCCTGTTCCTATGCGAACGTCATTTTGCACGGGCGGATCCCCATTCTGTCTGGAGTGCTTGGTCCCAGAACATCGGTGGGACGCTTGTTTCTACTGCGACTTTCTGCCCGGGCACTCCTCGTCGGGTGGGAGGAGGTGTTCAGCGGCTACAGCCTCCTCATTCAGAGCAGTTCATTTACAAAAAAGGAAGTGTCCAGTAAGTTGTTTTTCCTTTTTAGGGCACCCCGGCCAGGGGACTCCTTCCCAGAGTCTTCTAGTTCCGGGAGTGGCCCACGTGGCTCTGCTACCAGGGTTCTCCCCGATGTGTCCCGAAAGGGATCTAACCTGGATTCTGGAGTTTGCTACGAGGCCCCCTGTCAAGGGGCTGTCAAGACTTTACTCCGAGGTTCCCCATCTGGGGGCTAAGTCTAAGCCTACTGTTTCTGGGGCTGTTTCGCCTGGGTTTGAGGTTTCCAAGTCTGGCACTAAACATACCAAGCATAGTCTGTTTCCTGTACAGTGACTGAAGGTACCGGGGTTAACCCTGAGGATCCCCAAACAGCGTCTACAATTAAAACCAGCAAGATTGAAGGGCCTGAGTGGGGCAAAGGCCTGTCTTCAAGTACCGGCCCTGCCTAGGTTCCTTGTAGCAGGGCTAAAATGGATTTGAAAAAAAGGCCCTACGATCCCTGTAGTGACAATGTCCTCACTGAAACCTGTGATGCATATCATTCAGGCAGTGACAAAATGGTGGTTCAACCATTTGTTCAATCACTGAGGCAACCATTTTGGCGTGCTCTGCCCCAACTTTTTCAATGGCTGGTACAGAGGTACCTATCTTTGGAGCTGAGCAGCATTTTCCATGGAATGTGGATAATGGAAATCGCTTTTTCCTCAAATGTACTTTCATGCACGGTTTCCGCTGTCACTTACTTTCCTCCTGCGTATGCTCCCTTCGTTTATGTAGATCCAGTTGGAGGAGTGCCATCTTGGCAGCCAACCTAATTACATTCCTGGGGTATGCACCTCCAGAGCACTATCCACTCCTGTGCCCAGACCTTCCTCTGAGGATGCATTCTTTAGAACATTCCAGGCCCTCATGTACTCTGACCTAAAGGTTTCCTTTAAGGATCTATTCAAAGAAATGTATCCTAAGCCTCTTGAGACGCAGCCTGCTCCTCCTACTCATCAGCACATTTCGGTAGTGCCTCCTCCTTCCAGTGGGCCCCACCTTCTCCACTTTCACCACTGCCTCCACTTTCACCAGTGATTAAGGTGCCAGTTGTGCAAAAATATATGCCCAGTGTCTGAGTGTCAAGTATCACGTGCTGCAGATCAGTGTTCTGTTCCTGCCACACCTGACGAGGACCAAGCGGACCAGGATAGCGAAGACCAACCCCACTCTGTCCGAGCTTTTCATGACTGGATCTTGGATATGATGGCATTGCTGGATATTCCAATACCAAAGCCGCTGGCTCCATAAGGAGTAAGTTCAGGAGTGTTACTCTGACACCACGAGCGCACAGGCCCCTTCAAAAGGATGTGCTTGCTGAAGCCTGCAACCTCTGGGAGAAATTATTCCGGCCAGCATGTAAATATTGACACTTGCTACAAGCTACACTATCGGAGGACCTAATCTTGACTGCATGTCCACTCCCTTCATCAACCATAGTGGCAGCAGCTGCGCTCCATTCTAAGCCATCCTCCACCTCCACGGCTGCCTCTGGGGTCCTGTCCAACTCTTGACGCCATCAGGGGCCGAAGTCCTCCTTGCAGCAGTGAATCTCAAGCTGTGGAAGAGTTCTGAATTCCAGCAGTGTATCCCACAGGCCAGTCTGTAAGACTTTAGACTGCTGATCCGATGCTGGATCTGGACCTGCTGGAGGCCGCAGCCCATCATGTAGATACTTCAGCTCGGGGCCTTGCGGTTGGAGTAGACATGTCCCGCCAAGCGTGGCTGCACGTGACAAAGTTCTCGAGTTTCAGGACAAAGTACGTGTTCCACTCCTCCACTGACAAACTCAGTTAAAGGCAAGCACGCAAACAGCTAAATCTTTGTCCTTGGGGGGGGGGGGGGGGGGGGGGGGAACCAGCTAAAGCAACCTAAACGCAGAGGTCGGGGACCCAGACAAGATCCTTCTCAGGTTTTAGAGGATTCCAGTAGCATCTAGCATGCCAAGCAGAAGATTCCTCTGGTGCACCTAGACTCAAGAAGCAAAGGCAAAGTGGCCGTTTTTTTTTCTCTCGGTCATCAGCCTCCTTCGGCTGCTGATAAACCATCCAAATTATGTTTTCCATCAGTCACACGAGATTCTGGTGGCAGGACATTAATTGTCTCATCTGGAGGCATGGCAGACCATCACAGAAGACCGCTGGGTTTTGTCGGTTGCCAGAGCGGGCTTCCGCTTGCCCCTCCCTCAAATCCCACCCTCTCCTGCAGACTGGGTCTCCCTCAGAGCCGAGGTACAGACACTTCTGAACCTCGGAGTGGTGGGGCTTGTTCCCTTGCAGGAGCAAGGGGAGGGCTAATAATCCTGCTTGGTGTCCAAACCCAACCAGGCTGGCCTGCGCACGATCTTCGACCTCTCGGACTTCAATCTTTCCCTGCCCCAAAAGATGATCGCGCCCAGCCAGATGAGGTCCTCTCTCCGGAAGGCTGATTGGCTTAGTGGGGTAGATCTTCTGGACGCTTGCATGAACATCCTGATCTGGGGTCCACATCAGAAATATCTTTGGCTTTCTGCGGGAACGGAACACTTCCAATATAGTGCTGCCATTTTGGTCTCAACTCGGCACTGCTCATCTTCACAAAGATGGCGGTTATCAGTGTTCCTCAAACTGCAGGGAGTTCATGTCTATCATGTCTATCCTGAACACAAACTGGTAAATACACTTGCACACCAAATTAATAACAATTCAAATTTGTAAAATGAGGACTGTTCCAAATAATGATTACAGAGTTCAAGGTGCAGGGGAGAAAATACACAGCCTTGGTATCTAGGCTGGAAACATATGCAAAAAATGAAAGCAATCCGTGAGGGATAGCCGCGTCCCCTGCACACTGTCTAACAGGCCGAACGGCCTAATGGAGTTGATAATCCGAAGATTATTTTGAAAGTTTATGAATTTCTTTATATTCAAAATACAGAAGATTTAGGAAAAACACATTCAATAGACAATTAGTGATCATCAACAGTAAATTCTGTTATTTATTTGTGTTTTCAAGTGCCCAACGCGTTTCGAGTCGAAAAAACTCTTCATCAGGGGCGACATATTCATCAAACAATTTCTATAAAAGGAAAATTATATACAATATATTAGTGCTTTAGATAGACTTAATGGTGAACAAAATCTAACAACAAAATCACATTTGTTATGAAGACAGTAATTAGCTTAAACATTTTAGCTGTATTGGTGGGTAACACATTCTATTAAAAAAAAGCCCAACATTACCCTAGTCTTTCCACATTCACCAAGTTAGTGTGATTATGCCACATATGTGTCTATATTGAAAATAGGTAGCTGCCCCTATATTTTGCCTTTGGCGCAGTGAATTTTGGGGGGATAATTTATTACTAAGGAGTGCAAATTATTGTGCTGCATTGATGCAAAATGACCTCTTACCTTGAGTTATGCTAATAACCAGCAAGGACTCAGAGGGTAGACGATTGTGTATTGTCCACTAGGCTCACGGTAACTAGTTCTTTTAACGGATTGCTTTCATTTTTTATCATGTCTATCCTTCCATATTTGGACAATGGCTTCTGCTGGCTCCTCGTCCACGGGCTGCAACAGCCAATTTTCGGTTGCTCCACCAGCCCCTGTTCCGACTGGGGCTGTCGGTGAACTGGTGGGAATCGTCCGACGGTTGCTCAAGACCTGATCTTATTTTTCTTTTCATTTTTCTTCTAGGATTCTGTTGGGATACAGTCTGCCAGTTTTCCTAACCTAACTGAGGACACAGTTGAGGATTTATCAACCCCATGTCTTTTCCTGAACTCCTTCCACATGACGGCTTGGTGGTGCAGAGACTCCTTGATGGCTTCATGTGTTCTAGCCCTACCTCTTGCAAGACTGAAAATGAGGCGCACACAGGTAGCGCTTCGGAGCTCCTGGTCCCAAGCTGTGGATCCGGACTCAAAAATGATTCTGATATATTCCTCCATGGTGGCAGATCTTCAATGGTGGTCAACCATAAAAACCTTTCAGTGGGAACCTCCTTCCATGAGCCCTTTACCACGGGTTACGGTTACAACAGACTCCTCTTCAAACGATCTGTGGATGCCCCAGCAAAGAATTTCTCATATCGGTTACCTAGAATGCTTGGCAGTCTTTCTGGCAGTGAAAGCTTTCCAGCGTTCTATCATCAACCAATTGGTTGGTGCGAATTTGCATGTTTTATATCAACAAACGGGGGGGGGGGGCACCATTTGGAATTGGGCATTCCATGTCTGGCTACTGGCCGTGCACATTCTGGGTCAGATCAATATTATGGCAGATTCAGAGTCCCCCATCTATGGCAAATTACGAGTGGGAAATTGACAACTATGTTCTTGTCACGCTTTTCCAGCAGTGGGGTTCTCCAATGGTGAACCTTTTTGTGACTTTGACCAACAGGAAACTAGCACTCTATGCCTCCAGGGACTGTCTCAGATCATCTTCCTGGGATGTCCTTGAGATTCCTTGGGACAACACAAAGGCTTATGCCTTCTCTCCTTCGCCATTGATTCATTGGTCGCTGTGGAAGCTCAGGAGTGCCTTCAACTGCACTCTCCTCTTCATAGCTCCTTGGTGGCCAGCCATGTTCTGGGTTTCAGAGCTGTAGCACCTATGCGACCCGACAGTTTGCCGGAGGTTGCCGACCTCCACCAGTGTAAACACCCAGTGTGGCACCCCTCACAATCATTCAGCTTGGTGCCCTGGTACCCGAGTTAAGGTCCTTGGCGCAGTTTAACCTTTCAGAGGATAATATGCGCATAATCCAGGCGTCACCTAAACTTTCTATGAGGGCACAGTCAAAAGTAAATGGCTTTGTTTTTGTTGTTGTTGACTTGCTAAACAGCTTGATCCTCGACATGCTTCCATTGACTCTTGTCTTTTATTTCAGACCTTGCAGCCTCTGGCATCCACATCTTATAGAACATATCTGCTATCCATTGCAGCTTATATTTCCACCGACAGTTGCTTTTATTTCTCTGGCAAATCCAGCAATCTTGAGGCATTTCGTAGGTGGTCTTCACCTCTTTCTGCCGGTCGGACCGCCTCACTCGAAATGTGATCTGAACGTGGTCCTTACTGCGTTGTCCCAAGACATTTGAACCAATGACCACTACTGAGCTCGGGGCAGAGCTCAGGAAGGCTGGGTTAAGGTCATGTGCAGTGGCCCAGCGGAAAAGGACTTATTTTTGATGATTGAAAAGTATTCAGTCCCGTCCTGATGGGCGGAATGTCCCAAAAGTATGGAGGAAAGGACTAGGAGTAAGGTAGTCACTATGGTGAGTATCTTTATTTACCCTTGTGCTGTCTTCATTCTGCACTAAACTCCTGTTCCTGCTTCATGTAATTCAAGCACATATCTTGCACTGGGCTTCGATATTATGTAAAGAGCAAGGTCCTAAGCCTCAAACTTGGCTTTCCTCATCCTGACAAAATCCCCAATCTGTACTTGTACCGCCTAAGCACCCCGCCTGGCATCTGACCTTTTCCAACCAATCTTTCATAGGCATGCACGTCAGATCGCCCTCCCAATTAACCACGCAGGACCTATTATGAAGCCTGCCTTCTGCCCCTTTGAAGGGCATACAACCCTTCAAACTATTGTGCAATCCTGGGCACCTTGATGGCCTCTGATTAAATCCTGAGTTTCAGATTGTCGGCCAGTGGCATTCTTAATAAGTGCCACTTGGAGCTTGGTCAGTTGTTTGATGCTTGAATGACAAACTGAGTTTTAATTTGCAATGAAAACTAATTGCACACCAGTCTCTTCTATACTCTCGCGCAGGCCCTCCCTGTCGCAATACTTGGTCAAGAATTGTGACTGCCTGTTTATCACTATTTCCAGGGCAGCTACTTGCATATATATATATATACTCCTACGCCCGTCCTCTTTCCTCCATGCTTACGGGACATTCCTCCGTCCTGTGGGACAGGACCGGAGCACTTTGTAAAAAGCATCACATTTTTATAAAATGTGTCCTTTTTTACATGAGTTACTGCACGCGGCTTTAACCCCGCCCCCCTTGGCTCCGCTCAGCGCATCACCCATCAGTCCTTTTTCTCCGCTCGATCGGGACTGGACGCACTTGCATCTTTTGGGAGAATTATATATATTTTTTTCCTTCCAGTGTCCTTCTCTCCTGCTCCGGCTTAGCAGGCGTGTGGTAGTCCGTCTATGCCGTTTTAGTTAGATTTTCCTAATTGTTCATCTTGTGAGCGACGCTTCGCTAGGGCGGATCCCCATCATGTTTGGGTCCAGACCACCGGCGGAACTCGTGCTTTTACTGCAATTCCCTTTCGGTCCGGCCGTTTCAATGTTGAGTGGTGGGAGGTGGTGTTTCAGCACACTCCCCCCGCACCTCCCACAACCCCCCCCCCCTCCCCCTTCCTAGGGACTTTAAAGCTTTCGTCGACAATGAGAAGAAACGCCCGGTGAGTTCTTTACTTTTTTGAGCACCCCAGCCGGGGGGACTCCTTCCCGGTCTGGGAGGAGCGTCAAAAGCTGGTTTTACTGGGTCTTAACCTGAGGTGCCTTTTAGGCCTAAAGTGTACTGGAGTTTTCTTCCTGCGGCATCGCCACCCTTGATCTATGTAGATAACAGTGGAGAAGGGCCCTCTTGGCCACCCTCTCCCTTATGCTCCTGGAATTATTCTGCTCATGAGAGGCCTCCTCCAGTCGTGCCTAAAACATCGGCGGAGGATGCTTTTTTTCGGTATATTTCAAAAGCTAATGCACTCTGACCCCATGAAGGAGTATTTTCGAGGTTTGTTTAGGAAGATATGCCCTCCTGCGCCGTCAGTCCCAGTTTTGGCACCAGTGATCCCGCCGGCGCCTCCTTTGCCGGCCGGGCCTCCACCGGCTCTCCCTCCCTTGCCCTCCACTCAACAAATCTTCAGCAGGGCCAGATGCGGGGCAGATTGATCCGGATGTGTCGGACGATGCACAGGGTGGGGGGGGAGAGATCGGGACAGTGAGGACCAGCCCCACTCGGTTAGAGCCTTTCACGACTGGGTGCTGGACATGTCTTTTGGATGTACCAGTACCTGAGGCACCCGCTCCCCAGGAAGGGGTGCTTTCGGGGGCGTTTACCTTGTCTCCTTTGGAGCGTACCGGCTTGTTTTAGCTGATGTCTGTAAAGTCTGGGAGAAACCACACTCTGGACCGTTAACAAAAAGATTGACGCTCGTTATAGGCTCCATTCTTCGCAAGAAGTGGCCTTGGCGTCGTTTCTGCCCCCTTCCTCCACGGTGGTGGCTGCTGCTACATTAAAGTCCGGTCCTGCTTCGTCTTCTACAGCGGCAACGAAGGTTCTGGCCAAAGAGGACCAGCTTCTTGACTCTTTGGGGAGGAAGATTTTCGCTAATTCAGCCCCGCTGTTATGGCAAGCTAACGCGGAACTGGTATTAGCGGGGCGAATATGAAAATGTGGAAAGGTCTGTCAGAGTTTGAGGAATTCACTCCCGCTAATAAACTGGAGTATGTTAAAGCTGGATTGTCAGATGCCAGGGTCCTGGCGCAGGATATGCTGGAGGCCGCGGCGCATCATGTCAACATCTCGGCCTGGGGCCTTATGCTTGGTTGCACGCTACCAAAATCTCTAGAGTTGCAGGATAACGTTCTGGACCTGCCTTTTGATGGTAAGGAGCTTTTTCATTCAACAGATGTTGAACTGACTAAGACTAAGGACAGCACCCAGACCGCCAAGTCCTGGTGAAACCACCTTTCAGTGCACAGAGAATGTCTTCGCAGGCTCCGTCTTCCTCTGGTTTTAGGGGATTTCTGGATCGGAAGTCCCGTAGGGTCGATACTCCATCAGGAAATTCCCGCCGACGGCAGCAACGGGCCGGTTTTTTATCCTGTTCCTCGGCCTCCTCTTCAGGTTCAGCTGGCACTGCCACCGATAAACCAACTAAATGAAGTTTCTCTGCGCTTGCACGAACTAGGCCCTGGTGGGAGGGCGAATTGCGTCTCACTGGGAGGCGTGGCAGCCCAGCACCGAGGACCGGTGGGTCTTATCAGTCGCTCGGGCGAGCTTCCGCTTGGCCCCCCCCCCCCCCCACAACCTTCAATCGTCCCTTCCAGCAGTTGGGGTCGCCCTCAGAGCAGAGGGGGTAAGGGGAGGGCTTCTACTCCTGGATGTTTACGGTGCCCAAACAGGCTGGCCTGTGCACCATCCTAGATCTTTCACAGTTCATTCTCTGCGCAACGGCGGAGAACAAGCAGTGCAAGGAGTTCGCCAGCAGGTGGGCTCATCCCGAGTTTCTAGGGGATGCGTTCCCTTTCCCGTGGACAGACCGGTTCGCTCATTTCCTCAGTTTCAGTTCATTCGACGGACACTACAGAGGATTCGGAGATACCCATGTTGTGTGATTCTGGTGACCCCGTTCAGGGCCAGGCAGCTGTGGTTTTCAGATCTCCTTCATCTGTCCGTGGCAGAGCCGATTCGGTTGGAAGTGATGCCGGACCTTCTGTCATAGGACAAGGGCGCGGTCTGGCACCACAAACCAGGATTTTAGCCTGGCGGCTTGACTCCTGATTTAGGCGTTTGGGCTCCTAAAGCTTTCTGGTGACTAATGACGATTTTTGGAGGCAGCAAGAGCACCTTCCAAGAATGCTTCCTATGTGTGTAAATGGAAAAGATTCTGTGTGGTGTAAGGATCAACCTGGAGTGGACCCTTTCAACATTTTGCGGGAGCAGGTTTTGCCATACTTACTGCTGTTAGCGAAGAAGGGTCTGGCATTCTCTTCCATAAAGGTACACTTGGCAATCTCTAGATTCACTCGGAAGTGGCATACAGCACCTATGTTGCGATTTTGCTCATCAAGATTTTTTCGGACCGTTCCTCCAGTCAAGAAATTCCCTCCGGTGTGGAGCCTTAATGTGGTGCTGTCCGGTCTGATGAGACCTCTGTTTGAAACAATGTCGCTGACGCCTTTGCAATTCTTGTCTTGGAAGGTGGCCTTTCTGGTGGCCATCAAGCTTTGGTTGTGGACCATCTATACTTGAGGTTCTTCAATGACAAGGTGTTGGCTACTAATCCGCACTTTAGGGATAAAGTGGCAACAACTTTTCACCAACATCTATTGTGTTGCCCTCCTTTGCTTTAGCCTCCACGCCTGCAGAGCGGTCCTTACATTCGCTGGATGTGAAGAGGGCGTTAAAGTTTTATTTGAATCGTACGCAGCTCAGACTTTCTAAGCAGCTATTTGTGGCTTATGGACTGTCTGTCAGAGGACGGGCAATATCCAAACAAGGACTTGCTCGTTGGGTATCGTCTGCTATCTCATTCTGCTACACTAAGGCTGGGGCAGCCGTTGGAGAGGAACTCGAGGGCTATGGCTTTGTCGGCATTGTGGTCGGGGATTCCGCTGATGGACATCTGCCAAGCGGCCTCCTGGGCGGTGCCGCATACCTTTACTCTGCATTACTGTCTAGAAAGGTAGCATGGTGAAGATGTGCAGGTGGGACGCACAGTCCTGCAATGCCTGTTTCAATAAGGTAAGCCCTGCAGCTTCGGGTTATTTGCTGTTTGCCTTGATCACTGAATGGGTTTCTTGTCTGTTTTTTCCATGGGTTTGCATTTGCCCTCCGCCATGTATAATGAATACTGCTATGTAATCTATTCACAGCGTGTGAATCCATGAAAGATCCAATGCTGGAGAAGGTAGTTTCTTTCCTGTAACTCCATTTCTCCAGCGTTGGTATCTTTCATGGATTCACATGCGCCCTCCGCCGCCCTTGCATGCAAACCTGAATTGGGTTGCCTCCACTTCAGAGGTTAAAATCTGAAGGGAAGCCGCAGGGGTGGGGCTATTTATACCCTACGTCGATGGGACACAAGTGTCGAAGTTTTCCATAAAAATCGCTATGTTAAAATGACCGTTGTTCCCAGCCTGACTGGGAATATTCACAGCATGTGAATCCATGAAAAATACCAACACTGGAGAAATGGAGTTACAGGTAAGAAACTACTGTCTAGCCATGACCCGGAAGAGGAACGACCACTCAACGCGGTCAAAAGCATTTTTGGGATTTAATGGCAGAAGGATCGCCGGAGTCTGTTAAAGCCACTTTTTCAGCACATGACCTATTTGCCGTATGGTATCAGTCTTTCTTTGGTTTTTTTGTTGCTAAACCCAGATTGATCCGACCAGATAATGGATGGGAGCAAGCCTTCTATCCTAGTTGCAAATTAAAGCTGTAGGTCGATATGACCCACAGTTCCTGGGATATTTGCCTGATTTTGGAAAATATTATCTTCGCTTCCTCCATAGAGGAGATGCACCCTGATCATAGAAATTAATGTCTTAACCTTGGAGCTAACAACTTGCAGAACGTTTTAAAGAAAAGAGAACACCCATCTGGTCCTGGAGATTTTATTCAGGGGAAGCAATTTATTAACCTTCTTTACTACTCTTACCGTAATTTCTTTTTCCAGGACATCCCGCTCTAGCTGCGAAATCTGAGGATGCCCGACTGTCTGCAGGTATAGCTGGGATCATTCATCTGATTCCTCTGTATGGTAAAGATGTGAGTCGAATGAGTGAAATTGTGATGTTTGAGAGGATTTAGTAACGCTACTCCCATCTAGTAATTTTTTTTCGATGGGATGGGCTCTTCCCATTGCATCACCCCGACATCGTCCAGCAGGGCCTGGACCGAATTCCGGGTCTGGAGTTTGCGCAGTTTCGCCACCAGCAGCTGGTTAGCCCTATTCCCCTTAGCATAATAAAATGGCCTAGTTTTCAAGATCTCCTGTGCTGTTCTGTCCGTCAAATGTGCTTCAGTGCCATCCCTAGAGCCTGCCTTGCTTTGCAGGATCCAGATTGCTTATGTCCTTACTCGGCCTGGGCCACTTCCCTTTCCAACCCCTTGCGATATCACCCTTCTTGCCCTGGTATATGCTGCTGTCCTACTGATGAGCCACCCCCTCACTACCGCCTTCATAGCAACCCACACCAAATCCAGCGAAGGACCAGACCCCTCGTTTTCTATGAAATGGTCCTATCTTCCCCAGACAAAACGGGATCCCAAAGTACTGGATGGTACAATTTCCATGGGCACCTCACCTCTGCAAGTCTGCCCTGTATTGGGCACCAGCACGGGGGTGTTGGGCAGAAACCTGTGCAGTTCCCTTAGGGACCACTGCAAAAGATTTAAGTCTACAGGTGTTGGCAGTAAACCCACTTGGTAGCAGTCTGTACCACCCAGTGTTAGGATCCTTCAGCTTACGGCTGATGAAGCAAATGGGGTGCTCCCTACCCTTCTCATCCAGTTGGCTTAGAACTGCACCTATACCTACATTGGAAGCATCAGTTTGTACAATGAAAGTTTGGTGGTAGTCAGGAGCTCTCAATACTGAAGCTTGGCAAAGAGCTTTCTTCAGTTTTTCAAAGGCCTGATTGCACTCATTCCATTTGACCTTTTTAGGGAATTTTGGAGAGGCGATTACATTCAGTGGAGAAGCTATGGTCCCATAGTTCTCAATGAAATTCCTGTAATACCCAGTGAGGCCTAGGAAGGCTCTCACTTGGGTTTGAGTAGTAGGTGTTGTCCAATTTTGCACAGCTTCAATTTTGCCGAGCAAAGGCCTTATTTCTCCACCTCCTACCTCATGCCCAAGGTAGACCACCTTACTTTGACCTATCTGGCATTTACTTGCCTTGATAGTCAAATTGGCTTGTCCAAGAGCCTGCAAAACATGTCCTAGGTGGTTCACATGATACTCCCAGGAGTGGCTGAAGACTGCAATGTCATCCAAGTATGCCATGCAGAAGTCCTCCATCCCAGCTAGAACTTGGTTCACCATCATTTGGAATGTAGCAGGTGCATTTTTTTAATCTAAAAGGCATGACCTTAAACTGGTACAAGCCAACTGGGGTGGAAAATGCTGTTTTCTCCTTGGCATGGTCTGTCAGGGCTATTTGCTAATGGCCTGACGTAAGGTCAAATGTGCTGAGGTACTTGGCTGCACCAAGCTTATCCACCAACTCATCTGCCCTTGGTAAAGGGTGGGCATCAGTCTTGGTGAGTGCATTAAGAGCTCTATAGTCCACACAGAATCTCGTCTTTGGATCCTACCTTTTGGTACTAACACAACTGGGCTAGACCATGGACTAGTAGAGGGTACTACTACCCCGAGATCAAGCATCTTCTTGACCTCCCCCTTGATATGGGTTCTCACATTTTCTGACATTCGGTATCCTCTGCTTTTGACTGGCAGACAGTCACCAGTGAATATCTCATGCTGTCCCCAAGGGGTCATGCCTGGTGAGAGAGAACAGGGAGGCAAACTGATTTAACATAGATTTGCACTCCTCTTGTTGCTCAGGTGTCAGATCTGAAGAGTGACTCCTTCAATTTTTTCATCTAAAGGTACACCTCTGAGATCAGGGAGAAACTCACTCTCTTCTTCCTCTGCTGCTGAAGCTAGAAGCAAGGCTCCTACTTCAGGACTGGAGATGTATGCTTTGTCGGTTGGTGTGGAAGACTCTAGGAGCTTCCCTGGGTCTGCCCAGATCCACCAGATAGTTGACCTCCAAGTTTTCCCACAACTTTGAAGGGTCCCATCCATTTGTCTTGCAAGGCCCTCTGCCTTGTTGGGAGCATAACGAGAACTAGCTGGTCTTGAGTGAACTCAACCATGTTAGCCTTTTGATCATGCCAATGCTTGACCAAAGCTTGTCCAGCTTTCAGGTTATCACTAGCTTCTGCCATCATGTGACATTCTCCTTCGGAGACCTATCACATAGTCAGTCACTCTGACTGGCTTGAGGGGAGGAGCGCCTTCCAACCCCTCCTTAATCAGGGCCAATGGACCTCTGACCGGATGGCCATAGAGAAGTTCAAAGGGAGAATAACCTACTCCCTCTTGAGGGACTTCTGTATAAGCAAAGAGAAGGCATGGCAGTAGAAGGTGCCACTTTCTTTTCAGAGGTTCCTCTAAAGCACCTATCATGCTCTTCATGGTTCTGTTAAATCTTTCTACCAGCCCATTGGTTTGGGGGTGGTAGGCGGTTGAGAACTTGTAAGTAACTCCACAGGTTTTCCACATGGCTTTCATGTAGTGGGACAAAGTTTGATCCCCTGTCGGATATTACTTCCTTAGGAAACAAACCCTGGTAAAAATACCAAGGAGGGCCTTAGCCACAGCCGGAGCTGTAACAGTTCTCATAGGTATTGCCTCAGGGTATCTAGTAGCATGGTCTACTAAAACAAGGATAAATCTGCTGCCTGAGGAGGTAAGGGGATCAAGGGGACCAACAATGTCAATCCCTACCCTCTCAAATGGGACTCCCACAACTGGGAGAGGCACTAAGGGTGCCACATTCTTGGCGCCAACCTTACCAGAGGTTTGGCAGGTGTGGCAGCTCTTGCAAAACTTATCTACTTCGGCCCCCATTTTTGGCAAATAGAAGTATATTGAGAGCCTTTCCTTGGTCTTCTTGAAACTCAAGTGACCAGCCAAAGGAATCTTGTGGGCTAAGTGCAAGAACTGTTGTCTGTTTTCTTGAGGTACTACAAGGCGTTTGTAGTCTCCAGGTTCAGACTCAGTTGGTTCACTGTAGAAGAGGCCATCTTCCCAGTGCAACCTATACTTCCCAGGCTCTTGCCCATCAGCCTGAGCAGCTGCCTGTTGGCAGAGACCCTCCAGAGTTGGACATTCTCTTTGTCCCTTACGGAAAGCTGCCCTGCTGGGTCCACCTTCTGCCAGTAAAGACTGCAGCTCAGGATGGTCCTCAGGGTCTAGATCTCCAATAAGTTCTTGGCCTCCCACTAGCTCTTCTTCAGAGTCTAGTTCAACCATACAGGGTTGTACCTCCCTCTCGGCCTCAGCTGGAGGTGGAATTACAGGTGTAACTGTTGGAAGCACTGGAGTGCTTGCTGCTGACTTTTTCCTATAAGTCTTGGGTTGCCCCTTTGATCCTGATCTGGTAGTTCCTGCAGTGGTAAAGGAGTGATCTGTCATCTCCTGAGATAACCCTGGCAGGGTTTTCTCTCTTGCAGGTTTTGTGAGCTCCTGTAACCTTTTACTAGGTGGTCTGGGGGTATGTGACACAACTCCAAGAGCTTTTAAGTCATTACCCAACTGAACCCTACCTGGCACTTCACATTGTACACTGACAGGTATTTTTACAGCCATGTCATTACACTGGATGAGAACTGGTAACTGGGGACACATCTGCACAGGCCCTCCAGCTAACTTGGTGAGGCATTTGGGGTGCCTTAGCAACATCCTCTGCCTTGAAAAATGATTCATCCACCACAGTTATGCTGGCCCCAGTGTCTCTAATGGCAGGAGTCTCCTGACCATTTACCTGGACACTGTCTTTATAATACTCTTTAGTATTATCTGGGATAGAATTATACACATCTAAATTCTGTTGCTCCCGCAACCCCAGAGAGACTAAAACACTGGCTGAGACTCCAATGGGTTCATCAGCCAGCAGTAGAAAGTTTCCACTTGCCATTGGGACTTCCTCTTCTGGAGCGAAGGCTAAGGAGGCAAGTTGGATCCCTGAAGGTTTATCCTTGCATCTGGGATCTCCTTTCACATGGTCAGAGCCACAAACCAAGCATTTACCAAATGCCTTCTGGAATGGAGGCTTGTTCTGACCTCCCTCTGGTTTGGCACCAGAGGAGACACTATTCTGCTGTGGTTTCCCTGGTGGCTTACCCTTCTGGTTTTGTTTGGGGCCCTCTTTGGAATTTGCAGTATTAGAATTCTCTTTGGAGTCCTTTTTAGGCGGTTTCCCCTCATCCTTTTTCTGAGTTACCTCAGAATCCTTGTGAGTGGCCCTGTTGGTAACCCACAAGTCAGCAGCTTTAGCTAGCTTTCGGGAATCTAATTCCTTTGAATCGGCCAAGTGCTGTCTGAGCTCAGGAGAGCAGACATCATAAATTGACTCCAATATAAAAAGATTCTTCATACCTTCATAAGTGTTCACTTTGTAACCCTTAATCCATCCCTCTAAGTTTTTCAACCCTTCACTCACCAAGGTAGCCCAAGGGGTACCATCATGCTTTTTGAGGGTTCTAAACCTCAGATACTGGGAAGAGGTCTTCCCAAACCTAGCTATCAGAGCTAGTTTCTCACACTCGTACTCTTTCCTATCCTCCTCCCCAACTCCATTACCACATCAGTTGCAACAGGCGGAAGCCTAGAGAACAACCAGGTGAGTAAGTCGTTTCCTGTGATGATCTGGAGCCCATGATTATATTCAAACAGACAACCAATCCAACACATCCAATTTAGACTCATACATACCAACCAATTCTTTAGGCATCCGGGGTCTTTTAGGACTGGAACTTCTGGAGGAGCCAGAGAGAAGCATTTTCGACAGATAATTTCTTCATTTCTAGCTCATGCTTGAGCTCCATTTCCCTTAGCCTTAGTTCTTGATTCATTTCCTGATGTCTCTGTTCAGCCAGAGTATTCAGTCTCTTGAACTCTAGTTCAAGTTTCAAATTCTCTAATTCGAGATTTTGAGGACTTAGTGTGGGACTTGGCAAAGGCCCAGTAGGTACAGCAGGTAGAGCATACAGAGGCCTAGGGGGGGACAGTCACAGCAGCCTCACCCTCCTCTTCTGTCTCTTCCTCAAGATTATCAATACTTTGATCCATATCAATTTCTATACTGTTATCTACATTTTCTGGCATGGTAGGTTCCTCAGACCCATCATCCAGACTTTGGTTAGCTAACAACCTTTCTATCAATTCCATTTTCTTGCCTTTAGTCAGGAGGTTCTTATGCTTAGATAATACTCTTAAACAATCAGCAGTTTTTGTAGCCAGGGACTCTTGACTATAAGTTTCCATAGTTGACATGTTAGAAAGATTACTTTTTCAGTGCTAAGCTTTGTGGTTAGTTGCACAAAGGTATCCTAAAGCACTCTAGTGTATACTCGATACAAATCCCACCGCTGTACACCAGTGTTAGGCAGAAACCTGTGCAGTTCCCTTAGGGACCACTGCAAAAGATTTAAGTCTACAGGTGTTGGCAGTAAACCCACTTGGTAGCTGTCTGTACCACCCAGATTTATCTGGCAGCTGTGGCTGAGCAGTCACTTCCCTCAAGAAGAGTTAGGCAGTATGCGACGTATACACAATAGGCACTCACATACAATAATACAAGCAAACACTGACCAGAGCTTGGGTATCAAAGTATATAATTTTTTATTTAAAAACACACAGTTGAACACTCCAGCACTCTTATTGTAAAATGTTCTAAACACATTTACTGTTGTAATATATACACCCCTTTTTCCTTATCAGATAAGTCACAGTAAACACCACTTATCTTCATACAGAGTTGAGCGCTTAACTAGATTGCACTCCGATCAGTTAGTGAGAAAGGGAGGGAAAGAGACAGAATATGGAAAGGTACACCACTCTAAGGTTCAGGAACACTGTTAGCAAGGCAGAGAGCAAAAAGTCACTGGTGAGCCAAAGTCCAAAGGCTGGGCCCACGCTTAGAGAGAGCAGAGCACAAATGCGCCCAAGATCATAGTTACACTAGGCTTAAAGTCTTGCAGAGGGTTCAAAAAGAGTTTAGAGAGGCTTTAAGAAAGTTTAGCCAGGGTGTCCCAGACTAACCCAGGTTCGAAAGCCAGGGGCTAAATCTACCCCGTACAGTCGGTAGCAAGGGAAGCCAGGCGGGACACAGTACCTTAAGTGGGAAGGATCCTCCAGCGGTGGCAGTTCCTGGTAGTGGGTGCAAGTTGCGTTGTCGTCCAGGGGAAGAGGAGATCTCGACTTGGAGGAAAGATGAAGGGCGTTGCACTACCAGGGCAGAAACCAACCGCAGAGTTTCCCGGTTAAAGGTGGTACCTTTGTTTTGCGGTCGTGGTAAAACATGGTATCCCGGTTGCCGGGGTGCTTGGCACGGGCAAGGCGGCCACGAGTTACGTCGGGAAAGCGAAAAGACGGTGAAACTGGTTATCCCCACCAGTCAAAGGAAGAAGACTCTCCGGCGGGAGATCTCCTGTCGTTGGGAAAAGTGGTGAGGCAGTCCAGCAGGGCTCCACCGGTGGTGGTGTCGTGGCAGGTCAGCTCAGCTTCTCCCTAGTTGGATTCTTAGGTCCTGTGGCGACTTCTGAAGTTCCAGTCCCCAAAGCCCTGCTTTTATGCAGCAAACCCCCATTCACTCAGCCTAGCTGTCACTCAATGCTAAGTGGTGAGCCGGCCGGCTCACCACTTGGGCCAATCAGAATGGAGTGTGACTTGAGTTGCCAGTCCAGGGTGCCTAAATTCCCCTCCACCCCCTCCCAAGTACCCCAGAGTGGCACCACTTTGGAGGGCTTCTGTGGAGAAGCCCGCCAAAAAGTGGAACAAAGGGCTCGACTTGGGTTGGAGTCAGAAGAGAACACAAACGCCATTTTAGAATCAAGTTTTGGCAAAAAATACCAACCGGAGAATTAATATTAATTAAATAAACCGGCGGTATGTTCGAGGCTACCGTAAATAAATAAAGATAGTAGCCTAAAACAATGGGAAATCCATAAGAAAATATTTGCGGTTGAATATAAAAAGTAGTATCCACTGCCACCAGCCAAAACTCAATCAAGGGGGACAGAGACGTGCCCCCTCGACTAACGGACCCTGGGGCGATTGCACAGGTTTCTGCCTAACAGAGAGCATGATCAGATAATGAGCATATGCCTATTTCCGCCTCTCGAATGTATGGGAACTGTGCAAGTAAAAGGAGTAATTCCTGCCTTCCCCGTGCGCCAGCCTCCATGCATCCACTGAACCGAATTGAGGTAAAATGCTGTGGAATACTTAGTCCAACCTAGTGGGTGGGAGAATCTGGTCTAATGCGGGATTGGAACAAAGTTAAAATTCCCACCCAGGAGGATCAGCCCCTCCGTGAATGCAACCTCGCCAGAAAGCCCTCCAACAACCTATCCTGACCGACATTTGGAGCCTGCAGGGACACCAGGGTAACACGCAAGCCCTTAACACGCGTGTCTTCCCTGTGGGTCTCAGAGGACTTAAACCTTCTTGATCGGAATTTGCCCACCCACCAAGATGGCAACCCCAAGTTTCTTCCAACCCCCTGAGGCGAAGAACTGGTGTAGGAACTCCCTGCACTTCATCCGCTTTTCATCCTGAGCGAGCAGGTGCCTCTCCTGCAGAAACGCAATGGAGAAGGCCATATCCCTTAGTTTACCCAGAACTGACTGCCTTTTCACTGGGGAGTTCCAGCCCTGCACATTCCACGTGCCCATCTTCCTTCCCTTCAGTGTGTGCTAAATCACCAAGCATGGCCCAATTCAGACAGGCTGCCACCTCACCATCCCACGCCGTAAACCGTACTCCCAATGACACCTAATTACACTAGCCCGACTCACAATCATTTCAAAACATAAAAACATAACCCCCATACTCTGCCCCCTTACCTCGAAACAAGCTCAAACTTGAGCATTTTCCAAACATTCGGAACCTAATTCAAAGGCCTGACTTGGAGGTCCGAGAAATACCCTTGTTAGTCAAATGACACCACCCTGCCCTGGGGTTCATCCCCTAGCCCCCCAACCTTCCTCCTTTCAGATGGGTGCTCACCACACCCTCCAGAGCAAGATGCATGCTTCATACCCCCCCCCCTCCCTGGCCCTCGAGGAACCACCGCCCATCCCACCTTTACCTTCAGGTTTTCTTAGTCAGTCCCTCACACGCCTCACCCCTCCCCACCTTACGCCGTCTTTGCGTGGATGCCTCCTCCATGCTGCCCTCAGAGTCCCCCCTTCCCCTCTTTGGCTCCTCCCCTCCAGGCCCCTCCGGATTCAACGGGCCGTCAGCTTCTGAAAGGGAGCGCATCAACCAGTGCCTCCCCTGGTGGGTGAAGTGGAGGGCTGTGGGAAAGCCCCACTGATCTGGTATACCCTTTGTGCGCAACCACTCAGATAGTAGGCGCAGCGCTTTTCGTTTCATTAGAGTTCCTGCCAGGTCCTGGTACAAAGAGGGACATTGCAAAAAGGGATGATATCTGCACCTATTATGCAATCCTTCAGCTGGAGAAATTAACCTGGGATAGAACATCCGCCCGTTTATCTTGATTTGAAGCATTGCGAGATCTAGTGCAGTGTGGTCTGTCAAGCTCAATGTTTTGCTCCACGGGCAGATTAAGGATGGAGCGACTGGTCACCCACAAAGGAAGGTAGATCTCTCACTGCAGCTGAGATTCCACAGATACGAATGTTCCTGAGAGAGCGATGCTCCCCACCCTCCTGCTTATCCTCCAGTGCCATGCAGACGGTTGGAACACTCCTCCACCGCGTAGGATTGCTTAGTGTCCACCTACCACACCCTGTGTTGCGCCTCTGCACCTCTGGTATCCAATGCAAGGATTTTTTTTTTTTTTTTTGGGAGAGCTCCTCTGTAACCTTCTGAATCTCCTTGCAGATTTCTGCCAGCAGGTCCCGCAGGAAGCCTTTTGTGGATAGCTGTGTAAGCCTGGCCGGGAGAGGGTCAGCGTTGTGTACCTGGGCAGTCACCAATTCTGTGCGCTTATTCCGGTCTACCTCCTGAGGCATAGTGGAGATGCCCCCCCCCCGCTTGTCATTTTTTGGGGTCTTGGCCATGGCGGTGTATGCAGGGCACTGATCCTCAGGCTGTTAAGAATTGTCAGTTAGGCGCAAAACACCCCACACAAGGACACGCAGGTAGCCATCACGCCAGCGAACAAGTAGTGCGGATGCCCCTTAATTGGGGGCAAAGTGCAGATGGACTCCAGAGCAGGCAGCCAGACTTCACAAGACCACCCCAGAGCCCACCGCAGGCAAGGCACCAAGAGGCACTCCAGGCAGCAGGGGGAAGGTAGACCTGCCCCTATCAGGTGAGGTGGTAGATTTAATATGGTGGTTGCATTCCCCCAGCTGGTCCACTTCCCCCTAGCCCACGTGACCCGCAGGGGTGCATCCAGATGAATGCCATAAGCTTGGGGGTGAGTTTAAGAACCCACTCACTGAGAACCCCAGCAGCCTGCCGCAAACCCCATGGTGCAGGTAGATTAGAGATCCATTGGCAACAAGCGTTCCAATAGGGTTGAATGTCCCGGGAGGCCCCTTTCCACACCATGCCCCTCAGACTCAAACCTGAGCAGCGCACACCAGGCAGCGTGTGTTTTCCTGAACTTAAATGTGCAACGGCATCCTGTCCATAGCCAGCACACAGGTTGGCCACCATGATCCTCTCACTGAATCTCCAGCCCCTGGGGGGAAGGAGGGGGGCAAGCCCCCACTCTCCGGGTCGCCCTGGAGTACTCGCCGCAGGGATGGAGGACCTCCCCTGCAGTCCTGCTCGCCTTCACGTCACTGTGGGATGCAGGGCTCCTCCCCTGCAGCTCCGGTCGCAATTGACCCTCTGCAGGATTCCAGGAGCTCGCCCAAGCATCCGGGCAGCAACTTCGCCAGCCTCCTCAACCTCTCCAGCGGGGCACCGGGCCTCCTCCCTTACACAGCACAGCTATTCCCTGCAGTCCCCTTTGCAACGGTGGCAGTCTCCGCTGACCCACAACCTCTTAAGCGGCCTGACCGGGATCGGCAGCCAGGGCTGTGGCACCAGGTCCCACAACACGGCCAGGTCCCCCGAGGCAGGGCCTCGCTCAGCGGTCCCCTGCCACACCAGCAGCCCGCACTGGCCCACAATCTGCTTACAAGCGGCCCGACCCAGAGCAGCAGTCGGGGTCGCAGCACCATATTCGCACTCCTCAGGAACCCCAGCAGTTGCAAGGCTGCCACTTTCACTCCGCCATGCTGTCCACACCAACCAGGGCTATTACTCCGGATAGAAGCACCCCAAACCTGGAGTGCACCCCAAGCAGTGGCCGCAGTACGGACACCCGCGCTGAAATTCCATGTAGAAAACAAGAGGGACAAGAAGGGCTAATTTCTTCTACGCCCTCACACCTCCAGAGGCACTCTGGAGGACATTTTCCCGATTGCGTGCCAACCCATGCCCACTAGGAGTGCCAATTTGTAGGGAATAGATGACCGGGCATAGGTCGGACTATGGCAAGATTGGTCCGTTGCTTACCAATACAGCATTTTTGTTAAATTATTCTTTTGGGGCTTTTAAAAATGGAATAGCACCAGGAGTTGGTTTATTTGAAGTATTGCTAGAGTTGCTTTAATTTATAGCAGGTCCTTGGCTATCTGAGATGGGCCTTTTGGGTAGGACAGATCACTCTGGAGCATCAAGTGACATGAACAACTTTACTTGGTTTCACTGACTCGGGTAAGTACATTGGGGAGTAAGTACAGTACAATTAGGACAAGTTCATACTAAGAGAAGCATCCACCGGCCCCCCTGTGCTCAAGTTTCAGATCCCAACTAACACTCGTGGAATCCCCAGGAGCCTTGCATCATAACATTCTACAAAAGACCCAACACTCCATGCTCACACACAAGTTACAGCCAGCTCGGGTAGATCACAACCCTAGCATAGCAATCAACATTGATGGTGCTATCACTTTGGATATTATTGTGTTTATACCGCAATGGGTCAATTTGGCGCCAGTCACGGGCTCTGCTTCCTTAATTGGAGCACTTTTTGGCCTCCCTTTCATTGCTTGTTTCAAGCAAGCCTGAAGAGGCCTAAGGAGACACCCATGCAGCTAGATCTGGCGAGTTATAGCCATGTCTATTATGTTTCCATACAGTCTTGTGAAGGAAGCTCCTTTTCGCCCCTGAGCGAGGCACGCTGTAAGCCAGCACACACTTTTAACAATGAATTATTGTCCATGGTATGTGGAAGTGATTGTTCTGATGTCTGGGCCGAGGAGATGGAAATCTGGTGGCTTGTAGATGGGAGCCTTTTTAGTATCAAAAAAAGGTTGTAATGTAAGTTTGAAGAGTTAAATTGCATGGGTATTTCCTTAATGGTAATGGCCATACTGATCGAATCTGGGCCTTGTTTATTTATTGTTCGAGACCACCGATCTGTGGCACTGCTTAGTGTAGATTTATGGGAGGGCCAGTGTTTCATTTTCAAATCTGGAGTATTACCCAGTGAATTTGCAGGGCAGGTTTAGATGACGCAGGACACTCCACAACACTCTAGAGATGTGCTCAGGATTTATGGGCATTTCCTCCAGCAAGCCCTAGCTGTCGAGCAGCTCCACACCAAAGCAATAATCAATCTTGGTGTTGCCATTCCACCATGGCGCTATTCACCCAGCCAGTTCAGCAGTTATTGCAGTCTGCAATCACACAACGCTCCTGCTACGTGTTTCAGTTTTAAATGTTTTACTTTAAAATAAAAAATACTCCCATTAAGAAAAGGACTTTTTATTCGCTTACAAAATCGATTACTCCAACTTTAAAACAAGGAGTAAAATACTCCTTCAAAATCTTACCCGGATCACGGGCAGAATGTTTTGAAAAATTAAAGGACCTAATGTTACAACTAAATCAAAAGCAAAAACTAAGGTGTCTGTTTTCATTCAATGTATTGACTGAACTTAATATCGGGATGGGTTTGCCCTTATTCACTCACCTCTGGATTGTTCTGGCGAGCAGTCTTTGAGACACAGCACCTAACTCAATTTATTTATTTTTTGACAAACTGCAATTACTCCCCAACACCCCTGTCCTTTTGGGTACTCCTGGCATCGCTATCCTTTTTTTTTTTTTCTAGTTGGCATCACTCTCCTTGCTTTCTAGTTGTGGGTTGTCTTCTAGGTTGCAGGTGATAACTACTTCTGGCACACTCGAATCAGCAAGTATTCTCCCCTCCTGCCCCCACTTGAGCCATAGACGACCTAGGCATTTAACAACTTTGACACTCCTACCAAGTACGTACTACTCCTCAGTTGACCTGACCGGGGGTTGGGGAGGGGGGCTGTAAGGAAGGGATTCTGAACCAGCCACAGGTTGCAACTCTTGGCACACAACTTTTCTTCTAAGATGAATCCCTCTAAGAGAATCCCTTTTGGCATTCTCTCATCATTTTAAAGTTCTGTACTTTCCGTTGTCTCTCTTGGCAACGTCTGTGCCTCTTCTGGCCACAACTGTCGCTTCATTCACTGTTGGCTTTTATAGCTCCTTGGATTACTTTGATTCTACCATAATGCTCCTGATGGATTTTTTTTTTTCTTGATTCGTTCCCCTCTTGGCTCGTATTTGTCCCTGCTCCCAATCTCGTGTGCTTTCTCTGGTACTTTGCCTTCCATGGTTGCCTTTGTCACTTGCCATGTTCATGACCCCTCTGCCTATAGGAAGTCGCGTGGAAGTGTCGGACATTCCATGGTAAAAGCTGTTGTCCTGCTCAAGACTGTCTTGAGATGCTGGCAGAAAGTTCTGTTTGGGTGGAGTAAGTCCTGAGTTAATGTGTGTGGGGCTACGCTCCACATGCGTCCTGAACCCCAGTCAGTACAACAATTGGGGGCAGGGCGTTAGCATTAATGTGTTTGAAATTTAACTAATCGTGTGGTTGTAAGACTGTGCTAATCATGGCTAGTTTTGGTGTGGGACCCTCGCTGATCTTCCTTTCACAGGGAGTAGAGGGAAAAGGCAGGTGGCAACAATTCAGGTTGCATGCCGCTAGGCAGCCAAAAATGTCCACCTCAATTTTATACATACACCCAGTATACTATTTCTTACTCGCCAATAGTCAAATGGCACACTCGTGGTTGGTGCAAATTGTGCACCCTGGAAGAGGCGATGCAAACTTGGCCTCGGTTGTCATGGCGTCCGGGCCATAAGGAGGGGCTTTTTCAGAAATGCAATGTCACCGGCTGGTAGCGCCTCGCACAATTGGCAGGCATCCTTGCATCCCTACACCCTGCTTATGTCAATGTTTATGTAAATCCTTTGTGCAGATTTAAGTGGCACTTCAAAAAAACATTGCTCTTCAAGTGGGGGCGTGAAACTTAACCTTTAACACATTGATATGGTGCCTTCTCTGGTATGGCTCAAACGGGATAGTTTGTGGGCATCACATAGCAGAGGGTATTGACTCATCAAACTATGGGATCTCGCCTATCTCGTATAGCGATCTGGTTCTGCTTATTCTTGGCACGGGGTGTTTTCAATGAGTGGGATATCTTTTTTTTTTTTTCTTTGTCCTGCAAGTCAATGTGCCCTTTTGGAAATGCCACTTCAAAAAACGATTAGAATGCAACAAGTGATGTGATTGGGGGGGAGGGATCTTTTGTTGCTAACCTAGTTTCTGGTGTAATGTCTTTAATCGACATTACGAAGGGGCAGTTGGGAACAAGTAGTAGTAGTAGTAGTAGTGGGGGCGGGGGGTTGGAACAGTGCTGGGCATTCTAGCCAGGAGCAGAATTGTCGAGAGGGGCATTAGAGTTGAGCAGGAGAAAATGGTGAGCTGGACGTGTAGGGTAAGGGGAAATCTCCCCGGCAACCAAAACCAAATTCAAAAGGAAAGATTTACAGGACACCGGAATTTAGGGGGGAACCTGCTACTGCAGGAGATGGTGTGCAATTCTATTTCTAAATCTTATGACTATTTAAGTCACAAAGGGAAATTCCCAAAAAAATGAACAATCCGGTAAATCCGTTAGAACAGATTTGTTTTCGCCTTTGTTCAGTTGCTGTAGTGTTTGTAAATCTCAGCTACAAAGATTCAGTGGCGTTTTCCTACTCCTTGTGCAGTACCACAGAAAACTCTCCTCTTGCGCATTTGGTTATTTTTCCTCATGCCTGCGTTGCGTTGGCACCCTCCCCTTCGTCCCTGGCTGGCTTGCTCCCCTCCCCTTCGTCCCTGGCTGGCTTGCTCCCCTCCCCTTCGTCCCTGGCTGGCTTGCTCCCCTCCCCTTCGTCCCTGGCTGGCTTGCTCCCCTCCCCTTCGTCCCTGGCTGGCTTGCTCCCCTCCCCTTCGTCCCTGGCTGGCTTGCTCCCCTCCCCTTCGTCCCTGGCTGGCTTGCTCCCCTCCCCTTCGTCCCTGGCTGGCTTGCTCCCCTCCCCTTCGTCCCTGGCTGGCTTGCTCCCCTCCCCTTCGTCCCTGGCTGGCTTGCTCCCCTCCCCTTCGTCCCTGGCTGGCTTGCTCCCCTCCCCTTCGTCCCTGGCTGGCTTGCTCCCCTCCCCTTCGTCCCTGGCTGGCTTGCTCCCCTCCCCTTCGTCCCTGGCTGGCTTGCTCCCCTCCCCTTCGTCCCTGGCTGGCTTGCTCCCCTCCCCTTCGTCCCTGGCTGGCTTGCTCCCCTCCCCTTCGTCCCTGGCTGGCTTGCTCCCCTCCCCTTCGTCCCTGGCTGGCTTGCTCCCCTCCCCTTCGTCCCTGGCTGGCTTGCTCCCCTCCCCTTCGTCCCTGGCTGGCTTGCTCCCCCCCTCCCCTTCGTCCCTGGCTGGCTTGCTCCCCTCCCCTCCCCTTCGTCCCTGGCTGGCTTGCTCCCCTCCCCTCCCCTTCGTCCCTGGCTGGCTTGCTCCCCTCCCCTCCCCTTCGTCCCTGGCTGGCTTGCTCCCCTCCCCTCCCCTTCGTCCCTGGCTGGCTTGCTCCCCTCCCCTCCCCTTCGTCCCTGGCTGGCTTGCTCCCCTCCCCTCCCCTTCGTCCCTGGCTGGCTTGCTCCCCTCCCCTCCCCTTCGTCCCTGGCTGGCTTGCTCCCCTCCCCTCCCCTTCGTCCCTGGCTGGCTTGCTCCCCTCCCCTCCCCTTCGTCCCTGGCTGGCTTGCTCCCCTCCCCTCCCCTTCGTCCCTGGCTGGCTTGCTCCCCTCCCCTCCCCTTCGTCCCTGGCTGGCTTGCTCCCCTCCCCTCCCCTTCGTCCCTGGCTGGCTTGCTCCCCTCCCCTCCCCTTCGTCCCTGGCTGGCTTGCTCCCCTCCCCTCCCCTTCGTCCCTGGCTGGCTTGCTCCCCTCCCCTCCCCTTCGTCCCTGGCTGGCTTGCTCCCCTCCCCTCCCCTTCGTCCCTGGCTGGCTTGCTCCCCTCCCCTCCCCTTCGTCCCTGGCTGGCTTGCTCCCCTCCCCTCCCCTTCGTCCCTGGCTGGCTTGCTCCCCTCCCCTCCCCTTCGTCCCTGGCTGGCTTGCTCCCCTCCCCTCCCCTTCGTCCCTGGCTGGCTTGCTCCCCTCCCCTCCCCTTCGTCCCTGGCTGGCTTGCTCCCCTCCCCTCCCCTTCGTCCCTGGCTGGCTTGCTCCCCTCCCCTCCCCTTCGTCCCTGGCTGGCTTGCTCCCCTCCCCTCCCCTTCGTCCCTGGCTGGCTTGCTCCCCTCCCCTCCCCTTCGTCCCTGGCTGGCTTGCTCCCCTCCCCTCCCCTTCGTCCCTGGCTGGCTTGCTCCCCTCCCCTCCCCTTCGTCCCTGGCTGGCTTGCTCCCCTCCCCTCCCCTTCGTCCCTGGCTGGCTTGCTCCCCTCCCCTCCCCTTCGTCCCTGGCTGGCTTGCTCCCCTCCCCTCCCCTTCGTCCCTGGCTGGCTTGCTCCCCTCCCCTCCCCTTCGTCCCTGGCTGGCTTGCTCCCCTCCCCTCCCCTTCGTCCCTGGCTGGCTTGCTCCCCTCCCCTCCCCTTCGTCCCTGGCTGGCTTGCTCCCCTCCCCTCCCCTTCGTCCCTGGCTGGCTTGCTCCCCTCCCCTCCCCTTCGTCCCTGGCTGGCTTGCTCCCCTCCCCTCCCCTTCGTCCCTGGCTGGCTTGCTCCCCTCCCCTCCCCTTCGTCCCTGGCTGGCTTGCTCCCCTCCCCTCCCCTTCGTCCCTGGCTGGCTTGCTCCCCTCCCCTCCCCTTCGTCCCTGGCTGGCTTGCTCCCCTCCCCTCCCCTTCGTCCCTGGCTGGCTTGCTCCCCTCCCCTCCCCTTCGTCCCTGGCTGGCTTGCTCCCCTCCCCTCCCCTTCGTCCCTGGCTGGCTTGCTCCCCTCCCCTCCCCTTCGTCCCTGGCTGGCTTGCTCCCCTCCCCTCCCCTTCGTCCCTGGCTGGCTTGCTCCCCTCCCCTCCCCTTCGTCCCTGGCTGGCTTGCTCCCCTCCCCTCCCCTTCGTCCCTGGCTGGCTTGCTCCCCTCCCCTCCCCTTCGTCCCTGGCTGGCTTGCTCCCCTCCCCTCCCCTTCGTCCCTGGCTGGCTTGCTCCCCTCCCCTCCCCTTCGTCCCTGGCTGGCTTGCTCCCCTCCCCTCCCCTTCGTCCCTGGCTGGCTTGCTCCCCTCCCCTCCCCTTCGTCCCTGGCTGGCTTGCTCCCCTCCCCTCCCCTTCGTCCCTGGCTGGCTTGCTCCCCTCCCCTCCCCTTCGTCCCTGGCTGGCTTGCTCCCCTCCCCTCCCCTTCGTCCCTGGCTGGCTTGCTCCCCTCCCCTCCCCTTCGTCCCTGGCTGGCTTGCTCCCCTCCCCTCCCCTTCGTCCCTGGCTGGCTTGCTCCCCTCCCCTCCCCTTCGTCCCTGGCTGGCTTGCTCCCCTCCCCTCCCCTTCGTCCCTGGCTGGCTTGCTCCCCTCCCCTCCCCTTTGTCCCTGGCTGGCTTGCTCCCCTCCCCTCCCCTTTGTCCCTGGCTGGCTTGCTCCCCTCCCCTCCCCTTTGTCCCTGGCTGGCTTGCTCCCCTCCCCTCCCCTTTGTCCCTGGCTGGCTTGCTCCCCTCCCCTCCCCTTTGTCCCTGGCTGGCTTGCTCCCCTCCCCTCCCCTTTGTCCCTGGCTGGCTTGCTCCCCTCCCCTCCCCTTTGTCCCTGGCTGGCTTGCTCCCCTCCCCTTCGTCCCTGGCTGGCTTGCTCCCCTCCCCTTCGTCCCTGGCTGGCTTGCTCCCCTCCCCTTCGTCCCTGGCTGGCTTGCTCCCCTCCCCTTCGTCCCTGGCTGGCTTGCTCCCCTCCCCTTCGTCCCTGGCTGGCTTGCTCCCCTCCCCTTCGTCCCTGGCTGGCTTGCTCCCCTCCCCTTCGTCCCTGGCTGGCTTGCTCCCCTCCCCTTCGTCCCTGGCTGGCTTGCTCCCCTCCCCCCCCCCGTCCCTGGCTGGCTTGCTTCCCCCCCCCTTCTTCCCTGGCTGGCTTGCTTCCCCCCCCCTTCTTCCCTGGCTGGCTTGCTTCCCTCCCCTCCTTTTTGGGTGGCTAAGCAGCTTACATTTTAGAACTATAGAAACGACCCTTGTTGGCTGCTTATAAATCGGAGGAAGAAGCAACTCTTAACTAGGGTAAATGCAGTCTTTTAAAAGATTGTGTTCATGAATTGCAGTAACGGGACTGTTGAGATAATATGCACCAGACTTATTGAAAGAAAGGTCATATATGTAATTAGTTAGTCATGCAGGAAATCCTTGAATATCTGACGGTTTTGTAGTTTAAATTACACATTTGTGTTGCACATACAGTAACATGATCTCTTGATTTGGCAGGGAACATGCAACTGAAGCAGAAGAACTCGCTGGACCTTTGCTATGCATTAAACTTGCGTTTCTATTTACATCTCGAGCTCCTTGTGCTGAAATGGTCTTAATGGCTTAACTTGTAATAGATTGATCATGGTTAAGGGGAGGGGCTTAGCTTCTGCTTAGAAATTAGCAACTTGGATGAACAAAGTTCTTGCCGTCGCTAGGCTCAATCTGTTGCTTGGGAATGCGACGACCAGTCATCAATATCTTTATTTCATGATTCTCCATGCTGTGCGCTAGCTACGTTTTAGTTTTTGCACAGGTTAAGTGATTGCCTTGTGTTTTTGTTAGTGTTCAATCATGGCATCAAGTCTTGAAACCGACGTCCTCAAGGATGTTGCAGAATCCGATGTTAAAGGGGCTCCTGAGGAAGAACCCGTGGATGAGCAACAACCTGATTCTTCAGATGAAGAAGAGAAGATGAAAACTGATTCTCCTGAAGAGGAAAGTAATGAAGAGGGTTATGATGATGAGGAAGAAGAAAAGGGTAAGTGATAGTTTTGACCTTGTTTGCTGCTTGGTTGGTGTTGTTCCAACCTTCCAAAAATGTCATGCTTATACTATGTCTTTTTAATGTCTGCTTGTTTATAAATGGCTGCTGCTTTCTAAGCAAGACATTGCAGTGTACATGCAAAACAGTTCATTTGCACAAGTTAATTTGCCCTGTTTAAGGGAGGAGGGGTTGGTTTTGATTAGTTTTGTGGGACTCTTTACAAATATCAGTTTAGTTCCTTGCCCTTTTCACATCTGCAAAGAGAACCAGGTTCGTCTTGAAGGCTAACCTAAAACACAACTTTTTTTTCGGGGTTAATTAAGGATGTCTATCTACAACAGGCTTTGCCCTCAGTTCCAGATGTTTGTTTTGCGCCTGTGTTAATGTGGCGGGTAAAAGCATCGCCCCCCCTGAGCCATACACCACGAGCCTTGGAGATCACTTGGCATCCTTGTGCGAAGTGTCCATAGCTTAATCTGCATGGTCTTTGTTTCTTGAGTATGATGGATGGTGGGGGGAGGGGATTGTGTGGTTTTCCTTGCAGTGTTAATGTTTTTCTTTTCTGCTTCCAGAAAAAAGCTTAATTGTTGAGGGGAAGCGAGAGAAGAAAAAGGTAGAACGGCTGAGTTTAGAAATGTCTGTTCAGAAGAAGGAGGAGGAAGTGGTTGAAGGCAAGTCATGTTCTGTTTTTATTTTGTTTTTGTTTTGCGGATGTGAGCTGCGTTGACATTGTACTTGTAAAGTGTTTGAAAAACATTTATTGTAGGCAATTTTGTGAATGGCTGTTTGTAGGGCAAGGAGGTACACAAGAAAATATGCCACTGGCCTATTCATTTCATTAACCGAGGAAGTGCCCTCCTGGACAATATGGGTTATCTTTTATGGTACCATCTACCTTACCAATCAGCAGAGCACCAAAAACGGAGCCCCTCTCCAGCTTTGGATTCAGCCCAGTTGTGAGGAAACCTTCCAAAGCCCCCAAAAAGCCAGCAAAATGGACTGGGGCTACCATGTCAGAATTCACATGGCAACCTTTGCGCTGATCTGAGGAGAATTTCAAATGTTAGCCTTTCATTAGAGCTAGTTGATTTTGTGTTTAGCCATCCGCTATCCTGGGTCGCTGCTTTGAATGTAGATCATGCATTAACCTCTTATTCCATGCGTAGGTAAACAAGCCGAAGCCATGTCTGCAAACCCGCACACATCTGCCGTCATACACCACTTGAACACACTTCACAGAACTCTTGTGCCATAAGAATGCAGCTACCGTTTACGACACGTTCGATTTTTATTTTAAAATGTCTTTATTGTGCAGTGTCAATGTAGAAGCCGGTACAGTAGTGATCAACATAGCATTGTACATTGCATGCTTTTTTTAACATAGAACGGGAACCTAAGCGGTTTAGTCGCAGTATTCACAATACGTTCAATATGTAGTTGCACAAACAGCTCAATCTCTTTCTAGTCCACTTATAACTCATCCACATGCCAGCTCAAAATTGTTGGATAGCAGGGACTTGGCCACCCCCTTAGGTGTGCGTGTTCCTGAGGGTGAGTTGCCTTGAATTGTGGCCATTGAATACTTTGTGTGCCTAGACCCGTGCCTGTGCTCCCCGGACCCTGGTTTTCCCTCCGGCAACCCTTGCTTTCCAACCCGCTTCCTGGTCCAACTTCCTCCCGACCCGCCCACCGTGCCCTGATTGGTCCCATGTACCGTCTTACCCAGACCATTACCGACCCTCCCCAGGGCAGGCCTCTACCCGTGCAGCCCCTGCAGCTAAGGACCCGAGGCAAAGGACAGCTCCTACAGTGATGACTCCAGGTCGTATCTGCAGGTATCTGCCGGAGAAGCAAGAAGCCAACAATAAGTAAGTGTGGCCAGGGCGGGGACTGAAGCAATTACTTCACGCCATAATACCCTACCACTCAACCCCGGAAGCTAAACTGTAAACTTTTCCATCTGCGGTCTAGCTTGCATTTAGAAAGTCTGCCTAAATATTATCCCTGTGCAAAGTTGAATTTGGTTGCCTAATATCCTCTGCAAAGTTGAATTTAGAAGTGTGCCTAATAACAACATGCCTTGCTTGGATTCAGAAGTGTGCCTAATAGCCTGCCCTGGCTGAATTTATAAGTGTTCTTATTAGCGTGCCTTGCTTGAGCTTAGAAGTGTGCCTAATATCCTCTGTGTAAAGCTGAATTTAGAAGTGTGCCTAATATCCACTCTGTGCAAAAGTTGACTTTAGAAGTGTATATAAGATCACTTTGGCATAGCGGAATCTAGACCGTGTCCGTAATAACGTCACTGTGCCAAAGTCTAGAAAGGCTGCCCTATAGCATATCTGTGGTATAACTGCATTTAGAAGGTTTACCCTATAGCGCATCTGTGTCGGAACTGCTTTCAGAAAGCCCTCCTAAAGTTACGTCAAGCACCGCCTAATGGCGTACCTGTATCCTTGCTTGCTAGAAGATGGTCTACCCAAGAGCGTAACTGGGTTGTAGTTGCAACTAGATAGTCTGCCTAATAGCGCATTCTATAGTCTAGCTACATTTCAAAACTGCCTAAAGGCATATCTGCAGCCTAGTTTGCAATTGGTACATTAAAACTTAGAATAAGTGAATAAAATCACCCTGTTTAGTTGAACCCTGAAACCATGAATAATCTCACCCAGTGGTATAGCCCTGGGTGATGAGCAGAATTTATAAAGTCCCAAATATATAAAGTGTAATTTGCATCTGAAACGGTCCCTAATAGCTGGTACTGTTAATCATAGAGTGAACAATTAACATCCGGTGTTGTAGCTAAAGTGGGATGGTGTGAACGAAATGGTCCAACCCATCTATATCGGTTACTAACCATGAGTGCGCCTAATCCACCAAGGTCTGCTGGAAACTGTACACCCCCCCCCCCCCAACCCCTCTGCCAGCCCTGTCGCCCGTCCCCTCCTCCCCAAATCATCCCACCCCCTTTCCAAACACCAAGCCAGAGGGGCACGATGGAGAGCCAACCACCCTAAAACCACTGCTCCTCTGAACCCCTCCACTGATCAGCCTACTATGATCATACCAGCGCCCCTCACTAGCCTCCAAGGCACACCCTGCCCAGCAATCATGCACCCCCCTGACTTTCCCATCATCCCCCCGTCCACACACCTTCCCCTCCCTAAGAACCGCACGCCTAGCACGAGCAAGAACAGAAGCATCATCCCCTCTCCCACTCTGACCCCCCCACCCTCGCGCACACCAATTGCAACAAAGAAACTAAAGAGGAATCGTACCTGGTCCCCCTCAATCTCTCAGTACTCATTGCCTCCCCTGTCTCGACCCACCACCTCAGCCCCCCAATTTCCACCCTACCCCCACGCCTCACCCTGCCTGAAACCCCTCCCTAGATTTCTCACTGACCACAACTGAAATTCCTACCCATCCACACACCACCTTCAAATCCCCCGTGCCAAACCCAAGCTCCATCCACTCCCACCCAAAACCCACCAATTGTTCTGCTCGCCCACTCTTCCCATCAACCACCCCACCCTCTCCCCCAACCCCCATCTCTGCAGCTCCGACATCAACCTCATCTAAGTGAATTGCATCCTATTTAATGCCCGATCTGTAGCGAAAAACAGACACAGCATCTTTGACCTCCTCGCCTCTGACAATCAGACCTGGTCTTCATCACCGAAACCTGGTTCTCTGATGACTTTGCCCCCATCGCCAATGAAGCCTGACCTCAACGCCCCCCACCCCACCTACTCCCTCATCCCACTGAACCGTCCCTCTAGAGGAGGAATAGCATTCGCTTTCAAGTCTCACTTCCACGCCTCAATCATCGACTACCAACCTTCCATTCATCCTGCAAATCGCTCCTCGTTAAACTATCCATTTCCCCCTTCATTCTACCACAGCTTCCTAATACTCTTAGACCCCCTGGCTACGATGGACAATTCTCAAACAACCTCTGAGACTCTATTGCCACCCTCCAACTAAATCATCCCAACCTCACCCTTCTAGGAGATTTCAATATATGGCTCGACATTCCCACCAACCCTATGAAACACTCTCTGGTTGATGGCCTAGACGTAGTTCACCTCAAACCCCACATACGGCCCAACCCACTATAAAGGACACACACTTGATGCCATCTTCAGCTCCCACAACCGGATACATCTAAACTCCCCCTCCCCATCATCTGGTCTGATCACTTCATTGTTTCTTTCGCCATTCTCTCACCCAACCCACTTCCCAACCTGAACCTACGCCACTGCTGGAAGAAACTAATAATCCTTCCCGACCTAGCCGACGCACTCTGCCAGTCTCCTCCACCTACCTACCCAATAATCAACTAACCCCTGACGCCTTTGACTCATGGCTCAACACCTCACTAATGCGGCTCACACCCTCTTGCAAACCATCAGCCCACCTGAATTGAAGACCAGTAAACAACTATATAAATACCTTGAACGCAAATGGCGGAAAGACAAAACTCCCCTGAGCAGATCCACCTTGACACGGCACCTTCATCAGTACAAGGCCGAAATCCAGAAAGCAAAAAAAGCCCACTACACCGAATCCTAAACTGTAAAAACCCCAGCAAAGAACTTAAAAAATAATCGCTGAACCATTGTGCATCACCACTGTCCCGACCCCGTCCTAATTGCTGTGCGATTCACTCTTTCCACTTTTACACCACAGCTCTCGAAAGAGCAACCACTCTAACGAACAAACTAGTTCTTACACGCACCAGGCAACCGACCCTCCATACCGGCCAACCCACCGCCTGTGACCACTACCCAACCAACGTTCGACTCCTTTAGTCCAGTATCAGCCGACCAATTTCTCAAACTTCACTCTGCCCGCAAACCATCCGGCTCTCCGCTAGACCCTTGCCCAGCCACAACCCTCAGAGGTTTTTGCTTCCACTTGCGCAGGAGAACACGCAAGAACCATCATAAATGTCTCCCTTTCCTCAGGAATGTTTCCCCGACGCATTCAAAACGATTCATGTCAAACCTCTAACAAAACCTTCTTTAGACCCTCTCAAGCCCAAAAACTACCACCCCATCTCAAACACCAGATTCCTTGCCAAACTCATCGACCGAACCGCCTACTCCCAACTAAATGCCTTTGTCGAAGCCAACAATCTCCTAGACCCCGCTCAATTAGGTTTCAGAGCCTGACACGGAACTGAAACCACCCTAACCTCAATCTGGGATGACATTAAAAACAGACTCGGTGGGATGCGCTTCGTGACCGATCTGCCGCCTTCGACACAACCACTCAATCCACCTTGACCGCCTCCGCTCCCTAGTAATTCGTGGAACCGCTCTCAATTGGATAGCATCCTTCATCAAAAATAGGAACCAAATGACCCTACTCTCCACCTATTCCTCCCAAGCCCGACCAGTCGACACGGGGGTTCCACAAGGAGCATGCCTATCAGCCCTCCTGTTCAACCTCTACATGGCCACCCTCCCAAGAATAATTCACTGACACCTCTTGTGCTACAACTACGCTGATGACTCAACTGATTCTAAAACTCCAACCCCAACTGCCGACCCCACTTCCTGACTCCTCGACATAGAGCTCTGGATGACCACAAACAACCTCTTGCTAAAACCCTCCAAAACCGAAATCTTGATATGTGGCAACACCGAACTTCGTCCACACCCACTACCCTGGCCATCTGCCATGAGCAACTCACCGACTCCCTCTAATTCAGTAAAACACCTTGGATGCACCCTAGACTCTGACCTAACACTCTTGCGCCAAGTCAACGTCTCGTCTTGCCACCACCACCTTAAATCTCTTGGGTGCATTTTTTCCATACCTCTCCTTTCCCAACACTCTCCGTGATCCAATCAATTGTTATGTCAAGACTGGACTACGATAACCCCCTCTACCTCGGAGTCCACGCATACCAACTGACTAAACTATAAAGAGCGCAAAACGCTGCAGCCAACTACTACTAGGGCTTGGCCCAAGAGCCCACATCTCCCCAGCCCTCAAAACTCTGCACTGGCTTCCGGTTGCCCGAAGGGTGACCTTCAAAACCTTATGCATTTCTAATCGAGCACTGCATAAAACCGGACCTCAATATCTTCAAGACAAACTAAAACCCTATCACCCTGCACGTACTCTAAGATCAAGCTCAGCCGGCCTCCTAGTCGTACCAAAAACAAACTAGTCAGGTTAGGCGGATCATATTTCTCAGCTTTGGCCCCCACGATGTGGAACGCACTCCCACATCCGACTCACTGAAGACCTCATGTGTTTCCGCAAATTACGGAAAACCTGGCTCTTCCCCTAAAACCGACCCAAATTCAATCAAACTCAAACTGGAAAACCGCATCTCAATGACTTTGCCAAATGCTAGATCATACCAATGCAGCATCATGATCCGAGCGAGAAATTGAAAATAACCTCTCTTGGTTAGCTAAAAAGGATAAACAAAATAGATAAAGTAAAGGATCAAACCTGCGAAGTAGATAAAGAATAAGCTGTACAAGAGCAGTAAAGTGGCTGAAATTAATGAAATCGACAAAACAAATTTAATGAACAAGAGGATCAATGTAGACGTGAGAAATAGTGGATAAAAACAATTCAACTAACCCAAACTACTAGATGTTATGTAACAAAACATCAAGATCCAAGCGAGAAATCAAACTATTACGTCTAAGGTAAACTAAAAAAGGACAAACTGAGTAAAGTAGATCAAAGCAGTGAAGTGGATAAAAAGAATTGTACGAAAGCAGTAAAGTGGTGGAAATTAATGAAATGTTTGCAATGGATGAAAGTAACAATCGACGAAAGGAATAAAGTGAAGATGGAGGAAGACGGATGAGTGCACAGACAGATGGCATGGAATGTATGAGTGCATGGTATAAATGGAAAATACAGAATAGACTATTCAAGTTCATGAGACGGGTGTAGTGCATGGGACAGATTGAGAGCACGGATCGAGTGCGTGCGACAACCGATAATGCAAGATGAATAAATGAACGAAGTGAGTGGAGCAGATGAAGTCGGTTTAGTGGATGGGGGCGTGGAGCAGATAACAGACTAGGGTGTTGAGCGGATGTAGGGTGTCTAGTGCGGAGCGTGGTTGGGCTGAAGTGTGCAGGTGGAACGGGCGTAGAATGGGGTAAAGTGGGTGGAACCTATATGAATGCATGAAGAAAGGATAACGTGGGTAAAACGAATAAAAGGAGCAGTACATAAAATGGTTGGCGTGTGCATTGAAAGTGGTTTTTAAATGCTTGAAACGGTCGTAATGCATGGAACAGTCTGAGTACATGGAACTATTGGAATGGGCGCAATCTCAACCACCTAAGGTAAACCACCATATCACACACCACCACTCAAATAAAACACAGCGATACTATGACACCATTTGGTATGACTGTTCTAATACCATCACTTGCCCCATACCTCCCATCACCCAACTAAACACTGCTGGTTACACACCCTCCAGCATAGGTGTTCTCCTCGGGTCTAACGCAGCGAACACATATGCTTGATCTCTCAACCACCACACCTACCGCTATGAAGCGGCTATCGATTGAATGCCACACCAGCTGCACACATACAGTGCTCACACGCACCTTTTGACTTTATTCTCTCTACTGACTTGAACTTCGGTTCCCGAGGGCGTTCAACCTACCAGCGCCTTGAGACCATACCATTGGTACATAAGGCGCAATATAAATGCATAGTAACATAACATTGTACGCACTGGCCAATATGTACACGCATACTAGCACCTCAAATGTTTCCAGTAGCTGGACTCTGGCCCCAAAGGGCATGCACCATACAGCCCATTGGGACATACTAAAGGTGAAAGGCACTATACAAATGATGCTTTGTACTTTTATTTCTACTACAGACTAAATTTACCACGCAATCTGCATCCCCCTGCCCTGTAGGGCTGAATTCTAGACTTTGGCTAGGGTGTGCCAATTTAAGATGTCCACAACTGTGCTAAAATCTGTTTGAGTAGGGTTTCAAGACTTCTGTGCTGAACATGGTTTTGGGTGTGAGCTGATTAAGTTTAATTGTATGGCAAACTTTTAGAAGGCGATTACTATAAATCCAAAAGCATGCATTCTTGTCATGATTTAATAGCCACATTTACCTTGTCATTGGATTGCGATCAAGTTGTCTGGACATCGGTCTACTTTGCTTTTGCACTGACCTATGTGACCTGCAATCGTCTATAACACTGCTTTAAATTTACATCTTTCAATGGAAGTCTTAGCAGTGTCTGGACTTTAAAAACGTAATGTTTCAAACTAGTTCAGCGATCACGGTAACATTGGCTAATGGCCAAACCACAAACTTATTCTGTGTAGAATTCTTAATGTGAACCATCGATTGTCGACAACATTGAGGGAACAGATTTTATATGCCTTTGGCTCCTACGGGAATCGTTGCTTAATAAGCTTCCAGCATTAAGCACTTTAAAACATTAGTATGCTAAAATGTAAGTGTGCTGTTTAGTGAGATTCAGAAGTGGCAGTGACTCTTTATTAAAAAAATTAGTTGTGACTAACCTGTTTTCAATTGCCTCAGTTTGCAGAGCTGTGGCGTTTGCCCCTGCGTAGGGGCGGGGACATGACCGGTAACTTGCCGGCGTGAGCAGGCCCGAGCGAAGCACAGTCACGTCCGCCCCAACAAAGAAGGGATAGTCTTTCATCCGGGGTGTGATTTGCTTTGCGCCATATGTGCCTCCAATCTCTCCAGGAAAAAGGGCGGATGCCACAGCAAAGGGACAAAAACCCTTACTTCTACGACCGGTCCACTTTCCTCCATACTTCTGGGCCATTCTGTCCTTCGGAGTGGGTCCGGAGCACCTCTGAAGCATCAAATTACTTTGTCTTTTTATTTTTACGCGGGGCCCCTGCATGTGACTGCAGCCCTACCTTCCTGAGCTCCTCCCGAGCATCCCCCATCAGTCCTTTTCTCTGCACGGTTCGGGTCAGACACACTTGCATCTTGGGGGGGATATTTTTTCTTTTGTTCCCTTGTCCTTCATATTCCTGCTCCGGTTCAAGTGTCGTCTTTCATCCATCTATGCCGGAGCGTCTGGGATTTGTGTCCTGTTCTTGGTGTGAATGTCGTTTCACGAGGGCAGATTCCCTTGAGCCCGGAACACTAGTGGGACTTGTGCTTCTACTGCGACTCCCTCTCCGTCCGGGCACTCCAGTGTCGACTTGTCAGGTGGGAGGAGGTCTTCAACAGATTCCTCCTCCGCATTTACAGCAGTTCATTGAAGGGGGTGGGAGGTAGAAGGAAGCAGCTGCTAAGTTCATTCCTTTAAGGGCACCCTGGCCAGGGGACTCCTACCCGGCGTCTTCTGGTTCTGGGCGGGGAGAGCTCAAGTGGCTCTGGTACCAGGGATCTCCCTGGTGTTTCCCAAGAGACCTAATATGGACCCTGGAGTTTCCCCCCCAACGTTCCTTGAAAGGGGGCTGCTAGGACCTGCTCTTCATCTGAGGTTCCCCATCTGAGGGCTTAAGTTAAGCACAGTATTTCTGGGGCTGTTTTCACTGGGGTAATTCCTGAGGTTTCCAAATCTGGAGCTAAGTGTACCGAGGCTTGTCTTAGTTTCTGTTAAACACGCTGGTGCATTTAGTTGCCTTATCTTAGACCAGCAAGATTGAGGGACCCCCTCCGATGGATCTGGCGATAGCCTCCCCACACTCTGGCCTTTGCTCGAACTGATCCTGTTGAGGGGGGCACAGAAGGCAGTTGAACACCTTAGTACCGGCTCTGGCAAGGTTCCCCCTCCCACTGAGCTAATTCTACAGAGGGGGTCACAAAAGCGCTCTAGATCTGCTAGCACCGGCTCTGCTGAAGTTCCCTGTCACAGGGCTAAAATGGAACAGAAGTCCCCGGATACCCGTGTGGTGACAACGGCCTCACTGACACCTGTGACACAGTTCATCTCAGGCAGTAACAAAATGGCGGTCCAATCCTTGTGGTCTGCGGCAGCCATTTTGGCTACCGCTCACACCAAACCGAGGGGCCTGTTTTTGGGGTTGAGCAGTCTTTTCTCCAGCGTGGGGTCTGGCATGGATTCACATGCTCATGAATATTCCCCGTCAGGCTGGGAATCCTCGGTAAAGAAAAATCAGTATCCGTTTTGTTTCTGATTTGTCTTTCGTAGTAGTAACCAATCCCTGATCTCTGCGTCATACTGACCACAGCCAATGACTGCCATCTCCCTAAGCCCCGCCTCTGGCAGCCATCTTCAGATTTTTACCGCATGTTCAAGTGTTGGGATCCTCGTGCTATTGCTCTCGAGCTTTAGTGCTTTTTTTTGCGCTTTTTTCATAGGAAAATGTTCTCTTTTTCGGTCAAAAGAGCCTCAAGCTCCACCGTTTCTTTATCCGATCAACGGGGACCTGTGTCGGATTCTTCTACGCCCCTCAAAGGTGAAGATTTCGTCGAGCCACGCTTTTGGAGGACTAGAAGTTTCTCAGGCCCATCTCGGACATGGCCCAGGAGAAGGGAAGCTCGACGCCTGGAAAGCTGTTCAGGATCTGCCCTGGATGCCAGCTTCAGAATGTCTTTGAGGATGAACACTCCCTTTGCCTCTACTGCCTGCATGAGGACAAGACGCACGTGGAGAAGGACTGTGCGTTTTGCGGCAATGTCGGAGCGGACCATGAAGGACCGCCATCTGCGTCTCACCAACTGGCTGGAAGGGAAGAGCCCGTCGGGTGAGAAAAAGAAGTCCGAGCAGCCTTCTAAGACCTTTGAGGGCGCGACGGGGGCCCAACAGAAGGCCAAGCACCACGAGTCTGCTGGCACCGGGAGCGCCGAACAGTCGGGCTCTACAGGTGCCAGGGAGGGCGCATCCTCCCCGGCGCCATCAACCACGAGCCAACGCTCTGGCTCGGGTAAGAGGAAGGCCGAGCACCCGGCGAAGCTCCTGGAGAGTACCCGGTCGAGCTCTAAGGCCCCATCGGAGGGGGAGCGAGGCGGTGAGCGCACCTAAGGTGGTGAAAGCCTTGATCCACCCAGCCAAGGCCTCTATCGAGACAGTCGCGGCGGCACTGGCTCAGCCTGTGGAGGCTACACCAGTGGTGGCGACCTCGGGGCCCAGAGTCTCCCTGCCACCGCGGAGGGAGTCCTCTTTCATGCCCATCGACAGGACCCCCGTGAAACCTCCGACGGAGAAGAAAAGGGGGGGGGGACAGGAGGTCGTCATGGATTCGGCCTCAACCTCTGAAGAGGAGCTGATCAAAGTCTTAAGCCACAGCGTTGGCGTGGAAGACCAGCCTGTTGGGAGGGACCCGGCGTCTGAGACGAGGATAACGTTGAGGGTGCCGACGGGGCTCCTGAGTCCTGACTGCCCGTCGGAATCCCCTCAACCAGTGCCGCAAGACAACTCGGCGGCCATTTTGTTGGCTATACAGTCCTTCTGCTCGGAGATGAGGACGAGATTGCCGTAACCACCAACGGAGGAACCGCTCCCGACGGGGGACCCGGAGCCAGGCCCTTCTGGGAGCTCTCCTCCTTAGAGAAGGAGTCATCCTCCACCTCCTTTTCAACCATCGCGCCCTGCTCAGCCCTCCTCCCCGTCCACGACCCGTGGGGATGATACGGGACGGACACGGCCGCGACGGGTACCGACGACTAGGTTTACGACGAGGATCTCCCATCACCTCCTCCGCGGGCTTCCCCGCCCGACGAGATTGGATCGTTTCATGCCATGATCGCCAGGGCATCCGAGCTTTTCCAGCTCTGCCCGGAAGAGAAGGAAGGTTTCCTTTATCAACGGCACGAGACCAAGAGGAAGACGGTCCTCGCTGTACCTCTACTGGATGAGATCTGGGATGAGGGTCTCGCCCTCCTCAAGAACCCATCCACAACGCCTGCGAGAAGGGATCGGTACAAGAAGTACCGGGTCCCGACGCGGCCCCCTTGTGCCTTGGGGCACAGCCGACCCTGGACTCGGTCGACTCTGCGGCGGCCAGGAAGAAAGTGGGGGGGGCCCTCGGCCTCTACGTCAACCTCCCCGCTGGACGGCGAGGGAAACAAATTGGACACGATGGGACAGTCATCTCATCGGCAGCGACTATGATTAAGGCTGCTAACGCCTTGGCTATCGTAGCCCGCTACGACAGGGAGTTGTGGTACAAAATCGCCCCCCTGCTGGACTTCCTACCAGACAAGAGGGCGGAGGCCCTAGAGATCTTGCAGGAAGGAGAAGTGGCGTCGGACCACGCCATTACAATAGCGACGGACATCGCTGACACTGGATTTTGCCAGTTGTGCAACGGCGTGTGCCTTAGACGGCGTGGATTGCTCAAGGCAACGGACTTCCGGCAGGACGTGCAGACCAGAGTCTTGGACATGCCGTTCGACGGGAGCAACCTGTTTGGGAAAACAGTGGACTCCCCCCTACAAGCCATCAAGACGTACACAGACGGCCCGGGCTCTTTGTGTTCTCCAGCAACGATGGCCGCCCTTTCGGAGCGGCGGAGGCAAGCAGGGTGCCTCCAAAGGTTCCGGCGGCGGATTTTCCACCTATCGTCAAGCGGCACGTTCGTCAACACAGGAAGCCTACAGGGGACGAGGCAAGTCGGGCGGACCCCGCTGTCGTCGCCAGGGAGGACAATGCAGCAAAGACTCGTCGAAGCGGGACTGAACCGGCTGTGGGGTCGGGCACCCACCGAAGCACCCCGGTGGGAGGCCGGCTGGCGAGCTTCGTCAGCGTGTGGGAGTCCATCTCCACCGACCGATGGGTGCTGGACACCCTGGCCCAGAGTCACGCGCTCGAGTTTCTAAAGAAGAGTGCGCGCGGCCCTCCCGCCCCCCCCATGGCCTCCAACTTCTCTTGGAGGTAAGGGCGATGCTCAGGAAGGGCGCCATCGAGTTCGTCCCAAAGAGGCTTCGGGGCTCCGGAGTTTACTCGCGATACTTCCTCGTGAAGAAGACGGGAGGATGGCGTCCCATCCTGGACCTACGACGACTGAACAAATTCATCAAGGCACAGAAGTTCTGGATGGTCACCCTCCAGCACGTCCTGGGTCAGCTGGAGGAGGACGATTTCCTGTCGTTGGATTTGGAGGATGCTTACTTCCATATCCCCATCCTAAAGAGACACCGAAAGTTTCTCAGATTCGTGGTCCAAGGGTGTCAATACCAGTTCAGAGCCCTTCCCTTAGGATTGAGGTCGGCACCCAGGGTGTTCACCAAGTGCCTCGCACCGGTGGCGGCGCGGCTGCGCCTGGAGGGGATCCACGTCTACCCCTACCTGGACGACTGGCTCATCCAAGCAAAGACAAGGGAACTCGCCGCGGAGCACACGGCGAGGACCGTCCAACTACTCACGGACCTGGGATTCTCCATAAACTAAGCCAAGTCCCACCTGGTGCCCGCGCAAGACGCGCTGTTTCTGGGAGCTAAACTCGACAGTGTCGCTTCTGGCCTCTCCGTCGGAGGACAGGACGAGGGCCATCTTGGGCAAGGTGCAGCGGATGCTGGTTGCGGACGCGGCCAGGGTGAGGTCCATCAAGTCCCTCCTCGGAATGATGTCGTCTTGCATTTATCTCATCCGCCTGTGCAGGCTTCGGATGCGCCGTTACAGGAGTTCCTGGACGCTCGCTGGATTCAGATGACGAGCAGCTTTGAGGGCAGGATCACACTCGACGAGAGCTTCCGACGAGCGATCCGGTGGTGCATTTGACGGCGGGCATGGACTTCCAGACCCCGGGCCACCAGAAGACAGTGACCACGGATGCCTCCCTGGAAGGGTGGGGAGCGCACACCGAAAATCTGCACGCGAGAGGCCTTTGGCTCCCGACGGAGAAGTCCTCCATATCAACTGCCTGGAGCTCCGGGCAGTGTTTTGGGCCCTCAGGTCCTTTCTTCCATCCCTCAAAGGCAAGGTGGCGAGGATCTTCACCGACACCACCACCATGTTCTACATCAGGAAGCAGGGCGGTACCAGATCCCCAGCCCTGTCCAAGGAGGCGCAGGATCTGTGGCATTGGGCCGTCGCCCAAGGGATGTTTCTGGTGCCGTTTCATCTGGCAGGAATAAACACCATCGCCGACTCGCTCAGCAGAGAGCTGCGCTCGTGCCACGAGTGGGAGCTACGACAGGATCTAGTGGCCTGCCTCTTCCGACGGTGGGGCACTCCCCAGATAGATCTGTTTGCGGCGACGAACTCCAGTGCCGGAGGTTCGCCAGCAGGTTTCCCCAGCCGAGGAGCATGGGCGATGCTTTCTCGTTCCCTGGGAGGGCCCGTTTCTTTACGCGTTCCCTCCATTGCCGTTGCTGATCCGGCTCATCAACCAGCTCAAGAGGTCACGGTGCAGGATGATCCTCGTCGCACCTGCGTGGCCGAGGCAGATAGGTTCCTGGACCTTCTGGACTTGTCAGCGTCCCCGTCAATCAAGCTGCCGGTGGACGTGGATCCTTCTCTCCAGGGAAGGAGGCGCCATCCTCCATCACGGCCCGAAGTCGCTGAACTTGCAGGCCTGGCTCCTGCAGCATTAGCGTTTGGAGGCTACAACATACCGGCCGACTGCAGAGAGGTTCTTGCAAAGGCCAGGGCAACCTCAACCCTTAAATGCTACGGACACAAATGGAAGAGGTTATCGGTCTGGTGCCACGCACAGATGATTAATCCTCTACGGATTACGGCTCCTCAAGTACTGCCGTACTTACTGACGCTGGCCAAGGCTGGACTGGCGCACGCTTCCATCAAGAATCATCTTGCTGCGATCTCCCGATACACCAGAACCACGGGATGGACGTCTTTGTAGTTTCATCGTCTGAAAGAATTCATGAAGGGACTGTTCAGATTGTTCCTGCCGTTGAAGGCTTCGGCCCCGGCGTGGGAGCTCAATGTGGTGCTGACCAAGCTCATGGGACCTCCGTTCGAGCCTCTGCACTCAGCTCCGTTGAAGTTCCTGTCGTGGAAAACAGTGTTTCTTGTGGCCATCACCTCCGCACGACGAGTGGGGGAGATCCAGGCCCTTTCCTGCAAGCCCCCGTACTTGACTTTTCACGACACAAGGGTAGTGCTCAGGTCGCACCTCTCCTTCATGCCCAAGATGCCGTCGGACTTCCAACTCAACGAACCCTTGGTGTTGCCTGTTTTCTTCCCGTCGCCTTCGTCGCCAGCTGAAAGGACTTAGCACTCGCTGGATGTGGCTAGAGCGCTGAAGTTCTATGTGGACCGCACGAAGAGTTTTCGGAAGACGTCACAACTTTTTGTGAAGTTTGGACCTGTCAATCAGGGGAAGGCTCTCTCAAAGACTTCCATTTCCAGATGGCTCTCTGGCTGTGTCATGTACTGTCATCGGTTGGCAAACCGACCGCTGCCCGGCCGTCCGAGAGCCCATTCCATCAGAGCGATCACAGCTACCACGGTGTTCCTATCTGGTGTGCCCTTGCTGGACATCTGCAGGGCTGCTACATGGAGGTCGACGCACACCTTCACGAAATTCTACTGCGTCGACCAGGATTCCAGGGAGGAGTCCAGGGTCGGCCAAGCAGTGCTACGCAACCTGTTTGCCTAAGGTGAGCCTGGTGAGAAGGTAAGAGATGCTTAATGTTGAGTTGTTGTATTGCTTAATGTTGAGCCTGTTGCCA